>NC_064633.1:173807995-175214870 GCF_023864275.1 Schistocerca cancellata | reverse complement strand
CACTAATCCGCCATTAGCCTCACAAATTTTCATATCTTGTTTTGCTTATTATACAACTTGAACCTGCAGGTTTTCGAAGAAAAAATCCTGAAATTTTAATTAAATACATGTTGTTGTTGTGGTCTTCAGTCCTGAGACTGGTTTGATGCAGCTCTCCATGCTACTCTATCCTGTGCAAGCTTCTTCATCTCCCAGTATCTACTGCAACCTACATCCTTCTGAATCTGCTTAGTGTATTCATCTCTTGGTCTCCCTCTACGGTTTTTACCCTCCACACTGCCCTCCAATGCTAAATTTGTGATCCCTTGATGCCTCAAAACATGTCCTACCAACCGATCCCTTCTTCTAGTCAAGTTGTGCCACAAACTTCTCTTCTCCCCAATCCTATTCAATACCTCCTCATTAGTTACGTGATCTACCCACCTTATCTTCAGCATTCTTCTGTAGCACCACATTTCGAAAGCTTCTATTCTCTTCTTGTCCAAACTAGTTATCGTCCATGTTTCACTTCCATACATGGCTACACTCCATACAAATACTTTCAGAAACGACTTCCTGACACTTAAATCTATACTCGATGTTAACAAATTCCTCTTCTTGAGAAACGCTCCGATCCGTAGAACGCCAGTTTTCTTTCTCCTGATAACGACGTCCTCCTGAGTAGTCCCCGCCCGGAGATCCGAATGGGGGACTATTTTACCCAAGAGGACGCCATCATCATTTAATCATACAGTAGAGCTGCATGTCCTCGGGAAAAATTACGGCCGTAGTTTCCCCTTGCTTTCAGCCGTTCGCAGTACCAGCACAGCAAGGCCGTTTTGGTTAATGTTACAAGGCCAGATCAGTCAATCATCCAGACTGTTGCCCCTGCAACTACTGAAAAGCATAGACTAAATACAATATCGTGATATGCAATTTACGTTTCAAAATTCCATCGTTTCACATCTGTAGCTGCGTTGCTTCCAATACCACTCACGGACAATTGCGTCGTACAGATTCGGCATATATTGAAGTGGACGGATACGGATGCTAACTCAAAGCTTCCACGATCGCCTTCATACGTGTATGATTTGAAACTTAGGTTCCCCATATCAAATTCTTATACGGTGCAATTCTCAGAAAAATTCTCAAAAAGTCGTCTTTGAAGATTACAAGCTTTCAGAGGACCGTTATCTACAAACTATTTTTAAATTATTAATGTAGCTGGTATTCATAACATATTAAAGCTTGGTGCAAAAATGCGGAAGGTCATATGGAACATATAGGCTGTTTGACTATTTCAGGTACGAACGAAAGGGGTGAGTAGACAATAAAGAAACAAGCAAATAGTCCTCATACAAGTGGACGTCATCAGCGTACATATGGTATTTGCAGTAGAACAAAACAGTTGACACGTGATTTACATAAAACGAAATGAGCATAGGACCTATCTGCCATCATTGTGACTTTATGGTGCCGGATATAATTCACAGCTGGCGAGACGTCAGGTATGAGCGAGACTATTGCGCTTCCTAAAGTCAAAATATGTAGTATCAGATTCTTCAGGATAGTATTTATTACTTCTACAAATATAAATCACGCAACCGTTAAAAAAGCGCCCATACCAATTCAAGTATAATTTAATATTACAACACAACTCTACACTGTAATAGCCGGCCGGTGTGACCGTGCGGTTCTAGGCGCTTCTTCTGGAACCGAGTAACCGCTACGTCGCATATTGGAATCCGGCCTCGGGCATGGATGTGTGTGATATCCTTAGGTTAGTTCGGTTTAAGTAGTTCCAAGTTCTAGGGGACTGATGACCACAGATGTTAAGTCCCATAGTGCTCAGAGCCATTTGAACCATACACTGTAATAATACAGATTCGTATAACACTCTGCAGGGCGAATATATTTATCCACATTTTTGTACAGACTTTTAGATTACATGGTAATACAACGACTGAAGTGTCTTGACTCTCATATTAGTGTGTGTGTGTGTGTGTGTGTGTGTGTGTGTGTGTGTGCGTGTGTGTGTGTGTATGCGTGTGTGCGTGTGTGTGTGTTGAGCATTCACGTGGATAGTCTTATTCCATGAAGCACCAAAAACTTCTACAAAAAGCCGAATCGCCTGGGATTTAAATAATTTTCCAAATTATACAAGTTTCCGAATTACACAAAACTCATTGGGCTGCGTAAAACTTGTCAGGTATCATGCACAAATGTACAGTAAACATTTTTAATTATGCATATACTGTATTTACGTACCTTCACACCAGCACAGTAAATGTTCGTTTACTATACATTGGACAACGTTACACAAATTGATAAATAACACGGCATTTCTATATTTTTACTCGAACTATAAACTCGTTTGTTATTGTATATACATATATTATTGTATGTACGTACATATCAAAGAGGGAAACTTGTTTTCATTTCCTTTTCAAAACTGTTTTTTTCTTGGCAATTTTTTGCACCATACAGTAGTTCCAACACGTTGGGAGAATTTTTGTGTGCTGCAAATAGCATAACATTGTTTATGCACGCAGTGGCTTCTTCGGGCGTATTAATGTTTCTATGGACATCATTTTCTTCCTCATCTTCTTCCTTTGTTTCTTTTTTATCATCCTCTATGTTGCGGATTTCCATTAAATTTGTTGGTGAAGTGAAAGTGGAGTGAGTTGACCGAAAGTCACCACTTTTAATGTAATCATATGCACTATATGAAATGTTTCGCATTTTCATTAATTCAGCAACTGCAGCTGCATTATCTTTAACTTCGATGGCCACAGAAGCGTCTTGTTTTGCCCCCCAAACCCCGCTTTGTTGAAGCACTTGTGACGGTTTCGGGTTTTATTTCCTTTACTGCCAAGTCAGCCCAATTCACTGCATCCAGGGCAGAAACTGACCGTGATTGAGCATCTACTCCTTCAACACTAAGAATAAGAGGTTGCATCAGTAATCCCCTTCAATGACATTTGAATGTGTGAATAACCCACTGGTCCATGGATTGTGTGAGACTGGTTGAACCTGGATGGAAACAAGCCAATTTCACGTTTGATAACGTTGCTTTTGGCTTGCAGGTTGGATTGTCTAGGAAAAGGAGAACTTGGCGAATTCCTTTCCTCATTTTGGCCTTGAAAGTATCCAGTCATTCTTCCATGTTGTTGAAACGAGAAGGTTTTGCCACCTTTACAATCACCAGTGACTTCCCCATTTCGCCTAACATGTTTCCACACAACGGTACAGTGAGTCTCTCCTTGGACATTTTTCCGCAAGTGCACTTTTCACCTCGAACGGCTAGCGATTTTGAAGGAAGCGCGCGATTAAACGGTCCCTTTTCATCGGCACTGAAAACGTCTTTCGGGTCATAATTCACAATTAAGTTGCGTAGTATTGTCTCCCATTCTGTTGCTACACTTTCCTGCACATCCTTAGCTTCCCGACACACTTCATTACACAAGATGTTGTGCCTAGCTTTGAAACTGTCCAGCCATCCTATGGATGCATTAAACTCCGTAATTCACAGCTCTTTAGCGACTTTCAGAGCCTCACTCTGCAACATATGTTCACATAAAGGTAAGTTTTATGACCGCGCACTTACGAGCCATTCCACACTATTTCGCTAATTTCATCATTTCCGGTCCTCTTCGCCTTTCTTTCCATCTGCCCGTTCCCTTTCATCCATTCCTCCCAAATCTTATCCTTGTTTCTGAGTCTCACAGATTTGTGTCTTACCGCATTTGAAACGTAACATAATTTCCCGTAGAGAGTTTGTCTTTCTCACTCTCCTCGATTGCATTAACCTTTTCGTTAAGTGTTAACGATACGGACCGTTTGTTCGACATCATGTTACTGAATCTCTTAAAGTGCTACTAGTCAACTGAAACTTGGAGAAAATGATGACCTTGCCGGGCAGAACCATTGTTTAGCACCGCGCGGAGTGGCCGCGCGGTTAGAGGAGTCATGTCACGGATTGCTCAGCACCTCCCGCCAGTGGTGCGAGTCCTCCCTCGGGCACGGGTGTGTGTGTGTTTTGTTCTTAGCTTAAGTTAGTTTACGTAGTGTGTAAGTCTAGGGACCGATGACCTCAGCAGTTTGGTCCCTTAGGAATTCACACACACACACACACACACAAACACACACACACATTGTTTAGCGGAACAATACCCACCTCTTTCACTGCGCACATTGCTGCGGTGTGTTGGTAGATACGCAACAGTGTTCCTGTATGCGTCGGCGTGCCTCAGTTATGAGGAAAACGAGAAAGCCGAGAAACAGAGCGCTGAAGAACGAACCGTTTCCTTTGATGTACTGTACCGATACTGAGCGTAACTTATTCGTTGTTGCGCAGAGCGGCCGGTTTTATGTCCACACCAGCAGCGTCGCACTGCGCTGGGCCTCTTTTCTTGGTTTTGCACTGCTTAACAGAGGGGTTTAAAGTAACGTCCTTGTAGAGTCGTGGATATTGATAAACGGTAATAAAGTTGTACTGTATAGGCTCTTTTCCTCATTACACAATGCTTTCCGTTTCCACGTTAGGCGCGTTCCGCCTTATACAAAAAATTAACATACGAAAGTGCATTGAATGCGTCGAGACTGAAATAATAGTACGGTTTGGTTAGATTTCTGAATTATATACGTGGCTATTTGAGCTAGTTTACTGTTCCTCTTTTCATTCTTAGCGCTGTTATAACTGCGAAACTAAAACGTCATTATCTACAGATTCAAACCCATCAAATACCTTCAAATTTGTCAGCGATTTGACACTACTCCACCTATCCTTTCTAGTATTGCGTCTAGTTTTTTGTTTCTTTTAATTCTCCTTGGAGTGTATTTTCGTATTTTTTCTTTTTGTGCAATATCCGATTAGTTTTTTATTTTAATTTGTAATCATCTTATTCATGTGTACACGTATTCTATAAGTGACGCTAGTAAAATAAACAGCCAATGATATTTTTATAATCGCACAAAAAATTATTACTAGTTTTTATACAGCACTTCTGCTTGTGAAATTAAATCCCCTATCCTTTATTTTCGACATGGTCTTGAAACGTAAAGAAATGGAAAATAACTACATGTTACCACAACTTTATGATTAGCAAAATGCTTCACCACTTCAAGCGTTAGCTCTTCCGTCCTGCATTAAACAATTCGTTGACAGTTCACAAGCCAGTGATTAAGAACGACGAAAGTGCTGTTCAGGCCCTATATTTTCTTAGGCGTAACTTGTAAGCTGTCTTGCATTAACTAATAACTACTTCCCGTTTTGAGCTAGAGACGGAGAATCAACTGGTCAATAATAGTTTGGCTATTAATAAACCTCACTTCACAATTTCAAACCCTAGACCACATAACATCCTGCTACGGTCGCAGGTTCGAATCCTGCCTCGGGCATGGGTGTGTGTGATGTCCTTAGGTTAGTTAGGTTTAAGTAGATCTAGGGGACTTATGACCTAAGATGTTGAGTCCCATAGTGCTCAGAGCCATTTTGAACCACATAACATCAATACGACTTCCTACAGTTCAGAATCCTATTGAAACTTGACAGATATCTCATGAGATTCATCCGAACCTATCTGCTCGGCGGCAGATACAAAACTTACTCAACGAAAACAGTTCATTCGTGTAATCACATTTCAGACTGCTTCAGACGAGTGCCCGACATCAGTTAAATGAAGTCCCACATTACGTACAAAATAAACAGCTCTGTCATTGTAATGTAGCATTATTGTACGTTGCCGATTATATTTGAGTCCAAAGTCACCACTAGTCTTGTCCCTAAAGGGCCAACATTAGTGATGAAAATTGTGTCCGCCGCAAGGACTCAAACTAGGCGACGTAACAGAGCTAGACAGCAGCATATTCTCTTGAATGGAAACCATAAATATATCATAACTCAATGTAGTATGTTTGCTTGCTTCTGCCATCTGATGCAGTTACTTTTCTTGTAGCTACAATTATTTTCACTAATTAATGATCGTACATAGGTCCGCAGCGCATACAGACAACTAGTCGTATTATGGTTTACTTTATGCATTTGAACGGTAGACGGAGCAAGAAAAGAACTAATCACTAGGAGTGGAGTAAGCACTTTCTAATACATTTTACAGAATGGTTCCGATATGGGTTTGTAGGAAACTGAATCTGGGAATGCAATACACTTAACTCCGATTGTGGCCGGAGCTATACGATGTGATGTAGTGGTAAGGTGCGGGTCTCACTGAGGAGATACGATACGTATACGACATGGGCGACAAGGCAGCTACCGGTACTCGTAGTGTGCGTAGAAACGAAACCGAAACGACGTAACTGGTTCACACTGGGACGACAGGGATGACACCGACAGGTATCTCCATCGGATCGTATGGCACAAGAGAGTATGTGGGTTGAAACATGCAACTGTAGCATACTATATGCCTCGAAAAAAAAGTTTTATGTAAATGATGTAAATTTAGATCTCTCTGTCTTCTTAGTTTCTCAGTAAAATTTTCACGTTTTGCACCACAGATGAATGAAACATGATTTTTAGATTTGCGAGTATTCTTTGCTGTGCATTCTTTCTCATTATATTGTAACTATTCCGTACAGATACTGATTTTATTCACAGCATGTATACCCAAATCATAACTTGATAATGAACTGATATGCTTTTCGCTATTGACCATTGTTATTGTGATACTTTGCAAACAATCAACTACCGGGAACATTTTGTAAAGCTAGCAGCGAAGAAACTAATTGTTGACCAGTTAACGTTCAGTGGGTTCTAGGCTGCACATCGGTGTGTACGAAACAGGGCCAACTCATCGAATTTTCTCCTTTTTACGATGAAAGGAGACCGATACCCGTTTTACATTCTCGACAAAATACGTCAGATAGACAGATCAGCCAGAAAATTATGACCACCTACCTAATAGACGGTATGTTCGCCTACGGTACGTGTCATGGAAGCAATCAAGCCCTAGTAGGTCGCTCGAGGGAGTTGGCATCCTATCTGCACACACAAATCACCTGACTCCCGTAACTTCCGGCAACGGGGCGATGAGCCCTGACGTCTCTTTCCATCAATTTCCGTATGGGTTCCATTGGCTCGAGATATGGTTAGTTGGACGGCCAGCGCATCAAATGGAACTAGCCACTGTGTTCCTCGAACCACACTCCTGACCTTTCTTGTTGAAAAATGCTACCGCTGCCAGGAAACATGATCATTATGAAGTGGTCTGCATGGTCTGCAACCAGTGTACTATACTCCTTGGCCATCATGGTGCCTTGCACGAGCTCCACTGGACCCACGGATTCCCATGGGAATGTTAGCCAGAGCATAAAGGAGGCGCCGTTAGATGGTTTCCGTCCCGCAGTACAGGGGTCAAGGGGCTGTTCCCCTGGAAGACGACGGATTTGCGCCCCCCCCCCCCCCATTGGTATGATGAAGAAAGTAATGGGATTAATCAAACCATGCAACGCTCTGACACTGTGTCAACGTCCGGTGCTTACGGCCATGTGCCCATTTGAGTCGTAGTTGCCAGTGTTGTGGTGTTAACGTTTCAAATGCCTGGGTACAGAGCCGTGGAGGCCCATCGTTCGGAGTGTTCGGTGCACTGTGTTTTCAGACATACTTGTATTCTGTTCAGAACCGAAGTCTGATGTTAGTTCCACACCAGTTTGCCGCCTGTCCCGTTTTACCAGTCTGCCCAGCCTGCGAATTCGGACATCTATAATGAGGGGTGGCCGACCAACTCCACAACGTCTGGACATGATTACACCTTCAATGCGCTACTTATTGAAGACACTCACCACAGAACTTCTCGAATACCCGACAAATTGTGCAGTTTCTGAAAAGCCCGTGCCGAGCCTCCGGGCCAACGCAGTCTGCCCTCGATCAAACACAGATAGATTGCGCGCCTTCCCGATTCCACACACGGTCAGGACGCTCACTGATACTACACTATTGGCCATTAAAATTGATACACCAAGAAGAAACGCAGATAATAAATGGGAGCACTATGGGACTTAACATCTGTGGTCATCAGTCCCCTAGAACTTGCGACCGTAGCAGTCACGCGGTTCCGGACTGAGCGCCTAGAACCGCTAGATCACTGCGGCCGGCAAACGCAGATACAAAATGGGTATTCATTGGACAAATATATTATACTAGAATGGACATGTGATCACATTTTCACGCAATTTGGGTGCATAGATACTGAGAAATCAGTACCCAGAACAACCACCTCTGGCCGTAATAACGGCCATGATACGCCGGAGCATTGAGTCAAACAGAGCTTGGATGGCGTGTACAGGTACAGCTGCACATGCAGCATCAACACGATACCACAGTTCATCAAGAGTAGCGAGTGGCGTATTGTGACGAGCCAGTTGCTCGGCCACCATTGACCAGACGTTTTCAATTGGTGAGAGATCTAGAGAATGTGCTGGCCAGGACAGCAGTCGAACGTCTTCTGTATCCAGAAAGGCCCGTACAGGACCTGCAAAATCTGGTCGTGTATTATCCTGCTGAAATGTAGACTTTCCCAGGGATCGAATGTAGGGTAGAGCGACGGGTCGTAACACATCTGAAATGTAACGTCCACTGTTCAAAATGATGTGAACAAGAGGTGACCGAGACGCATAACCAATGGCACCCCAGACCATCACACCGGGTGATACGCCAGTATGGCGATGACGAATACACGCCGCCAATGTGCGTTCACCGCGATGTCGCAAAACGCGGATGCGACCATCATGATGCTGTAAACAGAACCTTGATTCATCCGATAAAATGACGTTTTGCCATTCGTGCACCTAGGTTCGTCGTCGAGTGCACCATTGGAGGCGCTCCTGTCTGTGACGCAGCGTCAAGGGTAACCACAGCCATGGTTTCCGAGCTGATAGTCCATGCTGCTGCAAACGTCGTCGAACTGTTCTTGCAGATGGTTGTTGTCTTGCAAACGTCCCCATCTGTTGACTCAGGGATCGAGACGTGGCTGTACGATCCGTTACAGCCATGCGGATAAGAAGCCTGTCATCTCGACTGCTAGTGAACGCACGGCGTTCCGTATTACCCTCCTGAACCCACGGGGTTCCATATTCTGCTAATAGTCATTGGATCTCGACCAACGCGAGCAGCAATGTCGCGATACGATAAACCGCAATCGCGATAGGCTACAATCCGACCTTTATCAAAGTCGGAAACGTGATGGTACGCATTTCTCCTCCTTACACAAGGCATCACAACGTTTCACAATGCAACGCCGGTCAACTGCTGTTTGTGTATGAGAAACTTTCCTCATGTCAGCACGTTGTAGACGTCACCACGGGCGCCAACCTTCTGTGAATGCTCTGAAAAGCTAATCATTTTCATATCACAGCATCTTCTTCCTGTCTGTAGCAGATCATCTTCGTGGTGTAGCAATTTTAATGGCCAGTAGTGTACATGTACCGTGCGTGTGTTTGACTAGCAGTCATTCCTCGCCAGGTAACGTTGCTATTGCCAGGACGGGTTTATATCGCTAGTAGTAGTCGGTGGTCGTAATATTCTGGCTCATCAATGTATATTGCATGTTGTCCGTAACGAGGTTGGCAGCTATGCAAGACACGCGAGGCTATTGTCACCCGCTTTGGTCTGCTACGCGGAGTGTGCAGCTGCCTCGTTTTCCTCTTTTCCGGATTCCGATATAAGCCAAAGGCGGAAATGAAAAAGTTACTGAAATGAAAAGTCACCTAGTCATCAGCTGATGGTGCTGACTGAATGCATTTTCAGTCTAGGCTTCCTGATTTCGGGAATCTTCCTGACAGGCGTAAAAGCGGTCTGAATTTTGAATTTATGTTGCTGTGCAGTAGAACGAAGTCGAGAAGGACATATAGGACTTACTTTATCATCATGGTCTTCTTCCATTTTTTAAACAAGTTGTCTACCCCTACGCAGATTTAACTGCCCACTGCTACGCCATCGATGCCCACTGATCTCTCTTCAAATGCAGCATTGTTTCTACAGAATACTCCAATAGCTAAATGATCTACTACTTTGTGAATCTGAATCGTTGTAGAAATACTACCCTAGTGCTATTAATTTGGAACCATTATATATGTATGCACCACACTGAATAACGTGCCACACTAGGTAGTCTTTCTGAAATAAATATTTTGGACTGAAACTTTTAACATCACTCAAACGCTACTTTACTGTAATAAGTAGCTTGTCAGCAGGAGAAGTGGCAAGTCTAAAATTTTTCGACCAGCTCTGTCAGAGAACCAGATACTAGTTGCTCAAATATGTGGACTGTCTTGACTAGTTCTGTAGAATGTGTGAAATCTGTGGTGGCAGATGTCACGAGAAATCATAGTTGAACAAGTTTTTATTAATTTATTCTTTGGAAATACTGCAAAACTATTTTGATAGTAATGTCACCTACATTTTATTTATCTATCATGTTCCGTGTGGCAGTGAAAACCTAAGCTACCTGGTCATGGTACGAGTCGGCACATAGTTTACGGAATGCTGATTAGAAAACTTACAAGGTATTAAAAAGTTAATTATATGCCAGAAACGCATTGTATACGAACAATTAACGCATTATACAAGGTGAGTCACTAACTATTGCCACCTAGAATAACTCAGAATGTATGATAGGAACTGAAAAGTTTGTGAGACAAAAGTTGCATGGGACAACAGGGACGTTGGTTTCTTGTTGCTAGGTGGGATCGCGCCAGAGATATGAAAGTCAACCTTTTTTTTTAATGGGATACTATAGTTTGGTACTTATTTTCTGATAGCGGCTATCGAGACGAATCCAATGACGTGTAACAGTAAGGTCTTTGAAGGTCAACGAAGGTCTCAAAGGTGGCATGAACGTCCCTTTACAGGAAGTGTTCGAAGTGATGCCCGTTGATATCAATGTAGTACTGCAACCTTGTTACCATGGACTGGGTGGTATTCCTTATCACATTGGCACTTATCGAAGCCCATGCTCTTACAGTTCTCTTTCGCATATCTTCAGATGTAGTTGCAACGTCTTTATAAACAATGTCTTTTATGAATCCCCACAAGAAAACACCCAGAGGCGCCAAGTCGGGCAAAGAGCCGGCCTTGACACATCTCCTCCGCGTCCAATCCAACGTTTTGAGAATTGTTTCTGCAACTCATTTCAAGCCATCATCGAAAAATGTGCTGGACACCCATCGTGTTGATATCACATTCTGTTCCTTGTTCCTAAAAGTATTTCTTCCAATGACAGACCTCATGTTCCTTGCAGGAATGTGGTGTACGTCCTACCATTAAGATATCCTTCGATGAAATAGGGACCTATTATTCTGTCCTCTAGAACCCCACACCATACATTCACCGACCACGGTTTTTGGTGTGCAGTTGCCGCAGCCAACATGGATTTTCAGTTGCCCGATAATGCATGTTATGCAAATTAACATTTCAATGGTTAGTGAATGTAGCCTAATCAGTAAATAAAAGCAAATTAATAAACGTGTCATCCCTCTGAATCTGAGGTTTAGCCCATCAGCAGAATTCAATGCGACGCATACAATCCGTACCAGTAATCCTTGGTGGAGAATGATACGGTAAGGATGATATTTATGGCGGCGCAGAAGACGAACAACACTACTCTGGCTGATGCCTAATTCCCTTGCGATTTGACGCGAACTAACACAAGGATCTCGAACAACAGTGGTAAGAGTACCGATTTCTGCTTCCTCGTTAGTAAACTTCCTTTGCCGGATACGTTTCCGATGCGTTAAAGATCCAGTTGTTTTCAGTGTATCACATACATATTTAAATGTACGACTTATAGGTTGACTACGTTGGGCATATCTTTCGGCATATAAGTCTCTAGCTCTCATTGAATTTCGTTGGCATTATTCGTAAATGAGAAGCATATCGACTTATTCTTCAACGAAATACATCATTCACATTCGCTTGATTCGACGATAGTAGTCTTTCCGTTTTTATTAGTGTTGTATTGCGAAACCGTGTCGAATGGTGTTTACATGTCAATGGCACATTAGATGGATACGCCGTATGCGCCGAATGTTTACTATTTGCACGGTATATGAGAGAGAACTGTCAGAGCGAGTGCTTGGATGAGTGCCGAAGTGATGGTTCAAATGGCTCTGCGTACTATGGGACTTTACGTCTGAGGTCATCGGTCCCCTAGAGCTTAGAATTACTTAAACGTAACTAACCTAAGGACATCACATACATCCATGCCCGATGCAGGATGCCACAGCGGCCGGCGGCGAAGTGATAAGGAGTACCACTCAATCCATGATCAGAAGAGTGCAGCAGTGCATTGATACCAATGGTAATCACTTCGAACACTTTCTGTAAATTGACGTTGATGTCATCTTTTTTATCTTCTTTAACCTTCATTGACATCACTGGATTGGTCTCGATAGCCGCTATCAGAAAATAAGCACCAAACTATAGCATCCCATTTGAAAACACAGAGTTGACCTTCATATCTCTGACGCGATCCCACCTAGCATCAAAAAACCAACGTCATATTACGGCCCCCCTTGTCCCATGCAACATTTAGAGAATGTAGCTCCATCTTCTGGTGGAGCATGGGACTACGGCTGTTCGATGTTCAATAAAAGAAATACCAATCGCCGTTATATAGGTTTATTTCTAGGCAACCAGTTTCGACGTTACACTACGTCATCTTCAGGCCAAAACTGTGGAGGATATAACACAGCAATAATTACATATTGAAATACAGAGCATATTGACTAAAAGAATCAAGTGTTGCATATTACTTTAAGTAGTGAGAATTATACAGTGAATTTTATACCAGAGCAATGTGATTCATTGCTCTGATGTAACTTTCAATGTGTAATTCTAATTACGTAAAATAATATGCAACACGATTCTTTTAGTCAGTATTCATTGCTCTGATATGAAATTAACTGCATAATTCTCATTACGTAAAGTAACATGCAACACTTGATTCTTTTAGTCAATATGCTCTGTATTTCAATATGTAATTATTGCTTTGTTATATCCTCCTCAGTTAGGGCCTGAAGTTGACGCAGTGTAACGTCGAAACTGCTTCCCTGAAAATAAACCTATATAACGGCAATTGGTATTGTTTTTGTTGAACATGCAATATTTGTCCCAGAAACTTTACAGCTACTATCATACTTTCGGAGCTATTCTAGGTGACAATAGTTAGTGACTCGCCCCGTAGAGTTACCAGTTGCTTCGAGCGCCACAAGGAAATATTTTATCTTGGATTTGTATACTTGGGTTTTATCACTTATTTCTTCCATTACGCTGCAGGTCTTTAGAAGGCGAAGCCTGCAGTATAGTACGGACCTTTCTGTACAGTACTGAAGGAAGTGTAATTCAAGAGCAGAACGTTTTTCCGTCTTTTGTTCACTGAATAAATGTTTTAGTTTCTTCTGAATGAACCAGTGTGGACAACAAATAAACCCCATGAAGGAATATGCGTACGGGGAGGACAGAATTATAACAAGCGCCGAAATGAAGTTGACGAATCGACGCCACCCGTTTCTGAGCAATAAATGTTCTTCTAAGTGGGCAAAGTTGCCCCAAAATATAACGCCATACGACTTGAAAGAGTGAAGGTAACCAAAGCCAACAAGCCTTCGGGTTTCCGTGTCAGACACAGTAGAAACAATTTTTGTAATGAAACTAGCTGCATTCAATTTCTTTGCTAGACTGTGAACGTGATACGTTCAATAAATGTGTTTAATGGTACACCTGACGTGTGAAACATACAGATGGCTCTGGTATCGAGCGCACAATGTACAAAAGGGTAGTACACTGGCAAAGCTGTCATTTGTATTCAGTTTATTCATGTGGAAAGGTTTCGATGTGATTATGGCCGCACGACGGGAATTAACTTCTCATTGCGGATAATGCAGTGAGTGACGGCCTTCGCTTAACGACCAAGACAGCGACGTTTGCGGAGACATGTTAGTGTTAACAGACAAGCAATACTGCGTAAAATATGTACAGATATTAATTGAGACGTACAACTAAACTATGCGCTAGGACAGTGTGTTGAAATTGGGCGTTAATGGTGTATGGCAGCAAACCACCGAGGCGTGTGCTTTTTCAACAGCACGACATCGCATGTAGCGCTTCTCCTGACCATGTCGGTTGGACGCTAGACGACTGGAAAACAATGCCCTGGTGAGATGAGTCCCGATTTTAGTGGTTAGAGCGGATGGTACTATTCGAGTGTGGCGCAGACCCCTACAAAGTAAAGGACCCAAGTTGTCAACAAAATACTGTGTAATCTGGTGGTGGCTCCATAACACGGCGAGATGTTTTTACACGATCCAATTGAACCGATCATTGACTGGGAATGGTTGGTTTCGGCTACTTGGAGGCCATCTGCAGCCGTTCATGGATTTCATGTTCCCAAACATGTCAGCGGTCCGTAACTGTTCACGACTGGTTTGAAGAACATTCTGAACAATTCGAGCTAATGATTTTGTCACCAACAACGCCCGACATGAATGCCATCGAACATTTGTGGGACATAATCGGGAGACCAGTTCGTACTTAACATCTGCACCGGCAACACTTTGGTAATTTTGGACGGCAATACAGGCATCATGACTCAATACTTCTGCACGGGATTTTCAGTTCGACATATATCAGCAGGCCGCGTCCGGGATCCAATACATCTGGTGGATTAAGAACGTGGGCCAAAGTTCTGTACCAACGTGGATGCTGCTTTCCAGTTTTTAGGTGATTTACCACATCCGACAACGTTAATACCCGGCTGGTACCAACGCCCCTGATCACACGTTTCGCGAACGTCTCTCATAGGGTAACGTTGGACGCAGCCATATGGGCCGACTGCCGGAAGCCATTGGGGCACCTTGTAGCTCTGACAATGTCAAATTTAGATTAACATGCCGACCCCGTGAAGATGCAGGCTGGATATTTCCATGAAAAAGAAGAAGACATTTACTGCCCTCTACAAGCAAGGAGTAATGGACGAACTTCCAGGAAGGGGACTAATCTGAGGCTAGGGATAATGTGGAGGAGTAATAGATAAAAGCCGGCCGGTGTGACCGAGCGGTTCTTGGCACTTCAGTCTGGAACCGCGCGACCACTACGGTCGCAGGTCCGAATCCTGCCTCGGGCATGTATGTGTGTGATGTCCTTAGGTTAGTTAGGTTTAAGTAGTTCTACGTTCTAGGGGACTGATGACCTCAGATGTTAAGTTCCGTAATGCTCAGAGCCATTTGAACCATTAATAGATAAAATACGGGGACTATCAGGAAAGTAAGTTCCGGTCGGTTGCAAAATGAGAACCACAGCGAAAATCCGATGGCGCTTTGCACAGATGTGTTTGACTGCGTCTCCAGTACGCCTGTCGATCGCGTCACGTCTATCTTCCCAGTTCTGAGCACACAGTGAACAAGTGAAGATGCCTGGAACGATAGTGTCTCCAGCCAAGTATGAGTGCCTGTGAGAGATTTCGCCTGATTTCAGGTAGCGCAAACGATGTAACTGTCATGCATTTCCTTCTTCATTATAATCCTCGGCCGCATACTGCAGTCGAGTGAGTAAGCTCCGGCAGCGTTTTCGGTGGGCAATTGTTTGGTCACCCACCATAACCGCCCGGATGCGGCTCCCACTGATTTTCATCTCTGTTCACACGATCCGCTGTCTATGAAAACAACATTTTGGCGCAGATAACGAGCTATAGATCAGCCTAGACAATTGACAGAGGGTTTTGACGAGGGATTGTAAAGTTGATGCAGTACTACGACAAATGTCCAAGCCGAAGCGGGAACTATGCAGAGAAGTAGCTGAAGGTGTAGCTAACTGCTGCAAATAAAATAAATTTGATTTTCATTTTGGTTTCCATATCGTGACCGATTGGACGTTACCTTCCGAGCAGCTCTTACAGGTTTTTTTCAGAGTATCTCCTCCGCAGTATGGTCTCGAGTAGGTGATCAGAATGCGTCGCATGTGTGGCTTTAATTGATAAACGGGATTGTTGCGGGAATCTATAGGCAGCGAGTGCTGCTGAAAACTGGGCTCTAAGTCAGCACAGATCAGCATGCAGGCCTAGGAGCCACAAAATCACGGAAATTTTTAGTAGACATTGCTGTTGCCCTTATTCTTTTCGTAAAAACAATGAAACTTAGTGCCCCTTTTTCTCTACTTATAACGATGCACCTCAGGAAAAAGGATTTCACCGAGTAATAGGCCAGAAGCAAATACTCGAAGGAGGAAAACCCGTAATATAGTAAACTATGAAGCAACTGTGTTACTAAGTCATCGGTTCAGTATGATGCGCGAAATACGTTCTACTGGTGAAAACTTTTTCTCATTCCTAATTGCTTTTGATAAGAATGTTAGCACAGAAAAATAGAAAACAGCGACTGTAGTTTTAGAATGAATTATTTCGTATAGAAGCCACTCAAACGAAAGCCTAGAATCTTGTGGAAAAAACAGTCAAAAGAAAGCCGCGATTCTTGAAATATTACAGTAAATATCGGTGGAGGGCTTTCCGTCATATATTTGTGGCACCACAGTTTCAGTTAGGATGGAAACGCCATGTTGCGTTTATTTAGTCCGATACCTGTTTAAACGTCCAGCTCAATTAGTTCTCCTTCTAGAGACTGGTCCCACGTTAGCTAAACACAAATACAGTCCGCCCAGCAAACTCTAGAATCGCCTCGTTTCGCAAAAAGTTAGTCTATTACGGGTCAGACTACTACGTTCTAAATTGGTTTGTTCAGCTACTTCCAGCGAAAAAGTTCTAACAGTGGAAATTTTCGTATAGTATAAACACAACAAAAATATGTCGCTGCCACGGCATTGCGTCATATAGCTGGCAAAATGTCAGAATTCAAACGAAGACTGGGAGCGGCTGATCCTGGCGGAGGTTCGAGTCCTCCCTCGGGCATGGGTGCGTGTGTTTTGCCCTGAGGATAATTTAGGTTAAGTAGTGTGTAAGCTTAGGGACTGATGACCTTAGCAGTTAAGTCCCATAAGATTTCATACACATTTGAAATTTTTTTTTGAAGAGTGGGAAATGGATGAACGTGGTATCAAATCGACCAGCGGGAGCTCTAGTTATCTAAAAGGTATTTAACTGGTTTAGAGTAATCCATGTAATTAAGAAAAACTTAATTAGTGAAAATGGAAATATTTCGTGAACTGATGCGGCTAGCCATGTAAACGAAGTGTCAAAAAGTTCATCTCTTCAAGGCGTAGCTCCTTCGCACATAAAAAGTTGCATTTCTGTGACAGTTAATTGTCAAAATGATTTCCTCTGAATCACTTGTTAAATTCAGGACACTTCGGGAAGATATTAGAGGAGCAAATAAGGTATCAATAAGATCATTGTTTCTGAATAAAATTGAAAGCGAATTTTAAGAAAATGTCAATGAAATGATTTGCTAAAAGGAAGATTTAAAATGGGTTACAGAACATCTGACTCCTGTTTGATTATGCTCGAAATGACGTACAGCAAATGAGCTACGTCAACTGTTTCTCTAATCTGTTTTATATTTTACTTTTACACGAACTGCACAAAACATTTGGCCGATTATTTTCAATTTATTTATGCTTTTTCAATGTCTTGTGTAAGTGACACTTTGGTCCCAAGTAGTTCGATAAAAATTGATTTCGTTTCATTTCTAACACGTATTTATCTTCATTCCGCACTGCACTGAAAAATCGGCAAAACATTGTAAATATTGATGATATTCACTGTGTGTCTTGTTTGGAAACAAGCTTGTTCTTTTCACTTGTCGTACTTCCTGTTGGCTACCGTAATGCTTCACTCTTCGCTCTCAAGCTTGCATTTAGAGCTGATCGTTCGTCTCGAGACTGTTTCTCTAGCGCTGATAGTCTGAAAAAAGTGATACTACACATTCTGAGTAGGACTTGTGATTAGGACTTGGGCGACATACACGTCGTGTGTGGGTTCACTAAATACGATGGAAAACCGGTACAGACACTGTATGCTGAGATGTTCGCGCAGCGACGGGAAACACATCACAACATGTGAGGGATGTTGCATTACTGTGTGTTTTGTTGCACGGTTTGGTAATTGCATATTACAGACCTTTTCACTACTGGCAACGTATTTTCTAGGAAAGATATGTGACTGATGTAAGAAACAGAACTAAAAATAATTACGATCATTACGATGTGAGGCGCTACACGAGACCTCGGGTGCTCTGTACGGAAACAATCATAAAATATCGCTGAATGACCTCCTATATATTGTCACTGGAGTTAGAGTTCATCGTATAGAATACGAAGTACGCTTAACTAGCCCCTTCTACGTCAAACAATTTGCCGATTGTGTATTTTCGGAGTTTCCTGATGATAACTGCAAAAATCGTTACGTGGAGACGCTGGAAATAGGGAACTACGAGAGACACTTTGCCGGATATGGTTTATGAGAGTATTCGAAATGACGCTGGAGTTTGTAGTTAAGGAAAAAGTGGCGAAAACGTTAGTACAAAAAGAGTTAACAGACAGACTTCTTCACAAGTCACATCTCTGTCAAACAGATGGGCTTAAAGATACATTACACAGTGTGCAGTGTACGTCTCTGCAGTTCGCAGGTACAACCTGTTTTCATTTTGTCCTTAAGAAGAGGAATAACAGAATCCTAATTTGGAAGTCAGGGTTCCTTAGAACATTTTCGTCAGATTCTAAATGCTGAGGCGAGTGCACGTCCAAAGATTGAACCCGGTATCTTTTGACTCAGTAGCGTTGTCTTTAATTTTCTTATAACCATAAGGCACGATCAAGAAGTTGCTGTTCGAAGGTCGTACAGTGCAGAATCCACATGCCACTAAGGCCAAACTGCCCTGAGTACTGAGGCAGCTATCCCACCGATACACTAGTGTGAAGATACCGGTTTAGTAAATGACCGTGTCCTGTCGCATGAAGAAGTCCGTTACTGTTTGCTGCACATCCTCGTCCGACTCAAATAATCGATCCTTCAAAACCTTTTCTAATGGACCGAAGCCATGATAAGCGCATGGGCAGATGTCATGATTCTCACTTGGATTGGCGTGACTTCTGCGTTACAAAATTTGCGATATGGGGACGTGCGTTATCGTTAAGCAATAGCACCACCATTCTACAACGGTGATATCCGACAGACATGCTGCCCCACACTTATTCTCTATTCTCCGACGGATGTCTACCGACGTTTGTCCTTCGGTAGCCAAGAAACGAACAACAGCACGTTGGTCCAGTCTGGACGTATTTTGTAGCAACATCGGTATAGTTAAAGTTTCTGCATTTATGGAACACACGTCGGGAAGTCACTGTCACACTAATCCCTTGAATATATTTCGGGGCTTATGTACCCTCAACGGTGCTTTTCATCTGTGCGAAGACTTACAGATAAGCCGAAGCCTGTCTTTAAACCTAAAACTTTGTCATTATAACACCGTAATTAGACCGTCAGCTTTGTATGCATCAGAATGTTTAAACATGACGAAGAAAGGACCACTACGAAAACTTGAAATAAAAGGCTGGAAAATTTTGAGGAAAATCCATGGCCCTATCAAAGGAAACGGAGATTTCCGCCGAAGACACAACTGTAAATTATACGATCATACAGAAGACATTGTTACCAGCACTAGGAAGCGGAGAATGATGTTTTATGGTCATCTGGAAAGAATGAACCCGCAAAGACTTACTCATCGCATACATTCATCAATTTAAAAAACAATATCGTATTCAAAATGGGCAAGTCAAGTTAAAAAGTATTTACAGGATGCTGAAATTTCATTTGATGACATTCAGGATCGAGAAGCTTTCAGATAAAAAGTCAAAATTACTAAAAGCCTTATTTCGCTTACTGCGCCAATTCCACGGTCTGCCTGCAAATGATCAAAACAGAGAAAAGAAGCACAGTCTGCCAAAATGAAAATCTACTGGCAAAAGAGGGAAACACAATCAGGGAAGAGATAAAAATCTTCGTGGTCCATAGCATGCCGAAACGATAGGAAAAAAAAAATCCCTCAAGGTAGTCGCGCTACGTTGCATACACGATACAGCAACGCTCTCAAACGCAAACGTTCTAGTAGCCCCTTATTATTTTATTTCTTTCGCTGTTTATAACATATAACAGCCGTAATATGGTATATATAGCAATTTTATACACAAAAATGAAACAAATGATTATAATGTTGTGTCCACTTTCCCTTCCCAAAATGTATTCCATCGTTACCATAGGCTGAAACAATCTTTCATAGTTAGGAAAAAATGTTTTCAGAACTACGGAGCAAAATTTTTAAGTCCAGATGGAATTACAGTTGGAACGTTTATATGGAAGTATAAAGTAGGGGATAATAAACCTACGAACGGAATTGTGGTCTCTTTCTCTCTGAGACAAATATCACGCTGACGTATATTAGACAAAGGTCAGACAAAAGTATGTATATTGAATTGGAAAGCAAGGGCTTACTTGTCTGAATTGTTTTTGGACGTTAAGTGAAACAGAGAGACGCTGTGTCCGTTGCCAGAAACAGCCAGTTGTGAGAAGGGCTTCATTGTGGAGAATTCCCCGCAGTCGTTGCAGCGGCAACAGGAACAGTACAAGAAAACTCTGCCAGTATTTCAGCATTTGTACGTATGAGCAGAAAAAAAAGAGTGTAACGTCACGTCGCCTCGCTACTGCGCTTTATGCGAGTTTTTTAAAGGGCTAAAACCTCGTAAAGGGCCTGTACTCGCGCAACAAAAGGCCCGCACATAGAGAATATAACAATGTGGCTTAAAACGCGCTGAAGAAACGAAACACAATGCTTTGACGTTCTTTCTTCCCTTCCTGTCGTTCTTTGCTCCTATCTTGCAAGCTTTCAGAAAGAACGAGACGCCGAACTTCAAGCAATGTACTACAAAGCAGCAGACGGAATTATAATATTGACGACAAAGAGCGTCCCCATTCGGCGCTATTTTCGTTAGAAAAACAATTTCTGGGGAAATCATGAAATAGCTACGCACTTGGAGTATTATCGCCCAAGAAACGGACTTTCATGGTTCAATGCAACTACTTCGAATAGTTGAGAGAAGCTGTAGAGCCCTTTGTCATATACAGGTTTCAATGCTAGTGTTCAGCAAGGAATTATTTCATTTACTATTACTGTTGTATTTTCATAAATATCCGAATAACTGGGAATGGTATTCGGAAATTATGGGGGCAATGTACATGAGATTGTTGTTTTTATGTTTTCGTCTTTGGCACATAAGTCTTTCATGGCGCCATTTCTGAATAACCAAAGGCAGGCATGGACAATCGAGGAAACGCCGATCGTTGAGGAAAATATACAGATAAAACAGCCACAATCCGGACTCAGCAGGTTCTGCACGTCATGTGCGTTCATCGTCACATCTGTAAAGATTAGAGTATTTAGCAACAATGTCAGATAAAATTAATCGCTAAAGATCGGTTTACGATGTGCAACTTAAAATCGTTGCCGTGGTAGCAAAAAGCTGGTAGTACCGTTCGGTAGCAAGTAAGATACAGGACAGTGTGCTTCGGATATCTGATATATACCATAGGCTCATTGGTCAGGTGTATGATAAAATCACATCTGTGGAAACTATCACACTTGATTGGCAGCATGGCATGCATGACGATACATACAAACTACATTGGCTACCAGCATAATCTGGGCTGACGAGAAGTCCAGGTTTTAGCAACGACAGTCCCCAGTTTTACATAAATGTCCTGTTCTTCCGAGAACATAATTCGGCACACATAATTGTGTTGGTTTTTGATAGAGAAACAAAATTCGTGATATATTTTTCATTTAACTAAATATTTGTGATTAAAATTCCTAGAAGTAAAGCATTATGCATATATATATTTTCAGTATATACGCCGTATTTGGTTTAGCTGTCCTACAAGCATAAAGAAAGAGTAAGAGACATGTTCACAAGAAAAGCAGGTTTTACTTACCACTGCCCCTAACTTGCCAACCTTGCACTTATGGCCCTCGAGACAAATAAAACTACAAAGGAGGTATAAAAGGAGAAACACTCGAACCATTTCTCCAAACGGGACTGCAGCAATTTACAAGTTAATTTTGTGAAGAATGTGAGGAATGCGGCGTGTTAGCATTGCTTATTGCGCATCATTTGACATGTAAGCACGCTTGTCAAACGAAAAGGTGGCGCATTGTTGCCAGATTTCACTCATTCAGTGACAAAACTTCAAGTCTACTAATTTTTGGAACAACTGACAACAGTTCTGAATGGTTCAATGGTTCAAATGGCTCTGAGCACTATGAGACTTAACTACTGAGGTCATCAGTCCCCTAGAACTTAGAACTACTTAAACCTAACTAACATAAGGACATCACACACATCCATACCCGAGGCAGGATTCGAACCTGCGACCGTAGCGGTCACGCGGTTCCAAACTGAAGCGCTTAGAACCGCCGGCCAACAGTTCTGACCTCTAAATGAAAGTCGGAGGATGATCAACTGTGCAGACAAAGTCACTACCTAGTATTCTTAGTAGATAGTGAACGTGGATATTAAACTGAGAAAGAAGAAATGAAACTTCAAAGAAGTAATGTCAGTTTTTATTCTTGTGAAAACTCATTTCAATTTATCTTCCATAGAATTTTATGGTTTTCGTCTTTCTAACAAGGAACTCCTACAATCAATTTATTCTTCTCATAAATATGACAAACATAAATCTTAAGCTAAAATGTATAATTTTCATCTGATTACTGATTAGAAATATTACACAGTTTTTAGGGTTAGCAAATTTTACCTATTTAAAATAGTGACCAAACAATGCAGAAAATATATCCAGGATGTAATAATAAAAAAGTGCATATCTTTTTTATTTTTGAAGAAAAGAATTGCATTTATGTGTAGTGTACCTGAGTTTTTCTTTCCAGTTCACAAAATGAAGAGAAATTTTTGCTATTGGTTTTTCACCTGCTGCATCGTCATAGGCCTATTAGTGATTTCAAAATATCATGATAACTGACAAGAAAGATAAGCGTAAGTGTAGTAATGAAGTTAAGTAGAAATTGTGAACATAAGTATCCCGTTTTTGCTCTTGGAAAACCGGTCAGCCTAGCATAATCCCTACAAAACCGCATTAAATGAGCTATAAAATTCCTTCAATCTGAACTTACTCTGTTCATTTAATAAATCTTTCGGGTTCCTTATCTTTTTTGTAAATACCTTCGCCGGCCGGTGTGGCCGTGCGGTTAAAGGCGCTTCAGTCTGGAACCGCGTGACCGCTACGGTCGCAGGTTCGAATCCTGCCTCGGGCATGGATGTGTGTGATGTCCATAGGTTAGTTAGGTTTAATTAGTTCTAAGTTCTAGGTGACTGATGACCTCAGAAGTTAAGTCGCATAGTGCTCAGAGCCATTTGTAAATACCTTCAATTCTTCTATCGCAATCAATAACGATCATTTATCTTCTTCGTGTGCTCATACTATCCTGAATTTCACCTTATGGTATGCTTGTCTGTGTTTAAATGTTCGTCTTATTCTGTACAGTTAGAACTTGTGTTTACAGTGTTCTTTATAGCGAACATGAAACAGCCTTCCTTGTCTCCAGATTGAACAGCCGTTATATGTACTTTTGCAGTCTTGGTAAATGATTGTTGTGTACTCCCAACTTACCGTAATCATACCTGGGCTAATTGTCTCTACTTTTCGAAGCGTATCGAAGAAAATTATCTAGTCCGAAATGCGATTTTGACGTAACAACCAGGAAATCGTCTCACTATGCAGTCGCTTGGGGATCTTTATACGCAAGCGTGACAAAATATTTGTTTACTTCGTGACATCTTGTGTGACTATTATAATCGTCCGTTTGACTATTTTTACAGTGCTGTATTATTTGTTTATATGACATTCTGCTTAACAGCTTCTCAACGCTATCTCTTTATTGGCACCTAGTTCTCCGTCTCTTTTCGCATCTGTGAGGGACAACTGAAACATCCTGTGTTGCATTTTTATGTTGTGTCGAGTGATTGGAAATACTCCAAACAGTTATTTCTCAATACATAACCTTCGCATATAACTTAAACGTACGTTTCGCCTACGATCAGCCGAAGTAAATGCCTAGGATGTTTATACTATCATAGGATTCTAGTTTAAGCGTAAGTGCATTTCTCTATGAGCATTTATTGATATTTATCGTTACGGTTATCCAACGCCCTTTCAGTGCTTCTGAATAGAACTATAGCGTCGTCAACGTAGCGATAGGAAGACAGTATTTTGTTTTGTTCACAGATCCGATAATGGTGCGTATGACGGGTGAAACCGGCTGCAAAATCAAATTGTGTACGACTCTTGGCTGTTTTGTCCTTACAATTCTCAATAAAATACCAGTATTCAAGCTGTGTCAGGTCGAATAAAATTCCTTGTCTTTTGAGGAATGTCACCACTATTGTCATTAGAAATACTAATAAGCACTCCTAAAGTCCACGTCGCGAAGACTTGCAGTGCGATCTTCACTAAAACCGGTGGATGCCAAGGGGGATGTGACATCAGTACACGGCCTATTTCCGACTGCCAAGAAGGAAAAAATTTCATTTACGGCCGCATAGGGAAGAATAATTGTGACAAACAGCTCCTTCCTTGTTTTTACTCCCTTTATAGCGAGCGCTGTTTCGATCAGAAGGTCACTTAGAGCTTAAGCAGGGATGGGAAAAACCGACCGGTTAAAATCGATACAGGTATTTAGTTCTGAATGACTCGTATCTTTCGGTGCTTCATTATTTAGTAATAACAGGCTCACGGTACGAAAACTGGCATATCAATAAGCCGTAGAAGCGGTGCTTTTTTGTTTTTGAATAATAACTCATTTATGTTCTGTCCTTAGGTTAGTTAGGTTTAAGTAGTTCTAAGTTCTAGGGGACTAATGACCATAGATGTTAAGTCCCATAGTGCTCAGAGCCATTTGAACCATTTGAATAACTCATTTATAGACGAGTGATGTTTATTCGTAACACTTTCATTGCTTTGAAATAACGGGTTATTATAGGAAACTGGAAAAGCATTCTGCGCTTTCTTGATAACAGTGCTGACAGTTAGAAATTAGCAACAAACATATTACATAAACAACGGTGCAGCATTACTGAGACAGTAATGTACCTGATGCCGTGTTGCGTGGCCTGTTAGACTGTACATTTCGACGTGCAGGGTGCAAGACTTGCCTCCACGGGGATATAAGGTCGTTTATCGCTGTCGCCCTTGGACATTGTTTGTATTGCAGAATAACACCATCCCTAGTCAGGAAGTATTTTACAAAGCGTGGCAGCAATGAAGTACAGTGCTCCATTTACTTTGAAAGATTAAAAAACGCGAGGTATTGCAACGAACTTCCGACACCGTCCTTCGCAGATTGAGTGATATACATACAATTTCATTCGCATGCTATAAACTTGGGATAATAACTGAAACCTTAATTGCTTGAGGGTAAAAAACTGATGCCACCAAAAAGTGACGACGCAGGGAAGTCATGAACTTATGACCTTCCACCGTCGCCATCCCCACTTCCGTCTCCTGCATCTTCGCCATCTTTACTGGAGACACTGAATTCCATTTCTGCCGTAACATCAACCTCATATGGATCGTGACTTCCGACTCCTTCACCTTCCTTGGAATGTCTCCATCTTTGTTCTATGGCTATGTTTATTGCATTTAATAACAGCCATTGATGTTGTTGTGGTCTTCAGTCCTGAGACTGGTTTGATGCAGCTCTCCATGCTACTCTATCCTGTGCAAGCTTCTTCATCTCCCAGTACTTACTGCAACCTACATCCTTGTGAATCTGCTTAGTGTATTCATCTATTGGTCTCCCTCTACGATTTTTACCCCCCACACTGCCCTCCAATGCTAAATTTGTGATCCCCTGATGCCTCATAACATGTCCTACCAATCGGTCCCTTCTTCTTGTCAAGTTGTGCCACAAACTCCCCTTTCCCCATTTCTATTCAATACCTCCTCATTAGCTATGCGATCTACCCATCTAATCTTCAGCATTCTTCTGTAGCACCACATTTCGAAAGCTTCTATTCTCTTCTTGTCCAAACTATTTATCGTCCATGTTTCACTTCCATACATGGCTAAACTCCATACAAATACTTTCAGAAACGACTTCCTGACACTTAAATCTATACTCGATGTTAACAAACTTCTCTTCTTCAGAAACGCTTTCCTTGCCATTGCCAGTCTACATTTTATATCCTCTCTACTTCAACCATCATCACTTATTTTGCTCCCCAAATAGCAAAACTCCTTTACTACTTTAAGTGTGTCATTTCCTAATCTAATTCCCTCAGTATCACCCGACTTATTTCGACTACATTCCATTATCCTCGTTTTGCTTTTGTTGATGTTCATCTTATATCCTCCTTTCAAGACACTGTCCATTCCGTTCAACTGCTCTTCCAAGTCCTTTGCTGTCTCTGACAGAATTACAATGTCATCGGCGAACCTCAAAGTTTTTATTTCTTCCTCCTGGATTTTAATACCTACACCAAATTTTCCTTTTGTTTCCTTTACTGGTGGCTCAATATACAGATTGAAAAACATCGGGGAGAGGCTGCAAGCCTGTTTCACATCCTTCCCAACCACTGCTCCCCTTTCATGCCGCTCGACTCTTATAACTGCCATCTGGTTTCTGTACAAATAACAGCCATAACATCCCAAACATCGGTTAATTCGCGAACCTGTTATTTTGAGCAGTTTTAACAGTTACGTTAAACTGGAGACGAAAAAAATTCGTACAGCCAGAAACTGGTTGCTTCAAGTACAATCACCATCCCTACCTTGAACTGTTTGCGCAACGATCTTACTGTGTCTCGGTAGTGAGGAAGTCTAGCGGTAACTACTACGAATTCTACGTTACGCTGAAAAAGGAAAAAAACATTTTAAAAGTTGGGACGCATCTGGAGAGGTCTCACTACTAATAAAACCAGATCTCGGAGCCTGAGCTGCCCTACAGTGAGCCGGCCGGAATAGCCGAGCGGTTCTAGGCGCTACAGTCTGGAACCGCGCGACCGCTACGGTCGCAGGTTCAAATCCTGCCTCGGGCATGGATGTGTGTGATGTCCTTAGGTTAGTTAGGTTTACGTAGTTGTAAGTTCTATGGGTCTGATGACCTCAGCAGTTAAGTCCTATAGTGCTCAGAGCCATTTGAACCAACCCTACAGTGAGTGTAGACCGAAGGCCTGACACTGTCAGACTTACTGACAGTTGAGTGTATGTTACTCAAAATTTTCAGCCACTTCGCATATAACCCATTATATTGATACTCCAGTACTCTTATTAGCGATATTTCTCTTCCCGTGTTTGTCAAGTCGCCGTCAGGGACACCTAAGAAATTGCACGTCATACATCCTGCCCTACCAGCTCATGGAGCTAGAGTTGACAGTTGTAGAACTTTGCTCCTTTCAGACAAAACACCCGCTAGGAATAGTTCTGTCAGAAAAGTCGACCAGAAGAGGCAGTATGAGAATGAGGAGTTTTCGGGTGCTAACTTGAAAAAGGTGTCGTCGGGATTTCAAGTGCCCCAAGTAGTTAAAATGCCACGAGCTGTACACCAAGTACCCGTTGGCCATAGTCGTCGAATGAGTGCTGACTGGTTACTGGTCCCTTATACAGAGCATACCAACAAAAATTTGCACCCCAAATGTTGCGGAAATGGGAATGTGCAGTTTTCTGGTTCAAAAAGTGGTTCAAATGGCTCTGAGCACTATGGGACTTAAGATCTATGGTCATCAGTGCCCTAGAACTTAGAACTACTTAAACCTAACTAACCTAAGGACGTCACACAACACCCAGTCATCACGAGGCAGAGAAAATCCCTGACCCCGCCGGGAATCGAACCCGGGAATCCGGGCGTGGGAAGCGAGAACGCTACCGCACGACCACGAGCTGTGGACGCAGTTTTCTGGGATTGCGTTAGTAGTCAGATTGTTAGACAATCAACAGATCGAAATAACACCTGGAAAGTGTATTTTTATGCAAATATACACTTTCTGAAATGAAACAATGCCAATTGACATTAACGAACTAAAAGTGGGGTAAATCAGAATATCAGTGGCGTTTCTTGCAGGAGTCTAGAGCGAATCGTTTACAAGAGATACTTTCCACACCGACGTTTGTTTGTGCCATTCAACCTGCGTAGTTGCTAGGTGCGATGTTGTTATGTTTGCTTACAGTGTGCTAGTATGTCCTCTGAGAGTACTGCGATTTGCTACTCAGTTAGTGTGTGATAATCCAAGGAGTAGGTCTGTGAGTGGACGATCACATTTTTACCAATGCAGAAAAAGCCGAAATGCTCATGGCGTATGTATAATGTAGGAAGATTGCAGTTCGTTCTTCTACGGTGTATGCCGCAAGATATCCCAACAGACGTCGACCACCTGGTCAATTATTTGTCTATCTCTTGAACCAGTTCGGTGAAAGTGTGTGGTGTGTAACACGTAGATAACGTAACTGAAGGAAATAAGGGACGGCAGAAGAGGGGGAAATGAATGTTTTTGGTGCAGCTGCAGTTAATCCGCACGTTAGCTGCCACGCATTCGCACAAGAAACTGACATGAGTCAGGTAAGTGTCCTATGCATTCTCTATCGACAGAGGTTTCATGCCTGTTACACCTTTCTTCGTGAAGAGCTGCATGGAAATGATTACGACAACTGTGTTAACTTCTGTACATGGACATTAAGACAGGATACTCCACAGGTATCGTTTATTTTGCTTAGTGATGAAGCTACATTTACCACTCTTGGCCAGGTGAACCATCGAAACGTGCACTATTGGTCTTCTGACAATCCCTCTTGGCCTCGTCAGGTGGAACGTCAGCGTCCATGGAGTGTAAACGTGGGGTAGTGAACCGTCTGCTCATAGGCCTGTTTTTCACAGAAGGAAGACCGTCTTCCATGGAAGCTAGAAGACGTTCCTGAGCAGACTAGGACGAACCTATGGTGCCAACACTATGGCTGTCCAGTCCATAGTGCACGAAGTACTAAGCATCCTCACGGATTGTTTGCAAATCGTTGGACTGGACGCAGATGACCAGTGCCTTGGGCTGCCAGTTCCCCGAATTTGATGCCTGTAGACTTTTTTTCTGCGGATAAGTCTGAAAGACGGTGTCTACAAGGATATACCAAGTACATCCGATGGTATGCAATGACGCGTTACTGTAGCCTGCTCGGACATCTCCGCTGAAACGCTAGCACCTGTGCAATAGTCTTTGCGCGCTAGACGGGAGGAGTGTATCGCCGCTGCCGGTGGACGTTTTGAAAACAACCTGGATGATCAGTGGTCTCGTTACTGGTCAGAATCCGCATAACTAGTATATGCACTTGTATTGTTATTTAGTGCGTGCTATCACAGGATTGCACAAGTATCGGGATGGGAACTTTTCAAAATACGATATCTCGTGAACGACTCGCAATAGAAACCTGCAAAAAACACCAATGACGTTATTATTTACCATATTTTTGGTGTGTTAATGTCAATAGGCACTGTTCCGTTTAAAAAGTGTGTGTTTGTGCAAAAAATAACCTTTCGAAGTATTCTTACAATTTTTATTGGTTAACAGTAGGCGTCCCTGACTACCAACCGGACGTCAATAGCACTTTTCATTTCCACAATACTTGCGGTGGAAGTTTTAGGTGATTTACCCTGTATTACTCAAGCGGCTGGCTCTGACGTCGCCGAGACCCACGGTATCGCCATATTTGGGCACAGATTGATCCCACGCTCGATGCACACGCTTCAGCCTCCTGATCGCTGAACCCCCCCCCCCCCTCCCGATTGAGCTGTAGGCCGTCGTCTACATTAATCTTGCTGTCAGAAATGTTCATTTCAGGGACTTCTTTAATATGACTGTCCCGATACTGCGAGGCACGATAAAGTTGTCGAGAAGTTTGATCCGGAGAGACAGATTTCAAGGGGTAGCGTTGACGATAAAACCTCTTACGCACTTCTCTGCGTTCATTTAGTGTCCACTGACCGACGTACAATTGCACTCGCATGCTGTTTTGTGAACCCGAGGTGTTGTGAGACCTGCCACGTCTCTAATTGGCTTAGAATTACCTTACTGTTCGCCGTACATTAATCTCCTTGCTTCGCACAACACCAGAAAATTTTGACAACGTACTGTTCGTTCACAAGAATGTAAAATGAGATGCTAGACGCAAGAATGTAAAAGTAACATACCTCTTGCTCAGCATGTTGTTTTTTATTTATCTCGTATACTACCGTTCCTGAAAGCAAATTAAAAATCAGAAAATGCAAACAGCTAAAGAAAAACCATGTACAATCTGTGACTGAGTATGGTGTAAGGTGCAATACACACACGACAAAATATTTTATAGTATACTAAGAATGATGGAGTAGGATTTTGCTTTAAAGAAAAGATTTTTGAAAAATTAAACTCTGATTATTGTGCCGGCGGCGGTGGCCGTGCGGTTCTAGGCGCTTCAGCCCGGAACCGCAGGTTCGAATCCTGCCTCGGGCATGGATGTGTGTGATGTGCTTACGTTAAGTTAGGTTTAAGTAGTTCTAAGTTCTAGGGGACTGATGACCTCAGATGTTAAGTCCCATAGTGCTCAGAGCCATTTTCACCATTTGTTTGATTGTTGTCAAAAAGACTGTTCACCATAAGAAGACTCTAACAATTACGACCAAAATTACAGAAATTTCAACCACTTGCATAATTTGTGACATAATGAAAACAAAGAGTTGAAATTAATCCAAATCATGAGTATTATTAGTTATCTAAGGGACAAAGATTTCCATCAATTGATAGGTCTGACAAACACATTTTTCACGGTTGTGCGGTCATGTGTTGCGTTGAAATATGCTTCCAAAAATCTGCTCCATCAATAAATTAATAAATTAGCCTTATAAACAAGTTTTCATCTCCATAATGAAGAATTCCAGATAATTTCTGCTAGATTCATAGGTATCAGATCTCCTCTACAACTTAGCTGATCACTGCTGTGGATCTAATAAGAATAGCCCAGTGCTGCCTTAGTGGAGATGAAGTGCACCAAAGATCACATTAAACACTGAGTCCAGGATCATATCCACTGCGCGTGCAGCGCGCTCATACATCTTTGTCCCAGTACAGTAACGGTGAATTATCTATAATGGCAGAAATCATACGAAAACCATACAGCAGTTGCGGTAGACATCAGTGGTGATCGAGCAATGTAGTGAAGGGTTATTAAACCGTCGTGCATGGTCTTGCATGGAGATACGGCACCTGGTATAAAGAACGCTCCACGTCGCCAGAGTTGAGTAGGCCGTTGAAATCGAACTGGGAGGCGACATTTTGTGGCTCGCTAAAGTGGTGTTTGCTAGATGCTCCATAAGCTTATGGTAGTAAGGATTCGCGAATTATTTTGTTACGTAACAGCTACTACTGCACTTTCATTTCTTACAAGTAAATGAACTGGTGAATAATTCTACCGCACCATTAAGCTGCGCCGCGTACCTTCATTTAAATTTTTTTAGAGCTTCTTTTTCTTCATGAAAACATTTTTCAATAATAGTTGCTTTAATTGAGTATCACAATTTCCGAGCTCTGGGCGTGTTTTGGGCCTTTAAAATAATTTTGTTTGTTGCTACACGTATGCTCGTTTCTTGTTTTGGAAGTTACCTACACTATCGTGTAACCAGACTGTTCATAATACTGCAGGCGGACGCTGTCAGCATAATGTTGTGCCCGTTTGGCAACAGGTTTATAATTAATAATGTTTTCAGTTGCAGCTATTTAATTAATGTAAAGTACTGTAATAAAGGATTCTGAATTTAAAATTTTGTTGTCTTTGGGTTATGTTCCTAGCACTCCCGACTTTGAATGCAATCTTGTCCTTTCTATTGTGGATATGATTGCTATTGGACTGTATTTGACTGGTTAGAAGTTCAGTGTCAAATTAATAGATACAAAGCTTAGTCTCAAGGAAGTCTTAATGTTCTACTTAGTTTATGAAAAGGGGGTGAGCGACAGTGTAAAAGATGTACAGCTGATTTTGCTGCCAAATGTTTACCACAGATAATGAAACAGCGAAGCTAGTTAACGAACTAGGTACTTTCAATTTCCAGGTGAAAGAAAGCTGCTGGAGAGAGCTGACACGGCCTCCCATTTGGATATTGTGCCCGTTTTCCCCCGGACTATGGGTTAAGGGACGGATCATACCCAAACAGTGAAACAGATTTGAGAATATTTATAATGATACCAGTGACTCCAACATCTTGGGAACGCAGTTTCAATAAATTAAAGATGACAAATTTTGTACTTGCTTGTTTGTGTCCTATGATGAATTCTTCTCGGGTTACTAGCCGAGTTGTGGCGTCGTCTTGTCGCAACGTTTCGATGAGGTTCGTACCCATTATTTTCTGGCAAAGTGTCGGGATGCTGTGTTCTGCATATTTATGTAGTTACTTGGCCGTCGTCGCTTTGTGGGCTGGCCAATCACGTTCCTCCAGAAAGGGGTACCACGTCGGTGGTGGTGTGGTGGGGTGGGGGGGGGGATTGGCGTCCAGACCCGGTGGCTATCCAATCTGTCTGCGGACGCCGCTACCTTCAGATCAGAGCGTTCCTGACGTATTTTGTCAGTTGCGGGATTCCACGCTGCACTGAGATGAAAACCTCTATCCCTGTTCACAAAACTATTGTGCAGACGTATCTCCACCGCTTCTTTGAAGATCGAGTCCCAGAAACCATTGGCACTGCACAGCTTCTTCGTTTTTTCGAATTCGAAGGTATGTCCCTCGATAATGCTATGATCTGCTACTGCGGGCTTGTTTGTCTGTCCTAGTCATACGTTCTTAAAGTGTTCAGTAGAGCGCTGCGAGATAATCGTTGTGTCTGCCCGATATATTCCATCCCACATTCGCACTCACAAGGGAACCTCCCCATCGCACCCCCCTCAGATTTAGTTATAAGTTGGCATAGTGGATAGGCCTTGAAAAACTGTACACACATCAATCGAGAAAACAGGAAGAAGTTGTGTGGAACTATGAAAAAAAAAGGCAAAATATACAAACTGAGTAGTCCATGCGCAAGATAGGCAATATCAAGGGTGACATGATTTTAGGAGCGCCATGGTCCCGTGGTTAGCGTAAGCAGATGCGGAACGAGAGGTCCTTGGTTCAAGCCTTCTCTCGAGTGAAAAGTTAAATTTTTTATATAATCAACTTCGCTCTTCAAAATTCCAGGACATGTTCAGATTTGCTTGGACATATGCAGGATTTGACGGTCTACACACGGAAAAAATTTGAAAACGTTAAAAACATATATTTTGACAGAGCATAGGGAAAACTGTGTGACTGTGAAACTGTTGCATTCATTTGTGGCAGTTTAAGTGGCAAAATCTCATGTTTTCATTACTTTTTGGGAGCGATTAATACATCCACAAGAAAACCTAAATCAGACAAGGTAGAAGAATCTTTTTTCCCATTCGCCAAGTGTACAAGTTAGGTGGGTCGACAACATATTCCTGTCATGTGACGCACATGCCGTCACCAGTGTCGTATAGAATATATCAGACGTGTTTTCCTGTGGAGGAATCGGTTGACCTATAACCTTGCGATCAAATGTTTTCGGTTCCCATTGGAGAGGCACGTCCTTTCGTCTACTAATCGCACGCTTTTGCGGTGGGGTCGCAAAACACAGACACTTAACTTATTACAGTGAACAGAGACGTCAATGAACCAACGGACAGACCATAAGTTTGCGAAAATAAAAATTCCAATCGAGTGAAAACTTGAACCAAGGACCTCTCGTTCCGCAACTGCTCACGCTAGCCACAGGGCCACGGGGCTCCTGAGTTCAGGTAATCATTGATGTTGCCTATCTTGCACATGGACTACTCAGTTTGTATATTTTGCTTGTTTTTTTCCTAGTTACACACAACTTCTTCCTGTTTTCTCGATTGATCTGTGTTCAGTTTTTCAAGGCCTATCCACTGTGCAAACTTATAACTAAATCTGAGGGGCTGGCGATGGGGAGGTTCCCTTGTCAGTACCGCAAATACCCAGCAGAGCTGTTGAACTTTCTTTCAAAGACTTAATGAATTGTCTTCCCTCAGAGCAAGCAAACGCGAAGTAACATCACATAAAAACGCCAGTCCTGGAGAGTGACATTTCGCAACTCCCAATTATTGATCTTTTCTCTTTTCTAATAGATAATTTACCCACTGTTGATAATTTTGGAAGACAAAATAAAATGTTCTTCATTATGCGCCATACTAAAACAGTAGCTGCCATAAAGCCTAAGAATGGATTTTATGTTGGATGGAGGGGGGGGGGGGGGGGAGGCGGCAGCGGGGACTCAGCTTTGGCAGTTCTGGCAGTGGCACGGCATCACCACAGCGCCGCTCTGCTCCCAGAAAGGCCCTCGGACGCTAGCACGTGCCGGAACCGTGAGCGAATGCGTCATCATTCACCAACAGCCCAGACGTACTACTGGTCGTGACGTAGTGTATTTCTCATCGCGTTTAATGAGTTGCCGTCGGGGACGCTCGCGCGGCACATTACACATTCCTCTTGTCAGCGTACAGCCGTCACTCACACACGGGGGCTTTGCTGCTCCACAGACAGTTTCACAAGTGAGAGACGTGTGGTCTGCCCGCAGGCCTCGTCATGGCCTAAAAGGGCTGTCAGGTGGCAATATACGTGATTACTAGAAACTGTACCAAAGCTGTGGAACAGTTCAAATCGGTATGCCGAATCATGTGGTGCAAGTACCGTCAGCAGTTACCGACAGTCCTCTAGGCTCCTCCAGATGACATGTACCCAGCTGACACAACGATATTATAGAGGACTGTTAGTTAACGAAGGCATTTTAGAGACAACAGCATCTGTGTTGCACTTTAAATTAGGTTGGAGTGGAGTGTATTCTACAGATTATCACAACTACAGAACTATTCAAAAAGAAGGAACAGATTTCAAAGATTTACTGATTCAAAACTACAAAAGATAGAAAGACAGTTCCGACTATCTTGTAAAGAGAAAAGTTCAAACTTTTTTTACATTCAATGTGAGCACCTTGTGTTACACGACAAATATCAAAACTGTGGCTCATTTCATGCGACACACGAACAGCTGGTCTATCGTTATCGAATTCAGAGCTTCAACAATCGACATGGCCGACTTTCAGGAGTATCAGGCATAAGGGGGATAAGAACGTGGTCTTTTACGTAACCCAACAGACAAATGTCACAAGATTTGAGGTCTGTAGAATTGGAAGACCACAGACAATGAAGTTCATCTTATGGTCCCCCTTTTCCAATTCTATGTCCTGGAATGATGTCATTCAGGTAACGTGGTACCTGCTTAGAGAAATTCAAGAAGCACCGTATCGAAGACTAACGCAGGATGCAAGAAAACCGGGAAACATCATCCGCTAAGCCGCATCGCAGACAAAAGTGTGTGTTGAGTGATTGTGAGAGACGGCCACTGAAGAGGATTGTGTCGATAAATAATAAGATGGCGGTTGCAGAAATGATTGCTGAACTGAATGTCGCACTCGCGCATCCAGTCAACACTAAACAATAGGAACTGAACTTCATAAGCAAGGAGTTGCAAAAGTTTGTGGTACGTTCTATTGAACCAAACTTCTGAGGTCTTCGGTCCCTAAGCTTACACACTACTTAATCTAACTTAAACTAACTTACGCTAACGACAACACGCGCACCCATGCCCGACGGAGGACTCGAAACTCCGACAGTGAGGAGGTGGGAGGGGGGGGGGTGCCGCGAAGGCATTGCAAGGCGATTTGAAATTCCAAACCCTCTCACCAGTGGTGCAAATGCCCACAGCTGGAAAACTTTTTACCGAAGCCATATAACCTGGACTATGGAGCAACATAAGAAAGTCATTTCGTCAGATGAGTCTTGTTGCACAGTGTTCCCAATTCTGATCGAGTTTACGTCCCAAGAGCGAAACTTGAGTTCTGTGATGGTTAGCAATATCGTGGAATTACGTGGATCACCTAGGCCAGTGGTTTCCAACCTGCGGATAACTACCCCTTGACATGTAAAATGAAATTTTCTATTCTGTTTCAGTCACGAAACTAAATTATTTTCAAAATAACTTTACTAATATCACAATTTTGTAAGACTCTTATATTGTCTATGTAAGTTAGCTATAATTACTTTCTCAGTTAGTAGCATTAATGCGGTGGAGGTTACAGGTTCCTCACATAGTCCACCCAGTGCACACATATGTTGCGCTGTGTCCCGTACATCCCGCACAAGTGAGGCATGTACGCAATAAATGCTAAATATCTCAAGAGAATGTGTTCTCTAAGTTGTAGCTAGTACCTGCAGTAATCCAGAAATTGCTTCATTACTCATGAAGAAACAGATAGATGAGTTACTTGACAACACGGCACAGCAGTAACTACATAAGTGCTACTATAGCGCTGTACGCAACTTTATTATTATTATTATTCTTTCTTTCTTTTTCTCAGACGTTATGTCTGGTCAAAAATGGAAAGTGACGCGGACCTTGATCAAGCGTGACTTCCTTTTAACTGTACGGTATATGTTATATTGGATTTAGGAACTTTCGGGTGATTGAACATGTATCAATAATTACGGATTTCTGTAGTTGTATATATACGTTTGGATGTAGCTGTATTGCATTGATGTACTGGTGGATATTGTGTGGTATGACTCCTGTAGTTGATAGTATTATTGGTATAATGTCAACTTTATCCTGATGCCACATGTCCTTGACTTTCTCAGCCAGTTGGATGTATTTTTCAATTTTTTTCTCCTGTTTTCTTTTGTATATTTGTTGTATTGGGTATGGATATTTCGATTAGTTGTGTTAATTTCTTCTTTTTATTGGTGAGTATGATGTCAGGTTTGTTATGTGGTGTTGTTTTATCTGTTATAATGAATCTGTTCCAGTGTAATTTGTATTCATCATTCTACAGTACATTTTGTGGTGCATACTTGAATGTGGGAACGTGTTGTTTTGTAAGTTTATGTTGTAAGGCAAGTTGTTGATGTATTATTTTTGCTACATTGTCATGTCTTCTGGGGTATTCTGTATTTGCTAGTATGGTACATCCGCTTGTGATGTGATCTATTGTTTCTATTTGTTGTTTGCAAAGTCTGCATTTATCTGTTGTGGTATTGGGATCTTTAATAATATGCTTGCTGTAATATCTGGTGTTTATTGTTTGATCCTGTATTGCAATCATGAATCCTTCCATCTCACTGTATATATTGCCTTTTCTTAGCCGAGTGTTGGATGCGTCTCGACCGATGTGTGGCTGTGTTAGATGATACAGGTGCTTGCCATGTAGTGTTTTCTTTTTCCAATTTACTTTCCTCGTATCTGTTGATGTTATGTGATCTAAAGCGTTGTAGAAGTGGTTATGAAATTGCAATGGTGTAGCCGATGTATTTATATGAGTGATTGCTTTGTGTAGTTTGCTAGTTTCTGCTCGTTCTAAAAGAATTTTCTTAAATTGTCTACATGTCCATAATGTAGGTTTTTTATGTCGATAAATCCTCTTCCTCCTTCCTTTCTGCTTAATGTGAATCTTTCTGTTGCTGAATGTATGTGATGTATTCTATATTTGTGGCACTGTGATCGTGTAAGTGTATTGAGTGCTTCTAGGTCTGTGATACTCCATTTCACTACTCCAAATGAGTAGGTCAATATTGGTGTAGCATAAGTTTTTATAGCTTTTGTCTTGTTTTTTGCTGTCAATTCTGTTTTCAGTATTTTTGTTAATCTTTGTCTATATTTTTCTTTTAGTTCTTCTTTAATATTTGTATTATCTATTCCTATTTTTTGTCTGTATCCTAGATATTTTTAGGCATAAGTTTTTTCCATCGCTTCTACACAGTCGCTGTGGTAATCCAATATGTAGTCTTCCTGTTTAGTGTGTTTCCGTTGACTATGCTATTTTTCTTACATTTTTCTGTTCCAAAAGCCATATTCATATCATTGCTGAATACTTCTGTTATCTTTAGTAATTGGTTGAGTTGTTGATTTGTTGCTGCCAGTAGTTTTAGATCATCCATGTATAACAAATGTGTGATTTTGTGTGGGTATGTTCCAGTAATATTGTATCCATAATTTGTATTATTTAGCATGTTGGATAGTGGGTTCAGAGCAAGGCAGAACCAGAAAGGACTTAATGAGTCTCCTTGGTATATTCCACGCTTAATCTGTACTGGCTGTGATGTGATATTATTTGAATTTGTTTGTATATTAAGTGTGGTTTTCCAATTTTTCATTACTATGTTTAGGAACTGTATCAATTTAGGCTCTACTTTGTATAATTCCAATATTTGTAGTAACCATGAGTGGGGTACACTATCAAATGCTTTTTGGTAATCAATGTATGCGTAGTGCAGCGACCTTTGTTTAGTTTTAGCTTGATATGTCACCTCTGCATCTATTATCAGTTGCTCTTTACATCCTCGTGCTCCTTTGCACAGCTTTTTTGTTCTTAATTTATAATTTTGTTCTGTGTTGTATGTGTCATTAATTTGTATGTAATGGCTGAAGTTAATATTTTGTATATTGTTGGTAGGCATGTTATGGGGCGATATTTAGCTGGGTTTGCTGTGTCTGCTTGATCTTTAGGTATCAGATACGTTATTCCATGTGTAAGTGTATCAGGGAATGTGTATTTGTCTGTAATGTAACTGTTAAATAATTTAGTTAGATGTGAATGTGTTGAGGTGAACTTCTTTAGCCAGAAATTTGCTATTTTATCTTTTCCAGGGGCTTTCCAATTGTGAGTAGAATTAATTGCTTGGGTGACTTCATGTTGCAAAATTATCACTTCAGGCATTTGTGGTATCATCTTGTATGTGTCTGTTTCTGCTTATATCCACCGTGCATGCCTGTTATGTTGTACCGTGTTTGACCATATGTTGCTCCAGAAGTGTTCCATGTCTGTTATGTTTGGTGGATTGTCTATTTTAATGTGTGTGTGTTGTCTATTTTAATGTGTGTGTTATCTATTGTCTGGTAAAATTTCTTTTGGTTTGTGTTGAATGTTTGGTTCTGTTTCCGTCTATTTTCATTTTTTTTGTATCTTCTAAGTCGTTTGGCCAATGCTTGTAATTCCTGCTTGTTTTGATCTAATTGCTCTATCGCTTCTTGTTGTGAGATTTTACCTAACCTTTTTCGTTTTTTTCTGACATTTCATTTCTTATAAATTGTGTTAGCTGTCCGATGTCTTTTCTCAGTTTTTCTATTCTGATCTGTAGCCTGTGTTGCCATGCTGGTTTTGTGGGTTTATTATGTATGTTGGTTGCTTCTGATCTCTGCCTAGTGTCTATATTTAGTGCAGTGAGTGCTCCTATATAAACCAGTAGTTGTAACTCTTCCATAGTTGTGTTTTCATTTATTTTGTTGTGTATGATTGTGTTGATAATAATTATTATTATTTCGACTTGTGGGTCATTTGGCGGTCTATGCAAGAATGGTCTAATGTCTGTATTTGTGTCTTTCTATTCTATATATGTCAGCTGAAATTTTTCTTCTATGTCTAACATGTGTGTCACTTCGTGTTCTATTTGTGCTTGTTCTGGTGGCTGACTTAAGATTTCGTTTTCCTCTGATTGTTTAATTGATGCGTGTTGTTCTTTGTTTGTTTGCGCTGGGATGTTTGAGTCCATTACTGTATTTTCTTCTTCTTCTGATTGCACATTATTTTGTTCCAGTATTTGTTGTACTTGTTGTTTGATGTTTTCTAATTCTGACTGGGGTATCCTGTTATTTTTGATTATTACACGGATCTGATCAGCTAGTCGCTGTTCTGTTAAAAATTTTAACTCTGGGTATCTGGTAATAAATGTTGTGTATACTTGTGATCTGTATCCAGTTGTTTTGGTTCCTAGGATTGTTGCTTGGTAATAACAGAACATGAGGTGTCGATTAACTTCACCTGACCATCCCATCCTCTGTTATTATTATTATTATTATTATTAGAGTGTGTAGACAAAAGCATTACCAGTCTGAAGGTATCCAGTTTCTGCCAATTCATATATCCTCACTGTAGATAGTTAGCTTTCTGTTCTGAGAAGAAGTTGTAGGCAGCACTTTTGATGCACCGCTGATTCCTTTGTTATTCATCGTACCACACACACATACACACACACACTCTCTCTCTCTCTCTCTCTCTCTCTCTCACACACACACACACACACACACACACAGACACACACAAACTAAATAAATATCATTCATCTTTCGTCATTTAAAAAATAAAAGTTTTCCAAGAGAACTCTTTCACTCCACAGTTTAGTTACCCGCTAAAATTGGTGATATTGTGGGGGAGGGGGGACAGACGGCAGGTAAGGGAGGGGGAGGTCGGGGTACTAGCTAATGTCTAATTGCACTCAAAATTAGTGGTCTAAGAAACATCGGGAACCACTGCTCCACGTACTGTGAAAGGTCCCATTACTGCCAAGGATTATGTGACCATTTTGTTTGATCATATCCATGCCATGATACAATGTTTGTTCCCCATTGGTAAAGTTGTGTTCAAAGACGGCAGGATCCTTTACACACAGCTCACATCGTCCAAGACTGGCTTTGTGAACACGAGGATGAACTGTTGCATTTCCTCTGGCGACTGCAGTCACCAGATCTCAATATTGTTGAGCCTTCCTGGCTTACATTGCAGAGCAGGGCGCATGATTGCTGTTATCCGTTATTGTTACCTGGCCTTGCCACTGTTTCGCGGGAAGACTGGTATAAGAGTACTTCGAAACACATTCAGGATCTGTATTCATCCATTGCGAGGCGACTTGAAATCGTTTCTCATGCCAACGGATTTCCTAAGTGATATATGTTACGTTAATGTTCCATGTTCTTCGTGTTTCCACCCCTAGTAATTATTTCCCCAGTGAATCGGATTAATGCGTGATTGAGTGCAGTGTGTAATAATAGCTCTGTACGTACTACTGATCAAATTTTTACTGGATGACACAGGGAACGTACGTTATGGCACAAAAGCTTAAGACATCTCCTTCACCTACATCAATTTCGAAGTTGTAAGAAAATGAATCAGATAAAGATTATTTGATTCCAAAAACTGCATCTGCTTGTGCTGCCAAAGTGAACACGGTCACTACGCTTTTAAAAAGCGAAACACTTTTCGCGCCACGAGGCATCTAACGGTAAGACAAAATTTGTAACACGACTCTATCGTAGATCTGACAAGAAATTACGAAGTAATAGTAAACTGAAGGTTGAGAATTTTGTGTGGTTCTGTGGCCCGGAATTTTAGGCCACTCTGTGGAAATGATACCCGGCGAGGCAAGCAGCTCATTACTTTAACGCCATTCTCGACAACCAACGTGAGACTTCTGTGAGACATATAATCTACATGATATTGGGGCTTATGCCACTGTTCATCAAATGCAACAAGTCAAAAATATCTCTAGTTGTCTTAGTTTGCTCAAGAGATGTCATCTGCAGTTTAACATTACTATCCGTACACATCGTATCACGATGAGAGTGTTATTGTTCGAGGGTGCCGGGTATCACCTCGATTGCGATATCATGATGTTAATGAAAGCGTAAGCGATGTTTGCAAAATTTTGAACTTTTTATCCGATGAGCCCAGACGATGCACCTGTAGTATTTGTAGGTGTCATCAGAGTGGAATGTGCCTCATAACAGGAGAATTTCTTTCATCCATACGAAAGTATACTAGACTATTATCTAACTGTATTCTGACTGTGTGCTTCCACGAAATACAGTTCCCACAATTGTCTAATTTCATTAATACGTCAAATATTGCTATAAACTGAATGTCACTTATTAATGTCGTTAGAGTGTCTCAAGTCAATAGACTTAGTTTCTGCATGGCATTCATCCTCGAACGCACACAGTGCTTTTGGAACTGTAACTGTAGCCATTAAATTTCCTGAGTCCGAACAATTTTTTTCTATATCCACCGTGACGAGTCCCCTTTCACTCTCTCAACGATTGTTGACTTTTTCCTGCAATTGTTAATTTCCATACCGCCATTACAGGAAGAACAGAAGCTCTTTTAAAAACAGCAAGTGGTATTATGTGGACGCTTTAATATAACAGTTTTAGGTTGGAGGGAGGGGGTCATGAACTATTGTTGCACAAGATACCGGTAGAAGTCGGGCCAGAACAACCACCGTTACGACGCTGACAATCTCAGCAAACAGTTGCCTTGTAGCCGTTACCGAACGCGTTGTGTACTCTGTTTTGCTTTGTCCTGTGCGTTACTTTCTTTTATTAGTTTGAAATGAGTGAAGGGACTAATGAGGATCCATCACAGAGTTGGAGTGCACTTGCCCGCGAAAGGCAAAGGTTCCGAGTTCGAGTCTCGGTCTGGCACACAGTTTTAATCTGCCAGGAAGTTTCATATCAGCGCACACTCCGCTGCCGAGTGAAAATCTCATTCCATCTCTACTATTGTTCTACCCTGTACAATGAGGTCCTTACCCACATCACAGCACCATATGTCTATAACTTCCTTCACCAGGTATTTAGTTATGAATAAATGTTCTCAGTCATTGGGTAAATAAAATGTCATTCTAAGCTCAGTTAAGAGCTTTTTCAACCTTCTTTACTATTGTCATTCTTTTTTTAGAGTATTTACTCCCGATGTTTCGTCTTTGAAAGATGAAAGTTTCAAAAAACAGTTCCTCGAATTTTCGTTTCTCACAGCCTTACTCCTGAAGGTCATATACAGTTGTAACGCCCAGACACTTAGATTTCAAGGCCTTACTACTATATTGATTCTTTCTAGTACCGTACTTTTATTAACAGGTTCCTGTGATTCAGTTACGTTTCTTATGCTCTACTGCTACACTTCGTTCGTTTCTTCTGAGAAGTATGTCAGTGAGTATTGGTGGCATCATATATGCCAGCAACCGGTTGACTTTAGTATCTTCAGCTTTACCTTGTAAGTAATCATGGAATAAAGTTTTAAATGCTACCACTATACATCTATGACGGCAAAACAGCTGAAGATGCCAACTGTTTAGAAAAACGGACTTGTTTCTTGATTAGGCTCTAAAGTGCCTTTTAAAACTGAATTTTTAACTTTGATTGGTTTCTATTTTCCACACAGCTATTTACGCTATTTCTTACAGATGCACTTGGCAGCAAAATTTTTACATATACAGGCCCTTTCGTTGTATAGACTCAGTTAATTGATGTTGTAGTCCTATCTATCGCCTGTGTGAAAGAGGCCAATGATTCGCGTTTGTTTACCTTCTGGGATTTCCAGAAACATCCTGATTAATTGAAGATTTCGAAGGAGTGAACTTGCTGTTCGATTTTACTAACTTTCCATTTTAAGTTTTTGCCTTACTGTCTTCGTTCTCTTTTTCCTCTGGGGGCTCCATATGCTCTACCCTAGTTACGCTCTACTATAATCGCTAGGTAGTTAATTATGTGCTGATTATTTTCCACACGTCCTCTAACTGTGACCAACGAATCTCGACTGCTGCACTTCTCAACAATGGATTGCTCGCTGCAGCGCCCCACGTCGTTCCTCAGCAACAGTCAGAGACGAGACGAATGGCGAGTAACATGAACGTATCCTCAGCAGCCAGAAAAATCTTTAGGAAAGAGGATAATGCAGCAGCAGCAGAACGAAGTAACGACAGCAGTCAGTAAGAAGGTAAGCCATCGAAAAACTTTGAGTTTTTTCAATCTTTGTCGCCCAGATCAAAGCTTTTTATCGATTGTATCTTTCTGGGGACGCATAAGTTAAGTACTCGAATTCACACATATGTAGTTAATATTGAGACCAAATTATACTCAGAGTGATATGAATTTGAAAACTTACCATTCATATTGTATGTCATGGCCTCTCTGAGGAAGTTTTTGTAGGCGAATCCTAAATGTTAAAAATCTTGTAATTAGTGGAAAATTGTGAACCCTCGTACAAAATTTCCTTACCGAAGGCATATATGCCTTCGCTCATACAGACAGTGTCTCAGAATGGTGTCTTGATGAACTCGTTTTCTGTACATATGACGTAAGAAATAATACATTTTTATATTTGTTTGAAATGCGTTGTAGACGAATTTCATAGTTTAAGCTGTTTGAGAAAACTAATGTGCCGTTTAAATCATAGTTGTTTGTTTATCAACAAAATGAAGTGTGATTTGAAATTGTAGCTTCTGCTGACGTATAACTGAATAAGGTAGATCAGCTCTATCATATTTGTGCCGCAGTAGTTCGTATCCTATATGCCAATACAGCGCGCCCATATGTGCTTGGCTCTTCGTATCTTCGGTATTGAATCAGGAATTCAGGCGACTAAAAGTTCGATTTGTGTCTCTGCCAAAACTTGTGATAATGCGATATTGTCCCCAGTAAACCTGACAGTATAGTCGTCATTGCTTAATGTAATGCTTAATTTCGGTGAAAAATATTTCACAGCAGTGAGAATGTCTGGTATATGAACTCTTGCGATGTACTGCTCCTGAAGAGCTCATTTAGGAGCCCCCGATCGATGCGACTCTGGGAGTCTCGGCAGCAATACCGTCCACTATCAACCATTCACATCGATTTCGCAACACACGCGCTATTTACGAAGAAATTGAAGTCTGTGTTTTGAACGTCACTTTGTCGGGAAGTTTTGTTATGGAAAACTTGCTACTATGTTTACGACACTGTTTTGGATCGCTTGTCTTGGGAACTGTGTTCTATCCACTAAGGTAGTGTTCAGATATAAATTATAGGATACTTAGCTAAAACAAAGTAACCCATAATTTATATCCGAACACTACCTTTGCGAATACATACAGTTCACAAGAAAAGCGACCCAAAACACTGTCGTTAAACATATTAGCGAATCTTCGATAACAAAACCTCCCCACGAAGTGGAGTTCAGAACACAGGTTTAAATTTTTTGATAAGCAGCATGTGTGTGGCGACGTCGATGAGGGCGACAGACTGTAGGCGATACTGTTGCCGAGAATGCCAGGGGCTCATCGAATGTGGGCCCTTAAGTGAACTCTGTCTGGTCAGAAACATAACTTCCTAAGAGGCCATCGGGAGCTCATACTTACTGTCTTCTTGAATCTATCAACCATTGTGTGACTACATCTGTGCATCTCATTAAATACGATTAAAAAAGTTTCTCATTATTACAATTCCTTTTGCCTGTCTCATTTTTACTATGTTCCAAATAGTTCTTCTCGTGTTACTGGAGATTTTCTCATGTTTTGGAAGCCGATAGTTGAGATCTCCGTCCTATCATCTACTCTTAGGTCTTTTGTGATCTTCCTAAATCTTTCACAAGCTGCGACATTGTCGCGAATAAAACAATGACCCGTATATACAATAAGTTCTCTTTAATTTACGTCTGTGGTCACAAACTCTTTGTTACCAAATTACCGGTTTCGGTCTATAATGTACTGCAGCCATAGTGACTTTGTTTATATAAAAATGATCATTACAGACCGAAACCGGTAAACTGTTAAAAAAGGGTTTGTGAGCATAGACGTAAATTAAAGGAAACTTCCTAAATCTCTCTACTGTGATACGTTTCCATTTCAGTTTTTCTACGCTCTTTTACATTTCTTTCTTTTGTGCACCAGGAGGCCCCTTATCGCAGGGAGACGAGGTGTATTGCTGCGGATGACCCAGCATAATTACTCCCCTGCGTGGAAGCCCTCTTCGAAAGCTCCTTCCAGTGCCACAATAAGAGGTATACAATTCCCGTTAAAATAAAAGGTCGGTATCACAGCTGGGCAACTATGAACGTTAACAATTACTTGCGCACCTCAAACATTTAACCGCAGTGTCCGGCATAGCTTGACGTTAACCGCACGTAGTTATATTTACGCGTTTCGGATATGAACTGTCTTATCAAAAATATCCGGATACTCCTGCATATGACAAAATTGACCACCAGAAGTCACGAGAGGCGGACCCGCCGCAATAAAAGGAGGCGGGGAATATTCTGTTGTCAGTCGAGAAGCGGTAACTGCAGAATGGGTCCGTCAGGAGAGCTCTGTGACATTTAACGTGGATTAGCTACTGGATGTCACCTGAGTTTTAATATCCTCGCCAGCGGAGGAGATCGATAGCGGATTGGAGCCGCATCAGCACATGGACCGAGCGAGGTGGCGCAGTGGTTAACACACTGGGCTCGCATTCGGGAAGTTCAAACCCACGACCGGCCATCCCGATTTAGGTTTTCTGTGATTTCCCTAAATCGCTTCAGGCAAATTCCGGGATGATTCCTTTGAAAGGGCAAGGCCGAATTCCTTCCCCATGCTTCCCTAACCCGTTGTTTGTTCCTCTCTCCCAAATCAAACAACCAGCCAGTCAGCACATGAGCGAGGTGTGTTACTGAGTTAACAACAGCCAGAGGCATTTCAACACTTCCAAAGCTGTCCACAGCGAATGCTGGTAATGTGACTGTGAACTGGAGGCGCGAAATAACGACCAGAGATAAACCGACAAGGAATCACTCGTGAATTCCCAAGATCCAGTGGTCCAGATAGCCTAAAGTAATAGGCTACAGTGGTCGAACAGCTCGGCCTAAAGTAGTCCGCGTCCGCGCTTAGCGATGTTTGATTTGATGCAAAGAGCGACGTCGCTGGGCACTCAAAAACCGGAAACGAGTAATGTGGAGTGATGAATCACACATTACCGTATGGAAATCCGAGGAAGCATTTAGATTTGACGAATGCCTGAACAACTGGAGTGCCAACGGTTAACTACCGAACAGATGCTGTTACAGTATGGATATCTTTTCCGTACTTATCGTGTAGTCCCGTTATTACGCTGAAGAAAACACCTCACTGAAAGTGTCCCCAGCAGAGATTAACCAGTCATAAAGGCACAGATTGGTCAGACCACATATTAATGTCCACTAATATGTGTGCGAATAATTTTGATGACATTGTGTGCTTTATGTGGCCTTCTCAGCTGCCTCACCCTCTGTATTACTGTGAGAAGATGGGAAGCGGAAGATATTTCGCGAAGAATGTACGAATATAGTTTAACAGAAGTGAGCCATCCTACGGCACCATTGCTGCACTTTACTGGCAGGTGTGAGGAACGTGAAGATTTGGAACGAATTGACAATGGAAATCGAGGTGCCCCAACATTGACATTGAGGGTGACGTGATAGGGTGGGTTATTATCTTATTTTCAACGAGTAGTCGCGCGGTTCCGGACTGAAGCGCCTAGAACCGCTCGGCCACCGTGGCCGGCCTCCGAATTACAGCTTCAAAGTGTGGCACCTTTAGAACCTGCAGACACTAGGAGCACCCGATTCTGCACATATTACGGAAGGTGTGCAGTGAATCCTCTAACAAAATGGTAACGATGCTGCTTCTAAGAAATATGTGTTGTTCACAGATGAGGCCCATTTTACGCATGCTGATTCTCTTAACAGTAGAAATAGTCAAATTACAACCAACTTGCGACTTCTGTTAGATTTCACCAGCAAAGCAATGTACCTATGAAAATATGGGCTGGAATGGTTGGTAAGCGTGTCATGGGTAATGTAGAGAAGCCAGAACAGCTTAAAATTATTTCTAGGGTTGACGTACCTTCAGAATAATGTACGTAGAAATGCACGATGTTTCCTGGTTAGTGTTTGTACATAGTGACTGATTTTAGAAACACATGATGGAATGCTCACCAGAGATCCCCGTCAGCACATTCCTAAATTTTCTTTTGTTTTTGTTGTTTTAAGATGAGATTGTGTTTTGTGCCGCAGGTCCATACGTTTTGTACTCTGCACGTTTAAGGACTGCTCAGTATAGTAAAGATATTTGCAAGAAATTGTTAATTCTACATTTACATAAATTTTAGTGTGAGTAAAATATGTTTAGAAATTTCTTTACGGTAAAAGCTTTAATTAATTAACTGGAACCACTGCTATTATTCCTACTCACAACATGAGAAGGAAGTCTTCCGCACAAAACTTATAAAAGCCCGGATAAAATGGAGCTGTCCGTTGAAAGAGATACTGTGACCATCCACTCTCTAGTTATTATCACTGAGGCTGTGAAGGACGTTGTGTAACGTTGTTCCTTTGCTCACGATGGCGAATAAGCATGTCTAGTGTGCTAGTGCTTACGTTTTGCAGCGTGTCCCATATTGCAGAAACTGCGCTTATAATATGAAATTTAACCAAGCTGTTGAATCATAACCAAACAGAGAAACATCGTTCTTCTTTGAAACTTGCTTTCCTCCGGATGTTGCTGTTTTACTACACCGAATGTTTCTTACAAGCCTCGTCTAGACGAGGCATCTAGTTGGAACGCCGTTAATTAGTTTCTCCAGAGGAAGGCAAAGGAAATGTTTAATTAACACAAACCAGCTCGGAGAAAATGAAGATAATCGTTCCTGACAAAGGAATTCCCTTCCGGCCTCGGAAGGGCTTGCGGCATTCTGGAATCGATGTCAGAGCGAGAGACCGCACACCGCGTCTCGCTGAAGTGCAGATGTCAATTACGGGTGGGTGTTGGCTGGAAAGGAATAACTGCCGCGTCGCACGCCGTTAAATTATCGTGTAATTTCAGCAAATTAAGTAAAGGTCAAACGACCTGTTAAAAAGTGGTTGTTCAACTGAGATGAGGGTTTGTTTATTCGTGGTAGTATTCTGCTTGCATGGGAAAGAATACAATGATTTCTGGTAGGTGTCCGAGATGTTGGCCTAGATATCTAGAAAAAGTATGGACTTTCGTGCTACGTTATTGACTGAGAGAAAGCTATGGAAAAGATTCCATGCACTAAATATTTAGGTATCCTAAAGCGGACTGGAATTAACTGGAATGAAAGGAGACTAATAAGGAATCTATAAGTGACATAATAAGTAAAAATAAAGAGATGAGATGGTAAATTAAAATATATGTTTTACAGAAGGAGGAAATTAAATAGACAATTAAGGATAAGATTAGTGGAGTATTTCGTATATTGCCGATAGACAGCCACTGCGGCGTAAAGGGCTAAATATTGAGAAACTTTTAGGATGTGGTTTGGAGGTGAATGTAAGGTGTAAAATGCACAGATAAAGAAATGGTGTTGCGTTACACAGCGGGAATGAGGTAAAGCGAAGTCTGTAGTTTTGAGGAGAAATAAAAGGGTGTGCGGCGAGGCGGTTAATACACCGTGGGGTAAATAAAAGTGACCCAAAGAACAGAGTTCCAGGGTACAAAACACAGAAGAGGAAGGGAAACACATTGCTAACCTGGCGGTAGCAGATGTTGAAAGTGACCACTATTCCTCTCTTGGCACTTTTGGGCCCTGGTCAGCAAGATGCTAAAAGAGGATTGGAGCTGGACTGTTGGAATTGCTGCCATCCCATCCAAAATGTTATGCGGCACTTCTTGAAGACTATTAGGGTTTTGCGACATTCCTTAGACTTGATGGCTCTCCACACAAAGTAATGACACACTGAAAGATCAGGTGACTTGGGAGGCCGGCTAGGCTACGACCAGAATGGCCTCTGCTAACAGCTCTTTCAGGCGTGGAGATTGTGTAATGTGCTGCAAGGTTCGGCTGGCTGTCTGGGCAGTCGCTCCATCCTGTTGGAAGTAACTATCGCTCTTTTCCCCCTCCGTTAACGCTGCCACAAATGGGGCGTACAGGCACGAATGGCGTACAGACACTGCACACCAAACCCCAACCTTCTGATTATGCAGTGGTGTTTCGTAAAGTTATGCGTGTTCTCCTCTGCCCAGGACCTTTAATTCTGCGAGTTGACATATCCACTCAGGTGAAACCAGGCTTCATTAGACATAAAGAACAGATGCATATTCAAACCATTCATTGTTATCTCACTGAAGGGGCGCTCAAAAAATATGGCGCTGAGGAGCATTTGTTGGTTTTAATGCACGAAAAACTGACACTCGGTGAGAATGCATGTGCAGAGTCAGATGGAGTATTCGTCCACATGATCTATGTGATATGCCGGTCTCTTGCGACAGGCGTCGGGTTGATTCTATATGACTAAAATATTATCTGGTGAATTGCAGCTACATTTTCCCGTGTGCAGGCACGTTACGGAATGTATTTTGACGTGTTGAAAATAGATACTGTCTAACGCCGCTGTCGGGCTAAGCGTTTCATGTCACTCGTTGCTGGCTCTTTGACACCATTAAACTTCTCAGCAAACAACTGACCACACCGTTTCCAAGACTTTTGTGTCACGTAACTTTCCACAACGAACACAAACTGCTCCAGTGTGAGTACCACTCTCCACTTTGCACTGCTCCGGTCACACTGACACAGCTCGCACTACGCTCTGAACCGGTGTGGATCACGTGTCCGTCGTACTCGTGGTGTGCACGTCACGCGGTGTGGTTATGTACGTACTTTCACGTCCAATCGTGTCCACTCGTCCGAACCACTGTTATTTGCCAAATTCTTTATCTTGTCCTCCCTAACAGTAGAATCCGCCTTCCACGATAATCTTCCTGTTCTCTACCTCTTCCTTCTGTTTTGGTAGATATACTGACTCACCCGATCCAAAGTAGCGCTGAAGAAACACGGACTAAATGTCTACTAAGCAAGGGACGCGTAACTCGAACTTCGAGAAAGAAACTATATAACTTCGTAAACTTTCAGGCGTTTGGGATTCTAAAAAAAAACTTGCTTTTAAAATTCAATTAATTAGACTTTATTGCCTCCAAAACATATTGTAAATGGCTATCAAATCCATATTTACTGTCCAAGTTAAGGACTGCAACCAAGTTATGCAAGTTAAGGACTGTTTTTAGTAGGAGTTGTCCACGCGAAACCAACCAAAAGTTTATCATTACGACGCGAATGATTTTAACTTTGTACACAGTTACTGACCCACGGCTATTCACATGTTACGAGGGCAGTTCAATAAGTAATGCAACACATTTTTTTTCTCGGCCAATTTTGGTTGAAAAACCGGAAATTTCTTGTGGAATATTTTCAAACAATCCCGCTTCGTCTCGTATAGTTTCATTGACTTCCGACGGGTGGCAGCGCTGTACGGAGCTGTTAAAATGGCGTCTGTAACGGATGTGCGTTGCAAACAACGGGCAGTGATCGAGTTTCTTTTGGTGGAAAACCAGGGCATCTCAGATATTCATAGGCGCTTGCAGAATGTCTACGGTGATCTGGCAGTGGACACAAGCACGGTGAGTCGTTGGGCAAAGCGTGTGTCATCATCGCCGCAAGGTCAAGCAAGACTGTCTGATCTCCCGCGTGCGGGCCGGCTGTGCACAGCTGTGACTCCTGCAATGGCGGAGCGTGCGAACACACTCGTTCGAGATGATCGACGGATCACCATCAAACAACTGAGTGCTCAACTTGACATCTCTGTTGGTAGTGCTGTCACAATTGTTCACCAGTTGGGATATTCAAAGGTTTGTTCCCGCTGGGTCCCTCGTTGTCTAACCGAAAACCATAAAGAGCAAAGGAGAACCATCTGTGCAGAATTGCTTGCTCGTCATGTGGCTGAGGGTGACAATTTCTTGTCAAATATTATTACAGGCGATGAAACATGGGTTCATCACTTCGAACCTGAAACAAAACGGCAATCAATGGAGTTGGCTCCGACATCGACCAGTGGAATGGTACCGTGCAGGCATACAGGCCCTCATTTCAAGGTGGCGTAAGGCCGTAGCATTGAATGGAGATTACGTTGAAAAATGGTGTTGTGTAGCTAAAAGATTGGGGAATAACCTGGTGTATTTCAATGCTGAATAAAACAACCCCTGTTTCAGAAAAAAATGTGTTGCATTACTTATTGAACTGCCCTCGTATTACATCAAGTAGTGTCCACCCCGATAGCTGAGTGGTGCCGGCACGGTGACTCAGCGTGTTAGGTTAGAGACTTAGCTGCCCTCTGTAACAAAAAAAAAAAAAAAAACTGAGCGAATGGGTAAACGAGGAACCTGAACGGGTGTCATTCGGCATCTGAATCGAACAAATACAACAAACCATAACGAACAACACGAGATCAATTAAAAAAAAAAGTGGTCAGCATGACGGATTGCCTTCCTACGGGCACGGGTTCGATTCCCGGCTGGGTCGTGGATTTTCTCCACTCAGGAACTGGGTGTTGTGCTGCCTTCATCATCATTTCATCCCCATCCGGCGTGAAGGTCGCACAATGTTGCGTCGCATGTAACAAGACTTGCAACAAGGCGGCCGGACCTGCCCTGCACGGGGCCTCCCGGCCAATGACGCCAAACGCTCATTTCCGTTTCCACACCAAGCAGTATCAGTGGGCTTCTTAGGAAGAAGTGCTCGCCATAATCTCCCGAAATGCTCAAGAAATACGCCACGCCGTGTTTGAAGCACGACAAAATGTTTCAGACGCAAAATATTTCCAAACTAATTCACTCAAAATGTTCAAACTTCCACCAAATCGTCCTAAAGCGTAGTCGCTTTATGTTTATGTAACGAGAAACGAAAAATGCAAGATTTTCTTCAACTTGGTAGAAATACCTGTAGCGTGATTTAACGTTGATCTGTACTACAGAAGGTTGACGAGCGATTTCCAGGGATACATCACTGTAGCGCAAATCTCCAAGCAAAGCGCGGGAAATGCATAATTCTTATTGGCTGAAGGCTTACTCAGATAAGCGAAACAGCTGTAGCCCGCAGGTACTTGCGCTGATATCGAAATTATTCAGTAGAATTGCAGAAAACACTTTATGAAAGAAATCCTGTATTTATGAAAATAAATTTAAATTTTTATAAAACAAGCCTGTGTGTGTGAAATATGTATAAATGCTTACTTCACTACAAGTTGGAAATTCTCTGGATGATTTACTATGTTGCTGCGTTACAAGTGCAATAGAAGGGGAATGCTGACTGGGAAGTGCACCATAGGAACAAGAAGAAGAATTCAGCTAATTGATGAAATCAAGGTAAAACCATCATCTGCCATTACAAGGAGAAAAATCGGGGGAGGGGGGAGGGGGAACGGATAACGTTGAACGTCCCTTCGCGTACCTGCTGTTATGGCAGAACGTTTTACTATCATCATCATACTAAGTCGTCCTCGGCTGCGTCGTTTTACAAAGTTTACCAACACAGCGATGTTTTACTGGAGAACCAGGGAACAACATAGAAATGTGATTCATCTGGACGAACTGCCATCGAAAACCTTTCGCGTGAACTTTTCTGCCTTTTTTTTTTTTTTTTTTGTCGTATAGCAGGACGTACGCGGGAGTGCATCGTTTATTGGCTGTATTTGGGATGTACACTTAACTTCCACGTAATGCAAAATCCCTATCTTGCTGTGATGAGCTTGGTGAGCATCTACGTGACGTTCCCCGCTTCCTAAACGATCCAGACACTGAACGTGATGTCCTACTTAGAAAGGGTTTCACGAGCATTACGCACGATCACAATTCTGGGACCGTATCGCCATTGTTAACGTACATTCTACTACCATTTTACGTTCCTGTCTTGAAAAGACAATTATCTTCCTCCGTTCTTAATGTCAACGATCAGTTCCTCTTTCGATCTTAATCATCGAACATGTGAAGGGATTCTGTAGCTAATCCCCAGGACTGGACGCGAACCCGTCATCCTCGCTTTACTAGGTGAAGCAGAATCATAAATTTTGGAATAAATGTCAGCATGGGGTGAAGTAGTTTAATATTTTTCCGGACCGTTTGGCGGATTAAATTTTTCTTTAATCTGAAAATTCCACAAATGCTGCCCTCGGACCCGGTATTCATTAATAATGTGAGGCGGTAACGGGCAAGCGCGTGGCTCCGGCAGTCGCTCAAGGCGAGCACATTAAAAGCGTCACGCGGGGCCGAGATCTTAATTGATGCGACGGCGGCCGGATTACTCTGGCGCGCTGATAATGGAGACTCGGGCGGACCAGCTTGAGCCGCCCTGCTCGGCACTCCACGGCCACTCCGGCCTCTGCCGAGGGGCCCACTACGACGCGACGCGGCGTCCGGGCGCGCCTGAGGTAAGCCTGAAAAACTGGCGGCTAATATTGTGGCTGGCGGCTGGCGAGCGGGCGCTCCGCACTGCGGATCCGCGCTGCCCGCTGTACTCCGTCCTCCTACTCCACCCCCACCCCACCCCCTCCCCAAACCCGATCCCTCCCCCAGGCCACGCCTCCGGATAATTTCAAAATCGATGGTGGCTGCCAGACAGCCGCCGTCTCGCCCTTAATAATTCACCCGTCTCTCGTCTCGCAACGCGACGGGTACTCGCCTTCAGAGAATGCCGATTGGCTTCACTAGTCACCGCAATCCGCCTTCATTTCTAGCGTTCTTAACAGCTGCTGGGCTGGCGGACTAATTCCTTCCAGCAGTGCCGTCGAGGAATTTCCGCACTGTACGTGACGGCCGCATCAAGTATCAGTTACTGCTGCGAACTTCATCTCAAATGCAATTGCACTTTCAACTACGGCAAACTAGCATTGATTGACGGGACATATCAGTGCAGAACTGTATTTGCGTCCGTGGCTGAGCTGCTAAAGCTCTGTTCTCCCCCATCACATCGGTCAATCTACAGTCCTCAAACATTTTGCCGCGCAGGATTAGCCGAGTGGTCTACGGCGCTGCAGTCATGGACTGTGCGGCTGGTCCCGGCGGAGGTTCGAGTCCTCCCCCGGGCATGGGTGTGTGTGTTTATCCTTAGGATAATTTAAGTAGTGTGTCAGCTTAGGGACTGATGACCTTAGCAGTTAATTCCCATAAGATTTCACACACGTTTGATTATTTTACGCAAACTTTTTTACTGATGACCTTAGCAGTTAATTGCCATAAGATTTCACACACATTTGATTTTTTGACGCAAACTTTTTTTTTTTTTTTTGCAGATTTGGCAAACTGTGAAGTGAGCTTCATGATTTGAAGCTCTATCGTAAATTTTGATAAAAAATATAGATATTAGAGCACCATAAGAGTGGAACCCTTTGTGGCATATTTAGCACCCTTTGTAACACAACCCTCTACAAATACGTACTGCGTCATTAATTTCCACATATAGGGTGTTACAGCAATGCAAATAGTTTTATATGTGGTACCTTAATATGTACACATATCAGTGTGTTGGTTGTCTTTCAATGCATCGAACAGTCTTCCCACAAATTTTCTGCGTGCTCTTAACTACACCATAAAGGGAGGACTATGCCTGTCACTATAGACACACATACACACTTCAATACTATTGTGTCTCACTGTTTAGAGGCACAAAACGCGTGGGTGTTTTCAGCTCGTTGCTAAATGCAAATGAGTAGGAGACCGAGTTTATAGGAGTTGAAGGAGTCGAGGTTGCAGTAATATGCGGTACGGTACACTGTTAGAGAGAAGGATTATTATTCAAGAAACACGTAGTACAATGAAATTACTTATCTTCAGTAGTTTGTAGGACGGCAGCTGCGGCTATGAACTGACAATCTTGTAACATGGAATACCATGAACTGGTACAACATATTCTCAGGGACTAAGCCTGATGGGCCCTCCTCAAAGAATCAATGCAAACAGAAGTGGCTGAGGGCCGATTATGAAAGTGCGTCTGCCTGGGTTGAAATCTAGCTAAGAAGTGAACGAGGCAGACTCCAGTTCCGCCGAGCTGCACAGCCTGCTAGAGTGCGCTGTGCTCGGCAGACGACGAACTGCCAACTTTGTGTTGACGCGGCGTTGTTGTAGTATCTGTGGCAATGATACTACAAATACTTCCTCCTGATGCCTAGGAGGAAATAAAATAAGCATTAATAGCTTGCCCTTGACACATGTACTTGGAGGTACTGATCAACCTAAAAACACAAGATGTGTAATAGCTACAATTGTTAGTCTGCCAATAATTTAAATACTGACGCAATTTTTGAGTACACTGTCAGCATTCGCCAACAGAAATACCATCACTTGTACCTGCTACACCCTATACATGGGACTATACAACATTTATCCGCTAATTTTGATGTGCTATGAGGTGTTCGGAATATGGAACATTCATTGTCACAAAATTACTCATCTGCTCAGAACCACATTGTGACATGAAGTCTAAGACAAGGAAACTGGAATTAAATTCATCTAGCATAGAGATGGGATGACCTAGTATTTTCTTAGGACATACAGCTATAACTTTGCTACAGATTTACCCAGTTTTGCGATTTTCGTTTTATCCATGCACAGGAAAACATTTGACACCAAGTTTACAAATTTGGTGAGATTTATTTTTCTAATTTTTTTAAAAAATCGAATAACTATATACCCATCTTCATTAAAACAAAACATGAATAAACACAAATTAAACTACATTAATGAGGGTATTGAACAAAATTTTCCACACTTATTTAGACATCTGTTCAGTGTAACCAAATAAGAAATAAATAGGTCACAACACTTACATTTAATATAATATCCACTGAGCAATGTAATTAGTTCAAACTCTCAAAGAAGTACTGTTCAGTAGAATGAAGAAAATCAAAGTCATGAAACAACTGCAATATATCTAAGTAACTGGATGTTATATTTAGAAATAAAATAATAATGCAAAATAAAACTTTGGCCTTTTTACTAAACTGTTCACAAATGTCCACTACTTCATAAATTTGATTAGTATTCTGTATCTCTGCAGCAGTGTGTGCGGTCACAAAGTTACCATTATAATCTACATAGAGTACTTTTTTCACTTTCCAATCGTTGTAGAATTTTTTTAAAATGTAACAGTTTTACGAAATGGTCTGTGCACATAACGTCTCACATCAATTTACCTTTCAGCTAGTCAGCTGTTCAATGTTATTGTCTGTAGCAGAAAGGTTTCAAGAAATCTGAAAATAAATTTGTCCACATGTAAAGAAAACGGCTGTGTGGCCACCTCAGGTGTAATGGCCATAAATGTAGCTTCCACCATTAATGGCAGCACATTGGAAGACCACAATGCAGCGGGGCTTAATACTAAATATTGAATCGAGTTACAGTATTTAAGGACAAACAGATGGAAATCGCGATTGTCGCAAAGTAGTACTTCAGTCAAAAACTCCATCGCTTCATTATATCATTGTAGTAAATAAATTAAAAATTGTACAAATGTTCTAAAGAAATTAATGTAAGCTAAAATCTATAACGTACTGTTTATGGCAGCCACTATACATTGGTTTTAGTATCATATACAGCAAAGAATATATTTCTCTTAATACCTTACTAGATGAAAACTCCCAATCTCTGAGCCTAAGTTTGTTTTTCAATTTTTTTAAAAATAGAAAATAAAAAAATTATATTTTAAAGGTATGTAATTTTTATTTACAATGTTATGCACCATTTACATTTTTCTCTTGGTGTGCGAATAAATGTTACTACGACAAAAAATACTTACAAAAACTTTACAGTTAGGGAGGTTTAAAAGATAGTTGCCAAACTCGGCCCCTTTCTATGAATCGTCAAAAGAGTGCTGAACAAACTTGGGAAAAGGCAATCAATCAGAGGAAACGTAATCTAGTTTCAAAGTAGACATAATGTATCCTGTACCAGACGGTTAAAGAAGTTCACTGTGTTTTCGTTGTTGAAACCAAGAGCCCTGCTCTAGGATGTTCCTGTAGGTTTTCTTTCTGTCAGTTTGATTCTGTGGCGTTTAAGGAAAGGACTAACCCACTTTTTCATAGCAATTTAGGTTTTAAAACGATGTTCAGTGTTATTTTACTCTGTCAATTTTACGGCAATTCTGCCCTAGTCTGTACGAGGAAGCCGAAAGACAGAAGCTTCCATAGGAAGACAGTACTAAACCTGCTGTTCTTCAAGATCATTGCCTAAAATTGTAGATATGCCTCTTTTTGTTTTTGCTGCTTCCTCAGATGCACTGTACTTCATGTCGGACAGCCTCAAATGAGCTGCATTTGGGCACTAAACTGCATAAATAGCTTCAATCATTTTAGAAGCACGCCACGTTCTTTGATCAGTCTTCCCCATTACCCTCTTCGGATCTGTAATAGACTTCCCAGAGAATAAGAGTGTGTAATAATACAGGTAGACTTTAAACATGAAAAAGTAAGGACGCCCGGTTTAAGCAACTGAAGGGGGTAAAATTTACGCAGCTACAGTCTAAATTTTGCTAACGAAATAAATCTTTAGTCAAACATTTAAATGAAGTGGTTTAGTCGTAAACATTAACCTTAAACCCTACTTTTCAAGAACAATTATTCCTTAAAAATTTTATCTGCCGATATCTAGGAGAAATAATGAAAAATGTAGATTAAATGAAAAACTTTTTTCCATTGTTAAAACATCTAAAGGCGCACTGATAAGCACCATCTGATCTGGTCGTCTTTTTCACTCTGAAGCAGAGTTTACTCTTGATTCAACCAGAGTTCAGGAGAATGCAGAGGCAAGAGAACAGTGTCCGCTTTACTGTGTATGAGCTTGGTTGAGTGAAGAGGGGAGGGGGTGATTCCACTTTATGGCACTTTCTTATTACAACGTTCTGTCAATAGAATTGGCAAGAATCGTAAGCCTTTGTTCAAATAGCATATTTGGTTGATCTCCAAGTCGCCGACTTTTGAGAACCTCCAATATCGTAGCAAAGTAGCAGTTGACTACTTCGTTGTTGAACATACGCGAGCCGTGTACGAGGCAGCTGCGTGACCCGAGCGCTTTATCAGCCTCATTAACGAAGTTAGCGAAAGACGTGCGAGATGAGCGATAGACGTGCGAGATGTGGCTGTAAAATAACGAAACTGGTGCTGTTATAGAGTAAGTGTGCATATGCCAAAGATGAACGACCAGTAGTTGTGGAATTCCGAGGCAAGCAGCCGTCCGCTACACATTGCTCACTGCAAGGTTGTTTACCCTTCACTAGCGCCTTCACACTAGTGTGTTCACTAAATTATTTATCGTATCCACATCAGCGTCAGGTTTAGTGCTACGAACTAATCCGGCGTTTTGTAATACTGCGCCAGGACGCTGATAAAGGCACGCAACACCAGTGGCATCAAGGAGTATCGTACGAGTGTTGTTCAAGAAAGAATGATCACAATTTTTTTAAAGTCATAATTCCTCGAGCTAAAATTTAATCTTATGATATTCTGTTAGTTTAATGTGCAACAAACACGCTGTAGTAGTTTCATTGTTGGGACTCCTGGTTCCCGCCTGTGAGAGACAGGCGAAATCAGATCCATCGCCTACCGCTGCAATTGAGGTAACGCGCGAGGAATGATATGCGGCTTTGAAATCCTGCTGTCGTCTCAACAAATCTTCAGCTGAGGCCTATACAACGTAACAGGAGGCCAATGGGGAGAGTGTTCTTCCCTACAGCACAGATCGAAGGTGGTTCAAAATGTTTAAAAGAGGGGAGACAACTATAAAGGATAGTGGACCCGGTGCTCCAGTTACTGCTCTTACGGAAGAAAACATCAACACTGCTGCTGTCATTGTGAGAGAGGATCGACTAATTACCTTAAGATCACTTTCTGAAACACTGAACATTTCATTGGGTACCACCCACACGTTGGTGACAGAAAAATTACACGTGACACGTGTTTGTGCGCTATGGGTTCCAAGACTGTTGATTCCCGAACAAAAGGACATTCGCGTGCGGGTCTACATGGAGTTAAAGTTGATGGTTAAAGAAGATATGAAGTTTCTTTCAAATTTAATCACTGCTGATGGAACTTGGCTACATCATTTTGATCCAGAGAGCAAACAGCAAGCTTAGTGAGAAAATCTCCTTCACCACCGACCCCCAAAAAAGCAAAAGAAGTTGCTTCTGCTGGGAAAGTTATGGTCATATCATTCTTTGATATTCATGGGACGGTTTATCAGCATCTTGTACCTGCACGCACATCAGTAACTAATGGGATGTCCTGAAAACATTGCAAGTCCATATCAGGCGCAAAAGAACTCATTTACGTGAAGCAGGCTGGATGCTGCAACACGATAATGCGCGGCCGTGCATTGCCAATGTTGTTGCTGATTATCTTGCAAAAATCAACGTGAAGTGCATCCTTCACCCTACCTATAGTCCAGATTTAGCCCCATGTAACTTTATACTCTTCGCTAACATGAAGAAGCGCCTTCGTAGCACGAATTATCATTCATCACAAGCTGTGGTGAAGGTTGCGGAGGCGATTTTGAAGGACGTCTCAAAAAATGGTTTCCAGCATGTATTTGAAGACTGGCAGAAACGCTGGGACAAGTGCATCGCATTCATGGGTGATCAATTTGAGAAAAACCATCAAAATTATGAGGACGAGTAAAGGTATGTTCTAAAAAAATTATCATTCTTTATTGAACAGCCCTCGTATAACCTGTCAGTTCAAAACTGCTTTGAAGATGTTGCAAATTCTCGTGCCAATGACAGGATTTTTACGTACGATCATCTGTCAGAGTCATATCTAGACGTATCATGGATGCCATATCAATCCAACTGCACATGCCTCACACCATTACAGAGCCTCCACAGATTTTAACAGTCCCCTGCTAACATACAGGGTCTATGGATTCATGAGATTGTCTCCATACTCGTACACATCCATTCGCTCGATAAAATTTGATACGATGATGATGATGATGATGGTTGGTTTGTGGGGCGCTCAACTGTGCAGTCACCAGCGCCCACACAAAGTCCCGATTTTTACACAGTCCATTTTCTTTTCACAATTCAGTGTAGTCAGTCTCACAAATGATGATGATGATGATGATGAAATAATGAGGACAACACAAACAATTAGTGCCCGGGCAGAGAAAATCCCCAACCCGGCCGGGAATCGAACCCGGGACCCCGTGATCCAGAGGCAGTAACGCTAGCCTATAGACGACGACCTGAGGACAATTTGAAACGAGACTCGTCCGACCAAGCAACATGTTTGTAATCATGAACAGTCCAATGTCGGTGTTGACGGACCCAGGCGTGGCGTAAAGCTATGTGTCGTGCAACCATCAAGGGTACACGAGTGGGTCTTGGGCTCCGAAAGCCCATATCGCTCATGTTTCGTCGAATAGTTCGCACGCTGACACATGGTGATGGCCCAACATAGAAATATGCAGCAATTTGCGGAAGGGTTGACTTCCGTCATCTTGAACGATTCTCTACAGTCGTCGTTGGTCCCGTTTTTGCAGGATGTTTTTCCGGCCGCAGCGATGTCGGAGATTTGATGTTTCAGCGGATTCCTGATATTTACGGTACACTCGTGAAATGGTCGTACGGGAAAATCCCATCTTCTACACTACTCAGAGATGCTGTGTCCTATCGCTCGTGCGCCTACTGTAACACCACCTTCGAACTCAATTAAATCTTCATAACCTACAATTGTAGCAGCAGCAACCGACACTTGTCTTATACAAGCATTCTGACAGCAGCGATGTATTCTGCCTGTTTAAATATCACTGTATTTGTTTATGTAGGCCTATACCAGTTTCTTTGGCGCTTCAGTGTATAAGCTATGTATATATGAGTCCGCTAATGCATAATTCCAAGAAAATATTCACTCTTGAACTTAGGAGACGAAGTCTAAAAAATTAGGTAATTCGAGACATAAAAACAAGCCGGTTGTCAGATGTCTGACAAGATCTCTGTAAGATAATACGACTGTTCCCTTCACATTAAGATCCAGACCTATTAGTTGAGGTTGGAAGATTGTGTGCTAGTTAGGTAGCACGCCTGCAAGTTATGCTTACGCGCTATGTGCTTGTTGTATACTGCCCAGTACTATTCCTTCCCAAGCGTGCAATCATTGGGGTACTTCAATGAATAAAGGCACTGGAATCACAATTAAGAGCAGAAATACTGTTATAATGTAAAACTCGAAGGAATTCATAAAAATATTTGCTAAGCTTATCAGCAGAGATAAATAAGACATTTACCGGCAGGGTCGTGCAGTCATCCCTAACTTGGGTACAACGCGCGGAACGTTCATACAACCGCGTGAAGCTGTCGGAGTATTCCTCCTTTGGGATGTTGTTCAACTAGTGCACCACATTGGCTTGAAAGTCGATTACATCGGCAAAGCCTTCACCCTTGGAATCAATGCCGACAAGTCTTCTTTTGGTGGTAGGTTCTAACCGACAACACTAAATCCTGTCACCCGTGGGGCCTGTTCCAGAAACAGTCGAGTGCGCTTTGCCTTTGAGTCACGTAGCGGCAGACATCCGTACGTCTTTGTTTTTGTTCTGGAGTCAGGGTGTGCGGGATGAGCTTTGTAGACACTTCTCTCTGTTTGAAAATATTTTTCAGAATGTCTGGAACACCAGATGTACAGACGTTGCTTCATTGTGATTTGTGACATAACAGCGTTGACAAGCTACCCGCCAGTGCCACAGATTACCCAACAGTCGTACATACAAAACATACATCTCTTAACAGTTAACATGAATCCATCTGATGATCAGGATCTAAACCTTCGAAACGCTTAGTGGAAATAAAATTATTACGGTACTTTTAGTTCCAATGTATTTGATTTGGGATTTTCTGCTTCTTCAGAATTATGACACCAAAGGTTTGGGACATTTTCTGAGTTAATGAAAGCTCTAGCAATGTTGTTGGGTGCCTGGGTAGGTACGGATGAGTTTGAAAACAGGGTAAAAGTTAAGCCCAGAAAGTTGAAACTTCCTGCTGAATAACAGTAGAGAACCGTCAAGCTCAAAATCATTAACGGATGAATTTCATAACCTAGAGTTTTCAGATTCAACCAATCACACTGTACCAGTCTGACGACTTTAAACTAATTCACCACTATTTCACATCCACATTCAATTATTTCTTTCATCACATGGATTCGAACTATATTTAGCGGATATAGCCGGTACAAAGGCAGGAAAGCATTTCGATAGACAATATATCAGCACAGACCGGTTCAGGTGGGAAGTGGGCGCTCTTCGGCTAATTTTATTCAAGACGGTAGGAATTTTTTGCAAGAGGTAGGTTACTGTTTTTGAATTTAGATAACTGATTACCTACACCTAATGACGCGTCTTTTATTTGACACAGTTTCCTTTAACACTGATGAAGGAGATAACCTGAATGAAAAATACTGTATTAGATACTCTTTATTGATCTCTTAAGATTTAAAGAAAAACAAGCGTAATTGGTTCTAATGCAGTTGTGCTCTTCTTCATAGATCGATTTGAGATCCACAATCGAGTAAACCATTGAGAATCAAAAGTAATTATTCACAAAAACGGAGTTGAGAATGATTAAAATACAATCCTTGGTTAATTAATTTCGTATATTTCAATCGCGCCTCAATAACAAGTAGTAAATGTTTGTTCACCTGTCTCAATATTAGCGGTTATGCATAGTTATGTACGTTAACAGGATTTAACTTGTACTATTTCTCCTTTTCTGTTCATCTGATTAACTTTAACACTTTCAGGTGACTCTAAATACCATCTTAAACTTTGTGACTCAAATATACTTCCGTTCACATACGCTGCCATCACACTAGGCGAACCCGACTGTGTTAACTTAAAAAGTAGCGTGCGGCCTGCATTGAAACTTCATGACTCACAGAATTCATGATAGAACACGTTCGATCGAGAACGGATCGAGGAACAGTACCCATAAATTGTGATGGACTACATACACAGTTCAACTTAATCATGTGCAGAAAGGAATAAAAATGCTGTATCTGTCATAGGTTCTATTTAGTGAGCCTTTAGCTGCACAGAACGGGATTTCATTGTCCACAATCATTACCTCCCCGATCATTTCGTTTCCATATGACGTAATTGCCTTAAGGAATTGCGAGATTTTGAATGTCAGTAGGTACAGGGTGACAATTATTCAACTAAATGAAAAAAATGTAAATTAGTTACAAACTACGACGTGCACACACTTTATTCAGCATGTAAACTCACTGCAGATACTCGGGTTTAGGTTGTGGCATGTTCGATATGCCTGCCATCATTGGTGATAATGTGGCGAAGACGTGTAGCGAAATTCTGCATGACCCGCTTAAAGTGTCGGAATATCGATGCTGTCGATGACCTCCTGGACGGCTGTTTTCCTCTGAGTAATAGTTTTAGGTTTATTGCTCTGTACACCTTGTATTTAATATAGCCCCACAAAAAGGAGTCACACTTGTTCAGATCCGGAGAATATGGCGGCCAATCCAGGGCTATGCCAGTGTCCTTTGGATGTTAGGATGCGCCAGAGCCAGAATGCGGTCCCAAAGGTGTTCCTCCAGGACATAAGACACTCTCTTGCTTCGATGGGGTCGAACTCCCGTCTTGCATGAACCACATCTTGTCGAAATCCGGGTTACTTTGGATAACGGGGATGAAATCGTCTTACAAAACAGCAAGTACCATTTGGTAGTCACCGTGCCATCAAGGAATATCGCACTGATTATTCTGTGACTGAACATTGCACACTGCACAGTGACCCTTTGAGGGAGAAGAAAATTCGCAATCGTGAAAAGCGGATTCTCAGTCCCACAAATGCGCCACTTTTGCTTATTGACGAACCCATCCAAATGAAAGTGGACTTCGTCGCTAAACCAAACTATGCAGCGCATACTAATTCCCATCATGCCTGCGGCCAACAGTGCACTTTGAACGTCATAACGCAAACCGTATGCAAGTTATGACGATTTTATTTCATATATTTCAGTAATTGCCTCCCTGTACGTAGGACAGACAGATACCGTCCATAAGAACTAGAGATTTTGTAGTTGTGTTTCATCGGATTTCCGTAGGATATCTGAATTGAACTTTGGTTCAAATGTCTCTGACAAGGGAACCTCCCCATCGCACACCCCTCAGATTTAGTAATAAGTTGGCACAGTGTATAGGCCCTGAAAAACTGAACAAAGATCAATCGAGAAAACAGGAAGAAGTTGTGTGGAACTACGAGAAATAAGCAAAATATACCGACTGAGTAGCCCATGCGCAAGATAGGCAACAGCAAGGATAATGTGAGGTCAAGAGCCCCGTGGTCCTGTGGTTAGCGTGAGCAGCTGTGAAACGAGAGGTCCGTGCTTCAAGTCTGCTCTCGAGTTAAAAGTTTAATTTCTTATTTTCGCAAAGTTATGATCTGTCCATTCGTTCATTGACGTCTCTGTTCACTGTTATAAGTTTAGTGTCTGTGTTTTGCGTGCGCACCGCAAAACCGTGCGATTAGCAGACGAAAGGACGTGCCTCTCCAATGGGAACCGAAAACATTTGATCGCAAGGTCATAGGTCAACCGATTCCTCCACAGGAAAACACGTCTGATATATTCTATACGACACTAGTGACGGCATGTACGTCACATGACATGAATATGTTGTCGATCCACCTAACTTGTACACTTGGCGAATGGGTAAAAGGATTCTTCTACCTTGTCCGATTTAGGTTTTCTTGTGGATGTGATAATTACTCTCAAAAAAGTGATGGAAACATAAGAGTTGGTCACATAAACTGAAAATAAAAAATTAAACGATTTACTCGAGGGAGGACTTGAACCAAGGCCCTCTCATTCCGCAGCTGCTCACGCTAGCCACGGGACCACGGCGCTCCTGAGCTCGCATTATCCTTGATGTTGCTTATCTTCCGTATGAACTACTCAATTAGTTTATTTTACTTATTTTTTCATAGTTCCACACAACTTCTTCCTCTTTTCTCGATTGATCTGTGTTCAGTTTTTCAAGGCCTATCCACTGTGCCAACTTATAACTAAATGTGATGGGGTTGCGATGGGGAGGTTCCCTTGTGAGCACTATGCGACTCAACTTCTGAGGTCATCAGTCGCCTAGAACTTAGAACTAATTAAACGTAACTAACCTAAGGACATCACACACATCAATGCCCGAGGCAGGATTCGAACCTCCGACCGTAGCGGTCGTGCTGTTCCACACTGTAGCGCCTAGAACCGCTCGGCCACTCCGGCCGGCAATTGAACTTTGCTTTCAGCTTTGCAGAGATAGAAGCTACGGCACTTCGCTTTTTTGTGACAAGTCTCAGAGCTTAGGTAAGACTACACTTTTTTGTTACAAGAAAAGAAAAGATAGCAACCACAATATCTTTGGCTTTGTACTGCAGTGGAACGTGCTGTAGATTCTCCTTACATCATGCTGCAGCGGCATTGCGATGTGGCTTTCTGGTAAGCTATTCGCGTCAGTATATAATTAGTCAGGTGGCTCTCGGCCATCCGGGAGACAGGGGTCGGCAACGACCGGCAGTGCGGTAGGTTGAACCGAAGTCCCTCCATGCCGCATCCGATGACGCCATTGGCAAAGGAAGGCGCCGCTGTCGGTCTGTCTTGACTGTCCCTTCTTGGGGCAGAAAGCGGAACTCCGCCTTCACCTGGCCTTTCTAGTACGACAAAGGGAAAGCGTCTATAATGTATCGAATTTGGATAGATGACAGGCAAAAATTGGCGATTTATATTGCAGTCATTATTTTATAAGCTCCCCACTGTGTGTTTCTGTATGAAATTTAGCCCAAATTTACGACCCACTGTATAAAAGTCTAGTTATTAGCAAAACAATGTGCCCACCAACTGTTATTCAACTTAAACTCGTGTGCGAACCTTTGGCTGAACAGAACCTAATTTGAATTGAACTGTAACCGGCCTGAATACAACTTGTCTTTATATTAAATCCGAGACTGAAGTAAAACAACTGTCTAGCCCTAATAAAAATTTCCACTCACCTCGCGTCTTGACAGATTCTTGCGACTTCTCGAAAGCACAACGGCAAACAGCAAGCGGGCAGCGACTAAGCTAGATTTCTGATTTCAAATAAAATTTCCAAAAGTATTCAAACGGTTGCATACTGCACTACTGGCCATTAAAATTGCTACACCAAGAAGAAATGCAGATGATAAACGGGTTTTCATTGGACACATATATTATCCTAGAACAGACATCTGATTACATTTTCACGCAATTTGGGTGCATAGATCCTGAGAAATCAGTACCCAGAACAACCACCTCTGGCCGCAATAACGGCCTTGACACACATGGGTGTTGAGTCAAACAGAGCTTGGATGGCGTGTACAGGTACAGCTGCCCATGCAGCTTCAACACGATACCACAGTTCATCAAGAGTAGTGACTGGCGTATTGTGACGAGTCAGTTGCTCGACCACCATTGATCAGACGTTTTCAGTTGGTGAGAGATCTGGAGAATGTGCTGGTCAGGGCAGCAGTTGAACATTTTCTGTATCCAGAAAGGCTCGTACAGGAGCGTCGGGCATTATCCTGCTGAAATGTAGTGTTTCGCAGGGATCGAATGAAGGTTAGAGCCACGGGTCGTAACACATCTGACGTGTAAAGTCAACTGTTCAAGGCAACGTCAATGCGAACAATAGGTGACCGAGACGTGTAACCAGTGTCACCCCATACCATCACGCCGGCTGATACGCCAGTATGGCGATGACGAATACACGCTTACAATGTGCGTTCACCGCGATGTCGCCAAACACGGAAGCGACCGTCATGATACTGTAAACAGAACCTGGGTTCATCCGAAAAAATGACGTTTTGCCATTCGTGCACCTACGTTCGTCGTTGAGTACACCATTGCAGGCGCTCCTGTCTGTGATGCAGCGTCAAGGGTAACCGCAGCCATGGTCTCCGAGCTGAGAGTCTATGCTGCTGCAAGCGTCGTCGAACTGTTCGTGCAGATCGTTGTTGATCGTTGTTGACGTGGCTTGTGTGAATGCTCTAAAAAGCTAATCGCTTGCATATCACAGCATCTTCTTTCTGTTGGTTAAATTTCGCGTCTGTAGCACGTCATCTTCGTGGTGTATCAATTTTAATGGCCAGTAGTGTATATTTGCAGTGTGGTAATGCGTAATAATAAATCTTTGAACAGTGGGATGGGGAGAGCAGCTATTCCTATGAAATGATATTGGAAGGCAAGGATTTTAGCATGAAGAATGTATTCAAAAATACAGAATAATACTTCGTATGATCTTCACACATAACATTGGTCTGAACAATACAGTGCTTAACACAGTGAAAAATGATTTAAAAATGGTACAATGTTAACAAAGATTTTCTAGAAAAACCAAACAGCTTATTCAGTAAATATGTTAACGAATGACTCAGGGGGGTGGAAAGGGCTCTCAGAAAGTGAACAAACTTAACTAGATACCAATAATCGTTTCTCCAAATTTGTCTTCACCTAACAAATGTCATGATAACTCAACAAAGTGCTACTAAATATGTGCATCATTACCACACTTCAACTAACAATGTATCAGACTGTGTTGAGGCAAAGACTGTATCACAACAAGACCAAAGATTGTTTAACGTAAGTCGCTCTGTCTCTGACATGCACATTATAACTTACAAAAATCAAAATGACACGCCCACCTTACAATTTTATTCACTTCTTTTCGTTGTTTCTTTTGTAATATGTAAGCCACCAATAACATTTAAAATTTTGTCGTATGGATTCAGAGTATTTAATATGTGAGTGTCCTCTATGCAGACTGAGATATTATTATAGGTTGGTGCATAAGTTTCCAGTCTTTTTGTTTTTCATTTTCGTATTCCAGTTGCTACTGGATTATTTATCGTTAGTCACTGCTGATATCTGAGTTTGCATCTGGTCATTCTGTCATTTGGAGGTAGTGAGTGGAGCTGTGGAAGCTAGAAAATGGATTTCCAAGTGTAGAAATCCGAATATTTCTGACATATTCTTCTTTATGAGTTCAATAGAAACGTTGCAGAAACGCAGGTAGCGAGAAACATTTGTGGCCTGTATGGCGATGATGACATTGGACAGACTCGGCGAGAAAATGTCTTTTCCGTTTTGGGGAGGATCGTTTTGACATTAGTGACTCTCCACGTTCAGGAAGACCTTCGGGTTTGATGAAGACCGTTTAAACGCATTAATCTACAATGATCCATATCAGTGTACTCGAGAACTGGAAAATTAGATGAACTATGATCATTCCACTATCGTGCGACATTTGCTTGCAGATGGAAAGGTTCAAAAATGGGGTTTATGTGTACCGATTCTCTAAGTTAAAACCAAAAATAATCTGTGGGTGGCCATATGTGCATCTTTGCTGGCTCGTTATCAACTGTCTCACGAATAACACCGACCATTCCTATCCTGTATCGTTAATGGTCAAGAGAAACAGTGTCTTTATGCTGACATAAGGAAAAGAAAGAAACGGATGAGACACAAACAAAGTAGCAACTTCCTATACAAAGACAAGCGCACATCCATAGAAGACAATGTTATACATGTGGTGAAACAGCGACGGTGTAGGGTAGCACGAATTGTTTACCCAAGGTGTACCCGTCACTTTGTCTAAAACTGGGACGCCTTGCAGGTACAGTACGAGAACAACGCTCAGGAAGAGTGCGTGAAGTGATGCTACTCCACGGTAACGCCTGCAATCTGCTAGACTAACAAAAAACATCCCGCAGGCACTTTATTCACCTGATTCACCAAATTTTCACATTTTCCACTCTCTAATAAACATTCTTCAAGGAACTCCCTTTCCAGACCAAAACGAGCTCAGAACATGGCTCTAAGAGTTCTTCACATGAAAACCACGTGGTTTCAATGGTCACGGAATCGAAAAGTTGCCCCGGCGTTTGGAGACAGTTGTAAGTAATTACTAAGTAATGAGAATATATGATGGCTACAGTCGTGTTATGAGTATCTGTTGAGTTTATTAAACTAATGGAAAACGCTACCAACTTATGCACCAACCCAAAAGATACGAATTCTTCTGTTTTCATTTTGTGGCACCATATATTCTATACCCATTGATGCTTAGGGAAACTCAAATACACCACTAGCCTTTCTAACTGCACGAGGAAGGATAGGAAATTAAATTTTAATTATTGTGCATATTCGTTATAGAAAGAATATATGTTATTAAAGGTAATTTGAGGGTAGCAGCGTGCGAAATTTCGTACACAGGGCTGGCAGCTCTGGCAGCCCTAATGGCTTTAAAGCAGCTGGTCATTGTGACAAACCAAACTTATGTGGCAGATGCTTCTTCAGCTCTATGTCAAAGGTCATCTCTCGCAGTGGCTCGCTAGTGGTGGTGTACCAATCTCTCGGGAATCCATAACTAGTTGTTTATAGTTGTTGAGGGATATGGAGAATACGTTGGCCATGGGACCACTCGATTTTCGCTGTACTGAGACAGGTCACGACAGCTCAATCAACATGCAGTCTTTCGTAGTCTCGTTGAAAGATAACGTGGCAGAGACCTCAGTGCTAGGTCACAGTCACTGGCCTTAACACTTCATAAATGTAACACCCGCTGACCACATTACTGACTATAACAACCAGAGGTGAGCATGTTCTTTATCCAGCGCCAATCCACACCATCAGTCCAAGTGCTGGGCCCATGTGGCGCTGACGAATGAAATCAAGCAACCTTCGACCTCCACGGAGAGTCCACAAACCGGTTTGTTTGTTGTAAGCAGAGCTGGGACTTGTCTGAAAAGTTGGGGTGCTGGCACTCCTGTGCGAAGGGCTGTCTTTGGGCACAACACCCGTTGCCTCTTGTGGAGGATCCAGACAACAGTCAGCACCTTGCTCGTGGAACGTTAAGTCACAGTCTCGACATGCCACGACCCTGCCACACGTTCTGAAACAAATTTCTCCTTCTCGCACCCATCATAACACCATCTTCTCACAAATTACCACCATTCAAAAACGATTTCTGAATGAGAAACCCGCTGTGCAAATGCTCCTTATATAAACTAAAACTAAACTGCGTCCGAACACACTTTGGAAGGCGCAACGGTACTGACCGACCGCAGAGTCATCCTCAGTTAATAGCCATCACTGCGGGCATGTGGTCAGCTCACCGCTCTCCCTCCCGCCGTCAGTTTCCGTGACCAGACAATGTAAATGGCATTAATGCTACCTATATTGGGCAGCTGCGCTGAAATGAAAAATCATCTTGAGCTATGCACGGCTCGCATTTATCCCATTTATTGTTTGTCATCTATTACGGCACTGCCGCTACTACACTCCAGGAAATTGAAATAAGAACACCGTGAATTCATTGTCCCAGGAACGGGAAATTTTATTGACACATTCCTGGGGTCAGATACATCACATGATCACACTGACAGAACCACAGGCACATAGACACAGGCAACAGAGCATGCACAATGTCGGCACTAGTACAGTGTATATCCACCTTTCGCAGCAATGCAGGCTGCTATTCTCCCATGGAGACGATCGTAGAGATGCTGGATTTAATCCTGTGGAACGGCTTGCCATGCCATTTCCACCTGGCGCCTCAGTTGGACCAGCGTTCGTGCTGGACGTGCAGACCGCGTGAGACGACGCTTCATCCAGTCCCAAACATGCTCAATGGGGGACAGATCCGGAGATCTTGCTGGCCAGGGTAGTTGACTTACACCTTCTAGAGCACGTTGGGTGGCACGGGATACATGCGGACGTGCATTGTCCTGTTGGAACAGCAAGTTCCCTTGCCGGTCTAGGAATGGTAGAACGATGGGTTCGATGACGGTATGGATGTACCGTGCACTATTCAGTGTCCCCTCGACGATCACCAGTGGTGTACGGCCAGTGTAGGAGATCGCTCCCCACACCATGATGCCGGGTGTTGGCCCTGTGTGCTTCGGTCGTATGCAGTCCTGATTGTGGCGCTCACCTGCACGGCGCCAAACACGCATACGACCATCATTGGCACCAAGGCAGAAGCGACTCTCATCGCTGAAGACGACACGTCTCCATTCGTCCCTCCATTCACGCCTGTCGCGACACCACTGGAGGCGGGCTGCACGATGTTGGGGCGTGAGCGGAAGACGGCCTAACGGTGTGCGGGACCGTAGCCCAGCTTCATGGAGACGGTTGCGAATGGTCCTCGACGATACCCCAGGAGCAACAGTGTCCCTAATTTGCTGGGAAGTGGCGGTGCGGTCCCCTACGGCACTGCGTAGGATCCTACGGTCTTGGCGTGCATCCGTGCGTCGCTGCGGTCCGGTCCCAGGTCGACGGGCACGTGCACCTTCCGCCGACCACTGGCGACAACATCGATGTACTGTGGAGACCTCACGCCCCACGTGTTGAGCAATTCGGCGGTACGTCCACCCGGCCTCCCGCATGCCCACTATACGCCCTCGCTCAAAGTCCGTCAACTGCACATACGGTTCACGTCCACGCTGTCGCGGCATGCTACCAGTGTTAAAGACTGCGATGGAGCTCCGTATGCCACGGCAAACTTGCTGACACTGACGGAGGCGGTGCACAAATGCTGCGCAGCTAGCGCCATTCGACGGCCAACACCGCGGTTCCTGGTGTGTCCGCTGTGCCGTGCGTGTGATCATTGCTTGTACAGCCCTCTCGCAGTGTCCGGAGCAAGTATGGTGGGTCTGACACACCGGTGTCAATGTGTTCTTTTTTCCATTTCCAGGAGTGTATTTCTTATTCCCTTTACTGGCGTCACTAACTTCCTGCCTTACTTCCCCCTGAGCGGCAGCAGCAGCGCGTATTGATAAGTGCACTGTCGTACCGTCTCTGGAGCGACCGATAGTTTCTCCGGGGTCGTCGTGTGTCTGGGAGTCAGTTCGAGACCGACCAGCAGTGCAGTCGGCACGCAGCAGCAGTGAAGTCGGGGACGGAGCGCCGGTGGGGCGCCGACAGCCAGTGCTCGCCGACCGCTGGCGACACACATGAACTGTCCGATGGAGGGAGATTGGAGTGGGGCGACCGCTACTTGGTCGTTCGGTTGGTCGTCTCACCGGCCGACGTATAATTGGTGCTTCCACTGTTTCCACGTCTGGGCAGTTGGTTGGTTGGCGTGGTGCAGCCAGGAAGATTCCGCGGTGCGTGGTTTGGTCGGGCCCGCTGGTGGTCTCTATGCGGGGCCCGAGTGTGTGGTGCTGTTCCCATTGCTACGAGGTTCGTGGCTCATCGATCCTGGACGTGAAAGTTGAGTTTTGACTTAATCTACCAGAAAGTCACGACTGTTCACGTTGTGTTGTTTGGAGTTCGTTGTCGGCTGCTGGGATATTCCCGCAAGCGACAAAGTGTGTATTCAAGTTGGCAAATTTTAGCCACCCTCCGGTGGAGTTTAACTGTACTTGGTTATTTGAATTGAGGTGCACCAGCGGAATCTTCTGCCTTGTGGCCGTTAACGTTCCGGTTACCTGCCCTGGCCGTTGACATAAATTCAGGCATTCTATTTTCCTCATCGTGTTCTCGCTGTCCAGCACAGTGTTAGTTTGACAGCTCAATGTATAATTCGTTGTGGGCGCCAATACCTCCTACATTGTTCCATTGAACTCCCTGTTGTGTGCTGGTCAGGTGAAGCGGAGTTTATCTTATTGATGGGTCCGTTGACTGTCTGTCGGTTGAGTCGTTGTCAGATCGACAATGTTTGAGCCGACTGCCTGTCTCACCCAAGCGAACCTTAGTGTTCGAATTTCAGGCCGACCACTTGGAACTTCTGAGTACCCATGGGTGTACTGCCTTTTCTTGTTTGTTCTTGTTGTTTGTACTTGTATGGCTTCTAGCCGATCTTTAGATTAAGGTTCTTTTGCCCTTTAGGCGTCAGATGTTTTGGGCCTTCAGCCTAATTTAAGAACTGTTTTACGTAAAGCCTTTGGCATTTTTAAAATTAATGTTACTGAGTCTTAAGTGTTGGGCCTTCAGCCGATTTGGAATTTAATTTCTTTGCTCTTAAAGTGTCAGATTCTTTGGGCGTTCAGCCTAATTAAGGAACTGTTTTAAGATAAGGCTTTGCTTTTTAAATTTCGGATCTTTGTTGAGCTTTAATTTATTGTCTTTCAGCCGTTTTTAAATTACAGTGGTCTTGCCCTTAAGGCTTGAGGTAATACGGCGCACTCAGCGGCCAATCAAGTTCCAAAGCCAAAGCTAGGTTTTTTTTTTTAATATCTTCGCTCTTGTAGTGTTTGATCAAATAAAATGTTGTATGTTCGAGTGTGACTGACAGCCGCTTATTTTGGCCCCTGCGGGTTTAGCAGGGCGTCTCACATCTATTTTCTCTAATCATCCAGCACACTTCATGACGATTTGACCTTTGTCTGGTGCCTCTTTATTAAGTGTCTTCCTCTCCTTTGTCTCACTTTCCAGACGTCCATTTTCTTCCTGCCAGTTTGTAATCTATACGCTTGATATGTCACATCTGCATAGTCTTCGATAATGTATATTGTTAGATAATCTTCGGCTGAAATCACCATGACATCAGTGCATGTACTGCAATCGAAACTTTTCTCAGCGCAGTTCAGTCATTAGGTTTCGTGGAACATTGTTCAACATTTCCTTGTACGTACACTGAACACAGGAGAGTGTGTGTGATGGCATGGGGTGGAGCAGTAAAGTGGGATGGCAATCATCCAGCGCCATTATACTAACAGAAAGTGCGTTCTTGACGTAAAAGAAACTGTATCCGACGATCCGCTCAGTTGTGTTTTGTATCGTACACGTTGGCGTTAAGTTTGACGAAGCGATAGGGTGTTTCATATTGCCGGACCGACCGAGCCGTCAGCCGTTCAAAACGAAGGTTAATACCATCCATAATTCAATGACTAATACGGAAATCTATCATCTTCATATCACTTACAGTAGCGTATGCGAAGTGGAATGTATTCCAGTAGTTGCTGTAGGACATTTCGTTAAGAACGTGCAGTTCCTTCGCGATTCAAATTCGCAGTAGTAAAATAGCATCGAAAGCGTTGATGATTTACAGTACGGAGCCACACGTCGTTTTTCATTTGTCTCAGCCGGTGACCATTTTCCGACGACTAGTACTGATGCACAGAGAACCGTAAGGGCCTAAAACACAGAAGTAAATTTCTGAGTAAAATGGAAGCTATGTGAAAATCAAATACATAGATAACCACCAGTTACTTTGCTCTGAATGGTTTTTTACTAAGTCTCCACATTCTATACTTCCTATAAAAACGAATTTACCCACATTATGTTATCAGATATTAATTAATTACCTTTATTGTTAATGTTAATTCATAAAATTTCCATATATAGGCTAGTGGCAATAGTGTCTTTTGACAGCTGTAAAATTTATAATTAATGTAAAATTAGAATAACAAGATAAAGAACAGGTACTACATTCAACACGCACCCAGTTATGACCTATTTCTACATCCCATGATCTTCATTCACATCATTTCATTAGGCATGTTTGTGGATCTGAGTTTCAGATGAAGCTGCCTATAAACTTCCGACTTCATAGTATTAGTTTGACGTACATTACGTTGGCGCCAGATTGTACGTTGTTAAACGTAGATAACAACTGAGCGTCGCAGAGCAACAGAGTTATGCTTTGTGCTTTGGGCCCTTGTGGAACTGAATATTCGAGAAAATAGTGATACATCTTTTCGTGAATTTTCATATATACTGTGCTGGGCAACAGATACAGTTAAAATGGGTTCACTATTGGTTTAGTAGATGTTAGGATCATGCATTAATGCTACAATCGCAAAATCGCTGGCACTGTGCTTTAGACGCTTATTTTGAAAAAAATGCGTGTGCCTCTCTTTTGCCAAAAATGAGTATCGTCAGAAATAAGTTATCGATATCGAATTTGCAGAGTTTCTATTCCAACGGGAGTCTCACGGACGTTTATAAGGGGTGGGGGAGTGGGGGGGTGGGGGGGGGGGGTGGGGGGGCAGGGGGTCCGGACAACCCCCCCACCCGTTCATTAGTTTACACAAAAAAACACCAATATTAGATTAATACCCGCTTTTGAAACCCCGTGCCACAAAACAGTCGCGCACTGCGCTTGGTTGACGTAGTGACAAGCCATGGAAGATCAATGCTGCAAAAAATAGCTGTGCCCTGCGGCAGGGTGTCTACCCCCACCCTCACTACGTGTGCAGCGGAAGTGAGTGCAATCTTGCCAACCGTAGCGGAATTCCCCAAAAGACATATCACGCCAAGAACAACTAGCGTTGTGTTTACGATATGTAGACTGCTCATCTGGCAAATCGATTATCAGGGAGGTTTGTCTTGACTTTATCTACGTGGAAGATGTTTCAGCGCAAGCATTGGCAAACACGATCATAACACACCTCTTATCTTATAACTTGGATATGGACAAATTGGTAGGGCAAGGCTTTGATGGCGCTGCAGTAATGAACGGCCGGTTACGAGGCGTGAGAACAATAATTGCAGAACAATATCCGAAAGCGCAATTTGTACTCTGTGTGGCACATGTTCGTAATTTAGTTCTTGCCCATTCGTGTAGAATACCTATGATACGGAACTGTATTGGAACAATAAAAAGTATAGTAAACTTCTTTCGACAATCTCCACCTCTGGACAACCTTTTGAAGAAAATTTCAGATCAAACTGACTCATCTCATTCAACGCTGATCTCCCATTGTGAGAAGCGGTGGACTGAAAAACATGTGGCTGTTGAGAGATTTGTAGAAATGCTTCCTGTAGTACGCGCAACACTTGAGGCCCTTCTAGACGCTGCTAGTAGGGATGTCGCCACTGAAGCACAGCCGGCCGGTGTGGCCGTGCGGTTCTAGGCGCTTCAGTTTGGAACCGCGTGACCGCTACGGTCGCAGATTCGAATCCTGCCTCGGGCATGGATGTGTGTGATGTCCTTAGGTTAGTTAGGTTTAAGTAGTTCTAAGTTCTAGAGGACTGATGACCTCAGATGTTGAGTCCCAAAGTGCTCAGAGCCATTTGAACCATTTTTGAACTGAAGCATACCGACTGCACACTGCCATGGAAGATAGCCAATTTATCATGTCGCTTGTTATGTTACGAAAAGTTTTTTCATATACAGAGAACCTGAATAATGCAATACAGAAGGTCAATGTTGACCTGATGAACACTTGCAGTTATGCGAAAACAGTTAAAACTACTGTACGAAATATTCAGAATGAAAGTGAGTTCTCAGTCCTTTTCGAGCAGGCAAAGCAGGTGAGCTCAAGTGACATATCTGTTCCAATAACGACTGAAAGGCAAACCCAGCGCAGCAATGTACCAGGAGAAACTGCGGAAGTATATTATCGTCGAAATGTATTTTACCCTTTTATTGAACATGTGATCACAGAAATTGATGCACGTTTTAAACACATGAAGAAACAATCGAAGGAATTCAGATGCTTCTGCCTGAGAAAACCAATAATGACTACAGGACAAAACAAAATCTTAAGAAGGCAGCGCAAATATCTCTTGGTGAGAATGTAGGCACAACAATTCTGAGTGAATACGATATACGGCACAATCACTGGAAATCTGTAGAGGAAAAACCTGTCACTGCAATAGAAGTTATTGATCAGTGTGATGAACTGTTTTTCCCTTCGACAAAATAAGCTTCTTATCATATTAGCCACACACCCACTGTCAACTGCAACCCCTGAAAGATGTTTGTCGACTATGAAGAGGCTAAAAACTTACATAAGGAATAAAATGGGAGATGAAAGACTTACTGGTCTTGCTCTAATGAGTGTTCATCGTGATCTGGCGGTGCAACTAGACTGTGAAGATATTATTAGTAAGATAGCAGCAAGACGTAAAAGGCTAAATATAATACTTTAAATTAAAGTAATTAATGTTTATTTTTAAGTTAACTTACGACCTGAAGTTACAGCAGAATGCAAAAGTCTCACAATTTAAATACAAAAACTAATATAATAATATTATTGCTTAATATAAATGATTAATAATGATATTAAAAATATATAATTACCTCCACTGTTAGCTTACAATTAATTGCTTTTTCATAAATGAATACCTCAACAGCTACAATACATATGTTTTATTTAAAGACGCTTGGATCAATTACCATTTCTCTACAGTTTTACCCGCATGCAATATGGATGCTAACGTATTTGTGGGTTTTTTGATTTCTGCTTGATTGACTCAATTGGCGTTAACAGCAAAACATTTTTATGTGGTGGGCGAAGACAGGTTTACCTTCCTAAATGAGTGTTGCCTGCCCCCCCCCCCCCCCCCCCCCACATGCAAAAGCTGTAGGTACGTTCCTGGGGAGTCTGCGGCAATTTGCAAAGCTTTTCGCCAAATAACACATGAAAGCAAATATAGCATAGGTAAATTTGTTGGTGTTAGTATTCGCACAATAATTCGTTGAGTGATTCAGAAGGATCCCTCGTTTGAACTCCCTCGTACTGGGATGAGGATAGATTGCTACAAATACAGAAATGTCCAGTCCATTTCTGTCATCGGTTGCTTTTACGATAAGAGTGTTTTCCTGCATGTAGTCACACAACTGCTCGTATAATGAAACGAAACTCCGAAATTTATCGTAAATGAAAGGCGTATCCTCTTTCTAGGAGTTGTCGCGGTGCGTTGTGTGAATTCGATAACGTTATGACGAGATCGTCTCCTGGTTACAGTGGTAAGCCACAGACTAATGACATCCATGCAAACCGAGAAACATAGTCAATACGTACTGTGTGTAACGTACTAGGTTCCAGTTAATATATATCTGTTGCTTGAAACATTGTAGATTTGTGTTATAATGGTATTGATGACATTATTACGGTTTGCAATTGTTTTACAGGAAACTCGGGCATAAATTCTGCCGATGTAGCCCTATTTAAAATCAGAATGGTGATTGTTAAGATTTCTTTGTTCAACTACTGACAAGCCACTAATTCTACATTAAGAGCCCGATCACCTCCTTAAACATTTGTGTCATGCATACGTGCCTACCTCAGGCTACCAAACGGGAAGTTACAGCACACGAAACGCAAGCCAAACATCGTCACTATGGCCCTGACGTCAGTTTAAAGTGTGTGAAGTGTTACACTATGCAACAATGCGTGTACAGTGATTGGAAGTGGGATATGAATGAACAGTGTAGCACTAGACTTTTACTTTACTAAATAGCTTCTCTGCAAAACAGTGTTGTACTCAGGGGATAAACAGAATGAGGTAGTACTGCTTTAAACAGCGTGGCATGGTATTCGGGTTCATGGAGGCTCCAGACTTCATGCGGCGGTCCTGATTTAAGGTTTGTAACTGTTTCCCTCAGTCACTTCAGGACAATGCCGGGGTAGTTCCTGCTATAGCATCACGACCCACTACATGCCAGATCATTGTCATACTATACCTGGAATGAGGTACGTGCCTCTGTATATGAATTGCGCTAGTTTTATTGTTTTGCAATTGTAATACCAAGACATGTCCATCACTCTTGTAGAAAAGTGATCTACGGACGAAGAAAACTACGAGTACTACCACTATTGTTGTTTTTATTTTTTGTGCATGTGGCTCATTCAAAGCTATTCTGATTCACTGTCCTACGCCAGTCACCTGTAGTGCGCCAACTCTGATTTCAGATAGAGATATAACTTATTTTACACAATGATTTCAATGCTGTTACCAACATAGTACGCTTGCATCATCGTATCAGCGCCGTAATAAACCTTATGGGCTCACTGAAATGATGGCGTTGGCATATGTTGCATCACAATTTCAGTCCAGTGTCAACTAAATCTACGGAATAATTTAGCTTCATTCCGCTCTCTGATGTATGTGAGTTTTGTTGAAACGAATAATCTCATATACTTACCTGTCAGAAAGTTCTTTCGTTTTGATCGAATTATCGATAGCAGAATGGTATACAATGTATCTGTGGCCACAGATGGTGTGTGATCATTCAGTGTCACACGTTAAGTGAAACGTCACCAAATGTGGACAAGTTGGACGTCGCAAAACGCAGTAACTGAACATACTGAACATTTGCACTATTTTGTATTGAACGATTGGCGATTAAATATGAGTGAAAAAACTGGGACAGTAAACTTTAAAATAAGGCGTAGTCTACATCAGACTAGCAAATGGGGAGCTACGGTTACCGAAATGTAAACCAAACATCGTCGTTATGGTAATGACGTCAGTTGATAGTGTGTGTGGTGTTACATTATGAAACCATGTGTGTGCAGTGACTGGGAGTGGGATATGAATGAACACTGTAGTACTAGCCTCTTACTTTACTAAATACCTTCCTCGAAAATAGTACTGCACACTAGGGATCAACAGAGTGGCCTTGTATTCGGGTGGGTGAGAGCTCCAGTCTTCATTTAGCCATCATGATACAGGGTTTTAAGTGTTTCCCTAAATTACGTGAGACAGATGTCAGGATGGTGGCGGCCGAATACCTGACCCATACTTATCGAACTATACCTTGTAGTATGTAAATGCTTGTCTATATGAATTATGTTATTTTTGGTGTTCTTAACATGTCCTAGGCATGTGCGATACCTTTGTAAAAGTGATGTATGGACAAAGAAAACTACTACTACTACAGTTAATTTGTATCTTTTGTGCATGTTGCTCACTGAAAGCTATTCCTTTCAGGTAGTACTATAACGTACTTAACACGCTTTTCGTGCTGTTACCAATGAGTACGTCTGCATAATCATACCAGTGCCGAAATAAACTTTATCTGACAGCTGCAACGATGATGTTGGCATATATCGAATCACAATTTCAGTCCAGCGTCAAGTTAATCTACAGAATAACTTAGTTTTCTACGGATTTATGATGTATGTGAGATCTGTTGAAATGTATAATCTCAGATACTTGACTATCAGAAAGTCCTTCGACTTTACACGAGTTATCGATAACAGAATGTGGTACAATGTTCCTGAGCCTATAGAAGGTGTGTGGCCCTTGAGTGTCACTAGGTAAATGAAACGTCAAGGAATTGGAAACTGACCATATGAAGACAAGATGGACGTTGCAAAACTGCAGCAAATGGAAATTCTGAAAATGTGCACTATTTGATATGGAACGATTGGCGATTAAAGTTGAGTAAAAAAAGTGAGACCATAAGTTTATAAGGAGGGTGCAGCAAATTAACAATGAGAAATCGTTGTGCGAGAATTGTGACGTTCAGTGGAACGGAGACCAAAAGCAAGTAGGAAAGTAAATTTCTCAACAAAGTTTGTCAGTATGTCTACAGACATTTTGGCCATTGCCTTTACGGATGATGTTTTCTTATGTACCAATGCAAGGTTGCACAGCGCTATACGTCACGTCAGGTGGCTAAATATCCACGAGCTTTCGGCCCAGTGCGCCTCAACCATCGTCAAGCGGTGATTGTGGCGTGATTGCTGCTGCCTCCTCACATAACCACACTGCCTTCTGTGACGTTACTGATGCTCACTGAGCGCCCACAAACAACATGTGACGTCAGACTACTTATCTAGTCCGACATATGTTGCGAATGATGAGCTACGTCTGGGGCCAGGCGGAAAATTAGTATGTCAATGAAAGGGTAGCTACTAAAGCCTGTAACTTGTTCGTGTGTTATCGAAAGGTTGAGTATATTTAAACGGACAGCTACGACATTTTAAAGTGGTCCAGAATACTAACTCACCGTCCACCGGAGGCGGCCGATGGGACTCGTAAGACCTGTGGTGTCACGTTTTGCGACGCACACCCATCTCTCATTCGTCCAGTGCTCATTCCAGCGCAGCATGCTCTCCGCATCCGTTTCAACCATTCGCTAACAGGATAAAAAGCTGTGCGAGGCTCCAGGCCGCCGTTGTTATTGATGGTGTTGTCAGGAATTTTTATCACCAAACCTGAAACAATTTGTCCGTTTAATAAATATCTCATCTAATGCCATTCACTGTCTATTTTCCAAAGCATGATTTATTGGGATATCATAGACGGAAAAACACCTCATTTTTAACACGACACTGTTCAATAGCGCATGCAGTATGTCCGACATAAATGTGTCCACACCCACACGATATTTTATGAGAAGACTTCGAAAAATAAGTCACACTTATTAGACAACTGCGCTACAGAAGTGGCGCATTGTCAGAAGAGAGCGTACATCGTCTGGGTGTCCAGCCAGACACAGTTCTGCTGTGGTACGAATAAGAGGTGCGTCACAGTTTGCTAGCGAAATGGTGCGATAACTGGAAGTGTATTCCAAAGCGGTCGTACGCGAGACAGTCTCAATTGTACAGAGATTCACTGTTAAAGTCTGGCGGTATCTGGACCAATTGCAGTGTCGAGCCCATACGTAGTGAAATGGTGACAACCATTTGACCAAGACCGCACAGGCGCGAAACTAGACCATCGACAACAATCATGGACGAAATTGCCGAGGCAGTCGAGGAACTGACTCTTAACAATCGCAGCTCTGTCCAACGATGTAGACGTTCACATAGTGTTTTCCGGTTGGCTCCGTGACCAAGAGCGAATTGGAATCATCGAGGAATTGATCGGTTGGTAGAACGCTTTGACCGTTTTTACGGAGTCTCGGTGAGTGCGATGAAAAGTAATGTCTTGTATCTGTGTCACTTCCAAGTGTAGTGAAATATTCAATAAAGGTTACTTTAGCTCCCAAAATAATATGCAATTCTCCTCCTACGAGATGTGCAGCAATAATGCAACGTTCACCTTTTTCTTTAGGTTTGTTATCCTCTGCATTGAGTCTTTTTCCTCACCTAAAATAATCAGTGCCAGGGAAAGGTCTTTCCTTTGAGTACAACGTAACTGTAACGCCAGCTGACGATCGGTTTTTTCCTATCTGTCAGCAGTCGCTCGTCATAAGTGAAATCTGATCATCGTTAGATGAAACACAATGATAAAAAATGAAGGGCGTTGGAAAGTAATAATCCCACGAAAGTAACTACAGTCATATATTGCCAAGCCTTGGTATTTTCACCTTACCTTCGTACGTGCGTCGTGCAGAAGAATCCACGGAGCTTGCTCGTCAACGAAGTGTATCTGCTACCAGCATAGAATTCACGGCAGTAGCACTGGAAGTGTTTTATAGGTGATGTGTCGTTTTCCATGCATACCAAAATATCAGCTGTTTGTTCTTTAGTTCCGTGAAACGCAATTACATTTTAGCACAGTTTCATTTTTACTCTGATTGCATATGAATCTGAGATAAATATTGTAAATGGGAAAAAAGTGTAAGAACGTGACGCTCGAACGGGTAGAACAACAAAGAGACGCTAATGCAGAGTACTTGGAGTGTTTACTTAAGCGAGATGAGATGTTATCGAATACAAACAACGCTATACGTGAAATTAGTTTTACACGAATGCGACAGCGTATATTTGCGTTCTAGCGTCACAAATGTTACCGTTATGCTATTACTGCGTTTATCCTCGCGGCAAGCTGTTTCACGTACATTGTCAAACGATAAAAGGGAATACCAGTGATATTTGTTGCTAAGCACAGCAAACGTATGTATTTACACATTTGTTTCTAATTATTATACGTGACATGATTATGGGTATCTAAGGAGATATTCTTTACCAATTTCATCATCGTAATGTGTGGTGATAAATTCAGTTAACAAATACTATAAAACGCCAACGAGGGTAAACTACAGTTACAGTACTGCTTGTTCTAGGGTGCACAGATTGTTTCTTATGAGAAATAAAAGTATTTTTCTCAATTCCGGAGAGCATAATGAATGGGCTAGCGGTATCAATCCCACATCGTACAGATACGTATTCGCAATAGCCTACGCGTTCAGTTGTAGAGTCCTGGTACTAATCTCGGTGTCTTTTGCTTCAACTTGTTGGGCACTCGGTCCTGAAATGTTGCGTAGTAAGAGCCGACAATAGTTAGACCTTGTTTCAAACAACATTAATTGAACTCATAGTCTGTGATGAGCAGAAAGCTTTATTGAGATTTTGCAACAATTTTTTACTTATTCAGAAAGCAGTTTCAGTTTCTTAGATCACGCGTGGGTCATAGGTGAATGTTGCTATCACACAAAAAACTGATAGGCAACTTACGGAGATATCATTGTCACAAAAGGAAGCACATAACGTTAGAAGAATTACAAAAGGAATCGTTATATTTATTGTTCCTGTAACCATTTATTTTGTATTTTTTGTTGTGCTTTCCTTCGTAACGACTCTATTTGTATCACCATCACCTTAGTGCTTCGCACTTCATTTTGTGTGTGGCTGCCACAATAGCGTACGAAACTAGAAACAAGTTTCCGGGCAAGTGAATAATAACCACGGAACATCCTGAAACTGTTTCTGTCGTTGCTATTCTTTTGAAGTTAATCGAAGCGTGAACGATAAATTTATTTTTATATTGTTATTGAAAAGGTTGAATTAGTGGAACAAATTCTGAGAACATCAAGAGAAAATACGAAGAATTTTTCGACGAATTCGGATATGAAATGCATTATCAATACAGGGTGTACATAAAGTTTGGGTACACTTTCAATTATTTATTGCACAAGATGGCAGTTATAAGAGTCGAGGGTTGGGAAAGGAGTAAGACAGGGTTGTAGCCTCTCCCCCATGTTATTCAATCTGTATATTGAGCAAGCAGTAAAGGAAACAAAAGAAAAATTCGGATTAGGTATTAAAATTCATGGAGAAGAAGTAAAAACTTTGAGGTTCGCCGATGACATTGTAATTCTGTCAGAGACAGCAAAGGACTTGGAAGAGCAGTTGAACGGAATGGACAGTGTCTTGAAAGGAGGATATAAGATGAACATCAACAAAAGCAAAACGAGGATAATGGAATGTAGTCAAATTAAGTCGGGTGATGCTGAGGGAATTAGATTAGGAAATGAGACACTTAAAGTAGTAAAGGAGTTTTGCTATTTAGGGAGTAAAATAACCGATGATGGTCGAAGTAGAGAGGATATAAAATGTAGACTGGCAATGGCAAGGAAAGCGTTTCTCAAGAAGAGGAATTTGTTAACATCGAGTATAGATTTAAGTGTCAGGAAGTCGTTTCTGAAAGTATTTGTATGGAGTGTAGCCATGTATGGAAGTGAAACATGGACGATAACTAGTTTGGACAAGAAGAGAATAGAAGCTTTCGAAATGTGGTGCTACAGAAGAATGCTGAAGATTAGATGGGTAGATCACATAACTAATGAGGAAGTATTGAATAGGATTGGGGAGAAGAGAAGTTTGTGGCACAACTTGACTAGAAGAAGGGATCGATTGGTAGGACATGTTTTGAGGCATCAAGGGATCACAAATTTAGCATTGGAGGGCAGTGTGGAGGGTAAAAATCGTAGAGGGAGGCCAAGAGATGAATACACTAAGCAGATTCAGAAGGATGTAGGTTGCAGTAGATACTGGGAGATGAAGAAGCTTGCACAGGATAGAGTAGCATGGAGAGCTGCATCAAACCAGTCTCAGGACTGAAGACCACAACAACAACAACATTGCACAAGATTACGTGTTAGGTAAACGGTTCGAGTCTAGACCGTCTTTATATTTTTACTGTCTCAGTTACAATTCTGCATACTAAGTTCTATGAATATTGTTAACACTGCATCGCTAAGTATGTTTTTAAGATCTTGTCAAAGAACTTGAGCTTCACACCCATCCCAGTATGTCACACACTTCTAATTCCCAATAAATGAAATTTTAGAGATATTTGATGTTGCTGACGAAATTCATCAGCAGTCAATGTAAAGGCCAAGCGTTTCAATTACTCTAACTAGTCTGTAAAAGTAAAGCTTACAAACTTTTTGGAAAGAAAGTCAAACGTTTAGTGTAGTGATTTGTCTAAAAGTATGAAATAAAAAACATCAGGGAAACGTTTGGTGCACTTCATCTTCTATTCATGATTTCGAGCGTCATTCAAAGGCACAAAGGACGTTTCTGTGATCTACTTATTTCTTTTACACAAATCATTTCATAAAATATTTGACTGATTCCTTCCATTTTTTAATTTCAAGTTATATTCAGAAAGCCGGCCGGGGTGTCCTTGCGGTTGTAGGCGCTACAGTCTGGAACTGCATGACCGCTACGGTCGCAGGTTCTAATCCTGCCTCGGGCATGGATGTGCGTGATGTCCTTAGGTTAGTTAGGTTTAAGTAGTTCTAAGTTCTAGGGGACTGATGACCTCAGAAGTTAAGTCCTATAGTGGTCAGAGCCATTTGAACCTTTTTTTTTTAATTCAGGAAACATGATCTTAATTACTCCTCGTTTGCCTCCCTAACGTACTTGATTCGAAGGAAGCCTTTTTGACATTTAAGTACCGCACGAATGTATCTTTATATGTACAAAATAGCTAGGTCTTGAACAAATGAAATTTTTTACACTTTATTTATAGCAGCTTTTCGTGAAATATTTCAATTTTTCCTCTGCTTATTAATTAAATTTTCGTTAATTACCCTGATTACTTTCAAACAGTTAAATATTTTCATGCCAAACTAGACCTCATGCTAGTCACTTTGATACTCCGTTTACCTGTTTATCTCCCTTTGTTTGGCTATGAAAATTTGGACAAAACCTCATGGAGTTAAGTTATAGGGAGTCTTGTTTTCACTCTGCTCACGCGTTTATGAAAACGTATCGAGTGTTAATCATATGATAAAACAGTCCTTTTTGCGTGCTGTCATTTCCACAATTCGTCGTTTAGATATTTGGAACCTTTTATGAGATACGACGATTTTTACGACCACTTGATTCCCGAAGCTCAGGAAAGGTTCGGACGCCCCGCGAGCGACCCGTCCGCGGATATAACAACCAATATCTCAAGAATGAAAAGAGATACCATTCCGGTTTCAACTTTAAATACAATTTAGATATATTGGTTACATTTCATACGCAGTAATGTATGGCCTTAAATGATCTATACGGAAAGTCCACGCCAATGGGATTTTACTTCTGCAGATTATTAAAAATTTCGTGCAGCCACGTCCTCAGTTTCGTGCAGCGCAGTAACTGTGACGAATAACGAAAATAAATTTAGACTTTTAGCTAAAAGATGCAGAGGAATCAAATTTTTTGACCGAATTTTTTTTTTTTTTTTAAATCAGATGACAAGTATTTCATAGCTGCAGTCGCGTCCGTTCCATTGCTTTGCCGTGAAGACACGTGGTTGTCGCTCTCTGTCGTGCGTCCTGCAGCGACAAGATTCAAACACCTTTGAATAGAAACGTCGCCAGTTGTAGCGGGACTCGGGCAGCGACACAGATGTCGCTCACCTAGGACACTTCCGTATCTACACCTGCGGTTGTGTTTTGTCGCCTGAAGCTGTTGCACGCTGTTTCTCGCTTCTGTCGCTCACGTAGGACACGGCCTTAGTCCGGACCCGCGCTCCTGCAACAGTCGCAGGTTTGAATCCTGCCTCGCGCATGGATGTGTGTTCAGTCCTTAGGTTAGTTAGGATTAAGTGGTTCCAAGTTCTAGGGGACTGATGACCTCAGATGTTAAGTCCCATAGTGCTCAGGGCCATTTGAACCATTTTGAACTGTAGCTGTAGATTAAGGCTACAAAATTATGTTTACTGAAGAAAATAAAGCGAAAATGAATGCTGCGCATGAAATTTACAAAGGGAGGAATCACATGGAGAATGTCATAAATGTCATCAAATACGAAGATCACCAGACAAATTCTTCGAAACACACGCAAATGAGCAGAGGATCATTCGACTATCTCATCAATAAATGAAATAGGAATGTTTTTTACATGATCAAGAACCTTTAATAACCTATGAATGTGGAAGAATGATTGGCTATGTGACTCACTACCCAAAATACACACGAACGTATAAGTATTGACAAACATTGCTTCTAGTTACCTGTGGTGTAGAGGGGTCGTTGCAGTTCGTGTATGTGTGCGTCATAAAAGTCTTGGGTTCGATTCCGGGTTCCTCTTACATTTTAACTAACTCAGTTACAATTCTATATATTAAGATTTGTGTATACTGTTTACACAGCATCGCTAAGTATATTTTTAAGGTCTTGCCAAAGAATTTGGTTGTTAAGTGTATACACACCTATCCCAGTATATCACGCACATTAATTTCCTAATTAATTACAATGAACCATGAACTTTTACTGATATTTGATGTTGCGAACGTAATTCATCAGCAGTCAGTGTTAAGGCCAAGCGTTTCAATTAACCTAAATAGTCTGTAAAAGTAAAGGATACAAAATTTTTGAAAAGAAAGTCAAATGTTTTGTGTAATGATTTGTCCAAAAGTATGAAATGAAAAAAAAATATTAGGCCGGTCGCGGTGGTCGTGCGGTTCTAGGCGCTCCAGTCCGGAGCCGCGCTGCTGCCACGGTCGCAGGTTCGAATCCTGCCTCGGGCATGGATGTGTGTGATGTCCTTAGGTTAGTTAGGTTTAATTAGTTCTAAGTTCTAGGGGGCTGATGACCACAGCAGTTGAGTTCCATAGTGCTCAGAGCCATTTTTGAAAAATATTAGGGAAACGTTTGGTGTACCTCATTTTGTGGCTGGGTTGGTTGGGGAAGGAGACCAGACAGCGAGGTCATCAGTCTCATCGGCTTAGGGTAGGATGGGGAAGGAAGTCGGCAGTGCCCTTTCAAAGGAACCATCTCCCGGCATTTGCCTGGAGCGATTTAGGGAAATCATGGAAAATCTAAATCAGGATGGCCGGATGCAGGATTGAACCGTCGTCCTCATTTTCTGTTCGTGATGTCGAGCATCATTCATAGGCACGTAGAATGTTTCTCTGGTCTACATATTTCTTTCACACAAATGATTCCATAAGATATTTGACTGATTTCTTTTATTTTTTTTATTTCCAAGTTTTATTCAAAAAGCATGATCTTATTGACTCCTCGTTTGACTTCCTAACGTACTTGATTCGGACGACTTTTTGACATTTAAATACCGCACCAATGTATCTTTTTATGTGCAAAGTAGCTACGCCTTGGACAGATGAAATTTTTGCCACCTCATTTACACAGCTTGGCAGAAGATTTTCGTGATATATTTCAATTTTTCCTCAACTCATTAATTAAGTTTTCGTTAATTACCCTGATTACTTTCAATCAGTTAAATATTTTCATGCAAAACTAGACCTCATACTGGTCACTTTGATGTCCCGTTTACATGTTTCTCTTCCTTTGTTTGGCTGTGAAAATTCGGACAAAAATCCATGGTGTAATTTATAGGGAGTCTTGTTCTCTCTGCTCATGCGTTTACCACAACTTATCCAGTCTTAATCATATGATAAACTAGTCCTTTCTGCGTGCTGTCATTTCCAAAAATCGTCGTTTCGATATCTTGAACCGTTTATGAGATAAGACGATTATTACGACCACTTGATTACCGAAGCTCAGGAATGGCTCGGACGCGCCACGAGCGAACCGTCCAAGTATCTAAAGAATGAAAAGAGATATCATTCCGGTTTCAACTTTAAATGCCATTTAGATATATTGGTTGCATGTCATACGCAATGATGTATCGCCTTAAATGAAATACATGGAAAGTCTGCGCAATGTGATTTGACCTCTGCAGATTCTTAAACATTTCGTGCAGCCATGTACTCAATTTCGTGCAGCACAGTAACTACGATAAATAACGAAAATAAATTCACACCTTTATCGTTTAAAGACTTCAAGCTATAAGATGCAGAGAAATCAAATGTTTTCATCAAATAGTTTTCTTAAAATTGGATGACAAGTATTTCATAGCTACCGTCGCGTGCGCTCCATTGCTTTGCCGTGAAGACACGTGGCTGTCGCTCTCTGTCGTGCGTCCTGCAGCGCCTAGATTCAAACAAGTTTGAATTCAAACATCGCCAGTTGCAGCGGAAGACAGGCAGCGACACTGATGACGCTTACGTAGGACACTTCCGTATCTATACTTGCGATTGTGTTTTGTCGCCTGAAGCTGTCTCGCGCTTTCGGTCGCTTCTGTCGCTTACGGAGGACGCGGCCTGAAGCGCCATGAGGCAGCTCGTCGATCAAGGCCTCACGACCATTTATTCGTGAAACAAAATCACGTGGATGAAGTGTGTGCACCACTGACAGTTTATACGGAAGAAATTTCAACTCTTCACAAAGAATTCGACTCACTGTGCGTTCAGAAACTGCAAGGGCAGCTGCGTGATTGCTTGCAGATCACTTGGGGGAATTCAAAATCGACATCCTTACCCTCTCGATGGATGCGTTACTCGTTTAATCATCCAACTCGTTATGATTGTTTATTGGTCCAGTTTTGCTATTTACATATAGTTCTGCCATGGTAGAGGATTAAGATGGTGGACCAACAATGATTTAAGCAGTGATTGTTCACTGCGATTGCAGCATCGTGGCATGAACGGTGTTAGAGACGTAGATAGGTTCGGAATGAAATAGTCACCATTCCTAGTCCTGGTTACAGAGGTGGAGAAACAACAGTGTAGTTCAATGAGTCAAGAAGATAGCAGCGCGATTATATGATTACTGGCATCGTATCAACCTCCTCTGTGTTACCACAGATGAAGTGTTAATGATCGAATTTGTTCTGGGAATGCCTTACACGCCAGGTACCTGCCTGCTTTTACATACAGTACATAAACGTCTCCTAAGTTTCACCAACCTGCAGTTTTCTAAAAGTGTCCCCTGCACAGCCAGCAGTGTGTACGTCGTAAATCTTTTGTCTTATGACACAAAAGAACTGTTAGCAAGGAACTGATGTCATGAAAGTAACTGATTCATTCATTACTTACAAACGTTATCCACTGTCTTTTCAAAACATCACATGTCATCAATAAATTCACAAGCTTTCTTTCTCAACATGAATAACTGATTTCACTTCACTGATTCTTAAACTGGTCCAGACTTAATATTTCTAAGTAAAATTGAGAAATGGTCGACCACAACTGATAACACATCTTCACTCCATAGTTGCCATGATTGGCCGTTACTACCTGATTAGGCAGTGCAGCTGCTTAGTTTGAGAGCGTGATCTAGGTGGAGCTCCGAATGCATCCGAAGATCTTCGTCTGCTTATTCATTTAGTTTTTATTTTAGTTTTGTATGTAATTATTGCTCTCAAAATAAGTCGACGATAGCTTGCTATTTAAAGATTCCTAAAACTGAATGTTAAATAAGTTTAATGCACAGTGATTAAAATATTAATGAAAAAAGTTAGCATTTTGTCCCGCAGTCTCCGAACATATCAGCAATTCTGGCAGTCTTTCCCACGAGAAAGGTACCCTCTGCTACGAATACCTCACACCACTGATTACGTCATAGGCATAATGCTGCAACCTCTAATACTCTGAAGAAAGCATTCTGGAGCTAGATATGATGCCTTCTAAAGCAGGAAACATCACAAGATAAATCCATTCTTCACTAGCAACTGTTTACCGTCATTCACACAATAGTGGTAGCATGTAATGAACAACGATTCTGTAGCAATAATTCCTATCTAACCCGGTATAACTGCTTTTTTTTATCAACGTCGCAGAAAACAGCTACCCCCAACTCTATGTTCACAGGATCGGCTGAAGAGTTTCTCTGACGAGATTAATGTGATACTAGGGACCAAATTATAATCTTCTGTCTGTTTCTTTACTCGGCACAGAAATTAACTTTTTCTTCACATTTATTGGTATTTTAACTGATACAACTATCACCCAGATTCTGCTTACTTCAGTCACTTGGAGAATATAGCACTCCGTCTTGAGGCCACGAGTGACCTACCGGGACCATCCGACCGCAGTGTTATCCCCCCCCCCCCCCCCCCCGTCCGTGGAGGATACGGATAGGAGGGGCGTGGGGTCAGCACACCGCTCTCCCGGTAGTTATGATGGTATTCTTGACCGAAGGCGCTACTATTCGGTCGAGTAGCTCCTCCATTGGCATCACGAGGCTGAGTGCACCCCGAAAAATGGCAACAGCGCATGGCCGCCTGCATAAATAAATACTTTTCAGTTAATAAAAATTCTGTTTGTCATGTGAAATCTGTCAGTGTGATTTGTTCTTTAATGACACTGAATCCGATTGTTACAATCTTTGAAGTTTAAAGTATAAACTGTAACAGTTTTAATCCAACTTTACACTGGAGCGAATTGAAGCGAACACAAGAGAATATGCATTCAGTATCATTCTCTTGCGTACAAGCGTTCGCACTAGAGGGAACGGAAGAGATAACGAGATAACGATCACAGCATATGAATGTTGCGTCATTGTTCTTTTGGCGCTAGTAATCGTCACACAGCATACAACGCTATAAAGGCAAAGCAACCATGCAAATCCTCGGTATTCAGCGAGGATTATCTGCATGGGGGCACACTGTTTTAGACGAAGTGAGCAAAATGGCGCAGGAAAGGAAGAATTTAGGTATCTCACTCCGTACGTAAATGTGAGATGCTGGAAGTACTGCACTTAACACTGAATTGCAGCTCAACGATTTTTAGCATTAGTTCAGAACTTTGCATTTATTTGGACTGACGCTTTTCACTGGCTTCTCATTACAACTGGGGAGGAAATTTAAAAGCAGAACTGTAATTACCGACAACCAATATAGCCCGAAGTGGAGCTAGAATTTACGATCTCGTTATTAGCAATTGGATTCGTTAGTGATTGTTTCACATTTCAGTAGCTGCTACATACCTGATACTTTCTGATGTCTTCAATGGTATAAGCAAAGCGCGTCAAGGATTTCATTAAAGGACGTACGAGAGAGATGCCAATAAATTGTAATTAATCAACTGTGAAGTATACATACGACCTGTCATTAGGCTGTTTGATGAAACCTAATATACAGTTTACTAGACAGCAGGTAGTGTGACAGCGGGTAAATCTTTTTTATTTATAATTAAAGATCTCAACAAAACAGAGGTACACTAGCCATGTAATTACAGATTCTGTGAACTAAGCAAAGATAACAAGCAGGTGTTTATCATATTTTTAATTCTAATCAGCATAAGAGGTACCTATAAGCAGTTGCTTCATTTCAAGGAAACTCCTGTGCTGTTATTTTTAACAAAAGAATTTAAAAAAATTACCATTAATCACTCCGTTCCAGCTCGATGCAAATACAAGGAACTCATTGTTTTTCGTATGTCCCCAGTAGGAACTTAAGAGTGGTTCGGCAATTTCCTACTTGTCATATTTCTTTTCTTTTGCCATTTGTGCTGAGGATCCCTTGGAATACAAAAGCGTTAACGATACCTGCATTCTTCCGTGAGAAACATTAGAGTCTCTTTGAACCACTCCATAGCTCACACAACTCATGCCAACAATAACAAAAACGGACAAGATAGCAGACGAAAAGATTTATGTACTGTTAGCGTTGAAGCGTAGGGGACGGTACACCTTTTGATGGTTCGCTAAAACACCGCCCACCAGCTCAACAATGGCAAACACTAGCCAGTGCAAACCGTTCACGACCAATGCCGTTAGCCCAAGTGCTTAGCGTTTACAACACAGATTAATTTCGTTCGCCGTTGCACGTTTGCTTTCGTTCGCTTCGATGTAAACCAAACACCTACCACACCGTAGCGGAGAAGTGAAGCACTTGTTCCCGAACTGAAGATGACATTTGTAAGACAAATATAAATACTGGCGTAGTGATCTGCAGTGTATGAGAGATAACTAAAAGAAACCAAGCAACAAAATGAAAGGAGTCTTGCTGAGTAATCAAGAGTGTCTTAAATGAATATAGTTTCCTAGTTTTCTGCATTAGGGCTACATCGAAAGGTGTGAAGCTATAGTCACCTGTTCAAAAACGTAGGGTTCGTTTTTTACGAGCAGGAGTAAAAATACGGCCATAAAATGTGTGTGAGTTTCTCATGGACCAAACTACTGAAGTCTTCAGAATTACACACTGCTTAAACTAACTTACGCTAAATACAACACACACACCAATGGCCGAGGGAGGACTCGAACTTATTTCTAAAAGAGATATAGCGCCCTTATAAATGTTATTTCCATATATTAACGTGTTGTGTGTGCAACGTTTTATCATATTGACATCATTCATTAAATTCAAATATAGCATTACACTGCAAATGGCTGCTTCAATATGGAACGCTACACTAGCGCTGGTGAGCGGTTTAGATATTTTCAGTAAGGCTTTGGCATACACGGAACTTTGTATTATGCAAAGATGTTACTAACTGTCATGAGGTCGTGCAGCAACAATGTACCTTTCTGGCTGTAGGTAGCAGCACTGGAGAAGGACGACCAAAGATGAGAAAAAAGTAAATATCCTTGGCTCCTTTATTTGCAGGCGTCCCAACAGATTCATAAGCTGTGATAAATAGAATAGCAATTAAAAAATTATCTGTGGTTTTAATAACATTAATTAGTCAATAGCGTCACGTTAGTTGTTTTCTCTTTGTTTCCGCTTCAATAATTCCGAAAGGGTACATTTAACTGCGATATTTCATTAGTTTATCCTCCAACACAGTACACGCAAATTTGCAGTGCATCTGGAATGTTACTCTTAGGCGACTGCTATCTATATTCGGTAATATTGTTTCAGTTCCCTTGGTAGAGACATGATCATACACGTTATATACTGGCTAATTGGAGTTTTTGTTTATGTGACAGGTATTGTATCATTAGCTATTTGCTAAGAACTGTGAAAGCAGCGTATATCTCTGGAGACTGTTACTGACAACGGAAACTAGAGCTCTCGGCATATAATTAAGGCCCGACATACGCACTAATTTATCATATAATTAAGGCCCGACATACGCACTAATTTATCTGCTGACCAACCGTCCAACCAATTTCATGGCGGCCCGACCGATTGCACTCAGGCACTACCGTGCTGCCCTGTTCCTGTCGTTGGTAGCGAATTGTTTATACTGGATTCTTGAGGTCCTGGGATTTGCCTTAGCTGTTTAAGAGATACTAAAGCTAAAAAAGCCGAAAGAAAGCCGTGGCTAATGCAAAGGACGAAATTCAAAGACACTCTGTTGCTTAAGCAGGTGGGAGCCGATGATTTTCGTAATAATCTAAGAGCTTTTCGGAGCTGCTGAACCTCATCAAACCAATCTTAAGGAAAAACATTACAGTCTTTAGTGAGGCTGTATACTGCGAGGAGGGGCTGTTAGCTACATTACGGTTCCTGTCAACTAGTAGAAGTTACGAGGACCTAACTCAGTGCAGTCCTATCATTTGAAACCTGCAACGTGATTTATAGTTGATTGAGGAAATTCGTCGTGGCACAGCAAAATGAATGAAATTAAAGATGTTCATGTAAACGTTATTAATTTATTTATGTATGTAGAATAAAAGATATCTCCTGTAAGTTTGACAAATTCATTTGAAATTAGAATGAAGAATGTCCGCTGATGGTGGTTTGCGTACGTCATCTAAGAATAACAACACATACGTAAGAAATCAAGTATTTAGCAACTGTTAAAACTGTAAAAGAAGTCCTACACTTCGCTCTTCTTAGCGGAAGGCTTGGATACAGGTTATAATCTTTGCCATCCGATACGTATCGGAAATGACATTGAACGTCCAATGTACCTGCATTTCGCTTTTTAGATTATATTTCTGATACATATCAGAAATTAAATCTGAAAACCGAAATAATGAAGGTCGACGGACGTCTATTAGTAAAAGATATTTGTTTTTCTCCCTCCGTATTCTACATGAAACCATAATGGATTCCCAAAAAAATTGAACCTGTACTTCATTTCTTGCATCTCTACTAGTATACTGTTCACACGACGTGTCCCACAAACATAGGTGTTAAATTTCTCCAGAAACTGTTATTAAAGGTTTATTCGCATCTCACTGTGTCATGTATATTGGAACGGCATTTGATACCGCGTGCAGTGACAAAAGAGGAACTTTTGGTGGTCTGTTGTCACTGCAGCGCTACACTCGGCACAATTTATTGGCTTTTTTTGGTTGGGATGGGGGGTGGGGTCGCTCAGATGTCGGGTACACATTCAACCGACAGCCAGAAGAGAAAAAAATCTGTCTGTCGGCTGTCCAAAACGCCTACACTCGTCCAGTATGTCAGTCGGTCGCTTGGTGTGCATGTAGGGCCCTTTAGTGTTATTTCGTCGCACTTTCTGTGTTGTCACCAACTGTGAAACGCGTGGAGTTCAGATCTTGAAGATATGATAAGTAAAGGATACTACCTCGATTAAGAGAACTGTTCAATTAATCGTATCTGTTGTTCACTCATTTCCATCGAAAAATTATCAAATCACTGCTTGTATTGCAAGATGCGAGATGCCAATCTGATCCCCGTTCTTTCATGCATGATGGATTAATAAAATTCCGCGGAAAAGGAAATCCAGAAGCTCAAGATTTACGATTTACAAAATTACTAAATAGCTCTTATTGTAATTTTCCAGAAACTGGCGATGCTGAGATATAACTGACACAAGAAATGTATGGTAATTAATTCCTCCGTAAGGTTGTGAAAACAGAAACAGCTCTGACGAGAGAGCCCTCAGGTCCGCCACTGTTAATGGGACAACATTCTCCGTCGTTACTTCCGTCTGAAGTCTTCAGGTATGTTCCGAAGCAGCTAGAAATTTCTGGGTGTTATATTATCAACATGGCACAGACCTGTACTGGAGAACTAGTTTCTGTACAGTAATTCATTAATGTTGTCTCTCGAATGTACGATCCTTTTCATATATTTCCAGGTGTTTAGCAAAGATGTATTCCGTCATCAACAACTGATTTTTTTCATTACGAGAAAAATCGACTGGTTTTCTAACTTCTGATCTTTAACCCTTCTCCTCTAGTAGTAGTTCTTCCGGTTTCGTCGCTTGATGAATAAACATACTTACGTTTACATCTCCACGTTGTTGACTTGTCCAACTGAAAGAAGATTATGGCTAACATGAAAAAAGAAAAAAGGATAAAACTACCTAAATACCAATCCGTGCTTGGAGCAAACGGACCACTAAGTACGAATGTAAACATAACTATGTACAGGGGTATGCATGCAGCTATTAAATTAAGAGATTAAGATTCTTTGCATGTACAGCATAGCATTCAACTTCGCGCAGCCTGGAGTAGCATATATTGTCACACTCTAAGGCGTACACAGAAAATTATCCTATTGACTATAACAAATTATTAGCAGCTGTTACACGTCGTGATACAACCATAAAAATCTGTTGTTGAAAACATGACAAGTATGTAGTATATTATGTATTACAGTAAGGTAGCTTTCAAGTTTCAGATGCAGTTATAGAGGACAGTGTACTGAAACATTAATTCTGAGTAAAGTTGCTTCGCATTCATCGGTTGAACGAGGTGTCACGAGTAATTAAACATCAAAGTTGAAAACAGTTACTTTCCATTCAACGGTTGACCGAGGGATAAAGAATAATTCACAGCTTTCGACAGAAGAATTTTTGGATACGAATGAGAACGATAAGCAGTAGGCAAACTAGAGCATTTATTTTTAAATTAGGTAACATTTGTTGCTCGTATTTACACGCCATTACCTTCACAGTAGGTACTATTGAGCCGCTGACGCGTCGTAACAAGGACGAGAAAAATATGTCTGGCGCGGATGTCAGAAGAATTGGTGAAAGAGAGTGGTCGTTTATAATATGGAATGGCAATCCACTTTGAATACCGAGCAGGAGGAAGAACCAAGCAGAACAAGGGGGCAAGCAATTCGGGAGGCTATGAATAGCAAACAGATGAAGGGAAAAGTTTTCCATAACAGAGAAGAACAGCGAGGAGTATGCGAAGAAGTGTGAGTCCTATAAAACAAGCGATCCACCATCATCACCTTTTGCGAAAAGATTTACGTCCGTGATGCGTGTTGGAGACGTACTGGTGTACATGTTTTCTTCAAGCAATTTGGTGGCCATTGCGGAAAAGTTATACGTAGTAATACTGGGGGAAAAAACGCCCTGGGTGAACAGTCAACATACACAGTAATTCTACTGATGAATTTGACTTACGCTTTGGGCCTGACTTATTATTGAGGAAGTATACGAATATTACCGCTTCAGATTGAACCCCTTTCCTGCCATTTCTTTCTTTGTAAGTCATTGTTGTGACAGACACAGCTCTTAGATTATTTCATCAGCGTTCGAAGCTATTAGCAACTCTCGTTATCCTACGACAACCTGATTAAATTCATTATTCTGAGAGTACAGACATCAATGTTGGATTAACGAAGTAGCTGTATAATGTTTGACTGTGGTACTAAGCGTTTTTACAGTTATACAGTCGGTCTTGTTGCCAGAAAGCGTATCTGAATTACTTCCTACGTCTATTACAACTGTTATGAAGTCGTTACAAGTGGCAAATTAGTATAATACGTACAAATACATAAATAAAGCAAACCCACCTCGAAGATCCAAAACCTAATAACATTTAAATATCTAGTTAAACGAGTGACACGTGGAAATTATTTTGATAAGTGGAGATATTGAAGAAGACACCATGAAATGCGTGAAGCAAAAGTTCACATGTTGTCAGAATCCTGTCCGTTCTTCGCTTTTGTGTCAGTATAGGTAACGATTATTAAATTCAAAAAAATGACGGACTGCTGGCCCATAGAGACTACACTCTTCACAGTGCGATGAGGAACTTCATCCATAACTCAATGTTTGTTAAACGCACTTATTTGTTAGCAAATAGGGTTTTTAATTTTTAATATGACATAAAATTCGAATATAAGATGAAGAGCAAGCTTACAAATGGGGAAATGTATCTGTGAAGAGAATTTTGAGGTGGTAAAATTGAGATCACTACATGAAATCGGTGAATGGAAGTACAGTAAAGTTGCTATAAGAATTGTGATGTGATCAAGATAGGAAAAAAAGTAGTAGTAGCCTGTGTTTCGCTTCCTTGTCACTGAAACGTGCCCTGTCACGGAAAGGTGTAATAACGTTATTTCTTTTAGGTCGAGAGCTGAGAATATTTTATAGCAAGAAGGTGTTTCGTATCATAATAGCAGCAACAGACTTTCAGCATATCGCAGATTAATTTTTCTTGGAAGGTTTACTATTAGTAATTAGCAGTGAATTCCTTATTACCACTATTCAGAAATAAGAATCTTGGCGGATACCGATGAAAGTAAATGAGGTGATACAAATGCACTGAGCAGCCTTCAGCATGAACCGATACACGCTTTCACTTCCACCACTGCACAACGGCACGTAATGAAAACAGTGTTTGGCGTGAGTCATGTTGTCGCTCCCTTCTTTTACAAGGTACATATTAGATTAATATTTCGATCAGTAATGTTCGTCGTTGATCATTACTTACCTGAGACATGTTTCCTTCTTTTGTATGTTAATTATATGAGTGTCTACGTAACTCGATGAAGGAAAGGAATAAGGTCACATTATCACTTTCCGTTGACGAGAAATTTGATTCAATGTTCAAGTGCCCGTCCCAGCTTTCGTTACAGGTTATTTAAATAAACTGCGAAAAATACGAATTGCTACTGCTGTATCCCTCTTGATGTTTCACAACAAAAGAAAAAGAATGCTGACTTTTGTCTTGGACATACTGACAGGACTCAAGGTCATTATGGCAGATAAATAGGACAACAGTGATATAGTAATTCGTTGTTGTATAAACAAACAGGAAAACGATTTAAAGTACCTGCATAACATAATTTGATCAGAGATGAAGTTAGAACATGAACTTTAAAAAAGATGGAGAAAGGGTAACGGATTACAGTCGTTCTTGTTCAGGTGATGCTGAAGAAATTCGGTTACGGAATGACGGCCAAATATGATATACAGAGGGGACAAAAGAAAAGAGAAATGGAAAAATTTTACAGAAAGCGAAGTCTACGATGTTTCGGAACTGCTAATTATGTATTGGTATTGGACATAAGTTCTAATATCCTGCTCCGCCCTCTTTCTGTCCGTCTACTCCTCCTCCATCTCTCTATCTCTTCTCTATCTCTCTATCTCTCTGCTCCTCCTTTCCCTCTCTCTGTCCGTCTGCTCCTACCCGCCTCTCTGTCCATCTCCTCTTTCTCCTCTCTTCGACCTTGAGCCTTGTTTATTGTTTTTCAAATAAAACCTTGATTCGTAATTGAAGTCGGTTAGAACAGTGGGTAAATCACTTCGTATCATTGGTATACGGGGTGTGAAAGAAACATCTCCACCTGCTGGATCTATGAGTCTAGTAGCTTCAATGACAACATTTTTTTTTTAATCTGCGAATGGGCAGGGTTAAAAAGTTTTCAGACGGTTCAGATTCCCCAGTAATATTCTAATAATAAGCCAATAAGCCATTAATAGAACTTTCCTACTTTTCATTAAAACCGAGTGCGAGGAAGAATACAAAAGCGCATTGTTGTGTAAACAATATTTGGTTAAAATTGCATATACAGATTAAGACGTAACAGTCCCTTTATTTCTTGAACAGTTACACATATCGAAACACGATTTTCGGAAAGTGCTACAGCACCAAGGGGCGCGTAGTTTTTTGTTCGATTAGTGCTTTTAGCCGTGGTAACAACGGAGATATTGACACAAGTACGTTTTTTAACTTGACCCTTGTGCTTTTTATAATCGGATACGACAGTCCTTGAGAAGAAAATTACTGTCATGCTGACGTTGAAACCCGTCGTAAAAAATTTGAAAAATGTACTAGAATTAGAGAGTACGGTGGCCGGAATCGGCATTTGCGGCGCAAAGACCGCCAAGCAGAGCTCTCGTGCCACGCTATCTCAGGGTGTCAACAATTGTCTGCTTACTTTCTCTGCAGGTCGCTCATTTCTGCTTCAACATTCGTTGCGTGCAGACGTAGACACCAGTGAGGAGGAGTCGGATATACTGCCTTTATATGGAGAATGTAAAAGAAATTCCGTAAAAAGAGTACAGCGTTATAGGGCTTTTTATCAGGATCGCCAGTGTCCGACACACAAGGTAATAACACAAATTATTAAGACGCTAGCGAGGACGGGCTGCTTGAACGTCCAAAAGGGGACAAGGAAGAAGACTAAGTGACAGGGAACACGAAGATGCGGTTCTGGCTACGATGCTAATGAATTCGCACAGTGGTGCGAGATATATTGCCTAGGAATGTGAATTCAGTCAGACTAGTGTCATTCGCATCCTGCATCGACAGAATTTCCATCCCTATCATCTGTCACTTCATCAGGCACTCGACGACCGTGATTTTGAACTGCGAACAGAATTTTGTCGGTTTGCCCTTCAGCCCCTGAGAGAGGATACTAGTTTTTCCAGCGTCTGCTCTCTACTGATGAAGCAACATTTACTAACCACGCTAATGTAAATTTGCATAGCATGCACTACTGAGCAGCCGAAAATTCACACAGGCTGCGTCAGGTGTTACATCAACTGTCGTGGAGCGTAAACGTAAGGTACAACGTCACAGGAAATCACATTGTGCGCCCATGCTTCATCGCAGGCGCCCTAAGTGGACATTCGTACGATTACTTTCTGACGAGCACTCTGTCGGTTGTTCCTAAAAGAGATACGGCTGGATATTCAACAGCGTATGCCGCTGCAACACGACGGTTGCCCAGCTCAGTAGTTTCGTATTGCAATGCAAATACCGAATGAGAACTTTCCTTGACGTTGGATAGGGCGAAATTCTATGGTCAAACAGCCTGCGATGTCTCGAGTTGACTCCTCTTGATTTATTTCTTTGGGAAGCGCTCAGAGATGCATCCTATGACGAAGCCCAAACTACGCCAGACGATTTGTGTCGTCGAATCGCCAGTGCATGCTCTACCGTATCATCTACTGTATTGCATCTGTTCAGCGTTCTTTCGAATGGCGTCTGTAAGTGTGCCTTTCAGTCCATGGTCAACAGTTTTAACACATGCTTAAATGAAGGATAAAGTTATAGTTTTGGAGGACGCTACTTATGTTACGTAATCTGGATAGGTACCAAATCATTTTTAGTAAATTGTGTATTTCGTTTACGTGTGTAAGAAACTGCAGTGCTATGTCAAATAAGTCGACAGCGTGTATTTCTCACAGTTGATAACACTGTTATTACGCGCTTACGTTCAGCATGAAACGACGCTTCGCTGAGAAGAATATACAGTATATTTTGGGGTCTATAAGTGGTCGCCAAAGTATTTTCAATAAAATGTTCAGTTCAAAGAATATATCCCACATGATATAATTTAGAGCAGCGTAGGTAGATACAGTTGTCCGACAGCATGTATTTTACCTCTGAGAAGCACACAGCAACGTACAGGAAATTATAGGTCAAATCTTCCCTTTAACACTGAGATACTTAACACAGTAGTTGCTTTTTGCAGGGTGCGAGGCCTCTTTATTTCTGAAGAACGAACTTTTCATTTCTCTGTTTCAACTCACGTAAATTTGGAAGGCTACACAAATGTGAAATAGTTTTCCTAAGTCTTTTGTAAAACGCTAGATTCTAGCCTATTTCGTTAAACAACATTCGTAGGTAAACGTGCATCTAGGTTGTAAGTTGTTTAAAGGGAAATAAAAGACGTATTCTAGTAGCGCAAGCCTACCTTACCGTATTGCAATTCTGCAGCCAGACCCGAGACGTCTGCTTGACGGTGCTTCTACAACAGTTGCGGTTTCCGGCCATGTAATCTGACATTCTAGGACATTTCTAGAATCGTCTTACGACAGGTTTCCACAATCGCTATTAGCTATCGAAGGCAGCTAAATAAAGTATGCCGCTCGATTTAAGAAAACGTACTTGTTTCAATATCTCCGTTGGTAGCAGCGCTAAAAACCTTAACGGAGCAAAAAAAAAAGTGGCTCTCGACGCTATAACATTTCCCAAAAACCGCGTTTCGATACGCGTAACCGTTTACGAAATAAAACTGGTGTTACGCCTTACATGACTCACCCTGTATGTGGGAGGAACAACTGTCGAATGATTTAAATGCTCTGCTATCGTAATTGAAACCGACTGCGAGAAAGAATACTAAGCTGCACGTATTCACACCACTGCAGAGCACAATATTTTCTTTGTCGCCATCGGTTTATAGAAAATACCTATACATTACTGTTTAAGAAATTATATAGTCTATGTCGTTTTGATGTTTATGTAGAGTGATCAAGAACTTTCCTAGAATTTTTGCTGAAAAGATCGCAAGCTTTTCATATTCTCTTGCTCGCTACGCGCCAACTATTAGTTCTACAGAAAAATGTACAAGACCTTTTTTAAGAAAATTAATGCACTTAAATTTTTTTCTTGGATACTTTTTCACTAGAGGCTACAGTTTCGGAGTTATTTAAGGAAAACGCGTTTAAAGGTCACTTTTGTACGTTTGTTTGAATAATTCGAAAACTACTGCCTGTTGCGAGAAAGTATCCCAGTACAAAAGTTAACTAAATTAAATTTCTTACGAAAAGATCCTGTTCATTTTCTCTGTAGGGCTAATAGTTTGCACGTAGCGAACGAGAATGTGCGAAACTTATTTGTTGTAAGTTGCATTACACACATACACACACACACGTCTGTATGAACGTTTATTAGAGTATCGTGTAAAAATTACATGTAATTCGGTTTATAACTTCTCGCGATTTTTTAGCAACATTTTCGTATAAAAATCTGAAGTAAATCGGTCATGAACTATTCGAAACTTTCAGTAACTATGTTTGCGATTAAATATTAATAGTACCCGGGTAGCCTATGTATATATTCATTCCAATCTATTGTTAGTAGCTATTTATCTTCCCTCTCACTATCTCCTCCTTTTCCTCCCTCTTTATCCACCTCCTCCTCCACTGTTTTCCGCCTCTCTCCTCCTCCTCTGCTCTCTGCCAATCTCCTCCTGTTTCCCTTCTCTGTCTATCTCCTTCTCTCCCCATTTATTATGGCTTTGCCCACGTATGCAAGTTTTACACATATTTCACGTACATTTAACGTGTTTCAAATATATTTCACATACTTCACCTGTATCTTTAGCGAGTGTGATATGTGTACCAAATGAGGTTGAAATCGATCCAGGAGCTTCGTAGGAGATGTATTGTGTCTGAGTGTTGTATTGGAGATTCTTGTATAAATTCGTACCAAATTAGTTAAGATTATTTCGATATTTTGGTAACGACATTAAGTAAAGTCATTTTTGTCGTAGTATAGATCTAGATAAGACATACACGACTGAGCCTTACTAATGAACATAGCGGTCTTCAAAAAACAGGACGACACAAGATTCTCGCTATTTATGCTTCGCGTAACACTCGACATCGAAGACGCACTGTTTTCAGTGGGCGCCATTATGCTTGCTTTCAACTGGCCACTAAACACGTCTGCTCCTCTTACTTACACAAACATAATTACATTGCGAAGTACTCAGCACAGAGCACACGGGAGATGCGCATGTGCGCAACAAAAAGCGATTGATGCATCGGAATCATGATTTGCAGCATTTTCTGTGGTAGACTGTTTTTTGTTCAGTATTATCAGTTGTTTTCCTCGTTGTGGTCTTGAGCCTGAAGACTGATTTGATGCAGCTCTGCATGCTACTCTATTCTGAGCAAGCCTCTTTATCTCCAGATTACTGCTGCAACCTACATCCTTTTGAGTCTGCTTATTGTATCTATCCCTTCGTCTTTCTTTACGACTTCCCCCCCCCCCACCCCCCCCCCACACACACACACTTTCCACTTTCCCCCAAAACTAAACTAGCGATCCCTCAATGTCTCAGAATGTGTCGTATCAGCCGAACCTTTCTTCTAGTCACGTTGCCCCACAATATTTTTTCTCCGCAATTCTAGTCAGTACCTCCTCACTGGTTATGTGGTCTACTCGTGTAACCTTCAGCATCCTTCTGTAGCACCACATTTCAAAAGCTTCTATTCTTTTGTCTAAACAGTTTATCGTCCGTGTTTTACTTCCACACATGGTTACATTCCATACACATACTTTCAGAAAAGATTTCCTTACACATAGATCTTTATTCGATGTCAACAAATTTGTTTTCTTCAGAAACGCTTTTCTTGCCATTGTCGGCCTACACTTTATATTCTATCTACTTCGGCCATAGTCAGTTATTTTTCTACTCAGGAACTCATCTACTACCTTAAGTGTCTCATTTCCCAATTTAATTCCCTTAACATCAATCTCATTTAATTCTACCACTTTCCGTTATCTTTGTTTTGGTTTTCTTGGTATTCATCTTATTCCCACCTTTCAAGAAGGCACTGTCCATTCCGTTCAACTGCTCCGCCAAGACGTTTGCTCTTTCTAACAGAATTACCATGTCATCGGCAAACCTACAAGTTTTTACGTCTCTTCCCTGAACTTTAATTCCTTTTCCGAACTGTTCTTTGGTTCCCTGTATTGCTTACTCACCGTACACATTGAATAATGTCGTGGACATGCTATAAACCATGTCTCACTCCCTCTTTAATCACTGTTTCTTTTCATGCCCCTTGACTCATAACTGCCATATGGTTTCTGTACAAGCTGTAAACAATCTTTCGCGCCTTATATTTTACCCCTTCTACTGTCATAAATTCAAAGAGGCTATTGCCTCACGAGTGCCCACGTTCCTCTGGAATCGAAACTGATCTCTGAGGTTGCCTTCCATTCTTCTGTAAAGAACTGGTGTTACAATTTTGCGACCATGACTTATTAAACACGTAGTTGATAACATTCACACCTTCAGCACCTGCTTTCATTGGAACTGGAATTACTACATTCTTCTTGAAGTCTGAGGGTATTTCGCCTGTCTCATATATCTCACACACCAGATTGAAGAGTTTTGTCATGGCTAGCTTACAGTGCTCTGTCAAATTCTTCTCACACTTCCCTGTCTCCCATCTCCTCTTCGGTTAAAGTCAGTATCTCCTGTGTTATTCAAAGGTTTCTACTAGGCCCATTTTTGCCTACTTGATCCTCTGCTGTCTTCATTGTCTCATCTATTACAGCTATCCATTCGTCTTCTACTGTATCCGTTCCCCCTGTTCTAGTCGTCGTTGCCTAGTGTACCCTCTGGAAGTCCCAGCAATCTGTGGTTCTTTCAACCTACGCAGGCCACATTTCCTACCTTTTTGCAATTTCTTTAGTTTTAATCTACAGTTCATAAACAATAAGTTGTGTGGTCAGAGTCCAGATCTGCGTATGGAATTGTTTTACAATTTAAAATCTGGTTTCGAAACCTGTTTTACCACTAAGCAATTAATGTGAAACCTTCCGGTGTCTCCATGTCTCTTCCACGTATACAACCTTCTTTCATGATTCTTAAAGCGCGTGTTAGAGATCATTAAATTTCCCCAAGCCCATATTCACCTACAATTTTTCCTTCTCTTCCTTTTCTTATTATCGAATTCCAGTCCCCCACTGTGGTGCGTGTAGACTCCGTGTCTACAATAATGCTATCACTATGCTGTTCGTAATAGCTTACCCGCATTCCTGTGTCTTGTTCATTATTAAACCTACTCCTGCATTACCTCTACTTAATTTTGTATTTATAATCCTGATCAGAAGTTTTGTTGCTGTTGGCACAGAACTTCGCTAATTCTAACTATATTTAACTTCAACCTACCCATCTCCCTTTTTAAATATGCTAACGTATCTGCCCGATTAAGAGATTTAACATTCCACGCTCCGATACGTAGAACGCTAAATTTGTTTCTCATGATAACGACATCCTCCTGATTAATCCGCGCTCGGAGATCCGAACTGGAGACTGTTTTATTTTACCTCCGGAATTATTTGCCAAAGAGGACGCCATTATCATTTAACCATACAGAAGAGCTGCGAGCCCTCGGGAAAAGTTAAGGTTGTAGTTTATCCTTGCTTTCAGCTTTTCGCAGTACCAGCACAGCAAGGTCATTTTGGTCGATGTTACAAGGCAAGATGAGTCAATCTTCCAGACTGTTGCTGCTGCAACTAGTGAAAAGGCTTCTGCCCCTCTTCAGGAACCACACGTTTGTCTGACCTCTCAAGAGATACCCCTCCGACGTGGTTGCACATAAGGTGCGGATGTCTGTGTCGCTGAGGCACGCAAGCCACCGCACACCCCACCAACGACAAGGTCCATGGCTCATGGGGAGTAATGATCTGTAGTGAGGCTAAAATCCATGTCAGTCCTATGAATATTTTTCGGGCAAATTTTATTTTACTCACCCTATACAATATAGACTGATACTAACAAGTAAAGCATTTCTGAAAAGAGGTTTCCGGGAAGTGCAGTATTGTACGAAAGCGAAACTCCGGTGACCGTCGTTTCATACAATAAGAGAATAGAAGTTTCTGAGAGGTGGCGACACAGATGATTGCTGGAGATTAGATTAGTAGATCGGTTAACTAATGGAGCGGTATTCAATCGATTCTGTGAGAGAAGAAACTCGTGGCACATTTTGACTAAAAGAAGGTATCTGTTCATGGCACCAAGGAATAGCTAATTTCGCATTGGAAGGAAACATGGGAGGTAAAAATTTCAGAGGGAGGCCAAGTCTTCGATTATGTAAGAGTATTGAAATGGATGCTGGTTGCAATAACTACACACAGATGCTTAGGTCAGATTAGCTCGCTGAGCTGCATCAAAGCATTCCTCAGACTGAAGACTGAAATAACAACAAAGAGGGCAGGTGAGGGTAGCTCAGACTTCTTGAGTATGCATTAGCCAATCCATTGCCTTCTCAGTGCTGCAGTTCCTTTGATGATATCCGTCGTAGTCGGTAGCGTAATGGGTTATCACGCCGCAAATTCATAACTATTGTCTCTGTATGTACATGTTTTTAGAGATGGTTGCGGGATTTGGCTGTTTGGTACAGGATGACAAATTAAACAACTTTCAGCCATGTAGTTTCCAAATTTATTTAATTTGGCTACCAGTTTCAGCTATTTACTACGCCATCTGCAGGTCCTGTGTACAGGCAACGATGGTACCAGTGTTAAAAAGATAACCAAAATAGGGGTAGGGTGCAAGTCTTACATACACTGGCAATATGTAGTAACATAACAATACCAACCAGTACAGGAAGTTACATTTAGTGTAACCTTCCCACAAAATTTCGTAAGACAATTATTTAATATAAATGGAGCCAAATGTAACCTCCCACAATAATGTAAGAGAAGAAAGACAATAGTGTAACCTCCCAGAGAAATTTTCTAAAAATGACAATCATCTAAAATGACAATTACAATCGTGCTAAGTGTAACCCCTTCGAAAAATGAAAGTCAATTTAATAAGAAATGAATGAAATCTCAATGACAATGAAAACGCAAATAAACCGAAATATCGGTCTTTGGGCCCTGATTAAACTCAAATTCTTACCTCAGTAAAACTGGATCTGCTCTTATTTTTTTCCATAGCTTGGAGGAAATGCTTCGTAAAAATTCTTTGAATTTAAGTAAAAACTTTTCTTTAAGGAAATGCAAGGGAAATATTATTGCAAAAGAGGATTGTTTGTTAAAAATGCTTAGTTTGAAAACAAAATTATTATTGGGGCCATTCTTCAGCAAATTAATTACACTTAAGATCCATTACAATACATCATTAGCTCATTACCTTATTTAAAAATATACCTCGTCCTGAATCTTGACCAGAGCCATGTCCGCGTCCGCCGACTCGTCACACAACTCGACCCTACTTGCACTGACGGCTTACATGCAACTGCACTGCAAACTCGCAACCGACTGCCTACTCTCGCGGCTCGCTACTCACTACTACTGCATCTCGCAACAAACTGCTTACTCTCGCGGCTCGCTATTACTCTCTGGTCAAAGATTGTTATGCCTCACCATCGCTGCGTACGCGTTTCATTAGTTAAAGATAAACTAAGGAATAAAATAAGAGAACAGTGCACACCATATTAGCTTAAACTAGTGAGCCAAGTATGTACGTCATATAATAGTAAAGAAGGAAACTACTAAACGGAGGTCAATATATCATGTTAGGCGTAGATAATCACGGTACAATGCTAATGCAATAATAACTGGAGTAAAATAATGTAGTCATATACTGAGGAGTACGACTGAACATAAAAGATTTTTACTGGAGGTCAACCACATAACTATCTGCATCTTCATGCTCCATGTACTACTAATAACTAATAAATGGAGAATACCAAATACATCGGTGCAATTTATCGATCACAAACTCATAAGGTGAAACTTACTTAATGAAACATTTCTAGTGAATCAAGCTATCGGTCTAATGTAATTCTCCGTAACGAATTCCCACTAAACAGTAAGTATTGAAATATGGAAAAGACAAAACTAACGTAATCAAGAGAGTGATAAGTCTGCCAGTAAGCAGGCGTGTGGCTAGATGATATATTATACCATAATTTATGGAATAATCCAAAAAAAAAGGGCTGCGATGCACATGCCGTATATTAGAAAGACACTCGGTTACAATCACAACAATCAAAGGCGCTTGCCTCTATAAGTCATCATCTAGGCGTTAAGCAAGGGAAGAGATAAGATAGTATGACCTACGACAGAAAACCACCAGAGTACATATGTCGGGGTGTACCCTACAACGTGTAATATGTCAGTCAGACAGAACACCCTTGTCAACCAATAAAATTAGTAACCGCGTGAAACTAACACTCGTCATGTAACATGAAAACAATGCAAACAGGGAAAGAGCTCACTTACAATACTGACAACATAATGTCAACCAATGTAGTGTAGCAACCGTCGTGATTACCTGCCGAAGAAGAAAGGTAAGCAAGTAAGTAGGTGGAGGCAATGTTAACCTATCTCAGGACTTGTGAAGAAACTAGGAAGCTACAAAAACTAATGATATCTGTACAATTTGAAGAAAAGTAACTGCACCATTGTAGTGCAGCCTAGGACAGTACGTTACAAACCAAGTAATGATTAGGTGTAAAGAAAAAACCCTGTACGAATATGTGGAAACCAAAATTTCTGTACATGTTGAAGATCAGTAAAAACTATCGTGTGTCGTTACACGATTACTGTACGAAATTTTTAATGAAAATTGCGAAGGTCACAAATACAATTAGGTGTTCCTCATAGAGTGGTGTCTCATAAGTACAGTAAACATGAAAGCGTTTCACTCTGTACTGAGTGATAACAAGGAAACTATTTTGATGTATTTTAATATACAGGAAAATACAAATGTAAAATAGAGCCCCATTTTAACTGACAATGACCAAAATGATCAGACATTTAAAACTTCCAGTCTGTCGTACGTTAGTTTACAATCATACATGGGAAACCAAGCCCTGTATTTCAGGTACATTAATCCGTTCATGTGAAATGAAATGAAATGTCGTGTGACGAAGGCCTCCCGTCGGGTAGACCGTTCGCCTGGTGCAAGTCTTTCGATTTGACGCCACTTCGGCGACTTGCGCGTCGATGGGGATGAAATGATGATGATGAGGACAACACGATACCAATTCCCTGAGCGAAGAAAATCTCTGTCCCAGCAGGGAATCGAACCCGGGCCCGTTGGATTGACAGTCTGTCGCGCTGACCACTCAGCTGCCGGGGGCGGACCCCCTTATGTGAAAGAATGCTTAACACAATGGCATAAAGTAAGGGGAAGAACGCGGGAAAAAGATATAAAACGGCTGTTTCAGCGATAGCCGCCGTCCCTAGTAGCAACATTAGGCCTACAACGTTTCCTCCACCGTTTCTTCTCGGAGTTCGAGGCTTTATTTTGAAGAACTTACCAAAATTTACGATTCGAAGCCTCTGCTTTCTCCAGTCCTCCGTACAGCCTATGAGCACCATGGTGAAAAAATTGGGCGCCTTTGGAGGAGACCCATGGATCGTTTCTGTGTTGCAGTCGCCGGTAATGCTTGGTCAGCCACGCCATTTGCCATTGATCGATAAAAATGGTAGTCAGACTGAGCGATGACTGAAGAATTCGAAAGGTGGTTACTACTTCCCATTTGAACGTTTCCTAGTACGTTTAGACGGTTATTGCTTCTGGGGTCGAGCTTTGTCTTGCTGTGGAATCACCTACCCATGTCTGTCTCTGTATTGTGGCCGTTTGTGTTTCAGTGCTCGACTTCAACGCATCAATTTCTTTCGAAAATGATCGAAATGCAATCCGAAAACAAAGGAAGTAGGTTACAGTACGCATGTTCGCCCACTGCTTGAATACTGCTCAGCAGTGTGGGATCCGTACCAGATAGGGTTGATAGAAGATATAGAGAAGATCCAACGGAGAGCAGCGCGCTTCGTTACAGGATCATTTAGTAATCGCGAAAGCGTTACTCAGATGATAGATAAACTCCAGTGGAAGACTCTGCAGGAGAGACTCTCAGTAGCTCGGTACGGGCTTTTGTCAAAGTTTCGAGAACATACGTGCACCGAAGAGTCAAGCAGTATATTGCTCCCTCCTACGTATATCTCGCGAAGAGACCATGAGCATAAAATCAGAGAGATTAGAGCCCACACAGAGGCATACCGACAATCCTTCTTTCCACGAACAATACGAGACTGGAATAGAAGGGAGAACCGATAGAGGTACTCGAGGTACCCTCCGCCACACACCGTCAGGTGGCTTGCGGAGTATGGATGTAGATGTAGATAGATCTCTGCTGTTTGTTTCCGCTGCTTTCAGTAGTCTCAAAAATCTTCTCTCTTCCACCCTACCGCCATACCGGTGTTCGGCCTCGAAATCACAGTTCTTGAAGCTTTGAAATCATTCTACCCACGTTCATTTACTAATAGTTGCCTAATCATAGTTCTTACCCAGCACTTTGTGAGCCTCGGTCTCAGCTATCTTAATATTAAAGTATAAAATTAAAACTCCCCAAAAATGACAAGAACAGTGCCTGTAAATAGACATATTCAGTCGAGAATAATTTTATGGTGCAGACACAAATCGACTAATATTTTGATGGCGTTATGTTTACAAACGTCTAAGGTTGTTGTATAAAACTTACGACCGAACCCTGAACCACCGCTTGTAGCTACTGCCACCCTTACAAGACGGAGGAAGAGAGACTGTATATCTGATAAAAAATGAAATTTCAAATTTTAATCACAGCGAGATTACTGTAGATAAACACCATTAACTTCCCACATAAACGCTTGAGTTGTCAGTGAACATAATTAAGTCAGTAAGATTCACATCGTGGCATGCACAATGATCGCGTTTGGACCGTGCCCAGGTTCCGACTCACTCTTAATATTGTTTGTTCAAACTTGAGACAAACAAACATCTCGAATACGACGTATAGTACGAAAAACAATGTTCTAGCTGAAACATTTATGCTTTTAGAGGCGACATCTGTCTGTGGTGCGTCTGGCTACCTTCCAACCACTCCTTCGGTGTGGGCGGGGTAAACTAATGTATTTTCAAGTGGAAATCCCCCCATTTTTATCGCAAACTCGGGCTCAACGTCAAAAGTAGGTACAGTTTAGTCAAAACATACTTTCTCAGTCACGGTAGACGACAATGTAATCGAGAAATGCCAAGTGTGCCAATTTTTGTAATTACGAAGCAACGCATTTGATTCTACGTTTCATTTACGAAATAAATGTAAGCTTTCTTGCTTCAACGATTTACACTGGTGTTCAAACGTTACTTGAGTGCGATTTACACTGGTGTTCAAACGTTACTTGAGTGTTGCAAGTGTGACTGTTGTAACCTCCCCACAAAATTGAATAAATAATAATACTAATAATATGATTATAATTTTTGTGTAACCTCAGAACAAAATTGGTCCCCAGTTTTAACCTCCCTACAGAAATTCATTCACATATAACCTCCACACAAAATTTGTTTCCCATTTCATGTACCCACAACATTCTTTTCTCATCTAATGTAAGCTCGAAACAGAAAAATTCCTAAACCTCGTAATAAAAATAAATTCAGTAACCTGGTAAATTTTGGACGACAGCAGTGCTGCGTCATGGCCCTGTAAGATCATTCTGAATAAAAAAAGGAAAAATTCTTACCTCAATAAAATTGTCGAATATACACTACTCTTACAATAAATTTTTCCGGCACAGCTCTGTGCAATGCTGGCCGATAGATTGGTCATTTATGAAAGGAAGCAACTGATTTTTCTTTTGCAACAATCGGAATGATCATGGACTGGAGAAATTAGTAAACTGTTTAAATGAAATGAATGTGTGTTAGAAATTACTTTATATGACAAAGATTATTATTAGGAAATTTTTTAAAAGATGTACATGGGAGTTCCGATAACATTACTAGATATGCGCGAGGCTGCTTTTTACCTTATACAATAATACTCAGGCTCCAGCATCGCTGCCCTGCGACTGGCCAGCCAACACGATACACCATACTAGACCAGAGCAGACTCCAGACTAGCAACAACTTACTGCTACAGCTACACAGTACCTACTGCAGTCAACACTGCTCTCTGGTGAGCGATTCTCTTATACCTTGCATATCGCATGCAGTGCATGAGCAATACATCGAAATTACATCTGCTCGGATCTCTTACATAAAATTACATCTGCATTACATCTGCTCGGACCTCTTACATAAAATTATATCTGCTCGGACCTCTTACATAAAATTACATCTGCATTACATCTGCTCGGACCTCTTACATAACCCTCCACTGGGGGGGCCAAAAATTTGGCAGCGATGGTGAGTCAATTGGACGTGCCATGAGCAACAAATTTCTCTTGATTAACTAAGTTTACAGTCACAGAGTATATACATATATATATATATATATATATATATATATATATATATATATATATATATAAGTGCAGGACATAAAATGAAACAGAGTGCATATGCACTGAGTACAGAACATATCAAGAAATTACAAAATGTATACGCAATGAGTACAAAACATATTAACAAATGACATAAGGTGCACACGCACTGTATATATTTTTTATCATTTTACAAGAACTAGGATAGGAAAGGGAAGGATTGCGTCATGGTTGTAGCACAGTAGGTTGCACGTAGCTGCACTGAAAGTCCATATCTCTCTACAGAAGCACAACACCAAGTGAGACAATCTGAAGTTCCCTTCCCTGAAGTATTAATCAATGTAGCCCAGACATTGAAATGTCGTATTAATATTCAATGTTATCATTTTGGTAGTACATTAGGTACACCAAACAGTGGGACCATAATAACATCTCCATCGTTCAAGGTGGTGGACAGCATGATGTGTCAAAACCACACTCTTTTACCAACGTAGAATTAGTGCAAAAACCAAGTATAGTGCTCCATGATCATGAGGATGAACAGGACAAACGGATATTGCAGTAATTTCTGGTAATTAGGTCAGAAGGTGAAGGACATTAAGTCTTATGCTAGTCATCATTGAGAATTACACTAGTCTATCAACCGATTTGAGTAATTGGTGGCACTCATTGCCTAGTTACTAAACATTTCTGTACTATGTATGAAGTATTACAGAATATTATTCATAAGTCATCTGATTACAGTGAACATTGGCACTCACTGGCCAGTTACAAACCATTTTTATGCATTATTCAAAAGTGATCATTCAAAGCAAGAGTTAATTAATGGCATACCATATACATAATTCATCTAGTTATATTAATCATTGGCACTCATCGGCCAGTTACCAACCATCAGAAGTCATCATTCAAAACAGGAGCTAATGAGTGTAGCATCAAGCTACTAGTATTCATAAATAATAGCATGTAAGTGACATAAGACAAATTTAAAATATAAGAAACAGTGGCATTCATTGGCCAGTTACTAAACATATAGCAAGTATTGAATATTACAAAATACTTTTCATAACTCATCTGATTGCGGTAATTATTGGCACTCATTGGCCAGTTACAAACCATTTCTCATGCATTATTCAGAAGTCATCATTCAAAACAGGAGCTAATGAGTGTAGCATCAAGCTACTGGTGTTCATATATGATATCATTTAAGTGACATAAGACAAATTTAAAATATAAGAAACAGTGGCATCCATTGGCCAGTTACAAAGAATTCATATAGTTTTATAAAACATTATTCAGTATTATTCAGAAGTCATCATTAGGTATGAGAGTTAATTATTGGCATAGCATTTATAGAGTATAACGAAAATATTATTTACAGAAATTATTGGCATAACATTTATACATTGTTACAAAACATCATTCAGTATTACTCAGAACTCATCATTCAAGTGACATAGGACATATTTGAAATGTAAGACACTGTAACTATTACTCAAGGTCTGTGATTAGAAAACGTCATTCCGTGTCTCTTAAACTGGTAGCATTATTTGGGACTGGTAATACATTTTTTTGTGCTAGCTATGCATTGCATTGGGATCGATAATTAATTGCTGGGCATGAAAATATTTGCTTTTGACTTATTGCTGCAAATAAGGATTAGTAACGTCATTCATCATGAGTCAGCTGTAGCAAGGTTATGAAACGAGTAGAGTATATGTGACCACATTCATGAATGACACACACAAATGGGTAAAAAAAATGCAAGTACTAGAACAGGTTTAATGACTAACTGCTTATAGCACATTAATTTCATGAATAGCTTCTCCTAGAAAAAATACAAAATGGATTATTGAGCTGACAGAAGAAACGCATATTATGCTGAAAAGTAGTGAACTTCGAATTAACAGGTAATGAAACGTGTACTCAATATGTATGTACTCTAGCTGTCCTTTCCAAAACATTCAGTCATTATACCATGCGATATAAGACATACTGTCAAAACGAACTGCAACAAATACTTAAATAACTACATAGCATTTCTTAACTAACAGTAAATATATAAACTTCATCATTATTCTCATCCGCAAAGAAATACTTAAAAGTGGTGCGTTAAGTGGCCATATAAAATTCATGACTATCATCACCTGCAAAGAGAAACTTCATTATTCATATTACCATATTCTTCATATAACTATTCATCATCATTTATTATCATCTGCAAAATATAGATACTTCATTATTCATATTACCATTTACTTCACACAACTATTCATAGTATAGAGTTTCTTATATCTAGCATATCTCATCACTAAATCTAAGATGTGTAGTTCTGTCTGACAGCCTGCATCAGTCGCCTCGTATTCTGACAGAAAAAATTAGTTAAGACTGCTATCATACGATGTGTATAGTATATTCTTGTTAGTGCTTGTTAATTCTGATCCATTTACTCTTCATGACGAGGTACTGCATCTTCTTTCGTTCATTCCGAAGGTGAAATTCCCGTTTCATAGCAATCCACTGGGGTTTGTTTAATTTATTTCTTTTACACGTTATTGCTTTCAGAAAATGATGAATAAGGATTAATACAGCATAGCATGACAGAAAACGTATTATGTCAAAAACATAGAGAGTGTTCAGGTGCAAAAATGTACACAGAGTCTCATAATGCAGTAGCCAAAATTGTAGACTAGTCAAGATAGTGACATATCATAAGAAAAAATGTCAAAGTCAACTGGTGTTTGTTACACCTTAAACATTTCATAGTGCATACAGGAAAACAATCATCCATACACGAAAAATGGAAAATGTGCACGGTCTGATATATAACGACAAGAAAAGCGACCTGCTAACCTTACCTTGCCGGGCACTTGCCAAGAAAAAATATGATAATCATCAGTAAGTAGTCACATAAATATAATTGCTTAAGTGGTCAGAAAATATGTAAGTTTATCTGGAAAAATGTGCACGGTCTGATGTGTAACGACAAGAAAAGCGACCTGCTAACCTTACCTTGCTGGGCACTTGCCAAGAAAGAATATGATAATCATCAGTAAGTAGTCACATAAATATAATTGCATAATTGGTCATATAAAAATCAGGAAATGGCATAACAGTGTGATAAATCATAAAGTATGTTCATTCAATAAAGGGTTTAATATTGAAGACGTGGTGATTGCCTTTACTTTTTCTGGTTCTCAGAGTTTCGACGTGTACTACATTGGGGTGAGGAATGCTGCGAATTCGATATGGACCTGCGTATAGAAGCTCAAATTTACTGCATCTATTCTTTCCTCTGTTGGATAAATAGTGTGTACGTACTAATATCTTCTGTCCAATGTGAAAGTCACGGCGTGTACAAACCTGTTTTTGCTGTCTTGAGAGGCGCTCTGCGGCACATTTGATGTTGTTCAGCGCAATGCCAATTATTTCATGGTGTCGTAGTCGACGAGATGTAGGAAAGGATACTAATTCTTTAATTTTGTTAGGTGGTTCAACATTTTTCAGTATAATAGTCGGATATAGCATAGTAGATTCATTTTGTGTGGAGTTAATTACATCTTGGAATGACAGTATGTGTGTGTCCCAATCAATATGTCTTTTATGGCAGTATATTCTACACAGTTTACCAATCTCTTTCATTAGTCGTTCACAAGGGTTCGAAGCAGCGTGGTACCTGGATATATAGGTCGGAGAAATGTTTCTTATTGAAGGTAACAAATTTTGAAGTGAGTTCAACAGCGACAAAGATGTAGCAAAAACCTCTATTAGTTCAGGGAAGCGGACCAAAAATATCTACAGCGGCCGTGTGTCTTAATTTAACAGGTACAATGGGATGTAACGGAGGAATATGTGAAGTCGTATCTGACTTAGCTTTCTGGCAAATTTTACATGACGCTAAAACTCGTCGAATACGTTTCTCCATGTTGGCAAGATAACAGTTCTGTCTCAGTATAAAAAAAAAAAAAACATTTTCTGGCTCCATAATGTGCGTAACTTAAATGAGTATACCAAATTAATTTGTTAACAAGCTCGTCAGGAATACATAGTAACCAATTGTTGCTGTCAGGGTGAGAGAGGAGAAACAGAATATTATTGCGTACAGTGTAATGGTTTCTAATGGTAACATTATTCCTATCTTGCCAAAGGTGTTTAATTTCCTTCCATACGTTGTCTTTACTCTGCTCCTGTTCTATGTCTCGTAATGACGACGAAATGAAATTTTCAAATGCAACTTGTTGAATATACATGACGCTGAAATTTGCTTTGCAAAAGTTGGTTGCGATGTCTTGCTGATTGTTGCTGAGAGAACGGGATAGTGCGTCTGCTACAATATTTTGTGTACCGGGAATGTGAACAATTGTAAAATTAAATTCCTGAAAATAAAGTTTCCATCTGCTTAACCTGTCGTGTGTAAATTTTGCGGAAAGTAAAAACTGTATAGCTCTATGATCTTTGTAAACGGTCGTATGTCTTCCATAAAGAAAATAACGAAATCTCGTAAATGCCCATACAACACATAATGTTTCAAGTTCTGTGACAGAATAATTGCGTTCAGCAGGTGACAGAATGCGACTCGCAAAGGCGATGTTTTTGATTACTGTGCAACCATCTTCTTCAATTTCCTGAAAAATGTGTACGCCTAAAGCGGTGTTAGAACTGTCAGTGGCAATGGAAAAATTTCTAATAAGATCTGGATGTGATAAAAGTGGTGCATTCAACAAAGCTTGTTTCAGATTGACAAATTCAGAATGTGCTTGGCTATCCCAGGACCAAATAGTGTCAGTTGACATAATCCAGGGGTGTCTAAACCAGAGTAATGAATAAATTTACGAAAAAAGTTAATTAAACCCAAAAAGCTGCGTAGTTGTTTCTTCGTCGTAGGAACAGTAATGTCACGTAAAGCTTGAAGTTTTTCCGGGTCAGGCGCAATGCCTTCTGCTGAAATTACATGTCCAAGAAATTTTATAGAAGTTTTGCCAAAGTGCGATTTACTGAGATTAACTGTGAGTCCTTGTGCACGAAAAGTTCGTAACAGTTGTTCAAGGATCAGATGGTGTTCAGACCAGTTAGCTTCTGCAATAAGAATGTCGTCTACATACGTTGTGAATCTGTCTTTTAATTCTGTCGGAAGTATAGTATTCAAACCGCGAATAAATGCTGATGAAGAAATAGTTAAACCGAACGGTAATTTACAAAATTGATAACAGTCACCAAAACAGAGAAAAGCTGTGTACTTTCTGGAGTTCGGATGAAGCTGAATTTGCCAAAATCCCGATTTCAAATCTAACGTGGAATAAATAGCAGTACCGTGAAATTTCTGTAGAAGTTCTTCTAGTGTCTGTGGGCGATCTGTTTCATTAACAATAATGTCATTGATGTGACGCGAATCAAGTACGAGACGAAGTGAACCATCCTTTTTCTTAACAATATGGAGTGGGTTTATGTACGGACTAACTGCCGGTTCAATAATTCCTTGGTCAAGCATAGCTTGCAATTCTTTCTCAACTTCCTCTCTGTGAATATACGGGATGGGATAATGTTTGGCTTTAAATGTGTCGTGCTGTTTAACTTGAAATTCATACATAAAACCGGACATAGTACCAGGGACGTTGTCAAAAACTGGAGCTTGCTGTAAAAGAATTTTGCGTAGTTGCGTACGTTCGACGTCTGTATTTGCACTGCTCTGTTTAACTTTATCAGAAATCATCTGTAGAACGTCATAGTCGGCTTCGTCTGGAGTGTTATAGTTGTGTACGTATGTATCTGTGAACAATGTGGAATGACAGTCTATGTTACGTGCAGCACAAATGAGCTCTGTACAATTAATTGTTTGTTCTTCTATAGACAAAGAGTGCTGAAATTCTAATGCCAGTTGTGGATTTTCATCTTTTAGCATTAAATACGAATTTCGAAAGCCAATAATTGCGTCGTGTCGTACCAGAAAATTCATACCTAAAATAACGTCTGTTGTCAATAATAGAACAATCCAAAAATCTGAGTGAAACGTATGACCTGCAATACAAAATGATAAGTGTGTCTGTAACTTTACATCTACCCCTTTATCAGATACTGCTCCTTTTACTTTAGTTTTGCCTAATGGTAACGTAGGATAGGTATTCTCTTTGTTACATTCGTTGAACGTTTCCTCATTTATAACTGACATAGGTGATCCAGAATCGATTACTGCTGAAAATTTGGATGATTCAATCTTTACTTCAATGACAGGGTGTGAAATGGTTTTTTGAATAACTGGTCTTTCCTGCAAAAGAGTGTCTCGGATGTCGTCAAAAGTAATAACATTTTCGTGAATAACATTCTGTGTGTCAAAAGTATTGCTTGCGTTGCTGGAAGATGCAACCTGTACTGTATCTAGTCAAATTCTGACGTGCTATTATTTGCGGGAGGATGCTGTGGCATTTCGACTATTTGTACTGTTCTGTTATTTCGCCCTAACGTATTACGTTCGGGATGATATCTACTGTCTGGTTCATTCATGATAATTTGTTGTTGCGGATGATTCTGCTGCTGGTAAGACCGACTGTTATTAAACGTATACTGAAAATTGTGCTCATTACTTTTACGTCTGTCATAATAGTCATTTCTATATGGTGCATTGCGATATGAGTTGAAATGGTGTGTTTTCTGTACGTACTGATTTCCTTGTTGCTGTGCGTTACTATTTGGTGTGGCCGACGCTATACGTCCAGGCGGCGTAACATTAAAGCTTGGTTGACCTTGCACATTACATTGTTGGTTAGGTATGCTAACCGACTAGCTTTGATGCTGTTGCGGAGAAAACCCTCTATTGTTGCCAAAATGTGTTTGCGACTGCCGAAAATTTTGTACATACTGATGATTACACTTCTGTCTTTCATTAAAATTACGCTGATAGTTCTGGAGTGTCTAATGAAAATTGTCACTTTCGGTAAAACTTGTCATATCAGGTTTTCTATACACACTCTTAACCCGTAACTGGTACACCTATAAATTGTAACACATAAGGTACATCTGGGTCCTCGGGACCCACCCAAGTTTTGAGTATATTTTGGTAAAAAAAACACATTTAAATGAAATTTAAATATGAAACTTTTATTAATGTTTTGTTACTAATGTTTTAAAACCACATTCCTCATTTATGGTCATACCTTAAAGATGTTACAAAAAAGGACAATAAACTGCATAAAATACGAAATGTGAAAAATATACTTTTGGAAAGTCCTGCACATCAGTTACAAATAGTAAGATAGACAACTGAAACTTCACGTTTAAACACAAAATGTACTATGCTTCACAACAGTAAGCCAGAAGAAAAGTTCAAAATCAATATAAAAATTTCTGCAGGCACAACTTTTGGATAAATTTTAGTACATTTCTCAGCTAAATGACTATGTGATCTTTGAAAATAGCAGAAATTATGACAAAATATTAGGTTTCAATTATACAGCATCTTCACCAGTCCATTTCAGTTATTTCATTCATCCAGACTACCGAAACAGTTTGGACATAAAGCAGTGGAACATTCCAAACATAATGGTGTTCGACATCTGGCACACGCCCGGGATGCTTTCCTGTCTTTTTTAGATGGGCACACTGAGCATCTTTTCCTCTTCGATTTAGTAGCACCAGCTTCACTGTGAACCTGGGATGTTCCTGATGCCTTGGAGGGGGTCATGCCTAGAATATCACAAATGGAATTTCGGATATCTTTTCTCAAAAATGGAGAATCCAATCTTCTTTTCATACAATCACTTATGAGTTGTGTACCTAGTTCAATGAGGAATTCTCTGCGTGTCACATCATCAGTATCTTCTTTCCCATGGTACAAAACAAAAGCATTTACACCTGCTATATCTAGCATAGTGTAGAAGACTGCCATAGGCCACCGCCTTGTTCTTCTAGAAGTCGTGTAATTATGCGTCTTTTCGTCAAGTGCGTCAACTCCACCTTTTGTTTTATTGTAGTCATGGATTATTTCAGGCTTATTTTCCACCATACATTCTCCATGGTGCATTGTCGATATCAGGTTGACAACCTTGTTCTTTTTGGGGACGTGTGAAAGTATTGTTACAGAACCAGAGTATCCGTAGATTGAAGAAGACACATTTCTGCCCTTTGCTGTTGAAAAGCTTGGTGGTAGCTCAGCCTTGTTCTTTCTCATGGTGCCAATATAAGTCAAATTACAGTTCGACAACTCATTGACCAACTCCACACTTGAGAACCAGTTGTCCCCTGTCACATTTCTGTTACTTCCCTTGATTGGTTCAACCAACCGCATGACAACAGCTGTTGGTAAGAGGACACGGCGCGGGATGGCTACAGCTGATTTTCCCGAATATATCTCTGCATTCAAACAGTAGTGCATTTTGGCATCAGCTAGAATAAATATTTTTATACCGTATTTCCGTGGCTTGGATGGAATGTACATCCTAAATGGACATCTACCACGGAATCCTACAAGCATTTCGTCAACAGTGACGTACTCTCCGACTGAATAGTTTTCTTGACAAGCTTCTATCAATGAATTGAAGAGCCAAGAGATGTGGTACAGTTTATCTGTGAGTTTCCTTGCGTCACGGGTTGCTGCATCATCAAAACGAAGGCAACGTAATAAAAACAGCAAACGTTTCAAGGGCATAGTTGCCCTAAAAATTGGTCTACCAGTGCCGTTTGTAGCATATAAACCATTCAGATCTTCGTTGTTTGACTTGAAGGCTCCCCACAAATAACAAAGACCTATGACAGCTTTTATTTCAGTACTGTCTGTTAGATTTGAAAAAGAATTCTTTTTTGACTCAGGTGGCAATGACATAATCTTTTCATTGGTTCTGAGTACTACCTCTGCAATCATTTCTTTGCTGAAAAGTAGTTCCCAAAATGCTAGAGGGGTCTTTTCTGTTACCTGTCTAGCTGCATTACGTATGCCAGGAAAGTGAATTGGAGCAATGATGTTGGTTTGAGAGGTTCTTCCACGTATGCTGGGTGTTGTTGACCACTTGAATCTGTTTCTTCCATAGATATAATTAGTTCCAGATTGTTCGTTGTTACTGTCTCCATCATCACTTTCATCACTTCCAGTTTCATGTTCACTAATTTCATAGTCACTGTCGCTTCCACTTATGTCTTCAATATCACTGTCCAATGGTTCGTTCAGATTATCTGTAGTATCTTCCTCGCTCATTTTTCTGAAGCACTACACCGTAAATCCAAGATACCGGAAATAATGCCACGAAAAGAAAACTTTCACTAACGGTACACCTGGGTCCACGGGACCCGATCACCTTTATAGAAACAAAACTAACAAAGAAACGCCTGCAACAATGTTGTGGGCTGGTAGCCAGTTGATTGTTAGGAGAGTACAGGGAGAGGGAAGTCAGTGCTACCACACACATCACGGAGCTGGAAAAAAGAAATTTCGCTCGGGTCCCTGGGACCCAGGTGTACCAGTTACGGGTTAATTCTAGATAGATCGATAGTTGAAGAGCTGTTTTGATAGATATAAAGGATAGTAGAAGAGAAGCCAGCAGTGCAGAAAACTAAAGATGAAATAGCGCTACTACGGCTCGGGGCCCTGTGCACGCTACGGCACATATTCATCGAAGTGTAATGAATCCCCTGCGGTCAATTACGCTCTGCAAATAAATTTTGGTTTTTGTGTTACAGGCAAAGCCGGTGAAAATTCAAAAACAAGTTGTTGTATCCAGGCCAATTCTAGTTTCTGCATTACAGGCCAAGCTGGAGAAAATACACAAGCAAATTGTCGTATCCAGTCCAAACGATGTATTTGTGTTCTGTCACTTTTATATACCTTAAATTTTTTCACGGACAAAAATTGCTTATAATCAACATTGTCGTCTCTGAATGTGTGAACAGGTTCAGGATTGCATGAGAATCTATTTATCTGTGTCTGTTCGGATTCTAAGTCACGTAGTCGCTGTAAATTACCTAAATTATACTGGCTGTGTGAGTGTGAAAAATGTTCCGAATGTGGCGTATGCTGCGCCGTGTTAGAGGCTGAAACATTTTTCATCTCTGTCACTTCTTGTGGTAAAGTTGACAATTTTCTACGTAATGTATTATTGGACGAACCTATCTCACTGATTGTCTGCTGTAAATTTTGGAATTCGAGTGTTTGATTAAACGAAACTGGTGACGTATCGTATGATCTGGTGTCATTATTACTTTCGATAACGGCAATACGACTAGCCAATTCATCATATTTTTCAGTCAGTACTTTTACCTGATCATCGTTTTTAGTATCACAAGCATTAATTTGTTTTTCTATTTTACGTGTGGTTTTGTTCAATTCCTTAACGTCTGCCTTGATGGCATTGGGATCCTGTATTAGTTCCAACTTTTCAAGTCTGTTGGTCATTGTCTGAAAGTCTAATGAGTGTGTGTCTGTTTTTGTTTTAAGATCGGAGATTTCATTATGCAATTCGGTGTTCAACTGTTTGATAGTATTAATTTCGTCTGATACTGTAGCAATATTGTTGTCTACGTATGTTTTTGCTTTCGTAAAGAATTTACGCTTATCTTCCTGTCTCTGTGCAGTAATTGTTTCCATGACTTGTTGCTTTACTTTATTCTGTCCCTGTATAAATTTACGGTAACGCGTTTCACTGTTTTGTAAGTGGTGATTAAAACGTTCGTCAATTTGGCTGTTCTGTTGGTCAAATTTCGTGTCTACTTTCGCATCCAGTGTGCGTGAAAGTTCTGCTGACATTAAATTAAACTCGTCGCGTAACTATGTTGCTTTTTCAGAACATTGTTCAGTAACTGCACTACTTTCATCTCTAAGTAATTTCGTTGTCGCTACACGTGTACTACTTAATTCTTGTGCAACAGATCTAATTTCTTCACTACTGTTCCTAGCACAAGCCTTAATTTCCTCACGTACTTGTTCTTTAGTATCATGACGTTGCACGATAACGGCTGTAATCTGTTCACTAAGTTGTTTATTCTGTTCGTTAAGGTTGTCGTGTTATTCATTCAACTGTTTGGAATTGTTGTCTTGTTTTTCATTAAGTTGTTTGAGATTGTTGTTTAGTTTTTCATCCCACTGTTCAAGATTTTCATTACGTTGTTTGTACGATTCATTAATTCGTTTGAGATTCTCATTAAGTTGTTTGTGCTCATTATCTAGTTTTTCATTGATTTGTAGTAATAATGCTATAACTTGATCCCAACCAAAATTAGCGGCTCTATTCTCTGTACTGTGTGATGGTGTATCTGCATTTGTCACGTTTTGTGAAACCATTTAGTTATTCTGTGATTCTTGAAAAGGTTTGCCAATCGGACGTGCACTGTTGGTCACTGTACCGGAATCAAATAAACCTGACGTATTCTGACTACACTGTTCATTTTCGTTACAAACATTTATCTGTTCGTTACGAAAATTTTGCAGATCGGGTGTGTCAAACTGGGCAGCGTTCATTGTAACGGAACGTGGCGCGTCATCATTTGTTACATTTACTGTGGACATAATTGAATTTGTTTGTTCATCATTAGAATCAAAATCAATACTAGTGATCGGCACGCACTGAGTATCGGTAATTAGAGGATTATCACTATTACACTGAGTGTCGCAAGTATTATCGGTCAAATTATTCGAGTCGACTATTTCACTCATTGCACATCGCGATGTACTGTTAACGGTTTTTCGCGGCATTTTTCACAAATCAAAATTAACCACAAAATGAAACAAAGACAAAGCGAAATGGAACAAACAATTACAACAAAGAGCAATAAATTGCCGATGATCTGTGACAGAAAAAGAGACAAATTAGTAAATGCGTTGTGCCAGATGCAAACTACATTTAAGTAAATAAGAGCAGATATACATGGTTATTACAAATGATTGAAGTGATTTCACAGCTCTACTATAACTTTATTATTTGAGATATTTTCACAATCCTTTGCACACAGATACAAAAACTCAAAAAGTTTTTTTAGGCATTCACAAATGTTCGATATGTGCCCCTTTAGTGATTCGGCAGACATCAAGCCGATAATCAAGTTCCTCCCACACTCGGCGCAGCATGTCCCCATCGATGAGTTCGAAAGCATCGTTGATGCGAGCTCGCAGTTCTGGCACGTTTCTTGACAGAGGAGGTTTAAACACTGAATCTTTCGCATAACCCCATGCGATTTCTATCTGTGGGGTTAAGTCGGGAGAGCGTGGAGGCCATGACATGAATTGCTGATCATGATCTCCACCACGACCTATCCATCGGTTTTCCAATCTCGTATTTAAGAAATGCCGCACATCATGATGGAAGTGCGGTGGAGCACCATCCTGTTGAAAGATGAAGTTGGCGCTGTCGGTCTCCAGTTGTGGCACGAGCCAATTTTCCAGCATGTCCAGATACACGTGTCCTGTAACGTTTTCTTCGCTGAAGAAAAACGGGCCGTAAACCTTAAACTGTGAGATTGCACAAAACACGTTAACTTTTGGTGAATTGCGAATTTGCTGCACGAATGCGTGAGGATTCTCTACCTCCCAGATTCGCACATTGTGTCTGTTCACTTCACCATTAAGAAAAAATGTTACTTCATCACTGAAAACAAGTTTCGCACTGAACGCATCCTCTTCCATGAGCTGTTGCAGCCGCACCGAAAATTCAAAGCGTTTGACTTTGCCATCGGGTGTCAGGGCTTGTAGCAATTGTAAACGGTAAGGCTTCTGCTTTAGCCTTTTCCGTAAGATTTTCCAAACCGTCGGCTGTGTTACGTTTAGCTCCCTGCTTGCTTTATTCGTCGATTTCCGCGGGCTACGCGTGAAACTTGCCCGCACGCGTTCAACCGTTTCTTCGCTCACTGCAGGCCGACCCGTTGATTTCCCCTTACAGAGGCATCCAGAAGCTTCAAACTGCGCATACCATCGCCGAATGGAGTTAGCAGTTGGTGGATCTATGTTGAACTTCGTCCTGAAGTGTCGTTGCACTGTTATGAATGACTGATGTGAGTGCATTTCAAGAACGACATACGCTTTGTCGGCTCCTGTCGCCATTTCGTCTCACTGCGCTCTCGAGCGCTCTGGCGGCAGAAACCTGAAGTGCGGCTTCAGCCAAACAAAACTTTATGAGTTTTTCTACGTATCTGTAGTGTGTCGTGACCATATGTCAATGAATGGAGCTACAGTGAATGTATGAAATCGCTTCAATCATTTGTAATAGCCCTGTATGACTACTTCTCAGAGATTCACAAAGATATACGATCCTGGCCGGTTGTCGCCAAGTGTAACCTCCCCACAAAATTGAATAAATAATAATAATAATAATATGATTATAATTTTTGTCTAACCTCAGAACAAAATTGGTTCCCAGTTATAACCTCCCTGCCGGCCGCGGAGGTCTAGCGTTTCTAGGCGCGCAGTCCGGAACCGCGCGACTGCTACGGTCGCTGGTTCGAATCCTGCCTCTGGCATGGATGTGTGTGATGTCCTTAGGTTAGTTAGGTTTAAGTAGTTCTAAGTTCTAGGGGACTGATGACCTCAGATGTTAAGTCGCATAGTGCTCAGAGCCATTTGAACCATTTTATAACCTCCCTACAGAAATTCATTCACATATAACCTCCACACAAAATTTGTTTCCCATTTAATGTACCCACAACATTCTTTTCCCATCTAATGTAAGCTCGAAACAGAAAAATTCCTAAACCTCGTAATAAAAATAAATTCAGTAACCTGGTAAATTTTGGACGACAGCAGTGCTGCGTCATTGCCCTGTAAGATCATTCTGAATAAAAAAAGGAAAAATTCTTACCTCAATAAAATTGTCGAATATATCTGCTCTTACAAAAAATTTTTCCGGCGCAGCTCTGTGCAATGCTGGCCGATAGATTGGTCATTTATGAAAGGAAGCAACTGATTTTTCTTTTGCAACAATTGGAATGATCATGGATTAGAGAAATTAGTAAATTGTTTAATTTGAAATGAATGCGTGTCAGAAATTACTTTGTATGATAAAGATTATTATTAGGAAATTTTTTAAAAGACGTACATGGGACTTCTGATAACAATACTAGATATGCACGAGGCTGCTTTTTACCTTATACAATAATACTCAGGCTCCGGCATCGCTGCACAGCGACCGGCCAGCCAACACGATACACCATGCTAGACCAGAGCAGACTCCAGACTAGCAACAACCTACTGCTACAGCTACACAGTACCTACTGCAGTCAACACTGCTCTCTGGTCAGCGATTCTCTTATACCTAGCATATCGCAGGCAGCCCATGAGCAATACATCGAAATTACATCTGCTCGGACCTCTTACATAAAATTACAATGTATAGAATGTGGAGGTTGGTATTTATATCTGTGATTGAATGACTATTTCGGGCTGGATGGGCTGCAAAAGTGGATTTATTTAAAAGATTTAAACGGAATGCGTCAGTGTGCTTTTTGTACCACGTTTCAAAATTTCTTCCTATCTCTCCTTTGTAGGAGCAAGAATATCTGTCACGAGTTACTTTGTATATAGCTGATTTGTGATATAGTGGGCTGGTTGTTTTAATGTTGTGAATTATTTTGTTTTGTATTTTGTTGTTTGTGTGGAAACTGATTTTGACTTTGTGTGGCTTGAATAGCCATTATTTTGTTTTGTATATGTTTTGGAGATAAGAGAACCACTTGTATGAACATAAAGAGCTCAGATGGAAACCCAGTTCTAAGCAAAGAAGGGAAAGCAGAAAGGTGGAAGGGGTATATAGAGGGTCTATACAAGGGCGATGTACTTGAGGACAATATTATGGAAATGGAAGAGGATGTAGATGAAGATGAAATGGGAGATACGATACTGCGTGAAGAGTTTGACAGAGCACTGAAAGACCTGAGTCGAAACAAGGCCCCCGGAATAGACAACATTCCATTGGAACTACTGACGGCCTTGGGAGAGCCAGTCCTGACTAAACTCTACCATCTGTTGAGCAAGATGTGTGAAACAGGCGAAATACCCTCAGACTTCAAGAAGAATATAATAATTCCAATCCCAAAGAAAGCAGGTGTTGACAGATGTGAAAATTACCGAACAATCAGTTTAATAAGCCACAGCTGCAAAATACTAACACGAATTCTTTACAGACGAATGGAAAAACTAGTAGAAGCCGACCTCGGGGAAGATCAGTTTGGATTCCGTAGAAATACTGGAACACGTGAGGCAATACTGCCCTTACGACTTACCTTAGAAGAAAGATTAAGGAAAGGCAAACCTACGTTTCTAGCATTTGTAGACTTAGAGAAAGCTTTTGACAATGTTGACTGCAATACTCTCTTTCAAATTCTGAAGGTGGCAGGGGTAAAATACAGGGAGCGAAAGGCTAATTTCATTTTGTACAGAAGCCAGATGGCAGTTATAAGAGTCGAGGGACATGAAAGGGAAGCAGTGGTTGGGAAGGGAGTAAGACAGGGTTGTAGCCTCTCCCCGATGTTATTCAATCTGTATATTGAGCAAGCAGTAAAGGAAACAAAAGAAAAATTCGCAGTAGGTATTAAAATCCATGGAGAAGAAATAAAAACTTTGAGGTTCGCCGATGACATTGTAATTGTGTCAGAGATAGCAAAGGACTTGGAAGAGCAGTTGAATGGAATGGACAGAGTCTTGAAAGGAGGATATAAGATGAACATCAACAAAAGCAAAACGAGGATAATGGAATGTAGTTGAATTAAGTCGGGTGATGTTGAGGGAATTAGATTAGGAAATGAGACACTTAAAGCAGTAAAGGAGTTTTGCTACTTGGGGAGCAAAGTAACTGATGATGGTCGAAGTAGAGAGGATATAAAATGTAGACTGGCAATGGCAAGGAAAGCGTTTCTGAAGAAGAGAAATTTGTTAACATCGAGTATAGATTTAAGTGTCAGGAAGTCGTTTCTGAAAGTATTTGTATGGAGTGCAGTCATGTAAGGAAGTGAAACATGGACGACAAATAGTTTGGACAAGAAGTGAATAGAAGCTTTCGAAATGTGGTGCTACAGAAGAATGCTGAAGATTATATGGGTAGATCACATAACTAATGAGGAAGTATTGAATAGGATTGCGGAGAAGAGAAGTTTGTGGCACAACTTGACCAGTAGAAGGGATCGGTTGGTAGTACATGTTCTGACGCATCAAGGGATCACCAATTTAGTATTGGAGGGCAGCGTGGAGGGTAAAAATCGTAGAGGGAGACCAAGAGATGAATACACTAAGCAGATTCAGAAGGATATAGGTTGCAGTAGGTACTGGGAGATGAAGCAGCTTGCACAGGATAGAGTAGCATGGAGAGCTGCATCAAACCAGTGTCAGGACTGAAGACCACAAGAACATCATTGTTTGTATTGGAAATTAATAAAATCAGCGATGTGCAAGGACGGATTCCCGACTGCAAATGATGGAGAAAAGGTCGTATGAACATGTCTGGGAATGCATCAGTGCCACCGTAGATGATGCTAACGAATGAAAATTTCTCTGACCACGTGCCGTGTGTTGCTTGTGGGTTGCAGGCTACGTGATTGACACAGTGTACTGTAAGCAGTAGAATGATACGCTATTCAAGTCGGTAACGAGCCATCATGGTGGCTGTGTACGGCCAACCAGATGAAAACGGTCTAGAGGCAGCACGGGTGTACAAAAACAATTACCCTCACAGACCACATTACACAACATTTCGAGCTCTTTTTGCCTGTTTATGTGATCAGGGATCCTTTCAGACAGACGAACATGCAGTGAGATGGTGGAGTGCGAGGACCCCAGATTTGGAGGAACGGGTTCTACAAGATAATGAGACGAACTGTAGTACAAGCTCGATGCAAGTGACCCGCCAACATGGTGTAAGGCCAAGTACAGTCACGTATAGCCTGCGTGACAACCACTACTATCGCTATCACGGGCGCAAGAACTATCAGGAGCGCGTATCCCACTATGGGAAGGATTTTGTCGATGGTTTCTGCACCAGAGCATCACAATAATGGGATTTCTGCCCTCAGTCCTCTTTACCGACGAAGCAGCCTTTATCAGAGCTGGCTTAAAAATGGTTCAAATGGCTCTGAGCACTATGGGACTTAACATCTGAGGTCATCATTCCCCTACAACTTAGAACTACCTAAACCTAACCAACCTAAGGACATCACACACATCCATGCCCGAGGCACGATTCGAACCTGCGACCTTAGCGGTCGCGCGTTTCGAGACTGACGCGCCTAGAAGCGCTCGGCCACTGCGGCCGGCTCAGAGCTGGCATCATCAGTCTCCGTAGTAGTCAATTGTGGACTACAGACACGACACGTTGTTAGAGGAACTTTCATTCGTCTGTGACATCCACCGTGGCAACGATGCCATTTCCGTAAACACGTTTTCCCTCTATTCCCAGTCAGGAATTCGCCCCTGTAGTTTGTCGATTTTATCAATGTTTACCCCATGACTGACAGACTTCCCCTGCCATTTTCCCTTTCACATTCCAAATGAATTATAGTAACTGATTTTTAATATTAAAGTGGGAGCCCGTTACAGATTTCATGACCAAGCTACACGTCCGCATGCAAGATATATTGTTACATAGCGAGCAGCCCCTGACACCTCCGGCGTGCTATAAACACAATACCTCGCGGTATACGTGATTTTCAAGCAATCTGATGCTGTGGGAATACTTTCCTGTTTCTGTAGATTTGTAAAATACTGTTAGAAATAATGTTACTAAGCTTGGCTCACCGTGAAGTTAAACATGGGTTGAGCAATTTGTGAAAGAATGCGTCGCAATGTGATTAAAGGAAAACACGGAAAACGTAAATAGGGATGACCACATGACAACATGATCCCTTCCTCTCCTTGCCCAAGTATGCGGTATACTTTACCCAATACACCGCTCTACGCTGGGTGTGTGGGCGCAGAATGGTGGCGGATGCCGTGGATCAGGCGGATACTACAGCGTGACGAGTTTATCGTGCGTACTTTACGGCATTCCCCTTCCATTAAGCAGCGTCAGAGAGCTCATCGGGGAGAATGTGATGCTCTTAACGCCCTCTCCAACTGCGTTATCAAGAATACGGTGCATAAAGACGGAACGATGTGAACATTGATCCGCAGTCAAGGCGGGCTCCGGTCAAAAGTTTCAGCGGAAACTGTCGGCAATGTTGAACGTCAACGCTGATTGACATCCTGATAATCAGTGGGAGGGTTTATGTAGTCGACAAGGAGATCATATTCTATAGCGCAGCAAAGAGACGAGTCAAGCACATTCATCGTCACAGCGATTTGTTGATGGAACAAGCGATGAGGGAAAAAAAATGTAGATGATGTATTATGAGTGGTGAGATGGGAGACTGTAATGGGTATGGTTCATACAAGATACATCAATGGGCTTCATGAATCTGATTTGAAAAGTTTCGAAATTACATCAATATGGTCGTTCAAAAACCAGTTTCCTTCAAGAAGAACAATTACTTTTTTATAAAAGTAGTTACGACGCCAAAACTTTTTTTTTTATCCTCAGTACAGGTATAGGTCTGTAAGACGAACCCCAGGCCAAGGCAACAGATGACGTGAGGAGTCAGTGCACGGAAACTCTGTGTGGTATCGAGTGGTATACCTTGTACAGTTCTGACAAGTACGAGCCGATAGCGGAGAGTCTTCTACCTAGAGGATAGTGTACCTAGGAAGACATTACGTTTTTTTGTCGGTACCTCACTCTAATTACTGATTTTAGGATCACGTGAAGAAATGCGCCCTAGAGACCCCAACAAATAGCGCCATACTGTACAGTTTTAGTTATTGCTACACATGTAGTTTTCTTATGCATCATTTGAAAATATTTCGAATTCTACATATACGCCGATTAGCCATAATATTATGACCACTGCCCACTGCGAGGCTGAATGCTTCCAGGTGGTGTTGTGGGCACATGACGCATTAAGGGAAGACTGTGAGAGGAGCAGAGACGAATGGGCAGTCATTATAGCGAAGGTATGGTCCATAAAAGCGGAAATCCACTGATGTAAGCTGTCCTGACAAAAGGCACATTGTTGTGGTGCCGCGGCTGGTAACGAGAATCTCTGAAACGGCGAAGCTGGTCGCCCGTTTGCTCACTGCTGTCGTCAGCATCTATGGAAACTACTTGAAGGATGGTCGAATAAAACATAGGCCGTCGGTATTGGACGTCCATGTCTCAACACAAAACGTAGATGTCGGAGGAGGCCCCACTGTGTAATCCACGGTAGGTGGCGATCGGTGGCAGATATGAGGTCAGAATACAGAGCTGGTACAGGCGCAAGTCTTTCGGAGCACACCATTCAAATGACACAGTTGAACATCAAACGACCCCTTCGTGTTGGCTCAGCAAAGTCGTTAGCTACGATTTTCGTGGGCACGGCAACACTGAGTTTCCACCGTGCATCAATATAAACGTGTTGCCTGTCGAATGAATTGTATTTCTTATTACACCAAGTCGACGGTAGGGTCCTCACACGTGGTCATCCAGGCTAATGGCAGCCTGAAACGTGCACCCTGCAACAGATGCAGGCCGTTGAGAGCAGAATTATGCTGTGGGGTTCATCCAGTTGGGCTTCTATGCGACCCGTGGTAGTACTCGAAGACACGAGGGCAGCAGTGTACTGTGGACCACCTGCATCCCCCCATGGTTGAAGTTCTCTCTGATGGCGATGACATCTTTCAGCTGGAAACAGTGAACTCACATTAGGTTTCTTAGCCGGCAAATGCCCCTGACCTGTACCCAATGAAAAACATATAGGACGCCAGCTGCGTGTCCACAAACCACCACCCAGTAATTTCCAATAATATAGTGACCTGTTAGTAGGTATTTGGTGCCACATACTTCTGGAAAACTATTGAGGAGTCGTAGAATCACGCTAAGCAGAATCGCTCCTATACTATGTTAGAAAAGTGGGCCAACATGCTATTAAACAGATGCTCATAATGTTTTGCCTCATCAGTGTATGAGTGGGGTATGATATATTAAAAGTAGTTACGATATACTCTTCATTCATCAGTTTCAGATTTTTATGAGAAATATAATTGTTTATATTTTTAAAACTGCAAGGCGTGTTTCTTAAGTAAAGTCTATTTGAACATAAGAACACAAAGAAAGGTTATTTCAAAAGTAAATTTATTTTTGGAAAGTATATACTTCACTCTATTTTTCGACATAGTTGCCAAGTTGGTTGAAAAACGTATCATACCTCTGAACCAATTTTAAAATACCACCATCATAAAAACTTACCGCCTGCAACGATAATCAAGAGTTCACTGCCGTTTTCACATCGTCGTCATCATTGTAACGGTTGCCACTAAGGTATTCTTTGAGCTGGAGGAACAGATGGTAATCGCTCGGCGCAAGATCATTATTGTAGGGTGGGTGGTCTAAAACTTCGCAGCCAAAACTGTCCAATAAATTGCGGGTCTGACCTGCAGTGTGAGGTCTTCCATTGTCATGGAGAAGGACAATTCCCTTTGTCAGCATGTCGCATCTTTTGTTTTGAATCGCTCTGCGTAGCTTTCTCAGGGTCTTGCAGTATGCTTCTGCATTGATAGTGGTTCCTCGTTGCATGAAGTCGACCAACAAAACACCATTCCTATACCAAAAGACCGAGGCCATGATTTAGCGCTGGGACAGAGTCTGTTTGACCTTCACCTCTACAGGCGAGTGTGTGTGTCTCCATTCCATGATTTGTTGCTTCGATTCAAGCATGATACACGAAACCCATGTTTCGTCTCCTGTTATGATATGTCTCAAGAAACCATCAAGAACTTCGTCGCACACTGAAATCTTTGGTTTTGGTGGTCCTCTGTTAGGAGTTTCGGGACCCAACGGGAGCACAGTTTCGTAAACTTCAGATGTTCGGAAACAATGTTGAACTTGACACGTCAGGTAATTCGTTTGAGAGACCTGTTATTGTGAAGCGCCTGTTCTCACGAATCCTCGCTTCAACCGAAGCCACCAAATCGTCTGAAATCAAAGAAGGGCGGCCGGAGCGGTCCTCATCATGGAAGTTGTCATGGCCATCTTTGAATTCTCGTACCCACTTACGCACTTTGCTTTCACTCGTAACAGTATCACCATACACTTCGCAAATCTGTCGATGAATTTCTGCAGCAGACAGGTTCCTTGCTGACAAAAACCGTATCACTGAGCGAACCTCACATGCGGCGGGCGAGTTGATAGTCTTAAACATTTTGAAAGCACAGAACAGAACCGTACAGGTTTGCAACAGAGCTGGAACTGAGCGCAGATGTCCCCGAAGTATGCCAGTACACGACGCATGCGCAAGTTGCGGTATGCGCGCGAGCTACTAGTGTCTACAACAAAACAGACCTTACTTAAAAAACACGCCTCGTAATTACATAACGGCTGGACCGTAAAAACATTCTATGTCGGTCGTGCACCCTGTTGTACCTTGAAACAGAAGAAGGTCGTTTACCACTGAACATAGGATATTAGCGAATTGACTGGGTTTCGTTAATGTCTAAACAATTTTACCAGTCTTTATAGTGGAAATTTGTGTTCTTTTTTAACAGCTTCAGTTTCTAAATGTATTTAACATGTAACTGGTTTTTAGTAGAGCTTCTTCTTAATGTTATTTCACTTACTGATAGTTGGCGTGTAGAAAAGTGATAATGTAATCCATGGACTATGAAATACAGCACTCAAATGGTTTCTGGATTGCAACACTTTTAAATTTCAAATATAATAATTAATCCTGGGTTGTACCTTCAAGTCTGTCTTAACATTTGGAAATCTGGAGCAGTTTCTTATAATTTCGGAAAAAGACTGCAACACATAAAAAGTAACTGCCATCACAATAAATGAAAAGCGCTAGTTTCCTTTTTTCTACATTATTAATTTTGTTATGTTAACCAGTTTTCGGGTTACAAGACCATCATTAGACACTATCGTCACCAAAGAAGTAAGTAAACACCTGATGATGGCCTCGTAACCGAAAACCAGTTAACACAATAAATTAATACTGTAGAACCAAATGAAACTAGCGCTTTTCATTTTTTATAATGTTGTTCCACCTGAAAGGAGTCTACTGGGGTACACTTGTATGGGTCACCCGAATTTTATAATAATACTAATGTAAACTAAAATGAAACTATCACATCATAAACGATGTATGCATCTGATAGGCTTTATAAAGCGGATCGCTGTTTGTGCACGATGGCAGAGCCGAAGACTCTGCTTCTGGTCTGAGATTGTAGCGTTGGAGGAAGAGAGCGCTTGGCCCTTTGTAGTGGGTACCTGTCTGTGAGCGAAAGAGGACGGAGTAGGCAGTTTTTGGGGTGTTTTCTGTGAAGCTCCAAAGTGTTAGGTTATATTGTTGGAATTACGAGTACATGTATTGTTGGAGGTATGAATGTAGAAGCAGACGTCTTCACGCAAACAAGGTAAAGACGTTAAATATTTATAATTTTGGTTTTGACAGCGCGTTAGTGTAAATGAATTGGCTGATAACTGTCATTTGTTGAGCATTCCCAGAATGTACGTAAACAAATCTGATCTAAAAGCTCGTAAGATATTTCGCTTTTGTAATGTTTCTAACATTTGTTAACACTGGTGTATGTAATTTGATGATTTGTATTGATGCTTTTTCAGTGAAGTTAGATAATAATTGCTGTATAGACTCAGTTTTTTAATCAATTAATAAAAATGTAATTTTTCTGAGTAATACAATTTCAAACGTCAGATGTTTCTGAAAGGCCAGACCTAACTTGGAATATAATTTCACTAAAAATTCAGTGTTAGTATTTCACCACAATCAGTACCGTATCCCTGTCCATGTCAAAGACGTTGGATTTTTATCAGCCAAAAGAATTTCACGTACATTTCGGACCAGAATATATCGCGTTCCATCGTTATTTATTATGTGCACATGGGCCAAAGTTAACAGTATTATCTAAGGGGCTGTGACTATATCATTTTACTGGTAATGGAAGTTCCATTGCCAAATTAATTCGTATAAAGTTTTTGCTACCAATAACACACAGTGAGTACACCACTTGTAGGTACAACACGCTACGCGGTAACTTCAGTTATGTATCCATTCTTCAATCACGCATTCATTCAATATACCCCAAAGCAGATCAAGTCAGACAATTTCAAGAATTTTTTAAAGAACTTTACATACCAAGAACGGACGGATATTTCAGTTAACAAGGTAAGTGTCATTTTTTAAAAATGGAACACGAAAATACGTTAAAATTATACTACAGAGCTGAATAAAGCTGAAGACTTGAGGGTGTACCGTGGTACACCACTCTCCTCCTCTGCGTGCCCTGGTTTATCACGTCATGAAGAGTCTTGGACTGAGGATGGTCTAACGGTCCGAAATCTGTAAACAGGGAAAAATGAAAATTCTTTCCGATGTGGACAAATTTTTCTTAAAATATTATGGTCGCTGTATTCCGTAACCGTGTAAAAAATTATAACACCATTTTCATATTCATCCATGTTTTCACTGATCCAAACAACTCGTACAGAACGTCATGGGACTGTAGACGGTCAGTTCAGCACCGAACAGAGTATATACGACGAAGTACCTCACAGTCCAGTCAGCTACCAAACTACTGAAGCTGTGGTTCGAAATGGAGAATGAAGCCACCTATACAAATAAACAATAATATTATCAGCATCTTGTGGTGCAGTTCTTCTTCTTGTTGCCTCCGTGCTTGCTAAGAAAATGGGATGAGAAGATCCGCCTTATGCAAGACACCTTTATTCTTTTGTTTCACCCATACATGTTTCAGCACTTTTGTGCTATCATCAGTGGGTTCTATTTATTTTTAACTGTAAATTTGTTGTTAACATATTAACATTTTCGTCGTTTACAACATTATGTAAAAGTTGCATTTATAACTTAATTGGCGAAAAGTAACATACCTTACATTATATTATTGTCCTCTTGTTTTGGTAGCTGTTATGCTACACAATATACAACATGTCCTCTGCAAACAGCAAAACGTAATTTATTTTCTATTTGTTATGTATTTACGAACGGAAATAAGACTGTATCACGTTTTCTTTCTGTAACTTACAGTTTTGAAGTTGTGGTACGTTTTCCTGTTTTGTTGGTGAAGTAAATGGGCTTACTTCTTTGCCTGTGTCCGTGTGGCAATGCAGTTTGTCGATTATTCAAAACATAGGCGGAGTTTTCGCTGCCATTACGTGTTGTTGTGGTTGTGTGACGTTCATTTGTTTCGTAGCGTGTTCTGTTGGCTGAGGCGCGCAAGTTTGAATTGTATTTGGTGTTAGTTGTGTGTGGTTTTATGTGGGTTTGTCTGTGTGTGATGAGTACTGGGGCAGAAAGGGAGTGTGTGTGTGTGTGTGTGTGTGTGTGTGTGTGTGTGTGCGTGTGTGTGTGTGTGTGTGAGAGAGAGAGAGAGAGACAGAGAGAGAGAGAGAGAGAGACTGAAAGAAAGGAAGAAAGAAAAGGGGGGGGAGGATTATGTGTGTGTGTGTGTGTGTGTGTGTGTGTTTTACTTGTATAGTTCTTCTATTGTGGCAAAGAGAGTTTTGTTGCACAGTGATGTGTATTCATTGAGTACTTTCTTTCCTTGGGCTATTGATTTTTGGATGTGGTAGTTTTCTTCTATAGTTAATTTTTGGTATAGGCTGCTGCTAGTTTTTAGGATGTGAAGGTCAGTTTCAATGTTTGTTGGGTGGTGGTTGTGTGCTACCAGGTGGTCTGCAAATGTTGAGTGTGTGCTATTGCTTTTCAGTGCTCTGAGGTGTTCATTGTATCTGGTTCTGAAGGTCCTGCATGTTTGGCCCACATATACAGATTGGCAGCAGTTGCAAGTAAGTTGGTAGATGCCAGATTGGCTGTATTTGTCAGTGTTGGTGGTAATTCTTCCAAGTCTGCTCTGTATTGTGTTGTTGGTTCTGTATGCTATGTTGAGTCCTTGTTTCTTTAGTATATTAGCCACCCTGTGTGTGAATTTGTTGTTGTAAGTCATTATGTGCCATTTGTTGCTTACTGTCTGCCGATTTGTTGTGTGATGAGTTGTGTTTGTATGTGTGTGTGTTTCATGGTTATGTGCTGTTTGTTTTTCTATTTTGTGGTTTATTTTGTCTACTCTCTTTGCATCATAACCATTCTCCTGTGCAATTTGTTTTATTGTGTTCAGTTCTTGTGTGTAGTCATGCTTATTCATGGGTATTTTGTTCAGCCTGTGAAGTAAATATCTGAAGCTGGCTTCTTTGTGGGTTATGGGGTGATTGGATTGGTTGTGAATAATGGTGCTGGTGAGTGTGGGTTTTCTGTAGATTGTGAATTCATGTTTGTTGTTTCTCTTGTGTATAGTGAGATCTAAGAAATTAAGTTTTTCATCTGTTTGTGTTTCTATGGTGAATTGTATTTGTGGGTGGATGGAGTTTATGTTATCATGAAGTTCTTTTATGCGGGACAGTGGTTCATCTATTAAGCAAATTATGTCATCTACGTATCTGTACCAATATATTATTTTGTACTGTTTTGGTATTACTATTTTGTCAAATATTTGTTTTTCTATCTGGTTGAGGAAAATGTCAGCTAGGAGGCCACTGATTGGGGATCCCATGGGTAGTCCATCTTGTTGAGAGTAAAATCTGTTGTTGAATGTGAAGTAGTTCTGTTCTGTGATGAGCCTGAGTATGGCTAATATTTCTTGTATGTTTGTTGTGGGTATGTTTCCTTGCAGTTGGAGGTTTCTTTCTATTATGTTGATGGTTTCTTCTGTTGGGATGTGTGTGTACATTGAAATTATATCAAATGAAACCAATGTTGCTGTGTTTGGTATGTATTCATTTTTTATTTTTTCTATTAAGTCACTTGAGTTCTTTAGACTTCTGTTGTCAGTGTATTTGTATATTGTCTGTAGCAGAGTGTGTGTGTGTTTGGCTAAGTGGTATGTTGGTGCTTTGGTGAAGTTAATTAATGGGCGTATGGGTATTCTGGGTTTGTGAACTTTAGGCAATGATTTTAGGGTGGGGGCCTTGGGATTTTTCTGTATCATTTTTTTAATCTGTGTTTCTGTGAAAATTGTTTCTATGTTTCTCAGGGTTTTCTGTAGCTTGCTTTGGTATCGGTTTGTTGGGTCACTTGTTAATTCTGTGGTGTTGTTGCTTTGGATGAATTCTAATGTTTTGTGAATGTATTCCTGTTTGTTTATGACTACTATTGAATTACCTTTGTCAGATTTTGTGATGATGGCATTTTCTTGTGTTAATTTATTCTGTAGTTCTCTGTAGGTTTTTTCTTCAGGAGTCCTAGTGTTTTCTTTTATGGTGGTTTTGATCTCTTTGATTATATTTCTTATTTCTTCAGCAACTAGTTCTCTTGTTAGGTTTGCATTAAATTCAGGTGTGTTTAGTGTTTCTTGTTGCTTTATGATGTTTTCAGATTCTCATCCCATTTTCTTAGCAAGCACGGAGACAACAAGAAGAAGAACTGCACCACAAGATGCTTATTTCTACACCAAGCCAGGTATTTCCATCGCAGCTCTTCAACAAATATCAGAACACAACCATCAGACTTCATAAAACCATACTCAACATTAAGTTCAATAAACTATGTTTGGCATATAAAATTGTACCTAACTATGTAACAATAACTGTAAACAACATGTCACTAGCAGCACAGCAGACAAAACGTAAGGCAGAAATCATGTGGATAAAGCAAGAAATCCGGTCTTTGTATTCCAAAAAACAGACTCTGAATATTGAATTATAGAGATTGCATTTAGAATTAGCTAATCACATAACATACCCACCATTTTTTGACGAACTAATATACAGGGTTAGAACATACACTGAGACCATAATAGGGAGAAAACAGACAATCCAACAAAAGAAACTCACAAAAATGTTAAATCACACAAACACCCACCAATCCCACCACCAATACAACCAACACACCTTTCACAAAAGAGTGATTAATCTAACAGACAAAAAATTATCTGAACAAGAAAGCAGCCTAATTGAAAAGGGTCCCAAACATAACATTAACACAATGGTGTCACATAGGACAGTAGAAAATATCATAACAGAATCTGAAAACATCATAAAGCAACAAGAAACACTAAACACACCTGAATTTAATGCAAACCTAACAAGTGAACTAGTTGCTGAAGAAATAAGAAATATAATCAAAGAGAACAAAACCACCATAAAAGAAAACACTAGGACTCCTGAAGAAGAAACCTACAGAAAACTACTGAATAAATTAACACAAGAAAATGCCATAATCACAAAATCTGACAAAGGTAATTCAATAGTAGTCATAAACAAACAGGAATACATTCACAAAACATTAGAATTCATCCAAAGCAACAACACCACAGAATTAACAAGTGACCCAACAAACCGATACCAAAGCAAGCTACAGAAAACCCTGAGAAACATAGAAACAATTTTCACAGAAACACAGATTAAAATAATGATACAGAAAAATCCCAAGGCCCCCACCCTAAAATCATTGCCTAAAGTTCACAAACCCGGAATACCCATACGCCCATTAATTAACTTCACCAAAGCACCAACATACCACTTAGCCAAACACACACACACTCTGCTACAGACAATATACAAATACACTGACAACAGAAGTCTAAAGAACTCAAGTGACTTAATAGAAAAAATAAAAAATGAATACATACCAAACACAGCAACATTGGTTTCATTTGATATAATTTCAATGTACACACACATCCCAACAGAAGAAACCATCAACATAATAGAAAGAAACCTCCAACTGCAAGGAAACATACCCACAACAAACATACAAGAAATATTAGCCATACACAGGCTCATCACAGAACAGAACTACTTCACATTCAACAACAGATTTTACTCTCAACAAGATGGACTACCCATGGGATCCCCAATCAGTGGCCTCCTAGCTGACATTTTCCTCAACCAGATAGAAAAACAAATATTTGACAAAATAGTAATACCAAAACAGTACAAAATAATATATTGGTACAGATACGTAGATGACATAATTTGCTTAATAGATGAACCACTGTCCCGCATAAAAGAACTTCATGATAACATAAACTCCATCCACCCACAAATACAATTCACCATAGAAACACAAACAGATGAAAAACTTAATTTCTTAGATCTCACTATACACAAGAGAAACAACAAACATGAATTCACAATCTACAGAAAACCCACACTCACCAGCACCATTATTCACAACCAATCCAATCACCCCATAACCCACAAAGAAGCCAGCTTCAGATATTTACTTCACAGGCTGAACAAAATACCCATGAATAAGCATGACTACACACAAGAACTGAACACAATAAAACAAATTGCACAGGAGAATGGTTATGATGCAAAGAGAGTAGACAAAATAAACCACAAAATAGAAAAACAAACAGCACATAACCATGAAACACACACACATACAAACACAACTCATCACACAACAAATCGGCAGACAGTAAGCAACAAATGGCACATAATGACTTACAACAACAAATTCACACACAGGGTGGCTAATATACTAAAGAAACAAGGACTCAACATAGCATACAGAACCAACAACACAATACAGAGCAGACTTGGAAGAATTACCACCAACACTGACAAATACAGCCAATCTGGCATCTACCAACTTACTTGCAACTGCTGCCAATCTGTATATGTGGGCCAAACATGCAGGACCTTCAGAACCAGATACAATGAACACCTCAGAGCACTGAAAAGCAATAGCACACACTCAACATTTGCAGACCACCTGGTAGCACACAACCACCACCCAACAAACATTGAAACTGACCTTCACATCCTAAAAACTAGCAGCAGCCTATACCAAAAATTAACTATAGAAGAAAACTACCACATCCAAAAATCAATAGCCCAAGGAAAGAAAGTACTCAATGAATACACATCACTGTGCAACAAAACTCTCTTTGCCACAATAGAAGTACTATACAAGTAAAACACACACACACACACACACACACACACACACACACACACACACACACATAATCCTCCCCCCCCCCTTTTCTTTCTTCCTTTCTTTCAGTCTCTCTCTCTCTCTCTCTCTGTCTCTCTCTCTCTCACACACACACACACACACACGCACGCACACACACACACACACACACACACACACACTCCCTTTCTGCCCCAGTACTCATCACACACAGACAAACCCACATAAAACCACACACAACTAACACCAAATACAATTCAAACTCGCGCGCCTCAGCCAACAGAACACGCTACGAAACAAATGAACGTCACACAACCACAACAACACGTAATGGCAGCGAAAACTCCGCCTATGTTTTGAATAATCGACAAACTGCATTGCCACACGGACACAGGCAAAGAAGTAAGCCCATTTACTTCACCAACAAAACAGGAAAACGTACCACAACTTCAAAACTGTAAGTTACAGAAAGAAAACGTGATACAGTCTTATTTCCGTTCGTAAATACATAACAAATAGAAAATAAATTACGTTTTGCTGTTTGCAGATGACATGTTGTATATTGTGTAGCATAACAGCTACCAAAACAAGAGGACAATAATATAATGTAAGGTATGTTACTTTTCGCCAATTAAGTTATAAATGCAACTTTTACATAATGTTGTAAACGACGAAAATGTTAATATGTTAACAACAAATTTACAGTTAAAAATAAATAGAACCCACTGATGATAGCACAAAAGTGCTGAAACATGTATGGGTGAAACAAAAGAAAAAAGGTGTCTTGCATAAGGCGGAACTTCTCATCCCAATAATATTATCGTTTAGCTGTTTATTGATGCTGCATTTAACCTGGTCGTATTAGTCACATCATATCATCCTCCAAATTGGGCAGAAACCATAAAATCACAAGCAATTAGAGACACTCACCAGAATAGAGTGCAGCATAGTTATCTGTTTGTGACAGTGTGGATGCGTTGTGTGATGGAACGCAGAGCCACCGAATGCGTTTGGGTTTTACTGTGATTGGTCGGAGCTAGGTCTATGCCACGAACATCTCGCTCGAAACGGTTTCAGATGTGCTCAGTAAGGAAGAAAAACTTAGGACAAAATCCTTATGTCTGCGGAGTGTTTCGCAAAGCATAATGACACAACTGCAACATTGGACGTTGCATTACTTCAGATGCAAATGGCACAGGTCGCTTGCAGGTAAGTACGGGAAAGTATGCTGGATAGGACAGTACATTCCTGCATCGTTTGGCGGTAATGGCAGCAATGTCATGGGCTCATATAAAAATCTGCCATAAGAGAAAGCGCAAAAATTTCTATCTAACAAAACAAAGTACATTTCGAAAAAATTACACCGTATCATCGGCGTGTAGGAATGTGAATCACCTCACATAATTCCAAGCGACGTCATCGCACGTTTGAAGTGCCCAGTGGCAGTAATATTCCGCCCATGGTAATTTTTCTACTCTGTGACGTGTGGCGAGCGGAGATAAATGGAAGTGGCGCGGCGTTTGCCGTACATCGAGTCGAGGTGCTAGTGAAGGCTAGTGCTGCATCACTTGTTGCTGTCCAGCTTTGAACCGACGACTAATCTTCGCTGTGTGACCCGCGTATCCCCTGTTATTACCTGCGTCAGTCGATGGTTGTCTTCTGTCACCAACACGGCAGATGACTGTGGCATGTGTGGTAGTCCGCAAATCGAGATACTGGTGGCGAACGCTAGACACAGTTTACCGGAAGAATCCGTCTTAGATGGAACGTCCCATACATAAAACATCAACAATCTTGTCACGATCAAATCAATAGCTCCGTCTTGTTCATCATGTACTCGACTGCTGAGCGTGCAAGGTATGACATTTGATAATAGTCATTTAACAGGCCAAAGTCCACTCGTCCTGAGGACAGGAACAGGATCAAACGCTGCTACTGCCAACGACTCGACGATCATAACAGTCGATATGAAATTATTTAAAAAAAAAACTTACTTGCTCAAGTCATGCTATTTCATCGACTCGCTCTGACGGGAAGTAGAGGCAAATAGCACTCATTCCTAGTCGGTTAATCGCCAACCATCAGTGTGAGCAAACCAATGAGTTCACAGCTAGCCCCGAATACATAAAGGCTGCACCGCCTGTACATGCTGTAGTCAATCACTGGATCTCCGTCTGCGCAGCCGGTGTCATGTACTTCGCCAGATTCGCCAAGCGCCGCAGCAGATGCAGTGAGAGGTGCCCAGCTAGTCTGTGATTTCTGTGCAGCCCTTACTCGCCACGCCACCTCTAACAAGCATCTCCCATTAAACATCACTTTCTAACTCGGAGAAATCACTTAAACGCGAATCAAGTTCTGTCACAAAATGTTGCTAGTGGGACGCTACTTTTCTCTGAGTAGTTTTAAAAGGCTTTTGGAGTTCGAGCTAGAATTCTGAACCAGAAGATTTTTTAATTCTTGATTAGCGTTGGCCGCCGCTACTAGCGACCTAAAATAAAATTACTTACAAAACATTAATTTGCTAGTAAAAATATAATCACTGAGGCCCAAGAATGCGAATCTGACGAAATAAATAATATTACGCTACTCCAAGTGTAGCTGAATTCCAGCGAAAACTGCCTTCTAAACATAGATTAAATAAAAAATTTAATAAAATCGTAACTCCATTCCACAATTATTAAGAAAAACTGCTCAGTGCACTCAACTACACATAAAATAATCTCACTTTCACTTTATTTAGTTTGTAAATGACAAGGACTAACTACTGAAAACGCATAAAATGATATATTCTTTGAAGAAAACTATAGAAACTGTTACATTTTATGACCGTTTTAAATCAATGCTATCATTGATGACAGTAGCCGTATCGGGCGCAGCCAGAATTTGAGCTCTCTGATGACGATATGAAACAGATGTACTTCCAGAAATGCATTTTAAGGGAAGAAAATTCGAATGGGACGGAAAATGGTGGGTGTGACGTACATACACAGACATAACAGGATTACGATTTCAGAAAAATTGTTCATATATTCAAGAGAAAGGGCTTCACGAGTTCAGGAAGTAAGTAACTCGTTAGTCCACCTCTGGCCCTTATGCATGCAATTATTCGCCATGGCGTTGATGGATAGTGTTGTAGGATGTCCTCCCGAGGGATAACGTACCAAATCCTGTCAAATTGGTAGGTTAGATAGTAAAAATTCCGAGGTCGTTGGAAGCCCGTACTCATTACGCTCCAAACATTCTCAGGTGGGGAGAGATCTAGCGATCTCGCTGGCCGAGATAGTTTGACAACCAGGAAGGCAAGTAGTAAAAACTCTCGCCGTTTGTGGGCGGGCACTGTATTTTGGGAATGGAAGCCGAGGTAGACTTGTCATGAAGGGTGACAAAACGGGTCGTAGACTATAATCGACGCAGCGGTGTTCCTTAAGGGTGCCGCGGTGACAACTAAATGTGTTCTACTATGGAAAGAAGTGGCACCCCAGACCATCACTCCTGGCTTTCGGGCAGTATGGCGGGTAACATTCAGGTCACCGCTGTCCTGGGGTCTCCAGACACTTCTTCTACATGGAATCATATTGACTGTAGTTGAATCGTCTTCACTGATTAGTCATGCTTCAAATTAAGCCCCGATTATCACCGAAGACACGTCAGAGTACGCCTCGGACAGTCGTGCGATACCAACCTGACCTTCGCTCACTTTACGGTCCGACAAGTGGGAGTAGTGGTCTGGGGTGTCGTTTATTTTCATGCAGGACCCGTTTGGTTGTCATCAGCAGCACCCTAGGAGCACAGCCCTTCATGGGAGGCCGTCCTGGGTTCACATTTAAGCAAGATAACTCCCTCCCACAAATAGCGAGGGTTTCTACTGCTTGTCTTCGTGCACGTCAAACCTTATTTCGGCCAGCAAGGTTGCCGGATCTCTCCTCAATTAATAACGTTTGCAGCATTATGGACAAGGTCCTCCAGCTGGCTCGGGATTATGAAAATCTAAAGCGTTAATAGGACAAAATTTGACAGGATACGTCTCAGGAGAACATCCAACAATTCTGTTGATTACAAACAATCCTGTCGGAAGAACATTCGCAAGTGGGCATTATAGCAGAGGTTGAAAATCGTTCAAATGGCTCTGAGCACTATGGTACTTAACTTCTGAGGTCATCAGTCCCATAGAACTTAGAACTACTTAAACCTAACTAACCTAAGACATCACACACATCCATGACCGTGGCAGGATTCGAACCTGCCACCGGAGCGGTCGCCCGGTTCCAGACTGTAGCGCCTAGAACCGCTCGGCCTCCCAAGCCGGCTGAGGTTGAAAATACCGCGTCAGTTGTAAGTTATATTATTTTCACACTACCGGTTTCGGACTGCCATAAGCCCATCCTCAGCTATCGTAGCACGGCTACGGCACCTGAGGATGGGCTTATAACAGTCCGAACCAGGTTGTGTGGAAATAAAGTAATTTACAACTTAAGAGGTTTTTTCAACATCTGTTGATTGGTTGGTTGTTTTCGGGGAGAGAAGCAAACCGCAAGGGAGGGACGGGGAAGTACGTCGCCCTTACCCTTTAAAAGGAACCATCCCTGCATTTGTCGGAAGTCATTTAGGGAATTCATGGAAAACCTAAATCAGGATGGCAGGACGCGGATTTGAACCATCACCATCCCGAATGTAAGTCCTCTATGCTAACCACAGTGCCACCTCGCTCGGTGACAATTCTGTCAATAAATGCTTAGCCAAATAACTGCTTACACAAGGGCCAGAAGTTGAACAACGCCTAATTGACTTGCTTAGTTTGTGAATCTCTTTCTCTAGAATAAATTATCCAATGTTTCTAAAGTTGTAATTATTTGTTTGTTTCTACATTTACATCACATACTTTACTGATTATTGTCTCATTCGGATAATTCCTCTGTGATGCGTCGTATTTTTTGTCTTAGAGTGTATTATGGAAGGGATGTTATCGCACTTGCTGACCTCTCATCGTTCAACAGCAATTTGAAATTATTTTTCCTTGTTTATATCTGAAATTATTATATTTCTCCACAATAAATAGAAACGGGTGATACGGAACCGTTGCACAGATTTACATTACCTTTACGGAAACAATCATGATAAAAGTTTTATTTAACAAACGAGTAAAGTTAACGATAAAAATTGCACAGGATATGTTGACAGGACCTTATAAGTGCTATATAAATAGCATTGCGAATCCGTTTCATATCTGTAGAGGAAAAATAATCTTACAAAAGATGGTTGAAATTTCTGTGGCTGTTAAGAAACAGTAGTAAATTATTTCAGCGTAATGAAACAGTAGTAAATAGTTTCAGCGTAGAGCTATGTGGATAATCAGGTGGAGAGTGAAATGTGAAGGAAAGAAGATTAGGGATATTCATCCATTCGAGTAAGTTACAGTGGATGGCGTATTAACTATGACTGGACAGTCCTGGTGAAAGAGGTCTCCCGAAACGGACCAACCGGACACTTACCTTATGCGATGTGTGGAAACGACGGAAAACCTAAATATGGATGCTTGGGCAGGGATTTCAACGCTATGTTTCCAAATATGAGGCCAGTAGCTTGCCTACTGCGGTACTATGATTTGCAGACTGGGAGGGAGAGTACCCATAGTTAAGTGGATAGCAAACAAGCCTATGACAGAGACAGATAGATGACGTGAATCAGTATTTCTCTTCTAAATATAGAAAGGTTCTTTATTTCTACGATATATTTTCCGAGCTGGATTCGTGATAAGGAAAAGAAATTTGGGGAACTGACTACCACACAGAAGACATATTATGACATTTATGGAGACCGAATGTCTACTCTGAAGGAATTAATATGGATTCCGAAGCCAATAATCATGTGATAACACACCTCGCCTTTTTCCTCCACGAGACTCAGAAAGCACTTGATACCGGCGCCCAGGATGACCACACGTTCCTCGACTTGCAGAAGGCGTTAGATATGATCTGTAATTGAAGTCTTATGAATACAATTCAAACGTATGGCATATCAGATAAGTTGTTTCATTAGGTTGAAGAAGTCGTAGCAAACAGATCACATCATGTCCGTCGCACCGGAAGAAAAACTTCAGACGTAAAAGTAACTTGGAGCGTATTACATGGGAGTATTGTAGGACTGTAGCATTTTACAATCTGTATAAATGATCTAACATCGGAAGTTCCGTGAGGTCTTTCCCAGGTGAAGCTGTTCTAAGAAGAGAAATCGTAACGCTAAGAAGTGTAGCGAAATGCAGGAAGACCTACTCAAACAAATGAAACGTATTACTCGTAGATAGGCAGAAATAGACACTGTTCTATGATTACACGCTTTTAAGACAATCACTGGATAAAGTCATAATCGTTAATCATGTGGGAGTATTTGTACCGAGATACTTAAGCTGGAACCACAACATAAAACGAAACGCAGGTGAGGCAGACGCCAGAAAGACATTCACAGGAAGATTCCTTAGGAGATATAATCCACCCTTAAAGGAGGCAGCTTACAACACCCTAGTCAGTCTGAGATCGGCAGCAGACAGAAAGGATACAGGCAATAGAGAAGATCTAAAGAAGAGCAGCATGTTTTATTATATGTTCATTTAACAGGCACGAAAAAGTCATGGAAATGGTCAGCTAACCTCAATGGTAGGCGCTACAGGAGAGGCTCTGCGTATCAGTGTGTGCTTAATTGTCAAAATTGCGAGAGCGTACGTCCCTAGAACAGTCAAGCCGTACGTTGACTCCTCCTACGTACGCGGGGCGTTCAATAATTTACGCAACACTTTTTTTATGAAAGCAGTTTGCCTTCATTCAGGATTCCAATACACCATATTATTCCCACACTTCTGGCTACAAAACTCTATGTTGCAACATCATTTCCGTTCAATGTGACGGCCTTCCGACATCTTACTGGGAGGGCCTATGTACACAAATGGTACTACTCTACAGGTCCACGCCAGAACCAACGTCTTGCTGCATCACTAATTTCCCCATCATCCACATGCTGCCTCCCGTGGAGCGCGTCCGACATTGGGCCAAACAGCAGCCCCGGATCTACGACATTTGGGAACTGGGAGAAATTCATTTACTCCAGACCGTAGTAGAATGTTTAAAATGGAAAGGCAAGTTCATTGAAAGCTAAGTAATTACCTACGTCAGAAAGAATTGACACCACGTGGAATCCGTAGATGTGATACGTATTACATAAACTGAAAGTGGAGAGGGAGAAAGGAAAGGGAAAGAACTTATGATATCACCAGCATCGGGACCTTATATATCACTGCAGCGGATTCTGCATTGTGTCTGTTCTTTGGAACATGTGCAAAAGAGCAGACACCACGCATTTAAATAACTGATACGTCTCGATGGGCCACGAAACCACAACCGTCACTGCTCATGCACATCTACGTTCGACCTCCGACGGGAATCTAAAATTAGTGAGCGCTGGTCACATGGACAGAGTCTGTGGATAAGCAGTGGCGCTGGGTAGAAGTGTGAGTCGACCAAGGAGCGTGCCGAGATAGTACACGCATTTGCGATAAAGACTGTGTCTGGGTGGCGCAGTGCTTAACGCAGCTGCGTAGTAACCAGGAAATCCTGAGTTAGAGCCCGATCCGGCACACATTTTCCCTCGTCACTGCCGATTCCGTATAAGGTCCCGATGCGGTTGATGTCATTAATTCCTTCCCTTTCCTTTCATTTCCCTCTCCCTCTGCCTTTAGTTTACACAAGTAATTATCATGCTTGCGTAAGAAAAAAAAAAGTGTTTCGAATTTCAATTCTTTTCGGCAAAAGCTATGCAGAGAGACAATGGGTGTTTTTAACAAGCCATGAGAGTTCTAGAGGTTAGTTGCAAGGGATGGCATAGACCGTAGAGCTTACCAGCTTATCGTCGGCACGTAGATGAACGGCATATCTTAGTGTCTACCTCAGGAGTGCGTGGCCTCTACTGCAGACTCGACCAGTGCCGTAGTCTCGTAATGCGATGGAATTAATAGCGAGTCTAAAGTCTATAAGTCCGAATCGAAGGCAATGGACGTCAAAGCATGCTGTTATCTAATACGACAGCAGAATGATGAGAGAGTGTTAACGTTGACAGGGAACGAATAGGTCACGATAAAAGAGCGAAAAACGAGTCAGACGAATGAGACGAAGCAAATGAACAAAACGAATTTGGCTGAACGTGGTGTCTCCGCCAGTTTGATAACCAGGAAAGTGACTTTCGTGGCTAAGAACGTAGTCTGCTTTGCTATCTTGCAGGGTAGCTGCACAGACACATCTTTGTTACGTCTTTATGATGGGGGACAAGGAATTTCTAGTCCCCTCCACATGACACCAACACGAAGTCACGGAAGTCAACATCTCCATCCTCGATTGCGTGGACACGAAAAAAAGTTGAATGGAAACATCTTTTTTGTAACTGCCACCACCTCATTGGGATTTTTAATGAAAGTTATTTACGAAAGTCACATAATTATTCTGACATCACTGTCTGAAAGTCCAGTCTTTCCATAACACATTTGTAGTTTCAAAATGTAACGGATGATTGAGCCACTAGAAGTGGTTCGGATATGTTTCTGTACTTGCTTAATATATCTGTAATCGAATCGTGATTACAGTCGGTCTATTTTTAATTTCATCAGCTGTCAGAAACTGCGATCTGATCTTAATTTTATCGATTTATTACCTGCTCTTTCTTTCTATGGGTTTGATATGCGTAATAGTCGACTTGGACTCTCCAATATGATCTATGAATTATTTATGAGGCCCAATGACTCATGGGACACGATAATGATCAGTCACCTTAGTATGTATGCATGGCCCAGTTGCGATGACCAGATTATGGGGATTCTACCAAAACTAGTCCAATAAAATGGTTCAAATGGCTCTGAGCACTATGGGTTTTAGCATCTATGGTCATCAGTCCCCTAGATCTTAGAACTATGTAAACCTAACTAACCTAAGGACAGCGCACAACACTCAGTCATCACGAGGCAGAGAAAACTAGTCCAATAAAATAAAGACACGATGCTGTAACTTTTCGACATTTATGTCTATTTCTCCGAATACCTGCGTATCTAACGTCACATACATTTTGTAAACCTGAGACTTTTCCATAATGATCAACACATATATGCGAAGAGGCTTCCATGGCTGTTTCATCGAGCACTTACAAAGAGTGCATACTTAACTAAGCAATTAATAACACAATCACGGATTAATACAGGAGGAAAAATTATGAATGCAATCATCGCATTAATCGGCCAGATGCATGAACGTTTAACTAGCCCTAAAACTTAACACGCAAATTTCTATATCAATTTTTCATAGTATTCTGCGACATCCGAAGTGATATTTCGATAGAGGCCAGCGGATGGTGATTTCAAGGTAATTTTAATATCTGTCAAATCAGATGTCTAAGAAACTCAGAAGATGACGTTACAGGAAGGTGCAGTTGCATTCACGTTGGAGATGCAGTCACACTACCGCAGGGCAAGAACTGGTTTTTCACAGGCTCGCCCACTGGCGCCACTGCAGAATGACCTACTTAAGTGCTAGGGCTTTTATGTCCATCCATGAGGGTGATGGTCTGTGGGACTTGGGCCGTTCACTTACGTAATAAAAGGAAACACCTACGGCCGTCGTTTTAATGTTATTTTATCGCTGACTCAGTACACCACCTACAGGTCTTAACTGACGCTGAGGGAGTGAACTCCAGTCGTATACAAGATCTCTTCAGCTATGAAATGGCCTACGTAGAATGCTGTAAATGCGATGTCGTGCCTGCAGCACACAATTACTGGTTGCAGACGCCACATCTTTTTTATAGCATTCTACTGATACTAATTCATAGATGAAGGCCAATGATGGGGTCATGTGTACAATGGAAGAATCCCCTCTGCGTCAGCTAACGCTTGAACATGGTGTATTGAGTGGCTGAAATTGGTTGTAATATAATGAAATAACATCAAAAGAACGGCTGCAGGTGTTTCATATTATTGCGTAAGTGCTAGGGAGTCTTTTGCCTCCACTTTGGCTAAAAAGTTGCGGGACTGCTGAATGCAGCCTCCCCAGGATGGCTGGCTGCTGCAAGTACTTTTCCCAGAGTAGGTACCTCACTGTGTATCCCGCGAGACAACAATTCCTTGGAGCTCCAATCTCAGAGTCCACAGTTATGTAGTTTATTGGCATAGCCATTAGGTCGCACCATTTTGAGGATCCCTTTTCGACGGATCCCATTTCGACAGATTCGTGACAGTCCTGTTAAATAGTTTTGAGCAGACACTGAAGATGTTGCCGTTATCTTTAGTTAACATCTATTGAACTTCATTACTTTGGAGTCATTTGCGTCTTGAGTCACTGTCGTAAGAAACGGGTTAGGCCGCTATAATATGCACGCGCTTACTGCAATAGTTATCATTATGCACTCACAAAGGTTCACCTGTGAGCTGGTTTCACGCCACTAACAGAGTCTACTGGATAAGAGTTGTTGTACTTGCTGCTCTTTACTTTCGTTTCTCACATTTCCCACGGCGAACAATATTTCCCATCTCCCTTTTAGGACTGTTTCCCACGCTTTCCGAGTTATCACTGGCTAGAGACGGGACGAGCATTAGTTTCAGTTTGAGTATTTTTCTCTTGTAACTTTTAAATGCTATGGAAGACTGGCTACACGATGAGTAATTTGGAATTGTGAATTGATGTCGTAGCACAATGAAACAGGGTACCACACCGTGTTGTGTTTTAAATGGTCGATATACACTGGAGAGCCAAAGAAACTGATACACCTGCCTAATATCGTGAATGGTCCCTACAAGCAAGCATAAGTGCCGCAGCAAGACGTGACATGGACTCGACTAATGTATGAAGTAGTGCTGGATGGTACTGACACCATGAATCCTTCAGGGCTGTCAATGAATCCGTAAGAGTACGGGGGAGTGGAGATCTCTTCTGAACAGCACGTTGCAAGGCAACCCAGATATGCTGAATAATGTTCATATCTGGGGAGTTTGGTGGCCAGTGGAAGTGTTTCAACGCAGAAGAGTGTTCCTGGAACCACTATGTAGCAGTTCTGGACGCTTGGGGGCCACACTGTACTGCTGGAATTGCCCAAGTCCGTAGGGATGCACAATGGATATGAATGGATGCAGGTGATCAGACAGGATGCTTAACTACGCGTCACCTGTCAGAGTCGTATCTAGATGTATCAGGGGTTCCATATCACTTCAACTGCACACACCCCACACAATTACAGAGCATCCACCAGGTTGAGCAGTCCTGTGTTGATATGCAGGGTCCATGGATTCAGGAGATAGTCTCCATACCCGTACACGTCCATACGCTGGATGCAATTTGAAACGAGACTCGTCCTACCAGGAAACATGTTTCCAGTTATCAGCACTCCAGTGTCGGTGTTCACGGGCACATGCGAGCCGTAAGGCTTTGTGTCGTGCAGTTATCAAGGGTACACTCCTGGGCCTTCGGCTCGGAAAGCCCATACAAATGATGTTTGGTTGAATGGTTCACACGCTGATACTTCCTGATGGCCCAGCATAGAAATATGCAGAAATTTGCGGAAGGATTGCACTTCTGTCACGTTGAACGATTCTCTTCAGTCGTTGTTGGTCCCGTTCTCGTAGGATCTTTCTCCGGCGGTAGTGATGTACGTTTGATATTTTACCGGATTTCTAATATTCACGGCATACTCGTGAAGTGGTCGCACAGGAAACTCCCCACTCCATCGCCACCTCGGAGATGCTGTTTCCCATCGCTCGGGCGCCGACTATAACACCACGTTCTCACTCACTCAAATCTTGATAACCTGCCATCGTAGCAGCAGTACCGATGTAACAACTACGCCTTACACTTGTTGTCTAATATTGGCGTTTCCGACCGCAGTGCCGTCTTCTGTCAGTTTATATTGGTCTGTATTTCAATACGCATGCCTATGCTGATTTCGTTGGCGCTTTAGTCTAAAAAAATGTTCAAATTAATGTGAATTCCTAAGGGACCAAAATGCTGAGGTCATCGGTCCCGAGACTTACACACTACTTAAACTAACTTATAATAAGATCAATACACACCCGTGCCCGAGGGAGAACTCGAACCTCCGGAGGAGGGTCAGCGCAATCCGTCACATGGCGTCTCAACCGCGTAGCCAATCCGCGCGGCTTTAGTGTACATTTCTTTATTTAAATTTCTATTTTTCTTCTGCGCGTTTATGTGCTTCCCCCTGTCCATTATTCCGTAACTGAATAAGCCTGAAACACATGTCGTGGGTTGGGTATCCAGTCCTGCCTTGGTCAGCAGGCAGATGGTCTTCTGATAAGTCAACTTTTATTTAGAGATAGTGAAACGGTAACAGACAGGCCAGCAACTTAAATACATTATTGGCCATTAAAATTGCTACACCACGAAGATTACGTGCTACAGACGCGAAATTTAACCGACAGGAAGAAGATGCTGTGTTATGCAAATAATTAGCTTTTCAGAGCATTCACACAAGGTTGGCGCCAGTGGTGACACCTACAACGAGATGACATGAGCAAAGTTACCAACCGATTTCTCATACACAAACTGCAGTTGACCAGCCTTGCCTGGTGAAACGTTGTTGTGATGCCACGTGTAAGGAGGAGAAATGCGTACCATCCCGTTTCCGACTTTGATAAAGCTCGGATTGTAGCCTATTTCGATGCGGTTTATCGTACCGCGTCAGTGCTGCTCGCGTTCGTCGAGATCCAATGACTGTTAGCAGAATATGGAATCGGTGGGTTCAGGAGGGTAATACGGAACGCCATGCTGGACCTCAACCGACTCGTATCACTAGCAGTCGAGATGATACCCATCTTATCGGCATGGCTGTAATGGATCGTGCAGCCACGTCTCGATCCCTAAGTCAACAGATGTTTGCAAGACAACAATCATCTGCACGAACAGTTCGACGACGTTTGCAGCAGCATGAACTATCATCACGGAGACCATGGCTGCGGTTACCCTTGACGCTGCATCACAGACAGGAGCGCCTGCGATGGTGTACTGAAAGACAAACCTGGGTGCACGAATGGCAAAACGTCATTTTTTCGGATGAATCCAGGTTCAGTTTACAGCATCATGATGGTCGCATCGGTGTTTGGCGATATCGCGGTGAACACACATTGGAAGCGTGTATTCGTTATCGCCATACTGGCTTATTACCCGGCTTGATGGTATGGGGTGCCACTGATTACACGTGTCGGTCACCTCTTGTTCGCTTTGACGCCACTTTGAACAGTGGACGTTACATTTCAGATGTGTTACGACCCGCGGCTCTACCCTTCATCCGATCCCTGCGAAACCCTACATTTCAGCAGGATAATGCACGACTGCATGTTGCATGTCCTGTATGGGCCTTTCTGGATACAAGAAATGTTCGACTGCTGCCCTGGAGAGCGCATTCTCCAGATCTCTCACCAATTTAAAACGTCTGGTCAGTGGTGGCCGAGTAACTGGCTCGTCACAATACGCCAGTCACTACTCTTGATGAACTGTCGTATCGTGTTGAAGCTGCATGGGCAGCTGTACCTGTACACGCCAACCATGCTCTGTTTGGCTCAATGCCCAGGCGCACCAAGGCAATTATTACGGCCAGAGGTGGTTGTTCTCGGTACTGATTTCTCGGGATCTATGGACCCAAATTTCGTGAAAATGTAATCACATGTCAGTTCTAGCATTATATATTTGTCCAATGCATACCGGTTTATCATCTGCATTTCTTCTTGGTGTTGATATTTTAATGGCCAGTAGTGTAAATTTGTCATTTGATTTGATCGAGACCCACCACACATCGCTGAAAATTTTCACTAACACCACACACCATAATCTATCCTACTATGGAAAGATTGTAGTAGCATCTCGTCAGCAATCGAAAGGTCACTGTTTTGGAAATGAGCATTTCGGCAGTAAATGTAATCTCCTCAGTCGAGCGAAGATTATTTTGAACAAATAAAACGTATTTGTTTGCTGTCATAGCACTCGGTTAAGCGAACGAAGTACTGAACACACAGTGTCGTTCGATAGAGTACACCGCCCTTGATCACACTGCAGTTTGAAGTCCCTCACGACAAGAGAGCGTTCGATAACCATTAAGGCCGAGATCAGCGCTTCCCGAAGGGACGTGACCGCTCGAATGGGCACGCATAAATGTTTATGGAGATGCGGTTAACATGCAAATCGTGGCGATATTATCAGGCGTGGCACGGCGGACAGGCGAGCGCCCGCCTTGCTTGTCGGCTGCCGCGTGGGGCGGCCGAGGCGGCCCCACGTGCTCCAGCTGGCATTCAGGACCACTTCCGCTGATTCGGCAAAAGGCTGCTGCCGCGGTGGTGCGTGGGAAGTCCCGGGCACGACTCGCAACGTCATGCACGGCTGCAGCAATTTTCCGGTGCCCAGTAATGGAACAATTCAATTACGCGGTCGTTTAAATGCTTCCGTGAAGCGGAGAGGTTGGGGATTCGAGGACTGGACGCACGCACTCCGCGAGTAACTGTCGGCGTACGAACACGCGAACGCAAGCGCTTGCCCCCAGATGGGAATGTCTTCTCTAGAAGATGCAACCACGGCATCAATACACACCGGGGTGGCACCAGTACACACCAGGGCTCCCTTTTGTAGGAGTTGGTTTCAGGTGAAGCTGCACTTCGCAGCATTGCCTTATTTGTCGTTACCTGTAACACAGACATTTCCCGAATAGCGTGATCAGCGTAAATTTGCTCTTTGCGAGCACGGGCATCTAGGAAAAAAAAGGTGCGTCACGCGTGACGCAAGCGCTTGCCCGCAGTTGGTAAAGGCAGCTACCGACAATACAGCACGACGCGTCCTCCTTGAATTGAGCGTTCACTAACGCTGGGACTTTAAGGAATGACCCACTTCTATTTTCTTCTGTTAAACACGTCAGACTGGTTGCATGATTCGGGGAAGGGGACCAAACGGCGACTTCGTTGGTCCCATCGGATTAGGGAAGTATTGGGAAGGACGTCGGCCGTGTTCTTTCAAACGGACCATCCCGGCATTAACCTGAAGCGGTTTAGGGAAACCTCGGAAAACCAAAATCGGGATGGCTGGGCTCGGATGTCAACCGTCGTCGTCGTCAATGCGAGTCCAGTGTGCTAACCACAACGCCACCTCGCTCGGTCGACTACTGGAATATTTCCAAGCGCCCTTATGTACAAAATAATTGGAAATTTTTGATATATAATTATTGGTATCTGAGTACGCAGCATTAGAGTCTTGTAATCGTCGAGTTCCTGGTTAGAAACGTCCTAGAAACATCTCTTTTTAACTGTTACTGATATTCCATATTTACAGCAAATGTAAAAGTTAATTCAAAATAGAGCATCCTTTTTTAATTACATATTTCCATTTTTACTTACCTAAAATACGAGTATTCAGAAGCAACTAAAATTTGGTATAAAAATGGGAAACACCAACTACACCCTAAAATCCATGTTAATTTCTAGAGATCGAGCAGTATCAGTGATTGATACCACTTTTTTTTAACAATAAGGCATTCCTCATGCCTATATCAGACACTAATTCCTTTTCACGCAACCGCTGGCCGGGGTGGCCGAGCGGTTCTAGGCGCTACAGTCTGGAACCGCGGGACCGCTACTGTCACAGGTTCGAATCCTGTCTCGGGCATGGATGTATGTGATGTCCTGAGGTTAGTTAGGTTTAAGTACTTCTAAGTTCTAGGGGACTGATGACGTCAGAATTTAAGTCCCATAGTGCTCAGAGCCATTTGAACCATTTTTTCACGCAACCAGCGAGAAAAAGTAATCAGAAGTCACTGTTATCATAAAAATCTACAAAAAAAGGAAGATAAATTTCACATGTTTTAGCGATAAATACTTATCTGTTGGCTATCACAGTGATTTAACTTTACTGAATGAACGTCCGTCACTCCTTTGACATTCTATATGTTTTACGTATTTTCTGTAGAATTGGATCATGTGGTGTATCACTAAGTGAATCACCTATATCAATAAGAGTAGTCTTAGAAAGGTGTCTCCTCTGGGATGGAAATGTGCGTTTTACGTCATTGGCCGGGAGCCCCCTTACGGGGCAGGTCCGGCCGCCTTGGTGCAGGTCTTGTTACATTCGACGCCACATTGGGCGACCTACCCCCACCACCTAAAGAGAAGGCCGCGGCGCGCTCTTGTGACGTCACGCAAAGCGGGCCAGGGTTGGCTTGGCGCTGCGCTTAAAGAATCGAGACGCACGGCCTGCAAACCTTTGTCAAACGGTTTTACAGAACCTATTCCGTAAAAAATAATTAATTTCTGAAATACTTTTAGCTTTATATCGCAGCTTCATGATGAAGTGCCAATCATTTCGATAATGGTCATAACTATTGTGGTATTTCACAGATGACTATCAAATTTGAGAACGTTGCCATCAAAAATAGGGGTTGCTATGAATTTGTGTTTGATGCATATTACACATTCTATTGCTGAGTATGAAATACAGATGAGATTTTGAAATTTTCGTAAAACTTTGGATCAATATCTGCTTCCAATCTCGAAAAAATTGAGCATCTGCAGTAACTTCACTTCCGATCGCAACGCGCGGGAATGAAATATTCATAACGCCTGTCATATCTCGTAAACCGCTGGAGATAACGAAACGAGATCTTGGCAAACGATACCACGCAAAGAGGAGAGTACTTTGCCGAATGGTTAAAATAAGTAACTTTATCAATCGCGATATAGCAGAAACTATAGTTTATAATTCTTTTTTACCGGTAATGTAATTGCATAAGACTTATCAATAGCCAGTGAAAACGTACGAGTGCGGGATGTAAATAATATTGCGATATACATGATAAAACAAGGTACATTTGTGAAAAATGCACTGTGATAAAGTACATTCTTTCTGGACCAGACAACTATTATTTACACTCACTTGAAAAATTCTGCACTAATACAGTGTATAATATTAAATTCCTCTGCCTTTAGTATCCTAAATAAATATTGTGTAGCTGTTTATAGAGCTCCCTCAGGAAAGCTGAGTACATTCCCCAAGCAAACAATCACTTTTAACTCACCTCAAATAAACAATTATGCGTTGTTATTGTAATGTAAATTTTCTTTCCTGTAAAAATATGGCAGATTTTGAGCATAAGTCAACAGTGATAATCTACAAACCTTCAGCAGACATTTGCAGCAGTTGGAATGAGACAATGAGTCAAGCTAAAAACGTCAATAATAAATTTAACCTATTTCTAGATTAATTTGTTCCATTGTTTGACACATCGAAAAATAAAACAGATATGCTTCATACGGAGAGATCGCTTTTTAAACATGAAAACAGCAGTTTCAACATTCGTTAGCACTCATGCTAACTAATGCGAGAGTGAAAAACAACACCCACTCACAAATAGAGAATAAAACGTAACGGTAATGCGTAACAAAATACGAACTGCAGAGAAATTTAAACACGAATAAAAAGTAACACGAGCCTCAAATTTATATTTCGTTTTCAAAATCAAAATAAAGCCACTTGATAACGAATACTGGGCCTATTTACTGCGAACTTTTGCTCACAATTTTAGTTAAATGTATCCAAAATGCAAGATATTCCACCAGAAAAAAATAATAATTGTACTAGGTATATAGTTTGTACATACCTTCGTGTGCTCAGTGGGTTGGAAATTGTCCCGATGAATCGCTGAAATACATTTCCAACGCAGATTCGCATCTTTCGGAAAGGAAAACAACATTACTTTCGGTCGAGTTCCGTAATTCCCACGACACCTTGGCACACAACACTTGTAAACCATGTTCACAGTAGCTTCACTGCCCGTAAACACTGTAATAGCTAGTTTTAAGCACGAATATAGCACTCGATCCAACAAACGTTTAGATAAACAAACGCTTCGAAACACAACATGGTGGCCCGCTTGGAGTGACGTCACGACCTGCTATGAATTTCGCGCCGCGGCCTTGTCTCTAGGTGGTGGTGGACTTACCCGCCGGATGGGGATGAAATGATGACGAAGACAACACAAGACCCAGTCCCTGAGCGGAGAAAATCCCCAGCAGGGAATCGAACACGGGCACCTTAAGATGGCAGTCCGTCACACTGTCCATTCAGCTATCGGGGCGGAATCCGCTGGAAAAATTTCTGCGGACGTCCATGGTATTGCGTGATTCATGTTTTTCCAGAACATAAAGTGCATTTCACACCATTGCAATTTCATTGTTCAAGCAAACGCTGAAGTTCAAAAATGTCGTGCAACACGCAAAGACTGACTCTGATAGTGAATTCAGAAGGAAAAAAAACCAGTGTAGATTAATATGCCACAGTGATACTTCATATTGCTGTTGAAACTTTTCTGTGTTAAACTTTGTGATATTTTTGTAAATTCACGGTTAGGTATTTTAGATGGCTTTTGTCGCAAAAGTATACGGGACATGCCACTTTAATCCGCATGTCGGTGCTCGTCCTATTAAACTATGATCATGTTCCCAGATTAATTTTATTAAATAATTATTTATATACAGACATGTTGTGAGCGGGGTCCATTAGCTTGTGTACTTGTGGAACACTTCAAAGGCATATGAGAACGTAGAAAAACGAGGGTAGGTACAGGCAGTTGGACTCGGGATGCGGCGAGCGACAGACGTATTATCAGTGCCGATAAGACAGTTGTTTTCAAGTAAAAAACATTTTACCATAACAGTTACCGTTGAAGCGATGTACATAATAATTTACCTAGAGTTTTCATAGTATTATGTTGTCGTTCAATTTCCTCAACGCTATAAAGAATGGCCGTTGCTATTTGCTTCAAAATGTTTGCCTCCTCAATTTTATCATGATTAGTAAGTGGCAGTTTCAGAATTATGTGGAACATAGCCCGGGTGAATGCCAGTTTCTGATCATGTGTATGGTCTGGACAAGTCCTTATAATTGAGTCCATGGTTGTTGGCTTTCTAAAAATTCCGAATAAATCAGCAAATATCACATTATCCATGGTAAACGACCTCGTTCTGTTTCAAGGTACAGATTGGTACGGGATCGACAACGATCCATATGTTATGTAATTAGTATTCAGTATGTGCACAACTTTTTTTGCCATAAAAATCTGCAAGAGAAGAATTAACAATATATTACACATAACTTGAATATATTGTACTGTACTTAAATGTGTAACCTCGAAATATTTCCAGATACTCTTCAGAACATTACCTCATGTCTAACAACAATAAAAACCATACAACATGGTGTGCAATCGTGCAATCGCTTATAAAGATCTCCAGCACGCGTCCCTACACGTGATTTTGAAATCAGTCACTAAAGTACCGACCCAAAATCGTCCACTCTATCCTCTAGGTACAATACTCTCCCCTACCTGTTAACATTATTTATAGTGGTAGCTAGTATAAGTTTCAGCTATTGACAGTTGAAATGAAGGGACAAGTGTACACAGACTCTTTAGTGCCCCTCATTGCATGATTATCTCCTCAGCAGCATTTAGAGTTTCTGCGTAATTCCCAGTACGCTTTAATATCTACCCGTCGCTCAAACATCTCTTGGGCCAGACATTTTTTTTCCATCGCATACGGATCTTTCACCCTACGATTTCTGTATTGCAAGTTATACATTTGTCCAGAATTTACGTCAAATTTCAGTCACTTCAAAGTAGGGTGGTAGACGACAACAGCATTTTTTAACCGAGCCTTCGGAGTAAGGGCTGCTTTAACTTGTGTGGTCATTGCTTCGAAGTGACCTTTATAACAAGCATCACTGGGATTAGTGAACACAGGGTTGTCGTAGAGAGAGTGAATACTGTAACCCCAAATCCTCCAAAAATAAACGCAAAGTAACCTATTCAAAACAACAGATAAAAATTCACTTGACTCCTTCCTGAGAGACAATCTCCACTCCTTCCAAATTAATAATGTAAGTGGAGACCAGATGTGGCTTGAATTCAAATAGCCACAAATTGAGAGATTTATAGCAAATAAATTAACAACCAACGGAACCGATCCTCCTGGGTTCACAAAACGGGTCAGGACACTGTTGCAGAAACAACAATCAAAAAAAGTCAAATGCAAGCAGACGAAAAATCCCCAAAATTGGCAATCTTTTACAGAAGTTCGAAATTTAGCGCAGACTTCGATGCGAGACGCTTATAAGTTTCCACAACGAAACTTTGTCTCGAAACCTGGCAGAAAATCCAAAGAGATTCTGGTCGTCCGCGAAGTATGTTGGCGGCAAGAACCAATCAATGCCTTCTCTGCGCGATAGCAATGCAGATACTATCGAAGACAGTTCTGCCAAAGTAGAGCCTTCCGAAACGCCTTCAGAAAAGGAGAGGAAGTAATTATTCCAGAATTCGAATCAAGGACAGCTGCGAACTTGGATAACGTAGAAATAAATATCCTCTGAGTAGTGAAGCAACTTAAATTACTTAATAAATGCAAGTCTTCTGGTCCGGACTGTATACCAATTAGGTTCCTTTCAGAGTATGCTGATGCATTAACTCCATACTTAACAACCATATACAACCATTCGTTCGATGAAAGATCTTCTGCCCAAAGACTGGAAAGTTGCACAGGTAACACCAGTATTCAAGAGAGGTAGTAGGAGTAAACCAATTAACTACAGTCCCATATCATTAACGTCGGTATGCAGCAGGATTTTGGAATATATATTGTGTTCGACCATTATGAATTACCTAGAAGAAAACGGTCTATTGACACACAGTCAACATGGTTTTATAAAACATCGTTCTTGTGAAACACAACTAGCTCTTTATTCGCATGAAGTGCTGAGTGCTAGTGACTAGAGATTTCGGATCGATTCCGTATTTCTGGATTTCTTGTAGGTTTTTGACTCTGTACCACACAAGCGGCTTGTAGTGAAATGGCGTGCTTGTGGAATATCGTCTCAGTTATGGGACTGGATTAGTGATTTCTTGTCAGAGAGGTCACAGTTCATAGTAACTGACATAAGGTCACCGAGTAAAACAGAAGTGATTTTTGGCGTTCCCCAAAGTAGTGTTATAAGGCTTTTGCTGTTACTTATGTATATAAACGATTTGGGAGACAATATGAGCAGCCGTCTTAGGTTGCTTGCAGATGACACTGTCGTTTATCGACTAATAAAGTCCTCAGAAAATCAAAACAAATTGCAAACAATTTAGATAAGATATTTGACTGGTCCGAAAAGTGGCAGTGGACCCTAAATAACGAAAAGTGTGAGGGCATCCACATGAGTGCTAAAAGGAATTCGTTAAAGTTCGATTACACGATAAATCAGTCAAATCGAAAGGCCGTAAATTGAAGTAATTATCTAGAAATTATAATTACGAACAACTTAAATTGGATGGAACACATAGAAAATGTTGTGGGGAAGGTTAACGAAAGACTACGTTTTATTGGGAGGACACTTACATAACGTATCAGATCTACTAAGGAGACTGTCTACATAACGCTTGTCCGTCCTCTTTTAGAATACTGCTGCGCGGTGTGGGATCTTTACCAGACAGGACTGACGGAGTGCATCGAAAAAGTTCAAAAAAGGGCAGCACGTTCTGTATTGTCGCGAAGTATGGAAGAGAGTGTCACAGAAATGATACAGGATTTGGGCTGGACATCCTTAAGAGAAAGGCGTTTTTCGGCGCGACAGAAACTTCTGGCGAAATTCCAATCACCAACTTTCTCCTCCTAATGTGAAAATATTTTGTTAACACCGACATACATAGGGAGAAACGATCACCACGATAAAATAAAGAAAATCAGAGTTCGTACGGAAAGATATAGGTGTTTGTTCCTTCCACGCCCTATACAAGATTGGAATGATAGAGAATTGTAAAGGTTGTTCGATGAAACCTCTGCCAGGCTCTTATATCTGATTTTCAGAGTATCCATTTAGACGTAGATCATTGTTACCTGGTTTCATGCATGTTTGTAGGATATACCGAACTACTCGCATAGGGTCGAGTGAGTGACTGTTCAAGAGCGCGAGTCCATTAATTAATGGTTCTAATGGCTCTGAGCACTACGGGACTTAACATCTGAGGTCATCAGTCCCCTATAACTTAGAACTACTTAAACCTAACTAACCTAAGGACATCACACACATCCATGCCCGAGGCAGGATTCGAATCTGCGACCGTAGCGGTCGCGTGGTTCCAGACTGAAGCGCCTAGAACCACTCGGGTACCACGGACGGCAGTCCATTAATTAAAATGTTGATGTCGTGCACAACATAGTTTTCGCATTTTGATGAATCCGGGATTCCAGCTGTTCCTATGGAGAAGTCTGTTTCCTTCTAGGAAGGGAGTTAGGTCTGAACGTAGAATAAAATCTATGATTCAGCATTTGATAGGACGGTGGATGTTTGGTGCGGTCAATAAAATTCTTTTTGTGAACCAAAAGGAATTCTTCAAAATGGCTCTGAGCACTATGGGACTTAACATCGATGGTTATCAGTCCCTTAGAACTTAGAACTACGTAAACCTAACTAACCAAAGGACATCACACAACACCCAGTCATCACGAGGCAGAGAAAATCCCTGACCCCACCGGGAATCGATCCCGGGAACCCGGGCGTGGGAAGCGAGATCGCTACCGCACAGGAATTCTTCGGTTTCAGCTGCATCTTCCAGTCAAATGCCTTCAGTTTTGTTGTTCATATGTACAATATATTTTCGATTTCAGAATTACATAATTTTCCATTCACATACAGATATGACTGTCGAATCGATGGAATACGGGAAACAGCGAGAAAATTAATTAATGTAAAAATAGGAGATACATAGTACAAGTTCATTTTCTGCATATGCACGTCCAGCAGACATTACCAACAGATATAGTGATATCTAGATACTAACAACTAAGTGCCAAACCATTCCGCGATTCACTACACATGCAGAGGTTCTCTAAACTCTTTCGTACGTCCTTTAATAAGCAGACAAGGAAAGCGTTAGATAAGTGTTTCGTGTGTGCCGGGCACCACAAGGTTATGTAAAAATACCTAAAATATGACGGGGACGGTTGGCATTGTAAATATTTACTCAGAAGCGGGCCTGAACGGATCAAATGTCTAATAACGGAAAAATCCCAGAAATACTTGGCAGTAGGTTATATTCGTCGTGCTGGATAACTAAAATGTAAACTGGGATAAAAATAGACTGAAGATTATTCGGGTATGGCTGCAGACCTGCTCTAGGGTAGAACACGTGGCGATTGCATACTCCGCAGTAGGAAAGCGAGTGGATCTGCGACCGTAACCTAATAATGGTGAACACAACAGACCCGTCAACATCTACATCTACATCCATACTCCGCAAGCCATCTGACGGTGTGTGGCGGAGGGTACCCTGAGTATCTCTATCGGTTCTCCGTTCTATTCCAGTCTCGTATTGTTCGTGGAAAGAAGGATTGTCGGTATGCTTCTGTGTGGGCTCTAATCTCTCTGTTTTTATCCTCATGGTCTCTTCGCGAGATATACGTAGGAGGGAGCAATATACTGCTTGACTCTTCGGTGAAGGTATGTTCTCGAAACTTTAACAAAAGCCCGTACCGAGCTATTGAGTGTCTCTCCTGCAGAGTCTTCCACTGGAGTTTATCTATCATCTCCGTAACGCTTTCGCGATTACTAAATGATCCTGTAACAAAGCGCGCTGCTCTCCGTTGGATCTTCTCTATCTCATCTATCAACCCTATCTGGTACGGATCCCACACTGCTGAGCAGTATTCAAGCAGTGGGCGAACAAGCGTACTGTAACATACTTCCTTTGTTTTCGGATTGCATTTCCTTAGGATTCTTCCAATGAATCTCAGTCTGGCTTCTGCTTTACCGAGGATCAACTTTATATGATCATTCCATTTTAAATCACTCCTAATGCGTACTCCCAGATAATTTATGGAATTAACTGCCTCCAGTTGCTGACCTGCTATTTTGTAGTTGAATGATAAGGGATCTATCTTTCTATGTATTCGCAGCACATTACACTTTTCTACATTGAGATTGAATTGCCATTCCCTGCACCATGCGTCAATTCACTACAGATCCTCCTGCATTTCAGTACAATTTTCCATTGTTACAACCTCTCGATACACCACAGCATCATCTGCAAAAAGCCTCAGTGAACCTCCGATGTCATCCACAAGGTCATTTATGTATATTGTGAATAGCAACGGTCCTATGACACTCCCCTGCGGCACACCTGAAATCACTCTTACTTCGGAAGACTTCTCTCCATTGAGAATGACATGCTGCGTTCTGTTATCTAGGAACTCTTCAATCCAATCACACAATTTTTCTGATAGTCCATATGCTCTTACTTTGTTAATTAAACGACTGTGGGGAACTGTATCAAACGCCTTGCGGAAGTGAAGAAACACGGAATCTACCTGTGAACCCATGTCTATGGCCCTCTGAGTCTCGTGGACGAATAGCGCGAGCTGGGTTTCACACGACCGTCTTTTTTGAAACCCATGATGATTCCTACAGAGTAGATTTCTAGTCTCCAGAAAAGTCATAATACTCGAACATAATACGTGTTCCAAAATTCTACAACTGATCGACGTTAGAGGTATAGGTCTCTAGTTCTGCACATCTTTTCGACGTCCCTTCTTGAAAACGGGGATGACCTGAGCCCTTTTCCAATCCTTTGGAACTCTACGCTCTTCTAGAGACCTACGGTACACCGCTGCAAGAAGGGGGGCAAGTTCCTTCGCGTACTTTGTAAAATCGAACTGGTATCCCATCAGGTCCAGCGGCCTTCCCTCTTTTGAGCGATTTTAATTGTTTCTCTATCCCTCTGTCATCTACTTCGATATCTACAATTATGTCATCTGTGCGACAATCTAGAGAAGGAACTACAGTGCAGTCTTCCTCTGTGAAACAGCTTTGGAAAAGGACATTTAGTATTTCGGCCTTTAGTCTGTCATCCTGTGTTTCAGTATCATTTTGGTCACAGAGTGTCTGGACATTTTGTTTTGATCCTCCTACCGCTTAGACGTAAGATCAAAATTTCTTTGGATTTTCTGCCAAGTCATTACATAGAACTTTACTTTCGAATTCATTGAACGCCTCTCGCATACATTTCGCTTCGCGTAATTTTTGTTTGTCTGCAAGGCTCTGGCTATGTTTATGTTTGCTGTGAAGTTCCCTTTGCTTCCGCAGCAGTTTTCTAACTCGGTAGTCGTACCACGGTGGCTCTTTTCCATCTCTTACGATCTTGCTTGGCACATACTCATCTAACGCATATTGTACGATGGTTTTGAACTTTGTCCACTGATCCTCAACACTATCTGTACTTGGGACAAAACTTTTGTGTTGAGCCGTCAGGTACTCTGAAATCTGCTTTTTGTCACTTTTGCTAAACAGAAAAATGTTCCTACCTTTTATAATATTTCTATTTACGGTTGAAATCATCGATGCAGTAACCGCTTTATGATCGCTGATTCCCTGTTCTGCTTTAACTGTTTCAAATAGTTCGGGGCTGTTTGTCACCAGAAGGTCTAATATGTTATCGCCACGAGTCGGTTCTTTGTGTAACTGCTCAAGGTAGTTTTCAGATAAAGCACTTAAAAAAATTTCACTGGATTCTTTGTCCCTGCCACCCGTTATGAACGTTTGAGTCTCCCAGTCTATATCCGGCAAATTAAAATCTCCACCCAGAACTATAACATGGTGGGGAAATCTACTCGAAATATTTTCCAAATTATCCTTCAGGTTTTCAGCCACAACAGCTGCTGAGCCAGGGGGCCTATAGAGACATCCAATTACCATGTCTGAGTCTGCTTTACCAGTGACCTTCACCCAAATTATTTCACATTTCGGATCTCCGTCAATTTCCTTCGATACTATTGCGCTTCTTATCGCTATAAACACGCCTCCCCCTTCACTGTCCAGCCTGTCTCTGCGGTATACAGTAGCGCATAATTTACTGAGAAATGGACTGCCGGTTACAGCTAGATGGATTCCAATTAGTAGAGATATATTCCCGAATAGCTCTTGTTATGTACGTGATGATGATGGCTATGATGATTAAGAGAGTGTGGATTCAAGTCCACAAAAAATAACTGACATATGCGCTCATTAATCACCAAACATGACAGAAATATATACTAAAACCCGAAATATGCACCACAGTGTGAGAAAACTCTACTTAAGAGGTATAACTAATATAGAATGGGCTTTCCTAACAGCCGGCCGCGGTGATCTAGCGGTTCTAGGCGCTCAGTCCGGAACCGCGTGACTGCTACGGTCGCAGGTTCGAGTCCTGCCTCGGGCATGGATGTGTGTGATGTCCTTAGGTTAGTTAGGTTTAAGTAGTTCTAAGTTCTAGGGGACTGATGACCCCAGATGTTAAGTCCCATAATGCTCAGAGCCATTTGAACCATTTTTTTGGCTTTCCTAACAAATACTTCATAGAAATTATTAATATCAACGGTAATAATTTCGCTTTGCTGACGACTGTTATAATATTTATTTCGAAATGCTTTGAAGTAAATGCCTTTCCTAAATCTGTTAAAACATTATCCCACTTTTCTCTTCAAGCATCGTTAAAGAGAAGAACTGTAAAAGGGCAATGTCACTAGGCGATTTGTAATCCAAATTGTTCTCCACGTTTCTCGCTAACAATGAACTGAGATCACGAATAAAACGCAAGCCTGCATCCCTTTTCTCCATGTTACTTACAGGAGGCTTCAGAAGGTGTATAAGCACACTGTACTGACTGAAAAAAATTTATTTCTGTATTTATAAGTGTACTTCCTAGTTAAATTAAATGTTTCAAGTAGTGGCTAAATGGAATGTTCAAATTGTTGGAATCCAGCATCGATAGTCACCCTGCTTGAATCTCATCCCGGTGTGTGTGCACGTAACGTGGTTTTACTACGTTCACTTCCTCTTTTACTGTGACCCATAAAAACCGAGAAGCACAGGGCCTGTAGGGCGTGCAGGAAACACGATACTTCCCCTGCGTCCTGTTCACTGGCCTGTATATTTGGCCCTGCGTGGCAATACATACCTTGACTGAAAAAACTCTTTATTCTCATACATCGGAAGTAATCATCAAACATTCCTAGAGATTTCGTCAAAGACAGAAAGTCTCAATGAATTCCCTAGGAGACAATACACACCACTCAATCATACCATGAAAATTCATTGCCATTTAAATTGTAATGAGGGTAGAGATTATCTTCTATCCTGTACAAACAATTATGGTGACTGACAGCTCCATTTGAAACTTTCGTATGCTTACGTTTAGTTTCTGCAGATAGTTAGCAACCGACTGCTATGTAAATAGACGCTACACGTGCAGCTGGGTAAGGCTCAGAACCTAAAAGGATTACAATCTATCTCGTACGCTTGAAATAGGATCAATAACGGATCTCAATTAATAAGGACATGAAGATTATGGAAATATATCGCCAAATCGGCAGGAAGAAATAGCATCGTATATATTTATTCAGAGAGGACTACGAACGGATCAAACGTATAAGATCGGAAAAACGGGAGATTTATCAGCAGCAAAAACGATTTGCGCTACTGAATCTCCAAGAGCAACTCTCCTGCATCTTATAGCCTCATACAGCGACAAACACAGCTCAATGCGCTAAAAAGAAGGACAAGTTACGTAACACTGTCTGTTACAAAAAGGTGAAATTGTGACAAAATATTATGCAGAAGGCGTGGGAAATCAGTAACAACGATTTCGAACAGTTTTATGTTGACACGAAAACCACAAACGCAATGGGGCTTCCAATCGTAAGGTAAGCATACACATCGCCAAATACAATGTACGATCACACTGAACGTAAACCTTCACTGCTTAGAACGTAAACCTTTATTGCCTATCTTTCTTGGTCTCTCTAGGATCCTCCTTTAACAAATCTAAGACGAGTTCAGTGCAGTGCTCGTAAATCATAAATCAAAATCACAAATAAAATTACACTCGTATTTAATATTTAAACGAAAGAACTGGAACCTACATTGCAATGGAACACCGCCACAGTGAGACAAACACGTTAGGAATACCGGAGTTGTATATGTTTTCGTAGGTTTGCCTAACCATGGTTAATTGTAAGAAAATTGTTTAGTACTGAGATTAAAATGTATGTATATGTTTAATAAGTCATTTTTCTACTCAAAATCTCGACATATACTACATAAAAATGTCAAAAATCACTTTCGAACAAAATGAACATAAAGTTTCGTAATGGAAACAAACATCGATGCAGTGCATCGAACACAAAGTCATCCAAACAACTGAAACATAAATCTCTCTAGAAGTTCAGTTAATCACCAATGTCCAGATAACACTCTTGGAAGGTACCTCATCTACGTGTAAGACTGCCTGGGGAGTGTTACAAGCTTTCGTAACATGTGCATCTCGTAAATGCAACGTAAATGAGTCCAAGACCCATGGAATAATTCAGTTAATCAAGAAACTCAAGTCACTTAGCAATCCTGCCCATCGTGAGATGGTTAGAAAATGGATACTGCAAATGCTAAATGCGACATTTACTCAAAACTTAGCAAATGTGTGCCGACTGCGCCAGGCAGCACCGAATATGGATGTCCTCTTGACCATAAGTGCCCCTGGCTGCTTTCTCATCACAGGTCCCCCATAATTCTCCTCTAACTCTCATGCAGCGGAGGGCACGCAGCCTTTGCCACAGTGATCAGCGTGAAATTCTATTTATTTACCTGCAGGGCAATCTTGCGGAAAATTCCCAATCCTCGATTACAGAACGCATACAAGCGATTGTTAGTGGCTGCTAGCCTTATTCCTTTCATTGGTCGAGGCCTTTGCGGCTAAACATGGTGACGGGCAACACTCGCTCGTCTCGATAACATGTATTGGATGGAAAAGCAACGAATTTTCTCGCGTTGGGCGAGCGGCGCCGTTGTAGCGCGTTCTTGGATCAGCGTGCAATGAGGTGAGATCGTCAAGCACAGTTACACTCAAGGGACTTGCAGTGGCATAGCGGCAGATGCCTTCATAGGAGGGAACCGCATTCATTACGAAAGAGAGGGGCAGGGGCTTCCTTGGAACCCTCTTCCCTTCTCTTGAGCCTCTGTGGCTGACCTCCTGTGGTCAAGAGAGATCAGTGGGTGAACGACTGAGCCTGCTCATCTCTTAACAAGATAATCTCAAGCCTTCCTCTTGAGACAGCAAGCCCTGTACTCTCCTCAGTAATAGCCAAGGTATGAACAGAAAAGTAAACAAATATCGCTGAGTGCTACGTGACGGCACGTCACAACATGCAACGAAAATACTGTTGCAGGTGGCAGTGTTGCATCCTCACCTCAAAGCTAAAGTTTTTTAACTCCTCAAATAGGAACTGACAGAAAAAGGATTGCAACTGATTTGTACACAGTTGCTGTAAATAAATAGGATGTTACAGGTAAAATTTCATTTAAAAAGTATAAGTCGTTTGTTGTTACCTACCCCATGGATAATAATTAAGAGAAATATATTCACTGTGCGCAGGAGTAACGTTTTTTTCCATTTGGGGGAGGGGTGATAAAGTGGCCATCGCATATTTTTTGCCCTGAAACTGCTAATGTTAGTTCTAATGCATACCATAATCGTTTTCTGTGAATTTCACGGAATAAGCTTGTTCAGTCATTTTAATAAAGACTATTGTGATTTTCAGGCATGTCATGTAAGGTAATTTATTTATATAGATCTTGTTACTTTAAGATAGAGTAATATTTTTTACAATAGCATTGTTGGCTTCAAAAAGTAGTTCCTCATTGATAGTATCATTTGTGAACAACTAATGCAGACATGAGTGCAGTCGGCTAAAGTGACCACTTTACTGATCAGGTGAAGTGGCAAACATGATTACCACTGTAAGAGTTATTTACTTGCATACATCACACACAATACTATAGATATTCTGTTAAATCCATTGTGAGTAAAGGCTTTCATCCGTCATTCTATCCGTTTGTAAGAATATTGAATTAATTAGTTAATAAAGAGTTCTAGGAAATAATAGAAATGCAGTAAGTGAAAAAAATATTATGTTAATCTTATGAAGTATATTCAACAAAGAACAAGAAAAGATGTCCTTCATTATGATTTTGACATTGAAAATTGGTTTTACGGATTTGCAGTGAGCGATATATGGAAATTAGCAATCTAGCTGTTAGACGAAAACAAAACACTGCATCATTTTAGCAAACAGTCAGAGATAGCAGGCAGAGGTAGCATCCTAATATTAGTCTTAGAAACCTACATCGATGTCTAGAGAACAAGCTTTCAACAGGGTCAGCACAGGTGTCCTTCAAACATCCAGAAAATACTATTTGATCCTAGTTTTGGTCTCCCAGCCAGTGGAATTCGAGATGGATTCCAAGGATCTGACATGAGTATCAGAGCGTAATAGTACAGAACGCTGTCACGGAGGGCGCGTACAAAGCTCGGTGTGAGCGGGGTCACTGACCCAGATGTTTACCTACTGGCGGCAGTGGGCCTCGTCAGGCGATTCTAACGCTGCCGACCAGGCCGCAGTGCTTTGTTTCCATGACTAAGTTGTCAGTCCCTCGCACCGGTCGTGCTTAATGTTTTACTTTTTGCTCTTTCTCAACGCCCTGCATTCGAACTCCACGTTTCCCCTGAAGACTGACTCGCGTGTGCAGATTGGTTCCACTTTTGCGACTCATCTTCTCGGCTGGTAGTCGATCCACCGTGCAGTTGCTAAGCTGCTGATAGCATTTATAATGTGGATGAAATCATTGACAGTTCACTCGAGGAACAGCAACGTGTAAGTACTTAAAGGATGGTGCTAAGCCTATAGCATTACTTCTGTCAAAAGATGGTTTCCGTCGGAGTACGCGCGTCCGAAATCGCCGCTTTATCCCGTTAGCTTAGGAAGAGAGGACACTATGAAAGGTTTCAGAAAGACGTATTCTAGCGAAGTACGTACACTGTGTGATCAAAAGTATCCGGGCACCTGGCTGAAAATGACTTACAAGTTCGTGCCGGCCTCGATCGGCAAGGCTGGAAATCAGTATGGTGTGGCCCACCCTTAGCCTTGATGACAGCTTCCACTCTCGCAGGCATTCGTTCAATCATGTGCTGGAAGTGGAATGACAGCCAATTCTTCACGGAATGCTGCACTGTGCAGAGGTATCGATGTCGGTCGTTGATGCCTGGCACGAAGTCGGCGTTCCAAAAAGTCCCAAAGGTGTTCTATAGGACTCTGTGCAGGCAGTCCATTACAGGGCTGTTCCTGTCATGCAACCACTCCGCCACAGGCGGTGCATTATGAACAGGTGCTCGATCGTGCTGAATGATGCAATCGCCATCCCCGAATTTCTCTCAAAGAGTAGGAAGCAAGAAGGTGCTTAAGGCATCAATGTAAGCTTGTGCTGTGAAAGTGCACCGCAAAAAAACAAGGGGTGCAAGGTCCTTCCATGAAAAACACGACCACACCACAACACCACCGTCTCTGAAATATACTGTTGGCACTACACGTGCTGGCAGATGACGTTCACCGGATGTTCGACATATCCACACCCTGCCATCGGATCGACACATTGTGTACCGTGATTCGTCACTGCACACAACGTTTTCCACTATTCAATCGTCCATCGTTTACGCTCCTTACACCAAGCGAGGCGTCGTTTGATATTTACCGGCGTGGCTTATGAGCAGTCGCTTGACCATGAAATCCAAGTTGTCTCACCTCCCGCCTAACAGTCATATTATTTGCAGTGGATCCTGATGCAGTTTGGAATTCCTGCGTGATGGTCTAGATAGATGTCTCCGTATTACACATTACGACCCTCGTCAACAGTCGGCGGTCTCTGTCAGTCAACAGACGAGGTCGGCCTGTACTCTTCTGTGCTGTACGTGGTCCTTCACGTTTCCACTTAACTATCACGTCGGAAACAGCGGACATAGGGATTTTTAGGAGTGTGTAAATGTTGCGTACAGACGTATGACACAAGTGGCAGCCAATCACCTTAGCTCGTTCGAAGTCCGTGAGCTCCGCGGAGCGCCCCATTCTGCTCTCTCGCGCTGTCTAATTATTACTTAGGTCGCTGATATGGAGTACCTGGCAGTAGGTGGCAGCACAATGCACCTAATATGAAAAACGAATTTTTTTAGAGGTGTCCGGATACCTTTGATCACATAACGTGATGTCCGAAATGACCAGTTTCCAGTTAGGTTGAGAAAATAGGACACTATGAAAGGCTTCAGAAAAAATATATAATTATAGGCCCTATTAATTAAATATTCTACTTGTGAGTAGTGTTACTCTGACTCCATCCACAGGCCCTTAGGGTGCATCGACACACACCGGCCGCTCTTCCATCCCCCGCCCGTGGCGACATTGCATGATGCATGGAGTGGTGAGGGGTCAGCACGCCGCTCACCCGGGCGTTATGAGTTATAGTGTCCTGGAGCTATTACTGCTCGGTCAGGTAGCTCGTCAAATGGCGTCTCGTGGCTGAGTGCACCTCGTTCCAGTCCTGTCACGGAAGAACCACGCAGTACCAGGAATCGATCACGGTTCTCCCACTTGGCAGTCAGTCGCGCTGTCCACTCAGTTACAGAGCCGCACAAATTCGGCACATTACCCTACCTTCTTCATCTTCCTACAGGGAGGTTTTAATTAGACTTTCCCTACTCTGGAGGGCCTTCATGGAAAACGAATGATTGCAGGACAATGAAAAGTCGTGAAGACGTTTTTAAGGAAATGCAGAAGAGACATAATGAATAAACCACTGAAAGTAACACATTTAAATTTCTGCATGAGAGTGTACAAATTTTTTAATTGCATACCATGTATACGTCCGTGGTTCCAAACGTTGCTCAATTGGACGACCATCTGCATCCACGACAGCTAGGAGCCGCACTTGTGACTGCTCTTGTGCTGTCTGAAACATTTGAGGTGGGATGACGGTTACCCCATCTCGCAATGCTCATCTTATTTTATTTATTTGTTTATTTATTTATTGTTCCGTGGGACCAAATTAGGGAGAAGTCTCCATGGTCATGGAACGAGTCAATACATGAAATTATAACACGATATTAGAAACAGATAAAATGAAATATAAAAAAAACATATTCAGGTGACAAGTCGTAAGTTTAAATGAAGACAATCAACAATGTAACACTGGAATTTGCTTAATTTTTTAGCTCTTCCAGGAGCTCCTCGACAGAATAGAAGGAGTGGACCATGAGAAAACTCTTCAGTTTAGACTTAAAAGAATTTGGGCTACTGCTAAGATTTTTGAGTTCTTGTGGTAGCTTATTGAAAATGGATGCAGCAGAATACTGCACTCCTTTCTGCACAAGAGTCAAGGAAGTGCATTCCACATGCAGATTTGATTTCTGCCTAGTATTAACTGAGTGAAACCTGCTAACTCTTGGGAATAGGCTAATATTGCTAACAACAAACGACATTAAAGAAAATATATACTGTGAGGACAATGTCAGAATTCCCAGATTTTTGAATAGGGGTCGACAAGAGGTTCTCGAACTTACACCACATATAGCTCGAACAGCCCGTTTTTGAGCCAAAAATACCCTTTTTGAATCAGAAGAATTACCCCAAAAAATAATACCATACGACATAAGCGTATGAAAATATGTGAAGTAGACTACTTTTCGTGTTGAAGTGTCACTTATTTCAGATACTGTTCTAATGGTAAATAAAGCAGCATTTAGCTTCTGAACAAGATCCCGGACATGGGCTTTCCACAACAGCTTACTATCTATCCGAACGCCTAGGAATTTCAACTGTTCCGTCTCGCTTATAATATGCCCATTCTGTCTTATCAAAATATCGGTTCTTGTTGAATTGTGAGTTATAAACTGTAAAAACTGAGTCTTACTGTGATTTAGCATCAAATTATTTTCCACAAGCCACGAACTTATTTCATGAACTACATTATTTGATAATGTTTCAATATTACACACAAGATCCTTCACTATAAAGCTGGTGTCATCAGCAAACAGAAATATTTTTGAATCACCTGTAATACAAGAAGGCATATCATCTATATAAATAAGAAACAGCAGTGGCCCCAGCACCGACCCCTGGGGAACGCCCCACTTAACAGTGCCCCATTGGGACTGAACATCACTACCACTCTCAATATTGCGGAGAATTACCCTGTGCTTTCTGTTCTTAAAGTAAGAGGCGAACCAATTGTAAGCTACTCCCCTTACTCCATAATGGTCCAACTTCTGCAGTAATATTTTGTGGTCAACACAGTCAAAAGCCTTCGTTAAATCAAAGAAAACACCTAGCGTTCGCAACCTTTTATTTAATCCGTTCAAAACCACACAGAGAAAAGAGAATATAGCATTTTCAGTTGGTAAACCATTTCTATAACCAAACTGAACATTTGACAGCAAATTATGTGAATTTAAATGCTCCAGTAACCTTGTATATACAACCTTGTCGATAACTTTAGCAAACACCGATGGCATAGAAACAGGTCTAAAATTGTCAACATTATCAATGTCTCCCTTTTTATAAAATGGCTTCACTACCGAGTACTTTAATCGGTCAGGAAACCGACCACTCCTAAAGTAAAAGTTACAGATATGGCTGAGAACTGGGCTAACATACATAGAACAATACTTCAGTATTCTGCTAGATACCCCGTCATATCCATGAGAGTTCTTGGTCTTTAGTGATTTAATTATTAACTCAATCTGCCTCTTGTCAGTATCATGGAGGAGCATTTCAGGTAACAGTCTCGGAACACTTTTTTCTAAGAGCGCTATATGATTCCCTGTTGGGACTAGGTTTCTATTTAGTTCACCTGCTATATTCAGAAAGTGATTATTAAATACTGTACATATATGCGACTTATCAGTAACACGGACATTCCCACTACGCACTGATTCTATATCCTCGACCTGTCTCTGCAGACCAGCAACTTCCTTTACGACTGACCATATGGTTTTAATTTTATCCTGAGACTTAGCTATTCTATCTGCATACCACATACTTTTTGCCTTCCTAATAACATTTTTAAGCACCTTACAATACTGTCTGTAATGGGCTGCTGCATTTAGATTTTGACTGTTTCTAACGTTTTGATATAATTGCCACTTTGTTCTACAAGATATTCTTATCCCTCTAGTCGGCCATCCAGGCTGCCTGTTTGTGCTAGTACCCTGTTTTAAACGTTCTAACGGAAAGCAACTTTCAAAGAGCATGAGAAAAGTCTTGAGAAAAGCATTATATTTATCGTCTACTGTATCAGCGCTATAAACATCTTGCCACTCTTGTTCCTTTATATGGTTTACAAAGGTCTCTACAGCAACTGGATCAGCTTTCCTGAACAGCTGATGACTATATTTAACACGTGTTGCAGCATAAAAATCTTTTAAGTTAAAATTTGCGCATCATGCTCTGAAAGGTCATTCATCTTTTTGCTAACAGAATGCCCTTCTAGTAATGAGGAATGAACAAAAATGTAGTCTATGGTTGTTCTACTGTTCCCTTGCACTCTCGTTGGAAAGAATACGGTTTGCATAAGATTATATGAATTAAAGAAGTCTACCAGCATCCTCTTTCTTGCACAATCATTTATACAATTAATATTGAAGTCACCACATATAACTAACTTTTTGTATTTCCTATAAAGTGAACCAAGAACATCCTCTAGCTTTAGCAAAAATGTTGTGAAATCGGAGTCTGGGGATCTATAAATAACAACAGTTACAAGTTTAGCTCCCTTAAATTTAACCACACCTGCACAACATTCAAACACCTTTTCAGTGCAGTACTTTGAAACATCAATTGATTCAAATGCGATGCCGTTTTTCACATACATGGCTACTCCCCCAGCAAAAAGGTCCTCGAAAAGCAGCCAGCCAACCTGTATCCTGGTAAAGGAAGCCTCTGAATTATCTCCTTATTTAAGAAGTGATCAGATATACCAATAATTCCAGAGTCAACATCTATAAGCAGTTCACTAACTTTATATCTAATACCTTGTATATTTTGATGAAATATACTAATTCCCTCATTACTCGGATATCTAAGCTTTGTCAAAAGTGATTCCCTTGTTAGAGAGACTTCCCTTAAGCAGGAATACCTATTAGCTGACTTCAATCTAAAAAAGGTGCAGCTCTAACACCCACTACTGCAGGAATTTTCCCATGAGTGATCCCACCAACCCCACCTATGCTGTCACCTATAAGCTGTGCCAACCTCCCCTTCCCATACCGTAGAGGTGCAGGCCGTGTCTAGTGAAACCCGTCCTGCTGATAGACTCCACCGACACCACTGAAATGTGACCCATGCTTTCTGTCATCAGCGCACCCCCAAGTCTCTTGTTACTACGCCTGACGGCTGTATTAAGATGAGGCCGATCGTGACGCTGAAACAGTTCCACGAAATGCACATTCGTGTTGCCAGTCTGAGTGGCTATCTTTTCCAGGTCACCATCTATGTTAAACTCCCCATCCCTATCAATACTATTACCAGCCCCACCCACAATCACTACCTGATCCTCTTTAGTAAAATCCCTACATAACTCCCCTATGTTAACAGTCACCTGAGCCAACCCTGCATCAGGCTTCACAATGCTGGTGACCTGGTACTCACTCCCCAGCACTTCCTGCAACTGCTGGCCTACACCTCTGCCATGAGAACTACCTAACAGCAGAACCTTCTTCTTCCTCTTCGACTTTGCAACTGTTCTAGGCACAGTAACTACTGAGGTCTGCTGCATACTTCCTACATCTACAGCTACTAGAGATTCCTTTCCACTAGACTCTGACAGTTGGTCATATCTATTGTATACACCAATAGTAAAACTATCTGAAAATCTTATTCTCCTAGCAGATCTCTTGCCAACAGCCAGCTCCCATTCCCCAACTCCCTTCTCCCTCCTCATCCTATCTAGCTCCTCCTGTGCGTTTTTCAACTGCACCTGAAGGGCACAGATCTTACGCTCCTGCTCCTCTATCAATTTACTCTTGCTACATAACCTGCAGTTCCAGGAGAGGATCTCACCAGAATGCCCACTGGCTTCCCCACTGCATTCCCCCCAGTGAAAATACTTCGAACAAGTCTCACACCGCAATCCACTACTCATGAACCTACGTCAAAGCCCACACTTCTCACTCATGGTAAAATTTTACTTTTTCTAAGTTCCGCTACTACAATAAAAAAAAATGGTTCAAATGGCTCTGAGCACTATGGGACTTAACATCTATGGTCATCAGTCCCCTAGAACTTAGAACTACTTAAACCTAACTAACCTAAGGACAGCACACAACACCCAGCCATCACGAGGCAGAGAAAATCCCTGACCCCGCCGGGAATCGAACCCGGGAACCCGGGCGTGGGAAGCGAGAACGCTACCGCACGACCACGAGATGCGGGCAACTACAATAAGAAGATGTTAAAAACCTGACTACAATAATAACAAACTTACTGTACAAGGGAAGTAACTACTATTATTAACAGTATTAATAAACAACAAATGTGAATATAACAAAAGACTAATACAGAAAGAGAATAAAACGTCTAATGACACAGCAACGAAGCTGTAAACAGTTCCCAAAAGGTTCTTCTGAAATTATTTCACCAGAAAACACAAAACCGGTGTTGCTGTCCCGTCGATAGAACCTTCCTTCAAACGGGTTTAAATCTGGTGATCTTAATGGCCACGCAGTTTGGTATGATCTGTCAATGAATCGATTTTGCTCCAAATGTGTTACGAAGTAACCAAGTGACTCCACAAGGAATGTCAGGTGGAGTTACGTCGTACACCAAAACCGCTGAAGAACTTATCTCCGGCCGGCCGGTGTGGTCGAGCGGTTCTAGGTGCTACAGTATGGAACCGCGCGACCGCTACGGTCGCAGGTTCGAATCTTGCCTCAGGCATGGATGTGTGTGATGTCTTTAGGTTAGTTAGGTTAAGTAGTTCTAAGTTCTAGGGGTTTGATGAACTCAGAAATTGTCCCATAGTGCTCAGAGTCATTTGAACTTATCTCCCGTAAAGCAGGGACTACATGCTGGCGAAGCGGATCACAGTAACATGTGCCGCTCACGCTGGACGTCCTTGGTTTTTGGGCCCGAGTTCCTCAAAGACAACTAGACCAATCAATAGCTGCGCCATGAAACCACAAAACACAGTGTCGCATTCACTATGCAGGGAAACTTCATGAACGTTCGTTGGCGGTGACGATCTTAAAATGCGACAACTTCGTGTGTTCGCTACCCCAGTGAGTTTTAAGTGTGCCTCATCACTCTACAAAATTTTTGAAGGCCATATGTCGTCAACTTTAGTCATTGGAAGAAACGTAAGACCAGAGTATTCTGGAATGTCCACGTCGCGTTACAGTACTTTACTGCGTCGATACTTGCGAGAAGCAGCAGCAACACTGGTGTTATTTGATAAAACAGGTTTACGAGTAAAGCCCTTCTCACCGTGTCCAGACCATTGTTATCTGTCAGCAGCTGTAATGCAATCTGATGCTAATGTTTCAACCTAACGTCGCCATACCAATATCGGCGCCTAACGAAAGTCAGGGCACTGCCACTACTAACAACGCAAATGCTGCGGCGCACAGTCTGAACATCATTCGTGAGATGTTGGCTACTTATACGAAAAAAATTAGTTTTGCGTTTACATTGGCTCATGTAGCGAAAATTTAATTACAACCACCCTGTATAGAAATACACTAGCTTAGCGTCCTCTGTTTCGCTCGCCTGGACTATGGTCTGCGACTGAGCGAGGTGGCATAGTGGTCAGAACATAGGACTCGCATTCTGGAGGACGACAGTTCAAACTCAAGTCCGGCCATCCCGATTAAGGTTTTCAGTGATTTCCCTAAATCGCTGAAGGCAAACAACAGGATAGTGCTTACGAAAGGGCGAGGCCGCTTTTCTTCGTAATTCTTCTCTTATCCTAGCTTGTACTTCCTCTCTAATGACCTCGTTGTCGACAGCAAGCTAAACATTATTAATCTCCTCCTCCTCCTCCGCTATGGTCTGTACGTACTGTTTTAAATTTTTTTTAATCTAATTTTTATGTTGTTCACAAACTGTAAAGCATTATAAACTTTTCACACTGATTAAAACCATAGAAGCTTGATCTTTTCCTAATGTACTCCTGGCCAAAATGCGACTATAGCAGCTGGAGTCTTAGGTTTTTATTTATCATGTGTTTTACGTTCTCGTAGTAATATTTTCACATAAACATTCATGCACTAAGACATAATCGAAATATCAGTGTTCATAGATTTGGCTTTAAAAATATTTTAATATCACGAAACACTTGCTTAAAATTTTCATTTCCTATTTCACCCACTTAAAGGTTGCATTCCCAGAAACAGTGGAACGCGAATTTTTTGATTGTAACAGACAATCCAAAAGAATTGTCATAGATTTAGCATTGAAACTGCTTTCATAATGAAATGATTTCATAATACCTTTCATTAAGTATTTCATTCCATTAAGGGGTAAATTTCCAAAAATACTGAAAGACATAATTTTTTATTTCGAACCGGAAAGTCAAACACCAGTTTTCATAGATGTAGCTTTAAAATGCTCTAGGTGATCTTAAATAACGATTCATTTTCGAAAAAACTTTCACTCACTATTTTACCGCCTTGGTGGTAGAATTTCCAAACATCCTTCAGAATTTATTTAAATTTTTGACGCAGAAAGCAAATCCAATTTGGTAGTTCCTGCTTGAAAAGTACCTTAGTAGCGACATAATCTGAAAAAGACTTTCACCCTCTTAGGAGTGCAATTTGGAACTATCCATTCTCACACGATATCTATAGTAAACGATCTACTCCCTCTCCAAATTTCAAATTTCTGTCCTTAGCAGTTTGGGCTGGGAAAGGATGAGTCAGTGAATCAGTTTGTCCATTTAATTTCCTTAGAGGTTCAGTTTCCAAAAACCGTCAAAACTGCATTTTTTTTCATTTCATACTTAGAAGCCAATTTCCAGTTTGCTATGATTTAGCTCCGAAAATGCTTCTACGATGAATTATTTCATAATACATTTCACCCTCTATTTCTTTCCATTACCTGCTGAATTTACAAAAACAGTGAAATGCGTATATGTTTATTTCTAACAAAGAAGCCAAACACAATTTCTCGTACATTTAGCTACAAAAATGGACGCATAATAAAATATTCCATAACAATTACACCCCCCCCCCCCTATTTCACCACCATGGGTCATAATTTCAAAAAATTGTGAGACAAGTATTTTTTCTCTTTTCGAGAAGCGAAATTCAAATTTTCATACATTTATCTTTAAAGATGCTATCATAATCAAATAATTTAATAAAACGTTTCATCCTCTACTTCATCGTCAGCCGGAGTGGCCTTGCGGTTCTAGGGGCTACAGTCTGGAGCCGAGCGACCGCTACGGTCGCAGGTTCGAATCCTGCCTCGGGCATGGATGTGTGTGATGTCCTTAGGTTAGTTAGGTTTAATTAGTTCTAAGTTCTAGGAGACTGATGACCTCAGTAGTTAAGTCACATAGTGCTCAGAGCCATTCTACTTCATCCCATTAGGGGTTGAATTTCGAGAAACAGTGAAACGCGCATTTTATTATTTGTAACCGAGAAGTAGCTTTAAAAATACTTTAGCAGTTCTCTAACAGCGAATTATCTTCATACGACCTTTCATCCTCTTTTTCACGCCCATTGTGGCTTAAACTACAAAAATGTTGAAATACGTACTTGTTTATTTCTGATCGAGAAACCAAACACCTGTTTTTGTAGGTCTAGCTTCAAAATCGCCTTAACAGCGATAAAAAAGGTGTATCAAAAAGAATCACCCGATTTTTAAAAAACCATAACTATTATGTTATTTGAGATATGTACGTGAACAACGTACTGTTGGAAAGAGCAAACTCTCGAGTTTTATATGGTTCCCGCTAGGTAGCAGCTGTGTGCATCCACTTTAATTCGAGTAAAAATGGTGACGGGACAACAGAAAGCGTTTTGTGTTCTACGTTTTGCGCACTGTGGGTTAGTAATAACTGTTCAAATGTGTGTGAAATCTTATGGGACTTAATTGCTAAGGTCATCACTCCCTAAGCTTACACACTACTTAACCTAAATTATCCTAAGAAAAAACACACACACCCATGCCCGAGGGAGGACTTGAACCTCCGCCGGCATCAACCGCACAGTCCATGAGTGCAGCGCCTCGGACCACTTTTTTTTTTTTCTTTGTTAAATCTCAATTTGTTCTCTTTCGTTCGGTGCATCTGCTCGGGGCGGACGTCATTCTTACATCCGTTTTAAGTTCGTTGTTTATCGATTAACTCAGTTTTTTTATTACAGAGGGCAGCTAACCCTCTGACCGAACACGCTGAGCTACCGTGCCGGCACCGCTCGGCTAATCCCGCTCGGCTAGTAATAACTGTTCAGGTTGACTTTCGTACTAACTATGGTGTGAATCCTCCTACAGCACGGAGCATTAGACGATGGCATGAACGATTCCGATAAACATGTTGTTTGTGTAAAGGCAAATCTCGGGGCTGTCCGCGAGTATGTGACACAGATGTCGAACGCATCCGCCATAGTTTCACAAGGAGTCCACAGAAATCCATTCGCCGTGTAGCTCGACAGCTCAACATACCCCCGATATCAGTCTGTCGTGTGTTGCGTCGACGTTTACGCATGAAGCCATACAAAATTCAGCTACTGCAAACTGTTCATGAAGGTGACAAAGAACAACGTGTGGAGTTCTCTAATTTCGTTCTTGCAGGATGGGGGATGACCGTTTGCTTCCACGCTTAGTGATCAGTGATGAGACAACATTCCCTTTAAATGCAAGAGTGAACTCTCATAATGTGAGAATATGGGGTACGGAATAACCACATGATATTGTACAACATGAGAAGAACTGTCCAAAATTTTACGTGTTTTGTGCAGTTCTTTTTTTGCGGAGTACAATGTTACAGGAAGCATATACCTCGATATGCTTAAGAACTTCCGTTTCCCACAGTTGGAGACTGATTCGAAAGACTTCAGTTACCAACAGATGGGGCACCGCCACACTGGCATCTGGGAGTGCGGAAGTTTTTATATCAACGGATTACTGATCGGTCGCACTGGACCAAATGATTCAGCCTTACATTACTAGCCTCCAAGGTCAACGGACCTAACTACACTCCTGGAAATTGAAATAAGAACACCGTGAATTCATTGTCCCAGGAAGGGGAAACTTTATTGACACATTCCTGGGGTCAGATACATCACATGATCACACTGACAGAACCACAGGTACATAGACACAGGCAACAGAGCATGCACAATGTCGGCACTAGTACAGTGTATATCCACCTTTCTCAGCAATGCAGGCTGCTATTCTCCCATGGAGACGATCGTAGAGATGCTGGATGTAGTCCTGTGGAACGGCTTGCCATGCCATTTCCACCTGGCGCCTCAGTTGGACGTGCAGACCGCGTGCAGACGACGCTTCATCCAGTCCCAAACATGCTCAATGGGGGACAGATCCGGAGATCTTGCTGGCCAAGGTAGTTGACTTACACCTTCTAGAGCACGTTGGGTGGCACGGGATACATACGGACGTGCATTGTCCTGTTGGAACAGCAAGTTCCCTAGCCGGTCTAGGAATGGTAGAACGATGGGATCGATGACGGTTTGGATGTACCGTGCACTATTCAGTGTCCCCTCGACGATCACCAGTGGTGTACGGCCAGTGTAGGAGATCGCTCCCCACACCATGATGCCGGGTGTTGGCCCTGTGTGCATCGGTCGTATGCAGTCCTGATTGTGGCGCTCACCTGCACGGCGCCAAACACGCATACGACCATCATTGGCACCAAGGCAGAAGCGACTTTCATCGCTGAAGACGACACGTCTCCATTCGTCCCTCCATTCACGCCTGTCGCGACACCACTGGAGGCGGGCTGCACGATGTTGGGGCGTGAGCGGAAGACGGCCTAACGCTGTGCGGGACCGTAGCCCAGCTTCATGGAGACGGTTGCGAATGGTCCTCGCCGATACCCCAGGAGCAACAGTGTCCCTAATTTGCTGGGAAGTGGCGGTGCGGTCCCCTACGGCACTGCGTAGGATCCTACGGTCTTGGCGTGCATCCGTGCGTCGCTGCGCTCCGGTCCCAGGTCGACGGGCACGTGCACCTTCCGCCGACCACTGGCGACAACATCGATGTACTGTGGAGACCTCACGCCCCACGTGTTGAGCAATTCGGCGGTACGTCCACCCGGCCTCCCGCATGCCCACTATACGCCCTCGCTCAAAGTCCGTCAACTGAACATACGGTTCACGTCCACGATGTCGCGGCATGCTACCAGTGTTAAAGACTGCGATGGAGCTCCGTATGCCACGGCAAACTGGCTGACACTGACGGCGGCGGTGCACAAATGCTGCGCAACTAGCGCCATTCGACGGCCAACACCGCGATTTCTGGTGTGTCCGCTGTGCCGTGCGTGTGATCATTGCTTGTACAGCCGTCTCGTAGTGTCCGGAGCAAGTATGGTGGGTCTGACACACCGGTGTCAATGTGTTCTTTTTTCCATTTCCAGGAGTGTATATGTCATTATTTCTTGCGTTGGTCTGTAAAAGACTCTGTTTATATAACTCCGTTACCAACAGCAATGAATGAACTGAGACGTCGCATAACAGCAGCTGTGTAACTCAAGAAATGCTCGCTGCAGTTTGGGAACAGTGTAAATACTGCATTTGTATATATCGTGCATCTCAAGGGAAGCATATGAACACCTATGAACACGAATGAAAAAAAAAAACTTTTTGATTTTTCTGTTCATCAGAAAGCAAAATTCATTGTATATGTTTATTAGTTTCAAAAATATAGACGCCACAAATCGTGTGATTAATTTTGATACTGCCTGTATTTTCAGAAGACCTTTCATCTGCTATCTCTTCCCGCTACATACGGCATTTTGAAGAATCATTTCATAAATGACGCCTACAGTGTAAGATGAACACTGCAAATTTCAAGTTTCTTTCCTAAGTAGTCTGTGCTGGGGAATGATGATTTAGTGATAAAGTCCATCAGTCGGGACAGCCTTTTAAGAATAGAGATATGCGTCTCTCTCTTTTTATTTTTCAAGTTGCAGGGAACAGCAACTTACGAGAAATAAATGGCACATGTCCAGAGACACAGCCGTATCGCTGGTTAAGTGCGGAGGAGAACGGCGCACGTCTGCCGTTGGCAGCGGTAGAGGGGTGTTCGTGTGCAGGCGCCGCGCACTGGCCCAGCGTCTGAGAGGCAAGGTGTTCCGCAGCGGCGATCTCGTTCCGCTGTTTCGATGGCGTCACGGCGGTGGAGGGGACGGAGGCGGTGCGATACGTTAGCGCAGTTAGGCGAGTTCCAGCGGGCCCGGCGCCAGATTTAGGAAGGGCCGCTCCCGCCGCCTCCGTATTTCTCCGGCCAGCACGAACAACTTCGCGAGAAATATGGTTCCCACATAAATTCTGTACCGCTGTCGAGCCGCGGCTCTTCCCGCCACCCCTATCCCCCCTCCCCCTAGCAAGCCACCTACTTAAACGGAAGAGGCAGACAGCGCGGGGGCGGCGCGGGCCGCGCCACGGGCCATTCGCTTTTTCGACCGGCTCCTCTCCCCCAGTCCGCCCCCCTCACTCACTCTGCGTAGTTAACTTTGTTCGTTCTTGTCGCTCTGTCCGGCGGGCTTGGCCATGCAGTTTCGCTTCCGGCACTCCTTTAAGCATCACTGTCGCCACGAACAGCTCCATTTGCGTTTCTATAAAACATCTCTTAACGACGGTACAGCGTCGTTTAGTAAACTAAATACCTGATTACGGTGTATGGGGCAGATATTCGATGGGATTGAAGAACTACTGTTGCCAACGGGAATTTTATCGCCGATGGAGATCATAGGCTGAGAAGCAATCGACAACTGTTTGTAAGGGATATAGACAAACGTATCGTAAGTGCTGGCCCAGAAATGTGTTGTACGACTGCTATTATCCTCTATATACACTACTGGGCATTAAAATTGCTACACCACGAAGATGAAGTGCTACAGTCGCGAAATGTAAACGACAGGAAGACGATGCTGTGATATGCAAATTATTAGCTTCTCAGAGAATTCACACAAGGTTGGCGCCGGTGGCGACACCTACAACGTGCTGATATGACGAAACTTTCCAACCGATTTCTCATACACAAACAGCAGTTGACCGGCGTTGCCTGGTGAAACATTGTTGTGATGCCTCGTGTAAGGAGGAGAAATGTGTACCATGCCGTTTCCGACTTTAATAAAGGTCGGATTGTAGCCTATCGCAATTGCAGTTTATCGTATCGCGACACTGCTTCTCGCGTTGGTCGAGATCGAACGACTGTTAGCAGAATATCGAATCGGTGGTTTCAGGAGGGTAATACGGAATGCCGTGCTCCATCCCAACGGCTTCGTATCACTAGCAGTCGAGATGACAGGCATCTTATCCGCATGGCTGTAACGGATCGCGCAGCCACGTCTCGATCCCTCAGTCAACAGATGAGGACGTTTGCAAGACAAGAACCATCTGCACGGACAGTTCGACGACGTTTGCAGCAGCATGGGCTATGAGCTCGGAGACCATGGCTGCGGTTACCCTTGACGCTGCGTCACAGACAGGAGCGCCTGCGATGGTGTACTCAACGACGAACCTGGGTGCACGAATGGCGAAACGTCATTTTTTCGGATGAATCCAGGATCTGTTTACGGCGTCATGATGGGCAGCTGTACCTGTGCACGCCATGCAAGCTCAGTTTGACTCAATGCCCAGACGTATCAAGGCCGTTATTACTGCCAGAGGTGGTTGTTCTGGGTACTGATTTGTCAGGATCTATGCACCCCAAATTGCGTGAAAATATAATCAGATGTCAGTTGTAGTAAATTATATTTGTCCAATGAATACCCGTTTATCATCTGCATTTCTTCTTGGCGTCGGCTGGGGTGGCCGAGCGTTTCTGGGCGCTACAGTTTGGAACCGCGCTACCGCTATGATCGCAGGTTTGAATCCTGCCTCGGGCATGGACGTGTGTGATGTCCTTAGGTTAATTAGATTTAAGTAGCTCTAAGTTCTAGGGAACTGATGGCCTCAGAAGTTAAGTCCCATAGTGCTCAGAGACATTTTTCTTCTTGGTGTAGCAGTTGTAATGGCCAGTAGTGTACATAAATTATTTGGCGGACAGGATGAGAAGCAATCTACGGTTGTTCGCTGATGATGCTGCGGTGTACTGTACGGTGTCGTCGTTGACTGATTTTAGGAGGATATGAGACGACTTAGACAAATCTTCTAGTTGGTGTGATGAATGACAGCTAGTTCTAAATGCATAAAAATATAAGTTAATGCGGATGAGTAGGAAAAACAAACACGTGATGTTCCGATATAGCATTTAGCGATATGCAATGGAACGAGAATGTGCGGACTGTAGTAGGAAAAGCGAATGGTCGACTTCGGTTTATTTGGAAAATACTAGGAATGTTTATCGGTAAAGGAGACAGCAAACTGGACACTAGCCGGACCTGTTCTTGAGTACTGTTTGAGTGTCTGGTATCTATACTAGTTCGGAGTAAACGAAGATACTGAAGCACTTCAGAGGCGGGCTGCTAGATTTGTTACCGACAGCTTCGAACAACACAACTTAACCGTTACAGAGATGGTTCGGGAACTCAAATGGGATTCCTTCTACGGAAGGCGACGTTCTTTCCTAGGAACACTATTTAGAAAGAGTAGAGAACCCGTATTTGAATCTGACTGCCGAACGATTGTACTGCCCATGAACATAAATTGCGCATAAAGACCACAAAGATAAGATTCGAGAAATTAGGGGTTATACGGAGGCATATAGACAGTCGCTTTTCCCTCTTCCTGTTTGTTAGTGGAACAACAAAGGAGGTGACTAGTAGTGGTGCTGGGTATCCTCCACCAAGCGCCGTAAGATGGACTGCGGAGTATCGATGTAGATGTAGATGTAGATGTAGCTCATTAAGTGACTGTAGGAGGATGAACGTTGCCTTGGACAGAATTTATATTTGATGTGATGAACAGCAGCTTGCTGCAAATGAAGGAAGATGTAAATTAATGCATATGACCAGGAAAATCAATTCTCTAACGCTCGGAATTATTCGTGTGCTGCTTGATACAGCCACGTCGATTGAATATCTAGGCGTATGGTTGCAAGGTAACATGAAATGGAACGAGCACGTAACGATGGTACTAGGGAAGGCTTATAGTCATCTTTGGTTTACTGGAAGAATTTTACGAAAGCTTAGGTCATGTAGGAAAGGAGACTACGTGCAGAAAATTTGTGTGAGTCCTTCTTCAGCACCGCCCATCCCCGCGATATCAGATTAAGGGAAGGCATCGAATCAGTTCACAGGCGTGCAGCTAAGTTTGTTACCAGCAGGTTCAATCACCACGCAAGTGCAACGGAAATGTTAGGTGGGCTCAAATTGGAATTTTTGGAGGCAAGAAAACGTTCTTTCCGGGGAAACACTAATGAAAATGTTAATAAAACGTGTATTTGTGGAGATTACAGAACGATCCTACTGGCACCGAAACACATCTCTAAGTAACTCGAAGACAAAGGAAATCAGTTTTCATGCTGAAGTATGTACAGGGTGGTCAGATGCACTCTGAGAACTATACAAGAGCTGCAGGATACCTTGTGCTGAGATATAATTATTACGAAAAAATTCGATCCGTTGCGCTGTTTCCAAGTTAATTACCATCGAAGCTACCCAATGAGGCCGTTGTGCGCGCCAAATCAAGCGGCCTGCCAGAAACGGTGTAGCCAGACGAACGCTTCGTTTGGTTTCTTAAAAAAGAATACGACAGCGATCCAAAAACTGGACATGGGACGGTAGTAAGGATCAAACCGGAGCCAAAACCTCAGCAAGTATAGTGCGCTGTCGGCTACGCTTTTGGAGCTACACTGATCGTATCTGTCGGACCGCGCACCAGACCTGATTGGCTAACTTCAGAGCCAATTACCTCTCAAACGGCGAGACGTATCGAATCGTTTTCTTAGCAGTTATTTTTCAGCACAACCTGACCACCCTGTAGACAGTCGTTTTATATCGCTCCATTTGCGAGTGGGACAGGAAAGGGGTTGATCAGCTGTAGTGAAGGACATCGTTCGCAATAAATCGTGTAGTGGCTTGCGGAGTATGTATGGGTATGTGAATGTAAAGGCAGATAACTGTTCGGTAACTGCAGTTGAAATAGCATACATGCTAGAAAGTTTTTCAGTCAGGAAGACCTATATAGAAGATTTTTGTGGTAACAAGAAAGGCCCACAAGATTTTGAAGACAAAGTTGAAAATCTGATAATCGCACTAAAATGTATCTTTTCAGTTTTTCTACTTAACATGACGTTTTAACGCACACAAGATTTGGCGTTTTCCTTACGGTGTAAGGAAGGCAGCTCTCTTTCTGTGTAGATAAAAGAAGGATGACAACTATAACGAAGAAAAAGAATGCGATAATAACATGGTTGCAACAGACTGGTGAAACTCTTCAGTAAGTATCATCGTAGTAGTGCTCATGAAACGGTACGAAATGTGACGATCACTTAAGATCACTATCAGGGAAGGCGAATGGAAAACTTTGATTATTTGTAACTCTTCCGTAAATGCATATTACATTTTGTAATGGAAATCGTATAGAAGATGCTAGTTCGAACAATTTCTGAGTCTACAACATACGTGTTTTGAAGTCGTTGTCAAGTGCGCATGACGGCAACATTGAGCTGATTCAAAGACGCGCTGCTGGAGTCCTAACATATCGGTATAGGCACCACGAAACTGTAACAGTGATATTTTGTAACTGAAATGTGAATCTTTGGTTGCAAAGTGACTTCATTCTCACAAATTGCGTTGGGTAAGTTGAGAGAACCGGTGTTCGAGGAAACTTGCAGGGCTCCCTGAGATACATCGCGTATAGGTCGTGATAATAAGGCAGGAGAGGTATGTTATGCACAATGACGCACAGACATTGAACGTTTGGTCGCTCAATATGCGAATGAAATATCGATAGTACTTGTCCTAAATGTGTACAATGTCCACCTGGCACTATAGACGGGATTTTGGCGTATATGTGTGGATGTAGATTTGAATATAGTGTAAGTAGGCTGTTTATGTTTTCTTATTGGCAACGTTACGTAGCGCTCTATATGAAAATCACTGGCTGTGCTGTGTGCAGTCTGTGGCTAGTTTGCATTGTTGTCTGCCATTGTAGTGTTAGGCAGCGGCAGCTGGATGTGAACAGCGCGTAGCGTGGCGCAGTTGGAGGTGAGCCGCCAGCAACGGTGGATGTGGGGAGAGAGATGGCGGAGTTTTGTAATTTGTCATGAACTGATATATATATATATTATGACTATTAAGGTAAATACATAGTTTGTTCTCTATTAATATCTTTCATTTGCTAACTATGCCTACTAGTAGTTAGTGCCTTCCGTAGTTTGAATCTGTTATGTAGCTGGCAGTAGTGGCGCTCGCTGTTTTGCTGTAGCTTGAGTAAGAAGATTTTTGTGAGGTAAGTGATTTTTGAAGGGTATAGGTTAATGTTAGTCAGGGCCATTCTTTTGTAGGGATTTTTTAAAGTCAGATAAAAGGCAGCAACAATATGATGAAGTTGTGTGTTTGTGCTTATTCTTTTGTAGGGATTTTTGAAAGTCAGATTGCGTTGCGCTAAATAATATTGTGTGTCAGGTTAAGCATAGTCTTGTACAATTTTTCTAAGGGGACGTTTCATATGTCGACCCTTAGCCGAGGATACCTCACTGGAATCTTCTGATTTTTTCATGTAGTTTGTGTAATTAGTGTAGATTTTGTTTATTGCTAGCGCGTAATTGTAGAGAGAATCTCCGTTGTAGTTGCAGCCTTTCATTGTTGTACAGTAAAACAGTTGTGGCATGCATGTAGATTTGCACCAAGTATTTCGCAGCTGCAATTAACTAGATATTATTTTCAGTACTATGTTAATGTGTTCTCTTATTTTTGCTCTTCAAATTGTGCTTTTCTGTGTTATCGTTTGAAATATTGTGACAATAATGACGTGTGAAAAACGTAACACTAGGCTTCAAAGTAAACTGAGAAATAATAGTGACGACGAGTGTAGCTTATCAGCACCACTGGGTAGTGAATTAACAGACATTCGAAGTAGTAATTTGGTAACTGTGCATAGGGAGATGGAGCGGGTGGCAAATAATGGTGTAGACAGTCAAACAGGTAGTGAACAGGGAAGCATTATCGATCGATCGGTCGGCAACAGCTCGCCTCAGGAATCCGAAATGATAGGACACAATTTTGCAAATACTGTAGATTCAGGTTTTGCGTCCTCACCATTTTCTCAAATGAGTCAAGACACATTTTCTGCTTGTCAAAATGTGAATGTTGCCGGTGAAAATGCACTGCCAAAAAGCATAGAGAAACAGATTCCAGACACTAATACATTATTATTGCAATTAATGCAACAAATGGAACAAAATCAGAGACAAATGGGACAAAATCTTCAAAAGTTAGACACAATGGAACAGAATCTTCTAAAGTTAGACACAATGGAACAAAATCAGAGACGAACACAGCAAAAGCTTCAAAAGTTAGACACAATGGAACAAAATCTTCGGAAGTTAGACACCACACTTGAACAAACACGAGAAGATTTAACTACTGAGTTACATAACATTGAATCGAAATGTCAAAAAGTCTGTAATGACGTAAAAACACAAATTTGTGAGCATTTTAAGCGTATTTTTTCGCGGCACGAAAATGCATTACAGAATCACAAAGCAGCCATAAAAGAGCTGCAAACCATTGTTCATGAAAATCATGAGACCTTGTGGGCTAAAATTGACTCAGTTGCATCTACCGATTCGGTTATGCAACTGGCAAAAACTCAGGAAAACTTAAAGAACACAGTAGATTCGATTTCAACACAAATGGACACTCTGAAACTTGGGTCAGAAAAACACACTGAGGAAATGTGTTCACTATCGGAGAAAGTAGCTGAACTTTCGGATCAGGTCACTAACTTATCTACAAAGGTAGATGATGATCTGAATGACACAAGACCCGTAGCCTTCACTGACACAGAAGAGTATGAGCAAATTAGAAAATTCAAACAAAATCAAAATCAAATCAATACACAGTACAAAAGAGAAATCCGGGAAGTACAAGATCAGTTGACGCAGGTAATACAAGAATTACATATTTCAGAGGACACTCGCGCTCCAACACGGGAAGAGGAACTTAGAAATACGGAAAAGCCACAAAATAATAGCACAGGGCATTTCGGTAATTATGAAAGGAATTGGCAAGGTGCACCGAATTTTGAGATGGAACCGCCGACACGACGTAACAATGACCGATATGTAACTCGTCGACACGATGATTTTGACTATAAGCTGTTCATTACTACACATAAATTCAAAACGTTTAAGAATTCTGCCAACGACATTCATTCACAAGCGTGGCTCCATCAATTCTCTCATTGTTTTCCTCCCAACTGGTCATTGGAGCACAGATTAGAATTTATGTGTGGCTACTTGGAGAATGAACCAGCTGTAAGAATGCGATCGGTCATTCACGATTGTCACAGTGAAGGAGAATTTTATCATGCCTTCCTCTCAGCGTATTGGACTGAAGCTACACAAGACCGAGTAAAACATAGCATCATAATGATGAAACGTTTCGAACAATCTGAATTTTCCAGTCTTATGAAATATTTTGAAGACATGTTGCATAAGAATCAGTATCTTTCAAACCCATACAGCCCCTCAGAACTCATCCGCATTTGCTTACTCAAATTACCTGAACATGTACGGCATATTATTTTGGCAGGACGTTGCAAAGACGACATTGAAGCTTTTCAGGGACTCTTACAAGAATTAGAAATTGACACAGACAGTCGCGGGATGCGAAAGCAGGAAAACAATCACTACAGATCACATCCGGCACAATTCCGCGATGACAGAAATAATACACGACAATGCTCTTCTTATAACGTAAATCGTGACCAAAAGAGACACCACCCGTATGACAACCACTGGCAGAGTAATAGTTACAGAGAAAGATCGCATTTCCGTAGTAATGAATATGACAGAGACAATCATAGAAACAGACAATTTGGCAACCAGAACAATTATTATCACGGGAGACAGAATAATTTCAGACGCAACAGTTCAGCGCGCAGTTACGATTCAGGGAGAAATTCTCCACCACGTGACCGACACGAAAGAAACTGTGTAAACTACCGACAAAACGACAGACCTGAATTCCATCAGAACTGGCGAGCTTTAAACAGAGCTGGGCCCTCTCGGCAAGGCGAATTTGTGGAGGTTAGGCCTCCTAATCCCAGTAACGATGCGCAGCAACAAAGAGACAGACAATGACTCGCACTGCAGGCATATACGTGCGCCGGCTGGCTCCGAGAAAAATAACATTATACCAGCACTGCTAATGAGATTTTCATGCAACATTTTGGTTTGCTTAAGAGTGGATTCTGGATTTGAGGTGCTTTCTGTGAAATGCCAGATGACACAGTGGTTAGTTTATGTGACAGCTACACGATTTTATCATGATGCTGCTAATGCGTGACAATTTACAATGTTGCTTTTGCGGTGTATCTGTTTTATATCTGCACAGTTTTTTCTGAATTCTTCTATAAAGTGAGATATGTTTTAGTGGTGTTTTTTGTGGTATGGCTACAAGGAGACAGCCTTTTCCGTAGGACAACAATATGTTACAGCACAGTACTTTCCTCATCAAGGCAATAAGCGTAATAACTAAGTCATCTATACGCAAAGCATTTCACTTTTGTGTATCATGAGGTAAGTACGAGGGTTATTCCAAAAGTAAGGTCCGATTGATTGCCAAATTGAAACCACAGTGAACATCAGAAATGTTTTACTTGTAACAATTAGCTACACCTTTCAGCTACTTCTCTACGTAGTCGCCGTTCTGACATAGACTTTTTTCATAGCGTTGTACCAACTTTTCAATAGCCTCATCATAGAAGGCAGCCGCCAGTGCTTTCCGCCAATTCTCCACGCTGGCCTACACCTCGTTGTCTGTGTCAAAATGTTGTCTTCAAAGACAGCGGTTCATGTGACCAGAGATGAAACTCAGGGGGAGACAATTGCGGACTGTATTGTGGGTAATCTAACATTTCCATTTGAAAACGATGCAGGAGCATCTTCATTGCCCCTGCAGAATGCGGCTGAGAATTGTCGTGAAGACGAAACAGCACGACAGTTATGTAATGTTGGCTGCATAGCTTCAGGCGAAATTTCTCACCAGGCCCTCGTACTTGGCGGCAGACACTATTTTCTAGACATCTTTACGCACTCACTGCGAGCTCAGAAATGAGAAGAGTGACGTGATGCTAACTGGGGTTATACTAGAGACACTACCCAACACATCTGTGCAAAGCTTTATCGGATTTTCATAGTCGTTTCCATTTCGCGACCGATCGGACCTTACTTTTGGAATAACCCTCGTACATTGACTTCTGCAGAACTTAGCTTTCGGAGGACAATAACTACGACACTTCCACAGAGGTTATCTTACAGCAAGACGCATATTTAGCGTTACAGGACACGTATTTGAGTGATTAATTTTGTACTTAAAACATTTATCTTTAAAGATTTTTGAATTACAAAGAAAGTTTTCCATGATACATTTCATTCCAATGCTGTAATCTGTAACACCTGAGGGTATAATTACAATAATCCTCAAGGGGGTACACGCCTGCTTTGTGTACCATGTGTTTGGCAAGCACAAGGAGCCCTAGCTAATATGGTATTTGCTTATACAACTTTACACATCGGTACCATATTTCCATAACACACAAATTACACAGCTATCTGATCATTTAACTGAGAGAGACAAACTTTTTTATTACGTCAGTGACAGATGTTTCGTGATTACACCGTTGGATAACTTCACATTTACGAAACTGTATTTTGTCTGTACTTTGTGAACTTTTCATATTTCTTCGGACCCATTGTGATACTATGAGAGCTTTGAATGATGTATTTGGTGTGAGATCATTATTTTTAAAGTACATTTGAGGCAGATGACACTATTGAAATGAGCAGAGAATATTTTTTATGGTTTGAAATTATTGCAGAAAGCTACGACTTTTTTGAGATTTGACTGAGGTGTTATGATGTTATTTTTACGACGACGATGTGTATTATGCTGTTGAGGTATGTTTATGTCAATAAGATGATGCTACCATATATGAGGAATGTGATTACGTGTTTATATGTATATGAATAATGAATAGAAGTTAGGGACTCTTGACTTGTGAAAAAGGATGTTGGAAACCAACAATCGTACATTAAGAGTTATGAAATGTGTGTAAATGCGTGAATGTATCACAATGCCGGCGAAAATTTTTTTGGACACTGTTATATTCATAAGATTTTGTTTCTACACATTTGCAACGCAAATTCTTGACCTGTGAAATATTTTTATATGAGGCTGTCACTGTTGCGGAAACTGCTGTCGTAAATATTTCTGTAAGGAAGTTAAGTGACTACCTGCACGTAATGCGTCGTGTGCACCCAGCTGCGTGACAGACGCCTGGAAAAAAGCCTTTAGTGCCTTTCAGAGGCAGAGGTGGAGAAAAGAAAAGAGACATTAACCTCGCTGTTGACATTCCTTTAGAGAAAACATTGCAAGTCGACACCCTCATTACTTGGAAAGATACTTACATCTGCACACCTGATTATGACAAGCGTCTTTCTCTAGAATTGAGGGAATTTTTACTGCGTTATGAAATGCCATATGGCTAATGAATGATGTTTCATGGTGTCCTTTGTACATATTTGCTCATTTCCTTTAATATCTAGTTCCTATCTGCACTGCAGCATTGGTTAAAATAAAATTTAATATATGTACTAATATAGTTATTTTATGCCTACAGATCTAGTCAATAAGAAATTTCTGATCTACTTCCAAGAAAACGAGGGCACATAAATAGACATTTCCCTTCACAGGAATTGCATAAATAATTTCTTTACGATTTGGTAACTTATCTGCTAGTGTAAGTTCTCGTGGTGCATCACTCTAGTGTTAAGATGTGACATAGGTATTAGACATGGCCATTTTAGTGTAATATTTTTTTGCTTGAGCTATGTCATGTTTAGATATAAGTTGCTGCTGCTGTTTGCCAGGCATAGTGCTACTAAATTTCACTTTGTATTACTCTGTTAAGCTAGTTTTACTATTGATTTATTTTTATTGTTGTTGCACATTGGCTCATATTATTTGTAATGATGCATTGCTTGGTAATTTAGATTTACTGTAGCTTGCTTTGCGATTTTCCATTTTTTTTTTGTCATTGCTGTTTGCGTTAATTGTTTTGCGCTGCTGCATTGCCTCGTCCCTTAGTTTAGAATCTGAGCTCAGTAGATTTAAGTTAGCTTAAGAGGGGTAGACTATATAAGAAACTGACTATGGAGAATAGGTAAAGAATGCATTGCGAAGTTATATGAAAAAGATTTGGGCCAAAATGAGTATTGTACAATGAGAAATAATGATTTTGAAAGAAATATGAATAGAATACAGGAAGGAGGTATAGATAGGACTTTTTGGGAATAATGATGAATGAAGGGAGATCTCCAAGAAGCAAAGAAGGTTTTGTTTGCAAAATACTGCAATGAAACAAACCCTGTCCTTTCCTTGTGTTATCCCACTATGTGTTTGTGTACCCTTGTGTATTTGTTTTCTTCCTGTCTCTGTGTAGTTTCATAGAATTTTTTCCTCTTTTAATATTAAGCTACATTCACTATGATGAGGAATACTGTTATCCTCAAAAATAATTGGCATTAATAATATGTTATTTACCTTGTAAAGATGTTTAGACATTATTTATTCTGTTTTGTTTTAATGCTCATGTGTAAAGTTGATGTTTCAAAAATTATTCTGATCTTTTATGTATTTACTTATGTCATAATTCCAGTAACACTGATGTATATGTTTATTTCTATTCTGTTGTAAAGCCTGTACTACAACTGTTATCTGTATTGTTATGTTCTTTAATGATGTACACTCCTGGAAATTGATATAAGAACACCATGAATTCATTGTTCCAGGAAGGGGAAACTTTATTGACACATTCCTGGGGTTAGATACATCACATTATCACACTGACAGAACCACAGGCACATAGACACAGGCAACAGAGCATGCACAATGTCGGCACTAGTGCAGTATATATCCACCTTTCGCAGCAATGCAGGCTGCTATTGTCCCATGGAGACGATCGTAGAGATGCTGGATGTAGTCCTGTGGAACGGCTTGCCATGCCATTTCCACCTGGCGCCTCAGTTGGACCAGCGTTCGTGCTGGACGTGCAGACCGCATGAGACGACGCTTCATCCCGTCCCAAACATGCTCAATGGGGGACAGATCCGGAGATCTTGCTGGCCAGGGTAGTTGACTTACACCATCAAGAGCACGTTGGGTGGCACGGGATACATGCGGACGTGCATTGTCCTGTTGGAACAGCAAGTTCCCTTGCCGGTCTAGGAATGGTAGAACGATGGGTTCGATGACGGTTTGGATGTACCGTGCACTATTCAGTGTCCCTTCGACGATCACCAGTGGTGTACGGCCAGTGTAGGAGATCGCTCCCCACACCATGATGCCGGGTGTTGGCCCTGTGTGCCTCGGTCTTTTGCAGTCTTGATTGTGGCGCTCACCTGCACGGCGCCAAACACGCATACGACCATCATTGGCACCAAGGCAGAAGCGACTCTCATCGCTGAAGACGACACGTCTCCATTCGTCCCTCCATTCACGCCTGTCGCGACACCACTGGAGGCGGGCTGCACGATGTTGGGGCGTGAGCGGAAGACGGCCTAACGGTGTGCGGGACCGTAGCCCAGCTTCATGGAGACGGTTGCGAATGGTCCTCGCCGATACCCCAGGAGCAACAGTGTCCCTAATTTGCTGGGAAGTGGCGGTGCGGTCCCCTACGGCACTGCGTAGGATCCTACGGTCTTGGCGTGCATCCGTGCGTCGCTGCGGTCCGGTCCCAGGTCGACGGGCACGTGCACTTTCCGCCGACCACTGGCGACAACATCAATGTACTGTGGAGACCTCACGCCCCACGTGTTGAGCAATTCGGCGGTACGTCCACCCGGCCTCCCGCATGCCCACTATACGCCCTCGCTCAAAGTCCGTCAACTGCACATACGGTTCAAGTCCACGCTGTCGCGGCATGCTACCAGTGTTAAAGACTGCGATGGAGCTCCGTATGCCACGGCAAACTGGCTGACACTGACGGCGGCGGTGCACAAATGCTGCGCAGCTAGCGCCATTCGACTGCCAACACCGCGGTTCCTGGTGTGTCCGCTGTGCCGTGCGTGTGATCATTGCTTGTACAGCTCTCTCGCAGTGTCCGGAGCAAGTATGGTGGGTCTGACACACCGGTGTCAATGTGTTCTTTTTTCCATTTCCAGGAGTGTATGTCGTCAATGGCTGTTACTTATACAAGTGAATGTACCGTCAACAGGCGTGACTTTGACCGGTTTTTTACTTTAAAATTAAATATCTCTAAAACCTAAAAAATTTAATGTATTGTTTTTTCTTTCAGAGCATGAATGCTGAGTTGTAGTAATATAAGTTTTTGCGTTTATTACCTTTTGCTCTAAGAGATCGTAAAATTTACAAAAGAACCGTGTTACCCATTATGTGACGATTGCGGATTGTTTATCATTCTGTGGTTGCTCTGAAGCTTTATCGACAATGTAAAAATAACCAAGCGTAGTAGTTATATTTTAATGCTAAATTCAGAGTAACATACAAAGAAATATCAAGCGCAAGAAAGTGATCACAAATTTGCTTTATGATATTCCGAAGAAACGTAAACACTTCGTCTTCCTTACTAAAATCTGGCTGACCACCTTCTGTTTCATCATAAAAACCATGAATCCTGATTATGGTTGTTTGTTTGAGAATTTTATACACTCAACTTGCTTTACTAGTGCTTATTTTCCATTTACACTTCTGTGAGACACAGTTCTGTAATATCCAGTCTATAATTCTTCGGTTGCTCTTACACATTTGCACACTTTCAGCTTTTTTACAATGGCGTCTCTGACTATCTCAATGGTAAGGTGTAACAAACACAACTGCGACCTACATCAAAAACTCATAAATTAAGATAGAGATATTTGCATCAGTTACTTCCTTACTCCATACTAGACAGTTACGGACAGTTGTTGCTGCAAGCACTGTGTCTTATTGTTGCTGTGTTCATTAGGTAACATTCTTGCCGCATTGTGAATGTTTTTTTTTTTAATAAGAGAACCAGTCGAGAAAAGACAGTGAAGTTCATCCCGATTACACCAAGAATTTGCAGGGTTTTATTTCTCTATCTAGAAATAGGTAAGTACAACAGATTAAGTTTCGCTCTTGCCCCAGTTGTAGAGCGGAGGGTCAATTCGCAACATACATAAGACTAAGTCATGTGAATTGGATTACGCCAGTCACACGAATAAGAGCTGTAGCACATTAAATAATTTTAAAAAAAAGCTGTTAGTATCTAGATAGAGGTTCGGAATACGGTACTTTTAACTACTGCCAAGAGGTAAGAAATTAAGGACAGTAAATATAATGAATAACATAAAAGAATTTTTATCGACAATATGTAACTATTTGACGCAAAATTTTTACTATACTTTGACCCTTAACCCCAGCGGTAAGCGTTTCCTCATGTTATGATACTACATAAGGTGTATGACAATAGCAACTGAAAGCGTAGTTACACCCTTCTAAAAGCAGGAAGTGGCTCTTGAAGAGTGTGCAATTAGTGTGACCTAAACTTTAATGATGATTAGATGTGATGAATGTCTAGCAGTCAGGTACCTCAGAAAATCTGCGAACATCACGAAGAATTTTTTCGGTTGGAAGCAAGAGACTTCTAACTGCCAGTTTCGTTTACTTGCGCCGCACACGTGCTGGTGGCATTGTCTCTGCTGCCACGTGCCCTCTCTGCTCAGTAGGTCGTCGGTGTATTATTGTGTGCGGGGTAATAAAAACTTGATGATCTCTCATGCCCTGGAACACTTCCAAGTGCTGACAGACGCCGCTCCCAACTTTTTGTGACTTCAGAAGTGCGCGACGCGCCGGAAAAAAGGGCTCACTCCCTGGGGAGCCGCCGGGAGAGAGAGCGACTCTGGCTGCTGACTGGCTCTCTGGCAGGATGAACAAGCCGGGAACAACCCTCCCGCGTGCGCTCCACTTGTGCCGACTTAACGCCGCCCACAGGACAATGGCTCAGCTCCTGTCCGCTCTAGCGTACAAATCCGCGCGAATATGAATTCGTGCTTAAAGAGCTTACTCGCATACGGTAAAATGGAAGACATAAATAAAAGGAAATGCTGAAATATTTATGGGAGCGCCCACGTTAGTCACGCACTTGTGCAGAACTGATTCCAGAGTTCGACGCGTCACCAATGCCCAGATCCTGCAGACGGAACCCATTCCCAGCTGGACAAGGATGAGATCGCAGGAAAGTAGAAAACTGCAATTCACCTCACGTATCGTCAAAAGTCGAGATCTCAGGGACGGAACTCAATCCCAGTTAGACAACGATGAGATCGAAGCCAAAGTGGAAAACTGCAACTGACTTACAACATTCATTTGCATCCACCCACCTTGCAACCCACTAAATCACGCACTTGCGTGGAACTGAAAAGACGTCAGAATACGAAACTTCTTTATTTTAAATGAGTGTGTCTGTATTTAAATTGCTGAATGACTGAGAAGATGAAACATCTACGTTATTTTATTCTGAAACAGCTGAGTAAAACTGAACGTACAGAGCCTAGTTTCTCTTTAGTTTTCCTTATCATGTCAACACTGACCCACAATATTCTAGCGCAACGCAGTCTGACTGCTCAAAGAAAATTACAAGCTGACTTCAAATAATTAATACGAAAGAATGGCCCTGAATAAGAAGCAAACCTGACAATAACCGACACATTTCATTGGGCACTTACCTCACAAAAATCTTCATTGCGCGAACTACAGCAATACAGCGAGCGTCAATACTGGCAGCTAAATAAAAGATTCTAACTACTAAAGCCACTAACTACTAATAGGCATGTAGTTAGCAAAGGAAAGATTTAGTTTCAAACAACAAAAATGTATTATTTACCTTAATAATGTGACCTCCAGTTCAAACACGAATATAAATCGTCATAGACATCCAGTACAAAGATATATAATCATGAATAATTTTCACTCTGCCAGTCAGATACTTAAAGATCGTTAGCCTACGCTAACCATTCAGACCTCTACCCTCCATCAATCCCAACTTGTCACATTAAACATCCATCACTGCTGGCTGTTCACCTCCAAGTGCCCAACAATACTTCCATCACTGCTGGCGACTAACTTCCAACTGCCCAACACTACTGGCGATTAACTTCCAACAATGAGTACGACCAGCCACAGAGTCTCTTACAAAGAAAGCGCAGTCAGAGATCCAATGCAAAGCGCTACACAGCGCTGCCAACACAGAAGCGGCCCACTTACAAATTCAACGCATCATCAAAGTACATATCTCAAGGACGGATCTCAATTTCAGCTGGACAAGGATGAGATCCAAGACTAAGTGGAAAACTGCAACTGACTTACAACATTCGTTTGCATCAATCTCCCTCAGGAGATAAATTGAGCCGGCCGGTGTGGCCGTACGGTTAAAGGCGCTTCAGTCTGGAACCGCGTGACCGCTCCGGTCGCCGGTTCGAATCCTGCCTCGGGCATGGATGTGTGTGATGTCCTTAGGTTAGTTAGGTTTAAGTAGTTCTAAGTTCTAGGGGACTGATGACCACAGATGTTAAGTCCCATAGTGCTCAGAGCCATTTGAACCATTTAGATAAATTGAACCACCTCTGGGGAATGTTACAAGTAGCCCCTTTGCTTCCCAGCAATCACCTCCAGTTTTCTGTGTTGAGTTGTTCACTTTGTCCTCCTTCCCTAGCTTTGATATTAGCCGGCGTAGCTGATTCTTCTGCTGTGCTCCGCTGTCTGTAAGTTATTTATTATTTTTTATCATAATAGTCAGGGAATATCATTTTCGTTAATGTTAAATTTTGATTCTTTTTTTAATTGGGGTTTGTTTTCTGCAATTCATTACTTCGAGTCAGTTTTCGTCCGAAACCAGACTGTCCTGTGTGGTTTTTCTCTGTAACTACTTGTAGTAAGAACAGAATCATGCAGTCTACGAGTTGCTAGCCTTACTAGTTGTATGCTATGCCACCATCTTGATGAATGAAGACGCGGCCAGAAGGTAGTAACAGTCGACAGTGACGATAAAAGTGAAATAGTGGCACTGCATAGTGCGGCATTTTTGTAATTGCGCGATAATCTACGCGAAGATAAAGTTTTGCAACATTAATCCAGAAGACAGAATCAGTTTGAGGGCTAGTAGGGGCATCAACTTGTACGCCAACAACAAGACCAAATAAAGCGTAACTATCCAAGAGACATTAAGAAGGGAACTACGTGTAATGGACAAGTGGTGTCGGTTATGTTGCGAAAGCCCATCACATGCAGTAGCACACAAAGCTGTACGTCTTCAGTGGGTGCAACAACACAGAAACTGGATAATACACTCTTTTTTTTTTCTTTAAAAAAATTCACTGCAATTGAACTATCCGAATTGGACGGATATAGGTAGATGTGATATACACTTACAGGCAAACAAATGATTATACTTTAAAAAATAGGCTGACTGAATCAAGAGAAAGAGCTTGTCCAATTGAGCAAATCAAAAACGCGTTGGTCCACCCCTGGCCCTTATGCAAGCAGTTATTCGGCTTGACATTGATTTATAATGGATGTCCTTCTGAAGCATCGCGCCAAACTCTGTCCACGTGGTGCGTTAGACCGTCAGAAACCCAAACTGGTTGGAGACCCCTGCCCATGATGCTCCAAACGTTCTCAATCGGGGAGACGTCTGCCGACCTTGTTGGCCGAGACTGGGGTTTGACATGCTCGGAGACGTTTATTATCTTGCTTAAATATAGGTCCACAATGCCTTGTCATGAAGGGCAACAAAATGGGCCGTAGAACATGGTCGACGTAGCGCTGTAGTGTAAAGGTGCCGCGGATGAGAACCAAAGCGGTCCTCCTATGAAATGATATGAGAAGCCATACCATCACTCTTGGCTGTGGGGCCGTGTGGTTGGCGACAGTCAGGTCGGTATTCCAGTGCTGTCTGGGGCATCTCCAGACATGTCCACGCTGGTCTTAGGAGCTCAGTTCGAAACGATACTCATCAATGAAGACAACTGTCCTCCAGTCAATGAGACTTCAGGACGAAGATGTATCTAAAAGCGCACCAGACAGCGTTGGGATACCAACCTGACTATTGCCCTTCATATGGCGCAACAACAACAAGTGATGGTCTGGCGCGCCACTTTATTTCATAGCAGCACCCCTTTGGTTATCATCCACCGCACCCTTATAGCACGGAGGCACGTCGACAATAATCTAGCCCTCTTTTATTGCCCTTCATGACAAGTCATCCCTAGCATACATTTCAGCGTGATAATACCCGTCCACACACGGCAAGATTTTCTACTGCATAGAGGGCAGAGGAGGACCTACGCGTATTAACTTGCGCAATTTGAGAGGCTCTTTCTCTTCAATAAATCACCTAATTTTTCTGAAACTGTAATCTTTTGTTCGTCGTTAGATGTATATCACATTTACCGATTTCCGTCCCATTCGGATAATCCCTTTGCGGCGCGTCGTTTTTTACTTTTTATTTCGACTCAAGGGGAGTTGGGTGAGGACGTTTAGTGTGGCCTGCTGAGTTTCGTTTTTGTCTCTGTCGAAGTGTGCAAGGCTTCGAGTTCACCGACCACTTAATAAAGCGTTTTGCGCGCAGTGTGTGGGGAATCTAGTCTAGGCTGAAAGTGATTGTGTGATGTTTTGGTGGTTTTTTTTTTTACTCTCCAAGATTTGGGTCCACTCATTCAGGTTAATGTGAGCATGGACGAGGATGTTTATTACAACAATTTCTGTAATCAGCTTTCGCACTCTCTTCTACATCTTCTTACTGTGGATACTCCAGCCTCCTGTAGTGACAACAGCCGTATTATCGAGTCTGCACGTCTACATCTGTGCACCCTCTAACACCTTTACTGGTCCGCTACATCACTCTATTTTAATTCCAAAGAATATGTCTGGAACTGAACCTAACAGCGGCTAAATCCAGCAGTCATCACCACCGAAATTTGGACGTAACAATGGATATAATCGTGGAAGATTGGCTTCATCTGGATATGGCGTACGTGAAGATATTTGTAGACTTTCTCCCTCGCCGAACTACGGCCTTAATCATTGCTAGACGGTATTTTACAGTATTATCATGGTGTATCCTGGGAGTTATTTTACATCTGGCGCTATAAGCTCAACAATGAAAAACTATAAAACTCCAATACGGTGAGACAGGTATTTTCTTAGAGGTACTACCTTTCTGTCGGACTTTATACTGTAGGGAATAGAGACAGTTGTAATTATACAGTGCGTCAGTTACGAATGTGAATATTATACGTGTTGAGTCTGTTCTTTGGCACATATCCGAAAAGACAGACACCACACAATCATGATTCTGAGGCCATATAACTACAAGATGAATGAGAACTATCGGCATCAAACACATAGGTAAAATGAAATGTTGTCAAGGCACATGTAGTAGCTGCAGCTGAGTATCCAGCGGTTCCCAGGTACATATTTACTATTTTCTTCTGTTAATCTATCTCCTCCTTCCTCCCTATCTCTCTCACTCTCTCCATATCCTTCTTCACTCTGTCCATATCCTCCCCATCCTTTCTCTGTCCTCATACTTTACGTCCCACTCTCTGTTCATCTACTCCTGCTCATTTGTCTGTCCACCTCCTCCACTCCTCTTCTCTGTCAATCTGCTCCTTTCCCCTCTATCCATCAGGTCCTTTCGCCTCTGTCTATGTGTCGCCTCTAATGACATCTCCTCCTCCCCATCTTTTTGTCCTTTCTCTGTCCGCCTCTTTCCACTCTCTCCCTGTTCATCTCTGCCTGTTTCCTTTCTCTGTCTATGTCCTCTTCTCCTCTTCTTGGTTCTTCACTTCCTCTTCGCTTTCTTTGTGAAATTCCTCCCTCCCCTCTGTCTGTTCATCTCCTGTTCTCATCTCTCTTCCTATGTATTCCTCCCACTGTGTTTGTCCATCACCTCCTCTATCCTTCCTCTAGCGTTTCTCCTTCCCCTCCATCCACTCATCACGGCCACCCCCAATAAGAGGCTGGTGGTTCTCACTCCCAATGTATTTCTTTGCAGATTGCAACTCATATATGTGCAGCATTTGGTATAAATCGTTCCAGAAGTGTAGGATGAGCTTTTTACCTGTCGATTTGCCCATGTACGCACTTATAAAATATATGTAACATACATGAAACTTTCTGGCAGATTAAAACTGTGTGCCCGACCGAGACTCGAACTCGGGACCTTTGCCTTTCGCGGGCAAGTGCTCTACCATCTGAGCTACCGAAGCACGACTCACGCCCGGTACTCACAGCTTTACTTCTGCCAGTATCTCGTCTCCTACCTTCCAAACTTTACAGAAGCTCTTCCGCGAACCTTGCACAACTAGCACTCCTGAAAGAAAGGATACTGTGGAGACATGGCTTAGCCACAGCCTGGGGGATGTTTCCAGAATAAGATTTTCACTCTGCAGCGGAGTGAAAATCTCATTATGTAACATACATATTACATATGTAATACGATTTTGTACACATATTTCACCTTTACTGCTAGCAAATTTCGTCCTGCAGCTGCATTTTACGCAGCTCAATGTTTATGGCGACGTATCTCCTGAACTATGTGCTGTACAACGATAAAATTTGCATGTACGTCCGGCGGTATATGTGCCTACTGTTTGCGAAAGATGTTGTGAATAGAGTTCGTAGTAAAGAAGTAATAAATTAAAACGTTATGGAAGATGATTCAGTTTTTCATTCATCGCAAAGTTTATGACCTAAAATATCCTGAAATATATGTCGTACAGTTACATATTTTATAGGTAGTTTCAGCTATATTTGTGGATTACATTGTGAACAGGGTTGGTTGTGAAGAAGTAATAAATTAAAACTTCTACATGATGCAAGAGTTTTTCATGCATCACGGTATTTGACGTCATATCACCTTCATTATTTGTCATAAAATACTGTATTTCTTTAGGTATATTAAGCAACAAATGTGGCTACTATCTGCGAAATGTATTGCAAGTACAGTTTGCACTAAAGAAGCAATAAATTTAAACGGCATACTTCATGCACCGTATTTGCTCTATGAACGACGAAAGTATAGTAAGCGGAAACATTTTTCCTTTCACAGATTTGTGGGTGTCGTCAGGGAGAAAAAGTTTCGTAAAGAGTTGAAATTATATGTAGAGTTGGTATCACGTCTCTAAGTGCTCTCATTTTCAAATGCTCGATGACTAAAGTAAAGATATCAGCGCGTCGTTGGTTATTCTGCTCTCTTCATCCCCACCTCCATCCCTACACCTTTGAGAGGTAGGTAGATTTTAGCCCCACCACGACGATTTTCAAACATTGAGTGATATGTGTAGCAAGCGATTGAGATCGGTCAAGTGGTTTAGGAGATGCAGAATCTCAGGAATCTGGTAAAACATCAAATCTCCGACTTCACTGAGGCCGGAAAAATATCCTGCAAGAACGGGACCAACGACTACTGAAGAGAATCGTTCAGCGTGATGGAGGTGCAACCCTTCCACAAATTGCTGCAGATTTCAATGCTGGGCCACCAACAAGTGTCAGCGAATGAACCATTCTACGAAACATCATCGATATGACCTTTCGGAGCCAAAGGCCCGTTCGTGTTCGCTTGATGACTGCACGACACAAAGCCTTACATCTCGCCTCGGCCCGTCAACACCGACATTGGACTGTTGATGACTGGAAACATGTTGTCAGGTCGGACGAGTCTCGTTTCAAATTTTGTCGAGCTGATGGACGTGTATGGGTATGGAGACAGACTCATGAATCTCTGCATCCTGCATATCAGCGTGGGGCTGTTCAAGCTGATGGAGGCTTCGTAATGGTGTGGGGTCTATGCAGTTGGAGTGACATGGGACCACTGATACGTCCAGATACGGATCTCAAATGTGACAATGATATGAATGGATGCAGGTGATCAGACAGAATGCTTACGTAAGCATCCTGTCTGATCACCTGCATCCATTCATATCATTGCGCATCCCGATGGACTTGGACAATTGAAGCAGAACAATGCGACTCCCCAAACGCTAGGAATTGCTACAGAATGGCTCCAGGAACACTCTTCTGAGTTTAAACACCTCCACTGGCCACCAAACTCCACAGACATGAATATTATTGAGCATTTCTGGGATGCCTTGCAACGTGGTGTTCAGAAGGGATCCCACCTCCTCGTATTCTTTTGGATTTATGGGCAGTTCTGCAGTATTCATGGTGTCAGTCCCACCCCCCGTACTACTTCACACATTAGTCGATTCCATGCCACGTGGTGTGGCGGCACTTCTTCGTGCTCATGGGAGCCATGCACGACATTAGGCTGGTGTACCAGTTTCTTTATAATACGTGTGGATTATACGTATATGTCTGTTCTTCCTGTTGTGTCTGAAAGGACAGACACCGTACATTAATTATCCCGTGGCCATTTGTATGCATAATGAAAGAAAAAATCGACGGCAACCGCAGGATGGCTCTGAAATAATTTAATGACAACAAGTGAAAATGTATGTTGGGCCGAGTCTCGAGCCTGTATTTCCCGCTTTAAGCGCGTGGTCGCTTTAATCTCTTTGCCTATCCGAACGTGCTTCTCGTCCAGCCTAAATTCCCATCTCGCCACATACTGCTTCGGTAGGGCTCACTATTCGCAGCATTTAGCATGATACCCGCAAGACGTCGGGCCTAAAGAGCATCCACAGCGAAGATATCATGAGATGCCGTCAAGACGCATCGCATACACAGGCGATGAAAGAGAAATACCAGCGTCAAGCGCATCAGGCCACAGAAATACCTCAATGCCAAGTGGAAAATTTATTCCGCACAGGGACTCAAACCCGGATTCCCACTTACCGCGAGCAGTCGCTTAAACATCTTTGGCTATCTGAGCACGCCTTGCGGCCATCCCAAATTCTCAACTTGTTGCACACTGATTTTGTAGGTTAGTATGACCAGTCGCGTAAAGAGAGAAATCTGGATAAGAAACTCTGTCCAGCATACATTTCCATTTGTCGTCATTAACTTATTTCAGAGCCCATATGCAGCTGCCGTCGTTATTTCTCTTGCACTGTGTATATAAACGACCACGGGATCATGTGTGTCTGGTGTGTGTTCTCTCAGACATACAGGGAGACAATTATTGAATTATATGAAAAAAAAGTAAATTAGTTACAAAATAGGACGGGCACACACTTTATTCAGCACGCAAACGTCACTACAGATATTCGGATTTAGGTTATGAAATGTTCGATATGCCTGCCATCCTTGGCGATGATGTGGGGTAGGTGAATAACGAAATTCTGCATGACCCGCTGAAATATCGGAACATCGATGCTGTGGATAACCTCCTGAATTGCCATTTTCATCTCAGTAATGGTTTTGGGGTTACTGCTGTACACCTTGTCTTTAATATAGCCCCACGCAAAGGAGTCTCATGTGTTCATATCCGGAGAATATGGTGAAAAACCGAGGCCCATAGCTGTGGCCTCTGGGTATCCTATAGCACGAAAATAGTTCCCAAAGCGCTCCTCCAGGACACGAAACACTCTCTTGCTCTTGCGTGAACCGCATCTTGCCGAAATCATGGTCGCTTTGGACAATGGGGCTGAAATCATCTTTCAAATCCTTCACGTACCATTCAGTAGTAACCATGTCATCAAGGAATATCGCACCGATTATTCTGTGACTGGACGCTGCCCACCACCCAAGTCACCCGTTGAGGGTGAAGAGACTATTCGATCGCGAAATGCGGATTCTCAGTCTCCCAAATACGCCAGTTTTGCTTATTGACGAACTCATCCAAATGAAAGTGGCCGACAACAACAAAGCGCGTAAGCGTCCCCACAGTAATTCCCGTCGTACCCCGCCGCCAACCGTGCATTTTGAACGTCCTAACACAAACCTTTCAGAAGATGCGGCCATTTTATTTAATATAGTTCGATAATTGTCAGCCTGTACCAGAAATCACTGGCACCCCACGTATAACTGTAATATCTGTAGCTCGACTGCATATCATATCTTCAGTATGGATGCACACTAGGTCCGAGCTTCTGTGTGAAGCATGCTAAATGCTGCGAGGAATTGGAATGGTGGATATGTGCGGGCTACGGAAGTTGTTTGCGACAAGTTAGGAATTTGGGTTGGACGTCAAGTGCACTCGGACAGCCAAAGCCGTTAAGGTGACTGATCGCATGAAGCGGGAAATTCGGGTTCAAGACCAGTTCAGCACAAATTTTCACTTGTCGCCACTGAATTATTTCAATGCCCTCATGGGAATGATGTCGCTATTTGTCTGTCATCATGTTAAGAAAGTGTCTGACAGTACTGTGTTGTCACGATTTCCCGTTCTCCGTGAGTTGTTATTCTCAATATGCCTGACGCATTTCAAACAACTGACAGCTGAAACTATCTTTTGGCGCCGATGACAATGAAGATCAGTAGACAATGTTTCGCACCTATTTAGCCCATTGATTTACACAACTCAGGTTATAAATATCCATTGCAAACAGTGTTGTTCGCGAAATCGGCAGTATTTCTATAGGAAATTGAGCTACTGCAATGTGAAAATTTTTCGACATTTCTCATTTTGAGCAAGTTTTTCTGCCTGAAACCTGACCTCGCCAATGGCCTCTGGAATGCCTACGTCCTCACGACTCGGCTCTCTTTCAACTCTCTTATGCTTCAGTAAATCCCGATGGCCTCGTAATGATTGCCCAGTTCACTTTTAACTCAAATCGAGTTGCACTTGTTTACTTAGATAAATCGGATCACTTGCACCGTAATCCACACCCGATGGCATTGTTGAATTTCCAACTAATTAAATCGTGTACAGCTTCAAGATCGCCACAGAAAATACGTTTTCTAGCGTACTTCGTTTTGTGCTGAGGTGTTCGTTGCTAATAATCGTCTCGTGGTTGCTATAGTTCTGTGCACCACAAATTCCACAAACTGTCGCCAATTATGTTTCGCGGGAACTAATTGAGACCATAGCGGTTGCTTTAATAGGACCTGTGCACAATCGCACTCGTGAAATTATTGCATAACGTTTAACTAACTTTGCGGATCTCTCTCTCGCCTGCAGTGAAGAGCAATTTTGTCCGACGGTAGTGTCCACACGGACGGTTCTCTGACGTTAACACTGCAGTAATTAATCACAAAACAGAGAAATAAAATGAAATCGAAATAGGCTGGGCTAATAATTTTTATCACTTCATCAATCAGAGCTGGTGCTAATGTTATTAAGCGTTTTCCGATACGGCAGTCGGTAGCTCTGTGATTACTCCGATTCTAAATGAGCTATGACGAACAGCGCTGTCAGCGCGAACTGCAGGCGACGAAACAGCTTCGGTTACATTTCACTGATTATCCAGCGGCGATGCCACCCTTTATTACTATTGCCCTGAATATCAGGCGTATGGCAGACCGATATGCTGAAGCTGCGACCAGCGCAGGACTCTACTTAATGAATGCTGTTGCTTACTGATATCCCTGTTAAATATACCCAACTTGAGCTATAGCGGTTTCCCATATGTCGCATTGATTTGATTGCATCATCACAAAATATGTTGTACATTTTAAGCTTTGCATTAAGAGGATGTAATGTGAAACAAATTGTCCAGTAAAGCTGATTACTATCCTGGCAGATCAGATACTGCTTATAGCAAAAAATAATGCTATGATGCCGCCCGAGGTAGCTGCGCGGTCAAAGGCGCTTTGTCACGGTTCGGGTGGCTACTCCCGTCGGAGGTTCGAGCGGCTCCTCCCGTCGGAGGTTCGAGTCCTCCCTCGGGCATGGGTGTGCGTGTTGTCCTTAGCGTAAGTTAGTTTAAGTTAGATTTATTAGTGTGTAAGCTTAGGGATCGATGACCTCAGCAGTTTGGTCCCATAGGTACTTACCACTAATTTCCGAATGCTATGATTTTGTTTCCTCGTGACTGTGTTTGTTGAAATTTAATTCAAAAGCAAAATCTGTCCAAGAAGCCTATTTTAATGCAGCAATCTTCCTTCCGGAAGAGTGTCGAAAACATACCATAAGGGACCTGTAAATTATTCATGGACACAGCGGGGTATTTACTACTAATGGACTGATATACCTATGTCCGACTGATTACTCATCGCTGAGACAAAAATTTCAGCAACAGACTTCGACAAGATGGCGGTACACTAGCATGTAGCTATCTTATGTTCAAGCATAAGTGAATGGCATAGGTAGAGCAAATTAATTAGCAGGAATACTGAATGTAGTTACTATATTGTTCTCAAGCTGTGCAAACAGGTAACAAAAATGACATTAATTCTTAATACACGTAATATGAATTCAAGTGCTAGTAAAAGCAATGAATTACGTATTTCCTAGGTCCGTCTTCCTGGAGGAGAATGAACTATTCATAATACAGGAGCGGATAAGATTGAATACACAACGTAACGGATTGAATAAATTGTTCGACACTTACGAAAAACAAAAATGATATTAATTCTTAATACACGTAATATGAATTCAAGTGCTAGTATAAGCAACGAATTACGTATTTCCTAGGTCCGTCTTCCAGAAGGAGAATGAACTATTCATAATACAGGAGAGGATAAGATTGAATACACAACGTAACGGATTGAATAAATTGTTCGACACTTACGAAAAACAAGCGACCGGAGCGTTTGTGGTGCCACGTGCATGAATATCTCTTTATGTTACAACTCATTGCAAGTTATGTGCTTGGAATGACTGCACAATAACCGCGTGAATGTCTTTACCAACCGAATGAAGTTACCTACACTTTTGCTATTAACCACCATGACAAAGTATTTGGAAAGCTCTCACCCAACATCTCCAGCATCGCCTAACGTCGACTCAAGAACACAAAGTGTAATGCACAACTCATTCATATATACACGAGCTCGTGGCCCCGACCACTGACACCGTTTCTCATTGGCTGATGGCCCGAGCACTAAAGCTGCACTAAAGTTGCAAACACGCTTCAGTGGTGTCATAATGAGACAACTGAAAGATTTTTTATAACTAATCAAAGCCGATCACTAAATGTTCTTGTATCATATTGCAAAGATTATTTCGAGGTTTGGGGATAAATAAAAGTGCGATTTAGAAAGCCACTTTCACGTTCATGTGCTGTGTGAGGAATTGAAATTAGAAGTCTAATAAAAGTAGTCCAATACATCTAACTGTGCACTGTGAAAGGGCCCTCTTTCAGCCTCCTTTGGTGTCATGCTCATTTGTAATAACTTGTTCCACTGAATTATACTTGCAGAGTGGTCTTCGGCTATTTTTTGTAATTATATTTCGATGCTTGGCGAAGGATTGCATAGCAGCCTATTTTTATCGATCATCATTTTTTTCTCTTCACCAATTTGTTCACCCTTTTTCCGTAATCGCCAGCATGAGAAGAACTGCAGTGTGTGGGTGTTCAGGTGACAGGGTGTTTACAAGTACCAGTTGTGATCAAGGTACTTTTTCTACTTCTGAAGAGTTACCGAACTTCCCGTTGAATCTTGTTGAAACAGGCCTTGTGGTCTGCTGTTACCAACGACAACGGATATCATGCCTTTTCTTTAACGTTTAAGATTGGATAAAGCAGGCCAACGCACGAAGTCGTGAAAATTTTTGTCCGTCAAACTGATGTGGGTTCAAAACAATGGCCTCCAAAGTGGACAAACGTCTGACTTCTCGTTGTTTGTTTTTTGCGGTTGGTCCACCACCCACTACTGTGCCTTGTGTAAAGGTGCGCCCGACAGAATCGGGTAGCGATGGAAGCTAGAGGCTTTATAGAGGACACTGTTCCGGATGAGGGCGTGGTGAGTTTATCTCCAGAGCACACTTATTATTCGTATCAAGTGTGGTCGGGATCCGCTAAACACTTCGCTTTTCGAAGTAGGTAATCCCCACATTTACTTAAATTAACTACCAAGAGAATTAATACTCTTTGGTATCGTGTGAAGTTTATAGCTTTCTCCCTACCCCTCCTCCCTACGTCATTAATAGCCTATTATATTCTCGGGCCAATAAAATTTGGAAAATACGACGTATTGACTCGGATCAACCTTTTCACCACCAAAATCAGTCTGGTCCTGAGGAACGTCACTGCAATAAAGTCGAAACGTCCGTTTTAATTTTATAACTAAAGTAGTTTGTACAACACCCAGAAAACTTTTAATCATCATCACAACAATCGCGGTTCCCTACGTAGTTACATCAAGTGATGCTTTAATACTCAAAAACAGCTGTAAATTATCAAGTATTCTTGTGGCAAATGATTGTATCAAGTTAAGTAAATCTTTTTATTATTCATGTGGTTAAGCGAATTAATATTTTATATGCTGTAGTTCAAATGAGCAATCTTCTAGAGCAATAAAAAACCCACAATTATAGCCTGACGATTACAATAAATCTCGTCATAACACAACGCTTAAGGGAAACCCAGTTTTCTTAAGGAGGAGGAGGTTAATGTTTTACGTCCCGTCGACAACGAGGTCATTAGAGACGGAACACAAGCTCAGATTAGGGAAGGACTGGGAAGGAAATCGGCAGTGCCCTTTCAAAGAACTATCCCGGCATTTTCCTGGAACTGTTTAGGGAAGTCATGGAAAACCTAAACCAGGACGGCCGGAAACAGGTTTGAACCGTCGTCCTACCGAAAGCGAATCCAGTTTGCTAACCACTGCGCCACCTCGCTCGGCCACAGCTCTTAAGGAACCATATCACAGTAATAGGATGGATTTTGGTAGACGATGTGTGAGTGAAGAAGGGAGAAAAGTCTAGGTAATAAATATTTGCTTCGTGGAATGTAACTCCCTCTTCGTTCTCCCCCAAGTGCACACCGCAGATTTCCTATATCCCTTGTGTAATCACTGATAAAAATGGCCTTGCTTGAGGAATGATTGACAAACATTTCACAAAAGCCATTTCCTGACTCGTCGTTCTCAAGTGTCAGTATTAATTTCCGTTACGCGTCTCATACAATACGTTGCGCCAAATGTAAGAAAACTTTCATACAGACTTCAAACGACATTCTACAAGGTGGAACTGTGATGCAGTAAGGCATTCCCTACTATTAACAAGATCCGCAGAAGCTTCCAGAAGACCATAGCGTATTCCATGCCATTTGGCAGAAAGTATCAACCGAACAGTAAGAAATTAATTGTGAATAAGACTCTGTAACAGAGACAGAAGGGTTGTTAAACGGGTTACGGACACCTTTTAACCGTTGTGTCACAGTAAAATACATCAAAATTTCAATTAACGGAACTTGATCCTTACTTCTTTAGGACAAAGAACTTTCATCGAGAGTTTTACTACTGTGTGTTCTAAGTTCCACCTAAAGTGGTTTTGCATTCCAATAAATCGTCTAATGGTGACTGTTGTATGAAGGTACGTTACAGTTTATCGACCCACCGCGAGGAGATCGTTGGAGACAGAGCGGAAGTTCAGAGTGAGGAAGATTGGGAAGGAAATCGGTCGTAAATGGTTCTCAGCACTATGGGATTTAACTGCGGAGGTCATCAGTCCCATAGAACTTAGAACTACTTAAACCTAACTAACCTAAGGACATCACACACATCCATGCCCGAGGCAGGATTCGAACCTGCGACCGTAGCGGCGTAGCGGTCGCGCGCTTCCAGACTGTAGTGCCTAGAACCGCTAGGCTACTCCGGCCAGCGGAAATCGGTCGTGTCAGTTTTTACGTGGTGTATAGTAGAATGCTCCTAGCGTCTTTTGCATCCAGCAACATGGTGATCAACTTCTTTCCATTTCGAAAACGTTTCCCTCAATAAAGAAAGACTTTTCACTAGCGGTGCAATGGTTTCTTCAGGTACTCAGTTTGCTGTTTAGTTAGTATGGTTGTTCTTGTGAAAGTCGTCTCCCTGTCTCTTTAGTTTTGGTTTGTCTTAGCCGGCTGTACCTAGCGTAATTGCACCAACGCTACTAGTCACACACATCTGTTGTCATACTACAACTATCCGCATGAGAGATGGTGAATACTCTAATCCACTATTCATGACGGTAAAGTCGTTTTACGAATGTTGTTAAATCTGTTTGTTTTGCAAAGGCTATTATTAAGTTAAGGGTTTACGGCTAGGTCTGAGAGCAAGTTGACCAATGAAACAATGTTTCGCCTTAGCTTTTTCAGTGACACATCTACACTAAAGTACAACACATTCCATTTATGCAGGGACAGCATTAATAAAAGCGATAACTGGAGGGGCAGGTTCCTGAATGGAAATGGAGGAAGAAACGCCTTATGAATATGTGTCCGGAAATGTATCTTTCCTATGGTAGATGGCTCTTACGAATGACAATTCCTCTGAGCACATGCCGTGAGTTCCTTGTGTGCTGCAGGCTGTGTGACTGACAAAGCATACTCTAAGCAGCAGGATGGTCCGGTATTCATGTCGTGAACAAGCGGACGTAGTGTTTGTGTACTATGAAGCAGATGGAAATGGTCGAGACCCACTACGACCATACCAAAACAATTACACTCACAGCCAACAACCACATCAAACAACATTCCAAGTCCTTTTTGGATTTTTGTGCGATCATGGGTCTTTCACACGGACAAACGTGTAGGGAGGCGACGGACTGTGCGTGCACCAGGTTTGGAAGACTGGGTTCTACAGGGTATTGGGACGAACCGTAGCAGAAATTCCAGGTAAGTAGCCCGCCAACATGCTGTAAGCGAAAGTACGATTATGTGTATTTTGCATGACACCCGCTACCGTCCCTATCACCTGAAATCTCATCGAGGTTACTTTGAATACCTGCTGCGATGTGGATGCGATAGAGATCTGAACAATGTTCCGTGACGATATTTGTTGCATGCATACCGTCCGTTTCCAAACACATGTTCATAGGGCCTTCTTGCTTCCATTTACAGTTAGAAACCCGTCACTGCAGTTTGTGAGTTTCAGTGGTTGGTTTCTTGATGGATTTGGGTGAGGGGACTAAATAGCGAGGACATTGGTCCCATCGGATTGGGGAAGGACGGGCAAGGAAATCGTCCGTGCCCTGTCGACGAAATCATCCCGGCATTTGCCTGAAGTGACTTAGGGAAATCACGGAAAACCTAGATCAGGATGGCCAGACGTGGGGCCGGCCGCTGTGGCCGGGCATTTGTAGGCGCTTCAGTCCGGAACCGCGTTGCTACTACGGTCGCAGGTTGGAATCCTGCCTCGGGCATGGATGTGTGTGATGTCCTTAGGTTAGTTAGGTTTAAGTAGTTCCACGTCTAGAGCACAGATGACCTCAAATGTTAAGTACCATATTGCTTAGAGCCATTTGAACCAGACGCGTGTTTGGATCGACGTCCTCCCGAATGCGAGTCCAGTGTGGTAACCACTGCGCCACTACACTCGGTTAAGTTTTATTAAAATTCATCCTGTGTATTCTGCCATTGTATTTATAGGTTACAACATTTAGGACGCTTTCTTGCTTAATAAATGTCCTGTCGCTCACAATATGTGTTAAATGTACAGTACACGCTTCTCCTTCCCGACGCATACCGAGCGATCGTCACGATATACGAAACACACAAAGGTAAAGAGCGGACGAAAATTTCATGTAGTCGTAATACGACCTCCTAAATCAGTGCACTGCAGTGAACAGTAATGACATATATTTTTATAATATACACATCGCTTGCACAGTATCATTTGGATGTAAATGTTGGCAGCTACAACACGAAAATCTGTGCTCATCAGAAGTTTTCCGACTTCAACCGTTCGCGGAACATTCGGCTAACGACAGAAAACTGTACTCCCGTTTTCAATCATTTCACTAACCACTGTAGTAAGTAATGCAATAAAAGATGCATGTTTGGGCAGGTAATGTTGATATGTTATAGTTTTGGGACAGGTCTATTTTAAATGACGTCCTTAAATGGGAAATCTAAATTCGTTAGGTATAGCGTCAGTGGTGTACCCTTTAGCGTTCAGGCACGGCGACAAGTGGTATGAGGCAATCATTTACTGTGCGCGAATGGAACGGCCGCCTTGCGGAGAATAAACTGTCGCGAAGATCTCACTGCTGTGAAACGATAATCACCCTCCAGTGACTTCGGCGTTCATTTGGGTAACAGCTGTGGACCAGCTGCAAATGGTGACTAGCAGCGGAGTCTGCCCAGTGTCTGCAGAACTGGTCGGTTATACGGAACCCGTCAGATTTGTCTTATCCGGCATCAGAATACATCTGGTGAGAAATGGGCTCGGAAATTATCCATTAGATCGACAGATATGAAAGTGTTTCCAGGACTAACTAATAGATCAGTGTAACCCCAGCAATACCAAGGCATTTTCCACAGTGCGCATTACCAAAGGGAGGAATAGGTTCCTGACTGCCCACAAACAAAAGAATCAAAAAACAATATTGGTTAACTGTTGTAGAATTGTGTTAACAACACATTTTTTAAAGAGGTACTGATGTGTAAGCAGTGTCCCGAACCTCAAAGTACCTTTTAGCACACATTTAACAATTTCAACGCACTGTCTATAACATGTACTACCAGGCTCATGACCACAACAAACGAAAAAATTAAGAAAAGCAAATGTCTTTCATATTTGTTGTTTTTTACCCTCGAAATATTTTTTAAAGAGATACTGGAAGGCCATGAACCTTGAAATGCTGAAAAGTGACACCTGCCACTGTGACTTGAATTTTTGGGTTAAGTGTAACTGAAAATATTAAAACATATATAGAATCCGGTAGAAGAATTGATTAAAAACAATAAACATTCTTTTCAAAGTTTTGAAATGTAGAGCAACTAACTATATTACAATTTTTTCAAAAGACGGGGATAAGGTACCCTGTCCCCTTGGTATTGCGAGTGTTAATTGCGTTACAGTTTACAATGTATAAAACTATCTAGAGTGTAATTGTGGAAGCTCTGAGTGGTTGTTCGCAGCCGGCCAATGGGGCCGAGCGGTTTTAGGCGCTTCAGTCTGGAACCGCACTACCGCTACGGTCGCAGGTTCGAATCCTGCCTCCGTCATGGATGTGTGTCACGTCCTTAGATTAGTTAGGTTTAAGTAGTTCTAAGTTTTAGGGGACTGATGACCGCCGGCCGCGGTGGTCTAGCGGTTCTAGGCGCTCCGTCCGGAACCGCTCGACTGCCGCGGTCGCAGGTTCGAATCCTGCCTCGGGCATGGATGTGTGTGATGTCCTTAGGTTAGTTTGGTTTCAGTAGCTCTAAGATCTAGGGGACTGATGACCACAGATGTTAAGTCCCATAGTGCTCAGAGCCATTTGACTGATGACCTCAGATGTTAAGTCCCATAGTGCTCAGAGCCCTTAGAACCCCCCTATGGTTGTTCGCAGACAGTGATGTTTTCTATAGTAGACTACAACTGTAGAGGGCTGTTTATAAATCCAGGAACACACGCGAAGGATCGTCGCTTGGGGCAGAAAATAGTTGTTCACGGTGAACGTAAATAAATGACAAGCACTGCGTGTAAGTAGCTGAAGAGGCCCATTACTGTTCGATTACGCTATTAGAGGTATATCACAGGAAACCGTAACGACGGAAACACATCTAGTGGTAACCTTCATCAGTGACTTAAAGCGTAATGATGGCGTAAGACTCCTGGTATAGCAAGCAGACTCCAGATGGTGATTCACTGGAGGAATCCGAAGGAAACGTAATTCATTCATGGAAGAAGTACCTTACAAAACACTCGTTCGGCCGATTCGTAGGTACCGCTCGCCAGTCTAGCCCTTTATCACGTTGGATAATTTGAAGATATAAAGAAATACAACGAAAAACGACAAGTTTATCATGTAAACGTTTAGTGAAGCACATGAGTGTCTCGGAAATGATCAACAGTTTATAAGAGGGTCGTTGTGCATATCAGGGAGGGAAGCATATAACTGGATAGTTATAATAATATAGTGCAGTTGCTCTCAGAGGTCCAGTGGGGACCGTAACTATCGTATGGTAGCGAAACTTGGTAGATGTACTAATGCGTTAACACAGAACCGATTTACGCTGAAACAAAATTGATCGAAGTAGCTGAGAAACCGTGAGTTATCCGGGTCATACTATTTGGCATGAGACGCCATAAGTACCATTCTAGACATGAGATGCATACAGACACGTATCTCAATTAGTATATTACAATGCAGTTATCCTGTTAATAAGATACACATAAAAAGAAGTTTTGCAACACCTCGGTTCCGCGAGTTCCGGAACCTGTACAGAAAATTGGAATAGAGATCAACATAAATATCCACATCGCGCATTCACAGTATGGATGAATCACATCGAAGGATGTATCACCACCACACAGCATCCTAAATAAAACAATAAAGTCCGCAGCTCGTGGTCGTGCGGTAGCGTTCTCGCTTCCCGCGCCCGGGTTCCCAGGTTCGATTCCCGGCGGGGTCAGGGATTTTCTCTGCCTCGTGATGACTGGGTGTTGTGTGACGTCCTTAGGTTAGTTAGGTTTAAGTAGTTCTAAGTTCTAGGGGACTGATGACCATAGATGTTAAGTCCCATAGTGCTCAGAGACAGCCATTAAAAGAATAAAAACACGTTCGCAATTTGTAAGTAATATATTAGTTAGCTTTACCTAAGAGTATTTATTGCTCAGTACTTCCAGGATTTTTGCCCACAACACTCACTCACTGCAAAGCAAGCGACCAAGCTACGCACATCAAAAAAAGTTTTGCATCACCACGGTTCCCAGAACTCTTGAAGATAGACGTTCTGTGTGCATACTGTATCACAGACACAGTCCCTTTGACTGTTCAGAGATGTCACTAACCCGCCCATAGATGTAAACAACCATGCATGTGCAGCGCCTATAAGACGGAGAGGGTCCGACAACACGGATTCCTGAAATCTCTTCTGTTCATTGCTCATGGTCACTTTGTGTGTGCACATTTACTGTTTTTCATAATGTTTTGTACAATTACTTCATCATTTGTCAATTAGTTCGTGTTTTATCTGCCTACGTAAGTGCAACCATGTGTAAACTTAGCCATCTCTTCCTTTATTGTACAGGCATACAGCAAAATCAGCATAGATCGCTTTTAATTCGTTAGCAACGCCCAAGAACTACCCAGGACAGTAACTTTTAATTACTCTGTACGTTCAATGAGAAGATGTTGTTTGTTGTAACTTCATTTAATCTGTAGCCATGATCACGTTGTACGATCACAATGAAAGGCGTATATATTAGAAGAAATGATTATGAAAGTATACACAGCCGAGCAAAATCGTTATGACCACCTGCTTAATAGCTTGTTTATTCGTCTTTGGAACGAAATACTTTAGTTATACTGCGTATCAAGTACCTGACAGACTGATGCTAGGTTTTTGGAGATCCGTGACATTAGATATCTACCCACAGGTCTCGTGATTCGCGTAAATAACGGGCCGCTGATTTGCGTACGCGCTGATTGTGCCCGATGGTGAGCCAGATGAGTTCCACAGGATTTACGTAAGGCGAATATGGTCGCCGAGACATCAACATGAGTTCACTATAATACTCTCCAAACCACTTAGCACGGTTCTGGCTCTGAGACACGATCAGTTATGCTGCTGCAAGGTGGCAATGCGATCTGGGAAGATATCAAACATAAAGCGATGCAGGTAGTTCGCAGATGTCAGCGCGTCTTCGATGACGTTTTCAAGATATTCGTTCAAAGGGTCTCCGTAATAATAATCCGTCCTTTGTCCTTTGTCTTAGTGGATTTCCCCATTTTCAGCCCACACCTCCGCTACTGTGATCACCCGTCCTTTTCTGTTCCGCTTACATAAATTTTTTACAGCGTCTTGTGTCCGCAACGCCACCAAGCGGCATCCAACATGGAGGTGGGTATTGGTCCCAGTGTTCTGGCTTATAAGTGTGTGTATCATGAGAAATATCAGTTTCCTTGGAATGTTGGCCACCTTGAGCATCTTTATATATCTGAACTCATGAGTGACACTTTTCTTTGGGTACCAGAGGTTGTAGTATTTAGAGTAGGGCCCGGGCGAGTGAGGGAAACAGTTGTCGGCCACAGAGGGAGAGACAGTCTAGTGTCTTGGCAGTGTGAGGGGCTTGGATGGTTGACCTGGCGCACAGAGAATGGAATTTAGTTTGAGAGGCACCCTGATGTGTAATTTAGGATAAAGAATAAAGAATGATTTGAAATGATATTAAACAGAGATAAGGAACGTAATTTGCATTGAGTTTATTTAGCTGAAAGTGCTACCGGAGTAATAATTGTAGTGTAAAGATTTCATTTTGTTTACTAATATCTACGTGTTGGTTCAAATGGTTCAAATGGCTCTAAGCACTATCGGACTTAACATCTGAGGTCATCGGTCACCTAGACTTAGAACGACTTAAACCTAACTAACCTAAGGACATCACACACATCCATGTCCGACGCAGGATTGGAACCTGTGACCGTAGCAGCAGCACGGCTCTAGACTGAAGCGCCTAGAACCGCTCGGTCACCGCTGCCGGACACTTTTTGGTATCCAGCGTGAATTATCAGTCATGTGTTCAGCGTTCTAATTAGTTTCTTCCTACCATTGTTAGTTAAAAGTATTTTATTTGAAATGTCACAGAGTAAATTTTACGTAATTTAAAATTCTGTGTACAGGTACTTATTGTGGTGTATGACAATGATGAGAAAAGTTACTGTTCATGCTAGTTAGAGTTTATTTCTTGTCTCATTAAAATGATTTAATATATTTGCCGAATACTGTTTGTTTCTCATTTACAAATATTTCATGGAGCTTATCCTCACACACAAGTGAAAGATAAATTTCGTACCCATACTGTCACGTCTTATACTACGGTGTGGACAGTGATTAGCATTTCCAGAAATGGAAAAAAGTTTAAATTACGAAATTTAAAGACATGAGAAAAGGCCGTTTGTCGGCCAATGATTTATTTCAGTAACACACAGTTCAGCACTTCACTTTCTTGCAGTGTGCACACAGAGTAGAACAGAGTTATCCACTAATCTGGTAAGAAACAATTATAGCACCTAAACGAACATTTCGATGAAGAATTACTAACAGTGCACATCTGTAAAATTTTCTAATAAATTCAGTAAATGTTTCTGTGCAATAGGGCACATTTTGAAAACCTAACAGCTAGTCACTGTATGTAATTGTTTCATGAGAGTATAACGATTCTTTATATTCAGTCTATTTACAGATAGTCAGCGGCAGTTTAGATTGATTGGTATCACTCATTTGGACAATAGTGTTCATAGTCGAAAATGAGGCATCTAAGGCTATTGTAGATCAGAAGCTGCCATTCGAATTTAGAAGTTATGCAGTTTCAAAGTAAATCTTTATAGCTGCATCACGTTCATTCAGTTACAGTATCAGAATTATGTTTGGAAAGTTTCCACAATTACTGTTTCTAATGTATTGTGTATAAATACTTCACAATCGACTGTATAATAAGACGTATAACGTTATGAATCTAGTGATGATGCAGCTCTGTGTAATCATAGGTGTATGTTCTCTTCCACTGTAAATAACTGTAGCTAACTTAACACGGTTAGCATGTGATTCTATAAACAGCATACGATAACCACCAGTTTGGATGCTTTAGCTCTTGTACATTTCCGAGGAAAATATATTGATTGTAACTACGTTATTGATGACTCATGATCGCTCTGTGAGGTCTTAATTGACGTTCCTAATTCATTTTACATAATTATTTTGCATAATTATTATGCAATAATTATAACGTGGTACAACGTGGAACCTTACGTAAGTACAAACACTAGTCTCTCAAAACAGACTGAATTTTTGTACGAATATGTAGTGAGAGCGGAGGTTCGATTCCTCCCTCGGGCATAGGTGTGTGTGTTTGTCCTTAGGATAATTTAGGTTAAGTAGTGTGTAAGCTTAGGGACTGATGACGTTAGCAATTAAGACCCATAAGACTTCACACGGATCAGAACTTTTTTTTTTTTTTGTAGTGGGACCAGATCTCTCACGTCTGACTGCACTGCTGCATTTACCATCGCTCTATATGATGACTTACCTAAAAATGCTCCAATTTACATAATACAATAATAATATAGCAGTGGGGAATGTTCTAGATTCAACGGCTTGCGGTACAGGTATTCAGAGCGTGAGATCCTAGTATGGTCCATTGCAGAGTCTGTTTTATATAAGCACGTGTTGAGGGAAGAATAAGGGAAGTTTCGGAAGAACATGCATATTGATACCAGATGTGCTAATAATTTACGCTTTTAGAAAAACCTTTCTTCCACAGATAAGCAGATGTATATTGAAACCCCTTAACATAGACTTTAGTGCAAAAGAAAGAAATCACCATGCAGGAAACGTAAAATAATGGTGTCGAAGAATCTCTCTTATTACAAAAGGAAAGTAGTGGGCTCAAATGGCTGTGAGCACTATGGGACTTAACTTCTGAGGTCATCAGTCCCCTAGAACTTAGAACTACTTAAACCTAACTAACCTAAGGACATCACACACATCCATGCCCGAGGCAGGATTCGAACCTGCGACCGTAGCGGTTGTTGTGGTTGGCAGGAGAGCCAACACCGTGTTACTAGAGGAAGCCGAAAGGCACGCGTTTTAGCTCACGCACGCTGGCGTGAGGTCTGGAACATGACAAGGAAATTAGAATTTAGAAAAAACGGACGTAGCTGCTGGAATACTTAACTTTAATCCATTAATGGTGAACGTCGCTCTTAACGGTACTTGATTCACAGTAACAGTAGTAACTGGTAATGGCGCCTTGCTAGGTCGTAGCAAATGACGTAGCTGAAGGCTATGCTAACTATCGTCTCGGCAAATGAGAGCGTATTTTGTCAGTGAACCATCGCTAGCAAAGTCGGTTGTACAACTGGGGCGGGTGCTAGGAACTCTGTAGACCTGCCGTGTGGCGGCGCTCGGTCTGCAATCACTGATAGTGGCGACACGCGGGTCCGACGTATACTAACGGACCGCGGCCGATTTAAAGGCTACCACCTAGCAAGTGTGGTGTCTGGCGGTGACACCACAGTGGTCGCGAGGTTCTAGAATGTAGCGCCTAGAACCGCTCGCGCACGGCGGCCGGCACGAAAGTTGTGGTTTATTACCTAGTATAGGAATGGAAGGCAGCAGTTTGCGTTGTCCAAGTGAGCACACAGTTCAGATCTACCTACTGAGAACTGGGTTTCGTTTTCACTCAATAGTTCTACAGCGTACTTCCAACGACTTGTTGAATCCAAGCCACATCGGGTTGCCGCACTACGCCGGGAAAAAGAACGTCCGACACAATGTTAAGAAATGTAGACGATATATGGTTACATTCAGAGAAATAGTATCTGATGTATTTGATAGATTTACACCAAACAAATTAATAAAAGATGGTTGTTATCGAGTGATACACAAGACGTATCAGAACGCTATTGCAAAAGCAACGCAAAAAGCATACCAAATTTAAAAGCACAGAATCCAAAAGATTGGCGATGTTCTATTGAAGCTCGAAAATCAGCTGGGGCTTTAGCGCGAGATGCTTTTTACAGCTTCCACGATGGAACTCTGTCTCGAAATCAGACAGAAAATCCAAAGAGTTTTAGACTTATGTAAAATACCCCAGCGCCAAGACACAATCAATACCATCAATCTGCGTTACCAATGGTAATATAACCAATTATAGCGCAACTAAGACGGAGTTACTTAACACAGTTTTCAGAAACATCTTCACCAAACAAAACGAAGTAATTATTCCAGAATGCGAATCTAGATCAACTCTCAATATGAGTAAATTGAAGCAGATATCCTTGATGTAGCGAAGCAGCATAAATCGATTAATAAAGGCAAGTCTTCTGGTCCATAAAGCATACCAGCCAGGTTCCTTTCAGAGTATGCTGATACAATAGCCCCATATTTAGCAATCATGCAGAATGGCTCACCTGACGTAATATCCGTACCAGAAGTTTCACAAGTCAGACAGATACTCAAGAACGACAAGGAGTAATCCGCTGAATTACGGACCAATATCATTAACGTCGATTTAGAGTAGAATTTTCAGCGTATATCGCGACTGAACGGCATGAATAACCTCGAAGGTAACGCTCTATTGACACACTATCAGCACCGATTCAGAAAATATTGTTTTTGTGAAACACAATTACTATTTATTCGCACGAAGTAATGAGTTCTACCGACAGGGAATCTCAAACTGATTGCATATTTCTAGATTTCCAGAAGGGTTTTGACACCGTTCTTCACAAGAGACCTCCAATTAAGTTGCATGCCTATGGAGTATCGTATCAGCTGTGTGACTAGATCCGAAAATTCCTCTTAGAAAGTTGACAGTACGTCGTAATAAACGGGAAATCATCGAGGATAACGGAAGCGATTTCAGGCGTTTCCAAAGGAAGTTTCATAGGTTCCCTGCTGTTCCTAATCCATACAAACGATTTAGGAGATAATCTGAACAGCCTTCTTAGATTGTATGCAGAGGACGCTACCATTTACTGCCTAGTAAAGTCATCCGAAGATCAAAACCAATTGGAAAATGACTTAGACACGTTATCGGGATTTTGCGAACACTGGTAATTGTCTCTCAATAAGGAAACGTGTGAGATCATCCACACGAATACAAGAAGAAATCCGTTAAATTTCGATTACAGAATACGTTATAATACGTTATACAAATCTGATGGCTGTCATCCGACTTAAATAAGTAGGAATTACATTTACGAAAAACTGAAGTTGGAAGGATCACATAGATAATGGTGTGGGAAAGGGAAACCGAAGACAATGTTTTGTTGGCAGAACACTTAAAAGATGCCACAGGTCTACCAAAGAGACTGCCTACATTACGCTTGTTCGTCCTCCGCTAGAGTATTGCTGTGCTGTATGGGACTCTTACCAGATAGGATAGACGGAAGACATGGAGAAAGTTTAAGAACGGGCAGGGCAGCTCGTTTTGTACTGCCCCGAAACAGGAGAGTGTCACGGGTATGAAAAGCGATTTCCGCTGCCAGTCATTATAAGAAAGGCCTGTTTCGTTGAGGCGATATCTTTTCATGAAATGTCGATCACGAACATTTTCCTCTGAATATGAAAATATTTTACTGTCACCCCCTAAATAGAGAGAAATGATCATAGTGATAAAGTAAGAGAAATCAGAGCTCGTGTCGAAAGAGTTAAGTGTTCATTTCTTCCACGCCTTGTTGGAGAGCCGGCCGTAGTGGCCGAGCGGTTCTAGACGCTTCAGACTGGAACCGCGCGACCGCTACGCGTCGCAGGTTCGAATCCTGCCTCGGGCATGGATGTGTGTGATGTCCTTAGGTTAGTTAGGTTTAAGTAGTTCTAAGTTCTAGGGGACTGATGACCTCAGATGTTAAGTCCCATAGTGTTCAGAGCTATTTGAACCATTTTTGAACCTTGTTGGAGAGTGGAACGGCAGAGAACTAGTCTGAAGGTAGTTTGAAGAATCCTCTGCGATACACTTCAGTGTGAATTGCAGAGTAGTCATGTAGACGCAGTGTGGTGATGTAGGGATTTTCTCTGCCTCGTGATGGCTGGGTGTTGTGTGCTGTCCTTAGGTTAGTTAGGTTTAAGTAGTTCTAAGTTCTAGGGGACTTATGACCACAGCAGTTGAGTCCCATAGTGCTCAGAGCCATTTGAACCATTTTTTTGTGGTGATGTAGGAAAAATATGTTCGTCCTGCAAGAATGCAGCCATTTTATATATATGCAGTGCTATTCGTAAGCCACGTACACGTGTCGATCACACACACAGATTTGCGATAGTGTGAATTTAAAAAGCAACCGACTACATCGTGACTGCGGAAAACAAAGACATTAAAAGTTGAAGCATTTGTGATAGCCTGATGTTAAATTTGCAAAAATTATTACCTGAAAAAAAACGAAAAACGAGCGCATAAGAAATTAAATTTTAAACAGAATTTGTGTTACATGAAATTCGATCCATGTGGCGAACATGACCGAAAGAATTCTAAAGTACCAGAGAATGGTTTTTCTTAAACAAGTACAAAAATATAGCTCTGATCAAAAAACGTTGAGGGAGAAAGTTGCAGGGCTTGGAATCATCTATAGGTTGCTTTTTTTGAAACGTTGATTGACTTGTTGCGTTTCGAGTTATATCAAAAATGCGTAAAAATATCATTAACATTCACGTTAAAAAACTCTTTAAAGTTCACGTTCCATTACTTGCAATTTATTCTATAAATGTCCGCCAGCTTAGCTGGGTAGTAACGTGCTTGCCTCCCGTGGAAGCGGGCCCGTGTTCGATTCCCGGCCGGGATGGAGATTTTCTCCGCTCATGGCCTGGGTGTTCTGTTGTCGTCATCATCCTTTCATCCTCATCACCGGCGTGCAACGCCCAATGTGGCATCGACTGAAATAAGATTTGCACTTGGCCGTCGAACTTCCCCGGACTGTGCCTCCCGGCCAACGATGCCATACGCTCATTTCCATTCTTTTCACTGTAGAAATAGCCACGAATTGTCAGAAAGGTTCCTGATTGAAAAATTAAGTAGTAGTAATTATTTTTAGACATGTAGCGATGTCTTTAAAAAAATGACTCTCACAAAAACTGGCTAGATCTTCTCAACGGGTGGCCCTAGAGTAACGATTTTGGATTTATGTCCTTCATGCGATGTTATTAATATTTAGACTCAGAAAATGACTTAAAAAACCTGCATCTTTTCAATTACATCAATTTTAATTTTCAGGGAAAGACTTCTAAAGAAAGAAATTGCTGTCATTCTTTTCGAGAATTTTTTTAGAAGAAGATTTGTAAGATGGCAAGAACCATGCCACTTACATGAAGTCATTAAAGATCACCTAACTCACATTGAGCGAACAGTAGGGCTGCACAAAATGACTGACAAGGCACAATGCATCTTGTTGATGGTATAGTATGGATATATTGGAATAATCATTGTCGGGTGATGGTTTTAAAGTAATTCACATGACATGAAAACTTTGTGGAAACGCGTTGATTTACTGGAGGCTAATTTATCCCAGTGAAGTACCCAGAAATGACCGCGGCGCGCGACTGGGGAGTGGCGAAGGGAAGCGACAATAGGCAGCTTAGGGCGGCTCAAGCTCTGAGAAAGCGGTAACAGGGCGCAGCCTCCAGCCGCCTTATGATGAGTGACAGCGTGGGTGGTTGACCCCAACTCCATGCTGGTGTACCAGGAAGCAGACAGAGAACTTGTACGCCTGTTGATAAATGTCTGTCATCCCGTTTTCAGTGAAACATGTGAGAAAGCCACGCAAAGCCACGGTGGAGCGGTCAACAGAGGTCAAAATATGCGTGTTCCTGACTATAGCAACTTCACACTGTATTCACGGTGTGCAGAGTCTGAAGTAAATCAGGTGAAGAGCGACAGAATGAAATACGTCGGCCTCAGATGGGAACGTAGGACCGAGGAATTTGAAGTACTCTCCTGGGAGTCAGAATTCCGGAAAAATTGGTGTTTGTGCCGACGCTAACATTGATGGGTGGCCTGGGAGGAGCTAAATAGCAGAAGTTGAGAGGAAGGGAAATTTTGTGGGAATTTGTTCACTTCCCAGAGCAGGCATTGGTCAGCACTGGGAAGCAACGCATACTTAACGCGACTTGCGCTGCAGTTGGCGTAAGTGATTTTGCTGGAGGGGGTTACCAAGGCAAAGAGCGGACTGTGAGAAGTCCGTAGAGATCTTCCGTTCACTGCTTGCCTAGAGTGCGGACGTGGCGTTCTTACTCAGCTTGCCTGAGAAAGAGTGACCATCTCTGCAGTTTAGGACGTAGCAAATTGAACGATTGAGCTTAGAGATAGAAAGTTTTGGTTCAGCTATGTACTGAGCAAGATAGCTAGGAGTGAATAGACGAGCACAGCCTTGCAACACCAGGAGGTCGGTCGACGTCCACACACACACAACGACGCCGCTCCGCCACGCTGTATTCGGTGATATTGCACCCGTTCCGGCCACTGATTAATTTATGGGATCACGTTGGCAAAGTTTCCACGAGGATTTCATGGGCCATGTATTGTAGAATTCTTCACGCACTTCGCATTACGCCTGGGTCAGTCGATAGAAATTACTTTTGAGTTGTCCCGCTTTACACCACGCAAACGCAATCTATTACCACTGCCTGATAGGAGAGTCTTGTAATGTGATGATTGAAGGTCGGGAGTTAAAAAAATAAATTTGTGCCAATCGACTGCATCTGTTTTCAATCAAGTAGTTGAAATCCCAAGTCACTTTCTTAATTAATTTTATTTTCAACATTTGCATCTGGTGTTCAATAGCTGAATATATAATCAATGTGCACCCCTTTTTAATTAAAAGTGATCAATTCTGAATAAATTAATGTCAACACTGCCATTGCAGTTCAATCTGGAGTCACAGGGCAATATTACTTTTTTGCGTTATCAGATATTGCGGCAGTTTTGCACTCTCTGTTGATCTGGTAGTCAATTAGTTGGGGTGAACACACGCCAAAACCAGCTAAGTGACAGGTGGGGTGTTACAGATTCTATGACCTCCTGGAACCAAGATTTTTTCTTATTTGATTTAATTTTTTACTTTTCTTACAATGTAGGGGACGTAATTACGCAGCGTAATTTTACAGCGATGCACTTGATGGAGGTTTATACACTGATCACCAGAATATTGTGGCCACCAGCCTAATAACCGGTGTCCACCTCTGGCAAAGACAACAGCGGCGACGCAGTCGTGGCATGGAGGCAATGAGGCTGTTGTAGGTCGCTGGAGGGAGTAGGCACCACATCTGCGCACACAAGTCACCCAGTTCCCGTAAATTTCGTGGAGAGGGAATGAGCTCTAACGCCACTTTCAATCACATCCCAGATGTCTTCGATCGGATTGAGATCTGACGAGATGGGGACCAGTACATCAATTGGAACTTGCCACTGTGTTCCTCGAAACACTCCGTCACACTCTTGGCTTGTGACAAGGCGCATTATCTTGATAAATGCCACTGTCGCAGGGAAACATTATCCACATGAAGGAATGTACGTGGTCTGCACTCAGTGTACGACACTCCTTGCTCGTCATGGTGCGTGGCACGAACTCTACTTGATCCAGCGATACTCACGTGAATGTACCCCAAAGCATAATGGAGTCGCCGCCAGCATGTGTCCGTCCAGCAGTACGGATGTCAAGGATCTGTTCTCCTGGAAGACGACGGATTCGCGCCCTCCCATCGGCATGATGAAGAAAACATCGCGATTCGTCATATCACGCAACGCTGAGCCACTGCGTCAATGTCTAGTGCCGATGGTCACTTGCTCATTTCAGTCGTGGTTGCCGATGTTGTGGTTTTAACATTGGCGCAGGCATGGGTGGTCGGCTGCGGAGGCCAATCTGTAAGAGTGTTCGGTGCACTGTGTGTTCAGAAACACTTGCACTCTGCCCAGCATTTAAGTTTGATGTTAGTTCCACCACACTTCGCCGCCTGTCCAGTTTCACCAGTCGTCTCAGCCTACGACGGCCGACATCTGTATCGAAAGGTGGCCACCCAATCATAAGACGTCTGGACATGGTTTCACCTTGGTTTCTCGATGTGTTGAAAACACTCACCGCAGCACTCCTCGAGAAACCAATAAGTCGAAAAGTTTCCGAAAGGCTAGTTCCGAACCTCTGGGCCATCACAATCAGTGGATTGCGCTCCTTCTTCATTCCACAGGCGGATACAACATGCACCATGGTGTGTGTCTGACCATTCAATCATTCTTCGACAGGTGACGCTGCTATTGCCTGGGAGGGTTTATATCGACAGTAGGTACGTGGTCATATTTTTTGGCCGATCTGTGTACGTGCTTGACTCTATGTATCTGACAGGATGCGTGTCGCAAATAGCGGAAAGCAAACGGGTATCAAGCTGTACAGAGTTTCGTTGCATGTAACATCGTCAGTGTGATGTCGGTTAAAACTTTTCTTGTAATCCAGATCTCCATGTATCCAGCTATAAGTTGTTCCGTATGTGAGATGCAGTGATTTTATTTACATTTTTTCCTCCTTCCCCGTCAGTAAGTGGGTTGTTCCTTGAAGTTTTCAGTAGGGCGAATAGAAATGAGAGTGGACATAAATTTACGCAGCGGTTCCCAACACTTCATGAAGCAGATGCTGAGTGGAAGTAGATAATTCTTTTCTCACGTTGTAGGATGCGACCTCCTTTCTAAACGGTGGAAATGCGTTGCGAGCCAGGTATTGATGATGATGATGTTTGGTGTGTGGGGCGCTCAACTGCGTGGTTATCAGCGCCCATACAATTACCCAATCTTTGCTCAGTCCAATTTCGCCACTTTCCTGGATGATGATGAAATGATGAGGACAACACAAACACCCAGTCATCTCGAGGCAGGTGAAAATCCCTGACCCCGCCGGGAATCGAACCCGGGACCCCGTGCTCGGGAAGCGAGAACGCTACCGCGAGACCACGAGCGGCGGACGAGCCAGGTATTGAAGTTTATCATATGGGGTTGGTCGTAGGCATCCAGTTATCGATTTCCAGCATATAATTTGGTAACTTGTCAGTAGACCTATGTATCAATCTGTAGAATCTGGGCTTAAGGCCCATGGACTTAATGAGGCATCTACTACATCTACGTTGAAGTGGTTAAGATAGCTCTGAGGACAATGGGACTTAAAATCTGAGGTCATCAGTCCCCTAGAACTTAGAACTACTTAAACCTAACTAACCTAAGGACATAACACATCCATGCCTGAGGTAGGATTCGAACCTGCGACCATAGACCTGGGACCTGCCTAGAACCGCTACACCACAGCGGCCGGCCATCTAAGATCTTTGGAAGTTTTTACAATACGTTTACCAATTTCTTCATAATTCATTTTTAAGAGAGGCATAGTATTTTTGTCATGTGTTGGTCACTATTCGTATTCAATCTGGTCCTCTAAAACCAAAACAATCGTGGATATAAGTGATCAAAATATGGTTCAAATGGCTCTAATCACTATGGAACTTAAAATATGAGGTCATCAGTCCCCTAGACTTAGAACTACTTAAACCTAACTAACCTAAAGACATCACACACATCCATGCACGAAGCAGGATTCGAACCTGCGACCGTAGCAGCATCGCGGTTCCGGACTGAAGCGCCTAGAACCGCTCGGTCACATCGGCCGGCTATAAGTGATCCCAAATGGTGTAACATGTTAGTAGAAATAACAACTGTGAGATATAATCAGGGTTTCACCTGAAGTTCAATTTTACTTTAAGAACATAACTAGCGACACTAATAATACAGCACTTCAAGCAAAGTTTGGATGCACTGGAATGGGTTCCAGTCTATTACATATTAATTGGAAACAACAATGTATTCGCTTTTACGTGTGAGCTTACGCTCAAATGAAGTGTATCGCAACAATCACTTTGAGTTCTACCTTTTACAAACTATTTAGGAATACAGTCTCAAGCTTTCGTTTCAGGTACAGTCAATATTCTTGGAATATGCTGATCTAAAACACACTGGGCTAACATACTCATCAGTGGAGAAGTATGTTGCTGAAATGTATGTTTCCACAACTAATGTTTTGGCTCCCTACCTTGAACAGTTTGTGAAGGAGAAAAGCGGAAATACAAGGCGCAGTCAAATGAAAAGGAGACAGATGGAAAAAAGTGAGTTTCATATTTCAGTAGTAAACGCCACAGATGTTAATATATTTATCCCCCTGTGGGACAAGACGGTCACTGCCTTATGGGAAAATGTTTGCGCTTGCCTGCAGGAATATGACTGTACCCAGGCCAGCAGCTTTTCGTCCGAAGCAAGCTGAATCGCGAGTGTCTTTCTTCTGGACTCCAAAAGTATGTAAATCGCATGAGGAGGGTTTGGAACTATACGGAGGATGTGTAAGCGCTTCCCAGCGGAAGTTATGAAGTGTAGTCGAAACAACAGGCGCAACAGCTCCGCGTGACTCATGATTATCTTTTCCTTTGACTGCAAGGACCCGCAACTCATTGACATTCTGGAATATGACGCCACAATTAACGCACATTGGTACGCGGACACTTTGCAGAAAGTGAAGCAATCCGTCAAGACCCAACGCAGAGAAATATTTACGAACCGCATCATTCTCTTATGGGGTAATGCCTGCTCATTTATTGCCAAGATTGTTTCGATTACGCTGCTGACATTTGTCCCCCATACACTCCCGAGCTCTCCCCATGCGATTTCCATACATTTTGTGTCCTAACGACCGACATCATGGACGTCGTTTGCTTCGGACGAGGAGGTCCATGCCTGGGTCCAACCATTGTTCCGTAGGCAACCACAAACATTTTTACGTAGAGCGATTGACTGTGTTGCCTCACAGTAAGCAAATGTATCAATAGTTATTACTTTTGAAATAATACTTTCTTTCCATCTGCCTCCTTTTCGTTTCACTGACCCAAATGGAGATGGAAGTATAATTTAGTGGTATCTTTCACGAAATGTTCAGTCGCCCGTAGCACCAACAAAAATCAGTTCTCCTATGCTCAACAGATTACTTCAATCTCTTGTGTACCCTAAAGTGATGTAAAGTAGGCACAGTGAATATGGCTATGAGCAAACGCTCTCTGTTTCTCGAATACAAGTCACTAATATTGAACTGTCAAAGATAGTAGTCTACCTTATGTCCACAACACGTGACAGACTTCTTGTCTGGTTGTGACCTGTTTCGATGCAGCAGTATTCTGGACGACGAAGACTTGCAGGTGTGCGCAGTAAGACTAAACTACTCTCATACCAAGATTTTGGAAGAGTCAGGGGCTCGATGTTTTCGCAACACACTTCGTTGCTGCTTGGTTAACCAACCTTCCAAGAAGCATGCCGCGCGGCTGTAGAATGGCCATTGTTTGAAGACACTGTAGAATTACCAAAGCTATATACCGTAAAATGAAGGTCAGCCCTTGGGTTGCACTATCGAAAACTCTAAAAGCAATTTTTAGTAAAGGTTTTACTAAGTACATTGGGCTGATGCGTAAGTTCGTAACGCTTTCCAATAAGTTCAATAAATACGACAGATACACCTAACAGAGACTTTACTCATCAATGATGTTTTCTCCTTTACTACATACAACAGTCTACCGCCACTGGGGTAGCTCTTCGATCCAGCGATTGTAACATCACATGGTTTTGAGGCGAGAAAATCGTCGAGTCACGTTCGCAGCGCTTTTTTATGCTGAAAGGAAGATCCCTGAAGACTTCGATAGAGAGCAGGAAAGGTGACATTCTAAGAGCACAAGATCAAATGAATAAATGAATTACTTTCAAATCAACTCCCGTATAACGTCAGTCGAGCACGATGCGGGCGGGCTTTATCGTGGAGTAGCGTCACCTCACGCAGTCGTCGTGGTACTTATTCTTGGATTGCGTCTACAAGATCCCTTCATCGTTGACAATAAAAGTCAGCAGTGACAGTTCCACATCGGGGAAGCAAATTGTAGTACACCACGCTGCCGCTGTCCCACCAGAAGCATCGCATTATCTTTTGCGAGTACGCTCAGGTCTCTGTATGGCGATTTGATGCTTAGTTTTTGCCCCCCCCCTTCCCCCCCTCCCGCTTCTTTGCTTCTTTTCCTTATGTTAGCACAAGTATATCATTTCTCGTCACCAGTGACGATATACACTCCTGGAAATTGAAATAAGAACACCGTGAATTCATTGTCCCAGGAAGGGGAAACTTTATTGACACATTCCTAGGGTCAGATACATCACATGATCACACTGACAGAACCACAGGCACATAGACACAGGCAACAGAGCATGCACAATGTCGGAACTAGTACAGTGTATATCCACCTTTCGCAGCAATGCAGGCTGCTATTCTCCCATGGAGACGATCGTAGAGATGCTGGATGTAGTCCTGTGGAACGGCTTGCCATGCCATTTCCACTTGGCGCCTCAGTTGGACCAGCGTTCGTGCTGGACGTGCAGACCGCGTGAGACGACGCTTCATCCAGTCCCAAACATGCTCAATGGGGGACAGATCCAGAGATCTTGCTGGCCAGGGTAGTTGACTTACACCTTCTAGAGCACGTTGGGTGGCACGGGATACATGCGGACGTGCATTGTCCTGTTGGAACAGCAAGTTCCCTTGCCAGTCTAGGAATGGTAGAACGATGGGTTCGATGACGGTTTGGATGTACCGTGCACTATTCAGTGTCCCCTCGACGACCACCAGTGGTGTACGGCCAGTGTAGGAGATCGCTCCCCACACTATGATGCCGGGTGTTGGCCCTGTGTGCCTCGGTCGTATGCAGTCCTGATTGTGGCGCTCACCTGCAAGGCGCCTAACACGCATACGACCATCATTGGCACCAAGGCAGAAGCGACTCTCATCGCTGAAGACGACACGTCTCCATTCGTCCCTCCATTCACGCCTGTCGCGACACCACTGGAGGCGGGCTGCACGATGTTGGGGCGTGAGCGGAAGACGGCCTAACGGTGTGCGGGACCGTAGCCCAGCTTCATGGAGACAGTTGCGAATGGTCCTCGCCGTTACCCCAGGAGCAACAGTGTCCCTAATTTGCTGGGAAGTGGCGGTGCGGTCCCCTACGGCACTGCGTAGGATCCTACGGTCTTGGCGTGCATCCGTGCGTCGCTGCGGTCCGGTCCCAGGTCGACGGGCACGTGCACCTTCCGCCGACCACTGGCGACAACATCGATGTACTGTGGAGACCTCACGCCCCACGTGTTGAGCAATTCGGCGGTACGTCCACCCGGCCTCCCGCATGCCCACTATACGCCCTCGCTCAAAGTCCGTCAACTGCACATACGGTTCACGTCCACACTGTCGTGGCATGCTACCAGTGTTAAAGACTGCGATGGAGCTCCGTATGCCACGGCAAACTGGCTGACACTGACGGCGGCGGTGCACAAATGCTGCGCAGCTAGCGCCATTCGACGGCCAACACCGCGGTTCCTGGTGTGTCCGCTGTGCCGTGCGTGTGATCATTGCTTGTACAGCCCTCTCGCAGTGTCCGGAGCAAGTATGGTGGGTCTGACACACCGGTGTCAATGTGTTCTTTTTTCCATTTCCAGGAGTGTATTTCAGAGCCAGTTGATAGAGCCAACAGCTAACGAGCAAGTACAGATGCACAAATGGCCGCCCATTAATTTTGTAATTTTGGTTTTAGAACATGCGGTACACTTACACCCATGCAAATTTTACATGATAATGTAATGATCACATTTCATCATATTTCGCAGTTCTCGACTAGAATGACTTGGATCATTGTGGATTAATGCGTTTAAACGATCTTCACCAAACCCCGAAGGTCTTCTTGAACGTGGAGGGTTGGTAATGTCAGAACGATCCTCCTTAAAACAAGAAAAAGAAATTGCTTTCGGTGATCTGTTCAATGACATCCCGATATTCGGCGCAAACGTTTCTAGCAGCCTCCTCTGCTGTTACCCCTCTGTTTAATTCAAACGGAAGACCTTTTCGGAAATGTTTCGATATCTCCACTTGGCACCGCAGTTCCTAGCCTGCGCAGCTCCACTCACTATCTCCAAATGACAAAATGACGGTATGCAAAGTCAAAGAGCAACAGTGAACTAAAAGTAAAAATAAGCAATAAATAACCCTACAGCAACCGTAATACCAACAAGAAAACAAAAATGCAACAAATTTATGCACAACCTAACAGATACTGTTAAATAATCTTAACACCAGTCACAGTTCATTCAAATGCAGTTAACATTATTTCTTTCGAGCCATAAACATCACCAGGTATTAAGAGACATGCAAAAGTTAGTTTATTAGAATATAAAATATTTCTATAAGTGATAATTATATCGTACTGGAGCATACTGAGGACAACCTGTAGAGTATATGACTAACAGGGGTATAACAAATTTTAATGTAATAGTACGTAATAGAAGATTCTGTTATTTTAAGAGAAGTAATGAAAATGTGTCTCGAATGGAAAAAGAGACATTAGGGTCGACGAAGAAGTTATTACAGAATTAGCAAAAGCTCGGAACCGATGAGAACGGTAAAAGAATTCGGTCCTGCCTTTCTGAAACTAACCATGCCGGCATTTGTTTTATACGATTTAAGGAAACGGCAGAAAACCTAAATCCGGATGCTCTGGAATCAATTTGAACGCCATTTCTCCTGAATGCAGATTTAGGGTGCTTAACGTTAAGCCGTTCTGTGTATCTCTCTCTTCATACATACAATTCGTTGAAGGTTATTCTTAGCATACGCAAAAAAAACTGTGATATTTAATAAGATCTCTGTACACGTGTCTAAAATTACTTGTCTGCCATTATGAATGCTTGAAGATGCCTTTTATATCTCGTAAATTGGAATTAAGATGGGAAACAACTTTCTGGAGCGCACGTTTCCCTCTACTCATTTTCCGCCCTTTGCTCCAGAACATTCCTGGCCACACAAATAGTAACACACGCACCTACGTACCCACAAAGTTATACGGAAATGTGTACAAACACGGCAACGCAAAAAAAAAGACAACAGAAGAACAAACAGCGACAGCTGGCAACACTACAAACAGTAAACATACACAATCAACACACTTCGCAAGTGAAGTACTTAGGAGAAATGTGCTCGCACACGCAGAGAATCGGACATCTTGGTGTATACAAGGCATCAAGTTACAATTCCAATACGAGACATGTGTAATAACAAGATACCAAAAATCGCATGTACACACAAACAACAAGGAATAATGGAAAACTGTAATACGTCTGGAAAACTGCTTATTATATGTATACTTCCACCATGTTTAACATTGCTTTTGGAAATAATAAATAAATAAAAAAGGTGGTGATAGTTCGATATTTGTACAGATAATTTTTAAACGTTATTTGAAAAAAAATGATGCTCACATCGGAGACGACGTTATTCAACACCTTTTACTGGGAATATTGACTTAAGGCAAAACGTTGGCAATTAGTAAGTAAACGAACTGTTCTGTATTTTACTCACAAATACGTAAGACTCACGTTCAAATACGGCAACGCTCCTGACAAAACTGTAGATATATAGATAATTGATTTAACTGCAAAAATGCCTGTTACTTCAACTCTTTTTTCTAAAAAAATGTGAAAATTCAAAGTAAACCCTATTAGAGCAGTATGACATCGTCTATTGGTGGCACCCAAAGGAAAAACACATATGTATTCAGACACATGCTGCTCACAGCAGCTGTATCGAAACCATAAAATCAGCGAAAATAAGCCAATAGCATCCTCTCAGAAATGCTCATAGTTAAATTTTTCACCTTTTTAGGCACCAAAACGCTGAAAGGCTTAATCAGTCTTAAATGATGATGATGATTTAGGCATCAAAAAAGAAACGAACAAGAAGGGGAATAACAACCCATTTTTGCCAGAAAAAACCGTGACAAATTTTTTCTATTACACATGATTTGGTATCACCTTCCCCCCAAAAATGCTGAAATGAACCGCTACTGTAGAACTTCCAAGAAATTCTGGTAATGAAAGATGATTTTTTTTTCTTACCACCAGAGGAACACAACGTCAACTAGGACTAAACCTGAAACGAACGAAAGAATTACAGAAAGTTTTATTAACCGCACAACAATGCTGATCATATTTTTCTAGTATAGAAAAAGTTACACCGTCATCTCCTCTCCTAAAATGATAAAGGGTGAAGCGCACCACTCCTGAAAAACCTTAGAAATATCAGGAGGTTACAGCTCAATTTTTTAACCACTTATGACACACAATATCAACTGATCCTAAAACTGAAACAATTTAATGTAGAATAAAAAGCTGTGTAAGCTGAATCACAATGTCAGTGGTATATACGCTGCAACCTAAAACGCTCTGTATGTATTACTCTATCAACATAAACAACTGAAATCAACCCATAAATAATTCGCAAAATACGCTACAACATATTTAATCAGGAGGCATTTAAATATTACTATGTAGCATAACATACAAAATATTTGAATGGAACATAAAGCAATACCAGTTTCAGCACAAATTTTTTCCACTGTTCTTTTTATTATGTTTTATTTTTGTTTTATTTTACAATCAGAGTTCATTGTATAGTCTCCCGTGATCTAGCACAGACGGAAAAATCAGTTTTTCTTACCTTATGATTTTTCACGGTCTCTTTGCACTAAGCTAGAAGGTATTTCAATCCCAAGACATAGGAACCTAATTTAAGAATTTTAAGTCGATGCTTAATTTGTTGAATTTGTCCAAACTCTTAACTGAAATGAACTCATCGATTTCCTTGTCTGAATTAATAAAGAGATTCAGAACACAATCTGATAGTAAATATTTTGATACGTTCTGAATAGCCTACTGTACAAAAGTGCTGCATTTAAATTCATAAATTTATATAAGGCCAAAAATTAAATACATCAAACAGTTTTGTTACTGCAGCACGTATTACAGTGGAACTGTTTTGGTCTCCGAAGTTTCCCACTGAAGGGTTCTAACCATATATGTTTTAGTACAATTGCTAATCCTGAATCGAACAGTGATAACACACAAATATCTACATTTGAATACTATAAGTGCTGATAGCACTTCTTTAGAGAACTCGAACGATCCTTGCATTTACTTTTTCGCGCAGTTTGAAACGCAAGTGTAACCTCCCCACAAAATTTTGAAACGTCAATGTTTATAAAAGAATGTGCCAGATGTCGTCTTTCCACAAAACTGCATAATAATAAATGAGTCAAGCCTAAGCTCGCTGCAAAATTAAAGAATAGTAATGCCCCAAATGCACACTCCCCACCATAATAAAAGTCAATGATAATAAAAATGTGCAAAAATGTAAAGTCCCCACAAAATTAACGCTAAAATGAACCTGATAAATTTTATAAGGGCAGCTGCGCTGACCCTCGGCCCTGTGCAATTATTAAATCTGAACAAAAAAAAACAAAATTCTTACATCAGTAAACTCCCTCATTATCTGCTCTTGTTTTTCGGCACAGCTCCGTGCAATGCTGGCCTATATTTACTTCTGATACTTGGAGGAAATGCATAGGAAAAATTCTTTAAATGGAAATGATTGCTTTTCTTTAGAAGATTTACTTTATAAAAAATTATTATTGGGGCAATTCTTCAACAAATTAATTACAATTAACATACATTACATTATCAGATGTTCGGAATGCTGCTTCATTACCTTTGATAACAATATACCTCGTCCTGAATCGTGACCAGAGACCCATGTCGACGCCCGCCGACTCCTCACACACAACTATCGACTGACTGCTACTGCAGACAGAGTGCAACTTGCAACTGAACTACATGCTCTCGCGACTCGCTACGTACAACTACTGCCGCACTCACGCTCGGTCAAGCGCAGACTAGCAACGATAAACAACTCTCTGGTCAGAGATTCTGTCATGCCTCGCCATCGCTGTTATAGAATACATACGCGACGTACGCGTTTCAAGTTTTAGTTCTTTTAAAAAGCAGAAGTCATTGTAAAGTGGCCCGAATGCTGATGTACTGAGACACCAACACTTTCCTATACTCACAAGTGTTACTCAGCCTATCAAATTCACTAACACTGAGGGGTAGCTGAGGACAAAAGAGGAGCATATTCAGTTAATAAATTCCCTTGGCCACCCACTTTGCATGATGCAGAGCACCAGATGGTCTTACTTGTATATTCAAATGCAGTTGTCCCCAGAAACATGATGCAAAATTCAACAAATTCGCGGTAATAAGTTTTCAGACGATTTTCCTTTAGTAGTTTTAGGAAGAAGGGCTTAGTCAACATCGACATTGATAAAACCTCAAGTAAATGTTTATTGCTATCTTTATAATTTGATTTTTGCATACCATTTCACAATAGTCTACATTTTTAAAGATTTTTATGGCAGGAGTAATTGATACTTGGGGTAACTCATTTTTGAGTACACTCCGTATCACTAGCTCATACCTGTGATGACGGCAAGAGAAATACCGCTGCTGTTTTACTGAATGAGATTTTCACTCTAAAGCAAAGCGTGAGCTGATATGAAACTTCCTGGCAGATTGAAACTGTATGCCGGACCGACACTCGAACTCGTGACCTTTGCCTTTCGTGGGAAAGTGCTCTACCGACTGAGCTACCCTAGCACGGCTCCCTCACCATCCTCACAGCTTCATTCTGCCAGTACCTCGTCTCCTACCTTCCAAACTTCACAGAAGCTCTTCTGCGAACCTTACAGAACTCTTACTCCTGGAAGAAAGGATATTGTGGAGACATGGCTTGGCCACAGCCCGGGGGATGTTTCCAAAATGAGATTTTCACTTTGCAGCGGAATGTGCTTTGATCTGTGTGTGCTTGGGTGGCTCAGTCGATAGAGCACTTGCCCGCGAACGGCAAAGGTCCAGAGTTCGAGTCTCGGTCCGTGACACAGTTTTAATCTTCCAGGAACTTTCCGTTGTCTTCCTGCTAACTATTCCAACAAGTGCGTCTGATGTGGTCGTTTCACAATAATGAATTGTATTTTTTTCGAGCAGTTCCGAAAGCATTTTTGCATTGTAAACTGCCTGTGGTTGTTATTTCCAACAGAAATTCGGCAATACTGACACTCCAATTGACTGTTTTTGATTTCCGTAAGTTACAATGACTGGTACTCTTTCAGAATTTGAACCCCTGACATTTAACGCTGGTATCAGCTTACTGTACCAGTGCATAGGCACAAAAATTAGATTCTGCTCTTTAAACAAATATGTAATATTTTCCGAATTGCTCTCGACATACTCGTATTTGCGCAAAACGACGACTAAGTATTATTTCATCAGCGTTATGTCGAAAGGCCTCGACTGTAGCCTCAAGAGCGAATACAGCATCCGTCTGACTTAACTGACGCCTGTCGAAAACAGCGCCTTCGTTTGAAGTCATAAAACACCATGTTCCATATTTACTTTCCTATTTAGAGTTTACCATATTATCACCTACGATTTCATCCCTGCCAGAAACAGGAGCTGAATTTGAAGACGCGTTTGTGAAAATGGTACGATCATTATAATCATTCACTCCAAAGATTCCTTCACAAAAATTAGTTACATTCTAAAATCTGTGAACTTATGTCACTTTTCAGCTTCCATGATTGCTCTTTCGTAACCTTAAATTTCGCCCTTTTCTTCTTTGCCGCCTGCGTCCGGTCAACATTTCCTAGATAATTCTACAGCTGGGCACTCATGAATGTAAGAAAGAATGTTTATACTACTGCATTTTTCTCATGTTCAAAGCATTGCCATGGGAAACATCGAAGAGATTATTTAGACTCGCGGAAAACTTAGGCTCTCGTTCTTTGTGAGTGCTTGTCTTTTTATGAACACTTTATTGCACTCTATTGCGCCCCTCTGGATGCAATTCTGTAAGTTTTCTTGTACAGTGAGGTAGAGGTCTTGTAGGAATCCTAGGCTTCGCCCAGAATATTACGTATTCACGCGGGACTAAAATAGCACTTTCACTGACAATCGATTTCATTTCCTGCATGTTATAAAACAAGAGCGACAAAACCGTCGATTAAATGCTGATTTATGACCACTGATCTTTAACTTCATCAACTAAATAAATAATTGTGTCACTGCTTCTTAAACTACCTGCTACGACGTAAATAAACCTTCACGACGTAATATAAGGAATAACGACGCTGTAGTGAAGGTGGGCAGAATGACAGCTGACAGTCGAGCATGCGCATAAGCAGTAATAAGCCAACAAGTAGAGACACGACGCATCATGGCCCAGTTCTAGATCCTTGCGGGATGGGCTCCTCGTCTTCGGTTTCGACAACAAGGGTCCTAAAATTATTTTTGAGGAAATGTAAAAAAAGCTAGGGGGTGCGTGCTAAGAAATACGAAATTCGAGAAATAAGAACTACCCTATATATATGAAATTAACTGTTAAAGGGTAGAAGGAAGAGGGGAGGGGGAAGTGAAAGGATGTGATATAGTGAAGGGGTGCATCGTTGAACAGGCGTGTGTCATAGCGCTGTTATTTCTCTGGACCGGCCCTTGCCTTTCTTATATCAACCTGACGTTCCAATGATAAATTTTGGCTAAAGTTCCTATTACCCTCCTCATTAATAAATACCTGTTTCCCAGAGATCCTGACTACTGTTTTAAACAGATGGTTGTTTCTAAAAAATGGAACGGAAAATCTTATTCCTTGGCTGAAACATTTATTTCGTTTTTTTGTGCATCAGATAACGAGAAAACGAAACTTAATATTATTAAACATTTCTTTTATGCGATGGTGTTATTCATAGTATAAAAAAGTAAAATGAAAAAGGCTCAGACATCTTAAGTTATCATTTTTTTGGTCTGCGTCCAGCTCTACTTTGCAGGAGCGGCAGTATACACTATCTGTCAATGATCATTTACCAGCAAATCACCGATGGAACATACTGTTAATGTGCTTATCACGTTATCCGCGCACATCATGACAATTTGCCTAAAATGAACACAGAAGCTGTTTCCGTTTTCAAAACCATAGGAGAAGAAGTTTTATTTGGCGTTATAGTGCAGCTGGATTTCTACAGTTAAGCGCAAGAGAGAAGGCGGTTAGTTGGAAAGAGAACACTGGGGACTTCTACTATGAGGAGGAATTGTTTGAGAACATGATAGAGAAAAAATGAGGGTCAATATGGGAGACACATAAGATCCACTACTGGAGTCAAACTTTAATAGAATTTTGGAATATTTCGGATCAGATTAAAGCAGAAGGAATAGATAACATTGCTTTGCAGTTTGTGAACTCATTGTGGGAAGCGACTGTTTAGGTTGGTGCGTAGAATTTATGAGTCAGGAGATATAACGTAAGGCTTTCTGAAAAACGTCACCCACACTTTCCTGAAGTAATAAGTTGCAGGTAAGTGCGAAAGTTATGAATCGATAAATACACCAGCTTTCACCTTTCAAAAGTGAGACTGAGGAACTCAGGACGTAAGGAAGAGAACGCCGAACTTTTTACCCTTAAAGCTGTTACGTTGTTTCTCATATATGAAGTGTCGGATTCACAAAATTCTTGCACAACATTCTTTTCTCCTGGAGTTAATTACCATTTTTAGTGAAAGATTTCTTGTGAATACTGTTCGCACGGGAGACTACAGTGCTTGGTGTAGCTGTAATGCAGCATTAAAGATAGAGAAATAACTGTAAATCCTCACACCGTTCCGCTGTTTTTTACATATTTGGATGTAAATCTTTTGTATTGTACTCTATTCTTTTTAAGTAACTTCTGGAAATGGCAATATATGATTACTTACTATGACCAATTGTAACAAGTGAAGACCCTGTTACCTGGATACAGTAGCGCTGACCCCGTGACGAAGACGTGTATCCGATCACCTGATGTTACTACTCTGTGAGGATTACATGTTCAGGCAGTTCTGCCAGCTGCCCAAAAGGGGGACGCTGTGTGGTAGAAATAGCGTAATAACAGATAATGGCTGAAACTGCCAAACTAGAGATAATACGCGAATATTAACGTCCGTTTCGTGCTCAGTGCCAAATTAACAAAATTTAGTCCGTATCGTTTGCGTAACGTTTTTTGTTTCGGATAGTGTAATGAACTCAGATGTGTTTAATTAAATCGGAACTGTTAAGGATTGCAGTATCTGACCACGTCATATTGGGGTTAATTGAAGAACCAATGCAGAAGATGGTGTGTTCTTTGGCTTATGGGTGCTTCTTATATACTTGGTTGGTGCTTTGCGTTTGAGGTTGTGTTCACCTTGTGGCCGTATAACAAATTAATCGTCTACATACTTCATTGAAACTTACTACTATGAGTGTAATAAAGGGTCCGATTTTTTCTCCTTCCCGAATATGCTGACAAAGTAACGACATGTTTAACGATCATATACAGCCGCTCATTCGACGAAAGACCAGTACCTAATAACAGGAACGTAGCACAGGTCCCACCAATACACAAGAAAGCAAATAGAAGCAATGCACTGAGTAATACCACCGACATCAATTTGCAGTAAGATTTGGGATCATGTAGTGTGTTCAAAAATACTGAAACACTTCGAAGATAATGATCTATTGACGCACATAATCGATTTATAAAATATCAAACTCGTGAAACACGGGTGGTCCTTCATTTACGCGAAGTAATGAGTTCTATCGACAGGGGATATCAAGTTGATTCTACCATGTACAATATTTATCAAATCGACATCTCTTTTTCTCAACTCACAGTAATAGAGTCGAGGGGCATGAAAGGGAAGCAGTAGTTGGGAAGGGAGTGAGAGTGGCATGTAGCCTATCCCCGATGCTATTCGGCTCTGAGCACTATGGGACTTAACTTATAAGGTCATCAGTCCTCTAGAACTTAGAACTACTTAAACCTAACTAACCTAAGGATATCACACACATCCATACCCGAGGCAGGATTCGAACCTGCGACCGTAGCGGTCGCGCGGTTCCAGACTGTAGCGCCTAGAACCGCTCGGCTACTCCGGCCGGCCCCGATGCTATTCAATCTGTACATTGAGCAAGCAGTAAAGGAAACAAAAGAAAAATTCGGAGTAGGAATTAAAATCCATGGAGAAGAAATAAAAACTTTGAGGTTCGCCGATGAAATTGTAATTCTGTCAGAGACAACAAGGGACCTGGAAGAGCAGCTGAACGGAATGGACAGTGTCTTGAAAAGAGGATATAAGATGAACATCAACAAAAGCAAAACGAAGATAATGGAATGTAGTCGAATTAAGTCGGGTGATGCTGAGGGAATTAGATTAGGAAATGAGACACTTAAAGTAGTAAAGGAGTTTTGCTATTTGTGGAGCAAAATAACTGATGATGGTCGAAGTAGAGAGGATATAAAATGTAGACTGGCAATGGCAAGGAAAGCGTTTCTGAAGAAAAGAAATTTGTTAACATCGAGTATAGATTTAAGTGTCAGCAAGTCGTTTCTGAAAGTATTTGTATGGAGTGTGGCCATGCATGGAGGTGAAACGTGGGCTATAAATAGTTTGGACAAGAAGAGAATAGAAGCTTACGAAATGTGGTGCTACAGAAGAATGCTGAAGATTAGATGGGTTGATAACATAACTAATGAGGAGTTAGAATTGGGGAGAAGTGAAATTTGTGGCACAACCTTACTAGAAGAAGGGATCGCTTGGTAGGACATATTCTGAGGCATCAAGGGATCACCAATTTAGTACTGGAGGGCAGCGTGGAGGGAAAATATCGTAGAGGGAGACCAAGAGATGAATACACTAAGCAGATTCAGAAGGATGTAGGTAGCAGTAGGTACTGGGAGAGGAAGAAGATTGCACAGGACAGAGTAGTATGGAGAGCTGGATCAAACCAGTCTCTGGACTGAAGACCACCACAAGGACAACAGTAATCGCACTGGGATGAATGAGGTAACGTCAAAAATGTTTTCTAACTGACTTCTCACACTGCATACCGATTTTGCACCACAACTTACTATTTGTGGACGAGCATTGCTGTATTGAGAAATGGCACCACGATACTGTAACGTGAGAGATTAACACGTGTGGACACAGTATGTCCGTGTTGTTTCGTTGTGGCGTCAGAGTTTATTCAGTCACACCAGCCGTGACCCGAAGTCATACCGGAAGACATTCCACACATGAAGCCAGGAGTAGTACCGCAGTGCCTCGCCGAAAAGTTGTAAGAATAGGACATCTCGCAGGTCATCACAATACTAGCCAACATTGGGAATTCTGGGTAGTCAGAACCACGAGTTGTGGTATTAACGGCAAGCAACGCTTGGGACGGTGATTACCTTGTACAACAGCTGTTAGTTTCCGATCAGCGGTGCGGGATGACACAGAACGTTACAGGGACTCCATTATTTGTTCTCGGATGACAATCGCAGAACCGAGCGAGGTGGCGCAGTGGTTAGCACATTGGACTGGCATTCGGGAGGACGACGGTTCAATCCCGTCTCCGGCCATCCTGATGTAGGTTTTCCGTGATTTCCCTAAATCGTTTCAGGCAAATGCCGGGATGGTTCCTTTGAAAGGGCACGGCCGATTTCCTTCCCAATCCTTCCCTAACCCGAGCTTGCGCTCCGTCTCTAATGACCTCGTTGTCGACGGGACGTTAAAACACTAACCACCACCACCACAATCGCAGATATTAAGTGGTTACCATAGGCTTAGTGCACTATATGGTGATCCTCCCTTGTGATGTCAGAAATGGTCAACCAGAAACTTGATGTCAACTATGCCTACGTTCATAGTCTCATGTGGTCCAACTTCGGACGACTGTCACATCCGAATCGCCGATTGACCTGAATATTCCACGAACTGACCAGCCGGCCAAATTGACACCCTCGAAGAGGCCCGTTTCGAGCTCCGCCAGGTGCTAATATCGCTGCCTCACACGGGTACGTCACATCTGAGCCCTCATAGTAAACAATCAACGCCTCACGATGTTCGCGTTCCTCATATTACCTACAGGTTTTGGTAACCACAATGAACAGGACGTCATTTCTGCACTCTGCTGGCCGTGATTCGTGGCACAGAGAATTGTATCCTTTATCATTTACACACCCGTCGATGTCATGCGTGTGTACGATGTTGCACTGACATATCTCCTGGGTGCTGCACTTTCTTGTTAAGCAGTGTATATCCAACCACTGTGTTATACGTTAGACATTTCTCTCGTTGACTTGATACAGCTCATCTTCATTCCTTACGTGATCAATGCATCTAATCTCCAACAGTAACGCCACAGTAATACCACATTATTATTGCTTCTAATCGTTTCATTTCAATCTCCCCACTGTTCAAGTTTCGCACTTGTACAGACCTTTGCTCCAAACGTTGCTTTTCCTGAATCTCCTTCCGGTTGGATATTAACAAATCTTTTTGGACAGAAATCCATTTTATCATGAACAATTCTTGCTGCAGCTTCTGTCTGCATGATTTTTGTGTCATCCGTTTTACTTCCTGGATGGTGAAATTGTTCCACCTGTTTAAGAGTCTGTTATACGAAAGTAACGTTTAGCTATGTTTATTTGCTATGAACATCATTATCTTACTTTTCCATAATGTTTATGTGCAAGTTGTAGCTACCATCTAGTACACCTGACGTCTTATTAAACCGCAGACTAAACTGCTGTTCACGTTTTCTGCATTTCTCCGATGTTGACAGACGACTGTATCATATTGGTTTTCCACCTTTGAAAAGGTACTCGCTGTTCGGGACAGCCCTTTACATCCCTCGTTGACTGTTTAATATACAGAATTAAATATCAATGTGCTAATTAGCTATACAGAATTAAGTATCAGTGGTGCTAATTAGCAACTCAATCTTTCCTTATTTTGGTAACTAGCATCTTTCACTAGCGCTGACTGCCCGACTCTGCTTCGCATAAAGAGGATGCATAAACGTTCTACTATTGTAGTTGATAACGGACTGACTTATTATTCAGATATTATTTTTATTAATCTATTGGCATTCATGAGGCTCAAAAATATTTTTCTTGGATTTCCGCCTAGTCTAAATGAAATGAGTAGACACGCTGATATAAATTTTGGCTGTTAACTGTCTGCGAATCATAGACATTTATTTTCCTCATGTTTGTCCAAATGATTATAGAATATTCTTCTGAAAATCTCTCTGTCGTCGATACATTTAGCTACAGACTTCATTCCGTTTTCCCATCCAGTGTTTAGATAATGTGTCTTGTAACCCGCTGTAAATAATTTAAGTTAAGCAAACGTACGTATTTCATACATAACGTGGTTACTACTCATATCATTACTTGAAAACGGTTTTCGAAGCTCCGTCATCAGCAGGGTCTTGTCACAATAAAAGCCAAATTCGGTAGAGAAGTGAGAGACAACTGTGAAATATATTATTAGCCCACAAAAGCCATCATAATTTATATTCACTCTGGGTACAGTACCTCATCGGCTAAACAAACCAAAATGTATTAACTGATGACGACGTAAATTTCAGTATGTCGATAGAAACATGTTAATTTTCCCCGCATAGGTTGTGGCTGCATGTATCAGTGTCGAATGAAATAAAGGTAACAAAAAAAAATCATGACACAGTGATAGAAGCGAGTAATATGTCAGGTTACCACAAATGTGGTATCATTATGATTCGTGAAGGCGACTGAATTATGAATACCAGAAACAGTTCTCTGTTTATGGAAATTTGCATATATGTAGCAAACTCTCACAATGTAATTAAAGTACGCACGTGTATGACCTATTCAAAAGTTTTTACAGGCGCACATCTCATAGTTATATATTCCATTCCCAAATTTATTCACCAGTCCTTTAAACAGGCGCGCCTGTATTATTTCAGCATGATTCTCAGATACAGATTGTAGGTTGTCAATGTCAAATAACGTAATAAACTGGCCCATCATTGGAAACGACGCAGAAGGAACCTTCCCGAAACGCGTTTATATTAGCTGACGGTAATTTGACGCTTGAGAGAAGCAGCACAGATTGTTTCGCACGTAAAGAAAATATCGAGTTGTAGTAAAGCTGCGTGGGTAGGTTAAGACCTCAGAAACATTCTTCAGTAATTGGGAGGTTAAATTTGTTTTTGTTTACAAACTCCCGCAATTTCTTTTTCACAGCACCCGACTGCGGACTCCTGCGAAACGAACTATAAAAGAAATACGAGAACGTGTATTTATAGCTTGAATTGAAATCTGAAATGAGGCTTTATTTTAGCATTCCGTGAAACAAATCTACTTCGGGAAAAGCATGAGAGCAATTACAACTGGGAAACATTCGAAGAAAGGCAATCAGCATTTAGAATTTCGAAACTTAACCAATTTAAAAAATTCACGATGGTACTGTCAAAAAGAAAGCAGAGTGATATTCAATTTACCTAGACCAACAATATGCAGTATCTAATAAGACTTGTACGCCGTAAATTAATTTAAGATATTCTTTTACTACATTAAATCGATAACATATCGTTAAAGGTCTCGACGTCATTAGAGAGAGAACAAAGTTGTGACAGGGCAGGTTGCAGAAGTAAATTATTTGTGTCGTTTTATTCGTTAATGTTCAAGGGTAATGTAATTAAGAATCGTTGACTATATCTGAAAATATCATATTCTGAATCATTCAAAATTCTACTTTCAGAAATAACTCTGTACTACGGATACTATATACTGCTTCACTGATAGCGTACTAAATTTGTGAATGACGAAATTTCACCAACGGAAATACATAGTGGTTTGTCGAAGGCCGTGGACGGCACTGATCGCAACATTAATTTGTTTTTATGGTATTATGAGAACGAGGTTTATTTCATATTTAATTAATGGGAAGCGAATGGCAGCGGTAGACTATTTATGCAATCACATAAAATTATGAGTATTCTGGTACAGTTTAAAATTGAGTCCACCCCCCTTTCTTGCTGTAGAGGAGTCTTATGCTGTGCTCTACTGTAAGTCAGAAACGATGCTCTTAGCTGAGATGCAATAATCACAATCAAATCCAAAACACGTGCAATAACGTCATGAACCAATAAAGAGTTTATCGAAAATAGATAATGGTTGGATCACGGTAACGATCTGTAAGTGTGTAAGAACACACTTCATTCAATTCTGTACTAGGCAGGATACATCGTCATGATTAAGAATATTGTATGTGCTAAAGCAAATAATAAATGTCAATATTCAAAATTCTTGACTGTTCATATTCACCAGAAGTTGAATTGACATTCACGTATTACAGATCATTACAAATTTTCTTTACATGCATGTACTGAGATGATGATGAGGGCATAAATAGTTTTTTTACAGAGCATATGACCGTAAATTAACCACATGTGAAATACTTTTCTGGGTTAATACCACTATTAGACACGCATTCATTGCGTCTTAGAACCTCGTATGGGGAACTGTTTGAAATCTTCTGTAGTCTAACTACAGTCTCGTCATAAATTTACTATCTTATAAATTTTGTAGTCAAGAATCAATCACAATCTGAAAATAATAATAACACTTATAAGTATATCGCTAGTAACAAGAATGTTGTAATTACCCACTACTTAACCTTAGTGATACAAAAAAACGTAAGAAAATGTGTGCAGCCATACAAACGTAAGACTATCTCCATGGTAAATAAAATTGTTATATTTGGCTCTAAAATTATCAATGAATTTAAATAATTTGAGCTTTGTCGCAACCTTTGCTTCTTAAATGAGTTTCAGTGTAGATAGTATGTGTTAAAGTATATTGAGGATTAAGATTAAAGTAAAAACCTACTTATCTAAATGATCTGCTTGTAGCCTTATTTTCTACACAGAGATCTGATCAACAGAACTCGTGAATAACCAATTAACTAACAAACATGCCTTATCAGATTCTTGTCTTACACTGTTCGACGAAACCACAGACATTCTAAATCTTGTTGATCTAAGTTTTGGAATTCTGCTTTCCCAAATAATAATAAAGTGACTCAGACAATGTGCCCACTCTTATTCAATCTAATGGTTAAGTCAAACATCTGCTAACGAAAACAGGATCTGACCATGCTTCAGTTCCACAATGCCAAATTTCATGTGGTATTGTATTTCATGTATTTCATAATGCGCACTTCGAAAAAAGTTTTGCATCACCGCGGCTCCCAGAACTGTTGAAGATAGACGTTGACTGTGGATATTGTATCACAGACACAGTCCCTTTGACTGTTCAAGCATGTCACTACATCTGCCCAAAGATGTAAACAACCATGCACGAACAGCGCCTGTTAGACGGAGGAGTCCGCCAGCCGATCAGTCGCAGTCATACCACCAGGAAGGAGGTACACGGCTCGTGTTGTCTGTAGTTCAACTATGCCTAGACGATCAATACTGCAGATCGATCGCGTCCCTATTGTTACTTTGTGCTAGGAAGGACAATCAAGAAGGGAAGTGTACAGGCGTCTCGGAGTGAAGCAAAGCGATGTTGTTCGGATATGGGGGAGATACAGAGAGACAGGAACTGTGGATGACATGCCTCGCTCAGGCCGCGCAAGGGCTACTACTGCTGTGGATGACCGCAACGGATTAAGGCTCGGAGGAACCCCGACAGCAACGCCACCATGCCTTTCGTGCAGCCACAGGCCATCGCGTTACGACTCAAACCGTGCGCAGTAGGCTGCATGATGTGCAACTTCACTGCCAACGCCCATGACGAGATCCATCTATGCAACCACGACACCATGCAGAGCAATACAGATGGGCCCAACAACATGCCGTATGGTCCGCTTTGGATTGGCACCACGTTCTCTTCACCGATGAGTATTGCATATGCCTTCAACCAGACAATCGTTAGAGACGTGTTTGGAGGCAACCCGGTCAGGCTGAACGCCTTAAGCACACCGTCCAGCGAGTGCAGCAAGGTGGTGGTTCCCTGCTGTTTTCATGTGGCATTGTGTAAGTCGCTGGTGGTCATGAGAGGCGTCGTAACGGCTTTGCGATTCGTGAATGGCTTCCTCCGACCGATAGTGCAACCATATCGGCAGAATATTGCCGAAGCATTTGTTCTCATGGGCGACAATTCGCACCCCCATCGTGCACTTCTTTCAGGATAACGACATCGGTCGATTAGAGTGTCCAACATGTTCTACAGACATGAACCCTATCGAACATGCCTAGGATAGATTGTAAAGGGCTGTTTATGGACGACGTGACCCACCAACCATTCTGAGGAATCTACGCCGAATCGTCGTTAAGGAGTGCGACAATCTGGACAAACAGTTCCTTGGGGAAATTGTGGATATGACGCCACGACGAATACAGGCATGCATCAATGCAAGAGGACGTGCTACTGGGTATTAGAGGTACCGGTGTGTACAGCAATCTGGACCACCACCTCTGAAGGTCTCACTGTATGGTGGTACAACATGCAATGTGTCATTTTCATGAGCAATAAAAAGGGCGGAAATGATGTTTATGTTGATCTCTATTCCAATTTTCTGTACTGGTTACGGAACTCTCGCAACTGAAGTGATGCAAAACTCTTTTCATTTCGTGTAGTTAATACTTATGTGTAATTACCAACATCTACTGTCACTTTCCTTCGCAGCAGGTGAACTGGTGAACTTAGTGTTGTGGGTTGGCAGGAGAGCCAACACCTTAATAATAGAGGAAGCCGAAAGGCACGCGTTTTAGCTCACGCAGGCTGGCGTGAGGTCTGGAACAAGACAAGGAAATTAGAATTTAAAGCCAAGGACGTGGCTGGTGGAATACTTAACTTTAATCCATAACTGGTGAACATCGCTCTTGACGGTACATGTTTTACAGCATCAATAGTAACTGGTAATGGCGCCTTGCTAGGCCGCAGCAAATGACGTAGCTGAAGGCTATGCTAACTATCGTCTCGGCAAATGAGAGCGTATTTTGTCAGTGAACCATCGCTAGCAAAGTCGGTTGTACAACTGGGCGAGTGCTAGGAAGTCTCTCTAGACCATCCGTGTGGCGGCGCTCGGTCTGCAATCACTGATAGTGGCGACACGCGGGTCCGACGTATACTAACGGACCGCGGCCGATTTAAAGGCTACCACCTAGTATGTGTGGTGTCTGGCGGTGACACCACACTTAGCATGGAGTATCAGTACTGAAGAATATTGTACTGCCTTATCTTACCACTTCTGAGAAGAAATTTAAATACAGCACAAAAGAAACTGTTAGAAAAACGTAACTTAGAATCCCTTCTATCATTATTACATTTTCAAATGAAATGATCTCGGTTCTCGTAACTTAGAATCCACTTCTATCATTATTACATTTTCAAATTAAATTATCTCGGTTCGCAGCAAATGATCCCGTCTACCTATGGCGGCTGCCGGTCACCTGAAGACGATCCTCCCATTTTTCCCCCTCCACTGACTAATTTTGTATGGTCACTGAATGTCAAGCAGCAGTAATTAAACTTTCAGTGTCAATAGTTTTATGGTGCTTAATTTAATAGCTTGTAAGGTAGCGCTGGTCTTTCTTAGATGTTTTTTCCGCGATGCTTTTAATAAAAGTGACTTTAACTCTGGCCTTTTCTGTTACGTTTTTGTACGTGAATGGCTGTGGCCATATTGAGGCCATGTAGAGAAACCAAAATATTTTTCCGTCTGGCGTTCCTTCAGAGCACCAAATGCACATCCTCGCTTGTGCCTAGTCCGCATCTTACTTAATTCTTTATAATTATTTGTTTAGGCTTGAGATCACACAAATCGTGTCATAATTGGTTTAGATTTATCACCAAATCGTCATAGGATGACTTGTGACCTAGTAATTCATTAGCTAAACTAGACAGGAGAGGTACATAAAACGCTACATAAATATGTCATGTAAGAGACATGTCCAGTTAGGAAGTACACGGTTCTGCGTGTGGGATTAGTAAACTGTAATGTATTCGCACTTGTATAGTATGGGATAGTTTCTTAAGTTCTGCGACCTGTTTAAGAAGTTTTCCATTCCTAATTGGGATGTCTAAGATGGTATTCTTAAATTCCTGCTTTCGGAATACTGACTGACTTAGTGTCTCTCTATTTTTGTCGAGTTCTTCCTTTATTAACGAACAGAAGACGCTTATTGCAGAATCACCAAGTCCAATGTGTACAGTACCGGTATAAGAAATAGTGGGTCCTCGAGTGCCCCAATCCTTTCTTCGAACTGTTCTTATCGACATCACAAGTATCGTGTGATTATGTCTGTACCATACCAGTGACCGAGAGACGTAGCGCAGTAGTTAGCACACGGGACTCGCATTCTGGAGGACATTGGTTCAGTTCTGTGTGTGTTCATCCCGACTTAGATACTCTGTGATTCTGCGGAATCACTCCATGCAAATGCCGGAATGGTCCCTTTCAAAGGGAACAGTCGATATCCTTTCCTGTTCTTCCAACAGTCCTTGAATATGCTTTGTCTGTAATGGTCACGATGTCGACAGGCCGTTAAATCCTGACTGTCCTTTATTCCTTCATTCTACACCATCTTACATATTACTCACTTGTAGGACCTAAACTGGACTTAAATTTCTATATAGGTTGATTTACTGTTTAAAATATCAACGAAGAATTTTGTAAATGATATTCTTTTACCGTAAACTGCAAGTAAGTGTTTTGTGTATCATACGATGCTTGATGATAAGTATCATTGACTCTAAATCCATCATATATTGATTTGTTAGTACAAATACCCATCTAATGAGTGTATTACCTTTTATGTCTGAAGAGAACGACTCATAACTCGAAACACATCGAAACAAGCTACAGAGAACAACAGCACACCATCAACATAACCAGTATAGTATCACATGCTCAATGTTAAATATTTTTATCACCATTCCAGATTTTACATAGTATCCCAACTATTTCTTGTCATGTATCGCATATTCCTCGTTACACGAATATTTGACGTGAGACATCGTCGTGTTTCCGTTTTAAAAACCATAGGAGGAGAAGTTTTACTTGGCGTTATAGTGCAGCTGGATTTCTACAATTAAGCGCAGAGGAGAAGACGGTTAGTTGGAAAGACAACACTGGGGGCCTCTACTATGAGGAGGAATTGTTTGATAACATGACAGAGAAAAAATGAGAGTCGATATGGGAGACACATAAGATCCACTGATGGAATCAGATTTTAATAGAATTTTTGAATACACTCCTGGAAATGGAAAAAAGAACACATTGACACCGGTGTGTCAGACCCACCATACTTGCTCCGGACACTGCGAGAGGGCTGTACAAGCAATGATCACACGCACGGCACAGCGGACACACCAGGAACCGCGGTGTTGGCCGTCGAATGGCGCTAGCTGCGCAGCATTTGTGCACCGCCGCCGTCAGTGTCAGCCAGTTTGCCGTGGCATACGGAGCTCCATCGCAGTCTTTAACACTGGTAGCATGCCGCGACAGCGTGGACGTGAACCGTATGTGCAGTTGACGGACTTTGAGCGAGGGCGTATAGTGGGCATGCGGGAGGCCGGGTGGACGTACCGCCGAATTGCGCAACCGTCTCCATGAAGCTGGGCTACGGTCCCGCACACCGTTAGGCCGTCTTCCGCTCACGCCCCAACTATCGTGCAGCCCGCCTCCAGTGGTGTCGCGACAGGCGTGAATGGAGGGACGAATGGAGACGTGTCGTCTTCAGCAATGAGAGTCGCTTCTGCCTTGGTGCCAATGATGGTCGTATGCGTGTTTGGCGCCGTGCAGGTGAGCGCCACAATCAGGACTGCATACGACCGAGGCACACAGGGCCAACACCCGGCATCATGGTGTGGGGAGCGATCTCCTACACTGGCCGTACACCACTGGTGATCGTCGAGGGGACACTGAATAGTGCACGGTACATCCAAACCGTCATCGAACCCATCGTTCTACCATTCCTAGACCGGCAAGGGAACTTGCTGTTCCAACAGGACAATACACGTCCGCATGTATCCCGTGCCACCCAACGTGCTCTAGAAGGTGTAAGTCAACTACCCTGGCCAGCAAGATCTCCGGATCTGTCCCCCATTGAGCATGTTTGGGACTGGATGAAGCGTCGTCTCACGCGGTCTGCACGTCCAGCACGAACGCTGGTCCAACTGAGGCGCCAGGTGGAAATGGCATGGCAAGCCGTTCCACAGGACTACATCCAGCATCTCTACGATCGTCTCCATGGGAGAATAGCAGCCTGCATTGCTGCGAAAGGTGGATATACACTGTACTAGTGCCGACATTGTGCATGCTCTGTTGCCTGTGTCTATGTGCCTGTGGTTCTGTCAGTGTGATCATGTGATGTATCTGACCCCAGGAATGTGTCAATAAAGTTTCCCCTTCCTGGGACAATGAATTCACGGTGTTCTTATTTCAATTTCCAGGAGTGTATTTTGGATGAGATTAAAGCAGAGTGAATAGATAACATTGCTTTGCAATTTGTGAACTCATTGGGGGCAGCGACTGTTTAGGTTGGTGCATGGAACTTGTGAGTCAGGAGACATAACGTAAGGCTTTCTGAAAAACGTCAACCACACTTTCCTGAAGTAATAAGTTGCAGGTAAGTGCGATAATTATCTTACAACACGTTAACGGCTCATGTAACCAGGTTGCTGACAAGAATAGTGCCCAGAAGAACGGAAAGGAAAATTTAGGATCAGTTACATGACGATCAGTTTGGTTTTAGGAAAGATGAAGCCACCAGAGAGGCAGGTCTGACGTTGCAGTTGATAATGGAAGGAAGGCTGAAGAAACGTGATCGATCAGTAAAAAGCTATCCCAAATGTAAAGTGGTTCAAGTGTTTGAGATCCTGAGAAAAATGGGAATTAGTTCTTGGGAAAATCTGATAATATATAATCCTAGTGAATTTGACAATACTTCGCAATTGCTAAACATGCATAGGATTTGGATATACAACCTAATCTCCTTTTCCCACTCTCTTAGTTCATTTCTTCCTCCCCCCTCTCTGCCCATACCCACCTTCCCCCTCTCTACGTCCATTTCTTCCCCTTCCTCCTTACTGTCCATCACATTTTCCCCTCCGGTGTGACCTTAAGCCTTGTTTGTTATTACCAAAAATTTAGATTCTACGAGAATATTATAATCAAAAGCCCATAAGCCAATAGGGAAAACAAAACAGCTCACTGTTGTTTATACAACTCTTGTTTAAAACTATGTATAATGAGAAAAAATATGTGTGGGAGAAACTATTTGTGTAATGGCTTAAACGCCGTGCTATTGTAGTTAAAATGAACTGTGATAAAAAAAAACCGCACATTATCACAGCAGAGTACAGCAGATTATTTTCTTACCACAGTCGGTTTTAACAGAAAACCTGTACATGTTTTGTTTAAAAAAAATATAGCTTACGCCAATCTGACTGTTTATGAGACAGTCATGTAAAAATTTGAAGTAAATTGGCCACTAACTTTTCTAGATTTTAGTTAATGACGTTTCCACATTTTATATATATTCTACATTATACGAGGATTGTCCAGAAAGTAATTTCCGATCGGTCGCGAAATGGGAATCACAATGAAAACCAGAAACGTTTTATCTGCGACAGTTAGGTACCCCTTACACCTACTTCTCTACGTAGTCGCCGCTTCAACGTCAAGTTTTGTCGTAGTGTTGTATCAGCTCTTCAATAACCTTGCCATAGAAAGCAGCCGCCTGTGCTTTCGGCCACTTGTCTGCACTGGTCTGGAGCTCGTTTTCTGTGGAAAAATTTTGTCTTCATAGTCAGCGGTTCTTGTGAGCAGAGATTAGACTCAAGGATAACCAATTACGGACTGTATTGTGGGTGATCAAACACTTCTCATCGGAAATGCTGCAGGAGTGTCTTCATTGCCCCTGCAGTGTGCGACCGAGAATCGACATGAAGAAGGAACTGCTCGACAGTTGTGTTAAGTGGGCTGCACGACACAGGTGAAGTCTCTAACCAAGCCCTATAACAGCCTGTTTTCGGCCGAAAGCTGATTGGAGTAATGTATAAAAATTGGCGTAAATCGGTCAAGAACTTTTGGATAACTATATTGACTGGGTGTACACCGAAGAAAGATGAAAGTAATTAGGGCTAGCAGAAATGAGATTAGTGACAAACTGAACACTAAAATTTATGATCACATATTGACGAAATTATATTAACTTGGAAGCAAAATAAGGTATCTCGAACGAAGCAAGGGGTTCATGAAAAACAGACTAGCACAGGCTAAAGAGAGAATGCTAATACCAAACATCCGCCTCAATCTGTGGAAGAAATTTCTGACGAAGTGTGTTTGGGGCAACTCATCGCATAGTAGTGAACCATGGACAGTAGGACAACCGGGAAATGAGCGAATCAAAGCATTTGAGATGTGATGCTACAAAATAATCCTTAAAATTAAGTTGTCTGATAAAATAAGGACCGTAAGAAGGACACACAGCATGAGACAGGGACAGCGTGATAGTACACGCGTTAAGATGTCAAGGGATTATTACCATGTTGTTAGTGGGAGCTGTAACGGGTGAGAACCGTAAGGGAAGGCAGAGACTGGGATACATCCAGCAGATAACAGAGACTGCAAGGTGCAAGTGCTACTCCCAGATGAAGGAGGTTGGCAGGAGAAAGGATTTTGTGGCGGGCCACGTCAAACCAGACTGATGACTAAAAATAAATAAATAAATAAATTCCAGTTATGAGACAAATGTCATAAAATGATCAAGTACATAACAAAATCATGACATAAATAGCAAATTAGAGATAAAAATATATGCCTCTGATTATTATACTTAAGAAAACGCTCTCTGCAATTGAACTTTCCCTTTTCCTCTTTTTCCAGTCCTAATTCAAAATTAATATTTCTTGTTTAAGGATTCTTCCATTTGTTACAGTTAGTGCAAGTGCTTTTGTAAACACTACTGAAACGTCCCCTTTGAACAATTATACAAGACTGTGCTTAAACTGACACACAATATTTTTAGCGCAACGCAATCTGACTTTCAGAAATCCCTACAAAAGAATGGCCCTGACTAACATTAAGCTATACCTTTCACAAATCACTTACCTCACAATAATCTTCGTTACTCGAACTACTGCAATACAGCGAGCGCCACTACTGCCAGCTAAATAAAAGATTCAAACTACGGAAGGCACTAACTACTGATAGGGATAGTTAGCAAATGAAAGATTTTAATAGAGAACAAACAATGTATTTACCTTAATAGTGTTGAAAAACCATAATATACATGTTCATGACATCCATTTTTACAAATTTCCAAACTCCGCCATCTCTCTCCCCACATCCACCACTGCTGGCGGCTCACCTCCAACTGCGCAACACTACGCGCTGTTCACATCCAGCTGGCCAACACTACAATGGCAGACAACAATGCAAACTAGCCACAGACTGCACACAGCACAGCCAGTGATTTTCATAGAGAGAGCGCTACGTGGCGGCGGCGTTACCAATATAAGAACCTAAACAGCCTACTTACATAGATCATATTCATCAACACATCTTCAACAATTCATCATAATAAATACATATCCTAATAAACATTCCTCAACAGCATAATACACATCGTCGTCGTAACAATAACATCAAAACACCTCAGTCAAATCTCAAAAACGTCGTAGCTTTCTGCAATAATTTCAAAACCGAAAGAAAATTCTCTGCTCATTTAAATAGTGTCATCTACCTCAAACGTACTTTAAAAATCATGATCTCATACCAGATACATCATTCAAAGCTCTCATAGTATCACAATGGTTTCAAAAAATTATGAACAGTTCACAAAGTACAGACAAAATACAATTTCGTAAGTGTGAAGTTATCCAACGGTGTAATTACGTAAATATATGTCACTGATGTAGTAAAAAAATGTTTGTTTCTCTGTTTAATAATCAGATAGCTGTGTAATTTATGTGTTAGAGAAATATGGTACCGATGTGTAAAGTTGTATAAGCAAATACCATATTAGCTAGGGCTCCTTGTGCTTGCCAAACACATGGTACACAAAGTAAGCGTGTACCCCCATGAGGATTATTGTAATTATACCCTCAGGTGTTACAGATTACAGCTATGGAATGAAATGTATCACGGAAAACTTTCTTTGTAATTCAAAAATCTTAAAAATAAATGTTTAAGTACAAAATTAATCACTCAAATACGTGTCCTGTAGCGCTAAATGTGCATCTTGTTGTAAGATAATCTCTGTGGAAGTGTCGTAGTTATCGTCTTCCGAAAGCTAAGTTCTGCAGAAGTCAATGTACTTACCTCATGATAAACAAAAGTGAAATGCTTTGCGTATAGGTATCTTACTTATTACGCTTATTGCCGTGATGAAGAAAGTACTGTGCTGTAACGTATTGTTGTGCTACAGAAAAGGCTGTCTCCTTGTAGCTATACCACAAAAGTTACTATTAAACATGTTTTACTTTCCAGAAGAATTCAGAAAAACTGTGCAGATATAAAACAGATACACCGCAAAAGCAACATTGTAAATTGTCACTCACTAGTAACGTCGTGATATAATTGTGTAGCTGTCACATAAACTAACCACTGTGTCATCTGGTATCTCACAGAAAGTACTTTAATTCAGAATGTATTTTCAAGTACACCAAAATGTTGCATTAAAATATCATTAGCAGTACTGGTAAATGTTCTAAGTATGTGAACCTTATAGTCGTTACGTAATCGTGCAACTAACAAGCAAGAATGTACAAATAACAACACTGTGTCATCTGTTCACTATAACAATGCATTCGTAATTTCTGTTTAAATAAGTTCTCTTGGTTCTTGACTGGATATTTAACTTCAAACATTGTTGCATGGTAACAGTTTCTAAGTGTGACAATGCATACTAGAAATGTGAAGTGAATCGTTTTATGGCAATGACAAAGTCAAAAAGCAGATTATCTTTCAATAAACGGTTTTACATGTGAAATGTGGTGCAATCTTTAACCCTTTATAGCGTGCAGAGTTTCAACTTGAAAGCAATTATCATGTTGTATACATCGGTAAGGAATGCTAAAATTTTTTTTCAGGATTAGCGTGTATGCTATTTTTCCCTGAGCCAGCCGGCGCAAGTGGCTGCCTGCAGTGCGAGTCATTGTCTATTTATTTGTTGGCGCTCGTCGTTATTGGGATTAGGAGACCTAACTTCCACAAATTCACGTTGTCGAGAGTGCCCTGCTCTGCTTAAATCCCGCCAGTTCTGATGCAATTCAGGTCTGTCGTTACGATCACATCGTCTGTCGGTAGTTCCTGTAGTTTCTTTCTTGTCGGTTAAGTGGTGGAGAATTTCTCCCTGAATCGTAACTGCGCGCTGGACCGTTGCGTCTAAAGTTATTCTGTCTCCCGTGATAATAATTGTTCTGGTCGCCAAATTGTCTGTTTCTATGATTGTCTCTGTGATATTCATTACTACGGAAATGCGATCTCTCTCTGTAACTATTACTCTGCCAGTGGTTGTCATAAGGGTGGTGTCTCTTTTGGTCACGATTTACGTTGTAAGAATAAAATTGTCGTGTCCAGTTATTGTTTCTGTCGTCACAGAATTGTGACGGATGTGACCTGGAGTGATTGTTTTCCTGTATTCGCATCCCGCGACTGTCTGTGTCAATTTCCAATTCTTGTAAGAGTCCCTGAAAAGCTTCAATGTCGTCTTTGCAACGTCCTGCCAAAATAATATTTCTTAAATGTTCAGGCAATTTCATTAAGCAAATGCTGATGAGTTCTGTAGGGCTGTATGGATTTGAAAGATATTGATTCTTGTGCAACATGTCTTCAAAATATTTGACAAGACTGGAAAATTCAGATTGTTCAAAGTGTTTCATCATCATGATGCTATGTTTTAATCGGTCTTGTGTAGCTTGTGACCAATGTGCTGAGAGGAACGCATGGTAAAATTCTCCTTCACTGTGACAATCGTGAATGACTGATCACATTCTTACAGCTGGTTCATTCTCCAAGTAGCCACACATAAATTCTAACCTGTGCTCCAATGACCAGTTGGGAGGAAAACAATGAGAGAATTGATGGAGCCACGCTTGTGGATGAATGTCGTTGGCAGAATTCTTAAACGTTTTGAATTTATGTGTAGTAATGAACAGCTTATAGTCAAAATCATCGTGTCGGCGAGTAGCATGTCGGTCATTGTTACGTCGTGTCGGCGGTTCCACCTCAAAATTCGGTGCACATTGCCAATTTCTTTCATAACTTCCGAAATGCCCTGTGTTATTATTTTGTGGCTGTTCCGTATTTCTATGTCCCTCTTCCCGTATTGGGGCGCGAGTGTCCTCTGAAATACGTAATTCTTGTATTACCTGTGTCAGCTGATCTTGTACTTCCCGGATTTCACTTTTGTACTGTGTATTGATTTGATTCAGATTTTGTTTCAGTTTCCTAATTTGTTCGCACTCTTCTGTGTCATTAAAGACTACCGGTTTTGTGTCATTCAGATTATCATCTACCTTCGTAGATAAATTATTTAGCTGATCCGAAAGTTCAACTACTTTCTCTGATAATGAACTAATTTCCTCCATGTGTCTTTCTACTGTGTCCTTTAAATTTTCCTGAGTTTTTGCTAGTTGCGTAACCGAATCGGTAGATGCAACTGAGGCCAGTTTAGCTTGCAAGGTCTCATGATTTACATGGACAATAGTTTGCAGTTCTTTTATGGCTGCTTCGTGATTCTGTAATGCATTTTCATGCCGCGAAAAAATAGGCTGAAAATGCTCACAAATTTGTGTTTTTACGTCATTACAGACTTTTTGACATTTCGATTCAATGTTATGTAACTCAGCAGTTAAATATTCACCTGTTTGTTCGAGAGTTTGTTCCAATGAGTCTAACTTTTGAAGCTTTTGCTGTTTTTGTCTCTGATTTTGTTCCATTGTGTGTAATTGTTGCTGTGTTTGCCTCTGGTGTTGTTCCATTGTGTCTAACTTTTGAAGATTTTGTTCCATTGTGTCTAACTTTTGAAGCTTTTGTCCCATTTGTTGCATTAATTGTAATAACAATGCACTGGTATCTGAAACATGTTCCTCAGTGCTATTCGGCAATGCATTTGAACCGACAATATTCGCAGTTCGAAAAACAGAAAATGTGTCTTGACTTATTTGAGAAAAGGGTGAGGACGCAAAACCTGAATCTACAGTATTTGCAAGATTGTGTCCTGTCATTTCGGATTCCTGAGGCAAGCTGTTGCCGACCGATCGATCGATAATGCTTCCCTGTTCACTAATTGTTTCACTGTCTACACCATTGTTTGCAGCTCGCTCCATTTCCCTATGTACAATTACCAAATTACTACTTTGAACATTAGTTAATTCATTACTCGGTGGCGCTAACACACTGCTTTCGTCTTCACTGTCATTTCTCAGTTTACTTTGGAGCCTAGTATTACGTTTTTCACACGCCATTATTGTCACAATATTTCACACGACAACAAAGAAAAACACAATTTGAAGAGCAAAAATAAGAGAACACATTAACATAGCACTGAAAATAAAATCTAGTTAATTGCAGCTGCGAAATACTTGGTGCATATCTACATGCAAGCCACAACTGTTTTACTGTGCAACAATGAAAAACCACAACTACAAAGGAAATTCTCTCTATAATTACGCGCTAGCAATAAACAAAATCTACACTAATTACACAAACTACAAGAAAAAATCAGAAGATTCCAGTGAGGTATCCTAGGCTAAGGGTCGACATATGAAACGTCCCCTTTGAACAATTATACAAGACTGTGCTTAACCTGACACACAATATTTTTAGCGCAACGCACTCAGACTTTCAGAAATCCCTACAAAAGAAAGGCCCTGACTAACATTAAGCTATACCTTTCACAAATCACTTACCTCACAATCATCTTCGTTACTCGAACTACTGCAATACAGCGAGCGCCACTACTGCCAGCTAAATAAAAGATTCAAACTACGGAAGGCACTAACTACTGATAGGGATAGTTAGCAAATGAAAGATTTTAATAGAGAACAAACAATGTATTTACCTTAATAGTGTTGAAAAACCATAATATACATGTTCATGACATCCATTTTTACAAATTTCCAAACTCCGCCATCTCTCTCCCCACATCCACCACTGCTGGCGGCTCACCTCCAACTGCGCAACACTACGCGCTGTTCACATCCAGCTGCCCAACACTACAATGGCAGACAACAATGCAAACTAGCCACAGACTGCACACAGCACAGCCAGTGATTTTCATAGAGAGAGCGCTACGTGGCGGCGGCGTTACCAATATAAGAATCTAAACAGTCCACTTACACTACTGCTGCTTCATAAATCTGTTTAGTCGTTGCTTTTGTAGAAAAAAAGAACCAAAATCACCACTTGAGATGACTGATTTTAGGAAAACTAATTTTATTGACTGTTATAAATTGTATATTCGTGAAACAGGCTGGGCTATTGCAGGTACATTGAGCATAAGCGTGGGTTGAGATTACATCATTTTGCTATACTTGTGCTGAAGGATGTTTCGTATTTCATACAGAACTGGCAGATATGGCCAACAAAGGGACAAAAATTAGCAATCAGTTAAGCTAAATAACCATACAGCTGGAAACTCCCACAGGGGTTCTAAATGATCAATTACAGCCTTTCCTTAAACTTCAAATTCTGAACACTTAATACAATGTCGACTATAATGACCTCCAAAATGATACAGTTCGCAAACTGCAAACTATGTGTAATATCATTTTGTGGAATATTAATGATAGTTTTAGCGTAGATATGGTGGAAAGGTAATAGATGCTAATTAGAGTGATTCTGGCAACAGTCTCTAGGGGATGAAATGACGCAGAACAACTTTGTAGTTACCCGGTCCCGATTATAGTTTTGTGACTGAAATAAACATTTCCACTTTGAATTATATTTCGACGACATGCCTCCATAACAACATTATTAAATAGGTTTTTAAGGTCATAGATTGTTCACATAATACTGTAAATGCATTAGTAAAACTGCGTCATGAATGTAGCTGTTAACACGATAAAACTGTCGTCTTGCAGAACAAATTCTGTTAGAATAGTGCCGTAATGGCATGAGTGCCACTGCACAGATATTGTTATATTAACAATTGACTTTGAGGTATTCATATCGGCCCGCCGGTGTGGCCGAATGGTTCTAGGCGGTTCAGTCTGGAACTGCGCGACCGCTACAGTCGCAGGTTTGAATCCTGCCTCGGGTATGGATGTGTGTGATGTCCTTAGGTTAGTTAGGTTTAAGTAGTTCTAAGTCCCATAGCGCTCAGAGCCATTTGAATTTATTCATATCGTAGTAAATGTTTACTGTGGTTCCGAATTTTGGGAAGAAATTAATTACTTATATATTTATTTGTTACACAGGATTATTTTTACTTTATAAAAGTATATGACTTTATTTTTTATTTGCATTGGATTTAAAAAGAGTGTCAGGATGACAGATTTTTTTGGGATTCTTGTATTCTTCCATAAGGTGTGTTTTCAGCAACCGTAAAAACAATAACGAAATATTAATAACAGAAAAGTGCGTTAAAAAATCAAAGATGTCCACAATAAAACGAGAATCACGAAAAGTTGGCCAAAAGCGGAATTCGATGGAACAGAGAGACTATCATGGAATGTTTCAGTTTAGAAAAGAGGGAAACAACCTAGTACTGTTACGATATGATCCAGTCAACAAGCCAGATACTCCCAAACCTCAACCCCAATAATCACACCCATCTCCACAGACTTTTATCGCAATAGAATTGTCACATACTGTACTTTGTTTTATATCACTACCTTTGCCGTCCTATCTATACAACTTGTGGACTTTAGCATTGCGCGTTTTCGTTAAGGACTCTATTTGATAACCATCTGTCTTGAAAATTTTAATTTATCACTATAATTTGTTTAGCGCTCGATTCGACACCTAATGTCACGATCAAAGTTTCTGTGTGTGTTGATAGTATCTATGTTTCTAGCGTTTGGATTCCTACAATTATGGATGTTGGTCAGTCGTTTCCTATGCGATGGGCCAATAAGACGAAAATAATTCCGAAATAAAGAAATATTAGTAGAACCAAAATACTTTTAGTTTGTTGCTCTATCTTAAATAATTTTCCTCTCTGTATTACGCTTTTTGTTTAGCTTCTCTCAGGACAAACAGCTGACACGTTGTTTGGCGCAGTATGAAAGTCGAATAGTGAATGAGGAGGTGGAAGTAGCCATTGCACTCGGCAGGGAGTGGTTTCCCTTGTGCGCCTACAGATGTAAAATGCATCTGTTTCGTGATACCGCGGCGCCAGCGAAGTGTTTTCGCTGTGTGTGCAAGACACGTAGCGCTGCGGAAAGTTTAACCTCTGGCCGGCGGCTGCTCAGAGCGACCGGTCCTCGAGGACTAGTAATCGGGGGTTCCGGACTGGGAGTGGCTGCACAGCGCCGCCCACTCCGCCATCCCTGCCTCCACACCCCCTCCCTATCCAACTATAGCGGCTTTCTCTTGATGTTGCCAAGTTTCTTGGCGGCGGCCCCCTCTTCCTCCATCGCCACCAGTCGGCAGTCGGCTTGCAATTTCCATCCCTGGGGACTCCTTTCAGACGCAGCTCGCGGCGTGTGCAGCAGTTCGCCTCGGTATTCTGTACAGCACGCGGGGCCGCATAATAGATATCGGCATGCCCCGATGCCCGCGCACAAGTGACTGGCTCTCAGACAGCGGAGCAACAGCAAAGCTTCTCCAGTCCCAATCTACCGCCGTTGGAGTTATGTTCTGTTCTCCCTGGCTACAAGCGGCGAATACGTCCACTAAAACGACGCACTTCCTATATTAACCCAGCTTTACGCAAAGCCCAGTCAAAATACACTGACGGAAAGAAAACCATCACAAAGAAATAATTAACATAGAGTAACTAAATTTCGGGAATACATTTGTCTGGGTAACATATTTAAGAGATCGACGGTGCAAGATAGCTGGTTAATGTAAGTGCGAGATAAGCCATTCCGCATGGGAAACGCTGGTACATTAATAAGCGGTCTATGCGCCAGAATGTTAAAGTCAAGCATGGAAACGTGCATCCACTAAGTAGTAAAAGAGCGACATGTCAGCTTGTAGGATGGAGTTCGATACCTGCTGCACTTGGTTGGTCAGTACAGGGACGATTAATGCTGGTTGTGGGTAATACTGGAGCTGTCATCCACTGATATCCTGTATGTGCTCGACTGGAGGCATATCTGGTGACTGAGTAAGTGAAGGAAACATTCGAACACTCTGTAGAGGTTGTCACCCGAATATGAGCGAGCGTTATCTTGTTGGAAAACAACCATTGGAATGCTGTTCATGAATGGCACCACAACAGATCGAATCACCATAATGACGTACAAATTTGTAGTCTGTGTGCTGAGATAACCACAAGAGTGTTCCTGCTGTCACACGAAATCGTACTCCAGACCATAAATCCAGCTGTGGGTCCAGTGTGTCTAGATGCAGACAGGTTGGTTACACGCGCTCACATGGCCTACTTTTAACCAACACAAGGACATCACTAGCACCAAGGCAGAACTGGCTTTCCTCAGGAAACAATACAGACCGCTACTCTACTCTGCCGGCCGGGGTGGCCGTGCGGTTCTAGGCGCTACAGTCTCGAGCCGGGCGACCGCTACGGTCGCAGGTTCGAATCCTGCCTCAGGCATGGATGTGTGTGATGTCCTTAGGTTAGTTAGGTTTAATTAGTTCTATGTTCTAGGCGAGTGATGACCTCAGAAGTTAAGTCGCATAGTGCTCAGAGCCATTTGAACCATTGTACTTCACTCTCCAATAAGATCTCGCTTGACACCACTGAATTCGCATACGGCAGTGGTTGGGGGTCAATGGAATGCACACGACAGGGCGTCTGTCTGCGAGCTGTTATTGAAGTAACCGTTTTGTAAAAGTTTCTTCTGTCGTTGTGGTGCCAAATAGTGCTCGATTTGCTGCTGCTGGTGCAGTACTATGCTCCACAGCGATACACCTAACACGACGGTCTTCCCTCTCGGCAGTGTCACGTGTCCATCCGGTGCCCGGTCTTTTGGCGACCGTACATTCCCGTGCCCATTTCTGCAACAGTCAGGTACATGGCTACATGTCTACCAAGTCTTTCTGTAATATCGTGGAAGGAACGTCCAGTTTCTGTTACCCTGTTACACGACCTCGTTCGAGTGAGCTGTCGATAATGACGGCTTTGTCGCCATAATGGCGTTCTTGACTAGCATCAACTCACCACGTCCAATCCCAAAGGTAACTAACGCTCACGAGCGTTAAATCCCGTATTTAAAGCAGAAGTGATTTCCATCTTCGTAGTGGCGCTCCTAGCGTCACTTATGCGACTGGCGCGAAACTGATATACAGAAACATGCCTACCAATTTTCGTTTATCCCCCACAGCTCCCACCTGGTGGAGGGATTTCTATTCTTTCTGTGCAAGAATTGCTCCACGGAGGCATATTTTTCTTCTTTTCTACTAACTACAAGTTGTCCTACAAATGGTCGGTATTACTCGATTAAATAAAGTACGTGCAGAGGTTTATCAGAAACTAAAATTCTTCCTAGTATTTATTTCGCATTGGAAACGGTACTCATACAGCCATTCTCACTGTCCACGGATGTCATTTCAATAGTATAATACAAGATATCCTTGATGAAGCACTAACTCCAATATTACTTAAATGGTTGTGCAGAGCATAACAAATAGGTATGACCAAACTGTGAGCAAACAGTCCGCACACATAGAGGAAGAAAATGTATTACATGTCAACTGGACCGAAAAAGTTTTATTTCCGTGTCAGAGCTCATTTTACGTTTCTGCTCTTGATCACGTTAATCATGGGGAACAAACAGTAACTACCAGATTTATATAAAACGTTTTCGTACATGACATGTTCAAAATGCCCTCTTGATTACGTTTAGTTAGACTGGAGTAAATTTTAATGTTATGATGTTCACTGACATTTGCAAGGTGCTACTGGAGTAAGGCTCCAGTCGATCTCTTTTGCCACTGACATGCAACAAAGTGCAAGTCTCCCACTACATTCCATGTGTTTAGAAATGAACTGTGCGTATGGAAACTGAAACGAAGTGTTTGCCCAAACAAAACTGTACTGGTGTACCCTGATTAATTATTAATATTTACTGAGTAATAATGGGATCTGTCAGCTGCTATAATGAAACAAGGTTACAGATTACGCACGTTTATTGTTATGACTTCAACGACTGTTCCGAGGAAACAAGAGTCAAATATGAAACTTCCTGCCAGATTAAAACTGTGTGCCGGACCGAGACTCAAACTCGGGACCTTTGCCTTTCGCGGGCAACTGCTTCTGTTAAGTTTGGATGGTAGGAGACGAGGTATTGGCAGAAGTAAAGCTGTGAGTCGTGCTTGGGTAGAGCACTTGCCCGCGAAAGGCAAAGGTCCCAAGTTCGAGTCTCGGTCCGGCACACAGTTTTAATCTGCCAGGAAGTTTCATATCAGCGCACACTCCGCTGCAGAGTGAAAATCTCATTCAAGGGTCAAATATTCATCTTGGGAAAATGAGTGCATGTGTGAGTGTGTCATAACTGTAGATCTTCAGAGGGAGAGGACTGGAAAGGTTCTCATAAAATAGACCGGACCAATAAGAAATCGTCTTAACGGACTGTGAATCGCAAAACTGAAGGGTTGAGGATGACTGCATCGAAAGGTTAATGAGTAAAGGGAAACATAACCCCAAAGAGTAAAATTATGGGAGAAAGATCACCAGAGAGTGACTGAACAATCTGAACCAAGCGCCTATCATCCCGTACGAACTTTGTGTGTCATGGCTGCAACATTCCCAATATTTTCGCGAGAAGAGGTCAGGTGAGAGGGCAGGCAGAAATTATAAGGGCCCTGTTTTGACCCTGCGCTAACTTCAAGAATGATTTAAACATTCACTTTAGAATTAAAAGAAATTAAAGGAAATCCTCTAGAATCATCACCCACCCTCACGGTTAACACCAATTTTTTTTTCAAACACATAGAAATTTACTGTTTAATTTGATCTATCATTTAGATGGATTAAGTGTGCTGAGCAATAAGGAGAATGAAACACGAGGCTGGCTGCAGCCTGATACGTTTCACAGTGCTTGTTGTACCTATGGACAAAGATAATGTTGAAATGTGATTCACCTCGATGCTTGAGTTACATGCGAGAGACTTCAATGCTCTACTGGCATCAGGCCCCTAGAATTTACTTTTTAGAGCTCATCACAGACTTGGTGGATGGTGCATTATAATGGAAGTGTACTCAAATGAGGAGTTAGCAGACGCCCCTCAGCTCTACGGGTTATCAAATGGTAATGGCCATGGCGCACAACACTCGTATCTGGAGGTATGTCCTGAACGACGATACCCCGACAGGGAGCGTGGGATGTTCGAGCCTACTACTCGTGACTATGGGGGGGGGGGGGGGGGGAGCGCTAGAACGATGAGACTGCCTCACCTGAAGAGGAATTACATCGTGCAATTGACGAAAACCCTAGTCTCAGGAAGAGATAATTAGCTGCAACATGTAATGTTGACCACATGACTGTCTGGAGGATACTACATGCTGGACTTCCACCTTGGCAAGTCAAAAGTCGGCACATTATCACCTTTGGCAAGTCTAAAGTCGAGAAATTTCAAACTGAAGTTAGCGTTTAATATATCCAATATGCAATCCTTAAAAAAATCGTAACAGGTGGCAACAGTGGCTACCTTTGAACCTGCTGTATTTGTACGCATAGTGGCTGCAGGCACTGAGGCACTATCAGCAGTTGATGTTTCTGCACGGGTACATTGTACCAATGGCTCATTCAACAATGTGTCAACCCTCACTTTAGGGCAGATATTGCTTTTCAAGTACGCGGCTTCGTTTCATCGCCATCGGATAATCAATGAGTGCCTAGGCGCTGCCGGGAATCCTCATGGAATTGTGCAGTCACGTCATCAACAAACATTTTCTGTCAACGTATGGACCGTCACCGTTGTTGACTGTTTTTTAGGGTCTCATGTTTTTCCACCCAGTCTCATCAGCGAAACTTACCATGCTTCCTTAGAGAATACTCTGTCAATTTATTCTGCTAGAACATGTTTCTTTCCGAGTTCGACAAAATATGTACGTTGTACACGATAGACTTCCTACGCATTTCATACTTACGCTTCTAAATAATACATTCTGTGACAGAAGATAGTTACTGGTGAACCAATTCCTTGGCCTCCACGCCCTCTCCGGACCAAAAATCACTACACTTTTATCTTTGGGGGCATAGGAAAGCTCTTCTGTACGGAACCCGTAACAAGATGTACCAAGTTCTCCCGGATTTGTGGAAGCATGTGAAACAATATGCAACCCACAGGCATACATCAGCTCATAAGGGATTCAAAGCGACGGCCGACTGACGCATGTAACATAGCTAATGGTGAGAGTTTTGAACACTTCACTAAGGTAACTGTTTCACTCTGTGCTGATCCGTTTTTTTGCTGTGTGTTTGCTAGGATTAATCTGATTATGAAGAAAAGTAGAAATGAGCTCTAACTTCGAAATAAAGCGTCACTGGATCTATGTCAATACAGCATATTTTCTTCCTCTACACGTGAGGAGTGTTTCCTGAATGTTTGGCCACATCATTTTGTTACAGCTGCGTAAACATTTGTTGCTGTTGTTTTACTCAACGGACCGTTGACTGGTTTGTTGCAAGCCTCCACACAATATTTTGTGCAATTTGTGTCATATTTATATAACTACTACGACCTATTTCCTTTTGAAACTGCACTTAAGCTTCCTCTATAGTCTTCACCCCCCACCTCCCCCTCCCCCAAGCTTCAATCCATTACCAAATTAACTAAGAAAGTGCTAACCCATAAGAGCCTAGTTTTGAGTTACTTCATGTTACACGTTGATTAATTTCAGCGTCAAGAAAATAAATACAATATGATTACCAATTTACATAACTGACAGTCTTTCTCCAGCTGCACAGATGAACTACTTTTTATCAGTATGTGGTGCTCTCGAATACGCAGTGGATACCGTGGTCGCCCATATACTTTCCAGCTGTGGGACTAGCACATTATTCCGGCGAAGCCCTCGACTATTCTTGATGCATCTACGTATGTCCTTTCAACTTGTCCCTGCTTTTAGTCAGGTTGCGATGTAAAACTCTTTTGTCTTCAGTATAATTTAGTACCTCTTAATTAGTTACTCGGGCTAACCACAACAATTTTAGTGTTAATGTACTGCTTACATTGTTCACCATTCTTTAACAGTTTATGACGCGTTCTGGGGATAGATATTACGTTTAGCAGTCCAGTGTAACTGCTGTCAGCAGTCTTCTTTTCATATCGGGATGTTAATCAATGGATTTCGCTGTGCTGAAAAGTTCCACAGTTCATCGAACGTATTACTGTTTCTATCGTAGTAAATGGTAGATAGATAGAATATTAAAAGTATTTCCCTCCGAACGGTGTTGATATTGTAAGCAAACGAATTTTGTGCCGGCATTATAAATGCGGAAGATGCAGGAAAGTGCGGAAAAACCTTAAGAAATGCGTTAGTTACCTTTGAAATTTGACGAGGTTAGTTGATGTTAGTCAAGAATGCTTTTAAGGCGAAACAGACGCCGTTATCGACACCTCAATGAACAAGGTCGTGTAACAGGACTACGAGAAGTCTGATGTTCCTTCTGCTATCATGCAGAAAGACTTGGCAGGAATGTATGTTTTGTGATGAGCGCTGGTTCTGCGTCGGTGCTAGTGATGTTACTTAGAAGGACCTACACCTGGAATTATGGTCTCTGCAGCAATTTCGTATGACAGCGTGAGCGCTTTCGTGGTTATTCCATGCACCCTCACTGCAAAATGGTATATCAGTCCGGTGTTTCGACCTGCCATGCTGCCATTCGAGAACAGTATTCAAGGGGATGTTTTTCAGCAGGGTAACTCGCGCCCACATACAGCTGTGGTAACCCAACATGTCCTGCGGAGTGCCGTCAAGTGGTCTTGGCCTACGAGATCACCAGATCTATCTCCAATCGAGCCGATATGGGACATCAGCAGACGACAACTGCAGCGTTATCCACAACCAGCACTATCCGTCCCTGTACTGACAGACCATGTGCTACAGGTAGGAATCTCCATCCCACAAACTGACATCCGGCACATGTACAATACCGTTCGTGCACGTTCGTACGCTTGCACTCAACATTCTGGCGGTTACGCCGCTTATTAATGTACCAACATTTTACATTTGTAATGGCTTGTCTCGCCCTTAATTAACCTGTGATCTTACATAAATATAACATCTTGACAAATGTTTCTCCCAAATTTCATTACTCTACATTAATAGCAAAAATGGTTGAAATGAATCTGAGGACTATGGGACTTCTGAGGTCATCAGTCCCCTAGAACTTAGAACTAATTAAATCTAACTAACCTAAGGACATCACACACATCCATGCCCGAAGCAGGATTCGAACCTGCGGCCGTAGCGGTCGCGCGGTTCCAGACTGTAGCGTCTAGAACCGCTCGGCCACCCCGGCCGGCCATGAATTGCATTTTGATGGTCTAGGGTGCAATTTCTTATGACAGCAGAAACACTATCGTGATTATTCCACGCACCCTGACTGCGAATCTTTTCGTCAATATTTATCGCGTACAGGGAAGGCGGCAAAACGAAACGTTCAGTCCCAACGCGTACGAAATTGCGTGTCGAGTGACCTTGACGGACGTAAAAGGAGATAACTGTGACAGAAACTAAGGAGACAACATCTTCAGAAAGCAATGCAGAAGTAAACTACGCACTCACGAACTCTGACACCACCAAAACAACACGAAAGAAGCTCTGTAAGTAAGAAATTGCGGGGCGAGCTGGAATTCCAAAACATCTCATCAGTGATGCGAAGACCTGTAAAACGAAAACTTGGTGCTGAAGCCATAAAACCTTCACAATGGAGCAAGAGAAGATGTTCATTTGCTCGGACGAGTCTTCTTACACACTATTTCCAACTTCTGGTCGTGTTTCCGCTCCCAGAGTGAAATATGGCGGCGCTTCGGTGATGATCTTGGTAACCATGTCGTGGTATCCCAAGTACCCTTTGGTTATTCTGCAACGTTGCATTGCAAAGGATTATGTGACCATTTTGGCTGATCATGTCCATCCCATGGCACAATATTAATTCCCCAATCGTGATGCTGCTGTCGAAGACGACACGGTCCCTTCTGACACAAATTGCTTCGTTTCAGTCTGGTTGTGTATGCACGAGCACGAATTGTGTCAGGTCACCATGCCACCACAGTAATCAGATCTTAACATTATTGAGCTTCGGCTGTCTACTTTGAAGAGATGGTGCGTCATCGCTAGCTACCGTCACCGTCCTTTCCTGAAATCGCCACTACTTTGCATGATGAATGGTATAATAAACTCTTGAAAACCATACAAGTCTTGCATTTATCCGTTACAGGACAACAGCAAGTTGTTCTGAATACCAACTATTTTCGTACATCGTGTTAGGAGTGGTAATGTGTTAGTTCAGCGACCTGTATGCGTAATGTTGTATCGTTGACCTATCGATAGTCGCCTCTCTCCTGAGGGTAGAGTGTGTCAGTACTTCGTAGTGGTTGTGTTAGGCGCTGCTGCATCACGCATTTCTCAACTTACTGTGGTGCAATTAAGAACGTTGTCATACAAGTTCTACATTTCACATCAGTGTTCACGGATCAATATTAATATTTATCTAAAGGATGACGATTTTCAATCTCGTGTGTCGTTCTGGGAGGTCAGTAACAAACAGTATCGGGACGGTTACGGCAAATTAATGCGTAGTGGACTGACTATATTTACAAGTTCCAAGTGAAACAAGAATGCATACTGTTGAACGGTTTGAATAGCACAAGCTTAGGTACTTTTTCGTTTCGTATATAGGGCATCGACCTTTGGAAACATCCGTGTGCCGATTCAGTCATGCGGACGCTCGTGTAAAAATAAAACAGTTGTTTGGTATTAACTGAAAGAACCGCGGTTTTTGTCATCTTATAAAGCACCTTTGTAACTTTGAATTTCATGTGAGTTCTGTGTTGCGCGTATTTAAATGGGATAATACACTACTGGCCATTAAAATTGCTACACCAAGAATAAATGCAGATGATAAACAGGTTCTCATTGGACAAATATATTATACTAGAACTGACATGTGATTACATTTTCACGCAATTTGGGTGCATAGATCCTGAGAAAACAACCACCTGTGGCGGTCAAAAAAGGCCTTGATACGCCTGGGCATTGAGCCAAACAGAGCATGGTTGGCACATACAGGTACAGCTGCCCATGCAGCTTCAACACGATACCACAGTTCATCAAGAGTAGTGACTGGCATATTGTGACGGGACAGTTGCTCGGCCACCATTGACCAGACGTTTGCAATTGGTAAAAAATCTGGAGAATGTGCCGGCCAGGGCAGCAGTTGAACATTTTCTGTATCCAGAAAGGCCCGTACAGGACCTGCAACATGCGGTCGTGCATTATCCTGTTGAAATGTAGCGTTTCGCAGAGATCGAATGAAGGGTAGAGCCACGGGTCGTAACCCATCTGAAACGTAACGTCCACTGTTCAAAGTGCCGTCAATGCGAACAGGAGGTGACAGAGACGTGTAACCAGTGGCACCCCATACCATCACGCCGGGTGATACGCCAGTATGGCGATGACGAATACACGATTCCAACGCGATGTCACCAAAAACAGATAAGGCCATCATGATGGTGTAAACAGAACCTGGATTCATCCGAAAAAATGACGTTTTGCCATTCGTGCACCCAGGTTCGTCGTTGAGTACAACATCGCAGACGCTTCTATCTGTGATGCCGCGTCGAGGATGACCGCAGCCATGGTTTCCGAGCTGATAGTCCATGCTGCTGCAAACGTCGTCGAACTGGTTGTGCAGATGGTTGTTGTCTTGCAAACGTCCGCATCTGTTGACTCAGGGATGGAGTCGTGGCTGCACGATCTGTTACAGCCATGTGGATAAGATGTCTGTAATCTCGACTGCTAGTGATACGAGGCCGTTGGGATCCAGCACGGCGTTCCGTATTACCCTCCTGAACCCACCGATTCCATATTCCGCTAACAGTCATTGGATATCGACCAACGCGAGCAGCAATGTCGTGATACGATAAACCACAATCGCGATAGGCTACAATCCGATCTTTATCAAAGTCGGAAACGTGATGGTACGTATTTCTCCTCCTTCCATGAGGCATCACAGCAAACTTTCACGAGGCAACTCCGGTCAACTGCTGTTTGTGTATGAGAAATCGGTTGGAAACTTTCCTCATGTCAGCACGTTGTAGGTGTCGTCACCGGCGCCAACCTTGTGTGAATGCTCTGCATATCACTGCATCCAGTCGGTTAAAATTCGCGTCTGTAGCACGTCATCTTCGTTGTGAAGCAATTTTAATGGCCAGTAGGGTATTACTTCAGCAGTAACCTCAGAACCCCACAACGATTTACGTGACTGTCATGCAAATAATAACTACGTCAACTGCGGCATGATGTTGATCGTGATCATTGCAGCACAACCCTATGTGTTGCATGGGGGCTTAATTAAATTTTATGCAAATATTTTTAATTATTGTAGCTGTTTGTCCGATTACGAAGTCTCGTAACCGGTTGGCCCTGACTAGTATTACTCCGCAATCTGACTGCATAGAATAACAACAAGGAATGAAAGAAAACTACCGTTAACACAATTAATTAATTAAGTCCTCAGCAACTATAAAAGCTACGAAACAACAAAGCACAAATGTAACTGTTCTGTGTGTGGAAGTGTGATTCAACGTACACATCTGGCACGGTTCTTCCTCAATACGACAAGATGCTTTAAACGCCATCTACAATGAAGTAATTTAAAAAAAAAACAAAAATACTATAATTGCACATAAAAACCAGAATTACACTCTAATACATGAACACAAGCCAGATGCTTTGTTGACTGAACCTGTGACCAAGAGACATTGTTAGTTAGGACATTTGAAATAAAAATTTTTTTTTACCTTCATATATATTGACGAAAAATACACTCTGATCATTACAACATCCGCAATCGAACAGCATCGACTGTCTAGCCCATCAGAACAACTGCATACAACATGCTCACAACTAGTCACCGCTATATCAGAACTCCTACTACTCACTTCTCAAAAAACACTCTCCACGACGACTTCTCGACAAGCACTCTCCACTACCACATCTCAACAAGCACTGCCAGTGGAGGTGGCTGAATAATACTCTTTGGCGCAATCTCTGGCGCTGTGTCTCAGTGTAGCCACCTTTCATATGCCCCTCCTCCACGGGCTAGAATTTGATGGTATTTTTGCCAGCATTGGCGGTGAAAATACCACCAAATTCGTCCAAAAAATACAGACAAAAATTAAAAAGTAATATTAATAAGTAAATATCACATAACTAAATAAATTTTGGCTCTGCACTGACCCTTCAATAATCTAATATATAAAATACAGTAAGGAATACAAGTGCTTGCATACATATGATTTTACATAATAGTTTACATAAGTATTATTCAATCAATGGCACCAGAAATGACGAACAGTTGCAGGTAAGAGTCCCATAACATTTCATAAACAATAAACACACAAAAAATCAGTTTATACAAATATTCACATAAAATCCTTTCAATAGTTCAATAAACAAGTAGGACTCCTCAGAGTAGTTGGCAGTTTCAACAGTAGCACCCAGCAATGATCAACAGGTGCAAATAGCAGTCTCATAACAGTTCATCAGCAGTATTTAAACAGCTTCAACAGTGGCACCCAGGAATGTTGAACAGATGCAGACACCAACAAGTGACATCATTTCATTAGAAGCAGTCCATCAATGGCACCCAGCAATGTTGAACAGGTGCAGCCACTAACAAGTGACATCATTTCAGTAGAAGCAGACCATCAGTGGCACCCAGTAATGTTGAGCAGGTGTAGACACCAACAAGTGACATCATTTCAGTAGAAGCAGTTCCATCAGTGGTACCCAGCAATGTTGAGCAGGTGCAGACTGCAACAAGTGACATTATTTCCGTAGAAGCAGTTCCATCAGTGGCACCCAGCAATGTTGAGCAGGTGCAGACAGCAACAAGTGACACTATTTCAATAGTAGCAGTCCATCAGTGGCACCCAGCATTGTTGAACAGGTGCAGACACCAACAAGTGACATCATTTCAGTAGAAGCAGTCCATCAGTGGCACCTAGCAATGTTGAACAGGTGCAGACACCAACAAGTGACATCATTTCAGTAGAAGCAGTTCCAACAGTGGCACCCAGCAATGTTGAACAGGTGCAGGTAACAGTCCATAATATTCACAATCACTAATTAGACAGTTCATCAGAGTTCATCAGCAGAAATTAAACATCTCCTAGTGGCACCCATCATGTTGAACAAGTGCAGATAACAGTCCATAATATTCACTATCACTAATTAGACAGTTCATCAGAGCTCATTAGCACAAATTAAACATCTCCTAGTGGCACCCATCATGTTGAACAAGTGCATGTAACAGTCCATAATATTCACTACCACTAATTAGACAGTTCATCAGAGTTTATCAGCAGAAATTAAACATTTCCTAGTGGCACCCAGCAATGTTGAATAGGTGCAAGCACGATCAACAGTTTGAAGGCACACACAATTATTTTTACAAAATTATTATCAATGCTCTTACACTAAACATACAAATTATAATAAACACACAAGTGATATCAGATAATTGTCAAATTAAATATTACAAATACACAAATATCAGTAAACCTATAATATTTATGGGTGTCAGTGCAACGTACAGCAATCAACAAAAATTATATTTAGGAGATAGGTCAGTACCAATTATTTGGGATTAGGAAAGGAAAACACACAAAACACACTCACTCATCTTTCATCCACATTAAGTACTACTGTGTAATTGAATAGTGTTAACTGTGTAAATGCAATTCTGTCCAAAATTTTATGTTCAACTTGTGTATCAAGTAGTAGTGGCAGCAATGTATAACAGTCAATAATAGTTAATCAATGTCGTGGTCATCATGTCAAGACCAATGTTTGCCAAGCCAAATCAAAATGTATGGTTGCTGAACAACTGTCAGTGTGCCAAGATATGCAATTACTTCCTCTCTCCAAAAAATATATATACTGCTTATTGACTTAACAAAGTGTGTGTGTAGAGAATCTTCTTTCTACTTGAGTGTTCTAGTCTGCTATCTTCATCCTCTTTGTTCCATATAGACCAAGAAACAAACAAAAATAAAATGCTCCTCACTTACTTCATCTCTTATCCACCAAAACTACAATAATCATTATCATCACATAATCTTAATAGTTCAATAATACCTCTTATGTCGATAAATATAAACCTTATCATCAATATCATTTACCTTACCTCTTGTCCACCAAAACTCCAATAATCATCAACTTCACACAATCTCAATACCTCAATAATACCTCTTCAATACGTCGATTCTTATAAACCTTATTACCAATATCATTTCACTTCCATAACAACTCCTTCCTCTAGTCAGTCTCCTCGAACAAGTACAGACAAAATCCTAGTGCAAACTTCAATTTATCATCCCATGCAATCCGAAGACACAATGTCCACACACAACCTCTGCGTAGTCCACCTGAGCCAAATCTTCTACTCATTATGAATTATAAAATACATTTTGGTTACCTTGTCCATCATAAAATAAAAGAAATGCATACATGACCTCTAACAGCCTTCAGTTTGAATATCTTTCAGTAAGTAGGTGCGAGTATGTAGTATGAAAGATCACATAAGACTTTGAATGAATAAATCGTAATATTTCACAGTGTGTACACCACTTCAAGATTCATGGCAAAACAGAAGCAAACATGTGGAGTATTTCTTGTGTCAAGTGTCACTTACTATTTCAATTGCTCACGAAGAATGCAGTGTAATAACTGTCAATGGTCTAAACCCAGTGTTGGTATTTCATGTCGTTAGCTTCCTTTCTACTAGCATAAATTTATACAGCTTCCATAAAACCTCCAGCTCATGGCAGTTCATTTTCTTATCTTAAAATATAAAGCACTGAGCGTAAGCAAAACATGCAATAGCGAGTAAATATACCAGTAGAGAACAGAATGCTAACAAGTGGATGCAGCACAATCCCTATAACGAGGCTCTGGCTAGCAAACAATCTATAATTAATACCATAGTGTGACCTAAACCCCATGTTCGTACACCGTATATCAGCATTTCTATGTACCAAATTAAAGAGTAGTAATGACAACAAAACAGAAATGTATAAATGTGCAATCCATACGCAAAGCAGCAAATAAATATCTTACATAATAAACAGGTCATTAGCATCATGTCAGCATAAGCAAATAAATGTTCATATGTAATCTTAATAAGCAAACATGAAGGCGCAAGCAGATAAATCACAAAGTTTAACTTACATACATAACCATATCAGCACAATTAATCAGTTGACAATTATAATTTAAATAAATAAGCACAGCAGACACATAATTAAAAAATGTGACATCAGTGAAAAAGCAATGCAGCCAAGCGATGCATAACATACATAATTAACAACCCTGTTCATCAATCAATCATTGTCAAAATCAGTTAACACAAAGTATAAATCACGTAATCGCGAGCAGCAAATTACGTCTAAAGTACGTACCTAAGGGGAAATATGTTACCTGAAAAATAAACTCAATTAATAGTTACCTTTTTAATTTATTAGTTTCTTCTTCGAAATTACATTCTTCCTGAAGATTTCTCGATAGCAAGTCCTCTTAACGTCGGACACACACAGAATTTACCTGAAGTTCTTAAATATTTTATACAAGCGTATCCTGAAAAATACTGAACGTTAATAACATAATTTATCAAGTCACTATAGCTTTATACTGAATTTATTCGGAGAAATTACACTGTGTATTTTTCTACAGCTGTCAGTGCATTGGCACTGAGCGCTCGATCAGCTGTAGGTACGCGTGACGTAGGAAGTAATTGTTTACGGTCAACGACTGCCTTGTGCGGCGCGCAGACTTGACTGTTGCTTTGAGTATGTGCCGCCGCCGGAACATGGCGCGGTATCCTTGTATTCTCTTCATGTTTACGTATAACTGTTGGTTTCTCGAAAGTATGTCATTCCACAAAAATTTTAACGTTCGATATGTGATGTATTCCCTTAGAGCGCCGAGATTTAAGAGTTTGTCCTTCGACAGTGTTACCATGAATAATTTTGCGAATCCTATATGGACCGTTATAAAGCAGAAAAAATTTGCGACACAACCCCTTTCTTTTGTGAGACAATGGGTGAGACTTAATTAACACCTTTTGACCAACCGACAAGGTTTTTAAAGGACCAGGACGTTTAGCTGATTTCTCTCTTCTAGCAGCCGCAGATGCAATATTTTGCAGAGCCAGGTTCACAACTTCAGAATGCCGCAGTTTCCGTGTAGGCGGAAAAGGAACGATTTCAGAAATGCGATTTGTCGGTGCTTTATTTCTTAATATCAATATAGGCGGTAAAGAAGTTGCATCATTAGGGAGTTCATTTAGTATGTTTTGAAAAATATGAAGATACTGATCCCAAGTTCTGTGATTCTGATGACAATAAAGTCGACACAATTTATTGATTTCCTTCATCCATCTCTCTGAAGCGTTAGATTGAGGGTGAAAAAGTGAAATGAAAATTGGTTTAATCTTACGACGCCGTAGAGTACGAAGCCAAATTTTAGAACGAAATTGTGATCCATTATCTGATATAACCTTATCAACATGACCCACTTCTTTAAAAAAAATGTTTGATGAAGGCATTAGATACTGAACGAGCTGTTGCTTTGCGTAAAGGTGTAAAATACACATATTTTGATGTCAATTCCACTGCTACCAAAATGTACGCAAAACCATTAGTAGAACGAACCACTGGACCGAACAAATTGACAGCAGCCATGTCCTTTAATTTCGCTGGAATGATAGGAAACAACGGTGCTCTGTGAGAAATAGTTGGCGGCTTAGCCTTTTGACATAATTTGCATTTGGCAAGAACAGATCGAATACGTTTTTTCCATATTACTGAAGTAGCAATTTTCTCGTAATTTATGAAAGCATTTTCTGGGACCAAAGTGTGCATAACTGAAATGTGTGTACCAAATCAATTTATTAACCCACTCATCAGGAATGCAAACTAACCAAATAGAGTTGTCGACCGATTTTCGTTTAAAAAGAATATCATTGCGAACTAAATAATACTGTCTAATCGCTACGCTTTCCTTTCTCCTCCACGTCTCCTTAATGTCCTTCCAGATTGGATCCTTGTTTTGCTCCTCAGCGATATCCAGGAGCGAAGACGAAATAAAATTCTCAAACGCAACACCTTGAATATACATCAAACAATAATTGTTTTCTTTGCAATCCTCTTCAGCACTTTGTTTCAAACCCATCAGTGCACGTGATAAAGCATCAGCAATAATATTTGAAGAACCCTGTATGTAAACAATACTAAAGTCAAATTCCTGTAGATACAACGCCCATCGTGACAATCTTCCATGAGTTAATTTTGTTGACATAAGAAATTCCAGAGCTCGATGATTGGTGTAAACCTTTGTATGTCTGCCATACAAAAAGATGCGAAATTTTTTGAAAGCCCAAACAACAGCCAAGGCTTCAAGTTCCGTAATCGAATAATTCTTTTCTGATTTAGAGAGAACACGACTTCCAAATGCAATAGTTTTCTGTACTACAACGCCGTCTTCTTATATCTCTTAAAATAAGTGTGCACCTAGGCCTTTGTATGATGAGTCCGTCGCCAAACAAAAATCTTTAGATAAATCCGGGTGTGAAAGAAGTGGAGCCGCAACTAAAGCATCACGAAGTTGTTCAAATTCTGATTGAGCTTCCCCATCCCAACCCCAATTAGAATTCTTTCCAGACAGTTCACATAAACGAGGTGTGGCCAAATTGTCCAATCTAACAAAGCGTCTAAGAAAATTACAGATACCAAGGAAATTACCAACATCACGTTCTGTAGTAGGAACAGCATAATTACGAATAGCGTCTAGTTTCACTGGATCAGGAAGAATACCTTCTGTAGAAATAATATGACCAAGAAATTTCACCTGAAAACGACCAAATTCAGATTTTTTAAAGTTCTCTGTAATGCCAACTCTTGCAAAAATACGTAATAATGAATCCAAAATTTTGTTATGCTCACTCCAACAACGTTTAGCAATAAGAATATCGTCAACATATGAAGTAATATTGTCACGAAGATAAACAGATAAAATTTCGTTTAAACTACGAATGAATACTGCTGAAGATACAGTAAGTCCAAACAGTAATTTCCGGAATTGATAACAGTTACCAAAGGCTAAAAAGGCAGTGTATTTTCTACAATCCGGATGGAGTTCTATTTGCCAAAAACTTGCGCGCATATCAATCGTGGATAAAACTTTAATTCCATGGAAATGTTGAAGAAGTTCATCTAAATTTTGTGGACGGTCAGTTTCAGGAATGATGATATTATTTATGTGTCTGGAATCCAGAACCAAACGAATTGACCCATCCTTTTTAAGAACGACGTGTAATGGGCTGGTATAAGGACTGACTGCTGGCTCAATAATGCCTTGATCTAACATGTATTAAAGTTCACTCTTAACCTTGTCTCTGTAAGCCAAAGGAATAGGGTACGTTTCCCCCCGAAATGGTGTGTGTTCGTTTACTTTAAATAAATATTGTAAGCCTTGTATAGTTCCTGTGTGATGACTAAATACTGTAGCATGTGAAGTCAAAATTTGGTGCAGTTCTTCTCTTGCAACGTCATCTGGCACTTCAGCTTTCTTAACCTTTTCATTAATTAATTCTTCGCTATTAATTATATCATCCATCCCGTCTCTGTATCTATTGTCATTGTCATGAATGAACACATTGTCGTCATAATGCTCAACGAAAACATCAGAAGTAAGAAACCTTAAACATTTTGTGTCTGATTCAGATTTTGTTAAACACTCGAAAAATTTCAAACATCTCAGCATTCCGGCAATAGTCAAATTCACACTTCCATCTTTAAAGTTTAAAATTGCCTTATGTGTGTTAAGAAACTCCATACCTAAGGTAATTTGTGTACTGAGTAATGGAACAATAATAAAATGAGCAGAAAATTCGTATCCTTGACAAATGAAATTTAAGTTGGTCTGTTGTTTGACTTCCACACTTTTTCCAGAAATAGCTCCTCGAATTGTAGTTTTAGAAACAGGTAACACAGGACAAGCAATAGTTCTTACACATATACGAAAAACTGATTCACTAATGACATTCAATGGGCTCCCAGAATCTAAAACTGCAGTGAACTTATTCTTACCCACACATACTTCAATAACAGGATGTAAAAATGCGTCTACATTATTTTCCTTTTCGTCTAGCAAAATGTCTCTCATGTCTTCCAGGCGTACGTAGTGTAAAGTCGTAGTGTCATTACTTTCTGAACCGTCTATATTGCTGCCAGAAGCCGAAGCTACAAGTCATTGTCGATTGTTCGCGTCACGTCTTTGATTATTTCCGTCATTTCGCGGATCAATTTCTACGATTTGCACATGTCTCTCTGAATTTCTGTCACGCGGAGGATGCCAAGTAGGCCCCTCCTGTCTGTTAGATGTAAATTCTTGGTTGTGTCTGTTATTAAAATTTCTGTTTTCCTGGCTATCTGCACGACTACTTCTTGTGTAATTTCGACTGTCACTTCTGAAATTATTGTTATATCTACTACCCTGGTTATTTCTATAGTAAGAATTCCTATTATTGTATGAATAATTTCTGTTTTGATGATTCCGATTACTGTTTCCGTATGATTGATCATTCCGGTAGGAATTTCCGTTATTATAATTGTCTGTGTAATTTCTGTTAGACCGTCTGTTATTGTCATAAGGCTGGTATGTATTATCCTGTCTGTTTCGTCTGTCATTCTCAAAATTAGCCATATAACGTCCGTTCCGATCATTATTCTTTATCTTTGAAAATCTATTGAAATTACTGTTACTGAAAAAATTGCAAGAAGTCCCGTCGTCGTTGTCATACTCAAGATCTTGTAGCAACGTCTTAAAAGTCTCAATGTCGTCTTTACATCTTCCGGCTAAAGCAATTTGTCTTATCGATTGTGGCAGCTTAGTTAAACAAATGCGAATTAATTCAGTCGGACTATAAGGGTTGGACAGGAATTGATTCTTTCGAATCATGTCTTAAAAGTATTCTGCTGGCGTGCGGAACTCAGACTGATTAAAATTACGCTGCATAATAAGACTATGTTTGACTCTGTCTTGCGTGTTTTCGGACCAATATGCCGATAGAAATGCATGATGAAAATCATTTAGATTATTACAATCTCTAATAAGTGCGCGCATCCGCGTCACCGGTTCGTTTTCTAAATATCCACACATAAATTCCAGTTTGTGACTTAGTGGCCAATTCGGTGGAAGTGCGTACATAAATTGATCTAACGATGAACATGGATGTATGTCGTTCTTAGAATTGCGAAAGATCTTAAATTTCCGAACAGTTAAGAAGTGTTTATACTCAAAGTTTTCTCCTCGTGGCGACAAAGACCTACCGCGTCTGTCCCAGTCCCAATGTCGATTATTGTCAAGTTCGCGCGCCTGGCGCTCTCTTGTTGCATCTCGTAAATGAAACAAATTATTTTCTTCAAACCCTTCTGCTATCTGTGATTCTAAATTTCTCCTGCTGTCTTTTCCTACGATTTCGCCTTCAATTTGTTTGACTTGCTTTCGTAATGTCTCAAATTCCCTTTTAACGCGTTCATTAAATTTTCCCTGATTTTCAACATGCTTATTTATGTTCTGGTACTCTTCGGTTTCTGCAAATGGCCGTGGAGCTGTATCATCAGAATCTCCGTCCCCATTTAAACTAAGACTTGTCAATTTATCTGAAATCTCCTCAACTCTTTCCGATAAGTCACCTATTTTTTCTTTCTGTTTATTTACTTCTTCCGTAAGTCTCGTGACTCGGGATTCAGTATTGACACATTTAGTAGTTAATTGTTCATAATGTTGTGTTAAGTTATTTATTCTGTCATTTGGTACGGATTCCTCGATTCTTTCAAATATTTCTTCCTTATCGTGTGCACGTTGTAAATTTAACTCTGAAAATTTTTGTACTACCGCGCGACCTCTTGCTTCCTGTTCCATAAAAACACGGGAGAACTGCCGGACTCTTGCTTCCTGTTCTCTATCCTGTTCCTTTTGTCTGATTTCTATTGAAATTAATCTATTATTGTGAGCATTCAAAATCAGTTGTACTTCTTCTCTAATTTCTTTTTTTAATTCATCTTTCATGTTTTTGAAACATGTCCCTATCCGTGAGTCTAACGGTGTTTCCATTGTTCCCATATCACTTTCTAATCGTGTTGCCAAAGTTCCCATCTCTGTTTTTAATTCAGATCCTAACTGCGATCCCAGTGAGTCTAACCGTGTTTCCATTGTTCCCATATCTGTTTTTAATTCAGATCGTAACTGTGATCCCACTGCTTTTAATTCAGATCTTATCTGTGTTTCCATTGTTCCCATATCAGTTTCTAACCGTGTTGCCACTGTTTTTAATTCAGATCCTAACTGTGATCCCAAATTTAATATTGCGCTCCTTAACTGCACCATATTAACTGGTTCGAAATTCTTTTCGCCCCTAACATTTCCCGCTAAACCAGCTTCTTTCGTCATAGCTGTAAAGCTATCGGTGTTCGATACAGTTCCAGAATCTTCTGTCGTTAATCTCGTATTCTGAAAATTTTTTGATTGTGAAAAGTTTTGAAATGCTTCTGGACCATTTTCCCGACTTATTAAATTGTTTTCCACTTCATTATTCATAATGCTGTTCTCCTGTGTTGGCGAGTTCGCCATGTCAACAATTTCGTCATTCTGACTATCCATCATTTTTGCCATTTTCATCGATCGCGTAATCATTTACAAAACATACAAAACTCGTCACTATACGAAAATTACACACAATGACACTTTATCTCCAACAATACCAGTCACACGAAATGCTTCCCGACAAACACGATTAACGAACAATTGAAATCTTCATATTTGCACAAATTGTCAAACCCGTATACGAGTCATCAAAAATTAAATTCTGCAAAAATACCATTAGAAGAAAGACAAGACAACTACAAATGTTCATTACCAAATCTACGCATGCAATATAGACTACAATTACTAAACTACAAATTACTTCAACAATACTACTGTCTGCTATTTTTACTATCAGAAGATTCCAAGGGACGATCCTGGCACGTGCATGGTGGCTTAATTAAATATATCTTATGCACATAATTTTAATTTAAGTCGCTTACTGTCCGGTTACGCAGTCTCGTAACCGGTTGGCCCTGACTAGTATTACTCCGCAATCTGACTGTATAGAATAACAAAAAAGAATGAAAGAAAACTACCGTTAACACAATTAATTAATTAAGTCCCCAGCAACTATAAAAGCTACGAAACAACAAAGCACAAATGTAACTGTTCTGTGTGTGGAAGTGTGATTCAACGTACACATCTGGCACGGTTCTTCCTCAATAACACAAGATGCTTTAAACGCCATCTACAATGAAGTAATTAAAAAAAACCAAAAATACAATAATTGCACATAAAAACCAGAATTACACTCTAATACATGTACACAAGCCAGGTGATTTGTTGACTGAACCTGTGACCAAGAGACATTGTTAGCTAGGACATTTGAAATAAAAAAAAATTTCTTTACCTTCATATATATTGACGAAACATACACTCTGATCATTACAACAACCGCAATCGAACAGCATCGGCTGTCTAGCCCATGCTCACAACTAGTCACCGCTACATCAGACCTCCTACTACTCACTTCTCAAAAAACACTCTGCACGACGACTTCTCGACAAGCACTCTCCACTACCACATCTCAACAAGCACTGCCAGTGGAGGTGGCTGAATAATACTCTTTGGCGCAATCTCTGGCGCTGTGTCTCAGTGTAGCCACCTTTCAGTGTCTTTCAACAGAATTTACTGGATTCCACCACACTAAATTGACATTGTTTGTGTGAGTGGCTCCGCAACTTGTCAGTAATTATTACAGGACACGTCGAAGCAGGCAGAGCAAGAACAGAAGAGCAAACGCCGCGAAAAACTTGGTACGCAGGGATTTCGAACCGTGATCCTTCCTTTGTTCAGGGAATACTTGTACAGAATATATATACGACATTTTCCCCTGGCTCGCTACACCATGTAAATGCTCGTATATTACCAGATTCATGCGAGGCCAGTGAAATCCATTTCGGTACAGTTAATGAGCGAAACCACTGCAATTTTATTCACCATTCGTGGCAAACCCTGAACAGAGCTATCAACATGTTTGGTCCCCCCTTTCAAGTAACTGCACTCGATTATCTGTGAAGACGTTGCGGCCACCTATGCATTTGGCTACTAAAGGCATTTTGACAGTTTAATTTTTGAGTTTCGAATTTGTCATTCGCCTCCCTTTCGTAGAAAGTCGATGAAATGATAGTTCTGAAAATGGAGTTTGTCTGTAGAATTGTTTTACCATTATTTCCTTTTATGTAGCATGTTATTCGTGCAAGAAATGCGTGAAGTTAGAAACGTCTACCAAGCGTTAGTTCGGACACAATGAGAGACTGCGAGTCAGGGTGTCTTTAGTATTGCGAAACGCCTCCTTTACTCTCTGTCACGAGCAAAAGTGGGAAGAAGCGAGTGGACAATGGCGAATTCAGATGCTTTCAGTGGCAAGCGCCAACTAGGCTGTTAAGCATTCTCTCGCTTGCAGCAGGAACGCCTGGTAATTATGGCTACGTCCGTATAATTTATTTATCGCGTTATATCTCGACGCGTCGGAAATCCCTTACGATAATGAATGACAAATCGTTCGTCCAGCCGCGCCATTTATCATTCTCACGAACTTGAGGACGAAGGCGCGAAACGCGTTTCATTAAGTGAGGTAAATAAATGCCTTTGAGGTTCGTTTTTAGCAGCCCGAGTGCCACGGTTAAAGGTGAGATTGTGAACGAGGTCAGATTACGTAAAAGAACTGATGTCGTTACGCCACACTGCAGCTACATATTCCTTGTTACAGTGCTGACCTCAGTGCTGGTGGCGTAATGTCGCATGTTATCAAATGGAGCCAGTGAGTTGAGCGCCCGTCTCGGGCATGAGTGTCGGTTTCAAAAGTTTCGTTATTGTGCGTGTCCTGCACGGAAATTAATGACATTACGCAAAAAGGGACTTAATAGGTCCGCCAAAAGGAAACTGAATATTTTGATTACTGTGCGCCTCTCTGTCGTAGAATGACATAATTCTACCTCGAACTGCGTTCTTGCGATATGACAAACACGATCGTCGCAGTAATGATGAAAGAGCAGTCTGCTACAGACGTTTATGAGACTCGTTAGAAGCAAAGAATGGCGGCGCTCCTTCGCAACATTCCGTAAGACGAACGCGAAAATTTTTTTTGGTATAAGTGACGAATTGAGGCGTGTGTCGATTCAAATGAGACCACTTTTCGCACATGTTTGGTAAGCACACTAATTTGCATTAACAGTCTCACTCCTTTTGTGTCAGCCCAAGTTATTGCCTTTTCCGACAGACACGAAAGAAAATGATTATAGAACGGACAAAATAAAACTGGCCCGGAAAATATTTACAAGACTGACGCGCAACAGACGTTTGTTAATGAACAGGAGAACTCCCTGTCACAGAAAGAGCTGGAAACCTTGCACAAATTGGTACCTGTCACATGCCTGCATAGGCGCATCTCCCTATAAGCTCTGTCCCAAGTTCTGTGCTGTGTCATTTCGTTTGAATGAGTGAGGGGAGCAGACGTATTTAACCACCAGTTGAATGAAACACAGTAATGGTGCTCACTACAAAATAGTGCGGTTTCTGTTTCAGGTTTTATGCGTGGCTCGTGGGAAACGTGTGCAGAACTGTTTGCACAAGAGCTTTGAAGCCTCCTACTTCTTGCTGAACTAAACTGAATACATAAGGTGTGTGACTTACGTAAAATGCCCTGAAAATATTCCTCTTTCATTCAAAGCATTGACCCAAAAGTAATCACTAACGTTAGCTGACCATCGCTTTCTTGAAATATTCAAGACTAAGAGATGCTGTCATTGCACAACGGAAAATAAAAGTGGAGCTTGAAAAAACGTTTGAATGAATCCATGATCACGATTGCGCCTGTCCTAGCCTGATTCGTAAGTCTAATGATAATACACAGTCTCCCAGTGAAAGCCTAAAGTCTAACATAGTTTGGAGCAGAAAGAAGTATCGAAGTCTCGCCAACAGTATCTTTCGGGCTATAAAAACAGGCTAAAATTTCAAAATATTTGTATTCCTTTTATTTTTGGCTAACAGTTCCGCTGAACACAGAACGCATTGAAAAATGTGTCAACCGAGTGGTGTCTCAAGTATGCATACATCAGCATCGGTGAACAGTTCAAAAACTTTGCAAACTTCCAAAAGACTGAGGGATGAAACTATATCGAAGATGCTTCAGTGAAATTTTTGTTATTAATAAGAAGATAAACTACGCAGTGACAAACAAATTTACACTTGGATTACGCGATGTGCAATTTCACGATACGGGAGAATTGGAAAAAAAGACAAATCCGTGCACTAAAGAATAATCTGAGCAATGTAATGTCAATGGGAATATACGGAGTCCCAACGCTAACCGGAGAGATGGACAACAGAAATCCCGACACAATGTCACGTGCATCTCTCTCTTTGAACAACGGAAGCTGAGTCTGGACATCCATAGACCTGAAAGTATCGAAGAAAAAATATTACGCCACATAGTGCGATTATGGCATGACGTCACCATAATCCCCGTAGTTTACAGTACAGGAAATTGCCATTGGAAAACTTCAACTCGATACACAGCGGCACAAGCCCGTTCGGACGTTCATGTAGACTCAGAACAGCAAAAACGACGAATGCACATAACAGAAAGCCGTCCGCAGAACAACGAAAATGGAGGACATTACCACATCTTAATTGAAGCACACTAACACTCGAACCTGCCGCGTGGGATCATATTGGTCTGCCAAATATACTTCCAAATTAGTGACCACAGAGATGCCTTCACTTTACCAGCCAAAGACCGTAGTATGCTTATCAACCGGGAATCCGTGCATTAGCGTAAAAACTAGTACCTTGAAAGGTGACTTTTAATAAATGGCTTTCAAATTTAATGGTTAAGAGTTTTGGTAAAACCGCCATCAAGGTCTGCAGTGCGTAACTTAGAGGCAAATGGTGCGAAACGGGCTCTGCAGCGAATAAGCAGCATAACAGACACTGAATGTTGCAAAATTAATTTCCCTCTTGTAACTTCGATTTTATTTTTGTTTTCTTTGTGTCGAGGCATAAGTTATTTCTTATATACCAAATATAAAATTCCCTGGTGGTTTTATTTGCTTTCTCTAGTCGGAATTCTCCTATTTTATCTGCCACTTGAATGTTCTGCCATCCAAAAGAATTCTCGAAGGACCATCCAGATCTAGGTTTTCCGTGACTATCCAGAACCGTGTAAAGTGAATACTGGCTTGGCTCCTTTCACAGAGTACGGCCGATTTCATTCCCCATGTTTAACAAACCGAGACTACGCTCCGACCATAAAGACCTTGAAATCGAGGGGCCATTAAACGTTAATCATCTTTCCTTCCTTCACCCACAGAGAAAATGTTTCCAAGAACTGTCTGGAAAGTTAAAAATACGTATTAACAAAAACAATAGTGCTTAGGTGGTACCTTTAGGAACATTTTTATTAATGTGTTTTGGAAATGATCACAAGGAGCGACTACAGACTGTTTCATAAAGACATGCAGGCCTTTCCGCAACGCGTCTTTTAAACCATTTGCGACGTAGTGCTCAGACAGGCACGGGAGTGTTTATTTTCCGGTTAATGTGCACTTCACACAAACAGAGGAGGGTACTCATATGCGCAGGAGGGGGAATGCAAGGGTGGTTTAGGGGGGGGGGGGAAGGGCAAGAGGTAGGTACTCCTGTCTATCGAACGAGCAAAGACGTCAGGGGCTGCTCGAGCGCAGATAAGAAAATGTAAACGGGATTTATTTTGCAAGCATAGCCAAGTGAAACGTACAATTTGATCGTAAACAATAGCTTCACTGTTAAGACATACGCAGATATTTAACTGCAGGCTCTATTGTACATTACAAAAAATGTAGTTCATCGTTCGATCCACTAGTACGGATCTTTCACTGTGACTATTTCCATACACATAAAATATATTTAGAAAATGCTTAACCCTACGTTTCTTCACTTTCAGTAGACCTGTTTGTTTCACTTTCACTGCTAATCGGTTCAGTTTCAGCTTTACTAGCGGAATCAGTTGCTTTCATCATTATGGCTCTCACTATTCGAATCTGTACCATTTCCCATATTTAAGATCATCTCCAGCTCTTGGTCCAGCAAACCTTCATTTGAAATATACTACTCTTCAGTTGTACTTATGTGCTCAAAGAGTTTCTTGCAGTCTTCTTTTGTTACGGAAGCAATTTGTTTATCTACAGGTGTTAACAACATATCCATTCTGAATGTCACATAAAGTTCAGAAACGCCGTTCTTGACTCCTGCCCATATCAGCTGCATAGGATTCAGTTATCGGTGGTATGGAGGAAATCGTTTCACAGATAACTACGTTCGGTTAACACGCTGTGTTTTATAAATGATATGGCCGGGTGTGTTCATTTTGATTAATTATTACAACTGGCGTCTCAGCATAACCTTGTCAGCCCTCATGGAGTTAGATGTTGGAACACGAGTCAGTGGCTTATAGCGGTAAGTTGCATTACCTATAACGAGTGCAGAGGTAGCAAATTAGGTATTAATCTCTTCCTGAGCTACTTTTCGTACTTGTAATTTGAGAAATACCTGTCGTTTCGACAATCCCCGGTTTTCTTCCCAGATATAGGTCTTTCGTAGGGATTATATAGAAAATTGTCCTCCCTGCCAACATAGATGACGATAGTTCTACTTTCTTTTGAATCAGGTTCCAACAGACCCTGTACTGAATAGTTACTCCGTTCATACAATGCTGCGTTACAAGTGAGAACAAATATTTCATCTATGTAGACAATGTGACGACACTCGCATATGTACTTACGGACAATATTTACGTAAGCAATACGTCTCGCCATGATACTTCTTTAGTTCTGGGGAACTTCATGATTACTCGGCGTCTTCTTCAACATAAATTCTAGAATGCGATGAAATTTACGATGTGTTGTCTATATAACCATTAAAATTTACTAAACTCTGTAACTTTTTATTAATTCCCTTTACTGTCAGTCTTATTTAGTCGCTAATGTAGAAATTATTCATCACGCGGTGGAAGACTTGCATATTAAAATTGTGTTTGGTGGCCTTCTATGATCATCTGGGTCTTTCCTTACGACATGTTGAAAATGTCCACTTCTCTCTTGATTCCCCGAAGAGAAGTAATCCATACAGTAGTTGCTTCAGCCACTAGTTGCAATGTAAACTTTAGTTCCAGTGGAGCACCGAGCACAGCTTCTTTCTCCATAAACTGGTAGACACGTGGAACCACATTTCGTGTTTCAGTATGACGGTGTTCGACATTTAACTTGCTTTGTAATGTTGTCATCTTCAACTTCGATTCCCTTCTCCCAGAGTCTTTACTGATGGAGCGCACCGCCTGACACGACGGCAACACGTCCGACGCTGTCGATCGACTGAGCGGAGTCGACTGCGCATGTTGTTTATGATGTTCACGTCTGTTTGCATGAACTGCAAAATCGTTATACGGAACACAGAAATAGCTATTATGATGGTGGTTTGAAAAGTTCTCGGAATCATCACGAGAGGTCAGCGCTAGCGAAACGAGTTGTTCACATGATATCCATTGGACTGTTGTCTGTAAACACATGCCGCGTCAGTGCTCTTGAAAGAGAGCTGTGGCGGTGACAGGGCTCTGTTGTTGTTCCCGCGTAGCGATTTGCGAAGATGAAAAAAAAAGAGATCAGTGGTTAGCACTGAAAGACCAGAGTCGAAACAAGGCCCCGGGGGTAGACAACATTCCGTTACAATTACTGACAGCCTTGGGAGAGCCAGTTCTGACAAAACTCTACCATCTGGTTAGCAAATTCTGACGGTGACAGGGGTCGAGTACAGGAAGCGAAAGGGTATTTACAATTTGTACAGAAACCAGATGGCAGTTGTAAGAGTCAAGGGGCATGAAAGGGAAGCAGTGGTTGGGAAGAGAGTGAGATAGGGTTGTAGCCTATCTTGGGAAGAGAGTGAGACAGGGTTGTAGCCTATCCCAGATGTATTCAATCTGTATGTTGAGCAAGCAGTAAAGGAAACAAAAGAAAAGTTCGGAGTACGAATTAAAATCCATGGAGAAGAAATAAAAACTTTGAGGTTCGACATTGTAATTCTGTCAGAGACAGCAAAGGACTTGGATGAGCAGTTGTACGGAATGGACAGTGTCTTGAAAGGCAGATATAAGATGAACATCAACGAAAGCAAAACGAGGATAATGGAATGTAGTGGAATTAAATCGGGTGATGCTGAGGGAAATAGATTAGGAAATGAGATACTTAAAGTAGTAAAGGAGTTTTGCTATTTGGGGAGCAAAATAACTGATGGTGATCGAAATAGAGAGGATATAAAATGTAGACTGGCAATGACAAGGAAAGCGTTTCTGAAGAAGAGAATTTTGTTAACATCGAGTATAGATTTAAGTGTCAGGAAGTCGTTTCTGAAAGTATTTGTGTGGAGTGTAGCCATGTATGGAAGTGAAACATGGACGATAAATAGCTTGGACAAGAAGAGAATAGAAGCTTTCGAAATGTGGTGCCACAGAAGAATGCTGAAGATTAGATGGGTAGATCACATAACTAATGAGGAAGTGTTGAATAGAATTGGGGAGAAGAGGACTTTGTGACACAACTTGAGTAGAAGAAGGGATCGCTTGGTAGGACATGTTCTGAGGCATCAAGGGATCACCAATTTAGTATTGGAGGGCAGCGTGGAGGGTAAAAATCGTAGAGGGAGACCAAGAGATGAACACGTTAAGCAGATTCAGAAGGATGTAGGTTGCGATAGGTACTGGGAGATGAAGAAGCTTGCACAGGATAGAGTAGAATGGAGAGCTACATCAAACCAGTCTCAGGACTGAAGACCACAACAACAACAACAACGATCAGTGATTAAGTAGTTCATAAAGAAATGTATGAAAACAAAGGATATTCATGCCGATTTCCAGAATACACCAGGGGATTCTGCTCCTTCATATACAACTGATGCCAAGTGGACAAATGAATTGAAATTTGGTCGGGAGAGCTTACATCTTCGCAGTGGTCGGCCAAGATGTGTCACTACTAAAGAAATCACTGCAAAAGTGCACAAACTGATCATGGGGGGTCGCCGATTGAAAGTGCTTGAAATTGCTCACGTTTGACAGATGTCACCTGAAAGGGTATATCATATTTTAACTTAAGAATGAAGAAATTATCTGCAAGACGGGTGCGATGACTCTCGCCACTGGATCAAAACCGCATGAGAATGGACAAAAAAAAAATGGCTCTGAGCACTATGGGACTTAACATCTATGGTCATCAGTCCCCTAGAACTTAGAACTACTAAAACCTAACTAACCTATGGACAGCACACAACATCCAGCCATCACGAGGCAGAGAAAATCCCTGACCTCGCTGGGAATCGAACCCGGAAACCCGGGCGTGGGAAGCGAGAACGCTACCGCACGACCACGAGATGCGGGCGAGAATGGACATATCGGAACAATTTTGGCTCGTTTTAGGAGAAATGAACAAAATTTTTTGCGGCGGTTTTTGACCACAGATGAAACTTCAGTGCACTGCTACACGCCAGAGACAAAACAACAGTCAAAGCAGTGGAAACATGCTGATTCTCAGCCACCAAAGCAGGCAGAGACAATTCCTTCGGCGGGAAAGGTCATGGCATCTGTGTTCTGGGGTGTGGAGTGGACTCTGTTTGTAGATTATCTCCCCAGTGGGTAAACAATTAGTAGAGAATACTATGCTGACCTCCTGAACAAATTGCAACAAAAGATACGCCAAAAAACCCAGGTTTAGCAATGAAGAATGCCATCTTCCATCAAGACAATGTGCGCCCACACACACGTGCCGTGGCACGGCAAAATTACACGAACTAAGGTATGAACTGTTGCCACACCAGCCTTATTTACCTGATACGGCTCCTTCAGACTTCCATCTCTTCCCAAAACTGAAAATTTTTCTTGGTGGACGAAGATTCACTTCAATCGAAGAACTGTAGGCCGGAGTTGACAACTATTTTGCAGACCTGGAGGAAACTCAATTTCGAGATGGGATCAAGGCACAGGAACATCGTTAGACCGAGTGCATTAATTTACAGGGAGACTACATTGAAAAATAAAAGAAAGCTTTAGTGATGTAAGTACTTTTTTCTATTCCGTTCTGAGAACTTTTCAAACCGCCCTCGTACTAAACGGCTAATGCTGTTTGTGGTTCGTGGTTCATGGTTCACAAATACCGTTGCAGATTGCCTACGTAACGACTTCCAGGGACACTAAGAATATGAGTTCCACTATTTCATATAATTATTGAGAAAATTTAAAAAAATTAAAAGCTGCCGTAATGGACGTATTAAGAAGTGCAGTTCTACGCTAAGGGTTTAACACAGTACAAACATTACGGTTAGAAACTCTCTGTCTGTCTTGAGGCAAAGTTGCTTACTACGAGAGCGAGAGCATTTGGTGATTTCTAACAGAACTTAAATATAATTTCATACCTTTATGAACTTTATCCGCATTCTCAAAAATGAAGGGAAGGAAAACAGTTTATCGCTTACTAAATAATGTCTGTTGATCCCACAAAACTTCAGCATCATGCATGACGTTTTAATTTATTGCTTCTTTACTGCTGACTCTCTTGTTTACAATTTTTTGCAGACGTACTCAACATATACAACTTAATGTGGCTGCAAAGTTATATCACTGTACGACACACTGCTCGGGAAATATGACATTGAGATGCATGGAAAGCTAGCTTCTGCCTAAAATGGAGGGCAAGTCACCGAGAATATATTCATTCAGTGTTTCATAATTAGAGCACTAAGCGACCTCCAACGAACTTTAAACATAATATCAAACCTTTTCGAAACTTTTTCCCGCAAACATGCTTAATGTCAAATATTTAACTCATTAACTCATTTTAAACCAATCAGAAGTCTAAAGCTGTTGTATAAATGTGAGTTGGATTCCTTAAGGTTTCGGGGGTTTACAGGTTAGTCACTTACACAATAAAGGCCAGAAACGAATTTCAACTGAATTTACATAAATCACCCCACACTGCACTGCATCGCTAAATGGGTAAGATTGCTAGTGTGTCTGTGCGGCAGTTAATTCGTTCTCATTGTGAAGGGCACTTCCCTCACCATAAGCACTCTTCGCTATTCAGTTTACTGAGAGACTAAATACACTGGTCTGCAAAACTTAAGGAAGAAATAACTTTCACCAGATATGTCATTACCAAATAACGTAGCTCGATGAAAGTTGGACCATACATAGAAAGAACTGCTACTGTACAATACATGAGGCAACTGAAAGAAATACTCTGCGAGACGATATTAAATGACGCTTCTATTCAAAGGCAATAATTCTGCCGATGTATGATGGTCCCCTGGACACTGCAAAAGGCGGGACACGGTGCTTAACACGATGTGCCATTACAAAGAACGGCAGTGCGCTCTCTGCAAAGTACTTCCGTGCTGGCCACCAGTTTAGTAAAGAGTCCTTGTGGTTGGGCTTCCCATGCCTCCACGAGCGCGGTTGACAACTGCTGTATTGTATGGGGCCGTCCGTTGTGACCGAGCGGTTCTAGGCGCTTCAGTCCGGTACCGCGCTGCTGCTACGGTCGCAGGTTCGAATCCAGCGTCGGGCATTGATGTGTGCGATGTCCTTAGCTTAGTTAGGTTTAAGTAATTCTAAGTCTAGGGGACTGATCACCTCAGATGTTAAGTCCCATAGTGCTTAGAGCCATTTGAACCATTTTTTTGCTGTATTGTCGCTGGTGCATTCTGACGTACAGTACATGTCGTCACCGCATGCCTCATGTGCTCAGTGGGATTTAAGTCGAGTAACCGACAGTCCTGTCCATTCGCCGTTATTCACTAGTCTCGAGTGCTAGTCCAGCTGCGCTATTCGATGCGGTCACACCCCCCGAAAAATACGGACATGGGGAAGGAGTACAGTGTCACAATAACGCTGACTTGTGAGTGCACTGTATTCAAATATTTGAAGATCAGTACGCCGATGCAACATTACGCCTCCCCACACCAGATCATCGGCGCCACAAAAACTATCAAGTTCGACAATATTTCTGGATGCATTGCTTCCTCTCTCCAGATGACGGTACTTCCAAGATTATACTCGCTCTGTATATGTTCTTACCTGAGAAGAGCACCCGACTACCCAATTCCTTGGTCTAGTTCTTAGGCTCTTGACACTGACATAAACGGCGCATCGACATATGGGTGACTTCGGAACACAAGCTAATGGTCGTCGAGCAAAGAGACGACCCACTTGCGGCGGCCTTGCCACTGTGCAGCGTGAGATTGTGTGCCTTAGTCTTGTGTCACTGTGCAGCGTGAGATAGCGCCTGTGGGTCGGAACGATCCCCACGCATCTGGAAACAGTGCTGTGACCATTAGTGAATTGCTGGATAATACTCATTACACTTCGTCCTGCTTCCTGTTTCCCTGTGATTATCCTCCGTGTGAAATGATCAAAATGTTTCCCCAGGCTATGTTCCAGTAACGAGCACCACCACAGTGCACCATAACTGCTCGCTGATTCACACACACTGTCTCTTCCTGTTCCTTTAACAGCCTCGTGTTTCAGGGACCAGCCCCCTTTTGCTCTATGGCCACGCGGACGTCACGCAATGTGGCATCCAGCTTTCTGTGGACGACAGAGAGACCTGTGACAACATGCTTTCGCCCTTCCATTCATTTCCACCAAGCTGATAATATGTTGTATTACTTTATCTATCTCCTCCTTAAGTTTTGCCGAGCAGTACACTGTCTCCATTCGGCTTACCCTATTTTACAGATGTGACTGACTTGGTACTTCTCATCATTCCAGCCATCTGAGTAGAAACTTGTGGTCAAAATTATCATGCGCCTCGAAGAGATGCAAGAGTAAACCTGTCATGCATTTGTCATTGTCTGATGTATGAGCGACGGCTAGTGCAAGGAAAACTGTCATGCATTTATCATTGTCTGGTGTATGAGCGACGGCTAGTGCAAGGAAAACTCTCATGCATTTATCATTGTCTGATGTATGAGGGACTGCTAGTGCAAGGAAAACTAGCGAGTGCCCGATTGTTGTGTTTGCAGGTGGGCAGAAGGCGGCGCAGCAGCAGCAGCAGCAGCTGCAGACGCCACTTTACCAACACGGGCTGTACACGGGTCCCTACTTCGACACCAGCACGGCCACCAACGTGTCTGCGCAGCTCGGCACGCACGCCTACCTGCCCTGCCGCGTCAAACAGCTGGGGAACAAGTCTGTAAGTATTCATTGTAACCATACTACAGGCTCTTCTCTTTTTAGTAAGATATAGCATTGTCTTTTATTACGAGTGTCTCATCGCGCCCACATGACCTTACGGTGATTTAACGAAGATTTGTGCGAAGTATTTTCATTGGGGGAATGCAGTGGGGATGCCAGTGTGCTTATAAGAGAGTTCCTCTCTTGGAAATACAAAATTTGTAACAGAAATAAGCGATGCAGGAGGAGGAGATATTCAGACAGTTGTACTTTGCGTATAACCACTAGATTTGACCAACTGTCAAAGCTGAAGGGAGAGGAGTCTCCTGTAGATTTAGGTGTAAGAAACATGCAGCAATTCGTGATAGTTAGGGAGCCTAAGTCAGCTGGAATTTCTAACAGAAAGAAGAAGGTTCTGCTGCTAGGTAGTTTGCATGCCAGAGTTGTGGGCCAGCAATTGCAGGAAGTGTTGGGTGAGTGAGTACAACGTCACCAGCATTATGAAGCCCAGTGCAGGTATGGCTCACGTGATTGTTAACAAAGGGGAGTTATGTAAGAATTTTACGAAAGAGGATCAGGTAGGGACTGTCGGTGGAGCTGGGAATAGTCTTAGTAAGGACGGGGAGATTAATTCAGGTGGTGACATGGTAAAGATAGCTACTCAAACTGGTGGCATTAATGTGCACTTCGAACAAATGTTTTAGCGTCATGACCGGCCTCATCTTACGTTACCCGTGTTAACATGGGGCTGGAGAAGGTACTGATGGCGGTATGGGAAGGGGAGGCTGGCAAAGATTACAGGTAACAGTGTAGTGAGCAGTGGTGGGATCACTCATGGGAAAATTCCTGTAGTAGTTGGTGTTACAACTGCACATTTTTTTAGACTTAAGTCAGCTGATACGTATTCCTGCTTACAGAATGTCCCTCTAACAAAGGAATCATTTTCAGAGGAAGTCAGGCATCCAAGTAGTAAAGGAATTAGCATATTTCATCAAAGTATAAGATGCAATAGAGATAAAGTTAGTGAACTGCTTACAGATGTTGGCTCTGACATTATTGGTATATCGGAGCAACGCTTCAATTATTTTACAGTTCAGAGGCTTAATTTACCAGGATACAGAGTAGCTGGCTGTTTTTCAAGGAGTTCATGTGGAGTGGGGAAGTGGACATGTGTGTAAAAAAAGCAGTATTCCATTTGAGTCCGTAGACATATTATGACATTGCACTGAACAGGCATTTGAATGTTGTGCAGGGGCAGCTTAATTTAGTGAAACTAAATTGCTAATTGTTGTTGTTTGTAGGTCCCCTAACTGTGACTTCAGCGCATTTCCGCTCAAGTTAGAGAAGGTTCTTGGTTCACTTTATAGTAAGTACCAAAAATTAGTTAGATGTGGGACTTCAATATTAATTTTGTATTCGACTGTGTAAGAAAACGGATGTTGAAAGATCTCCTAAATTCATATGATCTGATGCCGACTGTGTTTTCCCAGCCAGGATACAGGGGGACAGTAGCACAGCCGTAGACAGTGTTTTGTTCAGTCTTCATTAGTAGACAGGCATTCCGGTAGTAAATGGGGTGAATGGCCTTTCAGACAATGTTACACAAATTTCAACAGTAAAAGATTTTAGTACTCAACCAAATGTTACATATAATTGCAAACTATGTAGAAAAGCTGATCCAACGGCAATAAACAGTTTTTTAAACCTCGTTAAGGAACAAGCGTGGCGGGATGTTTGTAGTACCGATAATACAGATGACAAATGTAATGCTTTCCTTAACACATTTCTCATGCTCTTTGAAAGATGCTTTCCATTAGAACGTTCCAAAAAGGATATTAGCAGTAAAATGTAGCCTGGGTGACTAACTAGCGGGATAAGGATATCAAAGTTAAAATTGTATCAAAATTTTATAAGTACGAGTACTCACAATCAATTACAGGTGCTTCTAAAATGTTTTTGTTTCCAGATGACACTAGCTTGTTAGTAAATGATGTTGTGTGCAACACTGACTCTATTTCAAATAGTGCAATTCCTGACATAAGCTCAAGGAAAATTAGAAATTTGTGGTAAGATCGCATGGGATCAAACTACTGAGGTTATCAGTCCATAAGCTTACACACTATTTAACCTAACTTAAACTAACTTACGCTAAGGAGAACATAACACCAATGCCCAAGGGAGGACTCTAGCCTCCGACGGGAGCAGCCGCACGAACCGTGACAAGGTGCCTCTGATCGCGCGGCACAAGTACATGGCTTGTAGAAAATTAAATAACGCTAAATTACAGTAAGACTCAGTTTTTACAGATGCTAACACACAATGCAACAAAACCCAAAAGTTTTAGTTTCACTGAATGGTCGTACGATTAGTAGAACAGTGCAGTTCAAATTTCTAGGGGTTCAGATCGATAATAAACTGTAGCGGGAAGCCTACGTTCAGGATATTGTTCAAATTCGTAATGCTGCCATTTTTACTACTCGAACGCTGTCTGAAGTAAGTGAAAGGTCCACACGGAAAGTAGTTTAGTTCCCTTATTTTCATGTGCATATTACGTATGGTATTATATTTTCGGGTAACTCTTCCCATACTCAAAGATATTTTGGGCTCAGAAACGGGCGGTTCGGGCAAGTGGTTGAAGTTCAAGAACCTCTTGTCGACCTCTCTTTATTAGTATGGGTATTCCGAAATTGTCATCTCAATACATATAATCTTTACTGTCGTATCTTGTTAATAATATCAGCTTACTCTCAAGAATTATCAGATTTCACTTGGTAAATATTAGGCAGAAACCCAATCCGCATTTGGATCGCACTTCCTTCACTCTTGAGCAGAAAGATGTGTGCAGTGTACTGTTGCATCCATTTTCAATACCCTACATAAGAATTCCAAAATCTCAGGAGTAATCCACATTCTTTCAAATTGAAACAGGAGAGTTACCTCCTGGGTTACTCCTGCTATTCCTTCGAGGAATTCCTTGAAAAGTTAAGCTGATTCCTGTATTATATTGTTCATTGCGTTTACATAAACTTATAGCTGGCCTTTTGTTGGTTCCCAAACATTTTATTTTATCTGTTATTACTTTTACGTTGTAATTTCATGTACTGACACGTTTCGTGACCTTGGAGATTTGCTTCTCCATTTGGTCCTGAGTAACTAGACGTTTAAAATAAAATAAAAGATAAATAAATAATGATTGTCCCTTAACCTCTCCTGTGTTACAACAGATGGTGTGTTAAAGATCCGATTTGTTATGGGAATGCATTACATTCGAGGTGCCTAGTTGCTTTCACCGACCTGAGTGAAATTCATAGAGTTTTAATGATTTGACCAACTTAGAATCTTCTGAAGATGCCTCTTGTGCAGAGAGCAGCACTTAGTTCGTATAGGCTGCTATAAACAGTTAGCGAGGAATTCATGTCATCTAAATAGTTAGTTCATTCACTTCTTTGTCAGGGATGCCACTCGTATTGATTTTAGCAGAACACTAGAAACTGCAACTTCAAGGCATTATTCACTGCTTTACCAAGCCACAAGATATGAACATATTTACAAACTTTATCTTGCGGAACCAGTAACTGATTACGTGTTATGGATTCTTAAACTGTTGCGGACTCATTATTTCTGCACAAAAAGGAGATGTGACCAGTCGCACCAAACCACACATCTGTTCCCTATGACTGGCACTTCCTATCTGACTAACATTTTACTGAATTTGCCTAAAACTGAAACATTACTGTCCGACTCCGACAACACGTCTGTCCACCATGTCTGTGCCATTTGATTTAAAATGTTAATGAATTTACAGGAAACTGAAACATAACTGTTCTCGCTAGACAACATGTCTGTCTATCATAATTAACTCATCGAATCTGATTTGACAGTGGGGCTACTTCGCTTGGGAGGCCACTTTAGCCGGAGTTCCGAAGACACCCGAAGTGCTTCGTTTGCCTTTTCATTTAGCTTTTCTTTTTAGTTGTGAGAGTAATTCTGACCTTAGAAACAAATAGACCATACCTTGGTATTTAGAGACTTACTTCAGAACGCTAAGCAAGTTTAATGGCTCGCAATTAAAATATTAATGAAAGAAAGTTAGCATTTTGGCGCACTGCCTGCGAACATAGCAGCCAGTCATATTGTTAGGATTCGATTCCTCCGTCTTTTCCACGAGAACGGTATCATCTGCTTCTGGTACCTCACACCACTGATTGTGTCATATGAATATTGCTTTCACCTTTACTACTTTGAGAAACGAATTTTGTTGCTAAAACCAGAAATATCATACTTTCCCCACATTTTGAGATTTCCAGAAATTGATGTATTCGCGAAGCAATACTCAATTTGGAAAATATGAAGCTTCATAAAGGTTGAATAAAGTTAAAGGTGAATATCTGTCAATAGCCATGCTGTCCCATTAATGTGTTACGTGGATTTTGATATAAAATTGTTTACCATGAATTATTAATGGCCACAATAATTTTGTAGTAGGAGAATTTTGTCCTTAATATGTATCTATACCATTGTACCTTAAATAATTGAAAATTAGACATATATATTAATAATAATATTAGTCCTTTCTGAACTGCATTTCATAAAACCATTAATAATAGTTATGCCACGTGCATTTTCTACTCTTTTAAGTTGGGGCAACGTATTAGTAACCTGTTACTTGTTTGCATCTAGAAATATACATGTTATGAAAACATCATTATAAGGAAAATTTTTACCAGAATTACTCTGCTCTCAGCACACTGCGTCCTTTAAACACATCGTAGCACATTTTTGAGTCATACAAACTTCCACTTAATGTAACAATAAAAAATCTTTATGCACATTTCATATTGACGTTCAGACAAAGTATCAAATTTGCAATGACACTGCTGCGATAAACAGATGCATACAATCCACAATAGCAACACGTAAGCTGGATTCAGATCAGTGGCGTTTTGTTACATTCAGATTAACATAAAAATTGCCTACCGGTCCATGTTTCAGTAACTCTCCTTTCATCCTCCCTTCTCCGACGTCATCATACAGGATTTGAACAATTTAAATCACCACTACAAAATAGCTTAAATTAGTTTCTTAATAAATCTAAACAGAAAGCTGAAACCCATACATCATTTTTTACACATGAATATGAACAAATAGAAATGCGAATTACTATCATAACTTTCTTAATGCTTGGTCATTAAAAACCTAAACACTTTCGCTGTGTGTTTACTACAAGGGAATTGCTACCGCTCGTAACACTCTCCAAACGTTCTTGCTCATTAGCAACTACCTGTCGCTAGTGACCTGCTGTGTGGATGAATGACGCTGCTGTCCAGCGTGTCGCTCTCGTGATTTAACCTGACAGGCGGCGAGATGCATGTCAGATGTTTTATTCAGCAGCATTATTCGACTGCTTCACCTGTTATTTCAAAACTATCTTTAAGTACTTATGTTCCATAATAACTTCTATTTAGTAATTGCTTCATATTTAGTGTTACGTTTATCGAATATCTTCTCAAATATTCATTATTTACTCTTTAGTTTTGATCAAAACATTACTTTGCTTTATGTTACACATACGATTGCGATTAAGAGGTACATTGAAAGACCACCAATGATACTTCGTTTCCTTTAAATAGAGACCAACACTCAACTATAATCATATTGTTTCACTCAAAGGTTTGAGTTTAGTAACCTTTGTTACTCGCGTGTTATTGTTGCCGTTGTCATCATTGTCAGTGGAACTAATTTGTTGTGTATATTGTGTACCTGTTTGCCAACGTTTAGTATTGGAGCTGATTATGTTTCTTATAATTATACATTTGTCTGATTTTCAACTTCTTTTGGTAAAGTGCGTAACGTTACACGTCTCTTCATCTCATGCGGCCTCGTATCTAATTTAGTGTTACCATGTTTACGTCTCCGGAGAGCTGCTAATAACTCTTGTTGTACCTGACATATGTTATTATGCTCATTAATATGTGTCTACTTCATCACATTTCGTGGACAACTGGTGGAAACCAGCTCGCCTACAAACATTATTTTTCTTTCAGTAAATAATTAGTCGACTTACCTGTCGCAATATGTATATCGATATCATAGACCATTGTCCGACTCACACGTCGCCTTATTCACCTAAAATACCACAAGTCGACTCACCTGTCGCAGTATGTATATAGATATCATAGACCATTGTCTGACGTCACCTTATTCACCTAATATATCCAAAGTAATTGGCCGACTTGCCAGTCGTCTAGTAATTTTCACAGTTCACATCATTTTCATGACCATCCCTTGCTTATAATCGTATAATTAGTTATTTCAGCGCAAACCACTTCAACTTTTTAATCCATAGTCTAAGCATAACGTTTATGAGTTTGGCCTGACACAGCCTTCATTTATTTCTTATCTCGAGACAACATACGAGCTGTTGCTTCGTCTCGCCGCGTAATTCCCCGTTTTAATTCGTCCCTACGCACTTACTTGGTGTAGTGGAGTCCTCCTCTGCTTCTTATTCAGATTATTATGCACTTAATCTTATTATTCATCTATTCCATCACAATAATCCTACCGTTTTTCCACTGCACTATTGAATGTCGACGCTTGTTATTTGACTTAAATACAGTACGAGTGTTTCTTAGTGCAACCGTATATTGTGTTCTCTTGTGTTCTTATCTATGGTTCCTCATATTAAGCCTATGTATGTACTGACAATCTTCTTTTGTTTGTTTATCGACACCCTGATTTTCAGATGTATATTCTGCTGGATTACTTGTAATCACGCAATTGTTGTTTATTTGTTTGATGTCTTAACCAGTATATAGTGTTTTTGTCCTAGCTTTCAGCTCTTTTTGTAGCGAAGAAGGCTGAAGATGACGGATTTAGCTCACAATAATCAAAGTGAAAAAACTAACATCGTGAAAGGAAAATGCAGTAATGCCATCACATAACTCTGGTACCTTGTAATCGTCAATAACATGACTAAGCAAAGAGTGGAGTTGCCACCTAAGGTATTTCTCGTCGTAGCATTTGATAGTGAAGAAGGTTAAAGGTGAAAAATTATGTTCACAATGACTGAAGTGGAAAAAGTAACAGCAAGAAATGAATATGAAGTAATGCCATTATATAACTTTGGTACTTTGTAATCGTCAGTAACATGGCTACTCAAAGATTGCTATCGACTACTGAGCTGTTTATTCATAACACTTTTTGTTGTCCACAGTACTGTAAATTCCTTTGCTTACTCTTACCTTTGTGTTGATTACCTCCATTGCATTCGGTTACGCTATTCTAATTATTCTGTATGGACCCTCCTAAGTTTCATAGTATTTTCTGATATCTGACATTCTCTTGGAAGATTGTAGTCTTGATCTTATCAATACTATCTCATCAATGTGATATGTCTTTTTCTTCAATTGGTTATTGCATTTATTTCTGCTTTTCTTTGATTCTTCCTAATGTTAAATCCCTCTTTTCATTAACACATATCTCCTCTCTTGTGGAAAACGTATCAGTTGTTCAACAGTATTAGGTACTCTTTCTCCCGTTAACAACTCCTGTGGCGGTATTTCCGTAGTAGATTGAGCCAGTTCATCTCATTATTTTTTAAATTCTTCCAAGTAATCTCCGCATATACGATGATATTTGCAACCCATTGTGACGTGGGCAAAAGGCCACAGTGATCAACGCAAACCTTATCCGTTGTATTTGCTGTGTCCATACCAAGCATTTCCGCTTTCCTACTCGAATTCAGTACGTTGGTCTTTTAGCATATCCAACTGAATTTTAGAATCTCTTGTGCCTTCCCGTTTAAGTTATTAAAATAACAGTTCTGTTTCACTGAATGGATTCAAGCTTAGGAGCGGAAGTTTTTTGGTAAAACGTCGATCAGTTTCTGCAGTGGAAAACTTAGTAGCAAAATGATGCGAGATGGACTCTGTTGTGAATAAACACAGTAATATACATTGAATGTACCAATATCATTTTCCCTCTTACTACTAAAATCTGAATTTCTTTTTCTTTTCTCAATGTCCAGCGATAATTTATTCTTTATTTGCGGAATGTAAGATCCCATATGGTTTCGTTTGCTTTCTCTACTCAGAGCTCTCGTATTTTATATATCATCTGGATGTTTATGCCATGAGAATAAATTACGATGTGAGCATCCAGATTTAATTTTTCTGTGATTACCCTACATTGTTTAGTTAATATTTTGATCCCTCCTTTCAAGAAGCATGGCCAATTTCCTTCCCAACTCTACACAAACAGAGGCTGTGCTCCGCCTCTAATGCGCTCAAAATCAGTGGCGCGTTCCACCTCAACCTTCTTTCCTTCCGTCACCCACAAAGAGAATGCCTTGCATGTGCCAAGAACTGTCTGAAAAGTCACTAACAAATCTAAAGAACAATAATAATATTAAGATTGAAGAAACGCTTAAGTTAACGTATTTTGGATCTGATGAGTGTTTTAATAATAACGCCGTTAACAGTCTAAACTAAAGAGTGTGCTGGCGAGTCGACACTCTACTACTGGCTGTCATGAATTTCTACACGACTTTCCATAGTGCTTTTTAAAATGTGGGCGACATAGAGCTCAGACTCGCACGGGAGTGTTTATTTTCATCTTAATGTACATTTCATGCAAACAGGGCATGGATGTGTGCAATGTCCTTAGGTTAGTTAGGTTTAAGTAGTTCTAAGTCTAGGGGACTGATGACCTCAGATGTTAAGTCCCATAGTGCTTAGAGCCATTTGGTCCTTCTATACCTTCCGTCAATAAACAGTCCCTTCTAAAACATTGTCAAATCCAGTTTCGTTTTCTTTTTGTAATGACCTTCATCATGTATCTTTCTCCTTCAACTCTTTTTAATACTTCTTAATTTTTTACTCGGTCTTTGCATTTAACTTTTTCCGTTCTTCTCCATACCCACATCTCTAGTGCCTCCAATTTTCTTTCATCTTCCTTCTTCAATGTCCAGGTCTCCGCACCATACAGTGCAACGCTCCAGATGTAACACTTGGCAAGTCTTTTCCTCAGATCTTTGTTTAGTGGTCCGCAAAGTAATTTCTGTCTCCTCTTGAATCCATCTTTTTCCATTGCAATTCTGTTCCTAATTTCTGTTGAGCAATGAATATAATCCATTACAACACTTCCCAAGTAACCGAAGTTATTCACTTGCGGTATTTCCTCTCCCCCTATTTTCATATTACATTTTCTTCCCTTTCTTCCAGTTACCATGCTTTTCGTTTTCTTCTTGTTGGTCATCGTTCCTTATTCTTCCGATTGTTTGTTAAGATCATCTAACGTTTGTTCCATCTCTCTTTCACTCTCTGCCATCACAATCCTGTTCGTCTGCAAATCTTACACACTCCATGCTCCGATTTCCTATACAAACTCCCCTCCTTCCATCAAAACTTTCATTAATACTTTCCTCCAGATAGATACTGAACAGTGTTGTTGACAAACAACAGTCTTGTCGTACACCTCTTCCCAAATCAATTTTTTCACTCATCACACCTCCTATTCTTACTCTTGCTCTCTGGTTCAAATATAGATTTCTAATTAGCCGTCTATCCCTCCAGTCAACTCCATGTTTCCTTAGGATTTCCATCAGTTTATCCTATCTGGCACAGTCAAAAGCCGTCTCAAGATCAATAAACACAACATACCCCTTCCTTTTCTTCTCCATGTACCTCCCCCCTTTCACTATGAATAGCCCAATGGCATCTGTAGTTCCCACTCCTCGCCTAAAAACCAAATTGTTCATTTGCTATTGCGCAGTTCAGCTTTCCATATAGCCTTCTGTTGAGCGTCCTCAGCTTGACTTTGGCTGCATGCGATATCAGGCTATTGTTCTATGTTCCTCACACTTTTTGCTGTCCTTTTTTCTTTTCTATAGGTATTAAGATACTTTCCGTAAAATCCTTTGGCCATTTTCATCTCATGTATATTTGATTACACAATTCTATCAACTCGCTTTATCCTTCTTTCTCCAATGACTAACAGCTCTACAGGAATCTGATCAATTCTTATTGCCTCTCCATTTTTCATCTCCTTCATAGATGCTTCAATCTCACTAGTTAGTATTGCATTTCCTTTGTCATCATCTGCCACTTTATCTTTTTCTTCTATCCCAAGGTCTTCTTCACTTGGTCGGCTGTCTACGGCATATAGCGATTCTATGTTGTCTTCCCATCTTTTCATTATTTCTTGTGGTCCACTCACCATTTTACCGTTTGCTGCCTCCACTTCCTTTAGTCCATTTTTGTATCTCTTTTCCCTGAATGTCAAATCCATTGCTTCTTTGTACATCAAACCATATTTGGGGAAGGAAATTTTCCAACGATAAGGATGTTCACACAGCGGTTCTCGAAAGGTTCCGTGATCAAGGAGCGAATTTCTGTCGTCGTGGAATTGAGGTAGTGGTTGATGGTGCCGACCGATGTTCATGGGCACCTGGGGACGGTTGATAATTAGTGCCATGTATCTGCGTCAGTATAACTTACATTTGAGGTGATGATGATTGATGTTCCCAATACACGAATACTACTTACAAGAAAGGACCAGCATCACTAGCTCATTAAATATGTTGTTGTCTATGGGGCAGTAAGGAGACATACGAAATCTTCCCATTTGATGTAATTAATGCCCGCGCTCTTTAAATGTTAGTAAATGTAAGACAATAACCTCAAAAAGAGACTGAATGCAATTGTATTCTATTATAAGACTGATGGCGACTCTCCAGAGTTTGAATAGTGGCTATTTGGAAACTCCTTATCGTCTATAATTTTACTGATATATGCGAGGGCGTACTGAAAAGTAATGCCTCTGAATTTTTTATTCTGTTCTCTGTGCTGTTTGAGGTATTTGCAGTCCTTTCTCAATTGCTACTTCAGTTATGCTTTCCCACGTACGTAAATTAAACTCCGTCTTTTCTAATGAATTTATTTCATTGCATGAAACATGTTTCTTGTATCCATGCTAGCCATCTTGCTTTGTATTCAATTTACGTCCTCATCATACGTCAATTTGTAGTTCTATATCTTCTAAATTCGCTAAGTAGAGCTTTCTTCCAATTCACATGCCACATGTAAACATTTTTCCGCACTTACTCTGTACTGCAGCACACTGCACACGATCTTGTTTTGTTCTTTAAGGAAGGTTGGTACGCACGTTTCTTCATGTGAAAGATGATGTCTATTCAAATTTCGCGCCAGTCGGGTAAGATCACTATGCCGATGCAAATCAGGTTTCCTTTAAATACGCTCAGCAACGGTCGCAAGCGTAGTTACCTTGGACATTGGAGGCGATGAGTTGATGTTAGTCAAGCATGCTTTAAGGCGACAAAGACGCAATTATCAACACCTCACTGAGTTTGAATGTGGTCGTATAACAGTCTTCCGAGAAGCTGGATGTTCCTTATGCGATAATGGAGAAAGACTTGGCAAGAATGTAGCCACTGTGTGTGATTACTGAAAGCGATAGTCACGAGAATGTACGGTCGCAGGAAGACAGGGCTCCTGAAGCTAAATGTTCAAATGTGTGTGAATTCCTAAGGGGCCAAACTGCTGAGGTCATCGGTCCCTAGACTTACACACTACTTAAACTAAATTACACTAACTTATGCTAAGAACAACACGCACACTCATGTCCGAGGGAGGACTCGAACCTCCGGCAGGAGGGCCCACGCAATCCGTGACATGGCGTTTGTAACCGCGCGGTCACACCGTACGGCATGAAATATTCAATCTGTGGCGGAATGTGCGCTGATATGAAACTTCGTGGCAGTTGAAACCTGTGTGTCGAATCGAGACTCAAACTCGGGACCTTTGCCTTTCGCGGGCAAGTGCTCTACCATCTGAGCTACCCAAACACACCACGTAAGACTACAAGGCACTACCGAGAAGAGAGACCACTGTGTTCGGCATATGGCTCTGGCGCATCGGACTGCATCTGCAGCAGCGATTTGGGCCTCATTTGGCACCACAGTGACACAACTGTTACCAATCGGTTAGGTCAGGGACAACTCCGAGCCAGACGTCATGTAGCCTTCGTTCCACTGACCCCAACCCACCACAATTTGCGACTTCAGTAGTGTAAAGCGGTATCTCATTGGATGGCAGGGTGGATATATGTTGCATTTTCTGGTGAAAGATGGTTCTGCCTCGATGCCAGTTATGGCCGTGGGTACATTAGGAGGAGACCAGTTGAAGGACTGCAACCAAACATTCTGGTTGCTAGATTCGCTGCACCTATAGGTATGGCCTGGGGTGTGATTTCGTATGACAACAGGAGCACCCTCATGGATGTCCCACACACCTTGACTGCAGAATTGTACGTCAATGAATCGACCTGTTGTGCTGTCATTCATGAACAGCATACCAGGGCGTGTTTTCCAACAGGATAACGGTCGCGAACAGACCGCTGTTGTTACGCAAAATGCTCTACAGAGTGTCTTCATATTTCCATGCTTGCAGTCAACATTCTGGCGGTTATATTGGTTATTAATTTACCGGTATTTCACACTTGCAACGGCTTATCTGATCTTGCAAAGTTAATCACTTAAATATATTCCCTAGACAAATACATTCCCTATATTTCATTGCTCTACAAAAATAATTTTTTTGTGTGAAGTATGAATTAATAAATCAAAGCATAAATTTGTTAACCGGACGGTGGGACTAGAAATCATATCATGGAATTATTTCAGATATTTTCTAGAGTTTCTAAGTAGTCTGTGATTAGTCGGTTCCTACGCATCACAGTCACAGGCGGCACTATCATAAGAGCCATAACTCTTGGCCACATCTGACTTGTAACCTTTGGATGCATTAATAGTCTCTACCTTTCACGACGGGGATTCTTAAGCTTCGCAACCTTTTCCGTTGTGTCATCGTCTTGAGGTGGATTCGCATTCCAGCGCCCTTCCACTCTCGAGGATACTGAGGACGTCTGCGTGATGCAGATCAACCCAAGGTAATCTGTAATCCGATTTGGCTACATCTGTGACTCCGTTTTTGTCCAGTCTCACCACCTGGTCTATTGCAACTTATCTATTTGCTAAATCGTTCCTTCAGTTCCTCTTTGTGCCTCATAGTGCCCATTTATGTGTCCCTAAATAATCAGTTTGATGTATGTGAGTTAACAGGGAGAGCGAAACACGAGGAATAGTCAGTGTTTTTGCAGCAATGGACAAGCGCTGTTACACGGCGGTACACTGTGTCACGTCCGATGTGTCATGGTATGGATGGTGTATCAACGTGAAGACTACAGTGGGGCGACCCAAACACCACGTATTTTTAAGGCTAATTAATTTTGCAAACAGAATCATGTAAATCACTCTAAATGAGGTTCCACTGATATAAATTAAACAAACAAACGAAATATATATTCCTGCCATACAGTTTTACTTAATCATACATAATACATATAATGATGTTAAATTAGTTCGCACGCTCAATCTTTTAGCTATTTTTCTCTTTTTTAAGAGCATGTATACTCGGTGTAGTCGGCCGCTTTACGATTTAAGCAATGAGTTTCTGAAAAGCCTTGTGTTGTTCTTCATTGTTGAAAACATTTTTCGCAGACGTACGTGGAACCGAACTCTGATAATGCATCTGCAGCTATGTTTTATAAAAAAATAAATCGATCGTGCGGGAAATGCCTGTAGTAACATAAAATTTTCTCTTGTTATAAAATTTTTCTTTATATTTCTTGTTGCATAGCAGGGCAATTACTTTACGTTGCAGCCGACAGCGAATGTCTTCCAAATTTACTGAATATTGAGAGTAATGGAAATGAAAGTCACCCTCAAGCGCTGTCACAACCTTAAATCGAAACTATAATTCTACCTTAAGGTTGCGTGGATTAGTTATATGGTGTTCAAAGTCTACATTTGTTCTGTTATAGCGAAAATTTCATTTTGAATGTTTGTACATAGTCAATAAATATATCATCAGCAGATGCTTTCCCTAAACCTGAACTTTTGTATCGACAAGGAAAGCAAGATTATTTGCCTATGAAGTCGGTTCCACCTCAGGAACACACGCGTTTCTCATTTCCACGAGCATATAGACCTCACCCAAAAGACAAAAATATCGATGTAACAAATGGTTTCTATTAAGCCAGCTCACCTCACTGTACACACGAAGGTTTTCGTACTGCCTGTCGACAAGTTCGAGACAGCGCTGAAACTGGAGGTGTAGAACGCCATGCTGTAGTAAAAGATAAGTCGTACAGTCAGCAATATTCATTACGTTGTTCAAAGTAACATCCTGTGTACATAAATCATCCTGAAGAACCTCTATAAAGTCTTCACCAGTCATTCGTATAATGGAACACACTTGCGTCCCTTCTCTTTGTCAGGGCATTTTCTTACTTTTACTCATATTTAAAGAGACCAGGCATCCATTACATCATGTAGGAAATTTTTTTAATCTCCTTATGATGATCTAATGTCAGTATTGAATATTAGGCTACCACCTTGATGACACTGAGTGCCGGAAATTCTTTTGCGTCTCCTCTTTCAGGTGCTCAACGGATACACATATCTTTCCTAAGATGGCTGCCCCTCGGGCTGTTGCCACAGAAACCTTGAAATTATACACCTTGTTCAATGCTTCAGTGCTTGCGACTCTGACAAAAAGTGCCGGGCTGTGCCTGTGATATTTACATTTTCATCGAGCGCTAAGGAATATACAACATGTTGAACACAAGGCGCTTCATAAATTAAACATCCGAAAAGTATTTAGTATTTTTTGATAGGATAAACACATTGTGAATCCATTTTTTCAAGGTTCAGTAGCTCAGTCGGAATGGCTCTGAGCACTATGGGACTTAACATCTGTGGTCATCAGTCCCGTAGAACTTAGAACTACTTAAACCTAACTAACCTAAGGACATCACACACATCCATGCCCGAGGCAGGATTCGAACCTGCGACCGCAGTCGGTAAAAACGGAACCTTTATAGGATCACTTCGCTGTCCGTCTGTCTCTCCGTTTGTCCTCCGACTGTTTAGAATCCTTTTTCTCAGGAACAAGTTGGCGCATCAAGTTGAATTTTATGTCACATAGTAAAGTGAAGGGTCCCTTGACGAAGCAAAAAACTAAAGCGTCTAGTAAATGCAGTCGGAAGATACGGCCATTTATGTCACATATTTTGATGCTTGTAAACCCACCCATTTTGAAATTCCGTTCGACTAGAGTCATCACGTTTATCAAGAAGCAAGGTTTCACAATGAGGCCAAAGAAGAAAATCAGGAAACTATTCATTGGTAATTATATCAAAACAATAATTTTTGTCAGTTCGTATCAGACTCTTCGTCCGTCCGTCCGTTCTTCTGCTAAGACACCTTTGTCTCTGTAACGGGTAGACGCATCTAGTTGAAATTTATGTTGCATACTGAGGTCTATGGTCTCATGATAGTATAATCAAAGTTAGCTTGTAAGTCAATGCAATCAAAAGATACCACCGTTTATGTTACATATCTTGACACTCGTGAACTCACTCAATAAAATCCATAGCATACTTCCCTTGACGCAGAATTATGAAATTTTGGCAAGACAAAATGTTTCACGATACAAGTAAGTGGGAAATATAAGAAAACTTTTAATCTGTGACCATACCATGCGAAAAACTGTCGTTTTTCATTTAGTACCCGAATTCAAACTTGACATTAAAACATTTTCGAAAATTGCGGCATCCGGGCGACCGATACCTTGCATTATCAGCATCGATAACAGGAAGAATCATCAAGATCCTCGAATCTCGGAATGGATCAACTGTCTCTATACATAATTAGGTTTTACAGAACCCCGCAGGGTGCGAATCCTTCTCGCACCTGGCCAATTTTTTCGATGTAAAATGGTAACGTTCCGAACACTGGGGATTAAAATGATGAAACTGTCGGTGTTACATGACGCAGATCTTACGGTGCTGCTGTTAGGAGACACCCTTGACAGATCTGATCCTTTCCTGTTTCACAGTAGGCGCTTCACCAATGTTCTTGCGACCATATGATGCACGTGCAGTTCCCTCACTCTCCACCACGCCGCTACCGAACTACTAGCGAGCACGAGTTTAAGCAAGCCCGAATACTCACGCTCAAATCAACGAATTGAAAGCATAGCATTAGTATTAGCATAGCATAGCATTAGCGTTTGCTTTTAGTGTATGACACACTTTTTTGGAAGCGGTGGTGACGTCTGCCCCCAAGCGTAACGGTCTGCCTACATTTTAGAGTTCATCTCTACACCATGCCTTCGCCGTAAAAAAAAAAAAAAAATAAAATAAAAAAATAAAAAATAAAAAATAAAAAAATGAAAATAAAATAAAATCGTAAAATTTTCTTAAGGAATTACTTTAACTAATTTCTGCGATATTTGGGCCGTAAGACGGTCTGATAATGCTACTTGGCACCGCAACTAGGAGCCATTACTCAAAACAGATGTGTGACTACAGGGAAAACCAAAAAAATTTTTCCTGTTACTGTTGGTCGCTGTTCCAACAGACAGTGTATCGGGGATCTTGAAGCAGGTGAATGGTGATGGAGTAACAAACGAAAGAAGTGTGGGAAAGAAGTCTGAATTGTTTGATAACGGACAAAGGAATATCCATGAAGAAAGATTGATCCGGACGTCGGTCAGTGGTTTTAGGAATAAATTTAATGACAAGAACGCGCAAGGCACCTCGCTATCAGGGTCGAAGAGTTCGTAGTCGGGTTGGTTGTCGGACGTGATGCCGAACTGAAGAATATAGTCAACAAGTAGCTTCATGGACTAGTTTTAGGTGATTACGACAGGGACTTGTTGAATCTATGTAATGTGTGCTCCACTTTTAAATAGCATAATTTTTATTGGCATAACATATTTCTTGATTTGGTTTCTAAGCATCCGTCTTTTAGAAAACACAATTTTATTTCCTTTTATTTATCCATGCATGTTGTGGTACCATTGCGTCATCTTCTTTTTCTCTCGATAACATTTCTGTAGAAATGTTGTATAAACATTTGTATTTCAATTGTACATATAAAATAATACCTTGTAGATTTCTTTGTAGTTTCTCAGCTGAAGCAGTGTTCCTTGAATTGGAGGTCTGCACATAGTTGTATGTTCCTATGCATACCATCTACAAAGCAGCCGAAAATTTGTTTCTCTGCTTAAAATGTTGTTTATGTACAGTCTACTCAGAGGATGTATTGGAATTAAGTTTTTTATAGTTATTTTTGATTTTTATATTGCCGTATGGTGCACCTACGTATGTTTCGTGAGATATAATTATACATACTGTGTTTGAACACGTTCGACCATTTCACTATTGCCGTGCATTTTATTTGTCCACCAACGAAGTAAATTTAAAGCGTACAAACGGAAAAAAATTGAAGCAGAGGACACTAAACCCAGCAAGAACTATCGAGGTTGTTACAACCAAACGATCATTACTTCCTGAATCACCTAGTAATTTCTTCTTGATGTACTATTCATTACTATTTAATATGCCTACGACAGTATCTTTAGTGTTCATTAGTAGTAGTAAAGTCGCTTCTAAGACTCATATCAAAACATACGGGAGGAATCTACGTCGTAAGACGTCGTTTCCTAGAGAAGGATGGCGATTAATGTATCAAACTGAGATGTACAAATGTACTCTCTTTGAATGGCTTTCTGCCACGAGTTCCTCTGGCTTCCACTGGAGGTCGTGTCACATAACTTTCCTCCAATTATAAGTTGTAATAATTTATGTCTCTCGCTCCTCATCACGTTGTAATCTTCAAATTTGTTCCTTCCTTGGTTTGATATTACGCAGCAGTTGTTTCTGCTTTTTCAATCAACGAAGGACCTCGATATTTCGTACTTTCGCTATCCAGGGTATACTCAAAAGGTGAAGACGCAATTAAATTTCAATGGCCTGATTTGGTCTTTCAGTATTACGGTGCAGAATCCAACTTTCCCACCAGTACAGGTGAATATGGAGTGACGAATCACGCTGGTTCTCACTTGTAAACTGAGCTCTGACTTCAAGAACCATTTTCTCCTCTTAAAAAATTGTTTCATACTCTGCTCCCGGCTGTAGTCCAAATCTTGTAGCAATATAGTGCCTAAGTATTTGAAGGAAGACACTTACAGAACTGTATTATCTTTCATTGTGAGGTTTGTTGGAATTTCCCTTTTATAGAATAACTTGGATTTTGGTTTCGAAATGTTAATACGCTGAAGGAAATGCGAAGTGTAGCACCATGAAGCACCAGTCCGATATTTATCAGACTCTGCGGCACTCTTCATCACATGACGAGTGTTAAGTGATTCATTTTCTATTCCACCGGAAATGATGTCCATCTTCGGCATTCGTATGAGCTGTGGCGCCCACTGACACAAATACACTCTTGTGTTGGTTGGGAATGGAAGAAAATAGCCTCATAATGACCCGTTGGCAAATTTCTTGCCATGTCTGAAACTTGTGCTGTGAAGTTCACGAAGATCCCTAACTGGAGTCGGGTATGAAAGTGTGCGCCATCCAGTCGCATCCCCGACTTGCTCTGTGAATGACGCATAAGGCGACCGGGCAGACCAGTCGAGCTCCGTAGGTACGTCAAAGCGTTTATGGTGTGAAAGCAGCTTTTCGTTTTGCATAATCCTACTGGGTTATGTCGTTTGGTGTCCCGATCGAAAAGGGTATGACAACAGCCTTTGCCATTCTTGACACATACTTCCTTCCTCTAACAGTTGCTGAACCAGTCATGATGTCATATCGATGTCTCTCAGCCCCACAGTTCCATGAATGCGTGGGGGGGAGGGGCTATGGATAATGAGAATCGCTGCTCCTTTTGATCATACACCTAAGCATGTACGGACGCCATGGGTCGATGTGAGCACCACAGACAGAAGCCCCAGAGAATGTTACTCAATTTTACAACTGATTCTGGCTATGCACCACGCAAAACGCTGTTGTCAGTGGCATAGAGTAAGCAGTAAATGATGCACGCAACTGGAGACCTCAATCCACCTTCAGTAATCTGTTTCCGACAGTTCGTGATGGAAGTATGCCTATAACCACTGCCTGGATTTCAGCCATTGGCCTCCGTCTGTTCGTCAGAGCAGGTCGAACAACGCTACTATGTTCCCGTCGAGTATCCTTCCGCAAAGGGTTCGTGATAACTTTTCCTGACACGCTGTTGTCGTGAGTCCGTAGTCATTTTAGTACATCCTACAGTAGGCGCTATCTGTGTCTCAGATGTCCCTCATCGGCATAAATCGACTTTTTCCAAAGTTTCAAGACCTTCAACAAGCTGCACGCACATTTCCGATGGCCATCCTGTTTGGATGGTAGACGCACCTTACAACACAACAAGGAATGATTTTTTTCTGAACTGAAAATAAGCTAGCGGTATGTAAACCCTGCAGTATCAGTTTAGTAACGTTTTATCAGCTTATTCATGACGTTTCATTCTGAATTTCCATCAGTGTAGATAGGCCGAATTAGGTGCAAGGGCCTATAGCTCGTCATGTATGTTGATGGCGTATTACGCAAATATGATGCTATCAACAACGTTCTTTTAAAATGTGGTCCTTTCATAATATTGCGTCAAAGCTTCCTGAAAACTTTCTGATAACAAAGGTAGCGCAAAGGAAAAGCCTTGTGCTCACATATCAGCACGGATTTAGAAAGCATCACTCGGGTAAGAATCGTCTTACCCTTTCCTAACAGGGTATCTAGCGAACCGTGGATGAAGGGCAGCAGATAGGTTCCATAGGCCTATTCCTAGATTTCTGTAAAATGTTTCACGCGGTGCCCCACTGTAGGCTATCGGAGACACGAGCACAAGGAATAGGTTCCTGATATATGAATGGTTGGAAGACTTCTTAAGTAATTTAACCCAGTACGTAGTCCTCGTTAGCGAGTGCATATCAGTATCAATAACAAGGTTATCGTCAGGAATGCCCCAGTAAAAGTGTGATAGGTCCGCTCTCATTCTCAGTACACATAAATGACCTGACGGGTAGGATGAACAGCAATCTGTGGCGGCTTGCTTATTGTGCCGTAGTATATGAGGTGTCGTTTTTGAGTGACTATAGGATGAAACTCGTAGTTGGTATGATGAATATCAGCTACCTCTAAATGTAGAAAAAATTCAAATCAATTCAGAAGAGTAGGGAAAACAGTCCCTAAATGTTCAAGTACAGCATTAACAGTGTGCTGTCCGACAGAGTCACGTCTACTAAACATATAAGCCTAAAGCTGCAAAGCGATACGAAATGGAATGAGCAAGTAAGGATGGTAGCGGGGAAGGCTAATGGTCGACTTCGGTTTATTACAGCAATTTTAGGAACGTGTAGTTCATCTGTAAAGGAGACCGCGTATAGAACACCAGTGCGACCTGTTCTCGAGTACTATTCGACTATTTGGGATCGCCGCCAGGTCGGACTAAGGGAAGTCATAGAAGCAATTCAGATGCATGCTGCTAGATTTTTTACAGGTAGATTCATTCATCACCCACAAGTTGTAGAGATACTTTGTGAACTCAAATGAGAATCCTAGGAGAGAAAACGACACTCTTTTCAAGCAGCACTATTGAGAAAATTTAGAGAACTGACATTTGAAGGGGACTGCAGCACGATTCAACTTTCACGAATAAAAATGTCGCGTAAGGGCCACGAAGAGAAGATAAAAGAAACTGCGGTTTTTACCGAGGCAGTAGCTTACCCCTTGTTCTATTTTCGAGAGGAACAGGAAAGGAAATGAGTAGTAGTAGTACAAGGTACTCTCCGCCATGCACCACACGGTGGCTTGCGGAGTGTGCAAGCAGATGTAGACTAAATAGTTGTTATAAATTAATTATAAAAAAAGTAACCGTAGTTGTGAGAAAGATTAATAACTTGTAAAAGTGTGTCATACAGCATTTAAAAAAATGTAAATGTCGTGTGACTAAAGCCTCCTGTCGGGTAGACCATTCGCCCAGTGTAAATCTTTCGATATGACACCACTTCGGCGACTTGGTCATCGATGGGAATGAAATGATGATGATTAGGACAACACAACACCCAGTCCCTGAGCCGAGAAAATCTCCGACCCAGCCAGGAATCGAACCTGCGCCCTTAGGATTGACATTCTGTCGCACTGATCACTCAGCTACCGGGGTCTGACCATACAGCACTGAATGCAGTGTATCTTCAAGTCTTATTTACAAATGTTCAGTGTGGCTATCTTTTGTTACAGGACAGATGTCCCATCGCTAATCAGTTTCCTACCAAATACTTTGATGTAAGTCTTGATGTGTGGAGACAACAACCAGAGATAAGCGCTGTTGCAGCTAATCGACGTTTCCCTGAGATGGAGGAACAAACACTATCTTTAACGTGGCACCTTACACAGAAGGCTATTGTGGTCACATCAGGTGATTGTGGTGACCAGGATATTGTTCTTCCAGGTCTAATCCAAGTCGGCACATTCCTGGAGAGATAAGCAACAACTTCACGTTGATAATGCGGTGGTGCTCCATCTTGCTGGAAAACAAAGTCTTTGCTCGTATCCAGTTGTAATTGAGACATTAGATAAGGTTCAAACACGTACAAGTACGATTTGTATGTTACAGTTGAGTCGACTATGAAGACAGGATCGTAAATCTTGTTACAGCGTAACGCGCGATAAAAATTTGCCTTACGCGAGTCCCATACATGTTCGGTTACGTAATATGTTTTCTACTCACCCCATATTTGACCGTTATGTTAATTCACTGTCCTGTTTCACGCTTCGTCGCTCTACATATGTGTATTAAGAAAGGGATATATGTTGTCTGTGCCCAGTGCACGATACGCCTGGGACGTCATGGTGCCTTGCACGAGCTCCACTGGACCCATCGATACCAACGTGAATGATCCTCAGAGCATAATGGAGCTGCTGGCAGCTTGTCTCCATCCTGTAGTACAGATTTCAAGTATTTGTACCCCAGGAATAAGACAAATTCGCGTCCTTCCATTGGCATGATGAAGAAGATAATGGGATTCATCAGGCCATGTAACACTTTGTGACTGCGCCAAAGCCCAGTGCCGATGGTCATGTGCCTGTTTCAGTCGGAGTCACCGATGTTGTGTATCAACATTGGCACATCCATGGGATTAGTAGGGCAAAGTCAATATTAGCACAGTTTGTAGGCGTTGGTTGCCTACATCAGAGGCGAGTATACATTCAGGGCCAATCCTATTATTCTCTTTCGATTCTCAGGTTCTTCACCTATCGTTCTACTAAGTGAATTATAACCCCTGGGGAGAATCGATCCTTCTGAGAAACATCCCTCACCCCTCTCACTTCCACTTCTCCTCCTCCTTCTCTTCCTTTTCTCAATCCCTCTGGAAACCTCCAACCATCCTTTCCCCCCCCCCCCCTCCCCACTTATACAAGTACACTACCATGCCTTAGTTATTCGGACAGCCCCCTCCCACTTTACCAAAGTGATTGATTAATTATATAAATTGATCAATTAAGTAACACTTCGTCTGTGATAAATCCCAAGCCCTTCCCTCTGAACCCCCTCCCCTTCCACCTGAAAAGTGGCAGCTCTGTGTGGGAAAGGAAGGATGTGTTGACAGGAAATTCAATTACAAAGCAGATGGTATATTCTTTATCTACAAGAAATTCTATTTGCTGGTGTTGTATCTATGTTGCTCAACATCCTTTGCTGTTTGGTAAGGTGCAGGTCTTGTAACATACATCGTAAAAGAAGTAGTTAATTCGATCGATTTTTTTATTCCGATTACACAAGGAGTATCATCGACATAACTCATCACACATTATTACAGTGTTAACAATCCTTCGATCATGAAACACTTGCCTTCAACCATCTGCCAGGGTGCACCATACACCAGTGTTCAAGAGACCACACTATGCCCACTCCGAACACCCACCAACTGTCACGTCAGCTGCCACTCAGCCAGCGGTCTTATGAGATGTGCAGACCAGAAGATGCACTAATTCCCCAAACAAAAGCTTCAGATGGCGGCAGTACTTTAATAATTGATACCTGACAAATTCATTTCGAATCACATACTCGCTCTCTCTCTCTCTCTCTCTCTCTCTCTCTCTCCCTCCCCCTCTCTCTCATGTGATCACATCCTGTAACATGCCACAGCTGGGACTGCACATGACTTCACTTGCTGTCAGATCGAACTGCAAACAGACCAGTGTTTGCCTCGTAAACCACAGCTGTGGTGTCTCGGAAATATTCCCTCACTCTAATCGATTGATTGACTATGTAATTAAATTGATACCCTTTGGGTGGGGCAGTTTCTCTTTGCACCCTATTGATCGATACTATGACAAGAATATTTGGAGTGTTTTGATCCTGCAACCATCTGGTTTCCAAACCTTACAAGGTTTTTTCCATCTCAGCTCCTATTGGTGGGTCCTAAAACAGTTACATCGTTTGGTAGGAAATCCATTACGTTGGAGGTAGCCGAAAATTTTAAATTCCAGCTCATTTCCATACTATGTCCTTAAGTAACTTGTAGTGGGTTGAACTGGTGTGTGTGCTCACAATACAAATATCACAAACAATAAACTGATCAACTGAGAATTTCCAGTTGGAGCTGGGTTTTTGCAGAGCAATATAACACCTAAGTTGGTTCTCTCACTTACACCAGGACGAAGAATGAGCAGGACGAGAAGGAGGATGAAGAGTCGACTGTGTGATAGCATAGAAACAACATCAACAATGAATACTTCTCTAAGACAGAATCCACTGTGATGTATTTGGAAGCACTAAACACAAAACACTTAAAATGTGATACAATCTGCAGTAGTGTTACTTGTCATGCCTAGATGTCGGACATTGCTATCATTCGGGCATTTGATATTGCGAGTGGATTTTTAAAGCACTGTAGAGTTCCTAAATTGGTTCTCTCCCATTACATTCAGAAGATGGAGGAGGAAGGGTCTACTGTGTGATAGGATAGTGACACCAACAATGCCACTAAGACAGAGCCCACTGTGATATATTGAGAAGCACTAAACATGACACGCTAGTTGTCGAACTTAGATGTTGGAGATCACTGAAACACCCACACTACCCGCGTGCTCATGTCCCGATACTTACAAGCAAGCAAACATACCCTCAAACACTGCCAGTGCCAATGCTCAGAGGCCAGGGGAAACTGCTGCCGATCACAGCATATCTATCACCCATCCCATATTAATTACAATACTTCGCCAAAAACTGATTTCTAGTGTCACCAATGAATATCGAGCGAAAACCGCGGTGCATTGACATGCCCCATTTGCTTTTCTTGCCAGTGGTACCAGTGTCTCGTAGCAAGAGAGACGTATTGTCTTATAAGCTACCATATGTTAAAAACACAATCGCAAGTCCTATGTTACTATCAACCGACATAAAAAGCGGTCTTGGTTCTACATGCACACACAACTATCACTAACGGTATGTATGTTAGAAACATGTTATACATGCTTTATTATTCAAGGTATGGCATTGCTACTGAGTGAAGTGGTATTCCTCACAAATACTGCGACACTGAATATACAATGTGATCGCAAGGTGCATATTAACTGTCCGAAAAAGTTGGTACACGCCGTCGGTGGAGTAAGGTCATAATAAAATCACCGACATTACCGAATTTATAAAGTGATTTCGGGTGAGAAACGTGGTATTAAGCAAATATTTGCAAGTCCCTCTTGCCGCTGTTAGATATTTCCCACACTAAAGAACTGTATTTGTATCACACTCAGTATCAATACCATGTAGAAAGTGTAACAGATGTTCTGTGACATATCTACGTGGCTATAGGTGAGGGACGATGATGGTTGATTGAGAATGATCATATACAGTAGATGGTGTGCTATGTCAGGAATCACTTAACAAACGCAACTGTAGATTGAATTCATAAGAAATATACACAATACTGTGGGCAGTACACTGGGTTTTTCGGTCTATAGCGTCACGCTCCCTGGTAGTAACAGTGTCTGTGATTTGGAAGCAAATCTATCCATTCAACCACATACTTCTGATGGATTATTGGAGAATTTTTCAATCATTACCACCACCAGTAAATTATATTTGTAGCACCCTCACATCTCGAGACGTCATCCTTTTTTAACTATCTGCTAACTACACCGTACAGAAAATTCGTGTGTTTTTTTAGACAGTTTATCTGCATCTTGTAACTGTTCTTCAGTCTCTGCCCCACTATGCCTCCAGCTTTAAGCCGTCGGCACACGGACCGTGCTGTCGAACGTTAACGTTGAGCGTGCCGAGTTCAACGTGCTGCTGAACGCTCAGGAACGATGCGACTTGTGCATACGGTACGTGCGCCACGACGTGGTATACGCGACCGCAACGCACTCCAGCGGCAGTTGAGGGATGCTTCTAGTTCGTAAACGGGCGCGCGTAAAATTCCCACGATAGCTCTATTAAAACGCATATTTCATTCACGAAAAGGAAAGTACCGTGTCCAATCAATAAGGACACAGGCTTATAAAAGTTCCATTACAAACATTGCGTTACAAATTTGGAATACTTCTCCGCATAAAATAAACATTATTTCATCATTCCCACATTTTAGTAAATCCCCAAGGTCAGTCTTACTTGATCACTGTTCTACCCAGTAGCAGAATCTTTGAAAAATGTGAATTACGAAGTGTAAAAGAAAAAGGAGCAAAATATCTTTACACAAGTCGCACAAGGTGTCCTGTAGATAAAGCAAATCGAACAAAGTCACTCCTCAAAAAAAGGTGAACTTATATTTACATAACATCAAATATTATAGTATATATTTGTATGAAACTAATAATAAAGTATCAAGACGCGGATGTTAGGAAATAAATCTGGAATTGTCAAGACGCGACCCACCGCCCCATCCAACCTCTCAATGGAGGGCAGTTACGCTATTCATTACGCATCCATCATATTATGTTACCCAGTGCTGGAAACCTTAATCGTAGATATGTTACTAATTGAAATTTAATTATAACAAATTGTACGAAGAACAATACGTTTTGGGTGGATCATCAGTGTGTCGCTGCCTTCAAATAGCCTACTCTCATAATACGCAAGTTACGGTAATGCTTTTGCCATCAATATGATTTTTCTCATTATTTTATTGGAACGAATCACACAGTTAACAACGGGGTTTCCAGTGATTCTCAATTTTCTGGTGCTCAGAAACGGCATATACAGATATAGGCTTGAAATGAATGGCAATATGGCGCCTCACAACTCTGTACCGAAAGGAGACGGCGTGCGTGTGACGTAGGCGGCGTTGTGCCATCTCATTGTTCAACGCTCAGACGCACGCTCAGAATATCTGACATGCCTGATATTGCTCTGCACGTTCGGAAAGACTCCCGAGCGTGCTATTCCACGCTATGACGTCAGAAACTCGGCACGCTCAACGGTCAGCGTTCGGATGCACGGTCCGAGTGCCGACGGCTTTATCCAAGTGATCGGTCAAATTTAAGTCAGAACTGAGCAGAAGTCAGAGAGCATAATATCCAAGACCTTCTGCGTCCTGTAGAGAAACAGGGTGAGCTGAGATAATGCGTCAGGTCCTGTTTTGGCCACTCGAGGTAAATGAGAACATGTTGTCATATCTCTGCCAACCACATACAATGAGCAAGGCAAGCGCCAAACGAAGCCGCCTCCTGCAAGCCGAGGTACAAGAAAAGACAGTATGAGCAGCTGAGGTGGGGTTACTTATCGGTAAAATTAGGAAGATTGCCTATCGTATGGGAACTGAATAACGACGAGGATTTTATTACTGCATTGTGATGCATCACCAAACTACATACAGGTATTGCAATCCGAAGGTAATCTGAATCCCTCAGGGTGCCTTCATGTCTGTCACCCAAACAACCTCACTATCCTGTTGTTTTGTATCATCCAATAGAGAAAATGGCTCAAATGGCTCTGAGCACTATGGGACTTAACATCTATGGTCATCAGTCCCCTAGAACTTAGAACTACTTAAACCTAACTAACCTAAGGACGTCACACAACACCCAGTCATCACGAGGCAGAGAAAATCCCTGACCCCGCCGGGAATCGAATCCGGGAATCTCATCCAATAGAGAAAATCTACTAACTATAGTAAGTTCATTAACATCACTCGGTAGAGATCTCGATATTACGACGTCCATCTCTTCTGATACATCTACATCTACATCTACATTTATACTCCGCAAGCCACCCAACGGTGTGTGGCGGAGGGCACTTTACGTGCCACTGTCATTATCTCCCTTTCCTGTTCCAGTCGCGTATGGTTCGCGGGAAGAACGACTGTCTGAAAGCCTCTGTGCGCGCTCTAATCTCTCTAATTTTACATTCGTGATCTCCTCGGGAGGTATAAGTAGGGGGAAGCAATATATTCGATACCTCATCCAGAAACGCACCCTCTCGAAACCTGGCGAGCAAGCTACACCGCGATGCAGAGCGCCTCTCTTGTAGAGTCTGCCACTTGAGTTTGTTAAACATCTCCGTAACGCTATCACGGTTACCAAAGAACCCTGTGACGAAACGCGCCGCTCTTCTTTGGATCTTCTCTATCTCCTCCGTCAACCCGATCTGGTACGGATCCCACACTGATGAGCAATACTCAAGTATAGGTCGAACGAGTGTTTTGTAAGCCACCTCCTTTGTTGATGGACTACATTTTCTAAGGACTCTCCCAATGAATCTCAACCTGGTACCCGCCTTACCAACAATTAATTTTATATGATCATTCCACTTCAAATCGTTCCGCACGCTTACTCCCAGATATTTTACAGAAGTAACTGCTACCAGTGTTTGTTCCGCTATCATATAATCATACAATAAAGGATCCTTCTTTCTATGTATTCGCAATACATTACATTTGTCTATGTTAAGGGTCAGTTGCCACTCCCTGCACCAAGTGCCTATCCGCTGCAGATCTTCCTGCATTTCGCTACAATTTTCTAATGCTGCAACTTCTCTGTATACTACAGCATCATCCGCGAAAAGCCGCATGGAACTTCCGACACTATCTACTAGGTCATTTATATATATTGTGAAAAGCAATGGTCCCATAACACTCCCCTGTGGCACGCCAGAGGTTACTTTAACGTCTGTAGATGTCTCTCCATTGAGAACAACATGCTGTGTTCTGTTTGCTAAAAACTCTTCAATCCAGCCACACAGCTGGTCTGATATTCCGTAGGCTCTTACTTTGTTTATCAGGCGACAGTGCGGAACTGTATCGAACGCCTTCCGGAAGTCAAGGAAAATAGCATTTACCTGGGAGCCTGTATCTAATATTTTCTGGGTCTCATGAACAAATAAAGCGAGTTGGGTTTCACACGATCGCTGTTTCCGGAATCCATGTTGATTCCTACATAGTAGATTCTGAGTTTCCAAAAACGACATGATACTCGAGCAAAAGACATGTTCTAAAATTCTACAACAGATCGACGTCAGAGAGATAGGTCTATAGTTTTGCGCATCTGCTCGACGACCCTTCTTGAAGACTGGGACTACCTGTGCTCTTTTCCAATCATTTGGAACCTTCTGTTCCTCTAGAGACTTGCGGTACACGGCTGTTAGAAGGGGGGCAAGTTCTTTCGCGTACTCTGTGTAGAATCGAATTGGTATCCCGTCAGGTCCAGTGGACTTTCCTCTGTTGAGTGATTCCAATTGCTTTTCTATTCCTTGGACACTTATTTCAATGTCAGCCATTTTTTCGTTGGTGCGATGATTTAGAGAAGGAACTGCAGTGCGGTCTTCCTCTGTGAAACAGCTTTGGAAAAAGGTGTTTAGTATTTCAGCTTTACGCTTGTCATCCTCTGTTTCAATGCCATCATCATCCCGGAGTGTCTGGACATGATGTTTCGAGCCACTTACTGATTTAACGTAAGACCAGAACTTCCTAGGATTTTCTGTCAAGTCGGTACCTAGTATTTTACTTTCGAATTCACTGAACGCTTCACGCATAGCCCTCCTTACGCTAACTTTGACATCGTTTAGCTTCTGTTTGTCTGAGAGGTTTTGGCTGCGTTTAAACTTGGAGTGAAGCTCTCTTTGCTTTCGCAGTAGTTTCCTAACTTTGTTGTTGTACCACGGTGGGGTTTTCCCGTCCCTCACAGTTTTGCTCGGCACGTACCTGTCTAAAACGCATTTTACGATTGCCTTGAACTTTTTCCATAAACACTCAACATTGTCAGTGTCGGAACAGAAATTTTCGTTTTGATCTGTTAGGTAGTCTGAAATCTGTCTTCTATTACTCTTGCTAAACAGATAAACCTTCCTCCCTTTTTTTATATTCCTATTAACTTCCATATTCAGGGATGCTGCAACGGCCTTATGATCACTGATTCCCTGTTCTGCACTTACAGAGTCGAAAAGTTCGGGTCTGTTTGTTATTAGTAGGTCCAAGATGTTATCTCCACGAGTCGGTTCTCTGTTTAATTGCTCGAGGTAATTTTCGGATACTGCACTCAGTATAATGTCACTCGATGCTCTGTCTCTACCACCCGTCCTAAACATCTGAGTGTCCCAGTCTATATCTGGTAAATTGAAATCTCCACCTAAGACCATAACATGCTGAGAAAATTTATGTGAAATGTATTCCAAATTTTCTCTCAGTTGTTCTGCCACTAATGCTGCTGAGTCGGGGGGTCGGTAAAAGGAGCCAATTATTAACCTAGCTCGGTTGTTGAGTGTAACCTCCACCCATAATAATTCACAGGAACTATCCACTTCTACTTCACTACAGGATAAACTACTACTAACAGCGACGAACACTCCACCACCGGTTGCATGCAATCTATCCTTTCTAAACACCGTCTGTGCCTTTGTAAAAATTTCGGCAGAATTTATCTCTGGCTTCAGCCAGCTTTCTGTACCTACAACAAAGGCAAATATCATTTGCATGCTGGCATTGAGAATTTGTGGCGATTCTATTAAGTATACAAATATTGATCCACTGAAGTGGTCGACCAGTGACTGGTGTCACCTGCACAGAGCAGTGTATAGTTTTGTAGCCTGTACTGTAAGGGGACCATACACCACAGAATGTCATTTGCAAGAGAGGGAAAGCATACTGGTGGGAGTAACAAATTCTGGGGGTGGCCAGCACCAAACCAATGATCACTTACCATCATGCAATAAATGGAATCAATGTTCTTGTTCTCTCTGAATTGGAAAAGCTACACTTCTGCTACGCCGTCACTGTGAAAGATGAGATTAAATGTAGAACTCATCACTTTTGGGCAGCTTTTTTTAAAATTCTCCAAATGCTGCAAACTTTTTCAGTTTCCATATGTTGCAATGTCATCCACATTTTTGTCAGTAACAAACACCGCCTCTGTCTTCTGCTTCAATCATCTTGTGTGAGTGGGAGCAGCATAGTTTACACCATGCAACGTCCAGCTTTCTGTGAGAGCCAACGGAGATGTGTAAATGTTTGGTTAGCATCTGACCAAGATCTTTAATTCGAGGTGGAAAAAAAAACTAAATGTATGTCTATGTACGCAGCCGTAGTCAATTACTGCTTGGATGTATTACAGTAGAAAAAAAACAATGTATCAAGCTGATCATGAAAGAACAGCACAGGGACTTTCTCTTGTGATTGATAGTCTGTGACATATGGTCCTTCCGCAGTACAGCTGAAGAAAATTACATTGGTCTGTTCAACGACTTTGACCAAAGGTCATCTGTTCCAATGGATCAAAATTTATGTATTTAATTGGATCGCCACATATGCTCAATGCTAGTACGTATACGGTATTTGTTTCAGTGTATCATAAGAGGGGATCGTGATAAAACCTTCCCTACCGGTTGACCTTAGTGGAGTTGTAGCAGTTCGTAGTTTTTCTCTGTTGCATGGTACAAAATAAAAAGGATAGGAAGTTGGGTGACAGACATGAAAGCTCACTAAAGGATACAGATCACCTTCGGACTGCAGTACCTGTGTGTGGTTCAGAGATGCACCGCAGTGCAGTAGTAAAATCCTCCTACTCATTCTTCCAGTTCCAGTATGATGTGCAGTCTTCCCAATTTTCCTTGTAAGTAAGATCACCTTAACTACTCATACAGTTTTTTCCACTAACTCACGTTGCAGGAGGAAGCTTCGTTTGGCGCTAGACACACACATTGTATATGGTTGGCAGAGATATGTCAACATGTCCTCATTTCCACCGAGTGGCCAAAACAGGATCCTGTCGCATTACCTCAGCTCACCCTGTTTCTCTACAGGATGCAGGAGACCTTAGATATAGTGCTCTCTGAACTCTGCTCTGTTTTGACTTAAATTCGACCAGTCACTTGGATAAAGCAGGAGGGAAGGCGGGGCAGAGACTGAATAACAGTTACAAGATGCAGAGAGACTCTAAAAAACCACAATGGAGTTTTGCTGTATGGTATCGTTAGCAGATAGGTTCAAACCGGGTGACGTTTCGACATATGAGAGTGCTACAAATATAATTCACCGGTGGCTGTACTCATTAAAACATTTCTCCCCAGGGTCCAACGGAAGTATGTGGTTGAATGGATAGACTTCATTCCAAATCGCAGACAGCATTACTACCAGAAAGCGTGACGCTATAGACCAAAAAAACTACGTATTGGTCATAATGTTTTGTACATTTCTTATGAATTCAATCTACAGTTGCGTTTTTTAAGTGATTCCTGACATAGCGTACCATCTGTGGTATATGATCATTCTCAATCAACCATCATCCACCCTCACCTACAGCCAATAGATATATCACAGAACCTCTGTTACTCTTTCTACGTGGTATTGATATAGACTGTGCTACAAATACAGTTCGTTAGTGTGGGAAATATCTAGCAGCGACAAGAAGGAGTTGCAAATAATTGCTTAATACTACGTTCCTTAGCCGAAATCACTTTATAATTCGGTGATATGGGTGACTTTGTTACAAGCTTACACCGCTGGTGACGTGTACCACCTTTTTCGGTCTGTTAATGTACACCTCGTTATCACAATGTATGTTGTGTGGAAGACCACTGCATGAGGAGGCAACACCATACTTTAACTAATAAAGTACGTACAGTTTTTAACGTCAATATTTTTAGCGATACTTGTGTGTCCCTGTACAACAAAGACCGCTTTTTATGCAGGTTGAGTAACATGTTTGTGGGAATCGTGTTTTGAACATCTAGTTGCTTATTAGACAATTATGTCTCTCTTCGTAAGGGAGACTGATATCACTCGCAAGGAATACAAATGAGGCATATACATCCACCGCGGATTTTCACTCGATATTAATTCGTGGCACCAACAATCAGTTTTTGGCGAAGTATTGTACTTAGTAGAGGATGTATGATAGATTCACTGTGATCAGCAGGTTTATAAGGTTTTTGTTGACGTGTAAAGTTATTGTGGTCATTGTTCTTACGTGTGCAAAGAAAATAATTGTGTACCGTTGTAAGCGAGGTATGGATTTGATGTTGAACATTGTGATTCAATGCATCTTTAACCATGATGTGTGAGTGAAGTGGAAAATTATGTACAGTCATTAGAGGAATATAGGTATAGATAATTCCAGAGCCACAGCATCAGGAGGAGGTATTTCCAATACTTCGCTCATCGTCGAATATCCTCAGATTGTGGGTGCTAGCGTAATATTTAACTGTAGTTACAGTGATAAATATGAGGCTGGTTTATTAGGACGACATTGTTAGCGAATGGGAGCGCATGCCAGAGGTAGCCTTTGACGGGAACGAATGGGTATTCCGATCGTAACTCAATCGCAAGCTGCAGGTACAAAGGAAGGATCCACCCAGCAGGCTATTCGGTTCTTGCATGCTGTTGTATGGTCAGGTCCCAGCGAGGGCGCTCCCTGTATAGCTGAGTACCGAACTAATACTCAGTATGCATTGGGCTAAGTCCGCGATCATGTCTGTTGCATGTATTCTCCACCGAAAACTGTGCAATTAAATATTGATAACTGCCACATATTGGTGCTGGATGTGTCGATAAAATCCGAATTGCTACCGTCCTAGTCATCCCAACATGCCCTCCATGGCTGGGGCTGATGCGCTCTGGCGTACACACATGTTCACAACTGCAGCAGTTTTCTGCGGCCTCTGAGCATTGGCGCTGTTTGTGTACGAGGGGATTTTCATGCTTCATGTGTATATCGGGACATGAGCGTGCGGGGTGTGTGAGTGTTTCAGCTATCTCTGACATTCAGACATGACAACTAGGGTTTCTGACTAGATCGTGTTTTAAGTGTGTCATGTTTGTTGCTTCTCTATACATCACAGTGTACTGTAGTAGTCACAGTTGTTGTTGTTTCTGTCCTATCACGATGCAGAACCTCCCTTCCCCTCCTCCTACTTATTCTTCGTCCTGTTGTAACTGAGAGAACCAACTTAAGCCTTACACTGCGCTGTAAAGACTCACTCGCTACATCAAATTACCCATTCATCAATTTATTGTTTCTGATAGTTCAATTGTGAACACACACAATATAACCCCTCCACAGGTTGTTTAAGGACATAGTATGCAAATGAGCTTAATTTTGAAATGTTCAACCTCCTCTAATGCAATGGAATTCCTACCAAATACCCCAATTGTACCAGTATCCACCAATATTAGGCCACAGGGGAAAAATATATGGTCATGTTCGGGAACCGGGTGGTTGCTGGAATGAATCATGCCAAATATTCCAATCCTGGTATCGACCAATCGCATGCAAAAAGGAACTGTCCCACACAAAGGGGCACTGATTTAATTAATTACTCAATCAATCTGAAAGAGTGAGGGATATTTCCAAGACATCCACAGCTGGGGGTTATCAGGTAAATCCTGAATTGTTTGTTGTTCGATCTGACAGCGAGTGATGGCATGTGCAGGCCCCACTGTGGCACACTACAGGATGTAACCACTTGAAAGAGAGAGAGAGAGAGAGAGAGAGAGAGAGAGAGAGAGAGAGAGAGAGAGAGAGAGCATTTGTTTCGAAACGAATTTCTCAGGTATCAAATGTCAAAAGGTTGCCACCAACTGAATCTCTGGTTTTGAGGATTAGTGCAACTTGTGGTCTGTGCACTGCACGAGGCGGCTGGCTGTGTTGCAGCCGATATGACAGTGCAGGCGTTGTCCACATCGGGTGTAGTGTCGTTCTCTTGGACATTGATGCATGGTTCCGGCTGGTGGATGGCAAGAGGCATGTGCTTTGTTATCAAAAGTTTTTCGACAGTGTAATTATGTGTGATGAGTTACGTCAATGTTATTCCTTGCACAATCGGAATAAAAAAAAATTTAATGATTGTATGGCAGTGTTGGCTGGGAGGCCCCATGCGGGGGAGCTCAGACGCCCTATTGTAAAGTCCTTTTCAGGTGACGCCACATCGACAACTTGCGAGTCAATGATGATGAAAATGATGATGAAGGACACACAACAACCAGTCTCCTGCTGGGAATGGAACCTGGGCCCTCTGCGTTGTAGTCAGTAACACTACTGCTAAACTACGGAGGCGGACTACAGTCCGAATAAAAAAAGTCGATGGAATTAACTACTTGTTCTTTGATGTATCTTACAAGACCTGTATCTTCCCAAACGATGGAGAATGATAAATGTGGTGTCACCGCCAGACACCACACTTGCTAGGTGGTAGCTTTAAATCGGCCGCGGTCCATTAGTACATGTCGGACCCGCGTGTCGCCACTGTCAGCAATTGCAGACCAAGCGCCACCACACGGCAGGTCTAGAGAGACGTACTAGCACTCGCCCCAGTTGTACGACGACTTTGCTAACGACTACACTGACGAAGCCTTTCTCTCATTTGCCGAGAGACAGTTAGAATAGCCTTCAGCTAAGTCCATGGCTACGACCTAGCAAGGCGCCATTAACCATTTCTAGAGAGAGTCTCACTTGTATCATCCAGAATGCTGTATACAAATGATGGATTAAAGTTAAGTATTCCTGCTGCTACGTACTTTTCTTTATAGCATTCATTACGTATCCTGTTTCAGACCTAACCCCAGCCGGCGTGTGTAAACGCGTGCCTTTCGGTTACCCGTCACTCTGGACTGGCTGTCTTGTCAGTCCACTACAATAAGTAGCAGAGGTCCAGCACCTGCAGATTGAATATTTCATAAATAATATTTGTTATGAAATATATTTTCTGCCATGTAATTGAATTTCCTGCTTTGATATCCTACCTCTAGTGCATAAGCAACCCGCACTATCAGAAGTGTGCTGATGCCCCCCTTGCCCTACTACTCATGAGTTGTCAGCTGCAAAGGCCCATTGGTAGGAGTGTTCAGCGCACTGTGTGTTTAGACACACACGTATTGTGCCCACCATTAAGTGTGATGTTTGTTCCACCATAGTTCGTCGTCCATGCTGTTTTACCAGTCTACTGAGGCTACAGCATCTGATGTCTGTAATGAGTGGTGACTGTCCACCTCCACGACGTCCTGACATTATTTCAACACGTGCTGAAGACACTCACCACAGCACTCGTCAAAGACCCAACAAGTTGTGCAGTTTCCGAAATACTCGTGCTGAGCCTCCGGGCCATCACAGTCTGCCCTCTGTTAAACTCAGACAGATGGCGTCCCTTCCCCCTTTCACATGGACAGCACACTCACAGATGCCACAAGCACTGTGCGTGTGTCTGACTGGCAGTCATTCCTCTCCAGGTGACGCTGCTATCGCCTGGACCTGTTTATATCGTTAGTAGGCCGGTGGTGATAATGTTCTAGCTGATCAGTGGAAAATGCACTCTGTGCATTTCTGTAAGTTATGTACACTTTCCACGATTGAAGGTTATTTTTAAAAAAATAATTTATAAACGCCCTATACATAATACACATCTTTAACGAACAACGTTCATGACTGAAAAATTTCTTCGTAGGTTTCAATATCTGCTATCTGTTTCAAGAAAAGGTCAGCGACTGTGGGTATATCATTGCCACCATTACCTGTTTGTTGAAAACTAGAAACATTCCCACACCCTTCTCCCACTGGTTGGAACCCTTTCACTGGTGATGGGCCCCTTTGGCTGTGGCAGGTGTCGTGGGTGCGCCGCCGCGACTCGCACATCCTGACGGTGGACCGGTACACGTTCATCGCGGACGACCGCTTCCAGGCGTTCCTCGTCGACTCGACGTCCACGTGGACGCTGCAGGTGAAGTACGTGCAGCCGCGCGACGCCGGCCACTACGAGTGCCAGGTCAGCGCCGCCGAGCAGAAGCTCAGCAGGACCGTCACGCTCAACGTCGTGGGTGAGTACCCTGCTGCCTCCACCTGCTGTGCAATGTGTCATACCTTGACAGACGCTTCAGATTATGGCTTAACAGTCGACATGTCACATAAATATTAGATTAGTGCATAAGTTGATAGCACTTTAGTTTTGCATGTTGGTATTAGATTGCTATGAATTTTTTTATCGTTCATTTTATTTGTAGTTCGATCTTGCTATTTCAGTTTGTATAGTGTCGTTTTGCCTTTTGGAGATAGTTGCTGGTGCTGTGGATGCTAGAAAATGAAGTGTGAAATTGGTATATCGGAACATTTTCGACATATCTTTCAGGTCTTTCAGGTCAATAGAGGGGTGACAGCAGCGGAGGCAGACAGAAACATTTGTGCCGTTAATGGCGATACTGCCCTTGGACAGAGAACAGCAAGAAAATAATTTTTCGATTGAAGGAAAATCGTTTTGACATTAGTCACTCTCCACGTTCGGGAAGACATTCGGGATTAGATGACGGTCGTTTGAACGCATTGATACCCAACGATCCACGTCAGTGCACTCGAGAACAAGCAAATGCGATTAACTCTGATCATTCCACGATCGTGCAACTTTTGCACGGAATGGGGAAGATTCAAACATATGGAGTTTGTGTACCGCACGCTCTTAAGCCAAAATCATAAAAATCAGCTGGTGGACGTTTATGCATCTTTGCTCCTTTGTCGTGAATTAGCTCGTGAACAACATCGTCCTGTCTTTCCCTTTATGGGTACTGGTGATGATAAATGGCGTCTTTATCCTGAAATTAGGAAAAGATGGGAAAGGTCGACTCAAACAAAGCAGCAGCTCTCCCTACAAAGACATGCCCTCATTCACAAAAGATAATGTTACGCGTCCAATGGAACAGTGACGGTGCGGTGTACCACGAATTGCTTCAGAGTGATGAAACCATCACTACAGACATTTATTGTCAGGAATTGTGACGTCTTACAGACGCAGTCAATGAACAACAGCCAGAAATACAGCGTGGAGTGTGATGTTATTCCGAGATATCGCACGCCAGCATTCTGTTAGACTGACGAAAAACACTATACTGGAGTCGCGTTGGGAAATCGTTCCAAAGCCACCTTATTCACCTTATGTTCCGCCCTCAGATTTTTACCTTTTCCACACTCTACTGAACAACCTCTAAGGAACTTCCTTTCCGGATGAAAATTCTCTCCCGTTATTTTTACAGTCGCGGAATCGAAAAGTTACCCGAGCATTGGCAGTCATTTGTAAATAGTGAAGAAGAACACATTATTGGTGACTAAAGTCTCTGTTATCTGTATCTGTTGTGTTTATTACACTGAGCTGACAAATGTCATGGGACACCTCCTACTTTCTTGTCGGACCTCATTTTGGTCTGCGTAGTGCAGCAGCTCGACTTGGGATGGACTCAACAAGTCGTTGGAAGTAACCTGCAGAAACATTGAGCCATGCTACCTCTACAGCCGTCCGTAATTGCGATTTTGTGCACTTACCTCGCGATTAAGTCCAATAGATGTTCGATTGTATTCATGTCGGGCGATGTAGGGGGCCAAACCATTCGCTTAAATTGTCCAGAATGTTCTTCAAACCAGTCGAGAAAATTGTGGCCCGTTGACATGGAGCATTCTCATTCATAAAAATTCCACCTTTGTTTGGGAACTTGACTTCCATGAATGACCGCAAATGATCTCCAAGTAGCCGAAGATCCAGAGGACCCAGGCCATTCCATATGTACAAGCCCACACCATTATGGAGCCACCACCAGTTTCCATGTGGTCAGAGCCCAGGAGAGGCGCTGCAGGCGGTCATGCTGCTAGTAAACACACTCACACACATCTGCTGCCATAGGCCATTAATGCCAAATTGCGCTTCACTGTCCAAACGGATACGTTGGTCATACGTCCTACATTGATTTCTGCGGTAATTCACTCGTTGTTCCATGTCTGTTATCACCGACAACGCCATGCCACCGCCACTGCTCGCATCTGTTACGCGGGGGCAATAGGCCGCTGCGTTGTCATGGGTGAGAGGTAATGCCCGAAATGCGATGTTCTCGGGGCACTCTTGACAATGTAGATCTCGGAATATTCAATTCCCTACAGACATCCGAAATGGGATGTACCATGCGTCTAGCTGCTACTACCATTCCGCGTTCAACGTGTGTTAATCCTCGTCGCCCGCCGTAATCATATCGTAAACCTTTTCGTGTCAGTCACCTGAGTACAGATGACAGCTCCAATTTTGCACTGCCCTGTGTATGCGATACTACCGCCATCTGTACACGTGCATATCGACATCCCAAGGCTTTTGTCACCTCAGTGTAAACTTATCGAAAAACGCTACAATGTTATTCACCAACATAATAGTTTGTACCTGTACTGTTTACAACTTGTAAAAAAGCTAGATATATTACACAGCACTTAAATGCGGATAATGTGAGATATTTACAAATACTGCCCAAAAGACAGCCACATCTCAAACGAAAAATTCACCAACATAATAGTTTAGACATATAATATTTGGCTAAATATAAAATTTGTACCTGTACTGTTCACAACTTGTAAAAAAGCTAGATATATTACACAGCACTTAAATGCGGATAATGTGAGATATTTACAAATACTGCGCAAAAGACAGCCACATCTCAAACGAAAAATATAGAAAATGGCGGAAATTACTATTAGCGGTCTCTAGGTTGCGTTCCTTCACGTGATTCTAAATTCACTCACTGGATTGAAATACCGAGTAAAAAAGCATCGATTTTTTTGTTGGTACACTGTACTCTAGGTATAAAACACTGACCTACTAAGGTGGTGTGCACACGGTTGTAAATACATATTGCTGGTATCACGCGCAGAAGTGCAGTGAGTGATAGGGTCGTTGATGACCCCATGTCTCACTGCACCACTAAGAATGTTGTATGCACAGGGCGCACACTTGTTTAACTCGTATACAGTCGTCAATAAAATCAGGATTTTCATGATAAGGGGTATTATTATTATAATTAGTAGTAGTAGTAGTAGTAGTAGTATTATAACTATTACCCTTATTAGATTGTTTAATGATTATATCATCGGAGGTGGTAGTATGAACACAAAAAGAAGGAATAACGTCTCGTAAACATTGGCTCTAAAATCCACGCCCTAACAGCTATGATGTCTTGTTCATTTTCCATACTGTGAAACACGTCTCCTCTACTGGAAGCTCTTTGCTTTCCAAATATTACGAAGTTATAGTATGCATTAAAACAGTAAAACTGTTCAGTGGATACGGTCTATAATGTGCATACTATAAGAGCTATGAGCACTTGTTCACCAGAGATTTGTTTCACAGAAGAGAAGATGAATAAGTACGAATAGTTCATATAGTTTCCATTTCAGAGCCCACGTCCAAAGGACACTTTTTATTGTTATAGTCATTCTTCCATCTCGTAAAATTTGGAAAGCAAAGAGCTTTCACTACAAGACGGGTGCCTTACAGTAGCAAAGATGAACAATGCTTATAGCTCTTATGGCATGTAAAGATTTCCAGGAACTACTTCAACCAATCGCCTTTCTTTCTTCTTTAATTTTGATTTACCATTACGGAATTCGAATCTCCTACCAGATCGCCATCAGAGTGTGCATATTTATTGCATGTTTTCAGCACTGTATGGGCGTGTAGCTGTGTGAAAATGTAAAACTGAAATATGTAAGCACTGACTGTGACGAGAACTATTTACATAATGAGATTGATTTACTTACATTACTTACAGTTATCAGTATTTGTTGGCTTGTTCTTGGTGCACAATTTGTTCTGGAAATCATAAGGATGTTTTCCAATGACGTTCATTTTACAGTAATTCACAAATTTAGCCACGGGTAACAATTTACACAAGTTAAACGTTAGTAAACTATTGACCATTACTGAAGTTATGTTCTAAGAGTTATTATCGGAGCAGTTTCTTGTTCAGCATCTGCATTGCAGATTGGCGATAGTATGCACAGGGGGGTGGAGGCAAATTAAAGAGGCCCGGACGAGTGGGTACGATTGGACGTGTATGTATGCATGTAACCACACACCGCGACGCGCACACCACGTGTACTCCCGCCATGTGATCCACGCTTCTTCAGAGCGTAGTGAAAGATATATCAGTGTGAGTGGAGCAGTGCAAAGGGGACTATGGATTCGCAGTGTAGCAGCGGGTGCTCATTGTGAAAAATTACGTGACACGAAATTCGTGGAAAGGGTGTGGTCAGTTGTTTGATAGCAAGTTTAATGTTGTCAAAGTGCTAACAAAGATTACCACGGAACTCTTAGTCCGAAAATGGCGTCGAACAGGATCTGTTTTGAACAAGTCAAAAATATTTCGAAACGTGCCCTTGCATTAGAAAACGTCGCTGCAGTTCACAAAAAATACTTCCGGGTCTTATTAAATGAACCCGACGGTGTCGTAAGAGACCAGCATATCACGTCGATCATGCAGACGAATGCTCCACCTACACCTGCAGTCTAGGTGGCCATCTTGGTCACCTGATCTGTAAGTGACCGATGACTCTGTGTGGGAAGCCCTCAAGTCGAAGGTCTATCGCAACAACTCTCATAGCAGACTGCAGAGATTGAGGCGATGGGTGGACACACTCAATACTCTTATCCACTAATGGGTGTGAACATGTTAATGATCAGGTAGTATATACTGCCAACTCGACCGCTGAAGGACAGAAGGTACACTACATCTTCCAATCGAATTAAGTGACAAGTCCGGAATCGATTTTCGTCAAACAGTAAAGGACAATTCCATTTCTACCTTGCATGTGTTGTGAGTGGAGTCGTTTATTTTACACGATCAGCTGATTTCGGCGGTGCCACTTTCAACTGCCTGCTCATCTAACAGTGATTTTATACAGTTACCCTTAGTGTCTGTGAAGAAAATGTATTGTTATCGTTTACGGATACAGATGTACTTTGTGTGTACATCGACATTGATTGACTGTGTAAAATTAATGAAACATATTTCCACAAGTCATATAACATTACATGATTCATGTGCAATAGTAGTTTGCACCATTACTAGCTTCTAAACCATATATCACTCTTTCACTGTTTTATGTACGCGGTAGAGAAACAATGCGTTGTCGTATCCGGTCACTAAACTAGTTATATAACCTACTGCTGATCACCACACCTGCAAACCTGTCCTTGACCCACAGCGTGAGATGGAGGATGGGTTAGCACACTGGACTCGCTTTCAGGAGGAAGATATAGCTTTCCCACCATTCCCTCACTCGCTCCAGGCAAATGACACTATGGTTTCTTTCTAAGAGAACGGCCGACATCCTTTCCAACCGTGAAATATCACGAGCTCGTGATGCGTCTCTAATGACGTCCATATCTGCGGGACCTTCAAACCTAATGTTTTTTTCTTTCTCAGAACTATACTTAACCACCCACAGTTGCTGGCTCAGTAGGACGTCTTTCTCTGACGCCATCTCAAGACGAACTGCTTTGGACATAACACTTTGTATGTTCCTAAACTTGTGAAGAAGACAGAATTGTCCTAGGTTACTAACTATATCGCAAAACCTCCAAGGGTCGGATAAATATTCGTACAATTATCGCGTCCAGTGAATATTCTGGAGCAGACCCGTGTGAATAGGAACTGTTGGCTATCGTTATCGTGCTTGCGAGACTGTCTGACGTGATGTCTAGCTTGGAGAATTTCCCACGGTACGGTTTCCAGAGCAGCTCTACGCCGCGCCCCAGCAGCGATCGCAGTAGCACATCCAGAAAATACAGTATGCTAGGGAGTCGTGCGTCTGCTCGGCTTGCTACTAAAATGGTTTCCCACCACCATCCTCTGCCTCAGGTAGACCCAAACCGACGTAGTCATTGCCTAGCGTTCGACTGAGCACATTGACAATTTTTGCCCCCTGGCACTGATTGTTAGAAATCACCGCGTTTTGATTTTAGTTCACTCCCGATCTCTGACAATGATAACTGCAGAGACGTTTTAGGTTTCTGTATCATAGTCTACCAATATTTTCAAACGCTAGGAGCTCATGGTCCTGACAGAAATTGCAAGGTTTTGTACATTTACAGGACAGGTGAGCACATTAACAGACGCCAAGCAGAGAACAGGACTTACACATGACTTTGTTAGTTGTGGAATTTGCACCTCACATGTCAGCCGTTCACGAATAATGCAAATGCGTGTCGTAAACGCTGGTGGGCAGGATAACATATAACACAGGAGTAAAAGCGTATCACCTATAGCTCAATCATCGCAGTATATTACCACTGGAGTATCACCGAGGCTGTTTTACACATAACCATCCACAGTGAAGAGGAAGATTAAAGAGACTGTGGAGCTTGCATAACAGCCTGCGAACGTAATCTCTGACCACTGCCTTAAAGTAATATGTAGGCTTCCATAGTGGGTGTCAATATCGTTAAAATATTTCTGGCTGTCAATAATAAGATGCGTTACAGTTGTAAAAACTATTTATTTCTAAAACGGAAAGGGTTTCTGGCAGGTGTGCAATTGAAGAGGGTATTTCTTGCGTGTCGTGTACCAGGTAAGCGCTAATTTATCGTATTTTAACCTATTTTAACCTTTGTTATGCATCCTTTGTGGACACACATTTTAATGTGCATCTGAAGATGGGATATGTGTCCTGAAACCAGGTAACGCTTTCTCTTTTGGAAATAAATATTTTTTACAACTGTAGCAGATTTTATTTTTGACAATGAGTATCAGTTGTAGATGACCCATGAAAAGAAGTCTTTCTGGGTGTGCTGCCGCGTCAACTTGTAAAACATACTTCTTAATCTAACGTGGTTTTGATATTATTTGATTGTTCTTTTGTAATGTTTGAGTGAGACATTCACTACGGTTCCTAACCTTTGGCGAAACATTGCAAATAGATCTGCTATTCCGAGCATTTATTGGACTGATTCAGATTTCGCTAGTTGGCACTGCGGTCAAGGCGCAATGGTGGAAACTTAAACTATGAATCGAAGAGTTGCTAGTCATACTACTCATATAATAATGCACCGTTTATAATATGAGAGTATAATTTTAAATTTGTTATTGTTTAAAGAATAATTATTCCCACTGTGGCTAATGTTAAATGGAATAATACGCGTTTAGTATGTACATATGAGTCACAGATGTGCACGGAAGGCGAGTTGGGCAGCTCACATCAGCTTCGCCCCAGTGACATCGAAGCGACGCAAGGGGCCGACGTCACGTTTGAAACTGCCGCTTCCGCCTCCCTACAAGCGTCAAGAATTCGTCTTTGCTTCCTTTCGATATACAAAGCCCGTCCCCACGTCCTACTTTCTGTGTACCCCTGGTCTCTGTTAAAAATGTTGCTCTACATTCTAATCTCAGCCGCCTCCTTCATAACAGAATCTCAATATGTTGACGCATGAGTCAAGAATCCAGTTTTTTCAAACTGTGTTTTGTGTCCGTTTTGCAAGCAATATTCGGCTGTGGAGGACTTGTCAAGCCCCCTTTGTTTCATTCGTTGTATTTGCCCTACGCTTGTAGGGAGGCGTGAGCAGCAGTTTCAAATATGGCTCCGACGCGTCGCCCTACCTGACATCACTCGATCCCTCGGCGAGGCTAACAAGAAAGAAAGACCGTGGTGCTTGCGTCTCAGCACCTGACACTGCAGGCTTACGAGGGCCAGCAGCCGTCTCCGGCGGGGAGCGAGTAACTATTTCAGACGAGTTTATTAATTCTTGACCGCGCATTTACATGGATGTAAGCTCTCGATAGCAAACGATGACCTTTAATGGGCACCTTTTCAATTACATATTGATTTCCCGTGGGTCTTGCACAGAGCTGAGCGTTCACAAAGTGTGGCGGACACGTCGAGTAGTGTGTCGTCACAAGTTGGCCCGTCAGAAGTTGCATGGCCCGTATATCTCGCGGATCCCGGTCCCTCAGTGGGCTTGAACTGCTATGAGCTGCCCAACTGGTGCCAGGAGGTTGCAGTCGTGCCTATATGAGCGGAAAGCCTATCTAACCCCGGAAGTCAGTGGTTTTTACGCCTGACGTCAATGGTGGAGGTAGCCATCCAGAGCTCTAGAATGGTGCTCGAGTTGACACAGGTTGAAAACCGAAAAAACTTTATTCATAGAGGTGCATTTAACTGCCGCTGTATTGGACACGTGTTGTTACGAATTTGCATCTGATGTCTAGTAATGTCGTTGTCCATTTACCTTTACAGTTGAAACGTCCCCTTAGAAAAATTATGAATTGCAGTGCTAGTAAACCTCTTACGTTATTTGATTTTTCAGACAGCTGAGCGAAACTGAACGTACTCAGACATTTCTCTCTTTACTGTTTCTGGTCATCACTAAACTGACACACAATCTGACTTTCAATAAACCCTGCACAAGAATGTCCCCGACAAACAGTAACCTATACCTTTCATGAATCACTCACCTCACAAAAATCTTACTCGAATTTCCTCTTTGTGACGAACACACGTCCATATCGACTGCTCTCAAAACTCTGGCATCTCTGTCCCCACATCCACCACTGCTGGCGGCTCACCTCCAACTGCGCAACGCTACGCGCTGTTCACATCCAGCTGCCCAACACTACACAAGCGAATATTCCAACAATGAGTCCAACCAGCCACAGACTGCACACAGCACAGTCAGTCATTTTCATACAGAGCGCTACGTAGCGTTACCAACATAAAAATCTAAACAGCCTAGTTACACAGTGCACACTATTAATTCTTGGATTTTTAGAAATGTTGATAACTTGTGAGTAAGTTCACATTTGAAAACGGGTTTACAGCATAAACTGTTCTGTAATAAAAATGGAAGTTAAGGTTATACATTCTTTGCTTCATTTTATAACAGCCATTGTGAAAAAAAGTTCTCCCTTTAACCAATTTGTAAGGGGTGTGATCCCAAAAGCACCCTAAATAATTTTGAACATACATTTTCAATGTCTAGCATTGCGGAATAGGAGTAAGGATGACATAGCTAAAATAATCAAAGCGCTGCTATCAGCTTCATAAAATGACATTTGTATCTCTGAATATTCATTTCGCTGAACCGCTTATATACAACGGCTAACAATTATCCATGGAAGGAGACTCTTTGCAAGAGACAGCTGGTTAATAGTTTTCCATTTGTCGGCAGAATTTCTTATATCTCTCATAATTCAAGCGCTGAGGATTCGGTTCTAGATAAGAAGCTTAAACAGAGGCAAGAATTTTAGATTCCCTTGAACAACCCTCTCGCCCATCCCCCTCCCACCCCCCTCCCACGCAACCTCCTACTTCGTAATTCGGATCTGAGCCTCTCGAGAGAGATTAATTTAATTATATCCCGCTTCCCTGATTAAAAGAGAGACCGGAGCCGAAATGAAGTACTTACGAGGACTAAATTCCGCGTCCCAAGTTTGCTGTTCTTTCATCAGTGGCTTTCTTCCTGAATTAGTGGTTGTTAAGCATAATGCGACCATCACAGTTTCCGTATTTGCCCTATAGAGAACTTCTTAGCCTCGAGTAAATCGTTTGTTATAAAATATTCCGTAAACGTTAAGATTCTTTGAGCATTCCTTCAACGAACTGTAGCATAATAATGAGGGCTACGACGAAAACCTTGCTTCCAATTACGCTTTGTGGCTTGTGAGAGAGATTGTTAGAGAAACATGTCATCAGTTTTTACAGTCCAGGACGAACCTATTACGTAGTAATGAATACACACATTAGCTGATGGGGAACTTTCTGGACCAGAATACAGTATGAGTCACACAATTATTTTGCAGATTGTCAAGTACAGAACGTCAGAAAAGCCCGTTAGCTATGTTTCTGCGTACACGTTAACGACGAAGAAAGTTATGCAGTTCTTGTGTTGCAAAAATCTCGCAGATACGAAATTCTTAGCATTGGTAATCATACTACCGTTTGATTTAATTTATGTAGATTTAATGATGTTGGCCCTCTCATCTGTACATAGAAACACTCAAGGGTCACCTAAGTATTAATGCTTAGCCAGCGTGCTCTAACTGCCGAACAATTTTCACATGCAAATGCCTTAGATGCCTAAAAGAGAGTGAATGAAAGGCAACAGGCGCTATACCATTCCAGTCATGACTGTTAGTAAATAAAAATACGAAATTGTTCATTCACAAGAGTTTCAACAGGTGAAGCAACCAAAACAAAAGTGTTGCGCATTTCAACGTTCTCTAGTGTTAAACTTGTGCGTATGACATGTGAAAGAAGTTATACATCCATACTTTACAAAAGTCCGCAGTTCCCCACTTCTCATGAATAGCTAGATGAGCCTTTGGGTACAACATATCTTCTTATCTTCCTTCTTCTTATTATACTGGTATTAGTCCGGCATCCCTAATGAACCCATTGAAGATTGGACATTGAACTCAAGAATTTCCCTTTCTCTTCCTCGTTCAATAACACGAAAGAAAACGCTGGCCACTTTTATGATCGCATTATATTTTCAAAGCAGAAGGAAAGGTTTCAGCGATATCAGACACACTACACCGTATCATTAACCTGATTATTTATGAATAAGTGCCTGAAAACATCATAGCATACACTATGTGATCAAAGGTATCCAAACATCTGGCTGAAAATGAATTACAAGTTCATGGCGCCCTCCATTGGTACTGCTGGAATTCAATATAGTGTTGGCCCACCCTTAGCCTTGATGACATCTTCCGCTCTCGCATACATACTTTCAGTCAAGTGCTGGAAGGTTTCTTGGGGAATGGCAGCCCATTCTTCAGGGAGTGTTGCACTGAGGAGAGGTATCGTTGTCGGTCCCTAAGGTGCTCTATGGGATTCAGGTCAGGGCTCTGAACAGACCAGTCCGTTACAGGGATGTTGTCGTGTGACCACTCTGCGACAGCCCGTGAATTATGAACAGGTGCTCAATCGTGTTGAAAGAAGCAATCGCCATCCCTGAATTGCTCTTCAACAGTGGGAAGCGATAATGTGCTTAAAACATCAATCCAGGCATGTGCTGTGTGCAAAACAACAACGGGTGCAAGACCCCTCCATGAAAAACATGACCACACCACAACACCACTGCCTCCGAATTTTATTGCTGGCGCTACACACGCTGACAGATAACGTCCACCGGACATTAGCTATACTCACACCCTGCCATCGGATCGCCACATTGTGTACCGTGATTCGTCACTCCATACAACATTTTTCCACTATTCAGGCACCCAATGTTTACGCTCCTACGTTTGGCATTTACCGGCGTGATGTTTGGCTTATGAGCAGCTGCTCGACCATGAAATCCAAGTTTTCTCACCTCAAAACACCTTCCATCTAACTGTCATAGTACTTGCAGTGTATCCTGATGCAGTTTGGAAGTTCTGTGTGATGGTTTGGATAGATGTCTGCCTGTTACACATTACGACCCTCTTCAAATGTCGGCGGTCTCTCTCAGTCAACAGACGAGGTCGGCCTGTATGCTTTTGTGCTGTACGTGTGCCTTCCCTTTCCCACTTCACTATCACATCGGGAACAGTGGATCTAGGGATGTTTAGTAGGGTGGAAATCTCGCGTACAGACAAGTGACACCCAATCACCTGACCACGTTCGAAGTCCGTGAGTTCCGCGGAGGCCCCACACACTGCTCTCTCACGATGTGTAACGAATACTGATGTCGCTGATAAGGAGTACCTAGCAGTAGGTGGCAGCACAATGCACCTAATACGAAAAACGTATGCTTTTGGCGGTGTTCGGATACTTTTGATCACATAGTGTATATTCCAAATCAAGGTTTTATGTCACTATACCTAATGTCAATGAAAGTGCGTTTCTTTCTCAACGCAAAATTTAAATTCTACTAGTAGAAGAATATAATATATTTTATATTTGTTCTCTTCATATTTATACGTGGTCTCATAATGATATGCCGCCCCTATTTCCCGTACACATCTCACTTGTTTTGTTTAATAAGTTGCTCCAGACGGCTTGCAGGAACGTGATATGTTGCAGAAAATCGTGTTACATAGCAGTTTGGAATTTCACATAAGCAGTCCTAATGAAACTGGAATACACTTTGTATTCACGTACCATTGCTAAATTTAGAACCGTGGAACTGTAGATTAACTACATGTCTACAGATACAGTCAGGCGTCAACTTGCTGCAGCTTGCTGGGGCGTTATTTTTAATCTGAAAATTCTAAGGACTTTACACTACACAACGGCTGCAATGTGTGTCATTTGTGTTCCAGTGACACGGAACAGATATAATTTGCGGAAGTGTGATATGGACAATACTTACGCACAGAGGAAGGAAATAAATAGCTGCACTGGACGGATAACTAGTCTTCGTGAGGATTCATCACGCTAATACAATGTAACACCGTCTCTAGCCTTGATAACGATGACCGGAGAGGAAGAGTGTCCACAGTTTCTTTAGGCTTTACATATGAAACAGAAGGCAATTGTTGATGGGTAGATCCCGCAGAGGTACCAACCTGCAGGAAAAAAAAAATGGAAGCAAGATTAGAGTATAATATCCAGTAAACAACTAAGTTCAAAATGGTTCAAATGGCTCTGAGCACTATGGGACTTAACTGCTGAGGTCATCAGTCCCCTAGAACCTAGAACTACTTGAACCTAACTAACCTAAGGACATCACACATATCCATGCCCGAGGCAGGATTCGAACCTGCGACCGTAGCGGTCGTGCGGTTCCAGACTGTAGCGCCTAGAACCACTCGGCCACTCCGGCCGGCAAACACCTGGGTCATAAGAGGCGGAGCACAAGAGTGGTTTTAAGCAAAAAGGGGAAGGAAATCGACCATGCCTTTTTAAAGGAACCATCCCGATTTAAGGAATTCACTACAACCTTAAGCTGGATGACGTAATACGGATATGTCTAGGGTTTGTTTTTCCGGTAATGTGAGTTGTGCGTTAACACTGATGTACGGCACTATGGATAGGATTACTCAGCTAGAGTTGGCATATACGCTAAACTCTCGCTAATACGGCCCTCAGTAGTCCGGCCTCTCAGTAATCCGGCACACTTCCAGCCTATAGTCGTTCAACATGAAACGACGCCTACAGTAATGAAATTTCGTCTGCAACAATGTTGTTAGTTAATTATAATGTTCAACATTCCTGCACACTTTGAAACTGTGGCTTTCCTTACAGATCATTATCATGGCTTCTAAAGGGAAACACGTTATGCTGGACCTCAAGCAGAAGCTCGAAATTAGATATAAACTGAACTGAAATTCTTCGCAGAAAATCGTTGCTTTTGGCAAAACTGTTGGACGAGCAGCTATTTGAGACCAAACTTCAGCAGAAAAGAGATAATCATAAGCTCGCAGGAAAGTTACGGTGGAACTGATAAAGAAGAGGACATAGGAGGAGGGAACATGAGGATATCTCAAACTGCTGGTGCTCAAGCTGGAGACGTCTTCCTGGATTACATTTTGCAACAGTCAGAAACATGGCAGGACCTATGAAATGCTTGTAAAGCCGTTGTGCGATAAAGCTCACTTTCGTCGCGTATCGTCAAGGAGACTACTAAAACTTTGGGACATGTTTCATAGTGAAACTTCCTGGCAGATTAAAACTGTGTGCCCGACCGAGACTCGAACTCGGGGAGAGCTTCTGTAAAGTTTGGAAGGTAGGAGACGAGGTACTGGCAGAAGTAAAGCTGTGAGTACCGGGCGTGAGTCGTGCTTCGGTAGCTCAGTTGGTAGAGCGCTTGCCCGCGAAAGGCAAAGGTCCCGAGTTCGAGTCTCGGTCGGGCACACAGTTTTAATCTGCCAGGAAGTTTCATATCAGCGCACACTCCGCTGCAGAGTGGAAATCTCATTCTGGATGTTTCATAGTGTTTGTCGAGTGATACTAATATGCATGTACACACTCAAGGACTAAGTTTTCTGTAAAAATGAATATATCTTTTGATTTGATAAAGTGCGATCCTTATGTGATTATACTAAATTTTAGACACTCTCAACAATCCGGCACTTCCGCTAATCCCGCACCCATATGTGCGTGGAATGGCTGGTTTAGCGAGATTCTAGCGTATGCACTTCGTGCATGGTTCCATTGAATGCAGAGAAAGAGGGCCTCAACGCCGCTGCAATGGAACCGTTCGTGTTTCGTGCGAGGGTTGTCGAGTTACTAAGTGTTCTGTGTCATTCGTTTTGTTTATTGGAAATTATAGACATTTTAAGTGTTTTCAATGCATTTCACAGGAAAACTGACATTTGGAATGACAAACCGAATAAACCAAATTACATTATTACTTTTTAAAGTCACCAGATATTACAGTTCCCTTACACCTAAATACTCAGAAACTTTACTGCTAGGTTAAGTGTAGGTTTTGTTTCCCGGGAGTTTAAGTTGTACAATAACACTGCCATATAGCGATATAGATGGGATTGATGACAAAATATTGGCCGAATTCAGTGGAAGAGAGCCATCTCTGAACAACCTCTTAAATTTATGGTTCACTCTGTATAATTTTCCATCTTTTGGCTGATGATCACTTACACGTCTCCTGGAAACTCACATACCTTTAGAGGAAGGAGTGCACTGTTTGGTATATAAAAGGAGTCAAGGTGACAAATATTGAAACATTTAGATCCTTGTAAGAAAATAGGAATAAAACGTGGCAATCGGAATAGGAAATTTACTTCTCTAATGCTGATAATAGGTTTTGGTCATTACTGACATTTTCAGACCAAGGATCTCAAAGATGTAACAGCACAGTGGGTCACATATGAGATACGCTTAGCAGCCACTACCTTCGAAATACCAAGGGAAAGGAGGGATGTACTTTATGTTGACCTCTCGAGAATGTGATAATCTAGTCAGTTTCTTTCTATTTTAAAGTTCTGGATAAAATTACTGATTCTCATGAATTCTTCTACATGATTTCATAAATGTTTTAAATTCTTCAGTTAAACTTTATCCAAAAATTTAAGTCTCAGTAGCAGACGTCACTTCTCTCTGTAAACATCGTATTCAACCTTTTCTGGTTCAGGGTCTTACTTACACATCTACATAACTTTAAAAAGTATTTTGGGAGAAAAATTCTACAATAATTAACGAAATTTGCATTTTTAAATTTTTTTGAGGAAGCGTAAAGTTCCCCACTTGGCAGTGGGCATTACTGGAAACGTGTTATGTTTCACACATGAGTACGTCTTAGAAAAGAATGTTCCCAATATAAATCAACAACAATTAACGAATCTAGTTTTTTTTTGGGGGGGGGGGGCATAAAATACCTGCATTTTATGAAAAATGTGTTGATACTGCTATTATTATCAACATTATTTACGATTTAAAATGATATATACACAGATGACCGAAATCGGTTAACAGTATTAGAAAAACAGAATTATCACCGCAACTCTTCACCTACGTGATTACTCTGGTATTTACAATAAAGTGCCTGGCAGAGGGTTCAAATAACCACCTTCAAGCTGTCTCTCTATCTTTCCACTCTCGAAAAGCGCGTGAGAAAAAGAGCACTTAAATTTTCCTGTGCGAGCCCTGATTTATCTTATTTTAACGTGATCATTTCTCCCGTGTATGGGTGCCAACAGAACGTTTTCGCAAGCGGAGGAGGAAACTGGTGATTGAAATTTCATGAGAAGATCCCGTCGCAACGAAGAACGGCTGTGTTTTAGTGATTGCCACTCCAATTTGCGTATCATGTTTGTGACACTATCTCCCCAATTTTGCGATTATACAAGACGAGCTGCCCTTTTTGTACTTTTTCGATGTCATCGGTCAGTCCCACCTGATGCAGATCCCACACCGCACAGCAGTACCCTAGAATAGGGCGGAAAATCGTGGTGTGAGCAGTCTCTTTAGTAGACCTGTTGCAACTTATAAGTGTTCTGCCAATAAATCGCAGTCTTTGGTTTACTCTACCCACAACATTATCTATGTGATAGATCCACTTTAGGTTATTTGTAATTGTAATCCCTAAGTATTTAGTTGAATTTAGAGCGTTCAGATTTGTGTGAACTATCGTGTAATCGAAATTTTGCGGATTTCTTTTAGTATTCATGTGAATAACTCCACACTTTTCTTTATTCAGGGTCAATTGACGCTTTTCCCACCATACAGATATCCTATCTTAATCATTTTGCAATTCGTTTAGGTCACCTGATGACTTTAGAAGACGGTAAATGACAGGACCATCTGCAAACAATCTAAGTCGGCTACTCAAATTGTCTCCTATGTCGTTAATCAGGAACAATAGAGGCCCTATAAGATTTCCTTAGAGAACGCCGGATATTACTTCTGTTTTACTCGATGACTTTCCGTCTATTACTATGAACTGTGACCTCTCTGAGAGGAAACCACGAATCCAGTCGCACAACTGACGCGATATTCCATAGGCACGCAGCTTGGTTAGAAGGCGCTTGTGAGGAACGGTGTAGAAAGCCATTTGGAAATCTAAAGATATGGAATCAATTTGACATCCCATGTTGATAGTACTCATTACGTCATGAGTATAGAGAGCTAGTTGTATTCCGCAAGAACCAAGTTTTCTGAATCCGTGCTTACTATGTGTCAATAAATCGTTTTCTTCGAGGTACTTCATGATGTTCGAATACAGTACATGTTCCAGAACCCTATTGCAAATCGACGTTAGTGACATGGGCCTCTAATTCAGCGGATTACTCTTGCTCCCCTTTTTGGGTATTGGTGTGACTTGAGAAATTTTCCAGTCTTTAGGCACGCATCTTTCTGTGAGCGAGCGGTGGTGTATAATTGCTAAATATGGAGCTATTGAATCATCATGCTCTGATAGGAACCTGACTGGTATACAATCTGGAACGAAGGCCTTGGCTTTATTACACCAAGGATATTTACATCTATGTTTCTCATCCTGGAAGTTGTTCTTGATTGGAATTCAGGAATATTTACTTCTTCTTCTTTGGTGAAGAAGTTTCGGAAAATCGTGTTTAATAACTCCGCTTTAGTGGCACTGTCGTACCTTTAATTACCATCTAAATTATGGTCACTGAGTTCCTACATCATTTCCATCTTTTAAAATCAAATTTATCATACGATATTCACAACGTCATGTGTAGCTTCATTTTAAATGTTATACTAATGTATTTTAATAAGCTGTACACTGCCACGATTACAATATCCTCATAAGAGTCGCGTTTTTCTATTTTTATGTACAGATATGGTGTCTGAGATAGTTGTGCCCGTAACTGCCACATTTGCACGAAATCGATATTGAGGGCGTCATCAGTCATAGATTCCTCCACAAAGGAAGCTAGAAAGGGGGTGAAATTAGCCAAAGATAACTGTTGAAATGAGAGAATTATTTCAAAATAGAAACCGCTTACGCGGGAAAGAGGCATATGCAGACGAAAATTCGACATCTGATGCCACAGAAAAGACTGTTCAACATAGCTGATAATGGTAGAAATGATCTTTCCAGTTGTTGTATTACGGTGCACATATTTTAAGTTCACTGCATGTGCGATCGATTCTCTGTCAACGAATAACCATCCTCTTATACTTGTTATAACGAATTATAGGTAGAAGACAACTATCCACAGCTGCCTGACAAAAAATGAAAAACATCTTAAATCGGAAATTAAGTCGGAAATCACTGAGTGCTCAACTCAAGATGAAGTACAAAAATAAACTTGACCAAAACGTATACGACAATACTGTTAAGGTACTTTGTGTTCTACTTTGATATCAGTAATAGGAGAAATATTCCCTTGTAATATGCACAAGTTAGAAACTCTACAGGAACATAGTGCGACAACTTTGTCTTGTCATTCCGAAAGACGTAATTGTCGATTTACTAAGATTGTTAAAATATCGTATTCAGTCACTGATAGTTCCACAGATCTTGTACGCGGATCAAAGGACTAAACGTACTGTAGGAAAATATGTACACTATAGAGCGTTTTTATAGGTCGTTAGTTCATTAATAAAATATTAATGTTTTCGACAGCTGTTTTACGAGACAGACCTGAAGGTACAAATGTTGATTAAATGAATAATCTGGTACAATTAAATAGAACAAAATACTCAAGATGATTCCTGGGGGAGCTAAGCGCCCCCGCAAATATACCTTTTGTGTGGCGTGAGCCAATAATATATTGAAAACTGTTTGTGATAATACAAAGAATATTGTAAAACAGATAATAATACAGAAGACAGGTTTCCATGGAACAAGTAGATCAAAACACTACCCGCTTCGTGCGTTAAACAGGATTTACACACGTGGGCTATGGGTAGCGTCTTTCATTAGCCATCTAAACATTCTCCGTCCCGCGTTCGAATCGCACTACAGCTTAAATTTTGAATGCCAGTCACCAACAACGACTGCCGAAGACTTCCGTCATAAGAAGTCACCCTAACACTGCTGGCCTTGTTTAAGAGAGCGGAGGAGCGGACGTTCAGCCCACTCCCTTTCCCTTATGATGGGAAACTGCCTCTAAAATGCGGAAGAATGATTAACGGAATGAAGATGATTGAAGCAATGCAAAACCACTGAATTAAAGAGACACAACATGACATGTGGAATGTAATAGAAAAAGTATCGTGTTTATCTTTCCCTTGGCTAAAGACTCCGGACTAGGCGCCCATCCGCATCTCCGAGGAGAGAAGGCAAAGGGGGAGGTGACCGTAAGAAAAAGACTATAACCAACGAAAGGATAACGTTCTACTAGTCGCGGCGTGGAATTTCTGCAGTTTGAAGATCGTTGGGAAGCTAGAAACGCTAATGCTCAATCTACATATATTGGACATATATTGAGCAACGGAATGGAAAGAAGACAAGGGTTTCTGGTCATACGATTACATGGTAACATTGACATCAGCAGAAAATGGTGTGATGGGAGTAGGACTCGTTACAGAAACGAAAGTGGGACCCAGAGTGATTTACTGTGTATAGCAGGGCAGAGATTGAGTTGTTGTGAACAGCTCAGTGATTGGGTTGTCTTCATCAGACTCGACAAACCAACGCCAACAACAATAGCTCAGACTCACATGCCGATGTCGCAAGCAGAAGATAAAGAGATAAAGAAACTATACGAGAATAATGAACGAGTAACTCATACGTAAATGGAGATGAAAACCTAATAGTCATGGGGGACTGGAAAGCGTTTGTAGGGAAAAGAGTGAAAGGAAGTGTTACAGGAGAATGTGGGGTTGGTACTACGAATGAGAGAGGAGAAAGACTAATTGAAATCGGCCACAGCCGGTCGCTGTGGCCGAGCGGTTCTGGGCGCTTCAGTCCGGAACCGCGCTGCTGCTACGGTCGCAGGTTCGAATCCTTCCTCGGGCATGGATGTTTGTGATGTCCTTAGGTTAGTTACGTTTAAGTAGTTATAAGTCTAGGGGACTAATGACTTTACATGTTAAGTCCCATAGTGCTTAGAGCCATTTGAACCATTTGAATTCTGGAATAAATTGCAGATGGTAATATCGAAGACTTTGTTCGAGAATCACCAAAAGAGAAGGTACACATGGCAAAGGCCTTGAGCTGCAGGAAGATTTCAGTTAGATTACATCATGGCCAAGCAGAGATCCCAAAATCAGATATTGGATTGTAAGGCTTACACAGGGGCAGACATAGATTCAGACCACAGTTTGTTAATGATGAGGGGTAGGCTTAGTCTAGTCAGGAAGAATCAATAGCAAAAGACGAGGAATGCAGAAGTACTAGTGAATGAAGAGATACAGTTGAAGTTCTCCGAGAGTACAGCTACTGAGGTAGTTGAGTTGAAGATGAATGGACATCTCTGAAAAGGGCATTCACAGAGGTTGAAAAGATAAACGTAGGTGCAAAAAGGTAACTGCGAAAAAACCAAGGGTAACAGAAGAAATAGTTTAGTTGAAAGACCAAGGGAAGAAAGACAAAAAGGTTCAGAGGAATTCAAGAATACAGAAATACAAGTCGCTGAGGAATGAAATAAATAGGAAGTGCAGGGAAGTTAAGTAAAAATGGCTGCATGAAAAATGTAAGGAAATTGAAAAAATAAATGATTGTCGGAAGGATTGACTCAGCCTATATAAAAGTCAAAACAGCCTTCAGTGAAATAAAAATGTAAAGAATGCAATAGGATTACACTGTTAAATACAGAGGAGAAAGCGTGTAGATGGAAAGAGTACACTGGTGGCCTCACAGGTAGGTTTGGGGGGCGCAGGTGGGGCGACCGAAGGGGGGGGGGGGACGGGGGAGGGTCCGGGGGGCGGGCTAACAGAGGAGGACTTACCTGATGACGTGATAGATTAAGAAACAGGTGTCGATAGGGAAGAGATTAGGTATCCAGTATTAGCATCAGAGTTTAGAAGAGCTTTGGAAGTCTTAATATCGAATAAGGCAGATGGCGTGGATAACATTCCATCGGAGTTTCTGGAACCTTTAGGGGAAGTGACAACAAAATGATTATTTAGGTTGATGTATATAATGTATGAGACTGGTAACACTCCATCAGGCTGTTGGAAAAACGTCATCCACACAATTCGAGAAGTGCGATTATAATGGCAGAATCAGTTTAAGAGATCATACATTCGAATTACTGACGAGGATATTATACAGTGAAATGGAAAAAATTGAGGATCTGTTAGAAAAATGTCGTTTTGGCCCTAGGGAAAGTAAAGCAAAGCACCAGAGAGGCAGTTCTGACGTTGAGGTTGACATATGAAGCATGGCTGAAAAAAATCAAGACACATTCTTAGGATATGTCGAACAAGAAGAAGAGTTAGACTACGTAAACCGGTGAAAGGATTTGTATGTCCTGAAAAAAAGCTGGAGTGAGCTGTAGGGAAGGAAGGGTAATATACAATATGTGCCAGAACCAAGAGGGTACAATAAGATGGAAGACCAAGAACGAAGTTCTTGTATTAAAAGGGGTGTAAGACAGGGATGTAGTGTTTCCAGTATCATCACATCGTTTACTTTACTTCGAATAGAAGCTTACATGGTAACAAGTGCTCGAAGAGCGAGCTATCAATCAATGACGTACAGATGATGTATTCCACATTACTTTACAATACATGAGATGTATAGCTGTCAGTTTCTCGTTTCCCCAATTCCATTACACACCTAGCGAATCTCCGTCTGTTATGCAAATGATTACGCTCGTGCTAATGGGCGAGATACCTCAATGTCACTTGATGTGATAGCAAACCATGAGAAACAATAAAACACTGGGATATCAGTGCACGTGATGTAAACGACTAACCTTTCAAGTTCAGTTTTTCCAAAGATGTAACAGTTTCACGATGTTAATTACTGTTTATTGTGTGACAGCGTGTACTCTCCGAAATATCGTGTTTTGTGGTACCACTTCTCGTGAACATTTAGCTGTTTCTTAATTTTCATTTCCTGTCGCTGGTGATCACCAATTTTTTCGATGAATAATACAGCGCATGTATTTGCATCTGACAGCTGAAAAGTAACCTTCTGGCCTATTTTACATACATTACAGTTATTTACCTATTTATTTGTCAAAAAAAAGATGCCCGCAGTGCGCTAACTTATAAAATGTGTTAGACCTGCGATAAAAGCGGTGTATCCGTGTCTGGAGATGCTTGGGAGCAACAACCGCATTCAGAGACCATGATCACTCCTCGGTACTCTGGCCAGTTGCTTGGACTATTTGGCGCAGGTGGAAAAATCTGTTTTTTACGAGGATAAACTGGACGAACCTGGAGCGGCCTTTAAATAAGTTCGAGAAAATCGTTATGCTGATTACTAACTCTTATATAATATTCAAAAGTATCTGGACACACCTAGGTAATACCGAACTTTATAAGTCATGGGAAAGAGGAATATTCGCCAGTGTAAAGGAATGCGGAGAGTATTTTGCTGTCAGTAGAGGATCACTAACAGTGGAATCGATCGGTCCGGAGAGGTCAGCGACTTCGAGCGTGGGCCAATCGTTGGGTTTCACCTGAGTAATAGATCCATCAGCGACATTTCAGCCTTTCTAAAGTTGGCCAAGTCGACTGTTGTTGATGTGATTGCGAAGCGGAATAGGGATCGAACAACTACTGATAAACCAGGACGTGCGCTGACGAAGAGGGTGTGTCGGTCATTGTGGAGTGTGGATGAAATAATCGCATGAAAACAGCGAAAGGATTACCAGCATTTCAGCCAGCACAATGACTGCGCGTGTGGAGTTAACGTGATTGGTTACAATCGTCGAGCCGCTCCTCATAAGCTACATATTTTTGTAGTTATTGCTTAGTGGCCGTTGGTGTGATGTAAAGAGAGGCAGTGGACAGTGAATGGCAGAAACGAGTGATTTGGAAAGATGAATCTTGCACTATCATGCGGTAATCCAATGGAAGGGTTTGAGTTTAGCGTATGCCTGGAAAACGTTATCTGCCATCATGCATAGTGCCAAACATCCAAGTGTGGAGGAGTTGGTGTTATGGTATGGGGGTGTTCGTCGTGGTTGGAGTGTGTTCCTCTTATTGCGCTTAAGAAAACTGTGATTGTGAATGGATATGCACACATTCTACAACATTGTGTACTGCGCACTGTAGAGGAACAATACGAAGGCAATGGCTGTATGAGCATGATATTTCCCCCTGTCATAAAGTAGCATCCGTGAGGTAATCGATTGTGGACAATAAACATTGTTGAAACAGACTATCCTCCGCGGAGTCCCTACGTGATCTCAATGGAACACATTTTTGGATGAGTCAGGGCTTCGACTTCCGTCCAGATCAATGCTTTGAAAATCACTTCTCCTCATCACTTCTCCTCTGCTTTATGCTTCTGAGTAAGGAAGCGCTACTATTCCTCTTCAGAAATTCAGATACCTCACTGAAGGTGTCGTTAGCAGAGACCAAGCTGTCACAAGTGGGAGAGGTGGACACACCTCACATTGATGTCCGCTAGTTGGTGTGTGTATACTTTTTACTAGAAAATGCATGTATGTCGGTATCATCTGTTTGTAGAGCTATGCACGAACTCGAACTGAACACTTACGAAGTACCGTACTGAATGAGTTGCCTAACTGAGATAAAAGTGCTGTACGTTAGTAATGCAACTGGCTATAGCAGTCTGTGTATGAGGGACAGTGCCGTCTTGAAGTTATCTTACTTCCCCAATGACGGAGCCATCCGCCATGTCTACCTTCGTCAGGGTACTTGAACTCGAAGAACATTCCATTTTACGGTACTGAAAATCCTCATGAGCTACTTCAAGAGTCTCTGCATGATGCGAAAACAGAAGCTTGTTTTTCAGTTAGTGTAACACGAGTTACTGGAGTGATCTTTTTCCGCGAAACTTTTATGCCTGATAGGTCAGTCCAAGAGCACACACAGCCAATGTTTCTATCACTGTATGTAATTGAACGTCGCGTATATTCGTATAGGACTATCAGGCATGTGACTTCTGTGTACGAATCATGATACAGAGTGGATCGGGGAGATTGATACCTTGAAACACTTCACTTTTAGTCTGCTATATAATAGGACTTCAATAAACTTTCTTACTATATTTTGAAATGGTAGCAATCACTCTATGAAAACAGCAGTCTTTTTGTGAAAACACAAAAATTACTCCGGAAAAGCTGGGAACAAATACTCAGTTCAAATGTAAAAGTGTTGCAGTCGAGAAATCATGTCCACACTGCCTTTAATAGTCCATGTGGTACATGATTACTCTACTAAACGCCAATACTCAGTAGCTGAAAAAAAATTGGGAAGGGGTGCTCACAAGAACTAGTTGCAAGCTCAAAATATCTTGAAACATAAACTGTGGCCTGCTAACACAAATTTCCATTTTCAACTAAGAGAACTTGTTAAGACTTCAAAGAAACTCAGTTCATTCGCAAATATCACGCGTTCGGTGGTAGAAGACCTTCCGTTTCAATGAACAACATGGTGCACGACCGATGAAATAAGGTTTAACTGTCAACGCTTTATGTAACTTGTACGAAACATATTTAGAATTTTACTCACCGCAAAACACTCTTGATGAAGAATTAACTATATCTTCAAAATAGCTTTAATATATTATACAGGACGAACACAACCTCTTGTCTCACAACAAAAAAACTGTAGACAATATCGGAAACTGCTTATCGCAATAAATAAATCATTAAATACTCAAAATCGAATAAAACTATTAAAACGCAAGATTACAAGCAAATTACATTACTTAAAAATTTCATTAAGAGACAGTTGTTCTGAACACGACTCATAATCTTCAAATAATTAGCGAGACAAATCTGAGCACTATCATCACAGTCTTTGACAAACAGCCGTGAAACTCTATTGGAAAAAAAAAATCCAACCATTTGGTAGCACATGTTAGCGCTCCAATCTGTTGGTGTGTAGTAATAGATGAACGAAATGATACCAATAGAGAAATTGTTGTTTTTGATGCTGTTACTTTCACATTTCCCAGTCCTTCCTCGTGGTGGTTGATTTTTCCAATACCAAAAGGAAAATTTAATGAAACTAATATCCCAACTCCTACTATTGTGAACATAAAATAATTAAATCGGAGTGCAATGTAATATATGTGATTCACAATAGCCGATTCGTAATCACATCACTGAAAATCCTTTGAGATGATAATTGAGGTACGACCTGAAATATTTAAGTACAAAAGCAACTGACTGTTAGTATATCTGCGTGCCTGGCACTTAATTTTTAATGTTTTATGTCGATTTTAATACATTCAAAACTAGGCACGACTTTTACATTCTTGGGTATTTGCCGTTGTTTATTCTTATAAGAGAGCTTCTGGCTTTTTCCTTCCTTTTACGCCACACGAGTGCCCATACTCTCTATCTAGTCCGCTTTCCAGGTATTAAAATGTGTATACCCCTTCGAGGTTCTTCTTTTCCTGGCTGTAAGATTTGATACGCCGGTACGTTCATCTGTGACGCTGACGCAGTTTCTTATTTATGTGCATATCTTAATCTGGAACTCGCTCGTATCCCATTATATTCAGTACAAAAGCCAGTCCTAAATCTCTTTCAGGTATTACTGCTGCAACATCAATGGATCGTATTGTGCTAGTTTCCTGACCTTGACAAACAAAAACCGTCGTTTATTTACTTTATTCCGATTCCAATGAACAAGTAAACATCAGTGCTAACAACGGAAGTTCTTGCCTTACACCTATCCCGGTTTTCACTTACTATACAAATCTGCCAATACAGAGAATTTTCATTCGGTTTGTAGTGAGGAGGTGAGTTTACAACCCTCTCTGTTATCGATGCCAACCTAACTAAAACCGGAAAAAATTTCACCTCTAATAATGAAAGGCTTTTATTTGCTAATAACGGCAGAATGAGCTACGAAATACGACCCTATTTGCGGTTTCAACATGCTTCTTCATTCCTTATACACAACGGTTCCGCAGTGTGTTTATACACGCCAGCCGCCTGGCGACGGTGCAGTAGTGGAGTGACAGGAAAACCGTGGGAGTTTCGTGACTCACTGTCTTGGTCTGTACCGTCATCGTACCAGCATCAACTTCCAGATTACATTTTTGACAACTTCCGACCTATGGCAGAAACAGAAACGCAGTATCATACAAACATGAAAATGTTTGGCAAAAATTTAAATTTGCTACAAAATTATTATCATACAGTCTGACTCATGTCTAAGGTGACATAGTTAGTCTAAAAGTGATCAACTTATCATTACAAAATAACTGTGAAAACAGCTCTAAATGTAACCAGGTACTGGTTACAAGATAATTCAAACAACAGTTCTTACCTGCGAAAGATACATGGAGGGCTCAGGCGCGCATTTTTCTACTAACAACCTCCCCATCGCACCCCCCTCAGATTTAGTTATAAGTTGGCACAGTGGATACGCCTTGAAAAACTGAACACAGAACAACCGAGAAAACAGGAAGAAGTTGTGTGGAACTACGAAAAAAAAGCAAAATATACAAACTGAGTAGTCTATGTGCAAGATATGCAACATCAATGAGAGTGTGAACTCAGGAGCGCCGTTGTCCCGTGGTTAGCGTGAGCAGCTGTGGAACGATAGGTCCTCGGTTCAAGTCTTCCCTCGAGTGAAATGTTTAATTTCTTTATTTTCGCAAAGTTATGATCTGTCCGTTCGTTCATTGACGTCTATGTTCACTGCAATAAGTTTAGTGTCTGTATTTTGCTACCGCACCGCAAAACCGTGCCATTAGTAGACGAAAGGACGTGCCTCTCCAATGGGAACCGAAAACATTTGATCGCAAGGTTATAGGTCAACCGATTCCTCCACAGGAAAGCACGTCTGATATATTCTATACGACACTGGTGAGGGCATGTGCGTCACATGACAGGAATATGTTGTCGACCCACCTAACTTGTACACTTGGCGAATGGGTAAAAAGATTCTTCTACCTTTAGGTTTTCTTGTGGATGTGGTAATCACTCCCAGAAAAGTGATGAAAACATAAGAGTTTGTCACATGAACTGCCACATATGAATGCAACAGTCTCACAGTCGCACAGTCTTCTCTGTGCTCTGTCAAAACATATGTTTTTAACGTTTTCAAATTTTTCCGTGTGTAGACCGTCAAATCCTGCATATGTCCAAGCAAATCTGAACATTTTCTGGAATTTTGGAGAGCGAAGTTGATTATGCGTGAGTGCCTGAACTTTGTTAATTGACACACGATCACGTAAGCAATACTGCTCTGTGTACCTGTGCAGCTTCGCAAAATAATTGTCTGAAAAAAAAATTTAACTTTTCACTCGAGGGAAAACTTAAACCAAGGACCTCTCGTTCTACAGCTGCTCACGCTAACCACAGGACCACAGCGCTCCTGAGCTTACATTATCCTTGATGTTGCCTATCTTTCGCATGGACTACTCAGTTTGTACACTCCTGGAAATGGAAAAAAGAACACATTGACACCGGTGTGTCAGACCCACCATACTTGCTCCGGACACTGCGAGAGGGCTGTACAAGCAATGATCACACACACGGCACAGCGGACACACCAGGAACCGCGGTGTTGGCCGTCGAATGGCGCTAGCTGCGCAGCATTTGTGCACCGCCGCCGTCAGTGTCAGCCAGATTGCCGTGGCATACGGAGCTCCATCGCAGTCTTTAACACTGGTAGCATGCCGCGACAGCGTGGACGTGAACCGTATGTGCAGTTGACGGACTTTGAGCGAGGGCGTATAGTAGGCATGCGGGAGGCCAGGTGGACGTACCGCCGAATTGCTCAACACGTGGGGCGTGAGGTCTCCACAGTACATCGATGTTGTCACCAGTGGTCGGCGGAAGGTGCACGTGCCCGTCGACCTGGGACCGGACCGCAGCGACGCACGGATGCACGCCAAGACCGTAGGATCCTACGCAGTGCCGTAGGGGACCGCACCGCCACTTCCCAGCAAATTAGGGACACTGTTGCTCCTGGGGTATCGGCGAGGACCATTCGCAACCGTCTCCATGAAGCTGGGCTACGGTCCCGCACACCGTTAGGCCGTCTTCCGCTCACGCCCCAACATCGTGCAGCCCGCCTCCAGTGGTGTCGCGACAGGCGTGAATGGAGGGACGAATGGAGACGTGTCGTCTTCAGCGATGAGAGTCGCTTCTGCCTTGGTGCCAATGATGGTCGTATGCGTGTTTGGCGCCGTGCAGGTGAGCGCCACAATCAGGACTGCATACGACCGAGGCACACAGGGCCAACACCCGGCATCATGGTGTGGGGAGCGATCTCCTACACTGGCCGTACACCACTGGTGATCATCGAGGGGACACTGAATAGTGCACGGTACATCCAAACCGTCATCGAACCCATCGTTCTACCATTCCTAGACCGGCAAGGGAACTTGCTGTTCCAACAGGACAATGCACGTCCGCATGTATCCCGTGCCACCCAACGTGCTCTAGAAGGTGTAAGTTAACTACCCTGGCCAGCAAGATCTCCGGATCTGTCCCCCATTGAGCATGTTTGGGACTGGATGAAGCGTCGTCTCACGCGGTCTGCACGTCCAGCACGAACGCTGGTCCAACTGAGGCGCCAGGTGGAAATGGCATGGCAAGCCGTTCCACAGGACTACATCCAGCATCTCTACGATCGTCTCCATGGGAGAATAGCAGCCTGCATTGCTGCGAAAGGTGGATATACACTGTACTAGTGCCGACATTGTGCATGCTCTGTTGCCTGTGTCTATGTGCCTGTGGTTCTGTCAGTGTGATCATGTGATGTATCTGACCCCAGGAATGTGTCAATAAAGTTTCCCCTTCCTGGGACAATGAATTCACGGTGTTCTTATTTCAATTTCCAGGTCCGCCGCTCGTGGTCTCGCGGTAGCGTTCTCACTTCCCGAGCACGGGGTCCCGGGTTCGATTCCCGGCGGGGTCATGGATTTTCACCTGCCTCGAGATGACTGGGTGTTTGTGTTGTCCTCATCATTTCATCATCATCCCGGAAAGTGGCGAAATTGGACTGAGCAAAGATTGGATAATTGTACGGGCGCTGATAACCACGCAGTTGAGCGCCCCACAAACCAAACATCATCATCATCATCATCATCAATTTCCAGGAGTGTGTATTTTGCTTACTCTTCTTTCATAGTTCCTCACAACTTCTTCCTGTTTTGTCGAGTGATTTGTGTTCAGTTTTTCAAGGCCTATCCACTGTGCCAACTTATAACTAAATTTGAGGGGTGTGCGATGGGGAGGTTCCCTTGTAAGCACAGTTATTACACGATACCCACAGTAATCTACGTTATGATGTTGAAATGTGTGTGAGATCTTATGGGACTTAACTGCTAAGGTCATCAGTCCCTAAGTTTACACACTACTTAACTTAAATTATTCTAAGGACAGACATACGCACCCATGCCCGAGGGAGCAGTCGAACCTCCGCCGGGACCAGCCGCACAGTCCACGACTGCAGCGCCTGAGACCGCTCGGCTAATCCCGCGCGGCTTACTTGTGTCGTCTCCGCGGTTACTGCCTACTAAGCTGTCACCGCACACTCATGTTCACTTTGTTGTGATACTCACCAACGTTTTAGCTGTAGGTAGAGACGAAAAGGAGAGACAGCTCCTTCATAGCGCACTCTGGCGGATGCGACTAATCGAGCCGTCGTTTGTCAGGTCTCACACGCGTTTCGTGTGGTTGCTTTGCTCATTCGTCTTCAGGTCAAAGTGATACACCCGTAGCTCCTCTTCTGCGTTTAGGCGGCTTAAGAAGTCTTCTAGATTGCATTGACACACCTCCGACATTTCCGCTGTTGCTTCGCTGTGGTGGTTTTTCGAGTGGGTGTGAGGCGTCGCGGGACACTGCTGGCAGCGACATTTTTCGTGTTCAAAATGTCCCGTAAGGCATTAAAAAATGATCCATGACTAATTATCACGTTTTCCACAGGTACCTTGATTACAGCTCCCCAGTTTTCTAGTTCAACGGTCTCCATTCCTCTGGCAATTACCTATGAGAGAGGTGGTCTGCCACTTTTGCTTCCGTCATGCATACTTGCGGTAGTGTCTTCGCCTCCTGATCAGTGTCATTTCATGATGCGTTGTTGGAGTCCACTTTCACCAACTCAGCATAGAATGCTGCAGCGTAGTTCCCTTTCTCCCGCAGAAAAGGAGTTATTGCACGGTACACCTTACAGTGGACTGTCCCATTTTATTTGCGGCTCCTCTATCGCAGTGCTACGACACGGATTGAAGATTTCGACATGTACTAGATTACTGCAGACACGCAATTACACACTAACAAAAAGTTAATTACGTAATTTTATGTTTTCGAGGTGGTAATTAAATTTTCTCTCGGTCTCATACAATGCGAAACAAATCTCCACCGACAAAATTTCGGAGGTTGCTCAGTGATATTCTATCTATTATCAGACTTCTAACCCACAATCCTGAAGCCTGAACCCAGAACTCGGAACTTGGAACACAGTGAATCCAGAGGCAACAAAAATCTCATTTCCAATACTTTGTGTGACTTTTAACACAATTTAAAAATCTAAAATGCTACCATAATATACTCCTTAACTGATATACTCTTTCGTTTAAAATTTATCACAACAAGACATGTATTAGTAGTACTACAGTCACAACCTGTGAGTTTGTCTTCAAGCAGCGTAACTGATAGTGCACATATACCCGGACTTTATTCATCCAGTATTAGAAAATGACTGAATTTAGCGACTTCCCACAAACTTTGCACATAATTTGAGCTGTATAAGAAGTATCTTCTCACTGATCCCCATGACAAAATGAATAATGAATAAAGTTTATCTGTCACCATATTTACTCTATTCATGAACCAGACACGACGTTTTAACTTATTACATGCGTACTATCGACTCAACACAGTTTGTAGACTATGCCCCCATATGCCGCTGAACTACCTGTAAAATTATATCATTGTAGTGCACACAGTTCAGTAAACAACACGTCACAGACATTTAGAAGCTTGAAAAAACAAGCTTCTGGTGGCGAGGAGTAAAATTTCAGCATCAGGAATGCCGTTTTAATTTCTAAGCTTTTTAATACTAACATTATTCGAAAACTGCTTTGCGCATAGTATCTACATACATCACTGACCGTACGTGAAAAGTTATGTTCTTAAACTACACGTAATTTAGGGGATATGACGACATAAACACTGACATGCGTGAAAAACTAGCTTTTGCTGAAAATGAGGCTCCAATTACCCACACTGGATTCGTCCAGAACATTGTCTCGCTTACATATTTAACGACAAATATTTAATACATTAACTCACTTGTTCAGTACTAGGTGGTTTGAAGCTATTTTATACGTGGGAGTTGTATTCTTTAAAGAGTCTGGGGTTTACTGGTTGTCGTAGAAGGGATCCTTGGGTACTGGTGGAGAAATGGGGTAGGTACAATTTATTAGTTTGTCACGCCAATTATTTTATTTGTAGGAAAATACTCGCACTAGAGTGGAAAGATCAGAAATGTAAGAACAGAAAACATAGCGACGTTGTGTCGCTCTTCGATGGTATTGCCTCTGAGCACTATGGGACGTAACATCTGAGGTCATCAGTCCCCTAGAACGTAGAACTACTTAAGCCTAACTAACCTAAGGACATCACACACATCCATGCCCGAGGCAGGATTCGAACCTGCGACCGTAGCCGCGGCGCGGTTCCAGACTGAAACGCCTAGAGCCGCTCGGCCACAGCGGCCGGCTCTACGGTATTCAGTGGACCCATAAACGAGGCGCATTTCGGCAAACTCTGCGCCAGTAAAGCGAACCGTACTGCTCTGTATCAGTCTTAACGAACAACTAACTTTAGCCGAAAAAAAAGACGAAATCAAGCTGTACTGAATGCAATCTTGACGTGCAAGAGTAATGTGGGATTCACTGTTGACAACAAGAAATACCGTGAGTGAACGGAACATGTGCTTCGAAATGAGGCACTTAGAGCATACCGGTGCAATACAAAGATACGTTGGGACCATCGGAGACCACACGCCCTTAAACCAAAATACATCCCTGAACATTCTTCAAAATTTTATCTGCATCTATGTAAATACTCCCCAATCCACCGTACGGTGCTTGGCACTGGGCACCCTGTGCCGCTACCAGTCATTCCCTTTCCCGTTCCACTCGCAAATAGAGCGAGGCAAAAACGACTATCTATATGCTTCCGTAAGAGCCCTAATTTTTCGTACCTTGTCTTTGTGGTTCTCACGCACATTGTACACTACTGGCCATTAAAATTGCTATACCACGAAGATGACGTGCTACAACGCGAAATCTTTTGCTACCGTACTCATTTCTTCTCCCTCCCGGATCACTCTCAATCCATATTCTATACTTACTGGACCGTTCATTCCATTCTACATATCATTTAATTCTTTAGCACTTTCACCGAGTATAGAAATGTCCTCAGCGGATCCTATCATTGATATCCTTTCAACCCGACATGTTAAGATTTATTCCCGTTACGTTCGCGTGTGGGGAACTGGGAGAATGCCTCACTGCATGCTATAAGTTTTGTAATCTTTTCTTCGTTGCAGCGACACGTGGAGATTGTAGTATATTCTAGATGAGTTTCCGTAATCTGCAATAACGAGATTCTCTACACTACTGGCATTTAAAATTGCTACACCACGAAGATGACGTGCAACAGACACTAAATTTAACCGACAGTAAGAAGATGCTGTGATATGCAAATGATTATCTTTTCAGAGCATTCACACTAGGTAGGCGTCGCTGGCGATACCTACAACGTGCTGACATGAGGAAAGTTTCCAACAGATTTCTCATACACAAACAGCAGTTGACCGGCGTTGCCTGGTGAAACGTTGTTGTGATGCATTGTGCTAAGGAGGAGAAAAGCGTACCATCACGTTTCCGACTTTGATAAAGGTCGCCGGCCGCTGATGGCCGAGCGGTTCTAGGCGCTTCAGTCTGGAACCGCGCTACCGAGACGGTCGCAGGTTCGAGTCCTGCCTCGGGCATTGATGTGTGTGATGTCCTTAGGTTTAAGTAGTTCTAGGTTCTAAGGGACTGATGACCTGAGATGTTAAGTTCCATAGAGCTCAGAGGCATTTGAACCATTTTTATGATAAAGGTCGGATTGTAGCGTATTGCGATTGCGGTTTATCGTACCGTGACATTGTTGCTCGCGTTGGTCGAGATCCTATGACTGTTAGCAGAATATGGAATCGGTGGGTTCAGGAGGGTAATACGGAACGCCGTGCTGGATCCCAACGGTCTCGTATCACTAGCAGTCGAGAAGACAGGCATCTTATCTGCATGGCTGTAATGGATAGTGCAGCCACGTTTTGATTCCTGAGTCAAATAAATGGCGTGTGACGGGGGCCTCCGGTAGGGTAGACCGCTCGCCTGGTGCAAGTCTTTCGATATGACACCACTTCGGCGACTTGCGCGTCGATGGGGATGAAATGATGATGATTAGGACAACACAACACCCAGCCGCCGAGCTGAGAAAATCTCCGACCCAGCCGGGAATAGAACCCGGGCTCTCAGGATCGACAGTCTGTCGCGCTGACCACTCAGTTACCGGTGGGCGGACATCCCTGAGTTAACAGATGTGGACGTTTGCTAAACAACAACCATCTGCACGAACACTTCGACCACGTTTGCAGCAGTATGGACTATCAGCTCAGAGACCATGGCTACTGTTAACCTTGACGCTGCATCACAGACAGGAGCGCTTGCGATGGTGTACTCAACGACGAACTTGGGTGCACGAATGGCAAAACGTCATTTTTTCGGATGAATGCAGGTTCTGTTTACAGCATCATGAAGGTCGCATCCGTGTTTGGCGACATCGCGGTGCACGCACATTGGAAACGTGTATTCGTCATCGCCATACTGGCGTATCACCCTGCGTGATGGTATGGGGTACCATTGGTTACACATTTCGGTCACCTCTTGTTCGCATTGACGGCACTTTGAACAGTGGACGTTACATTTCAGATGTGTTACGACTCGTGGCGCTACCCTTCATTCGATCCCTGCGAAACCCTACATTTCAGCAGGATAATGCACGGCCGCATGTTGCAGGTCCTGTAGAGGTCTTTCTGGATACAGAAAATGTTCGAGTGCTGCATGGCCAGCACATTTTCCTGATCTCTCACCAATTGGAAACTTCTGGTCAATGGTGGCTGAGCAACTGGCTCGTCACAATACGCCAGTCACTATCCTTGATGACTGTGGTATCGTGTTGGAGCTGCATGGGCAGCTGTCACTGTACACGCCATCCAAGTTCTGTTTGACTCAGTGCCCAGGCGTATCAAGGCCGTCATTACGGCCAGAGGTGGTTGTTCTAGGTACTGATTACTCAGGATCTATGCACCCAAATTGCGTGAAAATGTAATCACATGTCAGTTCTAGCATAATATATCTGTCCAATGAATACCCTTTTATCATCTGCATTTCTTCTTGGTGTAGCAATTTTAATGGCCAGTAGTGTATATTGGCGGCAGTAGAATCGTTCGGCAGTCAGCTTAAAATCCCGGTTATCTAAATTTTCTCAGTAGCATATCCGTCCAGAGATTCCCATTTGAGTTTTCGAAGTATCTCCGTAACACTTACGTGTTGTTCGAACTTACCAGTGAAAAATCGAGCAACTCGCCTTCGAATTACTTCGATGTCTTCCTGCATTTAGACCTAGTATGGATACCAAACACTCGGGCAGTACTGAGAATAAGACGCACCAGTGTTCTATATGCGGTCTCCTTTACAGGTGAACCACACTTTTACTAAAATTCTCCCAATAAATCGAAGTCGATCATTCGCCTTACCTACCACAGTTCTCACATGCTCGTTCCATGTGATATCGCTTTGCAGTGTTACGCCCAGATATTTAAACGACTTGACTGTGTCAAGCAAGACACTAGTAATACTGTATCAGATCATTACAGGCTTGTTCCTCCTACTCATTCTCATTAACTTTCATTGTTCAAGATTTAGAGCTATATGCCATTCATCGAAACAACTGTAAATTTTGTCTAAGTCGTCTTGTATCTTCCAACAGTCCATCAACTTCGACACCTTACCGCACACCACAGCATCTTCAGCAAACAACCGTAGATTACTGCCCACCGCGTCCGCCAAGTAATTTATCTACATCACGGTAGAATTCTGGTTCACATCATTCAGTGTACTATTTTGACCACTATTAAAAGACTACTTTTAAGTAATTTTTCCAAAAGGGGCAATTAATATTTGTTTACGGTAGGTTTTAAGACAGGAAACTTAAGAGCAGAAATTCGTAACGGTTTCACTACTGGCAGAAACAATGGAAGTGCTCTACCCCGAGCAGCAAGTGGGAAGGATGCGAGAAAGAATTTCGTGCATTCCTGCACGGAACCACTCCCCATTGATCCGGTGGTTCGCTCTCGTCGGACACGTCATGCAGGCGCCTCGTAAGAGCGGCGGGAAACGAAGCTTCGCGATGTTCCCGCGGCGCCGCAGCCGCGCTGGCGAGGAAATCGCGTGCGAGCCGGACATATAGTCGCCACTGCCGCACCGCACGCCAGCCACCACATGCACGGAGCCAGCCAGTTCGCGAGTTTTCAAACAACTCATGGCCAAGTAGGGCAGCTGCTGTGTTTCACCTGCTGCGTTCCGTTTATAGCGGATAGTCGCATGCGTCATCTATTCGTAAAGGCTTAGCGACGAATGGCGGCCATTGCCCGGTGGCACACTACTTGCCCCTTTTTTCTGGTTAATTTCTAAAAGGTCCAACATTTGCTATTTCTGCACAGCAAACAACTTCATACAGTTTCTAATAACATTAATTATGAAAATGTTTTGTATTACAACTGTTAGCACTAATAGATGTGTGAAGCATATTCAAGATCTAGTCTTCGTGTCATTAAAAAAATACACTGCCGGAGAAAAGCAATACACCCTTTTAGCGGTTTACAGTTCACTCAAGATTTATTATTGCAACAGAGCATATAGAGTACATGAAATGATTAGATTTACAGATCAGTAGCACGAGCGGTTCTGAGGTGGCAAGTATCGACGCATGCTGAAACACCCATGCCGGCCGGAGCGGCCGAGCGGTTCTAGGCGCTATAGTCTGGAACCGCGCGACCGCTACGGTCGCAGGTTTGAATCCTGCCTCGGGCATGGGTGTGTGTGATGACTTTAGGTTAGTTAGGTTTAAGTTGTTCTAAGTTCTAGGGGACTGATTACCTCAGAGCTTAAGTCCCAAAGTGCTCAGAGCCATTTGAAACACCCATATTAGTACGTGGTGTAGCCTCCTAGGACGCCAATGCAAGCACTGTCTCTGGCATCCAGTCGGACGCACTGATGGTGAATCCGGTCCTGGGATACAACATTCAACACCTGGTCTACTTGTTCACGTAGCTCTGTAAGAGTTGATGCTTGACGAGTCCCACGGGTCGCTTCTTGTCCCACCATATCCCACACGGGCTCATTTCCAGACAACTCTGGAGATCTTGCTGGCGAGGGAAATTGCAGCACATCCTGGTTCAAAATGGTTCAAATGGCTCTGAGCACTTGGGACTTACCTTCTGAGGTCATCAGTCCCCTAGAACTTAGAACTACTTAAACCTAACTAACCTAAGGACATCACACACATCCATGCTCGAGGCAGGATTCGAACCTGCGACCAAAGCGGTCACGCGGTTCCAGACTGTAGTGCATAGAACCGCTCGGCCACCCCGGCCGGCAGCACGTCCAGAAGAGGACGTTGAGTTTAACGGGAAATGTGTAAGCATCACCTTCCTGTTGCAAGAACTGCAAAAGAACGAGTCTAAAAACGTTCTGTACGTGCAGTATGCTCGTTAGTATCTCTCCTGGAAAAAGGAAGGTACGAAGATTAGGAATCAACGTCATGACGACATCGGGCACAGTCTCTAATTGTTCCAAGAATGGAACCATCGCACCGTTAGCGTTGAGCGATTTATTGAAATCATGGTACACCGAAATCAAAACGGCCGGACACGGGTTTGAATCGCCGTCCTTCCGAATGAGAGTCCAGTGTGCTGACCACTGTGCCATCTCGCTCGGTCCCCTCCTGAAACAAAAAAGATGCACGACAGCTGCAGCTTATCACAACCCGCACCATGAAACCTCGGGTGGGGCCAATACGTGAGCGACAGAAGCAAGCGACAGCACGCGACAGCTTCACGCGACAAAACACAATCGCATGTGTAGTTACGGAAGTGTCCTACGTGAGCGACATCTGTGTCGCTGCCTGTCTCCCACTGCAACTGGCGACAATTGAATTCAAACGTGTCTGAATCTTATCGCTGCAGCGTGACACAGAGCGACAGCCATGTGTCTTCTTGGCAAAGCAGTGGAGTGGACGAGACGGCAGCTATAAATTACTTAACATCCGATTTTAAGAAGACTATTTGGAGAAAAAAATTGACTTTTCCGCAACCTATGCCTTGATATCCTTAAATGATAGAGTTCAGAATTTATATTCGTTATTCGTCATAGTTCCTGTTCAGCACGAAATTGAGCACATGGCTGCACCAAATTTTTAAGAATTTGCAGAGGTGAAATCACATTGTGTAGACTTTCCGTACAGTTCATTTAAGGCTATAGAATATTACGTATGAAATGTAACCAATATATCTAAATTGTATTTAAAGTTGAGACCGGCATGATATCTCTTTTCATTCTTGAGATACTGGTTGTATATCCGCGGACGGGTCGCTAGCGGCGCGTCCGAACCTTTCCTGCGCTTCGGGAATCAAGTGGTCGTAAAACTCGTCGTATCTTATAAAAGGTTTAAGATATCGAAACGACGAATTCTGGAAGTGACAGCACGCAGAGAGGTTTACTGTATCATATGATTAACACTCGATACATGTTTGTAAACGCGTAAGCAGCGCGAAAACAAGACTCCCTATAACTTACACCATGAGGCTTTGTCCAAATGTTCATAGCCAAACAAAGGGAGAGAAACAGTTAAATGTGGTATCAAATAGACCAACATGGGATCTAGTTTGACATGAAAATATTTAACTGCTTGAAAATAATCAGGGTAATGAACGATAACTTAATTAATAATCTGAGGAATAATGGAAATATCTCACGAAAAGCTGCTGTAAATGAAGTGTCAAAAATTTCATCTGTTCGAGACCTAGATTTGCATATAAAAATATACATTGGTGCGCTATTTAAATGTCTGCTGTAAATGAAGTGTCAAAAATGTCATCTGTTCAAGACCTAGATTTGCATATAAAAAGATACATTGGTGCGGTATTTAAATGTCAATAAAGCTTCCTTCGAATCAAGTACGTTAGGAAGGCAAACGAGGAGTCCGTAAAGTCATGCTTTCTGAATAAAACTTAAAATTCAAAAATTGAAGTCGGTCAAATATTTTATGAAATGATTTGTGTAAAAGAAATAAATAGAGAAACGTTCTACGTGCCTTTGAGTTATGCTCGAAATCATGAACAGAAAATGAGGCACACCAAACGTTACCCTAATGTATTTTATTTCATACTTTTAGTCAAATCATTGCATAAAACGTTTGACTATCTTTTCAAAAATGTTGTAAGCTTTACTTTTACAGAGTATTTAGTGCAATTGAAACACTTGGCCTTAACACTGACTGCTGATGAATTAGGTTCGCAACATCAAATATCTGTAAAATTTCATAGTTCATTGTATTTGGTTAGGAATTAAATGTGTGTGATATACTGGGATAGGTGTGTAGATCAAGTTCATTGGCAAGACCTTAAAAATATACTTAGCAATGCAATGTACACAGTCTACGTAGAACTTACTATGCAGAATCGTAACTGAGTAAGTCAAAATATAACAATGGTTGGGAATCAAACCCAAGACCTATTTTTCACATGTAAATATCAACTGTATATGCTATCCCTAGACCACAGCTATTGTTCACTGATATCAATTTGTGTGGTTATGTTTGTATTTAGCGTAGTTAGTCATGTAATAGTCACACCTCCACATTTACTAGCTGTTAAAAGTTCTTGATCATGTAAAAAAACATTCGTATTTAATTTATTGATGAGATAGTCGACTGCTCCTCCGCTCATTCACGTGTATTCGAGGAACTTGTCTGGTGATCTTCGCAGTTGACGATACTTATGAAATTCACCACGGAGATTCCTCCCTTTGTTAATGTCATGCACAGCATTCCTTTTCACCTTATTTTCTGAAGTAAACCTAATTCTGTAGCCTTACTCTCCAGCTACAGAATTCTACAGGTGAGGGACGCCGTTTTATAGAAACAGCTGGTTTGCTCTAAGCAGCTCTCTTGTAGCGTGACATGATCGCTCGCACGCTGGACACACAAGGTTTTCGCCAGATGTTGCTGCTTGTCGCTGGAGTGTCGCGTATCCAGAAGTCGCTCGCTGTTGCTCGCTTCTGTCGCTCACGCAGGACACGGCCTAAGAAACAGTGCTCGCCACGTCTGCATCGTACAAGCGAACGAGCGTAACTTCCGAGTAGGCGGGAATCTACGAGATGAATTCAAGTTCTAAGGCCTCCAATTTTTTTTCTCCGGACTGGAAAGAGATAGAAACATGCGCATTGTTTTAAAATGAGGCCGCGTTCATTGTCAATACATCCCAGAGATGGCAGCACCATACGGCAGATGGAATTTTACCGCCAGCGGCGAGAATGAGAACTGTTTTAAATACTTAAAATGTCGACGTTTTCCTTACTTGAACAGCGTGCGATCATTCGTCTTCTGAATTTGCGTGGTGTGAAACAAATTGAAATTCATCGACAGTTGAAGGAGACATTTGGCGATGGAGTTATGGATGTGTCTAAAGTGCGTTCGTGGGTGCGACAGTTTAATGAAGGCAGAACATCGTGTGGTTGTCAAACTGAAACAACCTCGGGCTCGCACAAGCGGGTCTGACGACATGATCGAGAAAGTGGAGAGAATTGTTTTGGGGGATCACCGAATGACTGTTGAACAGATCGCCTCCAGAGTTGGCATTTCTGTGGGTTCTCTGCACACGATCCTGCATGACGACCTGAAAATGCGAAAAGTGTCATCCAGGTGGGTGCCACGAATGCTGACGGACAACCACACGGCTGCCCGTGTGGCATGTTGCCAAGCAATGTTGACGCGCTACGACAGCACGAATGGGACTTTCTTTTCGTCGGTTGTGACAATGGATGAGACGTGGATGCCATTTTTCAATCCAGAAACAAAGCGCCAGTCAGCTCAATGGAAGCACACAGATTCATAGCTACCAAAAAAATTTCGGGTAACCGCCACTGCTGAAAAAATGATGGTGTCCATGTTCTGGGACCGCGAGGGGGTAATCCTTATCCATTTCGTTCCAAAGGGCATTATGGTAACAGGTGCATCCTACGAAAATGTTTTGAAGAACAAATTCCTTCCTGCACTGCAACAAAAACGTCCGGGAAGGGCTGCGCCGTGTGCTGTTTCACCAAGACAACACACCCGCACATCGAGCTAACGTTACGCAACAGTTTCCTCGTGATAACTTTGAAGTGATTTCTCATGCTCCCTACTCACCTGACCTGGCTCCTAGTGACTTTTGGCTTTTTCCAACAATGAAAGACACTCTCTGTGGCCGCACATTCACCAGCCGTGCTGCTATTGCCTCAGAGATTTTCCAGTGGTCAAAACAGAGTCCTAAAGAAGCCTTCGCCTCTGCCATGGAATCATGGCGTCAGTGTTGTGAAAAATGTGTACGTCTGCAGGGCGATTACGTCGAGAAGTAACGCCAGTTGCATCGATTTCGGGTGAGTAGTTAATTAGAAAAAAATCTGAGGCCTTAGAACTTGAATGCACCTCGTAAGTTCATCGCTGAACACCATGACGCACCATTCCGTCTTGCAGGTGATTCTCTGATGGCACCATTCGAGTCATGCAAGTCGATGCTGTGGCGTGAGTGGAAGTCGGGTTAAAGGGGAGCGTACTCTTAGTCTCACCGCTAATAACCGGTACGCAACAGTTGTGTTGACAAGTCTGGCGTCACAGGGCCTCTTGTTTGTGCTGTCATAGCTGTGCAATCTGCCACTGCAGCCCTTACAATACGATGATCATAGCGGCTGTCTTTGTTGTGTGGACGTCCAGAACGTCGTCTATGGATGTGAGAATGTTCACGTGACATTCTTTCTGCGTAGTAAAGACAAGGTCACGTGCTTCTTATCGCGGAAAGAATGAACGCAGAAGCTTTGGAATTTTCGTCTCGTCAGTTGGGAAGTTAATATGAGCGTGACATTACCATGGAAAACCAGAACCGAAATATCACAACAGGAATTTCAGTTTGATTACCAAAAATTGCAAGTCCTTTAACAACATAAATTCTTCTCTCTGCCTTACTACCATATTCCATCCTGTTTGCTTTAAGTGATATCTCAACAGACGAAACCAAAAAACATCTCTGTCTTCGCTGTAAGTCTTCAAGAAAGCTCCAAAACTGACGCGGCACATCCAACTTGTATGGCAGTTTCCTGAAAAGGCTATCCCGCTACCTGGAACGCCACTATCAGTTGTAGGAAGCACGAGTGCGTCTCCGTATCAAGGTTGCCTGCTTGTTTCACACGTTACCGCCACACAGAGCCTTTTGGCTGTGAGCATTACCTATTAAGAGGTATACACGAATGGCGCTCTGGTAACCATGACACTACACTATCTGTTGCCAAACATCGTTGAAAGCAATATCAGTTCATCTACTATCCTCCAGGTGGCATATGCCTTCATAGAATCAAAATCGTCGTCGTCTTTTAATGTGCACTATTTTTCCGGCAGTGTGTACTCCGCAGAAAAACTTTTAATGACGGTTTCTGTTTCCTACAAACATACTGCAATATTTCACGTAATGACCGTTCACTTCTGAGCGCCTGTGGGAATGTTGAATATGCTCTTTCCATTCCTCTCCTTACAGTTTCTCCATCTGGGAAACGTTCCCGGTGAACAACGGCGATCCTGACTTAAGCTGAAAACCTTTTCCCATAATTACTGCTCTGTTCTCCCATATTCACGTTCGTGACTTCTAAAGTTGTGGGAGAACAAATTACTTCCATCTTTTTGCTATCCATCCAAAAATTCTTGTCCGCTTAATATTCGTTGTTCTTCGTCATTGTCGGTAAGTATTTTCAGTACTTACCCACCTTGTACCCAATTTGCGATAAGAGAGTTTTCCCGCGACGGATGAGTAAATGGTGGTACAAAATACGTAGCCAGGGTATATTCAGATAGTGCAACAAACTATTCTGCAAATAACAGGCAGTTTACTTCAATACACTTTTTCATATTATTCTAAATTCTTAGTATTTTTCCAACATGCAAATCAAGACAACTATGTTCAATGTAACAACCTGTCTTACACCCACTTTTATTTTAAAGAGCTTAAAAGTTTCTCCTATGAACATCGGTTTCGAGATTGTGTTTGTAAGCGTTTCACGGATTACATATACCACTTTAGGTTTAACAAAAAATTCCTAGATTACTTTGTCTCGAGTTTCCCTGTAAAAAGAGTCAAATACCTTAATTAAATCCACGATTGTTACCACCTGTTTAGAATTCAATATCTGTGACGGATTAAATATTTCAAATTAAACGTCTGTTCTGATAATCCTTTACTTCTCGTTAAATTTTTTCCTTATTTACCCTATTTACAATGCAGTACATCACTACATGAATCCCCGGTTTCTACCTGAGGTCCCAGAGCTAATTATAGTTTGTGAATGTTATCGTTGTTCGCTAACGCTTATCGAAATATGATGGCATATCCGATACGTTTGTGTACAGCGATATTTTCAGAAGCTGTGTCAGCCGTGGCACTACAAGGGTGATCGAGTGTTGTCAACGCCACCATGTCGATTGTGTCATCTGAGAGCAGCTGGCTTTGTCATTCTGTTACCTTTGCCCTCGTTAACTACCGATCACAGAGAGTTTTTCACGCTTTCTGAGTTCATTATGTAGAACATTTATGAAAATGCAACTGTTTCTCTTATCATAGACCATATCACTCTACCTCTAAAAGGTCATGCGACTTAGAATATTCCAATTGTGGGTAATATTAGCATTTTGGCAAAGAAGGAAATTACGTTGTGATTCAAATATTTTAATTACGAAGTCTGAGGCACGAGTAGTATGAACGTGATTATTTCCCCCTTGATTTATAGTAATTTCTTCGATCCATTGGCCATGAACCAGTAAGATAACGTCAAGCTTTAACCGTTAAATAATCAACAACGATATTGCTCCGTTCTTTTAAATTATTTCTTGAAGACTTTCAGCGAAGACAGAGATGATTTTTTGTTTCGTCTGTTGAGATATCACTTAAAGCAAACAGGATGGAATATGGTAGTAAGGCAGAGGGACTTGCATTTGTTGATAATCAAACTGAAATTCCTGTTGTGATATTTCGGTTCTGGTTTTCCATGGTAATGTCACGCTCATATTAATTTCCCAATTGACGAGACGAAAATTCCAAAGCTTCTGCGTTCATTCTTTCCACGATAAGAAGTACGTGACCTTGTCTTTACCACGCAGAAAGACAGTCTGTAACAAAATAATTTAAGCTAAGGCTGCTATACGTCTTGATGGGTATTGGACGCTCTTCAGATATACTAAAAGGAAGGAGACATTCAGTGTAGACTGATCCAGCCTCAGTACAAATTCAGCTGAGAAAGAATCACTAAGCTGAATGATTCTACCACGTTACTACTACACGAAACCAATTCGTGCAACAAAATATATACGCATTGTGCAATTGGTTGTAGTTCAGTCTGCAAGATCATGCAGATGTGTAGTAATTTTAAATTAACTTTGTTCTAAAGGCCCCGGGCAACCTCCACTACCATTCATGAAAGAATTAAGGAAGACACTGGCAGCTGAACTAAATGGCGTGTCATAAATACGTATCTTTGAACGTGACTTATTACGGACAAACAGAGGAAAAAAGAAGAACAACAAAATCAGAAGAAACGAGAAGATTACTAAATGACACGTCGGCTTGAACTGAATAAGAATGAACACAGTATTTAATACCGTCACTTAAAAAGCGCAAGAATTTATAAACAGAGTGGAATTTATAAGGTGACAGGTAGTCGACCTACAACGACCAAGCGCACTTATGTAACGTCTCGGAAAAAAGTCATATAAAACATTGATGCCTTTTCCACCGAAGGCACGCAAGTGAAATGAAACGAGCGTATGGCACTGTTGGCCGGGAGTCCCCATATCCGTTCGACCGCCGAGTGAGAGTCTTCTTTGAATCGACGCCACAATGGGTGACTTGCGTGTCGTTGATGAGAATTAAATGATGATGACAACATAACACACAGTCCAAGAGCAGAGAAAATCTCCTACTCGGCCGGAAATCGAACCCGGGTCCGCTACATGGGAGACAAGCACGTTACCGTGCAGCTAAGCAGTAGGACGGCACGCAAATGGGAAAACTGGAGTTAATCAATAAAACTATCTTCTTCTGATAAGAACGAAGTCATTTGTAGAAAAAAAAAGGAAATATTTTAAATGATCTGCACTGTGGAATCACCTTTTCATATCTTTGGAACGCATAATTTTTCCTAATTTAAAAATTCTTACTGAGAATAACAAATGTGTGTATATTCACACTAAAGGGCTGACAGTTTTCATATACACTCCTGCAAATGGAAAGAAGAACACATTGACACCGGTGTGTCAGACCCACCATACTTGCTCCGGACACTGCGAGAGGGCTGTACAAGCAATGATCACACGCACGGCACAGCGGACACACCAGGAATCGCGGTATTGGCCGTCGAATGTCGCTAGCTGCGCAGCATTTGTGCACCTCCGCCGTCAGTGTCAGCCAGTTTGCCGTGGCATACGGAGCTCCATCGCAGTCTTTAACACTGGTAGCATGCCGCGACAGCGTGGACGTGAACCGTATGTGCAGTTGACGGACTTTGAGCGAGGGCGTATAGTGGGCATGCGGGAGGCCGGGTGGACGTACCGCCGAGTTGCTCAACACGTGGGGCGTGAGGTCTCCACAGTACATCGATGTTGTCGCCAGTGGTCGGCGGAAGGTGCACGTGCCCGTCGACCTGGCACCGGACCGCAGCGACGCACGGATGCACGCCAAGACCGTAGGATCCTACGCAGTGCCGTAGGGGACCGCACCGCCACTTCCCAGCAAATTAGGGACACTGTTGCTCCTGGGGTATCGGTGAGGACCATTCGCAACCGTCTCCATGAAGCTGGGCTACGGTGCCGCACACCGTTAGGCCGTCTTCCGCTCACGCCCCAACATCGTGCAGCCTGCCTCCAGTGGTGTCGCGACAGGCGTGAATGGAGGGACGAATGGAGACGTGTCGTCTTCAGCGATGAGAGTCGCTTCTGCCTTGGTGCCAATGATGGTCGTATGCGTGTTTGGCGCCGTGCAGGTGAGCGCCACAATCAGGACTGCATACGACCGAGGCACACAGGGCCAACACCCGGCATCATGGTGTGGGGAGCGATCTCCTACACTGGCCGTACACCACTGGTGATCGTCGAGGGGACACTGAATAGTGCTCGGTACATCCAAACCGTCATCGAACCCATCGTTCTACCATTCGTAGACCGGCAAGGGAACTTGCTGTTCCAACAGGACAATGCACGTCCGCATGTATCCCGTGCCACCCAACGTGCTCTAGAAGGTGTAAGTCAACTACCCTGGCCAGCAAGATCTCCGGATCTGTCCCCCATTGAGCATGTTTGGGACTGGATGAAGCGTCGTCTCACGCGGTCTGCACGTCCAGCACGAACGCTGGTCCAACTGAGGCGCCAGGTGGAAATGGCATGGCAAGCCGTTCCACAGGACTACATCCAGCGTCTCTACGATCGTCTCCATGGGAGAATAGCAGCCTGCATTGCTGCGAAAGGTGGATATACACTGTACTAGTGCCGACATTGTGCATGCTCTGTTGCCTGTGTCTATGTGCCTGTGGTTCTGTCAGTGTGATCATGTGATGTATCTGACCCCAGGAATGTGTCAATAAAGTTTCCCCTTCCTGGGACAATGAATTCACGGTGTTCTTAATTCAATTTCCAGGAGTGTAGTTTAGCCTATAGATTCTAACTGGTCATTGCGTTGTCATCAGCTGATTAGCAGATGTCTGCTGGCACTTACACCCGACGTACACGTGTCATTGGGCATAATTACATGTTTCATGGATAATTTATTTCAAACTTCGAAACATTAGAACGCTCGGTGTCTGCCTAGGGAGTCATAATACAGTTATAGTCTTGATCAGTTGTAACAGACATTTTGTAAAGAGATGTTGGTACATGATTGTTAGAGACTCTTGTGAGAATACCTGCCTCTCTCTCTCACCACGACCCCCTCACACACATATGCACAGTAACAGATGCACACACACACACACACACACACACACACACACACACACACACACACACCGCACTATTTCATTACTGTCTGGTAGTAGATTTGAGAAGGACAACGACTGGTGTAGTTGTTACGAGGTACCCTTACCAATGACGAACGTAGGGAGGGTTTCCATGATCTGAAGACGACCAATTTTTTTACCACTTTCTGTACAATAATCGTATATTGTCACAAGGTGTCAAGGAGAACTTTCCTGTTTTAGTTCTTAGCCTCTATGTTGAGTTCCCACAATCTATCTGTGAGTGAAACTGAATACATTTATAAGCTGGGAAAACATGTGAATTAAATTCTTTTTGAACTGTTGTGTTGTTAATGTCTCAAATTATCTCCCTATATGGTGAACGCGTGACGTAAGATAACTTCTATAATAAAATGTTTGAAACGTTTAGCGTTAATCTACGACTATATTACACCACATGCCGGTTTCTGTTTGTACCGACCCTGTGACAATCATATAAGTATGGTGCTTTCCTAATATCAAAGCTTTTGATTCCTATAACAACTGTGATTCTTCTGAACAAGTAAATTTCCGAGTTAACGGAACATACTGCTGCATTGCGCACAGTTAACCAAAAAGTCTACCATGAAGTGTAAGAACTGGCAGGTTAATCATCAGATCGATAGTTAAATTTTGTAAATTCTGGCTTGATCTTTATACACATTTCGGTCTAGCAGCAAATCAGAACCTGTATAGATAACTGTCCATAAGTGTTGTCACACACCCTATAAAATGCGGTCGAACTACCTCGTGCGTTGACCACAAGAGTTGTCTTCCTGCAAAGGTAGCGTTTTGCAGTTTTTCGTACAGAAATTGGCGACAAGTAGTATCTGTTAATTTTTACGGAAGTACTTCGCCCTATGGTTTAGTCGCTCACAATTCCTGCTCTCACATTGATACTAAAATTACTTGCTTCCCTTTATTTGCACCCACACGTCACTATTATGGTGATCACTCCTCATCCGCGAATAAAATAGAGCTGTGAACTGTAAACTTCAGCGCTCATCTTATAAGCCACTGAAAAAATTGTAATCTGTTCTGTTAGTCTTGTGACCTCAGGGCTTGCAGGGTTGTTCTGGAATAGGAGGTAACACAAAAGAATCTTTAAAGATTTTCGACGTTTTCTGCCAATCTATCTGATAAGGATCCCATATAGCGCAGCAGTACCATACAAGTGAACGGACAAGCGTAGAGTAGGCAGTCTGTTCTGTGCGTTTATTGCATGTTCTATCTGTTCAGCAAATAAAACGCAGTGTTTGACTCACCTTCTTTACAACATATTTTTCTGTGATGGTACTGATTAAAGTATTCGTAGCCGTAAGATATTTAGTTGAACTGACAAGTCATATAGTAGTGTGAAATATTCCGTAACCTAAATTCAACAGAACAATTTCAGTACTTTTGTGCAGGAGCTCACCTTCCTTCAATGTCAACAAGATAACGCAATACCACATTTTGCCGGTGATACCTTGATCTATCACGACACCAGAGGGCGTTCATCTGTTGACCTAGCCAGCACGTTCTGTAGATCTTCACCCATTGGGAACATCTGATCACATGTTGCCGATTGACTGTCAAGCCAACGAGTCGTCAACTACTGCAGGTGTTGAATTCTGATATGACGGAGTTGAAGCAACCTCGAATGACGTATCTGTGTCTGTCATCCGGGTTGGACTCGACGGCCTGCCGACCTAGAGCTACTGTTGCTGCCACGGGAGCAGCCCTGCTTAGTAAATTTCGTATCTAGTGTATCCTCAAATAATCTATAAATTTGGTATGATGCTTATCCTGTTGTACTGTACACGCAGAATAAGCGAAACTTCGTTCTTTGATGTCCTTAACGATGTTCCATATAAGGGACGTTCAGAAAGAAACGACCCGGACGCATAATTACAGAAACCAGTACCTGTACCTGCTGAACTGCTTAACATAGCTAGTCTCTGGAATTTTATGAGACAGTCATTCACCGGAAGGTGCCACAGTTGGACAACTTCTCGAAAGCCAGGGTCAATACTTCTAACACACAGGTACTGGTTGTTGTAATTATGCCTCCAGCTCGTTCCTGTTTGAACGCCCCATATATTTAATAGCCAACAGCATAGTTATAATAAATCTTATACCAGACAAAGCGACAGAAGAAATTGTTATTGAGGTTGTCCAAGGAATTATTAAGTGATTCTTTGAAAATAGTGTCGTTAAGTTTTTAGAAAATACGCTATACTCAGTTCCGCAGAACAAATAGTTTATTATCAATTAATCTAGCATACGTAAAGGAGTCAGTAAAGACGATAGACGAGTCTGTAGAGTGGGTAGACTGCTCCATCATTTTGGGTGTACATGTTGGCGAAAACTTGAATTGAAAGAAGCTGATTACTCAGCTGCTGGAACCATTGAATTCACCTAACTTTGCAAACACGCTGAAGTAGGTCATCGAGCACTCGGTAAGCAGGATCTCACTCCCAGGTAGACAAGAAACAAAGCATGTTTTAAAAAGAACATAGAATGGCACTTTACAGCTGTATAGTGAACTGCTAAGTGATAATAGATTCTGTTCGTGAGTATAACTGATTCTGCTCGAGCACATACATGGTGACAATTATTGAACTATGAGAAATAAAATCGCCATAATTCCTGAACGGTTTGTGTTAGGACGTTCAAATTGCAGGACTGTCCGCTGGGCATGATAGGGATTATTAAGCCCATGCATGATTTGGTTTAGCGACGAAGTCCAGCCGCGCGGGGTTAACCGAGCGGTCTATAGGCGCTGCAGTCATGGACTGTGCGGCGCGTCCCGGCGGAGGTTCGAGTCCTCCCTCGGGCATGATTGTGTGTGTTTGTCCATAGGATAATTTAGGTTCTGTAGTTTGTAAGCTTAGTGACTGATAACCTTAGCAGTTAAACCCAATAAGATTTCGCACACATTTGAACATTTTACGAAATCCACTCTCATTTGGATGGGTTCGTCAATAACCAAAATTGGCGCAACTGGAGAACTGAAAACCTTCATTTGGAGATCGAGAAGTCTCTTCACCCTCAACGGGTGACTGTGTGGTGTGCAATGTCCAGTTACGGAATTATCGGTGCGGTATTCCTTGATGGCACGGTACGTGAGGGTTTTGAAAGATAATGTCATCCTTATTATTCAAAGTGACCTTGATGTCAACAATATGTGGTCCATGCAAGCCGGAGCTCGACCCTATCGAAGCAGGAGAGTGTTTGATGCCCTGGAGGAGCACTTTGGGGACCGCATTCTGGCTCTTGGGTACCCAGAGAACGCTGGTATGGGCCTCGACTGGCCTCCATATTCCCCGGATCTGATCATATAAGACATCTTTTTATGGTGCTATATTAAAGGCAAGGGGTACAGAAATAACCTCAAAACCAGTGCTCAGCTGAAAATAGCCGTTCAGGAGGCCATCGACAGCATCGATGTTCCGCAACTTCAGCCGGTCATACAGAATTTCGCTATTCACTTGCACCACATCGTCGCCAATGATGGCACATATATCGAACATGTCATAACCTAGATCCGAATATCTGTAGTGACGTTTACATGTTGTACAAAAAGTGTGTGCATGCCGTAGTTTGTAGCTAATTTATGTTGTTTTTTTTTTTCACGTAGTTCAGTAATTGTCACCCTGTAAGTACCACGATAAGGACTGTAACTATTGCTTTAGATTTCGGGTGTGTAGCTGCATTATGTCAGCTTCTTCTTCTAACATTTCGGCTGTGTATCGTTCAGCCACCTTCAGAGTGAAGCGAAGTACCAGCGCTCCAACACTCGCTCCGTTCCTCTAAACCGGCGGACCACGTCACTGTGTATGCGGCAACAGACACACAGGCGCCAGAGACGTTGATCGGTGACAGAGAAGTACAACATACATGCATGAGTTGTATCTGCGATTGCGCAGTGAATCCCCGCTGGGATCTCGATGTATCACTGAGATCTGCGCCGGCCGGTGTGGCCGTGCGGTTAAAGGCGCTTCAGTCTGGAACCGCGTGACCGCTACGGTCGCAGGTTCGAATCCTGCCTCGGGCATGGATGTGTGTGATGTCCTTAGGTTACTTAGGTTTAATTAGTTCTAAGTTCTAGGCGACTGATGACCCCAGCAGTTAAGTCGCATAGTGCTCAGAGCCATTTTTTTGAGATCCGCGCTGCCGCGACGTCTTTGTAATTTCATTACAGAAAGCGCCGGATTCCATGATTTATCCAAGCTGAAGCAGCTATTCTTTTAATTAAATTAGTCGCCGTGCAAATTTCAGTTACCTCTTTCACAAACGAGTCCCAGAAAAATGCAGTAACGCTAGAATTTCGACGTTTTCGCACAAGGTTGACTTGAGTGACCTGTATCACTATAGCGCTCTGCTACAGCCGATTTATTAGGCTGTAAGAGCCTGATATACGTGCGGTGGATTATACGAATCATTTGTCTGGTGTATGAAGGGCGACAGTCGCCGGGGATCTTGTATAAAATAGCCTTTCTGAGCATCAGATAATGTTTAATGGAACCCAAGAATGCTGCTGTCTTCAGTGTAGGACGAGATGTCACTTACGTTATGCTTGCGAATGATCCGACTTATTTCTAACGACAGATATCCCACATATGACAGGAAAGCTAATGATTTGAATCTTTCTGTGTTTTCTTCTGCATTGCTTATAGTGCATCTTTCATTTCATTCATTTCGCCATCCGTACCCGCTGTGGAGAATACTCTCTTTAAGCGTAGACGCTCGTCTTGAAGCCTGCTGTCGTCAGCAGTGATGTGTGCTCTGTACACCAACATTTGAGAACACTCATCGTCTGCGAAGAACGATTGTAGCTATTTACACGTAAGTATAAATCTGTATCCGTCGGTTTCCGTTGGGATGTGCAGTATATCCGTTAATCACGATCCGATGCTCGAAAGGCTGAGGTACACAAGATCATCTGCGGATGTGTCCTTTCATACACCGGACAGACGATTCGTATAATCCATGAAAGATATAAACAACACCGCAGCTATATCCGGCTCTTACTGCCTAATAAACCGACTGTGGCAGAGCGCTATGGCCATACAGGTCACTCTAGTCTCTGATGTACGAAAACGTCGAAATTTTTGCCTCTGCTTCATCTTTCTGGGACTCGGTGGTGAAAGAACAGGCCCATACAACTAAGAACTACATAAACATAACTGACCTAAGGACATCACACACATCCGTGCCCGAGGCAGGATTCGTATCTCCGACCGTAGCGCTCGCGTGGTTCCAGACTGGAGCGCCTAGAACCGCTCGGCCACAGCAGCCGGCGTGAGGCGTGGGTTTAAAGGGACGAAGGGAGTATAGGAGCCTGTCTTTCGGCTCACACTGAAGGTGACTGAACGATAGACAGTCAAAATAGCAGAAGATGAATATAACGGTGACACGAAGTCACGCAGGTGAATGCAATTGGGTTTTAAGACAAACTATTTTATGCTTTTTATCGTTAATATTGAGGCAGTTGTTTGTCGTACCACATATATTACGACCTAGACCACACATATGTAACTTATGTACTCTGATACGGTTGTCACATTTTCTTCTACTTTAATTTATTTTATTGTTATCTATATTAATTAATTATTATTAAAAAAGTTCTTCCACTGTTCAACTGGACATACGGTTGTATGCAATACATTTGATGTGTTGCATGGCCTTTTGCAACTGTGTGGTATGGTTTTACGAAAAATAGCGTATGTATATGTTCATATATCATGCTATATTCGAGTAAAACAGTGAAAACTATTAACAACAGCATGACACAGGATGAAGCATATGTGCCCTAATGTTACATATAGATTTAGTGATATACAATATGACTTTTTGGGCCACTTAAATAGTAACATGATACCTGTCAATTGTTAACGTATGTTCTGTATTTTTAATAGTATATTTATTCTACTCATTGTACAGGGGCCTGAAGATGGCATCAATGTAATGCCGAAACTGGTAGCACATAGAAGTTCATAAAATAAAATAAATTTCTACAATATATACGGCTGTTGGTAAATTATTGGATCAAGAAACACGCCATGGAGGTTGTTCTCATTCGGAAGATACGGTGTTTTGGCTGTCGTTGCTATGGACCCTAAGAGCTCATGTATTGCCTGTCCCTCGCACTATTCTGCTACGTTCGTCGGATATAAGCCCAGACAAACCACAGACGAACCAACTTCCTAATCTGTTTTGCGTACTGCCACTCAGTAATGTCATACAATAATTTTCTGGGTGAATATCATCACGTAGAAAGAAGTGATTGCAGGAGAACGAGCAGTAACAACAATATCTGATGTCTATTTTTGCTCTTCAGGGACTTAAGGACTTTAAGAGCAGCTTCACACTATATAATATGTATATTCCTCGTAAAGAATCCATTATAATTTAAGACCCAACCAGGTAACCGAAAGCGTTAATGTGGTGCTTCCAGGATTCAGGGAGAGGAGCCTTCTCGGATCGGATCTGCTTCACAGATTAACGACAAGAGCTGGTGAGCTGGGCTGCTTGAAGGTGGCTTTTAAGCGGTTTTCACTTCCACCAAGGAAAATACCGGGCTGGTACAGGTCCCGCCTGAGGTATACGCTAAGGAAACATTACATGTTGACTTGAAAATGAAATTTACTATTGACGCAGACAGATTCGGTACGCAAGTCCTGTCTAAGGCGCTGAGGTCATGGACTGTGCAGCTGGTCCCGGCGGAGGTTCGAGTCCTCCCTCGGGCATGGGTGTGTGTGTTTGTCCGTAGGATAATTTAGGTTAAGTAGTGTGTAAGCTTAGGGACTGATGACCTTAGCAGTTGAGCCCCATAAGACTTGACACACATTTGCACAACAAAAACCCTGTAGCGTGGTAGGGGGTGGGCTGTGCTTGCGTCAAAAAGGGCTTTCAGCAAACAAGTGCCACTACGACAGCCCATTCAGAACCAGATTGGTTGGCCAAAACTCCCTGCCCCACACCGGCGCCACCCCGAACTGGCCGAAGACCCGTCTCACTGCGTTTGGCCGTAATAACGGCCTTGATACGCCTGTTCTAAGTGCCGTCAATGCGAACAAGAGGTGACCGAGACGTGTAACCAATGGCACCCCATACCATCACGCCGGGTGATACGCCAGTATGGAGATGACGAATACACGCTTCCAATGTGCGTTCACCACGATGCCGCCAAATACGGATGCGACCATCATGATGCTGTAAACAGAACCTGGATTCATCCCAAAAACGACGTTTTGCCATTCGTGCACCCAGGTTCGTCGTTGAGTACACCATCGCAGGCGCTCCTGTCTGTGAAGCAGCGTCAAGGGTAACCTCAGCCATGCTCTCCGAGCTGATAGTCGATGCTGCTGCAAACGTTGTCGAACTGTTCGTGCAGATATTTGTTGTCTTATAAACGTCCCCATCTGTTGACTCGGGGATCGAGACGTGGCTGCACGATCCGTTACAGCCATGCGGATAAGATGCCTGTCATCTCGACTGCTAGTGATACGAGGCCGTTAGGATCCAGCACGGCGTTCCGTATTACCCTCCTGAACCCACCGATTCCATATTCTGCTAACAGTCATTGGATCTCTGAAAAGCTAATCATTTGCATATCACAGCATGTTCCTCCTCTCGGTTAGATTTCGAGTCTGTAGCACGTCATCTTCGTGGTGTAGCAATTTTAATGGCCAGTAGTGTACTTTTGTCTTTAAGGGGAGACAGTGGCAGTCTAGCTCTGATACTGTTCTAAATCCATATCTTTGCCATTTTTGTTCCTTCTCATTGAAATTTTGCACCCTTATGTATAGAGATCTAATATGATTTTTTTTTAAATCAAAATTTTTAATAATAATCTAATGCAGTGATATAATTTTGAATTTTTTATTGCATATTATTTTAAGGTACACTTTTTCATAATTTCGAGGCAAATTTGGCAATTTTTTTTTGATGGTGAAATAATCTACACTAATAGGTGTACAATGAAGTGCAGTAACCTTTTGGTAAATTAATGCTATTATTTTCTGTAATATTTTGGATTCGAACATTTTTTACAAACAAACTTTTCAATATATTATCAACCACAAAACTGTGTATAGTGTCTCGATTAAAATTTTGTTCCACTTAAATATTGCTTCAGAGTAAAAGAATGGGTGTGCCAAATATCATTGCAATCCTTCCTGTAGTTTCTGATATATGTGTTCCTGAAAGCAGAAAACCTTAAGTTGTAGAAAAATCATTTTAAATTTGGATGAAATTAAAAAAAAAAGCTATCATACCTTAGTTACAACTACCCATATCCTCTACAGCTCTTTTAGCTTCTCTGCTTCTTTGCCTAGCAATTTTTGTATGTTCTGGACAGAAGTCTCCGTCTTCGCGATTCTTTGCTTGTCGATGATCTGCAGTATCTGCTCAGTGAAGACTCCAGGTGTAAAGCGCAACTTGCTGAGGATGTGAAGTCTTGCCACATTCCCATCATTAAACACTGCTGCAGCTTCCAAAGCAGAAATCTTCACCAGCAAAGTGGAAACAAACACAGTCTTTGGACATCTTTTCCAAATAAGAGCATTGAATCTTTCATTTGGGTTCTGTATTTTCCCATGCAGACATTTTTCTAGCAGTTCTGGTGAAGCCAGTGCCCTAAAATTTGGTTTAATGGCCATTGAAACCTAACAAGGAAGGTTATTTTTATGGGTATAAGCTTCCCCACTTTCCTTACTTTTCAAAAATTTGCACCATTCATTAGAACAGAGGCCATGTTGAGGTGTAGTGTTTGTCGACAAGTAATGAAACCGAATAGCCCATACTGCTTTCCTCATACTGTCCAAGCTTGTGAGGTTACTTCTAATTCCAGCACCATAATAGGCTGTCAATTCTCTTCTTTGTTAGTCTGTTTTTACCTCCCAGTGGCTTGCCTTTATTGTCTGCAACAAGTCTTCGGATTCGTCCACCCATCCTCTTCTGAATATGGTCTAAACACTCCAGTGTCTGAATAGTGCAATCTTTTCCATAGGGCTGACTTTCAACTACATTCGTCGAAGTACTAGGGTCTCCATCTCCTAGATATTGTACGTATCTTACTCCATACTTTTGCAAAGATCTATGAAAAATTAATTTCATACATGCAGCTTCCATCCCACCACTGGAGCCTGCATAATTTCTGCTTCAAACAGCTTTCTGGGCTTCTTGCCATTCTGTTTCTTTACCTGCATCAATATATTTCTTGTGCAAGGAACATGTAGAACATTATTTAGACATCACCTCTAAGTCTAATACTTTTCTAGTGTCGTCACTAATGATTGTTGAAACTCCATGCTGTGATTTATGCCCCCTCTTCATCCAAGAACTGTCACAGGAAACTTCTATATCGTTGCTATTAGTTGCTTCACAATTTTCTGAAATTCCACCCAGGACTGCCATTTTCATGCTCTCTTCACTTAATTCTGCAACTGCATTGAGGAGAGCAGTATTCCTTGCAGAAAATTTTAGGGGAGGATGAGGTATGTTCATAATTCCACATAAAAGGTTTCCACCATCTCTTCCAATCCCTATAGATCTTAGTCCATAAGCAAATCTCATATTGGCTTCATAGATTCTATAACTAACCTTTGATATCTTGGATGATCTGTCAGCATCACAGTTTTGACACAAAATGTGCAATGTGCTAACCAAACCTTCTCTCTTTCCATCATCATCCAAATCCACATTTCCCCCACAAACAGAGCACTTGCAGGCTTTTCTAAGTGCTTCTGCCACCGTTTCCAGATCCACAATTCTAAAACCTGTATTTCTGTCATGATTTGTTTTTTCTGACACGATCCCTGTCCCAAGTTTTATTTCAGATGCACTTGGAGATAAGCTAATGTTTGCATCTGCAGGCCTGACCCTAACCTCAGTGTAAGTTTTTCGCTTTATATTGGAGATATGGGACTTACTATATTTTTTAAAAACTTTACCAGGCCCAGGCATTGTAAAAAGGGATCAACAGATTCAACCTTGCACAAAGAATGGCACAATAAATCAAGCGTCACTCGAATTCTACTGAACAGCACAAAACTTGACATCTTGGATATTCGGGAATCTAGCCGGATGTTCGCGTCGTTCTCACACGATATTCCAACAGCGTGCCTCGCTGTCTTCTTCAGGTGCTACCTGAGACTGGTGCGAGAACGACGCGAACATCCGGCTGGATTCCCGAATATCGAAGATGTCAACAGATCGCCGGGAAAGCATGAAGAATTACAGCACAAAACTTGTTTACAACACTTCACAGTGTTCTATACCACACTGATTTCATCAGAATACGTCTCCACAGCTTTCGTTAAAACACTGCTGTTATGTATACAAAAAATCAGAGTCTTCTAAAGCTGTATTTTCTAGGTTCACATGCCAAATTCTGCAATAGAATTTTTCCTCCATTTGGTACATTGAAAAGCACGCTTGGCACATTACACTGCTTAGGGTCTTAATTTTGTATGTCATTTGTAGTTCAAATTTCAAGGAAAAAATTTGGGATAATAATCTCAATTATATCCACTATCAAATAAGCAAGTAAAAATAATTTGTAAATTTTTCATTATTTCTGCCACGGTCTCCCCTTAAGTTTTGCACCCCAGACTTGGCATCTTGTAGTGACTGTCGCGCGGCGTAGTTGACTGCCGGAGGTGACGAGCTATGTCGGTGCCCGCGGGCAGTGCCGCAGGTGGAGATCGCGGGCGGGCCGGACCTGTACGTGCGCGCGGGCAGCACGGTGTCGCTGCGCTGCGAGGTGCGGCAGGCGCCCGACGCGCCCGCCTACGTGCTGTGGTTCCACGACGGCGAGCGCGTGCTCGACTACGCCGACATGCGCGTGGAGCGCGCCGCCCCGGACACCACCGTGGCGCAGCTGTCGGTGCGCGACGCCGCCCAGCGCCACTCCGGCAACTACACCTGCAGGCCCAGCAACATGCAGCCCGCCACCGTCTTCCTGCACGTGCTCGACGGTAAGGCTTCTTCCGACCCAACGCTGCCTCAAGATGTTTGTCTTCACAGGTACCCCATAGCCTTCATGAGATGCTGGGTAACGTAATGAAGTTGTCAGACCTGTACTCTGGCAAGAGGTAAACATGGCGTTAGCATTCTTATCACTAACTAGCGATCCGCCTTGGCTACGCACGGTTAGCACTAATTGCCACCCGACCACAACGTTGCTGCACTTCGCCTCCCGCGACCACTGTTGGGAACGTGCGGTGACATTACGGTAAAGAGATACAGAGGTGGTTAAGGAGAACGCGTTGCACTGTGAATGGATTCAGAACATTTGTGTAGATGCTACTAAGTGCTTCAGCGTGTGCTCATGAAATATTTATGTTGACTATACTACAAATATAGCGCCATTCTTATCCATCAGAGATCATTGGAACGGCGGGATGTTCCACGGGACTGGAAGAAGGTCCAGGTCATAGCAATCTATAAAAAGGGTAGAAAATCGGATGCACATAATTACCGGCCAATTTCACTGGCAGCGATTTCTTGTAGAATCATGGCACATGTTTTGTGTTCAGACATATGTCCTCTCTAGACTCTGAGAAATTCATCTGCAGAAACCAGCACGGTTTTAGGAAACAGCGGTCATGCGAGACACAGCTGGCCCTCTTTGTGCATGATATACAACAGGCTCTACATACCGGCTCCCAGGTTGATGCCATATTTCTAGACTTTCGAAAGGTGTTCGACTCAGTTCCGCACGGTCGCTTGCTACAAAAAGCGAGCGCTTACGGTCTATCCGATGACATATGCGGTTTGATAGAAAGTTTTCTAACAGACAGGGAGCAGTATGTCTTCCTGAACGGGGTAACTTCAACAGAAACAAGAGTAACTTCAGGTGTGCCCCAGGGCAGCGTAATAGGTCCTCTGCTTTCTACCATTTACATAAACGATTTGGTTGATGGTTTTGACAACGGCCTTATACTGTTTGCCGATGATGCTGTAGTCTACAGTATCACATGAAAGCTGTGAACGAGCCAATGAGGATTGGCAGAAAATAAATGCGTGCGGTAAAAACTTGCAGTGATCTCTCAATATTAGTAAGTTTAACCTACTGCGTATAACAAGGCGAAAATCCCCATTAACGTATGTGTACAAAATAAATTATCAGTCTCTGGAAGCGGTAACATCAGTCAAGTATCTGGGTGTGACTATTCTAAATGATCTCAAATGGAATGATCAGATTACACAAGTAAAGGGTAAGGCGAACTCTAGATTGCGGTTTATTGGTAGAATCCTGAAGCGATGCAGTCCTTCAACAAAGAAAACAGCTTACAACATGTTAGTTCGTCCAGTCTTGTTCGTCTGTATGGGACCATTACCGGTTGGGTCTGATTCAAGAGATTGAAAAGGTCCCAAGAAGAGCGGCAAGATCCGTGACTGGTAGATTTAGCCATCGCGAGACCGTTACAAATCTCATAGAAAGTTTGAAGTGGGACACACTTGCAGATAGACGACGCGTTAAACAGAATGGGCTGTTCACTAATTTCCGAAATCCAATCTACATCGAAGATGTAGAGCATATATTATTGCCACCAACTTTCAAATCGCGTAATGATCATCATTCTAAGAAGGGAAATAAGAGCTCGTACTGAGGCGTTCAGACAGTTGTTTTTCCCTCGCCTGATCCGCGAGTGGTACAGAGGGGGAGAAATATGACTTTGGCGTGAATTGTGCCCTCCGCCACTCACCGCTTGGTGGCTAGCTGAGTATACATGTAGATGTAGATGTAGAAATATTATGATCAAAACTCACGATAAGCCAACCGAAGCGCCCACTCTCCCAGGTGCAATAATATTGTTGTCGACTGATAACTAGGAGCTTCCAAAGAGCAAGTCAATGAGTGACGTTCTAGAGCGTTAACGAGTCTCATCACACGCTCTTAATTCGATTCTTCAGACTACAAACTCCTCAGTCTTTTAGCCACTTCGGTGTATTGAGGAACACTCCGCTGTTTTCTTTGCATTTTTATTCGTAAACATAACCGAGTTCTAATTTAATAAGGAGACACTCACACCATAAAACAAACTCAATAAACCTATTGAAACAAGCAAAGCAATTTCGTTAAGATTTTAATACAGGCAGCGAAATCAGTGAATCGAAATATCCAAGCCAAGCAAATTCAGTGGTAGTTTGTATTCTTAAAGGTAAGATTGCGGCTTTTAATTCTGTAACTGACAGAAAGTAAAATGGATTATTAACTTTAAATGTCCGGAAAAACTAATGCAGAGAGAAAGGAATATAAAAATTGGTTATGGATATAAGGAATACTGAAACAGAAAGAGCATATTTTTTCGTTAAATATCTAACAGGAAATACCTATTTGGAACAAGGAAACTGAATCCCCATATCACATTGTCTAATGATGAACCATAAGCTCAACAGAATATAAGTACTTGAAACGCGGATATCAGAAAAATAATGGGTGCAGTACAAACTATAGTAGATTAGAAAACCAGAAATAAGGAAGACATCAACTGCAATACAGAGATAATCTCAAGAGTAATGGCAAAGAAGAGATTAATGTTCTCTGGATTCTTCTACGAAATGAATGAGAAAGTGCTAACGAACTAATATTTCCGTATTTCAGGAAAAAGAATTTCACCATAGCATGGGTTTCCGAAATAAGAAACGAACTAGAAAGAAACAACAAAGAAACAGAATTTACAAAAAGAAACCTTTAAGGATAAAATATTATCTTTAGAGGGCTTTCAAGGCAGAAAAAAGAGGAAACTGGGAACAATAGGGACAGAAGTAAGGGGAAAAAAACACATAGGAGAAGATGCATGGGTGTTGGAAAAATCGGAAATAGCAAAGGAGGAATAGGGACTGAAGATGCTACGTGACTCTAGTTGGTCAATACGAAGAAACAAAGAAACAACAGTTCTTATAGGCATCATCAATCGGACAAACATTAAAGAGGAAATTAGAGGTGTAACTGTTATCATAGACTTAGCTTTCCTCTCGGCATCTCCCAGCTGTTTTCCACCTGTCCAGTACTGAACCAGTATCTTTCACATTGTCAGCGTTATCAATGCTTTCCACATTACTCTCTTCCATCTACCTTATCTCCTAACCTTCTAATTTTCTCGATCTTCCTCTGATCAGTCAGCTTCTTTTCCGTTTTTACTCATATTCGACAGTAACGTTACGAGAAAATTACTCAATTTGCTATCAATAAAATATAAATTACTTAAATTTTTATCATGGGCACTATGATCTTGACTCACTAATATCTTGGATTAACTGTAGAAGAGAGCCCAAAGTCCCTAATGTGGTCACGCGACATAAACGCTTAAATAAATAAAGAAGAGGAGAACTTGCATTGTGATACTGGACGCAGTATGTCCAACACTGATAAAAGCAGCATGACCTCATGTCCGAAGGAGGGCCAATAGGACCACTAATGTTCTCTATAGATGAAGTACGAACATTACGAGAGCTATTTATGGCTGTGGTCGCTCCTCGCCTCCAACAGTCCACCACGTTTTATTCAGCCAACCGGCCCCCTGTAGAACTCTGGTCTTCAGTACGTCGTACATGCATCCCTTCCACGTCCTCTATTGCATCCCCTCTATGGAGCAAGTTGAAGTTCGTTTTGCCGCCTGCGATCATTCGTTATATCTAGGTGTTCCAGCCAAAATAGCTGCTTTATTTCTATTACTTCGACTATTTATCTTTTTTCTGGCTCCTATAATCTTTCTTATTGTATTATTTTGCATGTGGTCGCTTTTAGACTTGTCACATCTTCGCCGAAAGGCCATTTCCAGTCCCAAAATCCTCTCTCTCTGTCTTTTATTCAGCTTCAACACATTTGCAGAATATGTAACAGGACTCTCAACAAGTGATTTGCCAAGATCTGCTTCGTCCTTTTGTTATATTACTATTGCGGAAAACAGAGTGGAGTTGGATTTCTGCTGTTACTTGTATTACTTGTGCTTCAGCTATTGGATGGCAGCGTTATTCCCTACTCTCTATAAGCCACATATTCTTGTCAGCTGAGGGCGTACGTCTTCAACATTGTTTTCTGCTCCGGCTAAATATTCGGTTTTCTGCGTCTTAACGTTTTCGCGACGGAACCAGAGGAGAATTCTTGCAGTGACAGTTTGCAGTCGTACAGCGAGATAGTCTCGCTTGTGTGGTGCATAGAAATTCTAAGCTGACAGCTCCTTCGATAATTACATAGACAACACAAGGAAGGGTCTCTGAATTGCTTAACCACATACTGTTCGAATTCTCACTTATCTCGACTCAAATACAGAGAGCTGTATGTTGCTGCTCTGAGTTGTGTGGATTCTTCTTTCGCGTGTTAGTAAGATCCAGAAGGGAAAAACGTACCGGAAGGAAACGTCCTGGTGGTGTCCACTAGTGATATTCCTTTTTATATGCCTGAGTGTTTCAGATCATACGATGCTCAGGCAATGCTGTCTAAGAACGTGTACATGTACAAATCTGTTTCCGGAATAAATACATGGTTCAGTGACAATATTTGTATATCTGCTAATTTTTCTATGACATAATTCAACTATTAAGAATGCTTGAAGTAGGTTGCGTCATTTCAAACGACGCACACACACGAATTTATTGCATGTGTAGTTACAGTGGTATGATCGTCGGAACATGTGTTAAAAGCAGCCGTCCAGCTGTCTCTGTCACTGGCAATGTGCTCTGTCTATAAAGTATTCATTATCACTTCTAGATTTTCATATTCTTCCTTCATCTTCTGCAGCAGGTACGGCAGGATGTATGTTGCGTACTGGTCGCGTTATAATAAGACCACTGATACCAGTGTTGCAGGATGGCCACTTATGCTTCAAAAGTGGGATGTGTTGCATATCGTCTCTCTCTCTCTCTCTCTCTCTCTCTCTCTCTCTCTCTCCTATTTTCCTTTTTTGATAAAGAGTGTCGGTTTATTATGCATGGAACAGTGGATGAAAATATTTGTAAGTTGTGACGTCGCGTATATTTCGCATATTCGTATTAGCGTCTAAGATATTCGCTTATAATCATCAACGCTGCTACGTACACAAAAAATTCCGAGCAAAGGCACTAAGTTGGGTTATAACAATTTAGTTATGGTGTCAATACACACGGCTAGCTCAAAAATGCGCTTGGTTTGTTTAAAGCTGCAGTAGTTAATCTCCACTTAATAAATATACGTGCAGAGAGAGGCACGATATAATCACCTACATAGCTGCACTATTACATCAATGTCATGTAAATTATTTGTTAAACAATGACCTTTTATACTGTTAATTATGATGTGAATAATATTTACGGCAGTGAAAACAAGATTTTTGCCACGGAGAAAGTTACTCATAAGCAAGCCTAAGCCTCATATAATTATTAGTTATCTTTGCATTAATCGCGTATATTTAATGAAAAGTTTTCTGCAAAAAATACTCTCTATTCTCGACAGCAAAAATATTTAAAATATTTTTTCATGTTATCTTGTGGGCTAAGCTCGAAGATCGTGTGAGTAATTATATTTCACGTAATGGCTGCCACTGTGCCATTAAGACAAAAGAATGGCAGATAGTCAGTAATAAAACTTGAATTCTAGCCATAGTTAATTATTTCCACTTAATTCTATTCACATGGATGCAGAGGTATGAAATAAGATTAATAGGATAAATACCTATTGTACATATATTGTGGAAAAACTTTGGTGCAAGTACCAAAATAGTGCGTTCAGAAGCAGCCTGGTACATAAGCGTCTAGGAGGTTCGAGAGTTGACACCAGAGTGATAAATTTATTCAGCCATGTCTTCGACACACAGTTATATGGAAATTCTATGACATGATAGACTTATTGTCTTTGTTATTACTGGTATTTGTCACACAGAAATATATTGATTATTAATATTGTTATGTTAAAAAAAGGTAAAAGTGGAGAGCTTTTCTCATTCCAAAATAATATTTCAACATTTATGGAACGTTTATATACATAAATACGCATAGTCGTATTCGTTGTTGATAAAGTTCACCTGTGGTTATCGTAACTTTTACTGCAACAGGCTTTCCAGTAGACGGTATAGGGGGTAACTTTGTGATGGGACCTCCATTACTATGGCGAGTGCGGAGCCGAGAATGCTTTCTCCACAACAACCTTGTTTATTAATCGATAATTCCATGATGGAAATCCTTACATGCTACCCAGGAGCTCTTCGTGGCTGGTGGGTAGCACAATGTGACGCCGTAACAGCGGCTGGCAGAGACGGTGGCCTAGCTGACAGGAGTCGGGTGACAGCTCCGCAGTACACTGACCTTTCGGTCGAACTGGTGTAGGCTACATACACCACAAGGCTGCTTCCCGGGCACGCAGGCGCCCCGAATGGAACACAGGACTCTCGAAAATGGCACCTAATGGGCGGCTTTCATCAGCAAATCTATTTCAAAGCCCAGCGCCACGGGACTATGTGACGGCTAGTAGACCAGCGGCTTTGCCTAGTTGATAATGCTGCTCGACGAGGCTATAGCTACTTGGGCACACGTTCGGCTGGTGACTGGCGCAGAGACTGCATCGGTCGACTGCTTGGTGCCGATGGAATGCTGCTAACGGCTGAGCGTGGAGCGTATATACTCGCTTCGGCCGGGTGTGTCATGAGAAGAGCTGCACTACCGTCATATAGCGGGCTGCAGAAATGCAGTGTTTCGCTACAGCATGTAGTAAACTAGTCCGTGTTACAGAACACTGCTCCAGCGTTATTTCAGTGGTATCTCGGAATTACGAGTACATAGGCGGCTGCCCTGCGTAACCATTGACTGCTTGCGAGGACCTATCTGAGGCAGATGCTGCAGCGGTAGTGTCAGCAGCTTTGAAGTACCGTCATTGGATTTTCATACGAAAATGTGTAACGACATGAAAAAATTTCCACTTTGTGTAATTAATGATGCGGACAAATGACCGTAACAAAGAGAAAGAGGACAACATCCGATTACAAGTTTAGTAATGAACTTCGCTGTCGCTTCACAATGTTTATATATTTTGAAGCCATACTAGGGACAGATTTAAATTAGGCTGAACGCACAGAATCAGCGGTAGGGAAGGAAAACTGATGAAGTGAAGTTTTTAGAACGGTTTTGAGAATATTGATCTCAAGAGAAATTCATAAACAACTGATCAACGCGTGCTGTAGAAAAGTACTGCTAAAGCATTTTAAGACTATTTGACGTAGGCATGGGAACTACTAGTATCGTAAGAAGGTGTTATGGGCTTTACTAAAGTATAACAGATTATGTTCACGGATGAGTCCATGTATAGTCTGAACAGTGATTCTCGCCGCGTTTTCATCTGGCGTGAACCAGGAACCAGATACCAATAACTTAATGTCATTGAAAGGGACCTGTATGGTGGTCGTGGTTTCATGGGATTACGATTGGTGCACGTACACACCTGTATGTCTTTGACAGAGGAACTGTAACAGGTCAGGTGTATCGTGACGTCATTTTGCGCCAGTATGTCCGCCTTTTCAGGTGTGCAGTGGGTCCCACCTTCCTCCTGATGGATGATAATGCACGGCCCCATCGAGCTGGAGGCGTTTCTTGAAACAGAAGATATCAGGGGAATGGAGTGGCCTGCCTGTTCCTCAGACTTAAACCCCTTCAAGCACGTCTGGGATGCTCTCGGTCGACGTATCGCTGTACGACCTCAAACCCCTACGACACTTCAGGAGCTCCGACAGGCACTGGTGCAAGAATGGGAGGCTATACCCCAGCAGCTGCTCGACCAACTGATCCAGAGTATGCCAACCCGTTGTGCGACCTGTGTACATGTGCATGGTGATATCCCATAATGATGTCGGGTACATGCGTAGGAAACAGTGGCGTTTTGTAGCGCATGTCTTTCGGAACGGTTTCCTCAACGTATCACCAATACTGTGGACTTACAGATTTGTGTAGTGTGTGTTCCCTATGTGTCTATGCTATTAGTGCCAGTATTGTGTAATGCCACGTTGTGTGGCACCACATTCTGCAGTTATCCTTAATTTATGAGTATGAGTGTAGTTAGACGCAGTGGGAATTCTGTCCAGGCCTTCTATACGGGGCAGTCATATGAAAACGAGACACATGGACAAAAGATGAGTGACCTGATTATTATTTCACAAGTAATCGCCCTAACTGATAATACATTTATCCCGATGTGAGACAAGATGGTTAATGCATTCATAGAAAAATGTTTGCTGTCATCTACGGAACCGTGATCGTAGCCAGGCGTTCACTTCTTTGTCCGAAACAATTTGACGGCCAAGTATTTCTTCAGGGCCGAGCGGTTATAGGCGCTACAGTCGCTACGGTCGCAGGTTCGAATCCTGCCTCGGGCATGGATGTGACTGATGTCCTTAGGGTAGTTAGGTTTAAGTAGTTCTAAGTTCTAGGGGACTGATGACCTTAGCAGTTAAGTCCCATAGTGCTCAGAGCCATTTGAACCAACCATTTCTTCAGGGCTCCAAAAATATGAGAATTACACAGAAGGTAGCTGCAAGAAACACGCAGTGACACGAAGAGAAATGAAACTTTTATTCAAAGACAATAATAACACAGAACGCATCGTGATTCATTATAGTTCCTTGGACATTGCAAATGGCACCACATCGTTTCATATATGTTGTGTGTTCATCAGGGACGGACAGCAATGAACGCTCCGCAACATGCTCCCATGCTGGCCACAAGGTGGATAAGACGTTCTTGTGTTAGGGCGTTCCATTACTCCACCAGCGCGGTTAACAACTCGTGGTAGGTCGTTGCTGCATGTGGACGTACCACAGTACGTTTCCCCGACGAATTCCACACATGACCAATGGAATTTAAGTCGGGGAAACGGACAGGCCAGTCTATTCGCCGAATGTCCTCTCGTTCCTAAGGCTCCACCAATGTGGTAGCACATTCCAGAATGAGATTTTCGCTCTGCAGCGGAGTGTCCACTGATATGAAACTTCCTGGCAGATTAAAACTGTGTGCCGGACCGAGACTTGAAGTCGGGGACCTTTGTCTTTCGCGGGCAAGTGCTCTACCAACTGAGCTACCCAAGCACGACTCACGCCCCGTCCTCACAGGTCCCGAGTTCAAGTCTCGGTCCGGCACACAGTTTTAATCTGAGAGGAAGTTTCTGGTAGCACATTGTTACCTACAAAAATGAAGCCGTGACCGAATGGAGCACTGAAAACACGCGCACGAGGAAGGAGCATAGTGTCACAAGTACGTCAACGAGAGAATGTACCATGATAAAAGATTTGGAAGTCATTATATTCATGTACTATTACGCCTCCTCACACCACACCACCTGCACCATCAAAACGATCATGTTCGTTTGTCCATAGGTGCATTACTTGTTCCCACCTCTCGCCATATGAGGGTGCTTTCCAGCAATGTCGAATTTGATGGTTTCGGTGGTCCGGATGTTACGCAGTTGAACGCATGCACTGACTACACATCTTTGACCACGGTATACCTTTCAGTCGATGTCATTGTGACACAGTACCCCTTCCTGATGAGCGTGTTTTCAGTGGTGAATTCGGCGAGGACTTCAATTTTGCGGATGTAATGCGCGACCGCATAGAACAAAGCAGGTAGATGAACTCTTGGAACAGGAGAATATTCAGCGAAAAATCTGGCCTGCCCCCCCCCCCCTTTTAATTCCCATCGAGTCCGCGTTGCCTATGGTAGGGACACGTACTGGAACACGTGCACATACACCAAAGACAATACAGAACACATCAACCACTCTCGTAGTGGGATGGAATACTTCACCTCATGAACTCCTTAACAAACTTGGACAACATGAAAGCAAGTTATAGAGCACGCAATGCCATTCCATCCGTGGTGACACATACACTACTAATAATCACGTCCCGTCTTTTGTAACGTCCAGCTGACCATCATGAATGGTAGTGACTTCTGTGTAATCGTCATCTTTGAATAAACGTTTCAGTTCGCTTCGTTTCATTGGTTTCTTCTTTCAGTTAGCATCTGTACTGCTGTACTGTAATGCAACAGTTATTTCTACGTATGGTCCAAGTTTCTTCCTGCTATGTTACTCAGGAGTGACACATCAAGTTGAAGTTACTTTCACCTTAACCCTCGATCACTAAACCATCGTAAAATCATGACTGCACTTTGTACCAACTCTCGGTTATTGTTAATATGGTATCGTCAGTATAGGGTGTAAAACAGAACATTTTGTGCCTACTTCATACGCCACGTACCACTGACGATCTTATAAACTTAATTTTGTAATACATAAACTATAAATTAAGACTTCCATTGAATAGAATATGGAGTAGTAAAAATTATAGTGGTTTGGTAACAACGTAACGTTTTCTCCTCTTTAGTGTTGTAGTCGAAGTTTTGCGCACGAGTGTATTATGTGAATCTCAATATCTATGGCAAGTAAAATGTTAACAGCAAAGAAATGGCAAAAATATGTGAAAGAGAGATATTACCGGTAATAATTCGTATCGTTACGCTATCAGCTGCTAAAAAGACGTTATATTAGGTCTACCAGATTATGTTGTCATAAATCCTCATCAGTCATTCGGGACATCAAATCAAAGAGAAATAAAAAAAAAACGGGGAAAACAAATTATGTGCAGTGTCATAACGTCTAACAACGATTTTACAGCAACTTTCTAAGTCACAATATTTTTCCTCGATACACACATTTTCTTCATCCTCACCTTAAATGCAGGTGAAAACACTATCTGAACTTTATAAATAAAATCTTCACCTTGTGCAGGAGAAAGAAAATCAATAAAAAATCAATAAAGCACACTGAACTTCTCAATAATGGTAAGGCATTAGAACCCCCTGCTATTAGAGGGTTTAATCGCAACTGACAGAAACTGAACAGTAGTACCAGCACGTAATTAGTAAAAAATCTGTTATAAGAGCTGATGGTGGAACAACGTCATCAGAAAATTACAGGGAAGCGCCCACAGAAAATATTTCGAGGATACAGCCCTAAGGAAATAATGTAACCAGGTGAAATGTGCGTATTTAATTATTTAAAAAAATCATGTTTTACAGTGACGAACGTTTATTCTCGTTATGAGCTGAATACTCCTTTATACCTGACGTAAAACGTATAGTTTACTCCAGTGATGATGAGGTGCCCTAGGCGTCACTGGACACCTTTATTACATGTGCATATCTCACTATTCTACGAAAACACTCGATATGACCTTCACTGTTGCAGGCGAACACCCGGCGGCGATGCAGGGGGACAAGAACGGAGCCTTGTGGAACCACACCGCAGCCCTCTCGTCGCCGCTGCTCGCCGCCCTGGCCTTGGCTGTCCTGTGGATTCCAGCAGCGCTCTAGGGCCCAGAACTTCCGCAGACAAAGACTCCAAACAGAGGACGCCGCTAGCGGCCCATGCGACCGACAGAAACCGTTTCCAATATTCCTACATTTAACCGTGTGTAACTCATGCATACTACATTACAGAACAATAAGTGTGCTTGTCACACAGAGACATTAAGGTTATACCGGTTGCATCTGGGAGCATCTGGATAAAAACGTGAGTGCTTGGCTTCACAAACTTGAAAAGAGTAAACAAGGTGATTAGTAATGCTCAAGGGTAACTAACAGCTCGAATATTTCAGGTTGTCAACATGTTGTCATTAAAGCTACGGGTAAACTGATCACAAATCATATTTTGCCAACGTGGTTTCTAAAGGTTTGCGAATTTAATGCAGATGATTACTAGTTAGGGCAGGGGACACACTTGGCACAGTAATGTGTCTGACAAAAATAAGCCATATGTTAATAAAGGATACTAAATTTACGTGTCTAAAGGGAAATGTTGCCATATTTTACAAATTTTTTTGCGTTCATAAAATATTGAGTTTGGAATATTTAACAAAGTGTTCATCATCTACTTAAATAAGTTGCGTTCGCGGATAGGAAAATACATTTGGCAAGTGGAATTGCATTAGAGAGCAATCAAAGACTAATAACTACGCGCAGCACAAGAAAAATATGACAAATAGTGGAACGAACTTCGAAATTACGTACAATTTATTTGGTACAACCTGCGCTGAGAAACATGCTTCATTTACTCCGTCCTGAAACGGCTGTACAATATACACATTAGGAACCTGAATTCCGTATAAAAAAGGCAACAGAAAAATCGTTAAACAATTTTTTTTTGTTTTTACGGAAGTTTTATTTTCTCCTTTCCGAAAAAATTGAGTCCAGTGCCACGAGATATTGTAGGTTCCACTTATTTGCGGGTTAGAAAAAATGTCTCTCATAGGAGTCCACGCCAAAACTAATACATCGATATACAGTGTGGAATTAATGCTGACACGGCACTTTGGAGTCTGAATTTATGTATTGTTCTCTATTCATCTTTAGTATGGGACGACGACACTAGGTGAAAGTACAGAAAACGTTTTATCCAGTCAATTGCATTTAGGATAAAATTTATAATTCCAGTATTGGTTCGAGACGGGGATTCGGTAAAGATGTTGATGTTGAGGTTAGTATAAGGAAATTTTAGCTTTTTAAGTTTAGAAATAAGCCTGTGTGTGAGACGAGTGCAACCACAGACTACCGCCGTTCTTACTTACAGTTCTGAGTGAAGACGTTTTTCACTAATTCTTGTATCGTGAGCATAGCACACGAGAGAGTTAGAAAATTTAGAGACACGGATATATTTGTTGTTCTGGAGCAGAGCATGCAGAGAATCTGGTATTGGTATGTAATGCTGTCATCTTGGTTAACGAAAGACTGTGAGCGTAAAATCTCATCAGAATGTAAGTCGTAATGTAGAATGTCAGACACCGAAATTTTTCAACCTAAATAACTTTCAATTTGTTGAGGATGTCTGCCATTTCTTTTCCTCTAGGTGAAGTGTGTCAAGGGCCGCACACGACAAATGCATTTTCAAAGTGCAGTTAATCATACTGTCACAGGGACCCCATCAGTTCTTGTTTTATTGGAGATGCCAATTTTTTGCACCAGATCACAACATCTCTATTAGGGAAGTCAGTGAGACAATTTTTTATAAATCAAACAAGAATATAAGAATCAAAATGTATTGAATATTGCGGTTTATGCGCTGTTGGTTGCGAAAATGTGTGTGAAAGTCCGCTTGCAGCCTGACTCCCTTCTATGGCCTAAATATAACGTATCATTTGCCTCGGCAGCTCTTGTTTTCGTGGTGAGTGTAGCGAACTTCCTGGTGGCACGCAATCGCATCTGCTACGACAACACAATGACAGTCATTGTATTCTGAGTCAAGAATTTCTTTCCAGACCTAAAAAAGTGTTTTACCACAGAATTTGTCTCACACAAATCGGCATTCTTACGTAATGAAACAACAAAATGGTGTTTGGAAAGAACAATATTTCTTGTAACTCGATGTTTAATGAAGTTGGGAAAACCAATCTCTGTTTTCGGTGAAAAGATATGGCATACATCTGCCATGACGTAAAATTTATTTGAACTGGGAAATTTAGGCACCTTATACTGTATACATCTGTACGTCCTCATTCCCTACGAAACGGTCTAGGTATGTAGGTTTAACATAAGTGCTTCGCTTATACTTTGACGATCTGTCACCGTACGAAATCTAACTTTCTTGGGTGATAAGGTGTGGAATAACGATCAATCGAAAAAAGGTGAAAATGATGAGGAGTAGCAGAAATGAGATTAGAGATAAGTTGAACATCAAAATCGGGAGCCACGAAGTAGATGAAGCAAAAGAATTCTTTACCTAGGAAGCAATACAATACATGGCAGAAAGGACATTCTGATAGGATGAAGTTTCAGTAAATTAGCACAACAGAGTCCAAGCACTTCTCTCAACTTCTCATTAAGTATTTTATACTGTAATCGACTTCCGGATGCTGCTCTCCATTACTACCTGCGATCCCCAGACCACTCTCAAAACACCCAAAAGTCTGGAGGTTACAAGCTGATAATCTCAGACTATGCGGGGATCGTATATTATCTTCCATGGAGAAACTAAATGGTTTCTGTGGAGCTTATAGCTTTGTGAAATCGTGTATCGACTAGGAAAAACGTAAATCTGCGTCTCTTGATGCTGACTGAATGATGCGAAATACTAAAGAGATTTTCTCGATGCTGAGGAAGTGTACCACATTCCACCTGCATTATGAAGTGCTGTTTCTGCGTGCAATGTGAGTCAAAGAGTAGGTATTTCCTGACATGTAACTGGGGAAACTTTTCAGATTTTGAAAACGTGGCAGTGTATCCACGACAGGCTTTTGTTTAGTATATCGCTCACAGTACGTCCCCACCTTTCAAAGTCTGTTAAAATTTTATTAAATAATTGGCAGACTACCGATTGTAGCACATTACAAGTTTCTATCATTCTCATTCTCTGACGCCTCGGCTCGCCTCTGACAATGCGGGAACGCGGCAGTGCTTTACCACTTGTGCATTATTTTTTATTCATATTCCAAGCCACAGCATCAGCCGTGTAGCACCGATCACCTCAAATGTGACTGTGTTCATCCTCCAATTTTTCCACATAAAGACCCGTTCTCCGGTTATGCTTATTCACACATTCCTCCGAGTGACATTTGTTTCACGGCGTAAAATATTTGGTTGTCAAGAGTGCCAACTCCTTCTAAGGCAGTGGCGTTCGATGTGGAAATAGACGGCTTCATTTCAAGTTGGAGCGAGAACCTTTCATCACCAACACTAGGCAGCCAAGGAGCGAAGGGGGTGCCCATTTCTGATTATGAGACAGTGCAGCATGCATAGCTTAAATTTCATTTTTGTGTACTGGGGCCCACTCAATAACATCTGTGACAGGGTCACTGTCACTGCTGTGACCTTGAGCCCGACAGCCCACTTCTTGTTTTTAGAGAGCTGTAGGGTTTCACCCTTCTTATCAGTATCAACAACACTCACAGACACATACACACACAAACACACACACACACAAACACACACACACACACACACACACACACACACACATATATATATATATATATATATATATATATATGTCTTTGCCTGCATAATTGTATGTCATATATATATATATATATATATATATATATATATATATATATATATATATATATATATATATATATATATATATATCTCCACACAGTGTCTCTTGCCCCTATCCCTCTCTGTCCATCGTCCATCTCCTCGATCGCTCCCTCTTTCTCATGCTCTTTTCTGCACGTACCTCTTCCCCCTTCTCTCTGTCCATTTCCTCATCCCCCCCCCCCCTCTGTCCACCTGTCCTTTCGCCTCTCACTGTCGCTCTCCTCATACCTCACTTTTCTCTGCCGTGACCCTTTGAGAGTACACGAAATGGAAATCATTCTGATACCATCCACACAATACGACGGTCCTGTGGAGCAACCCAATTACTATTACCAATCCTTCTCACCCCCATACCCATCCCTATGGGAGATAGGTCCCTTTTATTGCCCCTTCCCCATCCCACCAGCCCTCTACAGCTCCTCTTTCCTGACAATCTGGTTGAAATCGATCCAGTGGACTAGGAGGTTGTAAGGAACGCACATAACCACGTATATCTCTTATGAAAAGTGCACTAAACATTTCCACTTACGAAGTATGAGATTATATTCACCAAACTAGCGTCATGCTGAAAGTCATGATTACTCCTTGAGTCACATTGTTAAATCAGCACATACGCCGAAATAATACTTTCGGCAACTAGAATCTACTAGAATTGGTTCACCACTATCTCTCACGGAGTAATGAGAGCATTATTTCGGTAAAACTCCTCACAACAAATCCAAACACAATAATACAGTTAACGTAGACACACATACATACCGGTATATGAAACACAGGAAAACGTGTAACTTTAAATTACTCTGACAAAATGATGGGAAACTGGCGATTTCAATTAATAAGCGCATTTGAGCCATATAACGAATGCAGTTTATTTTAAAAACGAAAAGAAGGATTTCAGAAATGAAATACAGCCTAGAAACTTGTTGAAAATACTGTCATGGGTCATACGTACTTAGTGAATTTCATGTAGAGAGACAAAGGAGTGTGATTGACAATTCTATTAAAGATTTTTTTCACTGAGACGTATGTCTGTTGAAAATCTGCATGATACATACTCGATAAAATACCTACATGAAGGCTTGAAGTATTTGCAGAATGTCGTTCTGATTACCACGAGAAATATTCTCTTCACATGGCATTTTGGACTACATTCCAGTGAATACGTACCAGAGTGAATGAAGCCAATCCCTACCATGAAATAATGTTTGACAGTAAGACATTTACGAATGCCTTAGATGTACTAACGTCTGAAATATCCGGAGAATATCTCATCGTGTGACGTAACTGACTACATCTACAGCTAGATGTCTTTCCATGTTTTACAACGTTAGAGGACTGGTGAGTCTCTTATCCAGACAAAGAACTTAATGAGATTTGCATTCACTTTAAATTTATATGGACAGTGTTTGTAGCATAATGTGGTTGGTGTTACAGTTATAAAGTATTACTCAACGTTTTCCGTACAGAATGGTTAACATCTCGATGTCTGTTATCTGTTTGTTTTAAGCGTTCTAACGTTTCCATTGTACCTTAAGAAGCTATTGATTTGAAATAATTGTGAAACGTCTTTGTGTCTGAGACGTATAAATGTATTTTGGAAATAAATGTTATTTTAACACGTTTTTCTGGATCTGTAATTTAGGTCCACCCTACTTTGAGGCACCGAGTTTCTAGCTATGTTACTTACGTTACGTATGAAGTCAGTCATTGTTGGAAACAGGTAAGCACAAAATAGTTATGAACAATGAACGCTAATTTACTCTCACAATACGGCTTTTACATAAGACGTGCTCTACATCTGATTACGTTTCACTTGACTGTAATTGATAATAAGAACGGAAAGGAACTTTATTGCTAATGAGTTGTTCATAACACAAAGCACATCCAGTTTTTTAAAACAGCATTATTTTTAAATTAGTAAATATATATGTATGCGATAGTAATGGCTACAGTGCACGAGCTAAAACATAACCGCCAAGAAGGCACGTTCGACTGGAGTGGACAGTACACCACATGGATATAAATTATCGATTGTCTTTACTATAGTGCATATTGTTGTGGAGTCTTCAACGCTTAACTTTATCCGTCTTCGAAAGAAACGTTGATAATTTATTTTAAGCAAGTAACATCGAATATTTCATATAGATCTAGAACTGTAAAATATAATTTACCTTGTTGTGCTGACAACCTAGTTGTCGTCTTTAGGATTGGTAACGGTCCCTGACACGAAGAAATATCAGCTGGTAAAATAATTGGGTTACTCAGGTGGCTTTCAATGACAATTCAAGAAAATACAGTTCCTGAACTTTGAAATAAATGTAACCCTTAACATTTGCACACATCGATCTATTAACAAAATGTACATCTGCCTTCACCGGTGTTACAATAAACACATTACCTCCATCTAAAATAGATCTTCCACCAATACTTCCCACTTCACATCACGTTTCGGCCAAGACTGTCGATTTCACGTTACATTACTGCCAATACCACAAAACGAAGAAGAACAGAAAAATAATATACAATCAAAGAGTTCACAATTTTGTGGATAATAATTGCTGGAACATACTGAAAACAGTGAAATAAAAATGAATTTTCAGAAATAGAACTGAAATGAAACTTCCTGGAAGATTAAAACTGTGTTCCGGACCGAGACTCGAACTTGTGACCTTTCCTTTCTCTGGCAAGTGCGCTTCGGATGTTGCTATTCCGGTTTCTAGGAGTTTTTACTATCGATTGTCACTTTTATTTGTAGTTCACTGTTGCTGTTTGAGTTTACATATCGCAGTTTTTCATTGGGAGATAGTGCGTGAAACTGTCAATGCTAGAAAATGGAGTGCCAAATTAAATACTGGAACGTTTCCGGCATATTCTTCCGTATGATTTCAATGGAGGGGTGACAGCAGCAGAGGCAACTTGAAACATTTTCGCCGTGTATGGGAATAACGCACTGGACAAAACGATACTAATGACTCTCTACGTTCAGGAAGACCTTCGGGGATTTGACGGATATTGTTTAAACGTATTAATCCGCAATGATTCACGTCAGTGTACTCGAGAACTGGCAAATTTGATAAACTGTTATCATTCCACTATCGTGCGACGTTTGCGTGCAATGGCTAAGGTTCAGAAATCGTGTGTACGGGTACCGCATGTTCTACGCCAAAATAAGAAAAATCAACGGGTGGCCATATGTGCATTCTCTTTGCTCGTCATTAATTGGCTCGTGAACAACACTGACCATTCGTATTCTGCATAGTTATTGCTGAAGACGAATGGTTTCTTTATGCTAACATAAGGGAAAGAAAGGAATGGTCGAATAAAAACAAAGGAGCAACTCCCCATAGAAAGACCTGCGTGCGTCCTCAAAATAATGCCATCTAATGCATTTGGTGGAGCAATGACGGTGTCGCGTACTATGAACTGCTTTCCCGACGTGTTGCCATCACTCCTGACATTTCCTGTCAACATCTGAGACATGTTTTAGACTCAGTCCAGCAAAAAGAACCAGGACAACTGCATGAGGTGTTGCTATTCGACGATAACGCCGTTCCGTATTCTGCTAGAATTACGGCAAACACTATACAGGAGTTGGGTTGGGGAGTCATTCTGCACCCATCTTGTTAACGTGATTGTGCACCTTTAGATTTTCACTTTTTCCGCTCTTTATTGAACAAGCTTCAAGGAACTTCTTTCTCGGATTAAAATGCTTTCCGAGCATGACTCGACAAGTTCTTCGCCTCAAAGCAACGTAATTTCTATAGTCGTGGATTCAAAAAGTTACCCCAGCGTTGCAGACTGTTGTGAATAGTGGAGGAGAATATATTATTGACGACCAAAGTCTCCGTTATGCTTATCTGTTGAGATTATCATACTTATGGATAAATGCTACGAACTTACGCCCCAAAACATCACTTCTAGGTAGACACAAAGGGAAATCACTGAATCACGGGCGAAATGTCAATATTATCCACTAAGAATTTTTTTTCTTTTTACAATATGATGCGATCGCGCTCTCGGAAAACTTATATATGGTAACTTAAATAGCTTTGTTTTTTGTTTACCTAAAAATAGCTCTAAGCACTATGGGACTGAACATCTGAGGTCATCAGTCCCCGTAGACTTAGAACTACATAAACCTAACTAACCCAAGGACATCACACACATCCATGCCCGAGACAGGATTTGAACCTGCTACCGTAGCATCCACGTGGTTCCTGGCTGAAGCGCCTAGAACAACCCGGACACAGCGGCCGGCCTTTGTTTATTTGCCCAAATATATGTTGAAAATCAATAATGGGAACTACATTAGGAATGAATTTCAAATGGCATTTTTGTCAATAACTCCCTACAATCAAAAAGAAGTCAAGGAACACACTACTAGTACCAAAAACTCAATTTAATAACGCGGGGGAGACCTTCCCTTTCGACATGACGTCGAAAAAATACCAGAATGCTCCATAAATCACCAAATAATACGGCGAGAAATACACAATGTCGAAATTCACGCGGAAGTACCAAGCTGTCTAAGCTCCCTCTAAATTTATGTCAAGTGACAGGTATTGTTAGCAGAACGTCTTGTTGTGACAAACGAATTTTTTCGTTTCCCACTGTGGACGAACATCGATTTCCAGTTCGGCCATGCATGTAAAGCGCGTGGAGGCTATTTAAAGTGTATTTCCACGTCATTTCAAACTAGACATGAATAAAACATCAGTCAATACATAAATTGATTCCTCGATTTTACCATGTGAAAGCCCGAGGCTCATACTTGAATTTTACTGTTTAATAAGAAGATAACGCCGCCTAAGACTTGTACGTTTTTCTATACACACCTATGATTCACTATCGTCATCATTGTGACTACGAGATTCGTCATATATACTCTGGAAATGGACTACTGCTGTAGTACCATAAATTACCTTCTTCAAATGAAAATAATTACAGTTTTTTAACATTTTATTTGTTTTGTTAGCGATGCAGATGTATCCGGAAATGAAAGCGATGATAAAGTGCTACCGCAGAAAGAATCGTCATTTTGACTGTTCCTCTTCATAATGCCGTGCGTGGGTTTTCACTGCCGGACAAATCTCAAAGGCTTTCCGAAAACTGATCCCGTCTTTCTTAACGTGAAATACGCTTGAGGTCCAAATGGCTCTGAGAACTATGGAACTTAACTTCTGAGGTCATCAGTCCCCTAGAACTTAGAACTACTTAAACCTAACTAACCTAAGGACATCACACAGACACCAATGCCCTAGGCAGGATTCGAACCTGCGACCGTAGCGGTCACGTGGTTCCAGACCGTAGCGACTAGAACCGCACGGCCACCACGGAGAGCCACACTGGAGGTTAACGTAAATAATACACAGGAGCTTTTTCCCGTTGTACGCAGTTGTCTGTTCTTTTGTCAACCAGTAACTGCAGATGGTCTTGTCAATGTTGGACCAGGTTTTCTTTCCCTTTTCTATGTCTTAAGTTATGTTGAACTTTATCAAATAACCCCAAAAACGTATTCAACTCTGAATTTAATATTGATTATCAATGAGAAGCTTATCGACAAACTGTACAGGTTGGTCCATTGATGATGACCGGGCCAAATATCTCACGAAATAAGTATCAAACGAAAAAACTACGAAGAACGAAACTTGTCTAGCTTGAAGGGAGAAATCAGATGGCACTATGGCTGGCCAGCTAGATGGCACTGCAATAGGTCAAACGGATATCAACAGCGTTTTTTTAAAAATAGGAACCCCCATTTTATTACATATTCGTGTAGTACTTTGTGATAGATGGCACTGTAACATTCACCAACGTATACGTACGTGTTATCACGTAACATTTCGCCAGTGCGGACGGTATTTGCTTCGTGATACATTACCTGTGTTAAAATGGATCGTTTACCAATTGTGGAAAAGTTAGATATCGTGTTGATGTATGACAACTGTGATCAAAATGCGCATCGGGCGTATGCTATGTATGCTGCTCAGTATCCTGGACGACACCATCCAAGTGCCCGGACCGTTCGCCGGATAGTTACGTTATTTAAGGAAACAGGAAGCGTTCAGCCTCACGTGAAACGTCTACCACGACCTGAAACAAATGATGATGCCAGAGTAGGTGTTTTAGCTGCTGCCGCGGTTAATCTGCACTTCAGTAGCAGACAAATTGCGCGAGAATCTGGGATCTCAAAAACGTCAGTGTTGAGAATGCTACATCATCATCGATTGCACCCGTACCATATTTCTGTGCACCAGGAATTGCACAGGGACGACTTTGAACGTCGTGTACAGTTCTGCCACGGGGCACAAGAGATATTACGGGACCATGACAGATTTTTTGCACGCGTTCTGTTTAGCAACGAAGCGTCATTTACCAAAAGCAGTAACGTAAACCGGCACAATATGCACTACTGGGCAATGGAAAATCCACGATGGCTGCGACAAGTGGAACACCAGCGACCTTGGCGGTTTAATGTATGGTGTGGCATAATAGGAGGAAGGATAACTGTCCCCCATTTCATCGATGGCAGTCTAAATGGTGCAATGTATGCTCATTTTGTACGTAATGTTCTACCGATATTACTACAAGATGTTTCACTGCATGACAGAATGGCGATGTACTTTCAACATGATGGATGTCCGGCACATAGCTCGGGTGCGATATTGAGTAGCATATTTCATGACAGGTGGATTGGTCGTCGAAGCACCGTACCATGGCCCGCACGTTCACCGGATCTGACGTCCCCGGATTTCTTTCTGTGTGGAAATTTGAAGGATATTTGCCATCGTGATCCACCGACAACGCCTGACGACATGCGTCAGCGCATTGTCAATGCATGTGCGAACATTAAGGAAGGCGCACTACTCGCTGTTGACAGGAATGTTGTTACACGTATCGCCAAATGCATTGAGGTTGACAGACATAATTTTAAGCATTTAGTGTATTATTGTGGTATTTACAGGTAATCACGCAGTAACAGCATGCGTTCTCAGAAATGATAAGCTCACAAATGTACATCTATCACATTGGAACAACCGAAATAAAATGTTCAAACGTACCTACGTTCTGTATTTTAATTTAAAAAACCTACCTGTTACCAACTGTTCATCTAAAATTGTGATCCATATGTTTGTGACTATTACAGTGCCATGCATCACAAAGCGAAAAAAGTGGGCCAACTAAAACATTCATATTTCTTTACGCACTACACGAATATGTTATAAAAATTGGGGGTTCCTATTTAAAAAAAAACGTAGTTGATATCCGTTTGACCTATGGCAGCGCCATCTAGCGGGCCAATCATAGCACCATCTAGTTTCATCCTTCAAGCTAGACAAGTTTCGTTCTCTGCAGTTTTTTTCGTTTGACTCTTATTTCGTGAGATATCTGACCCGTTCACGATCAATGGACCACCCTATATAAAGTGCATCAGTATTCAGATGTCAACCACTGCATGATTTATAATGAATTTATGTGCTTGATACCATTAGTATTATTTATGTTGTTCATTAACATGTGATAGCTTGTTTGGTGGTCATTGTCTTTCTTCTGCCATCATTTTCTATCAGAACGCGTCGAAAGTTGATGAGGAGTGTACTACTATTTCCTATGGTTCACAACTACTCCTAATAACATAACAACTAACAATTATCACTGTCAAACCGTTAAGAATAGACAACAAATCGCAGTACCATTGACCATACTGCAATTAACAATATAACAAAAACTGTTATCAGCCTGATAACAAGTACTACCTGCAGAATAAACTTGGACATCGGGGTCACATTTTGGAAGTTGTGGAAATAGTTTCTTGAAACATGAAACATGTAGAAGAGACATGTATAGCCCCAGATGTGTACAGAAGATGATAGATATTCTTATAAAGAAGTAGTAAGCAATACGCGAAGAAACCTATGTAAATGTAAATCGCCGGGAAAGGCGCATATGTATTACTAGTTGCAGCTTCATGTGAGAAACTACAACTGGTATTTGTGACCCTCCAACTGATATTCGAATGATGCTGTGTGCTTGGAGTGTGGCAGTCGTTGAAACTGTGTGCCAATACCTCTTGATTCTCGACCGTGTGAGTCGGTAAACTCGATGACGCTGTAGAATGTGTTGTGAGATCAAGGTAAAATTGATGCAGATCTGGGGCTACGCTAATATTAATTTTAATCAAGTAGTCGAATTAGCAAAGACTGCAGCCTAGAAGAGTACATTAAAATATATTGAATTAAAGCCATTAAACTTCAAGGCTACAAAATATACAGCAAGGTGCCAGTGGAAAGAGGAAGATCACTTATCCAGACGAAGTGAAGGGAAATATTATGGACAATTACTGTCGAATATTCCATCCAAGTCCTGGTTACATACACAGCAACACCGAATAAAATAAATTATATTCCATAACCTGGATGAGACTTACGGTTCTCGAGCCATCTTCACCAAACTGGCTTACGACATATCCCTTTTCTGTAAGTGTGACAGATTAATAATCGGAGACATAAATCACATTTTCGTTGTTTATGGACTGTATGCAAACGGGCTAACACATTTTCTACAATACTTAATAAATGTGAACAAAAATTTCCAATTGATTGATTAATCCTTCTTCATCAAAATAATATATACCCTTTAACAATTATGACAATTCTTAATACGTGTAACATTACCCTCTAAGATTCTACAAAATTTGTATAGTACTGAGATATGACTATGGTCTCTACACACAATGAATTAAAAACCAAATGAAAAAAACTAAGAAGATCTGATAACAGCTATCTGCATTATGTACAGCTCCTCCAAACAAACAGTTGCATACTGTAAGAAGGCGACTTTATTACTCTTAATACTGTGTGCTTTTTTTCTGTTTTTACATAGTGTTAGTTATGTTATCGGATTACGTGCCTAGAACTGAACAGGCAGGAGTTCATAGAAATAAACCGCGAACAGCGAGTAAGAATCAATGAAAATAATTTGTATACAGATACGTCGCACATTACGCCTACTTGTAGGAGCGTCAAATTTTGCTGAGTGCAATTATTAAAAAAGAGACTTGACGTATTGTCTAATTCTCCATTGGAATTCGAAGTAAAGACGGCTGAGGCTTACACTCTCTGCAAAATTAAGCTAGATTCATGATGGTACAAATATGTAAACCAGCTGTTGATTCCAAAAACAGCCCAGAAATGAAAATTAATACAAGTATTACGAAGTTAAAATGGAATATGAAGTACAGCACTCCGCATTATTTTGTGAGTATGATAATGTTAGTTGTGGGACCCGACGTTATAATGTACCAAACTTTATTACTTATCTCTGTATAAGAATTTGTAGAAGGAACGAATCTAAATCAGTACAGCACAGCATGTAACAGAAACTGACGGTTGGACTCTGCTCAGAAAGAATATAATATTCAAAGAGAGCTTTTTAGGTACCCATTCTTTACAAAGTTTATAACATATCCCGTGCGGTATTCGACTTAGCGATAAGTGTCACCTGTGATTGGGAAACGGTAGGATTTACCAGAACAGTGGCACCGAGTGTGTGAGTCTTTACACGGCAGTAACAGGCTGCTCGGCGTGAGACTCGATGTCGCGACAGGGCTCTAGTCATCAAGTATCTACCGATACACCAAATGCTAGAGGGCAATGGAGTCCACTGTCCTTCCCAGTTCAAAGCATAGTAAAAAACAGTAGGCAATCCATTTATCAACTAAGGAACATGAGGATAACAATTTGACGAATTACGCTAGTGTCTCATTACTTTTACCGAGCGATCATGTATACCAGGTTTCCTGTCAATCCACAGCCGGCCGGTGTGTCCGAGCGGTTCTAGGCGCTTCAGTGTGGACCCGCTGGACCGCTACGGTCTCAGATTCGAATCCTGCCTCGGGCCTGGATGTGTGTGATGTCCTTACGTTAGTTAGGTTTAAGTAGTTCTAAGTTCTATGGGACTCATAACCTCAGATGTTAAGTCCCATAGTGCTAAGAGCCATTTGAACCATTTGTCATTCCACAGAAGTGACATTCTAGAAGTAACAGCGACGGGTTTAGTTGTGACATCGGAATTTTCGCTCTTTGTAAACACATACGTGTTTCATTAAAGATATAGGAGTAGCTTTACTTGATGCTCTAATTCTTTTACATTTCTTACTTGCATGAGCTTACACGTCAGGGTTAGGGGACTATGATCTGTGTGGCATCATATCAGTCTTCACGTTATTTCAGCGTAGCGCCGTAGGCCACCAGAAAGACCCAACAACTGGATTTAAAATTACTATTGGCCTCTTTGGGCTTCACAAAATGCCCTACGGCGTCTACCAGTACGAACGATCAGTATTTTCGCACTTTCATAGTGTCGGTGAGTCTCCCTTTGTTGCGAAAGTATGTACCTTTTCATGATTCTACAATGTGCATGTTAACTGTGAGATGCCTGAGCTTATATCCTAAGTATAATGACAGGGTTTTAAGGAAGTAGCTGTGGCAATGATATCCTGACGCTTCTCCATTTCATCACGCCAGTTAAACTCTCACATATTTTCACTTTCTTATGTACTGAACAATCGACAGTTATGAAACTTCCTGGCAGATTAAAACTGTGTGCCCGACCGAGACTCGAACTCGGGACCTTTGCCTTTCGCGGGCAAGTGCTCTACCAACTGAGCTACCGAAGCACGACTCACGCCCGGTACTCACAGCTTTACTGCTGCCAGTACCTCGTCTCCTACCTTCCAAACTTTACAGAAGCTCTCCTGCGAACCTTGCAGAACTAGCACTCCTGAAAGAGAGGATATTGCGGAGACATGGCTTAGCCACAGCCTGGGGGATGTTTCCAGAATGAGATTTTCACTCTGCAGCGGAGTGTGCGCTGATATGAAACTTCCTGGCAGATTAAAACTGTGTGCCCGACCGAGACTCGAACTCGGGACCTTTGCCTTTCGCGGGCAAGTGCTCTACCAACTGAGCTACCGAAGCACGACTCACGCCCGGTACTCACAGCTTTACTTCTGCCAGTACCTCGTCTCCTACCTTCCAAACTTTACAGAAGCTCTCCTGCGAACCTTGCAGAACTTTCAGGAGTGCTAGTTCTGCAGCTAAACTAGTGCAGTTTCACTGACACACCAGTACTTTCTAAACAGTGAGTTGCGGAATACCTTAAATACAAGTCTACTTCTTGAAGTTAGGTATATAGCACAATCAGGAAGACAACACACAAGGAAATGTGTGTATGAGCTGTTCTATGTATCAAGTAGTAATCAGTGTTCCGTTGTTAATTCCTGTCATTGTCGACTCACCGTCACAACTTTAAATCCAGCACTTTTCAATGATTGTATGGTCTACGCACAACGCAACATGAGTCTGTGCTAAGTTTAATTCGTTCTCCGATCTCATTCCCCAGTAGATGTGTATTCCTTACCTTATCTCTCTCTGGGGAATTCTGCCTTAAAATCTAGTTCAATTGCGTACACGTTCTACTTGCACAGTTTAATGTCTTGATGAATTGTTGAACTTTCCATCAAATATACACTGAACAGTAGTCACAAAATTGACTGTGACACGTCAAAGCTATTAGTTTGTGGTATATAGTCAGGATCCCTCTGCTGTGGCCGATTACTCAGCGCTGAACGTCATCAATGGTGGACGTATAGCGCTATTCAATGCTATCACATAATTCTGCCAAATGCTAATGTTCACTTTCACGGGGAACACTACCTTATCAAATGAGCAATTGCTATTGATCCCAAAACATTTGATCGAAAAAACACGCACCACGCTTCCCAAGTTCATAGTACCCGATAGCAATGGGCAGGCAACACTGGCAAACAGGTCAACACATAGTGACTGAGAGATCAGTGTTAGGGAATCAGTTACACTCGACCACATTTTTTGATTTACGTACAATACGCTAAACGAATACCACACGTTCACCTAATACACACAAACAATGAGATATACACAGAAGTGAAAACAACATCCAAACACTGATAGCACTTCCCTTTTTGGAGAAGGAAACATGAGACACACACGCTAATAACCAACATACGTTAACAACAGAGTTAACAACAGAGTGTGGTGTTCCCGGATAGTTGTCGCAACAGTATGTCCTGAGTAAAGAACATACAATGAAATTTATGAACATGTTAGTCAGAATGAATAACTCACGAAGTTGCTGAGAAGAATATACGAAATACGAACAGATAAAACGACCATTGTCTGAACGATCAAACTGTGGTATTACTCTCAGATTGTTCTTTTCTAAAGAAGAGAAAAGCTCGATTACAATAACTTTCAAACGCTGTTGCTTGGGAGAGCAATTGTTTAATTTACGTCTAAATTATTCCCATTGCGTCTGTTAATGCACTTAGTGTTTTCACTGTTGTCGTGGCTCACTAGGCGGGGACCACACGTTGGATTATCAAGTAATTTCACAGCAGATTACCTCCAAAATGTTGTGGCCACGTCGCTGTATATGCCTTAGCGCTTATCAGAAGCGAGAAAACTCTGGCCGCTACTTATATTTAGTATCTGTTCCTAGGACGCTGTGACCTCGATTGCAGGCAAAAGCTGCAGTCCTCTTGAGTACCACAAAACTACACGAATTGTTTGCATCATCCATGGCACGGAGACAGGATAAACTGTTCCTGAGAGATTTACACACCAAATTCCAACATCAAGAGTAAGAGAAGTAAATATTACGGACATGTATTGAGCAGTGTGTGTGACTTTGTTCCACTGACAGGTCCCTTCTGTGTACTCACTGAGGTCGCGAGTTGAAGCTACAAGTCCAAGGTCATCACTTCTGAGCAATAATTGTTCATTGGTTCCGAACATCACGTGCAGATCCACGTGCTGAGTTGGGAAAATTTTATGATCACTGTTCTGTGTCAAATTCTATACAAAAGCAGTCCACGTAATTATACGCTAGTTACAACCGGAGTTCTTGATACCCAGAAAAAAGAAGTCAAGGAGTCACAGTTGATCTCATAAAAATCAGTAGCCACACACATCCAAAAAACATAAGCTTCTGCGAAACCAACCGAGCAAAGCGTCGTACCTTAAGTACTGTACTTTGGGGAGTACACTATGAAGACTGATGCACTCTTTGATACCTGAAACATACACTGTATGTAATTGCAAATTACAGTAGTACTGACTCCTTCATGCCTCGGTCACAGATGTCGATGAAGTCATTCGTCAGTTTCTTTTGCGTATATCATTGTATTCACGCGTCAGGTCTCTAAAATATCATGGTAGAGTCATAATAGCGGATCTAGAAGCAAGCGCATATTCATAGTGTGTTTTCTTTTCCCTTTGATACTGTTAGTAGCAGATACAGAAAGAAAAAATTTCGCATCCGTCGAATTATGTTCTCTCATGCATGTCTGAGTCCTGGAGATGATGATCGGTTACCTCTTATGTGCTGCTGTTAGCTAGCCTATCACTGGGAAGTTAGTTACCTGTACACTGGAGGAATAAACTGATACTGAACTTCGGTGACAGCATCATGGAAACGACAGAAGCAGAATCTTATCGCTGTTATCATCACTATTGTGCGACATCATGTAGAATTTAATTTGTATTGTCAAGTCAATCTTAGTAAAATTTTCGGTAAAGAAGGCTACAATTTTAACTTAATTACGTGACACATGTCACGTCTTTAAAGAAACGCCGTGAACTATCGTATTTATATCAATCGACTGAATTAGGAAAGTGACCGATATTGAACTTTTACTACAAACTTTAATAATAATGTACGTATTTCACTTCTCAGGTTTCCCACAGTATCTTGCACTTTTGAGGGAAAACACTGGAATCCGTTTTCAATTATAGGGATAAAGTACACGAGACCTAGCCACTCATACTTTAAGGACTGCACCTCCGACATTACATGGAAACCACAAACTGTAATAATTAGTTTGCTTAAAGAGACGATTTCAATCGGGTGTCAGAATGCTATTATTCTGATGTCAACAAATCGCTAAATACGAGTGATGAAAGTGAGTCAGAAGGCTATTGCAATCATCCCAGACGCCGTAAAGTGAAATCAGATACCGTTAACATCATCTGTACTGTCTGCAAGAACTTAAACACATGCTCTCGCGAAGATCAAAGATTTTCGCTGCTACCTCTCTCCTCCCTGCTATTAAAACAGTACGCACTGATAACCACACTGAAATTTCTAATGATTGTGTTACAATATGTAGTCGCCAACACAAAATATGCGCACCAGTATCAACATAACAGCTGCAGTATGAGAAAATGAGCCAACATTAACGACTCACACAACCAACTAACACTGCCATTTTCAGTAGCGGGTGTATTTTATTAATTTACTTATCTGTTTCCGTGGGATCATGCAATCCCAAGCTAACTGACGTAGAAGGAGTCACAGCATGTTCATAGGATGCCGGTTAGATAATTTTTAAACAGAAGAAGTTGATGAACTAATACATAAATGAGAGAACATATGAATAGATAACACACTAAAGAGAAAAGTTCTCAAGTACTTCAACAAACTCCTGCACGGGATTCAAGGAGAGAGTCACAAGGAAACATTTGAACTTAGATTTGAAGACTTGAGGATTATCGATCAATTTTTTTCACTTCTCCTGAAAGCCATTTGAATATGAAACCTGTTGAATGGTGCACATCATTCTACAAAATGGTAAGCGAAGCATTATCGAGGTGCAAGGAGTTCTTCCATCTAGTGTTCGCTCACTGATTATTGCTGTTTCTAATTCTCAAAACAAAACTGTCATCAACAAACATCATGTGCATGTACACCAGTGCTGTCCCACTTTCTTATGTGCTCAGAAACACTTAACTCATGTCTAAGGCCGTGCTGATGCTACGGTAATCACAATCAGCGTTTTAATATTACTACTACTACTATACTGGTACTACAAACATATATGGCTGTAAAAATTTCGACGAATTATAATTAAAATTGGATTTATTTACAACTTACACAATTAATGCGAAGTTTGGCACTGCATGTTGGCTGTAACCTGAAAGCATCTGGTGTGAAGCTGGAACAAGCTATTCTTAATGCGTCATCCAGATCTGGGATACACTTGATGCGGATTTGAGAGATACAACAGATGTAAGGATGTAGGTTGTATCTTTTCGATATGTTAGAGCTGTTTGATGCCTTTTACTTTGAACTATGATTTATTTTAAGTGTACAAGATCTGCGGATGTGTAGAAGGATGCCTGAGAAGAGTACTGAAAATTTGAAAAGTGTACAGAGATATTTACTGGTGAAAATCCGCGAGCAAACAGAAGAGCTCAACGAGTTTTGAGAACGTTTACTAGCGTATTTCTTCTGCGGAAAGTTCGAGCAGTTTAATGGCTGATGGACACTGAATTAATAAGTACAGGTAGTCGTCGTGTAAAGCAACGGTTACTGCCAAGGGTTAATAATCTTGTTAGAGAAAGATCAGACCTGTGTGCAGACTGAGTCATTTGAATGGGGTGTGTCGCTGGAAGGATGCAAACTTTATGTCAACATCTGAGTTTCAGGACAAAATTAGAAGCTCCCCATAAATAGAACGGCATATCATGAAGTTTGTGAGGAAAGCAATTCTGAATAAATGTGTATCCCTTTGAGAAAGTAAATACTCTTGTAAGACAGGGCTATCGCAACAATCCCACACTAAGGCCTATACTGATGATTTGTTTAAGGCTCTTATTTCCATTAGATCTGTCAGTGTGTTATCTTCCAGAACAAGACTTTGGTTATTCAAGTTTTCAATGAAAAATGTTCATATTTAATGAGAAGGAGACCATCTATAGCAGACAGCGACGATCCGCTACAGCAGGGAGATGACCGTAGTTCGCACAGCATCCAATAGTAACTGGTGACGCCATAAAGGTAGGAAATTGCGATAAGCAAATCGCTGGTCGTGGAAGAACAATAATAACAAACCGCAGTGGACTAATCGTACTACTTGTCAAAACTGTCAACTCACTGTAATTACTTAACACGCGTCGGTATTACAGTTAAGTTAATTATACAACTGGAAGCATTTTAATGAAATAAACCAACTACATAACGAGTGATTTTATGGTAGCAATTGTAGCGGCTGTGGCAAGGTTGTAGTATTTATTCACACAGGTTGAAAAGGAACAACCTCATCTCAGGTAAAAATTGTATGTGTTATTAAACAGGGTGTATCATGATAAATGGCATACACGCATACAGCTGAAAGTGCACCATACCGGGAGCTAAAAAGCCTGAGTAAACATAGGTCTCCAAATGAATCGTCTGTGAGACAATTGTGACTTTGTGGTTTGCTTCCTCTACGTACGTAATTCTGTGTAACATTACATCCTGGGGCGCGATGTGGTCTTTGTTTGTATGTTAGAGACGTCGTGTTGTAAACAGGGTAGGTACGACAGTACAGTAAACAGCCACTCATGTCAGCTGTCTGCGGAGCTTCAGTTTTTCTGTAGGAGTGTTGGTGGTGACATGGAACATTACAGTAATGAAGAGTACATACACGTGCATTTCGTGTATGGTAGGTATGAAGGCAACGGACGAGAGGCTGTAGGCTGGTACCAAGAAGCATACCCTACCCGAAGGCTCCCCGAGAGTTGAACTTTACAAGGTTGTATCAAAGCCTACAAGAAAATGGAAACTTCGCACATATTGATCTGGTAGACCTTCCCATTTTACATCTGTGCTTCAAGATGTGGTGCTGGAAACGGTTGAACACTCTCCATGAATCTCTACAAGGTGATCTGGAAGGAGCCAAAGTAGTGTTCTGAGAATAATGCATCACAGTGCCATAATCCCTACCCCTTCTAACGAGTTCAGTGTCTTTGGGAGGCGGACCTTATGTCCTAGACTAACCATCTGTTGTTCTTGTTGTGGTGTTCAGTCCTGAGACTGGTTTGATACAGCTCTCCAGGCTACTCTATCACGTGCAAGCTTCTTCATCTCCCAGTACATACTGCAGCCTACGAGGGCAGTTCAATAAGTAATGCAACACATTTTTTTTTCTGAAACAGGGGTTGTTTTATTCAGCATTGAAATACACCATGTTATTCCCCAATCTTTTAGCTACACAACACTATTTTTCAACGTAATCTCCATTCAATGCTACGGCGTTACGTCACCTTGAAATGATGGCCTGTATGCCTGCACGGTACCATTCCACTAGTCGATGTCGGAGCCAACGTCGTACTGCATCAATAACTTCTTCATCATTCGCGTAGTGCCTCCCACGGATTGCGTCCTTCATTGGGCCAAACATATGGAAATCCGACGGTGCGAGATCGGGGCTGTATGGTGCATGAGGAAGAACAGTCCACTGAAGTTTTGTGAGCTCCTCTCGGGTGCGAAGACTTGTGTGAGGTCTTGCGTTGTCATGAAGAAGGAGAAGTTCGTTCAGATTTTTGTGCCTACGAACACGCTGAAGTCGTTTCTTCGATTTCTGAAGAGTAGCACAATACACTTCAGAGTTAATCGTTTGACCATGGGGAAGGACATCGAACAGAATAACCCCTTCAGCGTCCCAGAAGACTGTAACCATGACTTTACTGGCTGAGGGTATGGCTTTAAACTTTTTCTTGGTAGGGGAGTGGGTGTGGCGCCACTCCATTGATTGCCGTTTTGTTTCAGGTTCGAAGTGATGAACCCATGTTTCATCGCATGTAACAATCTTTGACAAGAAATTGTCACCCTCAGCCACATGACGAGCAAGCAATTCCGCACAGATGGTTCTCCTTTGCTATTTATGGTGTTCGGTTAGACAACGAGGGACCCAGCGGGAACAAACCTTTGAATATCCCAACTGGTGAACAATTGTGACAGCACTACCAACAGAGATGTCAAGTTGAGCACTGAGTTGTTTGATGGTGATCCGTTGATCATCTCGAACGAGTGTGTTCGCACGCTCCGCCATTGTAGGAGTCACAGCTGTGCACGGCCGGCCGGCACGCGGGAGATCAGACAGTCTTGCTTGACCTTTCGGCGATGATGACACACGCTTTGCCCAACGACTCACCGTGCTTTTGTCCACTGCCAGATCACCGTAGACATTCTGCAAGCGCCTATGAATATCTGAGATGCCCTGGTTTTCTGCCAAAAGAAACTCGATCACTGCCTGTTGTTTGCAACGCACATCCGTCACAGACGCCATTTTAACAGCTCCGTACAGCACTGCCACCAGTCGGAAGTCAATGAAACTATACGAGACGAAGCGGGAATGTTTGAAAATATTCCACAAGAAATTTCCGGTTTTTTCAACCAAAATTGGCCGAGAAAAAAATGTGTTGCATTACTTATTGAACTGCCCTCGTACATCCTTCGGAATCTGCTTAGTGTATTCATCTCTTGGTCTCCTTCTACGATTTTTACCCTCCAAGCTGCCCTCCAGTAGTAAATTGGTGATCCCTTGGTGCCTCAGAACATGTCCTACCAACCGATCCCTTCTTCTAGTCAAGTTGTGCCACAAACTCCTCTTCTCCACAATTCTATTCAATACCTCCTCATTAGTTATGTGATCTACCCTTCTTATCTTCAGCATTCTTCTGTAGCACCACATTTCGAAAACTTCTATTCTCTTCTTGTCCAAACTATTTATCATCCATGTTTCCCTTTCATACATGGCTACACTCCATACAAATACTTTCAGAAACGACTTCCTGACTCGATATTAACAAATTTCTCTTCTTCAGAAACGCTTTCCTTGGCATTGCCAGTCTACATTTTTTGTCGTCTCTACTTCGACCATTTGCTCCCCAAATAGCAAAACTCTTTACTACTTTAAGTGTCTCATTTCCTAATGTAATTCCCTCAGCATCACCCGACTTCATTCGACTACATTCCATTATCCTCGTTTTGCTTTTGTTGATGTTCATCTTATACCCTCCTTTCGAGACACTTTCCATTCCCTTCAGCTGCTCTTCCAAGTCCTTTGCTGTTCTGACCATCTGTTAGTGGATGCAATAATAAGCTGCTGTCAATCTGTCATTTGACAATAACATTATACATCCAGATGAAGCAGATTTCACTCGTGATGGTGTGTTTAAGTATCGGGTTTCTCACGAGTAGAGCTATCTAGTCTGCAACTCGTGGTCTCGGAGTTGCGTCTTTGAATAGTAATCAGAACGTTTTCGGTCCTTGGTTCGAACCAAGTCACTATTCAGATTTTGAATACAAATCATCAGCAACGACGGCCAAAGAATTAGGCCGTAAGAAGTCACCTGCCAACGGCTTTGTGTGACGAAGAGCGGGCAGACATTCAGGGCACTTTCTTGCAGTGGGGTGGGAGACTGCCCCGAAAGGTGGAAGAATAAGCAATGATCAGCGACATGAGGGTGCAGAAGGCAACGAAAACCACTGCTTTAAAGACACATAATGTGTATTCACAGAACGTATGGCCTGTAACCGCAAAAGTCTCATAATGAAAGTCGCTAAAGATTCCGGGCTAGCTCTATTCGTATCACCGGTAGGGGACTGTCGAAGGGGAGGTGATCACGAGAAAAAGATACGATAACGTTCTGCGAATAAGGACGTGTGATGTCAGAAGTTTGAACGTGGATGGGAAGATAGAAAATCTGAATATGGAAATGCTAAGGCTCAGTCTAGATACAGTGGACGTCAGTGAAGTAAAATGGAAAGAAGACAAAGATTTCTGATCGGTCAAGTATAGGGAGATATCAAGAGCTCCATAAAAGGGTATAACTCGAGTAGGATTCGTTATGAATAGGAAGGTAAGGCAGAGAATGAGTTATTGTGAACCGTCCAGTGATTGGGTTGTTCTCGTCAGAGTCGACAGCGAACTAGCACAGACAACAATAGTTCAGTTATACATAGCAAATTTTCAAGCAGAGGATGAAGTGACAGAGAGTATATGAGGAAGTGAACAGGAAATTCAGTACGTAAAGGAAGATGAAAATGTGATAACCATGGAGAAGTGGAACGCAGTTGCAGTGGAGCTAGTAGAAGAAATTGTTACAGGAGAAAATTGAATCTAACACTCATGGGGAATTGTAATGTGGTTGTAGTGGAGGGAGTAGAAGATACTGTTACAATAGAATACGCGCTTGGCACTAGGGAGAAATAGGGAAAAAGAGTAAGGGAGTTTTGTCGTAAGTATCTGTAAGTATGAGTGACTACTTCGTTCAAGACTCACTTGGAAAAGTCAAGAGTCCAGTTAGATTATATCGTGGTCAAGTAGAGATTCCGAAATCAGATATTGGATTGTAACGCGTACTCTGGAGCAGAAACAGTTAACAATTTAGAAATGATTTAGAGTGGGATGAAGTTTAAGAGACATGTCAGGAACAATCACTGCTCAAGAAAGTTTGATACGGAAGTACTAATAAATGAAGACAGCCGTTTGAACTTCTTTGAGGCTATAAATACTGCAACAAGGAATAGCTTAACAGGTATTTCAACTGAAGAGCAGTGGACGTCTCTAAAAACCTAAGTCATAAATGTTGGAAAGAAAAACGTATTTACCAGGATGATAACTGTGAAGAACCCATAGATAAGAGAAGAAAAACTCGTATTTCATTTGATCGACGAAATAAAGAAATACAAAAATTTTTCAAGGAAATCCAGGAATTCTGAGATACAAGTTACTTAGGAACGAAATTAACAGTAAGTGCATGGAGGTTAAGGCGAAATGGCTGCGTAAGAAATGTGAAGAAATCGAAAAAGAAGTAATAGTCACAAGGAGTGGCTCCGCATAGGTTGCCATGGGAATTCTACTCTCAACTGCAGTCAAAAACTAAAATTTAAAAAGTCCGTAGGCTTAGATGAAGTACCGGTGTGTGAACTGAAACAATGCATTGGGATTATACAAGGTCCCTTAACGAATATAATACATGAATCCTTCACATCAAGGACATTTCCAGAGCAGTTAAAACAGGCAAGAGTTGTACCTTTGCTTAAGAAAGGTAATGAAGAAGACAGAAAATTAGCGGCACATTTCCGTGCTGTCAGCACAAATAATTATGAAAGACAGATTAATGAATTGCCTGAACAAATACTCTCATTTAAGCGAATCATAGTTTGGTTTCCGAAGTGGCAAAAATACGGAGTCAGCCATAGAAAAATTCACAATTCAAGATGCTCTTGATAAAGGTGAGTGTGTCACAGGCATACTTTTGGATCTTTTTAAGGCGTTTGATACAGTCGATCTCAAGATTCTATTACATAAATTAGAAGCATTGGGAATAAGAGGTGTAGTTAATGACTGGTTTCGATCACACCAAACAGATAGGGTACAAAGAGTAGAGATAACACATACTTCAAATAGCCCTAAACATTTAGTAACACACTTATCAGAACCAAAATACATTAATACAGGGGTTCCGGAATGTAGTATATTAGAACCAATACTGTTCCTGGTATACATCAATGACTTTCCCAGTAGTGTTACGCATGGTGAAAAAATCATCTTCGCTGATGACAGCAATATTATAGTCACTGAGAAAACAAGAGAAATCTTTGCCGAGCAAGAAAATAAAACTCTCAAAGAAGTTTATGATTGGTCAATAAGTAATAAAGTGAGACTGAACATAAAGAAAAGTAATGCTATTAATTTCAGGTTGTAGAGGAAAAATGACAATGTTAAGTTAAATGTAGATGGAACCTCTATAGACTGTGTAACAAATGCAGAATTTCTAGGAATGGATATTGATTCTCAGTTGATTCTAAGGTACTTGCAAGCAGAATGTCATCAGCATGTTATGCTCTTAGAATCCTATCATCAATGTGTAACAAGTAGTGTCTTTTACTTACATATTATTCACGTGTACCTCAGTTCTTAGCTATGGCATTATTTTTTGGGGAACACATGCACAAAATACGAACACCATTTTCAAACTCCATAAAAGAGCCATAAGAATAATAACCAAAAACACTAGTTGAGCTCATTGTAAAGATCTGTTCAGAACACTGGGGATTTTAACTGCTCAGTTGTACACATAAAAAATAACGTTTATAATTACTGCACAAACAGCTCTGTCGATGACCATACAATAAGATATAGACTTAATTAACATTTACCAAGAAAAAATAAACATAAAACTCAAAACAGCATTTTCTTCCAAGGAATAAAATTGTACAATGAATTACAAAACGAGATTAAAGAAACAGAAAAAATACACTTATTTAAAAAGGCAGGTACAAAATACCTGTAATGCGATACATTTTATACAGTGAAGGATTACTTAGATAAAACAAAGTAGGTGTTTGATAAAAAACGTTATACAAATAGATAATAATAATAATGATTATAAAATATCCATCACTCCACATAACTTTATGTTTTTTTCCTTATTTTTTTCCTATCTAGAAATACTAACCCTTAACCTATTCATAGCACAATACTAACACCTCTTCCTCCTTCTGAGCTCAACATCTCATCACTCATTATGGAGGGTTGCTGACTCAGATTTTCAGGATAGCAAATGGGAAGTTGCGGTCCAGGAAATGGTCCAGAGATCACGTGTGTGTGTGTGTGTGTGTGTGTGTGTGTGTGTGTGTGTGTGTGTGTGCGTATAGTGAGTGAAGTGTTATGAAACAATGTGTGTATAGTGTACGCAGTGACTGATAGTGAGGTGTGAGTGAACTACATCTACATCTATACTCCGCGAGCCACCTTACGGTGTGTGGCACTACAATATTTAATAAGATATTTGTAAAGTAAGTATTGTATAATAGGAGCAAATTTAATGATTGTCTCTAACTAGAAGTTTGTGAATATATGTGTATATGAATTAACTTATTTTAAATTGATCTAAATTTGTGAATACTTTGACATGTCCTATATCCTTGTAAAAAGATCATGCATGAATTAAGCTAATACTACTACTACTGCAAAGCGGATAGGAGTGAAGGGTACACTGAAGACCTCTATTAGACAGAGAACTTGTCTCATGACGCGATAGAGGAAGTAACAGGAGTCGGCAGAGAAGAAGTAGGGAATACAAAATTAGACTCAGAGTTTATAAGGTCTTTGGGCGGCTTAGGATAAAATAAGGAAGAAGCGACCGATAACATTCCTCCGGAATATCTAAAATCAGCTCATTCATCCAAGTTGCCGACAATAATAAATATACAAGAGAACGGAGAAGAAAACTGAGGATGTGTTAGGTGACGATCATTTTTAGAGAAAATAAAGACAGCAGAGCGGCAGTTCTGACGTTCACTTGATAATAAAAGCAAGATTAAAGATAAATTAAGACACGTTCATAGCGTTTTTAAACCTGGAAAAAGTCTTCTACAATGTCAAATTGTGCAAGATGCTCGAATTTATGAGAAAAAATAGTGATAAGCTGCAGGGAAAACGAGTAATATGCAATATGTACAAGAGCTACGAGGGAGCAATAAGAGTGAAAGATCAAGTACAAAGTTTTCGAATTAGAAAGGGTGTAAGACAGGGATATAGCCTTTCGCCGCTTCCGTTCAGTCTATACATCGAAGACGCAAGGATGGAAATAAAAGGTAGGTACAATACTGGAATTAAAATTCAAGGTAAAAGTCCCTGATGGTACTGATATCCTGAATAAAAGTGAAGAAGAATTACAGATTGCGTTGAATGAATGAACAGTTCCAATGAGAACAGAATTTCGATTGTGAATAAATCGAAGAAAGACGGAATTAAGAGAGACAAGTTTAACATCAGAATTGGGTATCATGAAGCACACGAAGTTAAGGAATACTGCTACTTGGGCAGCAAAATACACTCCTGGAAATTGAAATAAGAACACCGTGAATTCATTGTCCCAGGAAGGGGAAACTTTATTGACACATTCCTGGGGTCAGATACATCACATGATCACACTGACAGAACCTCAGGCGCATAGACACAGGCAACAGAGCATGCACAATGTCGGCACTAGTACAGTGTATATCCACCTTTCGCAGCAATGCAGGCTGCTATTCTCCCATGGAGACGATCGTAGAGATGCTGGATGTAGTCCTGTGGAACGGCTTGCCATGCCATTTCCACCTGGCGCCTCAGTTGGACCAGCGTTCGTGCTGGACGTGCAGACCGCGTGAGACGACGCTTCATCCAGTCCCAAACATGCTCAATGGGGGACAGATCCGGAGATCTTGCTGGCCAGGGTAGTTGACTTACACCTTCTAGAGCACGTTGGGTGGCACGGGATACATGCGGACGTGCATTGTCCTGTTGGAACAGCAAGTTCCCTTGCCGGTCTAGGAATGGTAGAACGATGGGTTCGATGACGGTTTGGATGTACCGTGCACTATTCAGTGTCTCCTCGACGATCACCAGTGGTGTACGGCCAGTGTAGGAGATCGCTCCCCACACCATGATGCCGGGTGTTGGCCCTGTGTGCCTCGGTTGTATGCAGTCCTGATTGTGGCGCTCACCTGCACGGCGCCAAACACGCATACGACCATCATTGGCACCAAGGCAGAAGCGACTCTCATCGCTGAAGACGACACGTCTCCATTCGTCCCTCCATTCACGCCTGTCGCGACACCACTGGAGGCGGGCTGCACGATGTTGGGGCGTGAGCGGAAGACGGCCTAACGGTGTGCGGGACCGTAGCCCAGCTTCATGGAGACGGTTGCGAATGGTCCTCGCCGATACCCCAGGAGCAACAGTGTCCCTAATTTGCTGGGAAGTGGCGGTGCGGTCCCCTACGGCACAGCGTAGGATCCTACGGTCTTGGTGTGCATCCGTGCGTCGCTGCGGTCAGGTCCCAGGTCGACGGGCACGTGCACCTTCCGCCGACCACTGGCGACAACATCGATGTACTGTGGAGACCTCACGCCCCACGTGTTGAGCAATTCGGCGGTACGTCCACCCGGCCTCCCGCATGCCCACTATACGCCCTCGCTCAAAGTCCGTCAACTGCACATACGGTTCACGTCCACGCTGTCGCGGCATGCTACCAGTGTTAAAGACTGCGATGGAGCTCCGTATGCCACGGCAAACTGGCTGACACTGACGGCGGCGGTGCACAAATGCTGCGCAGCTAGCTCCATTCGACGGCCAACACCGCGGTTCCTGGTGTGTCCGCTGTGCCGTGCGTGTGATCATTGCTTGTACAGCCCTCTCGCAGTGTCCGGAGCAAGTATGGTGGGTCTGACACACCGGTGTCAATGTGTTCTTTTTTCCATTTCCAGGAGTGTAACTCATTATTGGTGGAGCAAGGAGAACATAAAATGTAGAATAGTATCGCCAATAACACGCTAGCATTAGTCGAGAAGTCAGCTTGTATCAAACACAGGCCTTCATTCGAGGAAGAAATTTCTTAGAGTCTAGGTTTGGAGATCAGCATAGTGTGGTAGTGATTCATGGACTGTGGAAAAACTGGAACGGAGGAGAATCGAAGCATTTGAGATGTGGTACTAGAGAAGAGAGTTGAAAATTAGGTAGACTGGTAGCGTAAGTAATGAAGAGGTTCTCCGCAGAATCGGCGAGGTAAGGAATACACGGAAAATATTGAGAAGAAGAACGGACAGGATGATAGGATTATTAAGACGTAACGGATTAACTTCAGTGGTACTAGAAGGAGCTGTAGAGGATGACATAGATTGGAACATTTACAACAAACAATTAGGGACGTAGGATGCAATAACTACTCTGAGATGGAAAGTTTGGCTCAGAAGATGAATTCGTTGTAGGGTGCATCAAACCATTCACAAGACCGACGACAAAGAAATTGTCTCAAAGCCACATACTGTGCATGAGTCTCCACATCAGCGAAGTTTCTCATTGAATGTGTGGTTAGGGTACTAGATGATCACCTGATTGAGCTGTACATATTACCAAACAAACTCAATGAACGGAATTTCCTTCGGCTTTTACGGCATAATCTGGCAGATGTGCTTGAGAATGTTTCCTTAAAGCAACGTCAGATGACGTGGTAAGTACATGATGGAGCAGCGTCATATTTTTCTGCTACGGTGAGACGACATGTAACGCACCAATGTGGCCAAAACTGAGTAGGGTATGTACCGTGGGATCCAAGATTAACTGATGCGACCCCATGGATTTTTGTGATTTGGGCCACAGAGACTGTCAGTGAGATTCAAGAGTTTGGATATGATCCAGGTAAGTTTGCAAGGACTCGAAACTCACAGCGACAACGTATATAGGTCTGCATCCGGGCACACGGACGACACTTTTAACACTTCCTTTAACAGTGATTAGTGTCACGTGTTTGTTGTACACATTCAAAACACCTTCACTTCTACAGAAGTAATGCAGTAATCTATATTCTCAATAGAGAATCCCCATACACCATATTACTCCTCACTCTTTTGGTTAAAAAACCCTAGTTTTAAAATGATCTCCCTTTAATGCGACGGCCTTACGCCGCCCTATTGGGAGAGCTTGTATGCCCGCATGGTACCACTCTACTTGTCGACGACGGAGACAACGTCGTGCTGCATCAATAACCTCCCCAACATATGCGTACTGATTCACGTGGAGTGCATCCTTCGTTGGCCCAAACAAATGGAAATCGGAAGGTGCGAGATCCGGGCTGTAGGTTGGATGAGGAAGAACGGTCCAATGAAGTTTCTTGAGCTCCATTTGGTGAGCAGACTAGTGAGAGGCCTCGCGTTGTCATAGAGAAGAGAAAGATGCTTTGCACTTTTATGGTGACGAATACACTGAAGTCATCTCTTCAGTTTACTGAGGGTAGCACAGTAACTTCAGAGTTGATCGTTGCACCATGAGGGAGGACATCAAACTAGATAACTCATTCAGGATCTCAGGAGCCTGTCACAATGACTTTATCTGCTGAGAGTGTAAGGTGTCAGGCAAATCCAACACCTTCCATGAAACCCTGACATGATAAGAAAATCCAGTAGTATGTCACATAGCTCCGAATATATCGTGACATTAAATTAACCAAAGTAATACGAGTAACGAGTGAGCAAATGGAATACCACAGACTAACAAAAGAATAACTAAATGCATGTCATACCTTCCCACCGTGAGATAGACACAGTTCCGAGGGGAAAAACGAGAACAGAAGCCGAGAGCAGAACCGTGTTAAGCGAGAAGGCCCTACGATAAGGGACGGACGGACACCCACGTCGCCAGCTAACCGCTACGACTACGCCACCCGCAAGTTTTTAGCGTGAGACTTTTTCGCGTCTCTGTTACGTTAGGACCACTCCCAGCCCATGATAAAAGATAGAGCCCTCCAGAAGAACAGTATAGATCTTACGATAACGCTAAAAGGACCACACCAGCTGCAAGTTTTAGCGTGAGACTTTTTCGCTTCTCTGTTACGTTGCAAAGTTTATAAACATTGCCCCACCACGAAAAGTATAACGTTTCTCATTGGATAGACAGAATTTTTGTAGGCGGAGCTTAAGGTTAACATTGAGACCCTGATTGGTCAGTTGAAAACACAGCCAGATAGTTTTTTTTTAAACCAACTTCGGTAAATTATAGTAAGGATAAGTTAGGAGAGAGTTGAGAGGGAGTTGCTTCCGAGAGGGCGAGCTGGACGGAGCCGCGCCAGCCGCCGCCCCCTGACGAACACCGACAAGGTAATGAACGCACGCGATGCCTCATTTTTGAGCGCATAAGGCTTCACTCAGAACTGCAGAAGTCTCATCTGTTACAACCTCTTTTTGCGTAATACTAGTGTCGATCGTCAATTAAAGCTCATGGTGTTCACATTTGCCACTTGAAGTAAAAATCTGAAACGCGATGATTTTTCTGTTATATAGTTATTGAGAAGCCACATCAGCCACTGTAGTTTACGGCAAGTTAGATAAGTAATTAAAGATAATTGAGGGTCACTGTGGGCCATTTTGATAGTTTTCTCTTTTGTGAAACTTAATTTAAACCTAGATTATAGATGTGATATGGCATAGGTCATCCTTCGATCCATTGTAGAACTTGGAAACCCATTCAGGGAATATTCGTTCACATTTTTGTTGAACGCTGTTGGTTTTTACCATCCTGTATTAAAACATTTCCTTTTATCAATAGTGCAATTTATAAACGATGTTTTGTGAGTAGAATAAAATTTCCAACTTAACTGCTTTTTCGACGTTATTTTACCAGCTAACTAAAAATAGGAAAGCCTTGAAACCCTTCCACTAAATTTAGTTAGTATTAAGATTCTTTTACAGTGAGTGCAGTGGAGCTGACGCTGAAATCATTAAGTATTTGGTTATAACATCGCTAGTCTCACTGAACTCTTCTGAATTATACATGTCATGTGTGGTCTGACGTCTCCTTACCAGCTACAGGTCCCAGGTTCAAACTAGTCAATTCCCTAAAAAACACGCTCAGAGCGTGTGGCCATGTCACAGTGTTTGGCTCACAAAATAATTTCATTTTTTGTAAGTATCACAATTTCTTTATTATTCAATTATTAGACTGATAATGCATTCTAGCGAGTAATATATGTCCGTATGTGGTTTAATTTATAGGTTCTGAAGAAGATTCCATCACTGGAATCGAAACCTAGGTAAACGAGTAAAATTTCCTTGCAACTGAAGGCTGAAAAAATTGTTTATTTGCTGTACATTTCACAGTTGCTGACACGCTGCAATATGTTAAAGATTTGTATTGCCTAAAACTTTGCAATAAAAGAACTTGGCAGTAGTCTGGTGTTATGCAAAGACTAGACGATGTAGTAGCCCATTCGAATTATTGCAGTAGCTCTCCAAGAGCTTCCGGATTTTCATTTTGAGCTTCGATCATTTTATTTATTACTGAACCACACCAACAGATTGCAGTACTGATTCGTTGATGTTTCAAGGAACTAAAAGTCCAACGTTCTTCGAATTTCCTTCCCCACAGCATCTTGTTTTGCTAATGATACTGAACAGTGTTTTATTTTAAATGGTCGGTATGGTTTGAATTGGAATTCGTAGGGCTTGCCTCTCATTGGGTCTGGTTTGTTACGAAACACAGTTTTATAATTAATCAGCAAAGTCTCTCTCCTAGCCCAATGTGGTTAATTACTCAAATAGCATTTACTTTATCCCTCACTTCACCATCACACACGTTAATTCCAGCATTGGTTTGATTATTCCTCCGCTTATGTAAAGAAATTTCGTTTTCATTGGTTTCCTATAAAAAACACCCATGCACTACCTTTAGCAAGCAAGCAACTACACTGTAATTTTTAGAGAGGAGTATCGCAATTAGAAAACCTTTATTATTCTTCGCATCATTCACCGTAATGGTGAATTGCCTTTTCCAAAATCTGTAATAACTGCATGGTCTACGAACAGATTTGCTCGTGTTATAAGTCCTCTACAAATATCTGGTATGACCATGGCCATAACCTCCTGCACCGTTATCTGTATCGTCACTTCCAGGAAGTCTTGATTCTTTATTATTATACTCTTCCCACCAGCAGCACCTATGACCTTAACTCCCTGCATCGATAATACTGTTACCTCTCCTTTGTTTATTATTTACTCGTTAAGTTCACCTATTGTTGTCGTGGTCTTCAGTCCTGCCTATAGTGGGACATAATTTGCTACCCGTATCAGTGACTGAAACTACCTCAGTGCCGTTAAACACAACATCTACTGTAGGTTGACATTCCTTTTTAATTTCATCTTCTCTTTCTTCAAAAAGGGTTTTCCTTACATCTATAAGGTCTTCACTCATCAACCATCGAATTTTTTTCGGTTCTTTAGCATATGAGTTCGTGTTCAGACACCATACGAGCTCCCTCCCAGGTTTCTCATATAGTACTTTCGCTCTCGCAGTCACTATCTGCCATACTACCATTATTTCCTTCGTCATGTTTGGACTACAAGTCCATTTAAAGAAAAAAAAGTCATTTAGTCTAATAATTCTTTCATTTTCTCTTATTACACTCTTAGTCTCAGTAGGACTGTTCCTGTTTCGAACTTTTCTAGAATTTTAATTTACAGTCTTCAAGCCATTGATTGTGATTGTTTCCCATTATGAGCCATCCTACTGATCGAACGCTAGAAAAGTATCTAGAGTTTCCTTTTTTGATGATGAGCTATCCTACTGATCCAGCTCTGGCAAAGCATCTGCCGTTTTTTTTTTTTTTTTTGGTATTACTATCAATTTTTCCTGTTCACTTGTCGGTAGTATGTTCAGTACTACTTTAATAAGGTCATCCTCACTCAGTAGGTGGTCAAGATATACATTATTTTCACAAAATCTATGAAAAAAAACTTTGTACTTATGGAACCCACTACTTGAGAAATTTCTCCCCTGAAAAATGGTGTTTCACACATTAGCTTGCGTACTATTCGATCAATATTTATCTTGAAAATTTTGATAAGTTCTTCATATGATTGGCAAGAGTCTCCAGCTCTCATTCGATAAGACAGAGCGTGTCCTTCCATTCTGCTGGTGAGGTAGTGTTGTGGTAATACTTCATCACAATGTTTTCTGATACCTTTCAACTGCAAAAATCACTTATCTCCTGCTGAATACCATCTATCATCTCAGCCATCTCTTTCATGTTGTTCTGAACCAAATGTTGAACTTAATCTATTCTGATATGTAATGAAGACGCACCCTTATTTATCTCATTATTTATTTCAATTTGGCGTCTCGGGGGGGGGGGGGGGTTATGGTAATTCATCAGAGTCCTCTTCAAACCACTCGCGTACACTGCGCTGTGTGAGTCGTTGCATGTCTAGCTGGTATATGCCATCAAGCCTAGGAGAAAAGGAAGTGCCTGTAGGGTTTGACATAGTACCAGGGGCTAGATTCACACTTGTGTTGTTCCATTGCAGAATGACAAGATCACCCAGGAAATGTCCAAAAACATCGTTCAGGCCCTAAAGCTCCCGCTTCCACCTTGGACAATTCCGGCAGGGCCGTACACGATAACGGCCATCTGTCTGATGGAGCGTCAAATGAGATTCATCTGAAAAGGCCACCATTCGCCATTCAGTGGACGTCCAGTTATAGAACTGGCGTGCTAATTTCAGTTTTCGTTGCCGATGGACAGCAGTCAACATTGGTGCATGAACCCGGAGGCTGCCGTTGGGCTCATACACAGCAACGTTCGCTGGAAGTCCGTTGAAGAGACACTGTTGGTAGTCGACCGGTTCCTCGGGGCGGTAAGTTGCTGAGCAGTTGCAGATATATTCATCGGTACACATCTCCGCAACCGTCGTTCACACCTGCCCTCTATGGTTGTGGCGCACCTCAGTTGCCTCAGTGTCGGTTTTGGATAGCGCCATTTTTCTATGCACAGAATACTTTTACCACAGTGGATACTTAGCTGTTTCGGAAATGCTGCCACTATTGGCCCGAAAGCCAAGGGTCATGCCGTTTTGGACATTAGACGAATCGCTACGATTCGCCATTACAGCAACGATTCCACTTGTGATTCTTGAGTTTCTCCCGGCCCGTTGGACACTGTACACCGGCAGTACACCCGTGGATATTTTGATTAACGATTCCACTGTTTTCCGCGTCCTCCATTAACTTTATATACCCTCCACTGCTAGTGCTGTCATATGTTGTATGTAAGTGGCTATGGTACACTGACGCCTTACGTAGGCGGCTGTCACACTACTGTGACTAGACCGTGTATCCCCATCTGGACTCCTACCGTGTTCCCTCATTACCACATCACCTTCATTTATTCTACTTCATAAAATGCCCGTTAATTTTTCTGATCATTCATGACATTCGTGATTCTTTCGTTTACTTCTTTAAATCCAGTGTTAGTATTCTTAGCCATATTCTTCTAATGTGTTATTTGCCTCTTTCCGACCTATCTATAATTGTCAAAGTTTTTGTTAATCTCCGTTGCTGACTCTTCTGTTTTGTTGTTAGCTACTTTTACTTTGCTGTTAGCCTCACTGGCAGATGCTTATGTTTTACTCATAAACCTAATAAAATCACCTGCAAATTAATATTTACCCTTCTGCTTCCACTACTCTCATTTCCTGTAGCTACTGTTTCACTAGTAACTGGCTACCATAATTTTATCTGTTGAACTCACAGTAACTTGAGTAATTTCTTTCTCGGTAGTTTCCTTTAAATCATTCATTCTACGACCTTGACATTTCTTAGAGCTCGCCAATGGTTACCGCCAGTGGTTACAAGTTATCAATGATATCTGCTGAGCCTAAAGCTTCTTAAGAAATGTTTGGATCTACCTTTTTGGCACTGACTTGACTTTTCCGAACACTTCTAAACAGCATGCCCCTGTACATATGCCACGATACTTAATTGCTATTATTTACCCCGTCTGAGGTGAACTTCTGCTTAATTCATTACCCCCAGGTAGTACAAAGTGTCGAAGGAGCGCCCGTGCGCCGAACTCCGGACCTCCCAGGCGCACCCCTTCACTGCCGCCGAGACAGACTGCTGCAACGCGCTCTCTGCGTGCAGCCATTCTCCTACTGGTTGAGTGGCTTTCCCTGCCATACCTGCTGCTATTGTCTGTCTTTTCCTTCCCTGCGATGTCTTCTTGATGATCGTCTGTTATGTTTCACTCCAAAATTGTTCTTAAACCTTGGGCAGAATATAAACTTTCTGCGAGATGAATTTGTTACTGTTCGCACTCCATGACGGTCCCGACTTTTACTCGATGTTACTGTCCGCAAGTCACTGGTTCCAGTAATTTTTAGTACGTAGTTCACTCCCTGCTTCTCTTTAAGACGGATTTGATTGTTTATTTGCATGTCATATTCTCAACACATGATTTCAAAACGTTTCCGCAGCATTTTTTTTCTATTTAGTCATCAGTCCTCTAATTCATTTGATGTGGCCCGCTACGAATTCCTCTCTTGTGCGAACCTTTCATCTCATAGTGGCCTTTGTGGCCTGTCCTCAGTTATTTGCTCGCTGTATTGAAATCTCTGTCTTCCTCTATAGATCTTACCCTCTACAATTCCCTCTAGTACCAATGAAGTTATTCACTGATGTTCCTTCATCTTCATAGCGTTTTCGATATAATCCTTCCCTCGCCAATTCTGTGGAGAACCTCTCTATTTCCTACCTTATCAGTCCGCATAATTCTCAACATTCTTCTGTAGCACAATAGCTCAAATGCTTAGATTCTCTTCTCCTGCTGTTTTCCCGTACTTCACATTTCACTGCAATACAATGCTGTGCTCCAAATGTACATTCTCAGAAACTTCCTCTTCAAATGAAGACCTATGTTCAAGACTACCAGACCTCTATTAGCCAGGAATGCCCTTTGCGCCAGCGCTAGTCTGCCTTTTATGCCCTCCTTGCTCCATCCGTCTTGGGATATTTTGCTGTCTTGGTAGTAAAATTCCTTAATCTACTTTTTCATCAGCAATCTACAGTAAATGTTAGGGTGGCCCCTGATCTCATTTCTGCCATTTCTCGTTACATTCGTCTTTTTTCGGTTAAATCTCTAACCACGTTCTGTACTTGTTAGACTATTCATTCCATTAACACATTCTTTACTTACAACCTGTTTAATCCGAGTACTTAATTATTAGTCTCGCACACTTATTGCTCCCTCTTGTTCCTTGTTCAAACTGTATAACAGCCGTCTCTCCCCACAGCTTACCCATACTTTCCTCAGAATTTCGAACATCTTGCATCATTTTGCGTTGTCAAGCGTTTTCTCCAAGTCGACAGATGCTATGAAGTGTCTTTATTTTTCTTTAGTCTTGCTTTCATTACAAACCACAGCTTCAGAACTGCCTTTCTTGTGATTTTACCTTTCCTAAAGCCTAATTGATCGACGTCTAACAAATCTTGGATAATTCTGGCACTTACGGCTCTTGCTATCTTCGGAATTGTGTGGATGATGTTTTCCCTAAAGTCTGAAGGTTTATCATCGGTTTCTTGCATTCTATACATCAACGAGAATAATCGTTGTGTTTCCACTTTCCCCCATGATTTTAGAATCTCCAATGGAGATGTCTTACTTGATCTTGTCTTAAATTATCATGAGACATGTCCTCTTTCTTACTGAGATCTTCAGTGTACTCTTTCTACTCACTCTACCTTCTCTGCACTTAATAATGGAATTTTCATTGCACTCTTAACGTTATCACCCTTGTTTTAATTTCACTAGAGGATGTTTTCTGTATGCTGCGACATTCCTTCCGTTAATCATTTTTATTTCGATTTCTTCACATTTTTCCTGCAGACATTTTGTCTTAGATTCCCTAACTTCCTATTTACGAGTATTTCATTCCTATGTATTTGTGAATTTCTCTGAATATTTTTGTACTTCCTTCTTTCTTCGACCAAATGAAGTATTTCTCTTTCACCGTATAGGTATGCCATACTGCAAGATCCTTCTGCGGTCCCCCCCCCCCCTCCCCCCGTCCATAAATGTTTCTCAGTTTACCCATGAGTCCGTAGAAAGTGGTATAGATGAGTTACAGTACAAGTGGTTGTACTTTCCACTTGAGACTGCAACAGTTATGTTAGACCTTCCTTGGATTTTCTTTAGTGCAGTGTCGCGTAGGACTTCCTCCTACCTATTCTCTGTAGATCTATCATTGATAAAGACCATTAAAACAGTTCCTGTAGCTCATTGGATTCGTTTGTGGTGCAAGCAGGTGACCTGTGCGGATATGATTTGGGAGTGCGGGTAGCTAATGTACATGAAATAAACACCTGGCTGCTATTATGGCACATTTGTTAATGAACACTGTAAAATAGCTAACAAGTCAGTAGTTGAAATAATTCACCACAAAATTACTAAAACCTGAGAGTAAGTACTGTTACACGTATAAAATTGAGAACAGAGGCGGACAGCGACCTATTCCCTACTTACTAGACTGGTGCGCGGCAGTAAATTCGTGCATACTTCTTTCAACTTGGCAGCTATTCGTATGTGATTGGTAGCTGAACGATTTTAAAGTTTGATTCCATAGGGAAACAGTTGTGCCCAGTGACGGTATTCGTTTCAAACAGAAAAGAGTACTTGAATCAACCGCAAATGATGTTTTTGAGTATCCACATTTCGGTCAATGTGTGACCATCTTCAGTGCTTGATGTCAAATTTCTTGCGATGCATGTTTTATTGACATTGATGTGCTGCCTAAAATGAGCGAGTTAACTCGAATATTTTTCTGTTTGTTGCAATAGCCTTGAGTTTACTACTTAAATGAACCCAGTCGCTGGGGCAACTGTTTCCCTAGGGAATCAAACCTGAGAATACTGTTGCCTAGCTGGACATTTGCTACATACTATAAGACTACAAATACTCGAGTCAAACTCTGTTTTCAACCAGCGCATCACCTTCAGTAAGGCATGCGTCGTAAGAATTTTGACGCCAAAGACTGAAGATGGCCACACAATGACCGAAATCAACACATGCAACAAACATCATCTGCGCCTGATTGATGCACTCTTTGCAATTTGAATAAGCGTAATTTGTTTTTAGATTTAACCGTTTTACTGTGTATTGAAATTGTAGTACCAGAGCTTTAATGATAACTAGGTTCCTCTCAGTATTGATTCTGTCGTAATTGGACTCTATAGAGTTTTTAAAGAAAATGTGTATTGGCGTGTCCCTTACGTATAGGTCACCAAGCAATGTTCATTTTCATGGCTCGCGTACAGCTCTTCACTCCATTGACACACTACCGTGTTCTATGGACATCCGTTTAGAATACTTGCATGGCAGTTTCTCAGTCGATGTTGTTGTATTCTGCAGTTCTGCGTAAGGGGTCATTTTACTTCCGCTAGCAGCAGACTGCCATTAAAACGTACAATTCAGAAAATAAAATGCTGTCAACAGTAGAAGGAATCTCACAATGTGAGCGTCAAGTACGTGCTTCTTTGGAGTCATATTGAGGTTATGAGATCTGTATGATGAATAACAGATCATTTCAAGACAGCGTTGATTTTTTTGTAGTTTTCTTCTAACCGTATACGTATGTAGTTATAAGGTAAATGGTGACATAATGTTTTATTTATAGGTGAAAAGACATGGAATAATCTAGGTTTTCATACAGTCATGCATCTGTATTCGTTGTGGCGCTTTTGTAGGAATATAACAAAGAGAAAATGGCAAAAGTCGCCTACAGTGTAAGCTGCATGTTTCTGATAACTTGTATAATTTGAGAGCCTTCCTGGTCTAGCGAGCTTTAAAAATGCGGTAGCATTATTGATGCAACATAAAGTTGAGAAATGATGTAGTAATTTTACTAATGCGTTTTTCCAAAATGATTAATTAAGCAACTATTTCGTATTACAGTTTGGCAATAGAAAGACGTTTTGGGAAGTAAAGCTGGGTGATTAGTATTTTGCTGTAAAAGTATATCTAAATGTACATCATGGATTAAATGAAAATGCACGCACAGAAAATTCTCCTAAGCCAACAGTTGAAATAAAAGCTGAAAAAATGTAGACGGGAATATAATCATTTATGTCTGCAGTAAAGTGATTTCCAACGAAGTTGTAACCGAATTGGATTAACATGTTCCCACGTTTGCAAAGATGATGTTCGATTTAAACACGTTGGACTTCAGGAAACCTGCTTTCGATATTGATAAATGGAAAGGTTGCCTCATAATTTTATTGCATAAGGAGTAATGGCATGGAAAAAGTGGGAAGAAAGTTTCTGTCCAAGTAATATTGCGAATCCGAGGGAAATGATGATAGCTCCAAACAAAACCTCAAGAACTAGCCATGTGTTCCGGAGACTCTGTGGGGAGACACCACAGAGTCTCATTCCAAAAATAGAGGAATTAAATAGCGAGTTGTTAGTGGAATATCGCCTGGAAGAAGCAATCAGCTGCATTAACTGCAAAACATGAATCCACGAAAAGTCTGCAGCGGTGCGGATTGAGTGAAAAAGCTATACTTCAATGTCTGCATACGAAACGTATTCAAAAAGTACGGGGAATTTTAATTTTTAGTGAAAAATGTTATTTTTATCTTCGTTAATGTCAACTCATTCAAAGTACTCCCCATCAAATGTTATACATTTACGCCAGCGTTTCTCCCAACACCGAAAGTCTTCTGGAAATCGATCCTTGAGATAGCTCCTAGATTCCTAAATTGTACAACTTGCTGATGTTTAGAAAAGTAGGTGTAGCGTATTTATCTTTCTCAAGAAGATCCATTCTTTAAATCAGATACCAAGGGCAATATCCTAAAGTTAAGGATGGCATTTTAAAGTAATTTTGTATGGTATTGTTTAGGCTATAACAAATAAAACCTCGAAAATGGTGCAATTAAGGAAACTCTCGCCAACGTATTGGAAAGTGCACTGAAGTGGCAATGTGATAGCTCAGTTACGCGTGAGGAGTGGTAAATATTTATAATATCTGTTAAAAACGTCTATCAAGTCCATAAATTATCTCCTCTGTCAGCTAAGCGTCGAAGCAGATCCTGTTAATCGTCATGAGTTGATACCAGTTATTTAGTTAAGAGCTGAGCTTTAGTCAGTGGAATAGGTTGCTATTAGGGCACGCAAGCGACTGCTCTCCAAACAGCAGCGCAATTAAGCTGCAAGTCATATTGACATATTGGAAATGGCAGAGGCTCTCCCGGCGTGTGTGTACTGTGATTTCCGGCCCTGTTCATGCAGCAGACAACAGACGCCCCTCAGGCCGGGTCACGGTAAACACCAATATTGCGATGATCAGTGCCACTTGCTGAAGAGCGCCTCGTATTCCGATCCTCTAAGAGGTTCTCCTCGTTTATTAATCTCAGGGTGCAAGTAAATTACAGATGTCTAAATTGGAAGCTACTCGAGAAAAGTTTAGACAACATGTAATTACATCAGCAGGATAATAAACTTTGTACCTTTGACGGAACCACAGGTTGCTCCATAATGCATAGAAAGTTAACAATGAATATGAATTTACCTTAAACTGAAGTTAAATGCTCTTCAACTTTTTATTGTAAGATGATCGCTCTTGAGGCTGTTGCAGAACAATTGACGACAGCAAGACGTGGTCATAATCTCAATATCCACAGATACCTCAGTCCATGGAATAATGACGACCATGGACACCACAGCTGGCTGTGAACCACCATGGAGAGTACACTGGCCGGTTACGTGATAAAGCATCCCCGATACCGCCAACGTGACTGAAAATTTGACGTTACCTAGTAAAACATAAAGGAAGCGGGAAAGGATTCCCTCACTTTCTTGGAGGTAAATGACTTTACTGAAGGAAAATGACTGATATGGTTTGTAAGCAAGAGCAGAGTGTGTTTAGTATTCGACAGGCTGGGTGCAGAACAAGGAACACCCGATCATCTTTGGGAACTAGGTCATTGGCGCAGGGTGTTTTTGGGACCTGTTCATTCTTTCTCGTCCACCGTTCTTGTTTCAGCTACTTGTGAATTGCTGCACGGCTTGAAACAAGTATAAATAGGAAACTTGAAGTGATGTATCTAACAACAAGACTGTTTGGTGACTAATAACTGTCCAAAACACATAACGTGGGGAATGTATACGGAATGCGATGGGTTATTTCTTAAAAGATACACAGAGTTAATAAATGCAATAAAGGATATCACTGAATAATTTGTTTCAAGATGTGGCATCTGTTTATTCAGTATCTTCACTCTCAAAACCACTCAGTGTTTGGCTCTCACAGAGAAAGACTCTACCAATCTCGGCATGTTCCAAGTTAGTTTCCTGTTGGAGAGAAGGTCACCTCATTTTCAACTTGCACTGGGCGCTGTTTCTCAATAGCCTACAGGTCCTTTCTTCTCTATTCATATAAACAACTATTATCTACTCCGTGTGCAGGGATTTCCTCTGGCCAGGGACTGAGTGTTTGTGTTATCCTCATCATTTCATCATCATCATCATCATCATCATCATCATCATCTGTAGCAGTGGTTAGAGTGGACTGTGAAAAAAAATGGACTGTGTAATAGTTGGGACTTTGCAAGGGCGCTGATGACCGCGCAGTTGAGCGCCACACAAACCAAACATCATCATCATTCTCCGTCTGTTGTCTTCGCTAGTACTTCATACACACACAGCAGTTCATTCTAGGTCCGAACTATTCCTAATCTTCCGATACCTTCAATTCTTCTTTCTTGAGGATCTTCCGCATCGACATTATTACAGTCTTCAGTTTGTCTACTGCTCTTCAGCTCTTGTTCTGCCTCTTCAGGGATTGAATAGAGCGTACACGTAAAACTTCATATTGTAACTACAATTACACGTCCAACAATGACCCCATGAGAGTCTCCGACAAATTCTTCATACTCCCCCGCTGATTTTCTAACAACTACTACTATTATTATTATTATTATTCGTTACAGTCAACTTTGGACTACGCTAAGCATCAGTCATTTCTTGTGCTTTTTCTTGCGTTCTTCCCAGTACTTCTTCATTTTTTCTGAGTGGGCTTCTTTACGTTCTTGCGACCAGGTTGTTCCCGTCTTCTTTGATTGCGTTCGGTCTTTGAATCCCTGTATTTTGTTGATGGCATTCCTATATTCCATTCTGTTGTAAACTGTCTCTGGTATAATGTTCATTTCTGCAATGTCTTCTTTTACTTCTTTCAGCCAGTTAATTTGTGTCTTTCTGCTTTCCATGTATTCCAGGATTTTCTTTGCCGTTCTTTCTGGTGCCATTCTTTTGACATGCCCATAGAAACTCAGTCTTCTCTTTTTAAAGGATGTTGTCAGTTTTTCAATTTTCTCGTATAACTCTTTATTGGATCGCAATTTATATTCTTGTCCATCCTTTTTAGGTCCTAAGATCTTTCTCAGTACTTTTCTCTCTTTTATTTCCAATTTCTCCAACAGACGTTTTCTGTTCAGTGGGATGCATTCAATCGCATACAAACTTTCTGGTTTTATTACCGCATTGTAGTGCCTGAGCTTGGCATTGATGGAGATCGACTTTTTATTGTATACAGTTCGGCATAGCTGGTATGCCGTTTCCATCTTTATTGCTCTTTCCTGTAGTGAAACATTTGGTAACCCTGTCGGTGTAATCCATTCCCCTAGATACTTAAATTTATGAACTCTCTTAAATATTCCATATTTAGTTTGCAATGTCTGTGTTGGGTCTGTTTTGTCCTGTATCATCAGTTCTGTCTTTTCATACGATATTTGTAGACCTGTCTTCTCAGCGATCTCATGCAGCATTTCTATCTGAATCTTTGCTGTTTCGATGTCATCCGCCAATATTGCCATGTCATCAGCAAATGCCAGACATTCAATTTTTGTTTTATTTCTTCCTAACGTTATCCCATTTTTCACTCCAGCTTCTGCCATCTTCTTTCTCCATTCCCTGACCACTTTTTCAAGGACAATGTTAAACAACAGTGGGGAGAGCCCATCCCCTTGTCTAACACCTGTTCCAATTACAAACGGTTGTGACAATCTACCCAAAAACTTCACTTGCGATTTTGTTCCCGTAAGGGTTTCCTGGATTAGACTTCTGCTTTTATCATCAATCCCAAATTCTTCTAATGTGTTAATCAGAGTTGGTCTATCAATAGAATCATATGCTTTTTTGAAGTCTATGAATGTAATTACTAGATTTTTCGATGTGCGTGCGCGAAGTTGTATTATGGAGAGTAGACTGAATATCTGTTCACTGCATGATCTTCCTTTTCTAAACCCAGCCTGATATTCACCCAGTTCTTTCTCTACCTGATTTTCAATCCTGTTTTGTAGTGCCTTGGATAGGATCTTATAGGCCACTGATAACAATGAGATACCTCTGTAGTTATTTGCATTTGTCTTGGCACCCTTCTTATGTAATGGATGAATCAATGCTGTCTTCCATTCCTCCGGAATCTTCTCTGTATTCCAAATCTCTTCAAACAGCGCCTCGAAATTATTTATTAAGTGTTCTCCTGCGTATTTCAGTAGTTCCGCGACTAACGAATCTTTACCAGATGCTTTATTGTTTTTCAATCCTTTCAAGATCTCTTTAATTTCTTCTTTATTAGGTGGTTCAGAGTCTGGTAGCTTATTCTTAGGCTTCTCAAATGTCAAGGTTTCATCAGGTCTTTTGCAGCTTAGCAGCGTTTCAAAGTAGTTCACTAGGTGTTGGCAATTTTGTTCCACGCTGGTGATCAGATTTCCTTTTTCATCTTTGAAGCAGAGTGTCGGTGGTTTATATCTTGTTATTGTAGTTCTGAATGTTTGAAAGAAATTGCGTGTATTGTTCTTAGAAAATTCATCTTGTATTTTCTGTATTTGTTGTGTGTCATATTTCCTTCGTTCACTTTTAATGATTTTCGTCGTTTCACGTCTTTGCGTTTTGAACTGCTCCCAGTCAGTTGGCCTTTTGGTTGAGTTGTATTTCTCCCAACTTCTGGCTCTTTTCTGTAGTGCTTTCTCACAGACCTCATTCCACCAGGGATGCTTTTCCTTTTTGGTTAGTAAAATTGTTTGTTCTGCTGCGTCTCGTATTGAGGTTGCAATTTCTTCCCATTTGTGACTTTTGATTTTATCTGTCTTTTCCTTGTAGTCGTCTAAGACTTGCTGATTGAGCATTAAGTCCTGTACTCTGTATTTGGCTATTTTTGTTTCGTCACTCTTGTGACTTCTTTCTGGTGTTAATTTCATCTTAATTTTGGTCAGATAATGGTCAGAATCAAAGTTGGCCCCTTTCACCACCTGTACATCTTGAATGTCCCTTGAATTATCATAACTTATTGCCACGTGATCAATCTGGAACTCGCCAAGTAATTTGTTCGGTGATTTCCATGTTGTTTGTTTTTTGGGATTCTTCTGGAATTTAGTTGTCATAATGTTCAATTTGAATTTCTCACAAAACTCTACTAATCTCTGGCCATTCATGTTAGTTTTAGTGTGTGCTGTAAACCTCCCTGTGCTTTTTGATAATTCGTTTCTTCCAATTTGTGCATTAAAGTCTCCTAACAGAATATTAGTGTGTTGCTCAGGGATCTTCCCTATTGTTTCTTCCAGTTCCTCCCAAAATGTCTGCACTTTCTCTGGATTTTGTTGGTTGTCTTTATTTATTGGTGCATGGGCATTTATAAGTGTGTACTTTTTATTTTTATTTCTGAATGTTATCAATGATATTCTTGGTGATTTAGATTTAAATTCTAGTACCTTAGTAGAAAATGAGTTATGTATCACAAATGCTGTGCCATATACCCGAAGACCTTTTGTATTCCTTACTATCTGTGCTGGTTTCCCTTTATAAATCCTGTACTGGTCTGCCTGTACTGTATCCTCATCTGGGTATCTTGTTTCTTGTATAGCCAGAACTTTTAGTTTGTGTTCATCCATTAGTTTTGTCAGTTCTTTTTGTTTACCTGTTCTCAGCATTGAGTTCACGTTCAGTGTTCCTATGAACGTTTGATGTCTGTTCCTATGTTTAGCGTTAGGGATCCTAGGACCCTCCGACTGGTCTGTTGCGCAATGGTGCTGGGCCCCCGGATCCGAATGCCCAGCTTCGGTGGTATTACCACCACGGGGAGGAAACTTTCTCATTGCACCTTCCATTTCTGATACTTGGTTAAAGCTGTTGTTTCCAGAGGTATACACCTCCTTCCACTAAGACTTAGTTCGCTACACTAAGAGGTTAATTCAGGCCGCTCCTCTGGAGTACAGACGCCTTTCGCAGCCGCTTCTCTGAAGTACAGACGCTGCTGATTGAAGATAACTCTTCCGCTCCAAAAGCCGTTGGGACATATAGTGTCTTCTTCCGCCTTCTGGACCGTTGGTTAATCTTCACCTCTTCCGCCAGTTCCGCCGTTCCGATGATCTTCATCTCCGCCTTCACTGCCGTTGAGGTCTTCACCGTTACCCTGGCAAGGGACCCTTACGAGGTACTATCACCCGGGCCAGGTGAACCAAGGTTTTTTTAACGAGGTTGTTACTCCTCCCCCTCCTCCTTTTTCAACCGGGCTTGGGACAGGCTTTGGCGGAGTTAAACAACTACTATAGTTTAATTGCTTCTCTATACTGACCCACTTTCTTTATCAACTCCGTTCGTCACTGTCCGAATTTAGCTCAACCGTACTCATTCTTCCATTACATACAGAACGCGAGCTCCCGGGAACATTACCACGTCAAATCCCTCCTCTTTCACACACTGTCGTACCGGTCAGTGACCTCTCTCCTCGTTTTATAATAACACAGATTACTTTTCATGCCACTTGGTCATAGCACTTCCTATTGCATTAATGTTACATATAATTTATATTAGCCTGATGTAAAACACAACAAAATACTATATCTGCAAGTAACATTTTCAGTTTTATGTTTTTTGTATGCAAGTAATAGTCTATAAGACATGTATTATACTAAATCAGCATTAAAATCATTGTCCTTAACTGAAGAGATTCTATACCAATTTACAATGGAGAAGAACGTCCGCAGCAGACCTGCAGTCACTGGTAATCATCCTGTTTACTGACCACCCATCGAAATGGTATGCGGCTGTGAGAGACAAAATCTTGTGGACACTGCGGGAATGCAGACCTAGGCATACATGATGGCAATTACACACACACACACATACGAGTAAAATACCGAGTGTCCGTCCTAAGAGTTTTCAGGCGAGTTTTCTCTAGTGTCTCGGTAGATATCTGCAATTTTGTTTTTGCAAACTGCAGCTGGAGTCAGCCCAAAGAGTACTACTCATCACGTATTTCATACGATGCCGGTGTCGACGAAAAGCGTCAGTTTGCTTACTGTTAGGAACAAAATAATTTTTAAATCGAAATATTACGTGCCCATTCGATAGAGCGGACACGAATACGTAAGTGCGACAGCAAAACACGAATAATAACAAGTTCTCCAACAGGGACTTAGCAGTTTTTATTTGTACACGTCCATTTTTAAAATTCTCGATGAGCGACTGCAAGTGCGACATTTATTTGAACGTAGCGAGATATAGTTGACAATTTCTATGAATGTTGTAAGGATGGAGTATCTGAAACAGGGGAAAGACATTCAATAGAAGAAGAAAGAGTTGTTATCAGATATCTCATAGTAACGATAGTAATCTTCAGTGGCTCACCTGAAGATGGCTGTCCAGTCAAGATATCGTGCGATGAATTAAACGACGTCTGGCTGCAGACCCGAAATTTGTTTGAACATAGCGTCAGGTTGTTGAGAATTTATAAGCGTGATATAGGGAAGGATTATCTGAAACAGAGGATATAGGTTCAATAGAAGGGAAATAGATTGTTATGATACATCATATAGTAACGATAGTAGTGTTGCACCTTTCATGAACAGTTTGGTTCATTCATAACATGAAATTTTTTCAGCAGTAACGTAAGAACAGTAACTGTATTTTACTTATCAACGTGGTACGTTGTATATACTGGCTTTTTCAATTTTTTACACTTTTTTTATCGACTTTAATCATAAATTATAAGTATAGTTCCTGTAGTGCAGAATAATATTCAGTCGAAATATTATTAACTCAAATTACCCTTCGATCCGGCCACTGACCGCACAATATTATGAACTGCACCTACTATTGGACTGAGATGAAGTAAGGCCATGAAAGCAATTAAGCACTATAAAAATGCCTGATGATAATGTTGGCTGGGATATACCTTAGGAAATGGACTACTTCAATGGAAAACTTTTTTCCTGTTCATTGGACACTTTTCGTTATTGAAACGTGTGGTTGCATCTCATGTGTACTATCGTTTGGCTGACAGTGATGACTGAGTGAGGAATGTAGTGTCGTGTCTGCGATATATAGGACTAGGAGACGAACTTCAGAGCGTCAAACCAAGTGATGGCCCTTTGCCCACTCCTCTCAAATGCGAACAAGGGCGAGACGAATTGTGGTGTTGTTACCAAAACTACGAATATCACTCATTTTCCTCCTGTAGATCCGGACGGGAACTCCACAGTTTCAGACAAAAGCGTAAGGTGTCTTTGCCGGTGGCACTATTATCTGTTTCTGTTTCTTCCGGAAATTTTTATTTGACAATGAAGCGCGATTATATCTTCTTTAGTGTAGCAGGTGCAAAATATATTCCAAATGTGCCGGATACAATAGTGCTCAAAATTACAGAAACTTTGTTTTTTAATTTTGTGTGTTGAGCACATATAAATTATTTAGTAATCTTTTTCTTATTATATTATTCTTCGGCTTATGCACTACCTAAGTTCAACAATATGTGTAATCAACAACTTACAGTTTGATAAAACATTGTTTTCCTCGCAATGGAATGGGGAAAGAATCTTTTATTATTACCATTTATCAAAGCACGCTGGCTGATATTGTTGTTTGAAACTATAGCTTTCTTTGAATAATTTCAGTAGTGACTAACCAATATATATTCATGTTTTGCTGGAGTTACACAGTATTTCTGAAAGGTCAGAGACTGATTTAATTCACATTGAAGCGTATCATGTTCTACAAAAACTACATAGGTGCATTCGTGTGAATTTCTACAGTTTTCAACTACAGAACTGTTCTTTTTCGCTTTTTTCCACTCTCTAAAGAATCATCGAAAACGCTCGTTACGAAAAGTAATTCATACATGTGACAATTTCATGTCCACAGTTAATTCAGTGTGTTGGTACTGTATTGTGTTATAGAATAGTTGTAAATCCTATCGTTTCCATTTCAAATTAATTCTTGTTTATTCAGTACTGTAACAACTGGTGTCATACGGTACGGCGGTGCATAGAGCTGCATTAATGTCACAAGTTTTAACGATGTTGCACATTAGTTTTTCTTCAGACATTCGATGAGATGTAGTTTTTAGATAAGAATTTGCATTTGAATAATACACAGAGTGCTGTGAGGTACATTTATTCATTATATCAACACTAGTGATGAATATTCTAAGGAAACTAAGAACTGAGGGTGGATTTCATTGTTTCAAACAATGCGTCAAGAGGCGCTATTATTGTGTTGTATACAAAATTTTCCGTTTCTCATCCCCGCCACGCAGTGATCGTTGTACGTCCCTCTGCGATCTGTTATAGTCAGCTTTTATCTTCTTTATACATTGAATTTAGGCGGCTTAAAATATTCTTAATCTCTGCCCTAAAAATCAGATTTCTAAATCTCTGAACAAATGTTCAGCGTATAGTAGGCATATTTATTCGACCCTGGGAAAGCTGGGAATTTTAAAAATTTATATAACATATTCTAGCCGGTTTCTGTTTCTACCACTTTCTGGTTGTATCCGATGCAACCCTCATAAGTCCAGTCTAATCTACATTCTACCGCCTATTAATATTCGAGAAAGACCTGTTTGCTATCGCATGTGCATATATTTATCTGCTCTACAAACACAAATTGCATGATTACATCAATCCGTACCCGATAGTGGTAACAATCTTGATACAACGGAGAAACGTGTTGCATATTAATTCTGTAGGCTGCATTGTCGTATCTGGCTACGTATGTAGAGTACTTCTGCATGTTAGCGTGGAGAGGGAGAGGTACTGGTAAGTGCAGAGTTAGTTAAATTTTGTTACGTGAACTCAAAATAGGGGGGAGGGGCTCATATCAGCGTTTTAACTCAGAGGATATACATTCTTACAATGGATAAAAGTTCGTTTTCGGAAATTCATCCCAAGTATAGTCAATAACTGCTCACCAACGTCTGTGGCCTCTCTAAACTGAACTGAATTGTGTACATCTGTGTATCTCCGGGATTCACCGATTAGAAAAAACTTCCATACAAATATTAGATTTCATTTGGGAGTTCCCTGCCGCGTTGGTCGTAATCGCTAGTCAGTCAGTGAGTCAGTCGTGATATTCTGCAACATATATATATATATATATATATATATATATGTGTGTGTGTGTGTGTGTGTGTGTGTGTGTGTGTGTGTGTGTGTGTATATACGAAGTAGTTGTGTTCAACATTCATTTGTTTCAAAGCTTTAACAGTGTCTATGTTAAAAGCATGCCGACAAATCGAAAGTCAACAAGAAGTGAATCATTTATCGAAGGAGCTAACCTTAAGTTCATACAGAAACATCATGTAAATCAAGAGACAGAAAACACTCGTAATCAGCTGTTGAAAGGAAGATAAAAACTACGTTGTCTTCATGACAATGACGTTTAATGTGCAAAGTATATCAATAAAGGTTCCATTTTTTGTTTATCCCTCAAAACCGTTAATACTATTTTCGCGGAGCCTTTTGATAACTTGTCTTTCTCCGTTTGTCCGTCCTAATACTACTCACGGTTAGCATGCTTAAAATAAAGTGTTCTTAATCACGTGTTAAAAACGCTATTTAATACACATTCTAAATAAAACATTTTTTTTAGTATTGTGTTTTAATCAAAGTTCAAAACAAACAAAAATATTTTCATTTTCAAGTATTTTTAAGCATGTACACCAAAGCTGAAGGTGGGTTTCTAACATGACTTTAGTAATCTATGTATCTATTTATGTATGTCTTTGGCTATATTCACCTACTGCCTCAATAAACTTCCTTTAACGTCGTATTTTGGTAGTAATTGCATTCAAAGTGCCTCTCAACGTCTCGTAGGGTACAAAATATTGCCGCCCTACATTCAGTATGACGGATGTAATAAGCTAAATTTCACATCTTAAAAAAAAGTAACTTGAAGAAGAATTATTTGTATTTGGTATCAAATGAAAGGCCTAATAATTAGTATTTCCATAGTATGGACATTGTATTTGTAAATATGTTTACTTCATACTAATAAAATCGTAACTATTAATTTGCGTCTGTTCTATGATCACGCAAAACTACTGAACCTGCTGAGATTATTATGTACTACATTGTACGCAATGGTAAACAGAGATGGGCTACAGAGTGGTGCAGCAGCTGTCATCGTAGCTGGACAGGAAAGAAATGATTATCGAACACGTAAACGCCGTATGCAGAAATTTTATTTAGCTTATAGCTCTCTCCAAGCGTTGCGACGAAAATTTACAGAAGAGCGATCAGCAATGATGTTGCGTCGGAGCGGTATATAAAGAAGTGCGGTTGTAGCGTTCACACTAATGTACCTATACAAATGTTGGTTAAAAAATGTTATTGCAAATTTTGGCTCTCACGTAAGTCTCTGGGGATGATTATCACACATGGCGCATTAGTACACAGTTCCATACCCGTGCGTTACTTACGGTTTTTGAATTAATATTCATGAGTACAGTTTATGCTAGGGAACAAAATTAGGCGATTATTATAGCAAAATAATTTTTTTTAGACGTAGGCATTATTTATTGGCGTTGTCCTTTTCTTTCACACAGTGAAATTAACACGGCTGGGACGGTTTACAGTTTTACTTTAATTAATAATTTGACTCCGTGGCCCCAATAGCAGTAATGTAAGCTGCTATAAACGAAAATTACTTAATCAATTCCGAAAGAATCACAAATACCACTGTCCTCTTTGTTCTAACAGTTTTGGCGCGAAACCACAGTTCACCACATTTTCACTTACGACGATGTATACCTCGTAAATCGCACTCACAAATAATCGTAGCACTCCCAGTTCACGAAATATATGCTTGCACACTTGGACTATTAAACAACACTCTTTGTCGACATTAATCGGCGCGAAAAATTCGTACTTGAACGACCACATGGGCCACCAAAAAGAGTGGGGCTTGCTCGCCACCCACCCTCCAAAACGACTGACCTCTGACTGACCCCTGCCCAAGATGGCAGCTCACTTATATAGGCTCGGTTGTCAACCCCTCCCCCCCTCTCCCGGTTATGCAAGTACCAATCTCACCAGTTAAGGTTACGAATTATGATACATACATACCTCGACAGAAATAAGTACATTATCGGAACCGCTCTAAAAAGTACACCTTATTTACTATGTTACATTAATTTCTAGGATTATTCTGTCACCTGTAAATCAAGTTTTAGTTTCTGAAAAATTTCGCCACTTAGCGCAAATTAGTTTGTTGACATCTGTGCTGCAAAGTTTTAACACAGAACTGCATATAGCACCGTTTTTAGACGTAATCGATAGCGATCTACACATTGCGCTGCTCAAAATCTTAATATCTATAGCAATTAATTAATTATGGGCGATAAATGTTAATAATAATTTGCGAACAATGAAAAATATTGAAAGTTAAGTGTATAGTGTAACTTAACGAGTTTAAAATACGTGTGTTGCCACCCAAAATATTATATAGTGCCGTTCTTTACGTCATTAATTTTCTGTTGAATTTTGTAAACAATTTTCCCTCAAGCTTTGTTTATTGCTCTCTACGGGCTTAATTATTTATGAATCTTAACATATGACTACGGCACTCGATCCGCTATAACGAAACGTTTTTAATGAGTGCTCTCTCATCCATTTAAGTTGTTATTTACTATTTTTATTAATCTTTAAGTATTCGTGGTATTAACCAATTTTGAGGTTACTATAACTTTTGTGTCTCGTGACTTGAAATAAAGCTCGAACTTTCAGAAGGTGCATATTGCTGACCACGATCCACTGCGTATCGCTCTTCACTCTAAGCTGCGGTCCACGTGGGCACCCGGCGACGGAGGCGTCCCACCGACCGTTGCTAATCTCGTGTGGGCGCGCCACGCGCTTCCGGGAATCGCGCACCGTGTAGCGTGCTCGCTCTCCACAAAGCAATCCTTGCATACTAGAAATATTCATCTAGTAATGGGGGGTTGGACGGTCACAAAGTCCAGCTATTACAAGAAGCAAACTAAATATCATGCAGCGTGAGACTTCCACTAATAATACACTAGTGAATTAAAGAAAGCTGACTCAGACCGAACACTGTCGAAGACTGCGACTGAGACAGTGCTGAGTAGCTGCTGTCGGCCGTCCTGTATCGCAGCGGCAGAGGGCGCTCGCAGTCGGTGCCGCTGAGGGCGTGGCCCAGCGGGCAGGCGTCATTGGATCCGCCGGGTCCCAGGACGGCCACTATTGGCGTCTGTCGGAATCGAGTGTTTCTTTTGTCAACTTTGAGACGCTGGTGAGGATTGTATCGATTGATGAGACCTCTGAGCTTAGGTTTGTTTTACATTCTTCACAACATTTAAGTGATCAGTTTAGGCTGTACGGGTATTTAATGACGATATGACCATGGCAAACTATTTAAAGGCGAATATAAAATAAAACGTTTTCCCACCAGCGAGCTCTCTTGCAACGAGCAAACCAAAGAGTTACATCAATGTATCTAGTACTAAATTGTAGATCTTTAAAAGGTCAACAACCCCCAGGAACAGTGAGCGAATTTTCTTTATTTGTTACGCTTCTCTCACGAGACCATTTCTTTGTTTTGTAGTCGTTGCACCAGACCACTCCACAAGCCAATAAAAATGTTCAACTGTGGGTCAACCGCACAAGGTAAACATGTTATCCCCGAGGCTTTGATGTCGATCTTCCTGAGACATACAATCTCATGCTGCGCAACTTACTTAGCTCATATGGTGTTGGCTGTGTATTACAAAAGAGCGCACGCTGCACGTGAAGTTGTCACGGTGATTCAGTCTGTGGCATGCTACAAATCGAATCATAATTCATAGTTCAGAATTTATTCATTTTACCATGACGAGGCTATCGCGAAATGATAGCACACGAGTGGAGTATATGCTGCGTAACTCATAAACGTAGCGCTTTATCTGTCGTCATATAGAAATTACAAATTTATTAGTAGAACAGTATACTTCAAGCATCATTCGACACCGCATGTTGGGGTATGTACTACATGTACGGGACTACAGTCGGGCTGTTCGAAAAAAAAAAGCGGATAATACCTGTTCACATACGAAAATGGTGGGATTTGGTTTTTTAGTTCTTATTTTTGTTTAATACACTTTTTCTAAATAAAATACGTTTGTTAGTAGAGTATTTCGAATGAATGCATTAAACAATGTTGGAAACACATAAAAATGTTTTACGTTTCATTGTAATTTCTTATAAGGGTATGCATTAACAGAACATTACGAGTTTTTACTACAGGTTGAATGTTCTTCACCACAAAGGTTAAATGGAGTTCAGGCTAGGACGTCTGCGTCATTTTATACTTAAGAAAATCCTTTAAAATCTCCACCAGCTGTTCTTACGCACGTAGATAATGGTAATGAAGAAGGTCATTCATGTAAGTCGCCTTTGTTTCCTTAGACAATTCTACATGAACATTTAATACAAGTTGACTGGTGGGGTGCCTACGTAACAGTCTCTCATCACAAATAAATCATACTCTTAATTTCCATTTTTAAATAAAGTATTAAATTTTCAGATTCTAACAATCGGAAAATGCAACCTGTTCAAATCAGCGAAAACGAATATCGAACTGGTACCCCTTCAATTGCTCCTATTGCCCTACACCGGCGTAAGACGCCTTTAAAGAGACGTTTTCGTACGAAACGTAATCTTACACAGAATCGCAAAATTATATGAATCCTGAATGCACTGAAGATAAAATGACAGTATGACAACGACGGAAAATTGATCAGCGTGAAAAAATCTTTAAAAAGAGACAAATACAGACGGCCTATTCAAAAAAGGACAGGGAATCTCATTGAACTAAGATGGAATAATTTTGCTCTCATAATCCGGAAACAGCTAAATTATTGACACTTCGATGTGCCCCTGGATGTGCACACTTGGAGGAGCAACAATCAGCTCTGTTTGAGACCCGTGGTAGACATGGCTATGTTTGACGCTTTTGACGACGCTCGCCATCCGTGTGAAGTTGTTCGCATCTGCCATACCGCATTTGATCTACATGTGAATCCTCTAGATCTCAGATTCAGTATATCTAGAAGTGGTACACACATATTCTTCCTCCCCAGGAAAAGTAACACCTCCGAGGCGAAGGCGCACGGCCGGCCAAAAGACGAACATCATACTGCACACCCAGACCAGCATTTCTGTGTGTCGTCAGGAAGTGGGCTGTCGAGAAAAAATTATTTACTTGTCTCAGGGTGAAAAGCGTGTTTTCCCATTGGACTAACAACAGCAAACACGTTTCGTTTTTCTTGCACGTAGAATACAAAGATTCTCTCCGGGGGTCACCACTTTGTCTTTGGTTTTCAACATAAATGACTTCCACGTGTACGCTATCTCAGAAATGAAACCCGATGAGATGGGTACCTTGACATTTTTACTTACAGAGGGCTTACGTACGCCGATATCCGCAGCTCGAAGCACTCTTCGTATAAGGTGACATCTCAAGCTGATGATTTCGATAGGCTTTTGTCTGCTGGGACTTTCAAAGCATCTAAAAAGGGTAGTCGAGGTAAAATAAAACTAATCTTTATTATTTCGTTCATTGTAGTCCAGATGAAAAACCGCGCTTTCCTTAAGAGATCACTATAACCTCATTAGGCCCGGAGGTGTTTTTCTCTAATTTTATCTCAAATACTCTCTATATGTAAACAAATATACCTGACGTACACATTAAAACCAGAAAATTTTTTCAACAACCCTTTTTCCAGAATAACTGGTTCAGAATACTGGACTTATGGTATTAAGGATCGTTTTTCTACTAGTAAAATATTAAATTATATTTTTAATCTTTTATATAATTAGGTTATTGTTTATGATCAGAAATGCTGATGACTAGATTTCTATGCACATACACACAAAATCATATTTTTCTTAACATGTTTCATATCAGAATCTAAATTAACCAAAACGACGCAGACATCACATGAACAAACGTTGTCATACAAAAAAATCATTACAACAAAAACAACTGGAACTGCTATTAAGATTCGAATCATACTCACTTATCCTGGTGGAATTCGGCAAAAGAGCTCCGATTCGGAATGAAAAACAGGAAAACTTCGTACCTTTGGCATGTAGTCCTTGTTTTTTCCTTTGCATCCTGGTTTCATATTTTTTTCCAGTCCTTTGTCATTTATTTCTGGCTTATAATCCACACAGATTCTCCGTTTGCTCCCACATGGTATGCGGATTGGATTACAACTCTTTTGGGTGATTGTTCTAGAAGGCCATTTTCATTTTCGGGATCTTCGTTCAAGAGAGTTTTCTTCATTTATGTAGACAAGCGTGTCTGACAAAGAAAGCTTGTATTTTCTCATCTGACGAATCTTCTTTCTAGCAACTCATTGGCGCCATTTATCCTGTCGAAGCTGCAGCCATGAATTGGCAACATTTAAATCTAGAAGATGTAAAATGGTATTAATACTGCATTTTTTAGGTCTCGCTCACATGGGACAAGAACATCATTCTACCAGCAAGGTCCTCTCCATCAACGTTTCTACAATATTATATTCTTCGACAACAGCAGTTCGTTTAACATGAATACTACTTTTTCTTTCTTATTATATCTTGTGCAAGAATCCATGGGTTCAAACCAATGAACTGATAACATCATCGTCAAACTTTTTTTATCCAGTCACTTCAAATTGCAAATTTTCTTTTCTTGTTCAACCAACAAATCACAGAAACCTCTTCCTTTTTTTTCTCATTTCCTTATAATTTTTTAGTCGTGCTTTATTTGGAACGGTACGATTGTTTATTGTAACAGTAAAGAGAAGCACTCGATTCAGAAGCTCATTGAGTAGTTTATCTTTTGTGAAATACCGATCACGGTAAATACTGTGACCGGATTTAATAATTTCAGTAGGTTTGGGTACAGAAGAATCTCCCAATGAATACACAGAACCTATTAATACTTGGAAGTACTTTCACCTTGGTACACTATGTGATCAAAAGCATCCGGACACTCCCTGAAACGTACGTTTTTCATATTAGGTGCATTGTGCTGCTACCTACTGCCAGGTGAGAGAGCAGAATGGGGCGCTGCGAGGAACTCACGGACTTCGAACGCGGCCAGGTGATGTGATGTCGCTTGTGTCATACGTCAGCACGCGAGATTTTCACACTCCTAAACATCCCTAGATCCACTGTTTTCGATATGACAGTGAAGTGGAAAAGTGAAGGGACACGTACAGCACAAAAGCGTACCGGCTGACCTCGTCTGTTGACTGACAGAGACCGTCGACAGTTGAAGAGGGTCGTAATGTGTAATAGGCAGGTATCTATCCAGACCATCACACAGGAATTCCAAACTGAACCAGGCTCCACTGCAAGTGCTATGACCGTTAGGTGGAAGATGAGAAAACTTGGATTTTCATGGTCGAGCGGCTGCTGATAAGCCACACGTCACGCCGGTAAATGACATACGACGCCGCGCTTGGTGAATGGAGCGTAAACATTGGACGATTGAACAGTGGAAAAACGTTATGTGGAGTGACGAATCACGGTACACAATGGGGTGATCAGATGGCAGGGTGTGGTTATGGCGAATGGCCGGTGAACGTCATCTGCCAGAGTGTGTACTGCCTACAGGAAAATTTGGCGGCGTGGTGCTATGGTGTTGTCGTGTTTCTCATGGAGGGGACTTCCATCCCTTGTTGTTTTGCGTGGCACTAGCACAGCACAGGGCTATTTTGATGTTTTAAGCCCCTTCTTGCTTCCCACTGTTGGAGAGCATGTCGGCGATGGCGATTCCATCTTTCAGCACGATCGAGCATCTGTCCATAATGCATGGCCTGTGGTGGTGGTGGTGGTGATTAGTGTTTAACGTCCCGTCGACAACGAGGTCATTAGAGACGGAGCGCAAGCTCGGGTTAGGGAAGGATTGGGAAGGAAATCGGCCGTGCCCTTTCAAAGGAACCATCCCGGCATTTGCCTGAAACGATTTAGGGAAATCACGGAGAACCTAAATCAGGATGGCTGGAGACGGGATTGAACCGTCGTCCTCCCGAATGCGAGTCCAGTGTGCTAACCACTGCGCCACCTCGCTCGGTCATGGCCTGTGGCTGAGTGGTTGCACGACAATAACGTCCCTGTAATGGACTGGCATGAACACAGTCCTGACCGGAATCCTATTGAACTACTTCGGGATGTTCTGGAACCCAGACATCGTGCCACGCCTCACCGACCGACATCGATACCTCTCTGTAGTGGAACACTACGTGAAGAATGGGCTGCCAGTCACAAAGAAGCCTTCCAGCACCTGATTGAACGTATACCTGCGAGAGTGGAAGCTGTCATTAAGACTAAGGGTGGCCTGTACCATACTGAATCCCAACATTAGCGATGGAGGGCGCAACGAACTTGTGAGTCGTTTTCAGTCAGTTGTCCGGATACTTTTGATCACATAGTGTAGAAAATACAATACTTTCAAGCCTAGTTCACTGTGTTTGTGCAGAACATGTTATTTGAGACTGAACACACCAGAAGAAGGCACCATCGTCTCATTTTTACATCCACTTTTATCCCTGGTTTACATCAGACATCACTCTTGATTCTGTCAATGAGTGGTCGTAGTTTCCAAAGGAGATCTGTTTTACATTCATTATTTGGAACAGTTTCATCAAATACCACTTTCAGAGGCGTTCGTACTGTTAAAAATCTTGTGCATGACATGTTGTCACTAACTCCTCGAACAAGCCATCTATTTTCCCAGTACAAGCTTTTGTGGATATCCCGTAAGCAACTCATTAGCGTGCTAATGCCAACGAGAATTTAGGTTATATGGGGTTTAACTTAAGATGATGGCCTTCCTTTAATAAGTAACTTGCCTGGGAAATCTCTGGATGTTCAGGCGGGAAGTCTCTTCCGCCTAATCGAGAAGCTGCTGATGTTGACGGTGTCTGCTGTTGGCTAGTCGTTGGTGGTGTTATTGTTGTTAATGAAGTGAGAAGCATATCATCTTCTTCATCATCCCTTTCGTCTACTGGAACTGGACTGTCAGCAATAACAGATGTGTTATATTCTGGGTCATCTTGATCAACTGATTCTTCTCCATCTGAAAGTGAAGCATCAGATTCATCGAGAATGCTGAGTACTTTCTCAACATCCCCAACTCAAGGTATACCGGACATTGGAATCAGCTCAGAACATTCCCCATACAAATTACCAATTATAACGTACAACAATCAAGAATAACAAGAAGATAATGATGAAGACGATTGTTATTATCAATCATTATCATCATCTTGGACAGTTTCCAGCCACTGGCTGGGTCTGTCGGGAACACAAGCCTCTCCATCGTGTTCTGTCTTTCCACCATTCCCCCTCTTCCACCTTCGTCCAGTTCTCTCCTCTTCTCGTCACACATTCCTTCACTCCCTTCACCCATCTATCTCTTGGTCTTCCTCTGGGCCTCTTCCCCTCCAGTTGCAGATCAAACATCCTCTTAGGAATTCTTCCCTCATCCATTCTCTTCATGTGTCCATACCACTGCAGTCTTGATTTTTCCATCCTGTCCTGTACTGGTTCCTCCTTTAGTCTTTCCCTCACATACTCATTTCGCAATCTGTCTCGTCTTGTTACACCCAACCTGCTCCTCTGGAACTTCATTTCGCTAGCCTGTATTCTACTTTTGTCGCTTTTGTGCATTACCCATGTCTCACTTCCGTATGCCAATATGGGGACAAAGTAGGTTCGGTATATAATTCCCTTGGATTTCTGTGGCACCTCCTTGCTCCAAATAAGCCCCCTAATGCATTTGTAGAACTGCCCTGCTTTTCTGCACCTTTCATTTATTTCCATTGCGTTTCCCCCCTTACTTTCAATCACGCTTCCCAGGTACTTGAAGTTCTCTACCACTTGTAGTTTTTCCCCTCCACAAGTTATATCCACATTTGGCCTATTCGTCTTCCTTGTTGCGACAATTATTTTACTTTTCTTTGCAGAGAAATGCATTCCATATTGTGCTGCCGTTGCCTCCCATGCATCTAACTGCTCTTGCACCTCCTTCTCGCAATTTCCCCATAACATCAGGTCATCGGCAAAAAGCACTGCTTTCATTTTATGATCTCCAATTGCATCTGACACTTGCTGTAGGATTTCATCCATAACAATAATAAACAATAAAGGCGAAAGTGCACTTCCCTGTCGCAGCCCATTTTCCAGCTTGAACCATGCAGTACATTCCCTCCCCACTTTCACACAACTCTCACTTCCCTCATACATTTTTCTGACTTTTCGTGTTATCTCTTCATCTATCCCTTTTGCGTTCAGCACATCCCAGAGCTTGTCCCTACAGATACTGTCATACGCCTTCTCAATATCTAAAAAGGCCATGATTAAGTCCTTCCCGTACTCATAGTGCCTTTCCTGCAGTTGCCTTACCGCAAATATGAGGTCCGTTGTTGATCTTCCCGGTCTGAAACCATACTGCTCCTCTTGCAGTCTACTTTCAATACTGCTTCTTATTCTCTTCTCCAGGATCTTTTCATAGATTTTTCCACAGTGGCATAGCAGGGTGATTCCTCTGTAGTTCTCACATCTCCTTTTATCCCCTTTCTTGAAGATCGGGACTATAATTCCTTTCTTCCAATCCTCAGGAATTCTGTTCTCCTTCCACACCACCCTCAGCACTCTGTATAGCCACTGGGTTCCTACTTCTCCTGCTGCTCGTATCATATCCACTGTTACTTCGTCCCAACCTGGTGCCTTGCCCCCTTTCATCCTCTTTATGGCTTCTTCCACTTCATTCCAAGTTAGATCATCAATTTCCCCACTATTATCATCGTCTGCTGCCTTAGGCTCTCCATCGCTGTTAGTTACCCGCTTGGCGGCATTCAACAGATCTTCAAAGTACTCCTTCCAAATCTTTTTGAGCTCATGCATTTCCTCCACAACTCTTCCATTATTATCCATGATCCTCAGGCACTCGCTTCTGTCCTTCCTCTTATTTCTTACCATGGTGTAAAGTACTTTTTTGTTCCCTTCACTGTCCTCTTCTAACATTCTTGTCCATTTTTCCATACACTTCTTCGTCTCCGCCCTTACTATGGTCTGTGCCGCTTTCTTGCTTTCCTTATATTTTACCCTAGCTTCCTCTGTTCGGGTCTGGAACCATTCTCTGAAGGCTTTGTTCTTTCGAAGTACTGCCTCTTTACATATGTTGTTCCACCATGGGGTTTCCTTACTTCTCCTCTTTGTGCTAGTTCTTCCGCACACAATCTCAGCTGCCTCAACTAGGGCCCTCTTAAAATCTCCCCATTCTTCTTCCACTGTTCTCTGATCTTCCTTTGGCAGCTTCTTCCTGATCAGTGTCTGGTACTGGGTCCTCCGTTCATCCTATTTCAGCATCCATGTCTTCAACCTTTTCTCCTGTATATCTGTTGCCCTCCTATCTTTTTTCTCTCTCAGGGTGGCTACCAACAGCCGATGGTCACTGTCTAAGGCCTCAGATGGAACGACCTTAACATCTGTGAGGCTGCTCATCATCTGCCTATCCACTAGTACATAGTCTACTACTGAAGTTTGGGACCAGTCCCCACTGTACCAAGTTATTTTGTGACTACTTCTCTTCTTGTACCAGGAATTTGCGATCGTCAGCCCATTCCTCTTGCAGAATTCCAGCAACAATTTTCCTTCTCTATTTCGGTTCCCCCAGCCCTCTGGTCCCATTATCTCCTCGAATCCTTTCCTGTCTGTGCCAACATGTGCATTGAGGTCCCCTATTATAATCTGATTACCTCCATTTAGCTGCTTTTGCATGTCATCTTCAAATTCCTCCTTCTCCTTTTTTGTACACCCCACCTGTGGGGCATATGCTTGGATGATTTCAATGCTTTTTCCTTTCACTCGTACTCTGGCTTTTATCATTCGATCATTGATACCTTCCACCTCCTCCTGCAGACCCTCTCTGACCACTATTGCCACTCCATTTCTTCCCCTCTCATTCCCTATCCAGTACAGTTTACATCCTTTACTTAGTGGTTTTTCACCAACTCCTCTCCACCTAGTCTCAGCAAGTCCCAAGATGTCCAATTTCCTCCTTTCCATCATTTCTACAATTTCTTCTAACTTCCCAGTTAGAGTCCTTACGTTTAAGGTGCCCAGTCGTAAACCATCTCGTAATCCTTTTCCATTGCTTGGTCGGTTTCCTTTAGATCCGTTCCGTGATCCGAGGCATGTTCCCTTTTTAAAAGCAGTTGATTTATCCACTACTGGCTTGCTAGGCCTATCGCAGCTTCACCAGAGCCCCGTTAGCCGTCACGTTTCAGGGTTCCCATAGAGCCTATTATTATCAATATTAATACATATTTTTATATCAAACAGGAATTAATAGTAATATAACACTAAATACTAAAATTTTTAAATATTAAAAATCTGCATAAAATAACACACTAAATATTACGAGTAACTTACAGCTTCCAGAGATACCATTTCTAATATAATGGGCTACTAAGCGTAGCCTAGTACCAGTGACAATAGGTACTTCATGCTAAAACGGCTTAAATGCGTTTCTGTAAAGCTAGAATTTATACTCAGCTTGCTATTTGCGTTGCAGGAGGTCAATTGAGGAAATCGCGACTCCTTCAGGCCACTGAGAACCGCGCTGTATACTGTGGTTCGTGAATGTTTCATGCCTCCACCTGAACCGATCCTCGAAGTTAGTGGAGAACCGACAGCGCCGGATCCTGGGGAACACGATGAGAAGTCGTTCGCGCTGTTCCTACTTCGGCAGTCTTTCACGGTGCATCCCAAACATGAGGGCTATTCGCAAATGCCGTACGATTATTGCTTACCATCTATTTTGACGAAAGTATTATCAATAACAGATGCTTCAAGAGTAGCAGCGTCCACTTAGCTTCTTGTGTGAAGGTGCAGAAACTCAGATCAGTGCTGCATGCAAACCCGCGAGCACCTGTGGACATGAATCGACCGAAGTGCGTGGTCACCCTTAGGGCAGAGGAGCTAATGTATGGCTACCCAAGGTGGATGTAGATACGCCTAATGACTGTATTCCTGTGCTACTAAAACACGTGTCATGTGTCGAAAAATTACTACAGAGGAAGCACATGAATGCCCATGGGGTTAGAGAAGAAATAGGGAATGTGATTACACAGTCTATTTGGTATTTATATCAAATGTATTCGTAGTTGCCAATTCTAAAAACCATCAGCTGTGTAAGAGAATACCGACAATGAAAATATATGCGTATCGCATGCATATCCGAAGGAACACTGTCTCGTTCTTAACAATATAGACGTTGCAGTATCGTATTTACCTGCCAATTCCAGGCAGCGGATTTCAGTTAAAATGCCCCTGTGCGGGTGTTAAATAAAGTGTGTACGAGTACAGGTTGTGACGGAGGAACGATACCATATAGAAGTTTGGGCCTGCCACAAGTCGAGTGCGGACGGCCAGAACGGTTAAGGAGACCGCGCGCATAAAGTGAATAGTCCGGGTTCGAGTCGCAGTCCAGCACAAATTTTCATTGGTGTATTCCCATATACAGCTGATGATTGTTGCTATTTGCAACTGTGAATACATTTCATGCATTTCATAACGGCTGCATTCGCCGCAGTGTCTGTTCCGTCGGGTATGCATGCATACTCAAAGAAACGTTGCACCATTCTTCTTAACAACACAGGCATTGCACTATCGTCTTCTATATTTGGCTGTTGCGAAAAATATTTGCAAAACTAACGGTAAGTAGAGAGCCGTTTGGCAGCTTTCAAGTTAATTAATGTAGTTAAACTTGTTAGAGTGAACCTTAAATGTGGTCATCACTTTCATCACTAGGTTCACAAAAATAATGTACGTAGAATACCAGCTGAGTACACGGCATGGCGTAGGTATCTATTTATTCCAGTCTTGTATTGGACCATCACCACCTTCCCCACTTTTTCCTCCTTCTCCTCTCCATCTACACCTACCCCTCTATCTGTCTATCTGCTTCACCTTCCTCTCTTTTTCTATGTGCTCCTCCTCCCTTTCTCTGTAAATGAGTTCCTCCATCCTTTGTCCATCTACTCCCTCCCCCTCTGTCCATCTCTTCCTTCCACCTCTGTCCATCTCCTCCTCCTCCTCTCTCTGCCCATCTGTTCCTCCCTCTGTCACTGTCAATATCCTTCTCTTTCCTTTCTCTGTCCATCTCCTGTTGACACCTATTTCTTTCCATCTCCTGTTGATTTGTCTCTCTGTCCATTCAACCCCGCTCCTCTCTCTGTCGATCTCCTCCTCTCCCTTCCCTCTCCACGTTATCACGCTCACCCCAAAAGGAGGCTGGTGGTGCTTAAACCCAAAGTATTTCATTAAAGATTGTAAGTAATATGTGTACCAAATTTCACATATGCCCGCATATGCAAATGTCACACATATATTTTTCATGTACCTACCTTATTTAACAATTATCTGTACACTATTCTACCTGTATTCCAAGCGAATTTCACACTGCAGTTTGAATTTCATGCAGCTCAATGTTTATGATGTTGTTACTCCTGAACTATGTGCCCTTACGATCGTAGAATGTTGCAGATACATCCACTAGTATATGCAGCTACTGTTCGCGCAATGTTTGTGAATAAAGTTAGAAGAAATAATAAAATCAAAATTAGTGCCTAGTGCGATAGGTATAAGCATGGAGAGTGAGAATGTAGCAAGGGATAAAATTGTTTCCATTCTTCATTTTGTGTCTGCTGTGAGCGAGAGAAAGTTTCTTGAAGGTTTGAAATTATTTGTAGTGATTGTTACAAGTCATTGACGGCTGTCATTCTCAAAAACTAGATGAATAAAGTAAGAGTATCCACATCTATTGTGATGCACTGATTTTACGCTCCCTTATGCTACCCTTTCATAAACAGGTTCTTCTTATTCAAACAACGATTCTTTCCATACAGTAAGCGATACGTGATAGAAATTTGGTTGAAAACTGCCGAGTGGTTTAGGAGGAGGTGTGGAACGGACATACATTCATAGACACATATTTTTATAATACTATATATGGATTTGCCAAAGGCCTTGCCACCGTTGTAACACTGGTTCCCGTCAGATCACCGAAGTTAAGCGCTGTCGGGTTGGGCTAGCACTTGGATGGGTGACCATCCGGTCTGCCGAGCGCTGTTGGCAAGCAGGATGAACTCAGCCCTTATGAGACAGATTGAGCAGTTACTTGATGAAGTAGCGGCTTCGGACTCGGAAACTGACATACGGCCTGGAGAGCGGTGTGATGACCACATGCCCCTCCATATCCGCATCGAGTGACGCCTATGGTCTGAGGGTCACACGGCTGCCGGTCGGTACCGTTGAGCCTTCCTGGCCTGTTCGCGAGGAGTTTAGTTTAGTATATGTATGGATTTTATTTAGTAATTTTCAGTGGTATGAACCACAAACAGGAACATATGGAATAAATTTATTTAAAAATTATGGGATATACCTCACATGAGGGGAATGGAGTGTCCCACCTCCCGTCACCAAATCTCAGCAATGGGCAAGGGGAGTACAAATTAAAAATAAGCACTCACGTAATCAATGGACGTCCCCTAATGGAGTGACCAATTTTTATGTTCCAATTTATTACACAGTAAAGCAATTGTGCCTGAAGGGTTCCTACTGTTAAAGATGTGCTCCAAGACTCGGAGTAACTTGACACATTTCTCACTGTTATGGATGATTGAAGCGATAAGTGCCAGAAAACATCGAAATATCAATGGGCGATCGAACCATATAAACTGTATATAAAACCTCCCTCTGAGTGACTTGCGTTACTGACGAAGATAAAAAAAAATTGGCGACTTCTTAGTGAGTGAAAAATAATTTAATAATTTTGAAAATGAGATACGCACTCAATTTGAGAATCATTCTCGATTGAAACGTTAGTCGCAGCACAAAAAAGGGATGTACATTAACGAGAGAGGTGCGAACAGGTTATTTTTTAGTGTCACGTTTCATGTAATGGTTAGTTTTACGATCTTAGAAAGAAACTACCTGTTCCGCTTTAGATCGATATGCAGGTTGCAGAAGACTTCCCTGACGAGCTGATGTTGAGATAACTGTTATTTATTTTACGTTATGAACGTGAAGTCGGAAAGTTGAAGTCTGCAAACTCGGGAGAAGGGTGAAATTACACTCGTTTTTACATACCGCGCAATTGATCATTTTGAAACACTCCAAACCACGCAGGAATTAATCCGTTTTCTACTCCCTCCTTTTATAGTCTCGAAGAACCATTATACTCCTTCACCTCATCTCCAATTAAAGGTGCCATAAGACAGCATTATTTGTGTACACCGATATACATCTGGTATATTTTGATTTAAACAATATTTGCACAGAAGGCCTTTGAGGATAGGATTTGTCAGTTTGTGAATAGAAATATTGCTTGCAATGAATGCTTCACCTAGATCCAGGTTAAACCGACTTTTTGGGTTACCTTTGAACAAATCTCTGCTAGTGCAACTTGCAGTTGTCAGCAGTTGTGGTCGTGGTCATTTCTTCTGCGTTCCTGGGATATGAAGACTTGTCTTGACATGCTGGTCTATTTGAAACGTTTTTTGCACGAAACATTTTTCTCGCAAACTTGACGGAGCGAAACGATCCTGTCACATGTAAATTTTGCAGGATGGTCAGCTGTCCACGGAACAACGTTTCTGTATCCGAGTGGCAAGGCGCACAACACATCACACACTACACGTCGTAAACACGTGCAACTGTGTACAAGTAAATAGAAAGCTGAACTGAAACAATGGTCGTCCGACTAAATGCTTGCGGAGTTTAATTTAATTGTTGCCGACGCGTACGGTATGACACTGGAGGGGATTAACCGGGGGCGCGAACGCAGGAGCATTGAATCTGTCTGCCTGTTCCTGTTCCTCTTCTGGAATGACTTTTCTAGGCAGTGGTCTCTCGGTTAGCGATTGCACGCAAATTTGTGAGATATCAAAATTAGATCGAGGTAGAAACCACCAGTCTAAATTTATAAAACATCGTAAACATAGAGCGAAGTTATGCATCGTCACTAGTTTTTAGTTAAAATATGCAGTAACCGGTGAAAAGGACCCAAATATGCAAATGCATATGCATCACGTAAATCCATAAAATCCGGTCGCTAGTGAGGATAAATTTATTCTATTCTATGAAAATTCCCTCAATACGCACTTGTTTAAGTGCCTCTGTGAAGTTCGCTTTTCATTTTTAAAGTCACATTGTCTCCGTCTGTTGGACGGCAAGAACGCTGACGGGTGCATGAGTGCATACGCAAAAATCAGTACTGTACCATGGCACAGCAACTGGTCTTGTTATCCACCACAGTTGAGCAGTGCGGCATACTTTACAACCACACGCGTGTTACGACCGTAAGTTACCGACCGCTTTCTTTCATCATGGTTTTACGAGCGCCGGACTCCACCACACTCAGAGAAGAGTAGCAAGATTCTTGAAGAAGTCGAGAGTTCCTTCCTAGATACTAGATCCCAGAAAGTAACACAGCTTAGTGTTTATTTACATGCGCCATGCTGCCTTCGTTGTCCGGAACAAACCCTTCTTAAATCTTGGTTTTCACTTTACTATATTTTGACTAATCGAATGTAGTCACTCAGTTTACAATCATTTTTTAATTGAGCGTCATAACAATCTTTCTTCATACCGCCGTCTCTCATGAGCATAACCCTTACTCGTTTTAGAACGTCACCAGCCGCATTATGATTCATTTACAGTTTATTATTTACAAGACAATTATTTGAGGTACTGCTCCCTCTCACTATTATTCTGGGCGTAAACAAAAGTGGATCACATGAGACTCCCTTTTGCTACCACCATACAGAATCGAGAATCATGTGTACACGAGAGTTGTCTGGAAAGTGCACTTGTGAAGTTAAAGTACGCATTTCCGTCATCGTATGTATGCTTTGCTTCATTGTTTGGTTACTTTCGCATCAAAATTTCGGAGCACCGTCAAGCTCTCGGAACCGGCTAAAATTTGAGATGTGAATTACTGTTTTTACGGCAACTTTATTGTGGGAGGGGTAATTTCATTTCCACGAGACCCTGAGAGCAACTTCGCGGTAATTACCAATTGATAGTTTCAAATCTTACTATAATATTAATAATAACCACAAATGTATCAAATAGACAAATCTGGAATAGAGGAGATTATTGAACTTTTCTTTCCTCATTCATTCGTAGTTCAAATAGTTCAAATGGCTCTGAGCACAATGGGACTTAACATCTATGGTCATCAGTCCCCTAGAACTTAGAACTACTTAAATCTAACTAACGTAAGGACATCAAACAACACGCAGTCTTTACGAGGCAGAGAAAATCCCTGACCCCACCGGGAATCGAGCCCGGGAACCCGGGCGTGGGAAGCGAGAACGCTACCGGACCACCACGAGCTGCGGACTCATTCTTAGTTAGTGACATCTCCGCATATACAGAGTGAGTCATAAATGAGGAAAAATATGTCGAGCACCGTAACACGTGACGCACCGTTATTAATTTCTTTCTTTTCGGCGTACTTTGTACGTAAAACAAAAACACCTGTTACCCGTGAACGAGATAACAACGAGCCTCACGATCACGACATGTCATTCACCCATAGATACAACACATGGCACACCAATGAGCTGATGTGTATCTGCAGCGTTTGTAAGACACGAGAAAGAACAAATCCCATCGTAATGTATGTGAAATTGTGGAGAACTTGTGAATCACACGTTTCCGGCGGTAACGGAGTGTACAGTCACATGTTAGGGAATGTGTGTCCTGTAAGCGGAAACAGTGGTCAACAGCGGAGTAAAACAGCGGCGACCATGACGTGTTTACAGCACTTCTGCGCTGCTGACTCTGCCAGATACTCGCCGTGTCGACAGCTGCTAACGGCCGCGTCGCAGTGTTACTACAGTACCATGGCAAGTTTCACAAACTAAGAAATCGCCGACATTCACCTCACCTACGGGCTTGCAGATGGAAGAGCTGACGTTGCAAGGTAACTGTATCACTAGAGGTTTCCTATCTGGCACCTTCCATTAGCAAAAACGGTTTACTCTGCGGACAGGCGCTTGAAGTAGTATGGTGCATTTGTAGCACCTCCAGGATTTAAATATCGTGGCCGACCGTCGACGTACAGTGCGGATTACGAAGAAAAAGTGTTACAAACTATTGCTAAGGACCGAACAATAAGCACCAGGTCTCTCGCCACTGTCGTCGGAATGTCACAATCTACTGTTATGCGAGTACTCTATAGAAACCATTACGATCTCTTTCGCATGCAGAAGGTACAGGCATTATTACCGGAAGATTACGAGGGTAGGCTGGACTTCTGCAACTTTGTCCTACGCCGTCAGACCCACGACCAGCATTTTTCACGAACAATGCTGATCACCGACGAAGCCTATTTTACGAAGGAGGGTATAGTGAATTCGCATAATTGGCACGAGTGGGTGGAAGAAAACCCCCACTCCACAGTGATACGAGGGTACCAACAACGATGCGGTGTCAATAACTGGTGTAGTATTATTGATCACCATCTCGTAGGGCCAGATGTTCTACCACAAAGGCTTACAGGAGAGCGGTGTCTGCGTTTCCTGGATGCTAAATTACAAGAATTGTTGGAAGACGTTGGTTTGTCCTGTCGTATGAACCTGTGGTACATGCATGATGGTTCCCCCACTCACTTCAGCGGCACAGTGCGACGCCACCTGGACAATGCCTTACCTTCGAAATGGATCGGTCGTGGAGGCCTTGTAGCATGGCCAGCAAGATCGCCAGACCTGTATGCACTGCATTTCTTTTGTGGGGCCATCTGAAATCTGTGATTTGTGAAGGAGAGGTTGTTGATGTCAACACCATTCAACACAGAATACAACATGTGATATTACGCAAAGAGATGCAGACATGTTGGATCATGTTCAGCAATCCTTCCTGCGAAGAGTTCAATTTTGCCACACACCTCGTGGTCATTTCGAACAGTACTTATAAACGCCACTGCAGCCACTGGTCATGTATTTATATGTTAGTTTCGATTTCTACAGCTGTATTGTATACGTCTGTATTAACTGCCACATAACTGTGTAGTTGTATTTTGTATTCTGCATAGATATACTCGTTTCGTAAAACTAAGTCTGGGACACGAAATCCAAATTATAAAACATGCATGTACGTTCCTTTATCTATGCCAACTAGCCACGTTACATAATACTGGCCAGCGTAACCGGTACGAGATAGATGTGGGCGCTGCCATTGCTCGCTTTGTCACGCAGACCGCCGCTTAACGCCGCATGCCTCGCCTTCTCGTGAGCGGCTAGACTACCTACAACACTCGTGTGTTGTGCTCTGTTGCCGATCTGTCTCCTTGGCAAATGTCGGCGAACAGTAACACCCAACCACTTCCTATTTCCATATTTTTACCATTCAATTGCATTGTCATGTATTGACACAGGAACATACGGAAAACGAATTTATGTTTGTAGCTCAATGTGTGGCAATTTGCACGACACATTTTTCCTCATTTATGTCTCACCCGGTATATGCCTTTAGATCTAAGCGTGTACCCTTACCGAACGAGGTGGCGCAGTGGTTAGACACTGGACTCGCATTCGGGAGGACGACGCTTCAATCCCGCGTCCGGCCATCCTGATTTAGGTTTTCCGTGATTTCCCTAAATCGCTCCCGGAAAATGCCGGAATGGTTCCTTTCAAAGGGCACGGCCTACTTCCTTCCACGTCCTTCCCTAATCCAATGAGACCGACGACCTTGCTGTCTGGTCTCCTTCCCCAAAACAACCCAACCCGTATACCCTTTGTTATTCTCCTGGTAGTATCACTGTGTGGTAGTGTAAGTAATGTTTGTGGTTCATGTCCATTTCATTGTGTCTGTTACTCAACTTATCATAATTCGCTTTTTACGGCATGCTGCCTAGATCATACCTATTAAATAAAAGTACTGTGTGCTAAAGCTGAGCCGGCCGTCGGTGGCCGCGAGGTTCTAGGTGCTTCAGTCTGACACTGCGTGACCGCTACGGTCGCAGGTTCAAATCCTGCCTTGGGCATGGATGTGTGTGATGTCGTTAGGTTAGTTATTCTTAAGTAGTTCTAAGTTCTAGGGGACTGATGACCTGAGATGTTAAGTCCCATACTGCTCAGAGCCATTTGAACCATTTTTGCTAAAGCTGAGTTTTTGACGTGCTGCTACTTACACTTATGGGTCTTCATTCGTTTCTATGCTTTTGTCAGAGTACCATTGTATGCTAAAAATATATAAACTTTTGGGTCCTGCCTCTCACTGCAGGACCGTGCGAGATGGCGCAGTGGTTGGCACACTGAACTCGCCTACGGGAAGGCAACGGTTCAAATTTGCGTCCGAGCAACCAGATCGCTCCAGGCAAACGCCGGGATGGTTCCTTTGAAAAGGCCTGGCCGATTTCATCTCCCACCCTGAACACAATCCGAGCTTATGCTCCGTCTCTTAAGACATCTGTATCGACGGAACTTTAAATACAATCTCCCTTCTTTTCTCAGTATAAAACGAAGTTTCTTGATAGTTCTTCCCAGATGGTTGGTACTTCTACTCATCTATAGGACAGAAGTGGTTTTTCTTCAATTTCCGGAATTTAGACCAAAACATTAATATATTTCTCTTATAAATAAATGTAAAATTGAACTACTGAGTTTAATAGTATTCGTAATTTCCTATATGTTCCAAACAGTTAGTCCTCCTTGGCATCATAAAAACTATTAGTATTGAAAGTCGTATAGATTACGTGTGTTTATGCAAAGGCAAATAAAAATTTACTTGTATGCATTCCTCTGATCCATTCCTTTAAGGAGGATTTTTTAAGTCCCATCCTTTGTCCACTCACCTTGATCAACCTGTAATAAAACTAATTTACGAGGTCCATGCTCATATACTCCGGATCCTCTATTGCGTTACCTAATACACAGTGATCAATGTAATTTCAAATACATTTACTCTTATCAGGTGGTCGCGAATGTGTGCTAGCCCATTTTCCTTTTTATAGTCTACTGTCACTTCCAAGATAAGTGTACTAATTTTTGTTTCATTTGGTCTTAGTTTACCTACACAAGCATAGTCTCTGCTGTTAGTTTCCTTTTCGTTCTCGTAATGGAAGTATTTCTTCAGGTAGTGATGCGCATACAAATCTTTAATTTTGCCATTCTGTGGCTATGCAAGTAAACAGCTTCCTCCGTGCGGTTCAAATGGTTCAAATGGCTCTGAGCACTATGGGACTCAACATCTTAGGTCATAAGTCCCCTAGAACTTAGAACTACTTAAACCTAACTAACCTAAGGACACCACACACACACATGCCCGAGGCAGGATTCGAACCTGCGACCGCAGCAGTCCCGCGGTTCCGGACTGCAGCGCCAGAACCGCTAGACCACCGCGGCCGGCTCCTCCCTGCGGCATTAGCACAATGCGAATAGAGCGGTATACATTAATGTCCTTTTCTTTGATGGTTTACAATCGATCGTTAGCAGTACACTTTCCCCAACAGTGAATTGATTAACCCTAAACAGCTGCTTATCATAATGAATCTTCACACCTTGGCACTTTCTTTTATAGATGTTAATACTTGCCTTACCTGTTCTTCAAGGGGTACCTCCTCCCGAGGCATATGCGGAATTTGTGGAACCTACCAGTTCTTTTCTTGTTTCTGTGTATCAGATCTGATGATGCATATGGCGTTAATGCTGTTAAAGATTTGCTCAAACACGACTAGTTTGATATATATATATATATATATATATATATATATATATATATATATATATATATATATATATATATTATCAGTGGACTTAATTATACTGAGCGCTGGTTTGCATTTCTCCACTGCAGCACCCCATGGGGATACGGGGCCCAACTGGATTTCTGGTAAATGTTTCTTCCATGATTAAATGGTTGGATTAACTGTCATCAATCCTCCGTCTCCTTTCATGATTCGGAGAGCTGCCGCTTGCTGGGCCAGGTAATGACGTAGACGCAGGCTGCTGTGCAACAATCTAGGGACGCGCATCAGGAGATCGCAAGTGATGGTTGTCGTTATACTGCGGCCGGTTGGGCGTAGACTGTCCTCCACCCGCACCTTTGCGATACCGTTATTACGAGGGCAGTTCAATAAGTAATGCAACACATTTTTTTTCTCGGCCAATTTTGGTTGAAAAAACCGGAAATTTCTTGTGGAATATTTTCAAACATTCCCGCTTCGTCTCGTATAGTTTTATTGACTTCAGACAGGTGGCAGCGCTGTACGGAGCTATTAAAATGGTGTCTGTAACTGATGTGCGTTGCAAACAACGGGCAGTGATCGAGTTTCTTTTGGCGGAAAACCAGGGTATCTCAGAAATTCATAGGCGCTTGCAGAATGTCTACCGTGATCTGGCAGTGGACAAAAGCACGGTGAGTCGTTGGGCAAAGCGTGTGTCATCATCGCCGCAAGGTCAAGCAAGACTGTCTGATCTCCCGCGTGCGGGCCGGCCGTGCACAGCTGTGACTCCTGCAATGGCGGAGCGTGCGAACACACTCGTTCGAGATGATCGACGGATCACCATCAAACAACTCAGTGCTCAACTTGACATCTCTGTGCTGTCGCAATTGTTCACCAGTTGGGATATTCAAAGATTTGTTCCCGCTGGGTCCCTCGTTGTCTAACCGAACACCATAAAGAGCAAAGGAGAACCATCTGTGCGGAATTGCTTGCTCGTCATGTGGCTGAGGGTGACAATTTCTTGTCAAAGATTGTTACAGGCGATGAAACATGGGTTCATCACTTCGAACCTGATGATGAAGAAGTTATTGATGCAGTACGACGTTGGCTCCGACATCGACCAGTGGAATGGTACCGTGCAGGCATACAGGCCCTCATTTCAAGGTGGCGTAAGGCCGTAGCATTGAATGGAGATTACGTTGAAAAATAGTGTTGTGTAGCTAAAAGATTGGGGAATAACCTGGTGTATTTCAATGCTGAATAAAACAACCCCAGTTTCAGAAAAAAATGTGTTGCATTACTTATTGAACTGCCCTCGTATTTTTACTGCCTTCATATCTTCGTTTATAAGGTCAGTAGAATGGAGGACCGACAAGTCTGCTTCTGGGACCTGTAGCAGCTTTTTCTAATGTGAAATGGAAGTTTTCCTTTCAAAGTGTGTAGAACATCACTATGACCCATGGGTTCAGCCCAGATACTAGTCTTTTTTATGTTCTTCTCGAAATATTTTCTTAGCGACCCCTGGACATTCCTGCACACAGCGTGACCAATATTTCGCAATAAATGGGTTTCCAAGTAGTGCTAATGTGTGTCAGCTTTCTGCCGTCTCAGATACCCAAAGCACGGCCTCACCTTGTATAAAACCTAATTCATACTGGATCTTATGTTGTTCAGACCAAGCTGTAGAAAACACGCTCCTAAAAGCTATTACGAAAATAACTGGATGAATAAACTCCTTTTCTGGGATGAACACCTGGAATATTTTTTAGATTTTCCTCTAGTGTAGCTGATGAAACTGTGGTGTCTGCCACCTGATTCTGTGTAACAGCATTTTGCGGTTCTGTGTTTGTGTTAGCTGCTGTTTCTTGGCACATACATGTGCACGAGAAACTAGACTGTTACATTCATCATAACTCTTAGTTGTATACTAACATTCCTTGCTTGTTCCTTAATGTTATTCTATTCTTTTTTTAATTTTCCAGTTGTGTTTCTATTTGTGTTTGCACATGATCCTTCCACTTAGGTAGGTCCTGTGCAATTTCTCCATGTATCTGATTTTGCTCAGCAGCTTTATGTAGCTCTATCTATCAAATGAAGACTCTTTCTCTCGTAAAAGACCATCAACTTATTTTTCATGTTTGCTTGCTTTGTTATCTATTTGCCTGACTACGTGTTGATATGTGGACTGTAATGTTGTGTGTTCTAACAGCATTGTATCAATGTCATTTGCTAGTTTTTCAGTCTGTTCTGGCATATCTTTTACAGTAATTTTCTGTATTGATATGTCATGAGGTATTCCTTCTAAGTGCCCGCGTATCACTTATTGTTAGTCAAACCTTGCTGAAGTGTTGTGTATAGTTTGATTGGTTTTGTCAAATATTTTATCAAGTTTCTGATTGTTTCTATCAAGTTTTTGTTTGAATTAAACTTTTGTCCTGTTATGTAGTTGTACAAAACGGTCAGGTGAATGGTTTGTTACCTTGGAACTAGTATTGCTAGTCGTCTAATTTTTTGTACCTGATGTGCTGCTTTGCTGTATTCGGGAAAATAATTCAGAATCTGCATTTTTCCTGATTTTTTTGCTCTGGTTTAACTATTTCAGAATTTTGGAAAATGTTTCCTTATTACTGTAATTTGTTCGACGTCATACACTCAATTGCGTATTGCATGAAAGAAACAAACATCTATGTAACAATACTATTGTTGCTTTGTATATATCGATATAATGAATACGATAAACATGTATATATTTACGTCGTGTCATGATCGTCAGTGTAAAATCTCCCGTGTGACTTGCGTTTACTGATAGGGATAGAGAAATTTTTGACTGCTCAGCGAAACAAGTATAATTTAATAATTTTGTAAATCAGTATGGCAGCAATTAGAAGATTCTCGATGGAATCGTACCACACAAGAGGAATTTAAATTAGTGAGAGACGTACGAACGGGTAATTTCCTAGAGCTGTATTTCATAATTATGGCTAGTTTTACGATGTAGGAAACAAAATCTGTTTCGCTTTAGATTGATATGCAGGTCGCAGAGGGCTTCTCTGATCAGCAGAACTCGAGAAAACTATTACTCCTTTCATATTTTGGCCGTAAAACAGGACAGTTAAGGACTGCAAGTTCTTGAATAGGATGATAGCTACACTCATATAATATTTACATACCAGTCAAGCCGCCATTTTGAAAAAGTCCAAGCTAATAAGGAATTAATCCGTTTTCACATACATTCTTTTACAGCCTCGATGTATTGCTAAACTTTTTCGCCTTCTCTACAGTGAAAGTTACCATAGGACAGAAATCATTGTGTACACCGATATCTTCACTTTGATGGTTATTATTAAGTCATGAAATATTCCCATCTGCCCAAGCTCTATTCAGCGCTACAAAGTAAAGATATCAGAACGTGACAAAACGAGATCAACCTTTACGTATCGTCTGTTTTTCTACAGAGATTATAATATTCCATCAGCCACCAAAATTATTTATTGTAACTCCTCATGTACGTAGTTTGAAACATAACCACCGAGAAACCACGGCACATATCTGAACATACCATTTGTAAGTTATTTATCTGACGAAAACTACACTGAAGAAAGGAAACAAGCACTAGTTACAGAATACTTACAAAAGAATATGCAAAGGAAATACGTTGACAGTCAATCTAATTCTTTGTTTAAGGTACGAGTAATTTATTCGAGAAGAATGATCTAATTATATTGAAAATTATCTAAACAGAAATTTTTTCGAGTGATATCCACCTATGATTACCTCTACACCTTGCGCTTGCTTCCTTTTTCCGTTAACTGCAATTGACATTAGCTGAAACTGGTCCTTTTAATACATTTGCTCGATTTACACACGAGAGACAGCCCACAGAGTATCTTGACTGATGTTTTTCGATAATTATAAACATAATTAGCAATTATGCTCCTAAGCATAACAACTTTTAAATTTTTCTGTTCACAAAGCGTCTCAATGTCAGTGCAGTTTTGGCTACAGACTGGGAGCATGATTTCATCAGATATTCATTCAAGCAAACCACGAAATGAATGAGAATCTGTGTGATGACATGTGCTAAAACTGGCGGCTGCAGGGTCCCGAAGTAACTGCGAAACGAGTGATGGGAGATGAGTGCTTGTCACGCGGTTTCGCCATGCGGATGCAGTGCTCTATCCCTCTGCTTCACTCCCAGTCTACTAGAGTATTTAGCACAATAAAACAACGTTTGTTCCACAACAGCCCATTCAACTCTCCAGACCAGGGAATCAAAGATGGATGGAAATCTGTTACATATATAATGCAGTGTGCACGTGTGTACATGCATACGTCACGGACATACTGCCAATCTTCTGGATCGATTTCAACCAGATTTCGCACAGAAATGGCAGGCCTGACGAGTATCAGGACTGTGGAGCTTATAATCCCCTAGCTGCAACAGGCACAGAGATATGGGCAATGACATGTTCTTTCCAGCCCCAGACTTACAGGGTGCAATGCAAGCCAGAAATACTTTGTTGAAACAGTATCTGCCTGCCAAATCAACCTCCATTTCAGGATAGCTTACAAAAATGGTTCAAATGGCTCTGAGCACTATGGGACTTAACAGCTGAGATTATCAGTCCCCTAGAACTTAGAACTACTTAACCCTAACTAACCTTAGGACATCACACACATCCATGCCTGAGGCAGGATTCCAACCTGCGACCGGCGATAGCTTACATTTCAGGGACAAAAATTATAATTTGGTCCCCAGCATGTTGGGTGCCTGGCATGCAGTTGTTTTGTGTTGCAGTAGCATTGGCTTGCTTTGTCAACCTATTTTGTATGGCGTGTACCTCAGGGGCAAATAAATGATTTTCGATCCCTGATATGTAGCCTGCTGTGCATGACAGCTGTTTTGTGGGAGTAGTATCTGCCTGCTTTATTGTTCTGCATTGCAGGGGCTACACATGCCAATGAATATGGTGGGAACAAGTGGAGATGGCTGCGGGAGAGGATGGATAGAGCAAGCAGAGGAGGAAATGAACAGAGAGAGGGGAGGAGGAGGAGATGCATGAGACAGGTGGAATGTGTAGAAGGATTGTGGGCAGTTGGAAAAGGAGGAGGAGAGGGTGAAGTGGGAAATAAAAGCGAAGGGAAGGATATGGTCAGAGGGGGGATGGACGAAGATATGTTAGAGAGTGTGGAGGAAATCGACTAAGAGGGAGAAGGAGATGCTGAAAGAGAGAGATTGAGAAGAGGAGATAAATAGAGGTGCGAGGATGAGTTGGACTGACAGAGGGAGGAAGAGGGGGACAAATGGCGTGGCAGAGTTAGTGTGTTCAATTTACGTGCAAAAGGCATAAGCTGGTGAAGCCGTGGCGAAAAGTATAGTAAATAAATATAACCGAAGTCCAAGCGCAGTACATAATACAAACAAGTATGTAGGAGTAAAAGGAGCTGACGCAGGCAGAGCACTGGTTAATGTAGAATGAGTTTCTGATTTGAAAGCGTAGCCCACTTGATATGTGATCGACGACCATAACGTCGTTATACAAGCAATGTCATCGCTGTTGTCACCTTTGCTTCATGACGTTGACGTCACGATACACCAGTGAAAATATGTTACTGCAATTTTATTCAGATAAAATATTCCTACAAATAATCTAGCCATCTGAGAAAACTAGTAAACTGCAGTTTATTCTGCCTGCATTACACATTCAGGATTACTTCTCTATCAGGTATACACGTTGAGTTGTACCTACCAAACATTTTCAGCACAAACTCAAATTTGGTTACAAATCCAGTAGTATGACATTTTCTTCAGTAGACATCAGCGCTAGAATCAATGACAGTCTTCTGAAAACCTAAAAATTCCCATTTTAAATTTTCAACAGCAGCTGGCAAAGCAAAGCTAGGCTCAGGCGTTTTGCCCAGGCGGATCAATCGGAACCGACTGACTACCGTATCATCCTACGTCTAAAGCGTCATTTGGATGTGGCATGGTGGGGTATGGTGTCAGCACACCGCTCTCCCGCTCGTTTCGTGTTTCTTAAGCGTTGGGCCGCTACTTGTCAATTAACTCGTCAATGGGCCTCACGAGGCGGAGAGTACGGCCTCCTGTCAGGAGAACTTCTTCCCTTTGCAAAAGGCGTTTCGATGTACATATGTGTAACCGAGAATTTTTACTTCGGGTTTTACCAGTTGAGCAGCAGATGCGGGTTCCATAGCAGCTTTCACATACTGTTTTGATTGCGCCAGCAGATACTGTTGTTTGATGTAATGTGGTATTAATAATCTGATAGAGCGTAGCAGGTTTCAGAACAAGTAGCACAGTCTTACTCTTGTTCTTCATGTTGTATAGTTCGATTAATATTTAGGTAACAAAAAGAAAATTTACACCGTAGTCCAACACTGATTGTCTGATCTTACCATTCAGTTACTCTATTTAGCTTACAGGGTAAACTTTGCTACATTGTTATAAGTGTTATGAATAAATAAAATACATGTGGAACCAAACCCTTTATGTCGCCATCATCATTACTAAACTTACTTTGTGAACAGTACCATTCAAAAGTTACGAAAGAGTATTAGGTCTCCTGTCTATGTATTTGTTTACCGGACCAGTCCGAGGTAGCCGCGTGGTCTCGGGCGTCCAGCACGGTTCGCGCGGCACTTTCCGTGGGAGGTATGAGTAAGTTTGTTTAACTTAGATTAAGTAGTGTGTAATTTTAGGGACTGACGACCTCAGTAGTTTGGTGCCATAAGATCTTACCAAGAATTTTCAAAATTACCAGTCCGCACACCGTTCCATCACTGAGCATAAATTTCGCAGTTCGCACGCAGCAGTTCTTCATTTTCCGTATGCCTTGCACACTATTGCATCACTGATCACAGAGTTCGTGGTTTGCATGTAGAACTTCTTCACTTTCCAGACATCTCTTGCTCTTGACAATCCAACACGGCGTAGCCGTATTTTTAACATCTGTAACAATTTCTTGAACTCGGAATGGGTGTCCTAACCATTATGTGCTTAGAATTAACATTATATATTCTGGAAGAACCGATGAGATAAAATTGAATATAACAGAAGTTTGATTTTGATAAAAATCGTTGACCCTTCCATGATGTTGAACATTGCATGCTCAACCAGTTTACCACTGGTAAGTTCGTTGTTGTACAGATGTAGATATTTCCACAATAACTGCACCGTTACTAACTGTATTGTGTGTGAAAGTCAGTCCAGTTACTTCTGTTTTTAGGAAGATGATACTGTTTCAAAATTCCACTTCTTACACTCAGTAAGTATTGGAATGTTGGAATGTGATCCAAAAGCTTTTGTTTTTAATAGCTTCGGTTCCCTTTTGTAAAGTAGCTACTCCAGTCGTTTTCTTGATGTAGTTGTGAATGCTTTTCTACAGCCAATACATACTGCTGAAGAATTTCTGTTAGCGTTAGTAACGTCCGCAGATGGTTAAAATGTTTAAAATGGCTCTGAGCACTATGGGACTCAACATCTGTGGTCATAAGTCCCATAGAACGTAGAACTACTTAAACCTAACTTGCCTAAGGACATCACACACATCCATGCCCGAGGCAGGATTCGAACCTGCGACCGTAGTAGTCGCGCCGTTCCTGACTGAGCGCCTAGAACCGCTAGACCACCGCGGCCGGCGGTCCGCAGATGCTCGAACAGTTGTTGAGGAAGTAACAATCGACCGAGATGCTGCCGCATATTTTATGTGTTAGACATTTACCAGCCAGATGCAGCAAGTTTCTCATGGGCTGCTGACTAGTGGTAATTTCAACTCAAGAGTCACCTGTCACACGTGATTACTGAATAACTCGACACTTACTTTAGTAGAGGTTTGAAAACCGCGTGATCCAGCTGGTAAACACAAGATTCTCGTTTACTGAGATACACAACATCCCGTCATCTCTCCACACGGTTCTTCCTGTGGCCATCAGGTCCACTCCAAGCCGAAGTTCGAGTAACCTCGGCTTGGGGGATTCCTTTGACATTATGAAATGAGTAATCGCCGAGTTGTTGCCCGTAGAAAAAGTATCGGAATTCTTTAAAGTAATTAAAAAAATGCAGATTCAGTGTTGCAGACAAATTTCATTTACTAATTGTCGTTGAAGCTGACCAAAAATATCTCCCACGATAGTTCCAGTTATTACAATGCTGAAAGCGACTTTTACTAATTGTTTGAAAATGGAATATGGTTCAGAATATCTAAACAATGCATACGATCCTAGGTAATACTTGTCCTTGAAATTATACTTACAACTTTAACACACTTACGTGAATCAACACCCAACAATAAGAATAACAGTCTCAACTGAAGAGAAATAAGTGATTTTATTTTGTTTCATAATTTTTTCGCTATCATTCTTCTTATATGTCGCATGTGCTCATTTGTAAGGCTTGCTTCTTCGTACAGCAATCTATGGATGATGAAGTAAAATTCAATTTTTTTTTCTTTTTCTTTTCTTTACTTCATCGATTTCATAACTTCCGTGAGTGATTAGCTACGTTTTTAAGCGGCTTTTAACAAGACTACTCGCCAGAGAATTTTTGACCTGACATTGTTGAATGAACGTAGGCAGTTAGTATATGTTCATCTGACAACGTCTCTTTAGTGTTTGTCATCTAGGTAACAGACTTTTGATATCCGTTAACTTCTGTACCTTGTTCCGGGCTTTTTATCTTGGTTTAAGGTCACAGATAAAGCAAAGTGATCTGAAAATGGAAGGGGGTGACATCGGTTGCATCCGGAGCACTCGTTGACGAATGTTCTCGGTTATGTACATTCTATCAACTTGGCTGATCGAAGCCTAAATCAGGAAAGTATGTTTCGCAAGTGTGCATTCTTCAGCTGCAAATTCCTCACAAAGTAGTGTAATTCTTTACAGTAATTAATATCCGGTTGCTGTTCCTTTGCGTGAAGTACACAGTTAAAGTCGCCTCCTATAAGTAGATTAGGTTAGGCAGGTTTTGTCCCAGAAGATAAATTATTGCATCGGTAAAGAAGGTAGCTTGTTCTGCCGTTTCACTATTGCGCGATAGGGCGTAAACTGATAAAAGACGACATCGTAAATTTTACACCCGATCCCTCTCCCGGATTCTTATTCCTCAATATCTCTGACTGAGATGTCCTCACATTGTCACACAAGGATAGCTGCGCGTGTTTTTCTTTCTATCTGTTTTTCTTTTTTTTTCGAATGTGAAGTTCTCGCATGTGCAGTATCCAGAAACACTTAGGTTTATTTGTGTCACGCCTTGTAAAAAAAAGTAATGTCTGCTTCAGACTCATATATTAATTGCTGCCTAAAAGCTGTTTTTAAATCAGATTTGATTTTTTCGTTAGTGTAAGAATTGTATATGCTTGCGACAATGCTTATTTTTCTTGTTTAGCTTTCTGTTCCATTCTTTCAAGACCTCGGAGCACTCCAGTTGAGTGTCAATTGCGGTGTTGGTTTTGTGACTTTCACTGTCTATTGCTGTGAGTATTTTATTCAGGTTCTTTTGTTTTCTCTGACCGTGTTGTTGGGTCGTACTTTCGTACGGCTACGTTTATTGATAAAGCTCCGTTATAGAGATGAAGATGACGAACGGCAATAACGTTTTGTGCCGACTGCTCGTATGTCACTTCTGTGCATACATCGTGGATGGCTTTTCCCTCAGCTGCTCTGTATTTACAACATGACCTTCACATTCCTTTTGTTTGTGTACAACTCTTCTCGTGTGGTGACCACTGTCTGCTTACCGTATATTTTTATCGCTTTATTTCACGAGAACACATTGAATCACCTGATATTATACGCGTAACGGTCTTGGAATTATTCACTATCCGATACGTTTTCCTTAGTCACCACTTTGCTTGTTTACTGCAACGTCACCGCGGGTTTCCGATAAGCGAGGATTTTTATTTACTGTCATCAGATTTCTTGACTTGCTTGTTTTCCTTACTCGCGTGGCTCACTTTTGCTTGTTTGGATACCAGGCAGCGAGCAATTTGTGCGGAAAGTGAGGGCACGAAATTCATGTTTTCGTTCCGGTAACTGGTTGAAACACTGTGTCACGAGGTCACTGGGAGTTTGTTCGTCGTTCCTTATTAGCTGTCATTGAGTGCCACGTTTTGAGAGATGTCCTACGACGTTTTCGATTTCTAGCAGATGAATATGTTTGCTACATAATCCGTCAGATTTTTGCTCAACTCACGAGCTTGATTTTCAGTTACGATGCCTGCTAAGATGAGTTTCTTCCGTTGCTGCAAAGAGCTTCTCTGATTAAAGAAAAACCCGTCTAGGAAAGTTCTGGCAAAGGTGGACACTTTTATTACATATAAAGCACGCTAAAACTTGACCTAAGAATGGAAACGGCACATTGTATCCTACAACCTTCATATATGACGGAATATGGACTTTTATCTACATTTCTACCGACCACACGCCACTAAAGAATTGCACCTTATATTGGTTGGACCACCTTTCATTTATAATTTTTCGCCATATGTAGAACATCTTCCAGGTAGCAATTTTCTGCTTCAGGTGGTAAATTAAAGAACGAATAACCTTATAAAAATGGTTCAAATGGCTAGGAGCACTATGGGACTTAACATCTGTGGTCATCAGTCCCCTAGAACTTAGAACTACTTAAACCTAACTAACCTAAGGACATCACACACATCCATTCCCGAGGCAGGATTCGAACCTGCGACCGTAGCGGTGGCGCGGTTCCGGACTGAGCGCCTAGAACCGCTAGACCACCGCGGCCGGCACAACCTTATAACCAACGTCAGGGCCGGAAATGGAAAGTGACGAAATTCAATTCCACCTCCGCACTTCGTCAGTAGCTGTACTGTTCCATGTCATAAGAAGCAGTGTGAAGTTGGTCACATGTGATTCCTACTACATAGATAAATCATTTACGCACTTTCAGGAAACTCGTTGAATTCGAATTGTAGCTTATTCTTCCTTGAAAACATGGCAGACATTTTGTAAACTGACCCAAGATATTAATAGCTAATGAACAGTTAATAACAAAGTAGATGCAGAAGACACAACGCACACAGACTGAAAGCAAACGTTGGTGACACGAAACTCGTTAATAAAGTTAAAAGTCGGAGTACACAGCACGTCCTCTCACTAGCGCAACAAAACCGCAAGGGATATGGCTGCGAGGGAGGACAAGGAAACCAGTGTGCACTCTGTGTGCATTCCAGGAGGAGTCATTTCAGATGTGGAACGGGTGCTTCCGAATGACATGAAGAACACCCGGACAGCTAAATATCGGTGGTGGCCCATGTCGGTTCTATGTGTTGCTTTGAATCGGAAGAGATTGTCTCTGGTTTCGGGTAGTTAGCTAAAGCAGTAAAGACTGGCAGCTTTGCTTGTGAGAGGAAGAAGGAGCTCACCATATGTAGCATCGTCGACAGAACCGACCGTGGTCCTGTGGTGAAGAGCCGAGTGGGCAGTCTGATCAGAAACTCAGATGGTCCTGCGACCGTGTAGGCTGCACATTCCTCGAGTTCTGAGATAGGGTGATGTGTTTTCGCGTTCGCTAAATACACTATGTGATCAAAAGTAACCGGACACCTGGCTGAAAATGACTTACAAGTTCATGGCGTCCTCCATTGGTAATGCTGGAATCCAATACGGTGTTGGCCCACCCTTAGTCTCGATGACAGCTTCCACTCTCTCAGGCAGACATTCAGTCAGGTCCTGGAAGGTTTCTTGGAGAATGGCAGCCCATACTTCACGGAGTGCTGCACTGTGGAGAGGTGTCGATGTCGGTCGGTGAGGCCTGGCACTAAGTCGCCGTTCCAAAATATCCCAAAGGTATTGTACAGGATTCAGGTCAGGACTCTGTGCAGGCCAGTTCATTGCAGGGATGTTATTTTCGTGTAACCTCTCCGCTACTGGCCGTGCATTATGAACAGTTGTTCGATCGTGTTGAAAGATGCAATCGCCATCCCCTAATTGATCTTCATCAGTGGGAAACAAGAAGGTGCTTAAAACATGAATGTAGGCCTGTGCTGCTATAGTCGCGCGCTAAACAACAAGCGGTGCTAGCCCCCTCCATGAAAAATATGACCACACCATAACACCACCGCCTCCGAATTTTACTGTTTTCACTAGACAGGCTGGCAGATGATGTTGACCAGGCATTCGCCATACCCATACCCTGCCATCAGTACATAGTGTCAAGCGCAGTCCATTTCGCTAAGCTCATTGCTAAAAAAAAAGGTTGAAGAATAAACTGTGACAATCAACGAATTGCAAACGTTGTGTCCTAAATGTTTTGAGGACACTGTCAGCCTTACATTTGTTTTCGAGACCGTTTGCCGTTGCAGTTGAAAGTGTAACTGTGCATGTGCTGATGTAACTGGTTGACCTGCAAGGAAATTCCCGTTTTAATGACAAATCCTTTTACGTTAAAACCGTCCAGTACGTGTATGTCGTTTTGCTCATGTAGTGTGTCCACGCCTCATTAGCGAGGTTGCAGAAGTGTTGCAATATTTCAGTCGACGTATTTGTGCGAAAGAGCTTTTTTCCGATTCTAAAACTAAATAAGTGACAATTACGTGGTAGCTTCAGTGCGAAAATCTGTGAAAGTGTTTGCGTCTGTCTGTATGCTGACAGTTAGTACTAGACAAAAATTATGTCTTCAGTGCACTACAAATAATTAAATAATACTGAAAATTTCTTTTGTTTGTGAGATATGTTATCGTAGATATGTTGTCGTAGGCAGTTCGATTGCCCTGCCATTTGAATGCGGCACGTTCAAGGTTTCCCCCTCCCCCCGCCTCATGCTCAGCGAGGTGTGGTGGTAAGGGAAATTTGCAGCGAAGCTGAATGCTGCGGTACTCGTTTCCCTGAGAACGGTCCGCAAGCCGGAAGCTAGGCTCCCCTGGTCTAGACAAAGGCAGTACATGCTTGCTTTCGTCTCAGTAAAGTGGGATGTCACGGGCGTAGAAATTGTGTTTTCAGAGCGATAGCCCCGACAATATACAGGATGTAACAGGTATGAGCGCAGGTACGAGGGTGAGTCAAATTAAAACCTAAAATATTTTTGTAAATATTATTAATTGTGCAGAAGTGGTACGAAGCTGTATCAACATTTCAACATAATCTCCCCCACGCTCAATGCAAGTCTTCCAACACTTACAAAGTGCATAAATTCCTTTAGAAAAAAATTCTTTTGGTAGTCCGCGCAAACACTCATGCACCGCGTGGCGTACCTCTTCATCAGAACGGAACTTCTTTCCTCCCGTTGCGTCTTTGAGTGACCCAAATATATGGAAATCACTTGAAGCAAGGTCTGATGAGTATGGTGTATGAGAAAGACACTGCAAATGCAGGTCTGTGATTGTTGCAACTGTTGTACGGGCAGTGTGGGGACTTGCATTGTCCTTCTAGGCGTGTAATGCTCCAAAAGACGCCTTTTTCGTCCCAAAAGAGAGTCATCATAACCTTCCTTACTGATGGTTCTGTTCGAAACTGCTTTAGTTTTGGTGATGAGAAATGGCGCCATTCCTTCCTCGCTCTCATCGTTTCCGGTTGGTGGAAGTGAGCCCAGGTTTCGTCCCCAGTAACGATTCTTGCAAGGAAGCCATCACCTTCTCGTTCAAAGCACCGAAGAAGTTCTTTCCAATCATCAACACGTCGTTCTCTCATTTCAGGAGTCAGCTGCCGTGGCATCCACATTGCAGACACTTTGTGAAACTGGAGCACATCATGCACAGTGTGGTGTGCGGACCCATGACTAATCTGTAAACATACTGCATTGTCATTCAGTGTCACTTGGCGGTTTTCCTTCACGATGGCTTCAACTGCTGCAATGTTCTGTGGAGTCACAACTCGTTGTGCCTGATCTGGACGAGGAGTAACTTCCACTGAAGTCACACCGTTTGCGAACTTCCTTCCTCTATTCGTAGACTTGCTACTGTGACAAACATGCATCACAGTACTGAACCTTCATTCGTCGATGAATTTCAATGGGTTTCACACCTTCACTACGCAAAAACCGAATAACAGAACGTTGTTCTACCCTGGTGCAAGTCGCAATTGGAGCCGCCATCTTTATACCGATACTGCGACGGTGTGTGTGCATCTGCACTATGCTGCCACTTACAGGCCATTCTGCACGCTGTTTGTATCACGCTTACCAAATTACAGGATAACGCCGCGAAATTTCATTTTGTTATTACAAATTTAAGGTTTTCATGTGACTCTTCCTCGTATTTTTAAGTTGGTATCTTAATGCGTATACACATCAGTGAATTGGTTGCTTTCCCTCTGCGTGAAACAATCTTCCCCTAACCATGTCACATTTACTACCTGATGTTTACTGTGTTGTCGTAAATTAACCACCAAGTAGAATATGCCTGCCACTATAGACTCACCATTTTCAGTCCACTTGTCCACCCCTCAATACATGACCTGTTGCCAGGTCTCTCTCTTGCCACATATACTTTGAGGTACAAACCAACCTAAAAATATGACTTCTAATAGGAGCAACAATTAGTCTACAAATGATGTAAATACGGATGTACTGTTGTTCAGTACACTATCCTCAGCCACAAATATAAATAACTGCTCTTATAACTTTTAAACCCTTTATTATCATCGAAGGAGAATAGTAGCGTCCATAGAACTGATGTCTGTGGTTTTTTCGAAGACAACTGGCGTCCAGAACTACTTTTCTTTACAACAAGCTGCTGAGTCGTCCATTTGATTACAGTTCATACAAACATCGACAATTGATATCATGTATACAAAAATTACCTTATTGATTTGGAATTTTGTACTGGAAGCACGAATTTAGCTCTTGTTACCTATTTCCCATGAGGCTGATTACCCTACTTCTCCCTGTTAAACTGTATGTACCGCGTCAGGAATGAAACAACATTCGTAGCAGAATTAGTCATTTATTAGCGACTCTGCCATGCAGTTGTTACATTCCCATTTATTGTCCATCTCGTATGTATTTTAATCATTCGGGTCAATCCTTCACCTACCCAGAAGGCCGCCGGATAAACTCCTTGAATTAAGATCTCTATGCGGTTCAAGGCTCTTATCTTTGATCACAGGTTGACATGGCTGCCACACTTAGATGACCTGCAATGTACATGTCTGAAGGTGCTAAACATATTAAAATGTCTTAGCAGCAAGCATTGGGGAGCAGATATGTCCATTTTGCACACAGGGCATACAATCACCGTCCACGCACAACTTGAATATGGCAGCATAGTATACGGCTTAGCTAGACCTTCCTGTTTAAACGTACTAGATGCTGTGCAACATGTAGGCATTAGTCTGGCTACAGTAGCCTTCCTATTTAATGATGGTGTCCAACATACAGGCATTAGACTGGCAACAGGAACCTAATTAATCAGTCCCATTCCTAACCTCTGTGCAGAGGATGGTCAGGCGCCACTTACCATCCAGCGACAACTCCTCATAGTGTGACATGTATATAAAGCGGGGCCCATCACTGAACATACTGTAGTCGGTATTAGGGGTGAAAGTTCCATACTATGATAGTTTAGCGATCACCTGGCAACTATTTTTCTGTCCGTGAGGAGGATTACGCCGAGCAGCTTTATGCAACAGACATATGAATTCTTAAGCAAGATGAGAGGCTACCTTGAACGATCGACATACTCCTGTGGATATCAGAAAGAGCTGTATTGAGTGAGAATTTTTAGCATATTGTAGCCCCATCAGAAACTGTGAAAGACTAATATATAGAAGGATCAGCCTCAGCTCAGCAAATTTTCTGGTCTTTACCAAGTTTCGGCCAAATTAATCTAGCCTTCTTCAGAAGCATAAAATTACTGTAACATGCCAGAAGAGTAAGGCACAGTCAACATTAAAATTAAAACCTATAGTACCGTGGTACCATGTCGAATTAAAACTACTTAACCAAAGTCCAGCCCCGGCATCTCTTCACCACGCGGTCGGTTGCGAGCAGCAACTACGTTGGCACTGATCGTTGCACGCGGGATCGCACTGAGCCAAATATGAATATTAAAATATGTATCGAGTGACATTACTGATAATCAGCTTCCTTCACATAGAAATCTGTTATTTAGTTACAGGTGTGACGTAACAGATAACTTAATCAATTTAATTTCTTAAAGAGGAGTGACTAACATAGTTAAAACATGGGTGCTGCAAATCACAAGACGATAAAATAGGGAGTTTCGTCAAACTACTGAATGAAACAATGGTTGTCCTAAAATCGTGATTATTAAAATTTGCTGTGGACTTCAAGTTAAACATATGAACACAAGGACATGAAATAATTACCTTCATTGAGTAGTAGTACAAGTTGAAATGGAATTAAAGCAACAACACCTTGGCAAAGCTCATGTTAAGATGAATGAATATGTTAAAGTCAATACAATATCGGGGATGTTTGACGATCAACAATCAGAGAGGGAAGAATCACACATGCTACCGTATCACATTTTACCAATTCTGCCTTAGTCGGTGCCCTGAGGATCCCTACAGGCCCCGCGAATGGCGCTTTGAACGTCGCCACCAAAGAAGACTTCCAGGCTACCGACCAGTAAAGACCGCCAGGACGGTGTTACAAGAGGCGGGCACCTGGGCACCTCTCTTTTAGCTGAATATTACTTCTAATCAATACTAATTTCGTGTCGCTAGTTGGGCCGAACGTTAAACCGAGGCGCCGACAATTATTCCTGCTGGCAAACATTCATTTTTCTTAACGCACGCACGTGCTTGTAGCGTCTGCCACAGATTGTCAACAGTGTAGTATTTCTTCACACACATGTCGAGTATAATTCATTTATTTAAAGTGCGTTTGTGTCAGCTAATCTTTTGCCTTCCCCTACATACTCTTACGGTGACAGATTTCATTGGCCCTCTGCCACCCATTTAACATTAGCGGCGAGGACGTAACATTTGGTTCCTCGGAACATAACTGTTACCAACTCACAACATAATACATGCATGCACTACCTTGACTGATCACTTGTTGAGTTCGAGAGTGCTAATAAAAGTACTTGATTTAGAACGTAAATGCCATAACATCCATCTCATAGCTCCAAGTCCATCCTGTCACTTACTTTGCAAATGCTGCCCAGGGTCACCGTACTTAAAGCTGATGGCGGCAGTGAGTCGCGGCTGCGGTGACTGATTATTCTAGTTTGTCTGGTCTGCAGCGAAGGCTGCCGTCTCTCTAGCTGTAGCGTCCTCTGACGAGTCTCGGACGGAAGTGGATTCCTCAGGACGCTCCCACTAAGAAGCAGAATTTTTACTTGTGCATGGCTTTGCGCAAAAATGACAGTCATTCTTCCGAGTGTCAATTAGTCATATCCGTTCTAATAATGCAACAGCCTCCATTCCATATTCAGTTTAGACATGATTAACCAGTCTTAGAGCTGGTGTCCAGAAACAAGCGGATCTTGACACCCACCATCTGTCCTATTCCGTATATCAGTTAAGCCAGCCTTCTCCAGACACATACAGCTACTTTTCTTCTCCCATTATAGACTTTATTGGTATTATCCAATGGTAACCGCCGTTGCTATGCATTTAACATAGTCAACAACAAAGCATTTGACTTGGCATTACCATAATGGCTGTGGGTCCTGTTTTCTAAAACACAAAAGCCCCATATAGCCTCCCGTCTCGCTCCACTTCAGAGACTTTTACCTTTGTATTGCTTCAGGTCTAGCGTTTCGCAGAGGGCAGGACACCGTAATGCAGCTACCCCTTGGTGTCTGTCCATGGTGCGTCTCTTCAGCGCCTGTGAACTGCCCACGTTAGAACTAGACCCCTCGTCCTCTTTGGCGGAGATTTCCCGCAAGCAGTATATTGTTACGAACCTTCTACCTGCTCTCTCCCTTCCTGTGGCGGTGTTGTCCTTTGCAACGACCTACGGTCCCTCTTAATGACCAGACACTGCCTGTCGCCCCTGCTCGGCTGGCCTCTACTCAACCTGTAGTTACTGGAATTCCCAACTACGCTTAGTCACATCTCGTAGCTTGGAAGTATTGTATTCGGCTACGGCAATCACTGATATTAACTTTAAACATACTTGTCCTCTCGTTTTTAGTTTGGGTTTAATTTAGAATTGCTAGATTTCTTAATTTATTGAAATTAATAAGCGGTACGTGACGCTTTTGACAAAAACGGTAGCGTAACGAAGGATGGCGCAAATACGGATGATTGTCGCACACAATCTTAACATGAACATGATATATAGTCCGCCACCGTTTCTCATCTACTTTTAGAAAGGATGTTTTACGGCATTTTATCGAAGTATGGTTCACATGTGTTGGTTAGATCAAAGCAGAGGGAAAATATCGGGTGTTCTGTTATTTTGCCACAATTTATCACCCGAAAGTGCATACCTACCTACACCTCGGGGCACTATGCGGAACGGTGGTCGATCACGAAAGCCTTGGTTCACGCGATACATCTTACAGGAACAACAGTTACTGTCTGCTGAGGCTCTCTTAGTACTCTGTAGGCTACACAGGAAATGTTCCCGGCTGACAGAATAGTTCAGTTGATCCAGGACACTACCCACCTCCTACAAAGGATGAAGAGAGGTGTGGCCTGCTGCTGGGTCCCTGGACACTTGCGGATCGAAGGGAGAGCAGTGAAAGCAGCCTGCCAGGAAAATACCACGTTCCGCCTGTACGTCCTCCTACAAGCTCTTCGGTCATGGATGACAGAGCGTCGGCTGAGTGGAAAAGGTAGTCGCTGGAAGTCGCCAACAACAAACTCTGTCGGGCAAACCAAATGTTCTTTCGTCGCGCATTTACCTTCGAACTCCAAGAACGCACGAAATGGTCCTCAGCCTCCTTCGCAGCGGATATGCACATGAACATCAAATGGAATGCAGTGTTTGAGGCGTCACAGTCAAGGTGATCCATGTTTTAACGTCGCGTGTTTCATGTACATTTGGTCTACCGAGGGACTTACTCCCAAGTTTAGGCGATGACGAAACAATATCGAGAAAACTAACCACCTATTGAATGTTACAGTTTTTCTTATTTCCGTGCTTGCTAAGGAAACTTTGGAAGAATTAACTCTATGCAACATACCTTTGTAGTACTGTTTTCAATCAGACATGTTTCGTCACTTTTTATTTGTTTATTTTCCTGCTACAGAAATGTTGTTGCATGTCAACCTTTCAGAAACTTTTGATACAAAATATTTACTTTTGTACAATGAGCGATTGTTTTCAAATATATTACTTTAGTTGGCATATCATACAAAGTCGTTGTATGTGTCCCTGATGGCTGGGGGGCTTGTATGTTGTTTATTTACGTTATTTCTAAAGGATCTAGATTTATAGTGAGCTGCATTTGGAAATTGCTTTAGCTTGCGCCTTGTCCCTCACTTTTCGCAGGGTCGACGTGGTTACTTTGGCATGGTTAGTTTGAAGGGGTGGCTGGATGCCCTTCCTGCCGCCACCCTGTACCCTCCAGGACGGAACCAGTGTACCCCAGCCGTCTGCATTAGTGTGCTTCATGAAGGAGTACGAACGTGTTGCAAATGTCTGCGAGTCGTGTAACTGAGGCGGGACGTGGGGACCAACCCGGTATTCACCAAGTGGGACGTGGAAAACCACTTAAACACCACATACAGGCTGGCTGGCTAGCACACCGGCCCTCATCGGTCATCCGCCAGACGTATTCGATCCGGGGCCGGCACACCTACCCGAGACCAGGAAGCAGAGCATCAATGCTCTCGGCTAAACTGGTAGGTAACCTGCATTTGGAAATACCATTAATTTATGCAGCTATTTATGTTGTGGATTGGCAGGAGACCAACCCACTAAATTGAAAGGAAGCCGAAAGGCACGCATTTAGCTCACGCAGGCTGGCGTGAGGTCTGGAACAGGACAAGGAATTAGACCTTAGAAAAAAGGTGGTACATGGTGGAATACTTTAATCCATTAATGTTGAACGTAGCTCTTGTCTGTACATTCTTTACAATATCAATAGCAACTGATAATGGCGCCTTCCTTGGTCGTAGCAAATGACGTAGCTGAAGGCTATGCTAACTATCGTCTCGGCAAATGAGAACGTATTTTGTCAGTGAACCATCGCTAGCAAAGTCGGTTGTACAACTGGGGCGAGTGCTAGGAAGTCTCTCTAGACCTGCCGTGTGGCGGCGCTCGGTCTGCAATCACTGATAGTGGCGACACGTGGGTCCGACGTATACTAACGGACCACGGCCGAATTAAAGGCTCCCACCTGGCAAGTGTGGTGTCTGGCGGTGACACCACAATTTACATAGCTCACCTGAAAGTATTGGATGTTTACGCTGATAGCTTTAGGTCTACTATGGATCCACAGCTTGTCTCCTGCAAACTGCTAAACATTAGTTTATTATTCATTTTTGACCGAGAATCAGCATATATCGTATTATTTAGCCCATTACTTACAGATTTTGATATTATACTGTTTTTAATTTGTTTGTATCGAGATAACACGCGTAATTCTTTCGCTTTTCTCGTTACACATGAATTTTCTACGATTTATTCACCAAGCACAGACTTTTATTCGCCATTACGTGTTGTTGTGGCTGTGTAGCGTTAATTTTTTCCTGCCATGTTTGTTTCAAATGTGGCGCGCGGATGTTGACGTTCATGGTGTTCAGTTAACACACCAACAACACATCAAATCCTGGTTCCACATGCCAAAAAAACGTGCCACGAAACAAATCAACTTAAGTTAGCGCTTACTGCTTCTGAAGAATGCAAATTTGTGGAAACCAATGTTTTCTTGCAAGACAGGGCAACACGTCATGTCGCTCGGCTACATCTGCTTAGTGCAACTTTCCACAAACATATTCTGCCCAGAGATTTTGCAGATGCATGGCCTATGAGGTCTCTTGACCTAAATCCATTTCACTTTCTGCTCTGGCGATATGTAAATAAACGTCTTTACCAGGGACACGTTCAGTGTCTACCTGATCTGGAAGCCAGAACAGAGGAACTCGTTGCTGAGATCCCACTATATATGCTGAAATCAACTGTTAATCGCGGCATATTACAGATGCAGCAACTCTTCGGCATCTTCAGCGCACATACTGAACAAATACTGTAAGCATCGGTTAACTATAAAATCAACATTATGATTTCTCACTTATTTGACCTTCCCTGCCCCAGATCCGATCCTTTATATATGGAAACATTTTAATACATCTCTCTTGCATTCGCATCGCCGTATTTGCACCTGAAGCGAAAATGGAAACTAAATTTTTCTTTAGCGTAAATCGGTTCCGCCTTATTGCATTAGAATATCTAACAAGTTTTGCTGGCACACGATAATTACAGTCCTGAATGGACCTCTGTGAGTAGCTGCACATTAATTACAACCACCCTGCAGCATCGGGTCCAGCTTTAACAACCTCAAATAACTTCTAAGGTTTTCGGTACATACGATTTATACGGTATGAGCAGCAGCAGTAGTATACGATTGTTCGATTATGACGCAGTTGTGCACGGGAGAGGAGCATCGCTTGTTTGTTGTAAGGAACCGCAGGAATACTTGGACAACGTTTCCAAGTGATGAAAGGAATAATAGCTCTCCTTAGGGGGACATGGTATGTCCTATGCCGACAATGTTGAATTATCGAATTTTGTGACTCATTATCTTGGAAACTTTTTAAGACACAAACTTACAATTTTCCACAATTACTGAATGCACCTTTCGAGATACACTGAACAAGAATTATTATTAAAATTGTATTGTGTGACTCGTTATCTTTTTTTGTCAAACACTCAATGTTAATGTTTTCACAGAATATTGTAAATAAATGAACATAAAAACAAAACAACTCAGGCTATTTTAATTATTCTAGTTCCATATGTGCTGAATCTTACACTTGGCATGCTGTGAAAATTTCATGTCTCTAGCATCAGTACTTTTTTGAAAATAGGTCATTTATTTCAAAAACTCTAGTTCAGTGATATTGAAGTTTAAACATTTTTTATTACAAATTCTTATACAGAGTTACATTTCTACGTCTTTTATGTACTAGAAATGCCCTGGCCGGTTGTAGTGTCTTCTTAAGTCTCAAAACAGCTCAGTGCTTGCCTCCTACTTTTCTTTCTTGCTTCTTTTGTCATTTGCTGAGCTGAGCTGTCATTTGCATGTAGCTGAGTCTGCTACATGTACACGAAGCTCATCCAGCTCCGGCAGTCTTTTAGCTGCATTCTGTCAAACTCTTACCACTAACATCTCCAGAACCTTAAGTCTTTCATAGTTCCCAGCATTAAAAGCTATTACAGCATCAGATACTGATAACCTTAGAGTCATAAGGCCAATAAATACATTTTTAGGCACACAGCACCACACAACATTACTGAAGGACTCATTCAAATTTTGGGTGTTCCCATGTAAGCACTTCTTTAGTAGCTCATTATTTGCCAAATGTCGGTAAATAGGTTTGATTGCCTCCATTAGCGCCAAAGGAAGAGAATGTCACCCGTTTCTAAAGTTACTTTCCTTTTCGATGCACTATGGGGCGTCGTCACTTCAGAAATATCGTGGTTTGCTTCACTGCTAGCACACGTGTAATCAAGAATTTCAGACGAAATTACAGGTCTCACGTATCTGTTGCCCTCAAATTTGCGTTTCTTGAAGTTACTTTTAGGCTTAGTCGTTTTATTTACGTATAAAAAGCAATAGAATTTAGCTTACTATTAAAATAGCCGATAATCACACTATGTTCAACGAAAACTTGTATAAGAAACAAAGAACTGATTTAATCCATTAAATTTCGGGCATGCAGCCGCGCAAATAAAATTTCTTCTACTGATATTTCGGCCGCGTATCGTCCGGCCATCTTCAGAGCGAGTCACAAGACTGACGACAAGGTGCCAGGCGCGGCCTTCCATGCTCCACCGCGGCGGTACTGCGCATGCGGGTCACAGATGCTGCGCCGCCTGTGGCGAAGGCGTTCGGACGTTCGATGTGCTTATCGATGTTTGATCGGCGGCGGTGACACGGTGACGACTTCTCTGCAATTTAATTAGTCCAAGAGCCGGATTCCATGCTTTGTCCAAATTAAAACCATTATCTCTGTTTATTAAATTGTTGGCTAATCGAATTTCTATGGCTTCCTTGAATACAGATTCCCAAAAAGAAGAGGTGGATGTTAAAATCTTCACATCACTGTAATTCATGGAATGACCCGTATCAATACAATGTTCGGCCACAGCTGACTTGTCTGGTTGTAATAGGCGTGTGTATCTTCGGTGCTCCACACACCTCTCATGAACGGTGCGTGTTGTTTGACCTATGTATGACTGCTCACAATTTCCGCAAGGAATCTGGTACACACCCGCCTTACGAAGCAGTAAATCGTCCTTCACAGAGCCGAGTAAAGCCGCAATCTTCGTGGGGGGCCGGAAGATCACCTTAACACAGTGTTTCTGAAGAATACGGCCTATCTTTGAAGAAGGAGCACCCACATAAGGCAGAAACGCCCTAGATCTGAAGAAATTACTATCTTCTTCCGCATCGTATACCTTCTTTTTAGGTTTTGCATCGAATGCTCTACGAATTTGTTGCGGAGAATATCCATTCGATTTAAAAATACTCTTGAGGTATGTTAGCTCTCCTTGTAAATTGTCTTCATCGGATACACAGTGCGCCCGATGCACTAAGGTCTTAAGGGCACCCATGCTCTGAGAAGGGTGATGGCAGCTACTAGCATGAAGGTATAGATTTGTGTGCGTTGGTTTCCGATGTACGGCATGTCCTAACGTGCCATCACTTTTTCGGCGAACGACAACATCCAGAAAGGGGAGGCACCCGTCTTTTTCTATTTCCATGGTAAATTTAATGCTAGCATGGATGGAATTCAAATGCTGAAGAAATCGATGTAATTCATCCATACCATGGGGCCATACCACGAATGTGTCGTCCACGTACCTCCAGAAGACCGTAGGTTTAAAACATGCTGAGTCCAGTGCCTTGTCCTCGAAGTCTTCCATGAATAAATTAGCCACCAGAGGGGAGAGGGGGCTTCCCATGGCAACACCGTCAATTTGCTCATAAAATTCACCATCAAACTGAAAATAAGATGATAAAAGCACATGTTCAAATAAGGCCGTAATGTTCTTATCAAAATGTTGGTTGATAAGAGCTAAAGAGTCCTTTAAAGGTACCTTGGTGTATAATGATACTACGTCAAAACTAACAAGAACATCCATACTATTTAGTCTGACATTGCTAAGTCTCTGAATAAAATCCATAGAATTACGAATGTGGTGACTACATTTTCCTACCAATGGTTTTAATAAGGAAGCTAAATATTTGACAGAAAAATATGTTGGTGAACCAATAGTGCTCGTTATAGGTCTCATAGACAAGTCCTCTAGGCGCTCATCCTTACCCATCTTGTGAACTTTAGGAAGACCATAAAATCTCGGTGGTACTGCACCTCGTACTTTTAAACTTCTTATGACTTCCTTCGGTAGAGATGAAGCGTTCAGCAAGGCAGCAGTCCTTATTGTCACCTTGTTAGTAGGATCTTTGTTAATCTTCTGGTATGCACCAGAACTAAGTAGACCACATATCTTTTCCTTGTAGACTTCCTGAGGCAAAAGGACGGTAGCATTACCTTTATCAGCACGCAGGACGACTGTATCAGTATCCTCACACAGCATTCGTATCGCACGTCTTTCTTCCTTGGAAACGTTGCTTCTTTGTGGACGATGCTTCGTGATTGCTTGACAGGTTTCTCGTCTGATTTCTTCCGCAGAATCCTCTGATAGTGGTCGGACAGCTTCTTCAATGGCACTGATGAAAGGTGATATCGGCAAAGTCTTGGGAGTAGGGGCAAAATTTAGCCCTTTACTTAAGACAGACAACGTAGCTTCGTCCAATTCCTTACCCGTCAAATTTATGACAGGGCGTCGAATAACTGAGTCCACCTGAGAAGGCTGGTCCAATCGGCTATACTTGGTAATCTGCCTTTTTGTGGCCACTTCGCGAACCCAGTCAGACTTAGCCCATGTCGTGCCATCGATCCAGTCCCAGGAGTCAGGAGATAAAACAGCTGCTACCTTCAGATGCAGATGATACAGATGTTCAGAAACAATGTCCAACTTCCGACGAGTAAAACGAATTCTTTCTCTGACAATAGCGGAACCAGCCCTATGTAAAATTCTATTTACTGCAGCATTCTTAACAAAGTGAACCGACCTTGCAAATTTTGGGACAACTCCATGGTCGCGGCACTTCAGCAAGAAACTCAAGGAGCTCAATAGTCTTGCTCTCTGGTGTCTTAATTTGTCCAAACTATGGACCCATGAAACCATCTCCTCCCCGAAGAGGTACTTGATGTGCATTTTCAACTTCTCGCGGCGTAATGAATAATCCATTAAATTTCGGGCATGCAGCCGCGCAAATAAAATTTCTTCTACTGATATTTCGGCCGCGTATCGTCCGGCCATCTTCAGAGCGAGTCACAAGACTCAAACATACATAGGTCACACAACACGCACCGTTCATGAGAGGTGTGTGGAGCACCGAAGATACACACGCCTATTACAACCAGACAAGTCAGCTGTGGCCGAACATTGTATTGATACGGGTCATTCCATGAATTACAGTGATGTGAAGATTTTAACATCCACCTCTTCTTTTTGGGAATCTGTATTCAAGGAAGCCATAGAAATTCGATTAGCCAACAATTTAATAAACAGAGATAATGGTTTTAATTTGGACAAAGCATGGAATCCGGCTCTTGGACTAATTAAATTGCAGAGAAGTCGTCACCGTGTCACCGCCGCCGATCAAACATCGATAAGCACATCGAACGTCCGAACGCCTTCGCCACAGGCGGCGCAGCATCTGTGACCCGCACGGGCAGTACCGCCGCGGTGGAGCATATAAGGCCGCGCTTGGCACCTTGTCGTCAGTCTTGTGACTCGCTCTGAAGATGGCCGGACGATACGCGGCCGAAATATCAGTAGAAGAAATTTTATTTGCGCGGCTGCATGCCCGAAATTTAATGGATTATTGATTACGCCGCGAGAAGTTGAAAATGCACATAAAGAACTGATTTGTTTATTCGTAATACCAAGCCCTGAGAAGTAGCAGTAGGCACAAAACAAAACAATTCACAGCCTTCTAGGCTGTGTAGTTCCCAAGATATGACTGCTCAACTGTGCCAGTATATGCATAGCCCCAAAGTTTGACAGTAACACGTAAACATTCAAAATATTATTTGAAGGTCTCACAATTGTCTATTTTAATGTATTATATACCAAAATGTTCAGGAAAGTCCAAAGTACATAAAGGAGTAGAAAACAAAAAAGGTCAAATATCAACTAAGTTCACATACAATATCCCCGTGAAGGGATAAATGTAACTTAGTGTCTACAACAGAGACAAAGAATGGTGTGGTATGTGATTACATGATCAGTACTGAATATCTTGAGGTCGTTCCGCCATAAAACTACATACAGGATTTGTCTCAATCGTATTACAATTAGGGATAATACTATTTATTGCGTGAGATGTTCTATTTTTAGTATGATTCTGCTGAGATTTTTTTTAATAGAAGACTAGCATCAGATATTGAATTAGGGATACTAAGACCACCAAGAGGAATTCAGCATTTTATTCCTTTAAGTGTAATTGCGTGAAGCGGGCCGCTGTACTGCAGGGGTGCAATACTGATTCCCGTGAATCAAGCGCAGTCGGGTGTGGATACCACTTGGATGTGTGACCATCTGGGTCAGCCGAGCGTTGTTGGCAAGCGGGATGCACTTAGCCCTTGTGAAGCCTATAGATGAGCTACTTGACTGGGGCGTAGCGGCGCATGTTACGTCGGCTGACAACGTCCGGAGCCGCGGTGTGCTGACCACATGACCCTCCACATCAGCGTCCAGCAATGCATATCGGTTGAGGATGACACGGCGGTCTCTCGGAACCGTTGGGCCTCCCGAGGCCTTTCCGGACAGAGCTTGGTTTCAATAGTAGAAGTGGTACGAAATGGGACGCTCACGTAAAAACTGTACTGCAGAGTATGGATCGAAACCAAGATTTATTCGAATGGTGTTGGGGAATGGCAGTGTATGAGTAAAGAAAGTCACATACAAGACGCTGGTGAGACCAGTTGTAGAGTGCTGCTCCAGTATTTGGACTCCTTATCAAATTAACTTGACAGTAGGTATCGAATGAATTCAGGGTAGTAACAGACGAAATTGTAACAGAACTGCTTGGAGAATTTGGACGGGAGTTCTTGGAAGATAGATGACGTCGTCCAGTAAACCCTGTTGAGTACGTTTACAGAGCGTGTACTCGAAGACGACTATTAAGCGGTGACCATCATATACTTCGCGTCTGAATCTTTAGAAAAAGATGAGAGTAAGTTTGGAACACGTATAAGGCATTTAGACAGCCATCTTCCATCGTCGAATACTCGAATGGAATAAGAAAGAAAACTGATACTATTCCTATAATGAATCCTCCGTAATTCTCTTTACAGTGTCCTACTACTCAAACACGATATTACTGCAGTGGGTCTCCCGCGGCAGTTATCAATAATGCGCCCTCGGACCCAGATGCAACTTTATTATTGTTGACTATTCAACTCGGCTCCATCCGAGTTTGTTTTCACGGGAAGTGTTTGTTGGTCGATAGCACTGTTACACCGCAGCATGAAGAGGTTTGCTGCTGAGGCGTTGACAGGTATGCAGCTCCAGTATGGATTCACTGGACGCAACGGAAGAGCGGTACAACGACGACATGTTGAACTACTTCAACGGCTTCAGCAGCAACGTCGCAGTACGGAGATATTAATAAGTGCTTCTGGGATCTCAGAAGACAACTGCTCCAAAACTAGACGATAGGCCGAGCGGTTCTAGGCGCTATAGTCTGGAGCCGCGCGACCGCTCCGGTCGCAGGTTCGAATCCTGCCTCGGGCATAGGTGTGTGTGATGTCCTCAGGTTAGTTAGGTTTAAGTAGTTCTAAGTTCTAGGGGACTGATGACCTCAAAAGTTAAGTCTCATAGTTCTCAGAGCCATTTGAACTAATTACACAATAGACGGAAAACAAACGCGCATTGATCGGTAGAGCCTCCACTGATACGTGTAACCGGTTCTGCTGAAAATTACTGCAGTTGGCAATAACTGTCATTCAGACATTCTATGTAACTTGTTGTAAAGGAATGGGTCGCCAGGAATAACAAACTGCCAAGAAGGAGAGGGAGGAACTGTCGTAGTATCTAAGCTACTTTCATAAAAGATAGTGGGAAGATTGGTTATTGAACATGAGAAAAAGGACTACTCAAACAAGCTATTGGAGACAAGAATTTGATTAATGTCCTACAATGGAAACGACTTTGCCCTTAACTCCTTATAGCTTTCGTGGATAGCTCCCTGATAATGCACGAGTGGGATCATTGGTGCGTACGTGTTGACTTTACTGAACATACATTTAAGTCAATTTGGGACTGAGTATTCAAATTATTAAATGGAGATTGTTGGGTCAGGAAATCATGAGATCGCAGTCGAAGATCAGTGCGAACTCCCACTTCCGATTTGTTCATCATTAACTCTACAAAATCCATTAGATAATCATTGTTGTTGTTGTTGTTGTTGTGGTCTTCAGTCCTGAGACTGGTTTGATGCAGCTCTCCATGCTACTCTATCCTGTGCAAGCTTCTTCATCTCCCAGTACCTACTGCAACCTACATCCTTCTGAATCTGCTTAGTGTATTGATCTCTTGGTCTCCCTCTACGATTTTTACCCTCCACGCTACCCTCCAATGCTAAATTTGTGATCCCTCGATGCCTCAGAACATGTCCTACCAACCGATCCCTTCTTCTAGTCAAGTTGTGCCACAAACTTCTCTTCTCCCCAATCCTATTCAATACCTCCTCATTAGTTACGTGATCTACCCACCTTATCTTCAGCATTCTTCTGTAGCACCACATTTCGAAAGCTTCTATTCTCTTCTTGTCCAAACTAGTTATCGTCCATGTCTCACTTCCATACATGGCTACACTCCATACAAATACTTTCAGAAACGACTTCCTGACACCTAAATCTATATTCGATGTTAACAAATTTCTCTTCTTAAGGAATAATACTGGATTCCACTATGAACCGCAATAACAAATGGAATGTCCATAAGTTCCTGAGAATGTAGTTATACTAGCAGACAATCCCGGCATTGCGCGGGTACTCATTTTGCCATTTTTTAAAATTAGAAACGAAAACAAAAAATGAACTGTGATCGTAGTGGTATACCGAAATCTTCAGTTTCCACATGTTCTTGAAAACACCTTTGAAATTATGCAACAATCGCACAAAGAAATAGTCATACTACACAAATGTGTGAGCAGTGTATCCTGCGCAGTTTCTGCACGCTTGGAGCAGCTGCTTTGCGTGTTTGTAAACGTCTCCATGTCAACATGTCTGCATAGCTTTATAGACGGCTATTGTTTCCGCTTACAGCAGTTTTCGCTTCGTGATTGAAAGCAGTCAAAACCGCTATCAGGTGTCAGGGATTACCTTCAATTCACTCGATTGTAGTTGCGTCATAGCAGTAACGAATAAATCTATTGTAATTTCGTGCAAAATACGGCAGTTTTTGACGCATCTCAGTGTTCATATCGCTGCATCGCCTGATGTATATGTCATAGAATGATATTCAGCGGCATATGTGGATACTGCCAGATAAACGTGTTGCGAACAGAGTTAACAACATAGAAGTAATACAATTTAAACGTCGTTCTTGATGCAGCAATGATTCACGCACCTCATTATTTATCACGTGTCATCTCCTGAGATAGGCAGGTATTTATTACCACCCTCCACACAGGAATTGTTGCTTGGCAATGAGAGCTACATGTGCCACATTTGGTTCCAATTGGCCTAGTTCTTTGGGAGGAGATGGGGGACACACAGACATACATCATTCATTCCTACAGTGAGGTGACAAAAGTCATAAGATACGTCCTAATATCGTGTCGGCATTGACTCAACAAGCATCTGAACGTCCCCTGCAGAAATATTGAGCCATGCTGCCTCTATAGCCGTGCATAATTGCAAGAGTGTTTCCGGTGGAGGCTTTTGTGCACGACCTCTTGATTATGTTCCATGAATGTTCGATGGGATTCATGTCGGGAGATCTGAGTGCTCAAATCCTTTGCCCGAATTATCACAAAGTTCTACAAACCAATCGTGGACAACTGCTGCCCGGCGGCCTGGAGCATTGTCTTCCATAAAAATCCATCATTGTTTGGGAACATGAACTCCATGAATGGCTGCTAATGGTCTCCAAGCAGCCGAACATAACCTTCTTCAGCCAAGGATCGGTTCATTTAGACCAGAGGTCCCAGGCCATTCCATGTAAACACAGCCCACACCATTATGGAGTCACAACCATCTTGCACAACCTCCTGTTGACAACTTGGGGCCATGGCTTCGTGGGGTCCGCGCCACAATCGAAACCTACCATCAGCTCTTACCAAATGAAATCAGAACTCATCTGATCAGGCCGCGGTTTTCCATTCGCCTAATTTGGAACCTATATAGTTACAAGCCCAACAGACACACTGCAGGAGTCCTCATGCTGTCAGCAAAGGTACTTGCATTTGTCGTCTGCTGCCATAGTCCATTAACGCCAAATTTCGCCGGACTCTCCTAACGGATACGTTCGTCGCACGACCCACATTGAATTTGGCGGTTAGTTTAAGCAATGTTTCTTGTCTGTTACCACTGACAACTATACACCAACGCCCATGCTCTCTGAAGACTGCCGGCCACTGAGTGGTCCGTGGTGAGAGGTAATGCCTGAAATTTGGTATTCTCAGCACATTCTTGACACTGTGGATTTTGGAACATTGATCTCCCTTACGAGTTCAGAAATGGAATGTCCAGTGCGTCAAATTCCATCATTCCACGTTCGATGTTTGTTAGCTCTCGTCGCGTCATTATATTCGAATCGGATACCTTTTCAGATGAATCACCTGAACACAAATGATAGCTACGCCAATACACAGCCTTTTCTAATTTGTGTACGGGATACTACCGTCATATGTAAACGTTGGAATTTCAATAAAACGTGAGTTTAGTCATGTACTAGACGGCACACAGTTGACTGATAAACACGGGAGAGAATTCAGTCTCACTATTGTTACTAAGGGTATCTTTAGATTGTCTGAACGAAACGTGGTCTTTCGTCAATGCACTACCGCAAAGAAATCGACCAAAATTCAAACCCACTCTGCATGATATGCCGTTCCGTACTCGTAACTCGAATAACAAGTTTCTCTGCTAATAATTTCTTCTCATGCAATATAATTACTTGCAGCAACAAACGTCAACTAGCGGTCGTACAGGGGTACAAGGATACTGAGATTTTAAGTTCACTAATTCGAAAGGTAGCTTGCTTTACGAATTCTCGTTCAGCGCATTAGCTCGCGTTAATTATTCCTGAGAAATGGGTATGGGATTATTAAATTAAACGTAAAACAAATATCCACTTCCTTTGTATTTACCACACGTGGCCGGCAGGACAACACCAAAATAATCGCGAGAAAAGCAAACGTTCCCCTAACGCGTGATTTATGCACATCTGAACACTGAAACCCCTACTAATATTTAAACACAGGAAGGAAAACGATTCGGTAACATAATCACCAAGTAAGGTAAAATTTCGAATACCTTCACGATACCAAATACAGAGCGGAGCGTATCCACGTCTGTCTTACCTAATCTCCAAGCCGCAAGCACTGTTTCAAACAGTTTCAGTTTCCTGACCGCTTGCGGACATGGAGGGTGAATAGTGCTTCAAAGAAGCTTAGACCGCCCTGACCAACTTGGTGAAAACACGCACTGACTACTACATCTAATAAGCTTTACATGAAACCTCTCCGTCCACGCATTAATGACCTAAGACTGACAAATCTTAGCAGAAAATCCTTCCTTTCACCCAAAGAAAACACACTCAGATAGCTCTAAAATATTTTCATGAACACAGGCACACAGGAGTGGAAAGTAGGAATAAAAAGACATTCATTCACTCCATCATACATTCACATTTACGTCCGCTTAGGATAGGCAGGGCATGAACAATGCTGATACTATTTAGATGAGTGGCATCAACAAAGAGACACTCCTCCTTCCTCGCCAGCCGCGGTGGTCTAGCGGTTCTAGGCGGTCAGTCCGGAACCGCGCGACCGCTACGGTCGCAGGTTCGAATCCTGCCTCGGGCATGGGTGTGTGTGATGTCCTTAGGTTAGTTAGGTTTAAGTAGTTCTAAGTTCTAGGGGATTTATGACCACAGATGTTGAGTCCCATAGTGCTCAGAGCCATTTGAACCATTTTGAACCTCCTTCCTCGAATTTTCCTGTTGTCACGACTGGGTTGCGAGGAGCAGGAACGAAAACACAGACAGGTAAAATATTATAATAGAGATTTATCAGATATCTTTCACCCTATATTATTTAGAGCAGTCTTCTTTTGAATACCAAAAGTTGTTACGCGTAAAGTTGCAGTTCTCTGTTTGTACATAGACGCATATAAACTAACTTTTCAGACATAAATTTTAGTGATTATGTAGTATAGTCTGCCTCATTGTTGTCTAGAATTGTACAGAGAAACATAGGTAATGGGCGTTCCAACTGAATAAATCATAACTGGTTACACTGTAACGAGCTATTGGAGACCACGAGTCTCTTTTACTGAAATCCCCAGAAAATGAAAGTGACTTACTTCTAAAATTTTGGGGGTGAAGTACGGGTTCATCCCGAAGAAGACCTTCCCGCACTATTCCGTTTTATATGTTAGTTGGCTTAACAGTTTGGTCTCGCTTAGAAGAGGTAAAACTAACACGAAAGTCTATACGACTGAGCCTTCTGATCTTCGACTCTTGCCTTCTGCAATTACAGAAGCAGAGAGAGGAACAGCCTAATAAGGGGTGGAGCGGAGAAAGACCGCGGCGGCTGCCTCCGCAGCCGAGGCCGCCCCCGCCCTAGCGTCTCTGTTTCGAGGGCCGGCGCTCATTAACGTTCTCCATGCTTCGGTGGCGTCAATTTACCTACGCAGAGTGTATCCTAGCAACGATCATTCAGCTAATTCACTCGAAATTGTGCGCCATACAGCTTCGATATCGCTTGTTGAAGCCTGAGTGCCGCACTATAATTCCATTATGGGTGAATCTTTAACACCAAAGTGCCTATTCCACGGACAGTTTAACGCGTTAGTATCCGCTTTAAACGCGTCTCGAAGCGCGTTTCGGAGACGCTCCGCACTGTCAGGAAACTGAACTACCGGATCGTATCCGACCGACTGCCTTGTTGCAGGAAATTCATTTTGTTTTGTTTTTGAGAGCTGCTACCACAGCAGTAAGAAATGCCTGGACGCTGCTGAATAATTTTTGCGTAGGGGTTGTGAAATAAAATATTACCACGTTCAGTGCTTCGCAGGTAAGCCAGAAAACTCACTCTGCACATGAACTTGTTTCTAGAACAGGTCGTTCGTCATATTGTTTTGTCAGTAATCTGAGCTATCACCAGAGAACTCACAGCACATACTACAATGAATTTTGGTCTGTAATCAAACACAGGGCGGTCTCCTTTAAGGCCGAGATTAACTGGAAGAATCCCCGAAACTGTTTTCCGCCCATGGAGGAGGTAACTTGGTTCGACTAATATCTGAATATTTCTCTTCATACTACAATCTGTACCAAATAAGAATGATATACGTAGTTCAGAAGATTAAAGCAGAGAGGCGTATTTCATCCCAGGTTCTTTTAGGAAGTGCGGAATGTCCATGGAGTTTCTCGTCCAATTCCTGTTGCAGTCGTTACTTAGAAGAGTCAACAGACATCTCTCTACCCCTACATATATATCGTCAAAAGACCATAAACTTTAAATTAGAGTGGTTCTGACTCAAAAAAAGCAATTACTGACATTGGCTGCTATGTGACACTGATTCATACCGATGGGGAAAGTTGAAAATTTGTTCCTGACTGGGATTTGAACCCGTGAGCACAGCTTCCTAAGTGTATGCGCTGACCACTGAGTCATCAGGACACAGTGGTCATGCCAAGTGAGCGTATTGTCCAAGCACGCCTTCCGTCAGACCCGTTGGGTCTGACGGCAGCAACTTATCCACACACTACTTACGGAGCGCATCTTGCCCATCATTCTCAATACACGCAGCATTTCGGCGATTCCCTTAAGTGTTCGAGCCTGGAGGGTATCTGCACTGAAGTAATCATGGGACGTCCTCGCCGTAGTTACATATAAGTGGAGTCTGTTCTTTCGCACATGTCAGAAAGAACAGGCATCACACACATGTCGTTCTTCCCACGAACAGGAGGAGGAGGAGATTAGTGTTAAACGTCCCGTCAACAACGAGGTCATTAGAGACGGAGCGCAGGCTCGGACTAGGAAAGAGCGGGGAAGGAAATCGATCGTGCCCTTTCTAAACAACCATCCAGGCATGTGCCTGAAGATATTTAGAAAACAAGGGAAAACTTAAATTTGGATGAATATGCAATAACAAGAAGTTTTTGATCGTTTGCCCAATAATACAAAATGTCTGACAGGTGACGAAGCAAGTTTTCAATCTAATTTAAAATCAGTTTTCCTGGACAACTTCTTCTATTCCTTTGTGTATTTTTACTTGAAAACTGGTAGCCAGTAAAATAAACTAAAACAAAAACAGATTTAAATGTAGTGGCATGAGTTTGACTAAACATAATAACGGTTTGAACCGCCGTCCTCCCGAATGCAAGTCAAGTGTGCTAATCACTGCCCCACTTCTCTCGGTTTCCCATGAACAGTTCACTAATGGGACAGGACAGAAGTGACAGCGGTATGCAAAGAATACCCCACCACAAACCATCAGGTGGCTTGCTCAATACAGGTGAAGGGTTAAATGTCACAGAATTATCAATCTTAAACGCAAGAAAAATCTGAAAAGTGGTACTTCTATTACGACGACACGGAGACACGAAGTCTTCGTGGGACCCGGAAAGTGAATTGTGAAAGGAGTGATTGAAGCTGGAGCCCCGTAATGAAGATGAGAAATCTGTGTACGTATTTGATCTGCTGATAAAGTGCTCTGACGTTTAAAACATCAAACCTGACAAGTAACCATTTTAGTGGCAGACATTACAAAAGCTATGGGTGAAATTAAATTACTCTCACCGGGGACGATAGTGCTTTCGAAGACATCTTAAATACTTACAACTAGAGCGAATTGTTCGAGGACTTTAATCCAGGTTCAGGAAGGTCACGGCAGACTGACACCAAATCATGCTTGCCACGTCCGATCCCAGGTTGACCGCAGCGTAATTTACGATACGTACTACCCCCACACCCACCCACACACACACACACAGTTTAATCTAGGTCCTTCAGGACCAGCTAAGGGCAACAGTACGAAAGAGCAGGCTTCCTTTCACACATAATCACCTTGCATCCCGGCACGAACGTTGAACAAAAGGTGCAATTTCGGGGAGAGCAATGCAGAGTTAAGTTAGTTATTTAGTTACATGTCCCATTGAACATTTGAACGGTTGTTTTTATTGAAATGATAGGGGACTAATCGGTTTACAGGATACATGATTAGTGTCAACACTATCAAACACATTATGTTTAGTCGCACTCATGCAACTACATTTAAATCTGTTTTTATTTTATTTTCTTTATTTTACTGGCTTTCAGTTTTCATGTAAAATTACTTCAAAAGAATAGAAGGAGTTGTCCAGTTGTGCCAGTGATGGAATGCATATATCACTAATGACATTACTTATTAAGCTGAAACAACTTTTCAGAATTATTTTGAAATTCCATCAATCCACATGAGCTGTTGGTTTTCAGAATTCTCATTACTGCATTAATTTCAGTGAAGAATGTTGGTACTAGTTTTAGTTGCTTAAAATTTCGTGGAATGAGGTTTTTAATATATTCTCTTATGTCTTTAACTGAACCATTTAATCCCATATTTGCTGCTATGTTTCGAAACTGATGACTGGAGATACCTGCAACTTGAGAATTACCAGCCACATCATTGTCAAATGGTTCTGAGCACTATGGGACTTAACATCTATGGTCATCAGTCCCCTAGAACTTAGAACTACTTAAACCTAACTAACCTAAGGACAGCACGAGGCAGAGAAAATCTCTGACCCCGCCGGGAATCGAACCCGGGAACCCGGGCGTGGGAAGCGAGAACGCTACCGCACGACCACGAGCTGCGGACCACACCATTGTCATTTAGTTTAACTGTTATGGAACCTTGTACACTAACTTGCTGTCCTGTCTCCCATTTGAGAACATCCCCTACAGTTTTTATCTTACTATTTGAATTATTTATTTCTTTCGGGATGCGCATGCTTCTGAACATTTTAATGACTTTCCTCAAAGTACCATAGTGGTTTTGTTGTATGCAAGTAGTGTCCGATCTTGACTTACTCTAATATTTATATATAAAAATCTCCCTTACTCTTACACGAGATTTTAATTCCCTTTCATCTATGGGTCGCTTGTTTTTTTTAAGGTATCTTCTGAAATTTTTTTTAGGAAGTAACTTTCAAAAATTAACACAAATTTACTGTGGAATAATCTGAATTTCACATTTGCATCTCTTTATACGTATACCTCATCCCATACCAACCTTTTGAACTCACTCTTAAAGATTTTGTATTGTGTTCTCATTAATAGACTTTGATGCTTTGTATGAAGCTGCCTTATGGTTATGAGGTGCCATCATGTTTATTTCTAGTAATTGTGCATCATGATCAGATAGTCCATTGGTAGCTGGGTACACATCACTTGTTTCCCCTTGAGCACTGTCTAAAAATTTTATTAATCAGTATCATATTATTTTGCTCCACACGAATTGGAAACTCGTCGACTGAAATTGGTTTGAAACGCCCAAATAATAATTCTTGTTCATTTCTACTATCTGTATCTTTTGAGAAATCTGCAATTAAATCTCCGCAAGTTACTAAATATTTCTTCTTATCTGATATAGAGCTCAAAATGCTTAGTAAAAGGTTCAAGGTCAGCCTCAACGTCAGTAATGTTCGTTTGCCGGTGCTGCACCGAACTTGTCGTGTCATGACACAACACAGGAAGGGATCTCGGCAACGCCTTTGGAGAAACCATAACCACCTATTCTGGGAACCCCTCTGGTGTGGCGTGGTGTAAAACTAAGGAGAGTAGTATGGGTGCACATTGTGAACTAGCACATTTTGTGATGTCCTTAGGTTAGTTAGGTTTAAGTAGTCCTAAGTTCTAGGGCGCTGATGACCATAGATGTTAAGTCCCATAGTGCTCAGAGCCATTTGAACCATTTGAACCACATTTTGTGTGACACATTTTGTAACTGTGCATGATTCCGGCATGGCACTACCGACGTAGAAATTGGTCTACTGACCTGAGCAGAGCGATTAGCAAGTCAGACTCCGTTGAGCACAACTCGAACTTGTGTAGGGAGTGCCTGAAAAGATTTCCGTTATCGTATACCAGGTGTAGAAATCATCATCATCATCATCATCATCATTTAAGACTTTCAGCGTTCAGTCTGGAGCATAGTCCCCCTTATAAAATTCCTCCATGATCCCCTATTCAGTGCTAACATTGGTGCCTCTTCTGATGTTCAACCTATTACTTCAAAATCATTCTTAACCGAATCCAGGTACCTTCTCCTCGGTCTACCCCGACTCCTCCTACCCTCTACTGCTGAACCCATGAGTCTCTTGGGTAACCTTGCTTCACCCATGCGTGTAACATGTCCCCACCATCTAAGCCTGTTTGCTCTGACTGCTACATCTATAGAGTTCATTCCCAGTTTTTCTTTGATTTCCTCATGGGCACCCTCCTGCCATTGTTCCCATCTATTAGTAACTGCAATCATCCTAGCTACTTTCATATCCTTAACGTCAACCTTATTGATAAGGTAATCTGAATCCACCCAGATTTCGCTCCCATACAACAAAGTTGGTCAAAAGATTGAACGGTGCACAGATATCTTAGTCTTGGTACTGACTTCCTTCTTGCAGAAGAGAGTAGATCGTAGCTGAGCGCTCGCTGCATTAGCTTTGCAACACCTCGCTTCCAGTTCTTTCATTATGTTGCCATCCTGTGAGAAAGTACTTGAAACCGTCCACCTGTTCTAACTTTGTTCCTCCTATTTGCCATTCAATCCGTTTATATCTCCTTCCCACTGACATTACTTTCGTTTTGGAGATGCAAATCTTCATACCATAGTCCTTACATTTCTGATCTAGCTCTGTAATATTACTTTGCAAACTTTCAATCGAATCTGCCATCACAACTAAGTCATCCACATTAGCGAGACTGCTTATTTTGTGTTCACATATCTTAATCTCACCCAGCCAGTCTATTGTTTTCAACATATGATCCATAAATAATATGAACAACAGTGGAGACAGGTTGCAGCCTTGTCTTACCCCTGAAACAACTCTGAACCATGAACTCAATTTACCGTCAACTCTAACTGCTGCCTGACTATCTATGTAAAGACCATTACTAGCTTGCAAAAGTTTGCTTCCTATTCTATAATCTCGTAGAACAGACAATAACTTCCTCCCATGAACCCGGTCATAACCCTTTTCTAGATCTATAAAGCATAAATACAATTCGCTGCTGCACAGGTGCAGAAATACGAAACCGAAATTTGGTAGCTATAATTACACATTTGTTGGTTGAAACTGATAATATTTTATTCAAAATAATCTCCATAGCTATTTATACATTTGTCTCCCCCTCCGGTAGGCTGTGGATGCGGCGCCAAGAAACAATTCCGCTTTTGAAGCGAACCTGTCAGAGAATAATTTTCGTACATTTTCATAGGAATTGAAGCGTTGTTCAGCAAGAGCATGTCCCAGTGATGCAAACAGATGCTAATTGAACGCAGCCAAGTCTGGAGAATAAGCAGCATGCCCTAGTATTTTCGAACTGGAAGCCTCGGTCGTTTCCCTGACTCGTTTTGTCGTGTGTGGTGCGGCGTTATCATGGAGCAATATGACTCTGTATTGCCTTTTCCCATATTCTGGCCGTTTTCGACGTAATTTTCGATTTAAACCGATCATTTGCCGTTGGCAGAAACCAGTGTTAATGGTTTCATCACGTTTTAGCAGCTCATAATCGATGACACCATTTTGATCCCACTAAACACAGCTCATTGTCTCGTCCTGCAGTGCATATCGATGGTTTGCCTGGATTCACCCATGATTTACGACGCTTAGGATATTCAAAATATAGTATATTCATTTTTCAACACCTGTCACTATTCGATGGACCAACGACTTTCTTTTGAATCTGGCGAGCAGCATTTCACAAGTGCTCTTTTCGATTTGCTTGCTGTCTTTCATTCCTTTCATGCGGATCCTATTTTCCCACATTCTGCACATTTAACATAGCTTTCTGTTGTGCGTTGGCAGGAGAGCCAACCCCGTGTTATTAGAGGAAGCCGAAAGGCACGTGTTTTAGCTCACGAAAGGCTGGCGTGAGGTCTGGAAAAGGACAAGGAAATTAGACTTTAGAAAATGGACGTAGCTGGTGGAATACTTAACTTTAATCCATTAATGGTGAACGTCGCTCTTGACGGTACATGTTTTACAGTATCAATAGTAACTGGTAATGGCGCCTTGCTAGGTCGTAGCAAATGACGTAGCTGAAGGCTATGCTAACTATCGTCTCGGCAAATGAGAGCGTAATTTGTCTGTGACCATCGCTAGCAAAGTCGGTTGTACCACTGGGGCGAGTGCTAGGGAGTCTCTCTAGACTAGACCTGCCGTGTGGCGGCGCTCGGTCTGCAATCACTGATAGTAGCGACACGCGGGTCCGACGTATACTAACTGACCGCGACCGATTTAAAGGCTACCACCTAGCAAGTGTGGTGTCTGGCGGCGACACCTCACTTTCAACGGCTTTCTGCGTCACATTCAATTGTTTCCTGAGTTTCTTTTCAGTTTGAGTATCATCTTCATCCAATAAGGCCTGCCATTCGTTGTCCTTTCGGTGGTTTCCCGAGCTCGTCGTTCCCCACGTCAAAATCACCACTTTTGAATTTTTGGAACCGCTAGAAACACTCTGTTTTCCCAAGAGAATGTTCGCCGAAAGTTCCGTCAAGCATTCGACGCGATCCTGCAGCATTTTTATTCAAATGATAACAGGAAACCAAAGCAGTCCACAAATACTAGATCGTAGGCATAAAACTCGACATGTTTACGAATTTCATACAGATACCGATGTATAGAACTTGGGTTACTGTGTGCTGACATTCGTCGTCAGCCGTTACAGGAAGAAGATGCCGCTGCTGACGCCTCATGGACCCTACACTGATGGCTAACATCATCTATAGGAAAATTCCAAATTCATACTTCCAGAACCTGCTACATTTCTTGATTAACTGCAGCAGGTGTATCACAGATAACTTTTACAAGCACGCTTTTCAGAATATACAAGGTGTGAATAAATTAGGATAACAGCTTATAACTTAAATACCTTCAAAACTATATTAAATATTAAAAAATGGTTTTCAACATGTGATGAGATAACTCATTCATAAACATCAATGTTTGCAGCCTTAGGGTGTGGATAATGTCTTGAAGAAATGCATTTTCCTTGCACGTATGATTAAAGATCTCCAAAGTGCGGACTTTTAAAAAAAATGGGTGGTGCCCCTCAGTTACGTACCCTCAGACTCAGAGTTGAAATGTTAAAAGTTTTGGCTGGTTTCGTTGTCTAGGGCCTTGGCACACGTTGTTGCCACATTACATGCCAAATGCTGCTCCGTCTACAGTATACAATATGAATACACACATGATTCGAATGGTCGAAGGTTCCTATCACTCGGCAATTGAGAATTTTGAAAGACTGCAATTAGATAAAATCTGCAGGTACCATTTTAACGACTTTAAATAATAGTGGAAGCACTTTTAAGAATGCCGTTTATTTCTGCAAAACACTTATTGGTGTCGATGGTCCACCAATTGCATAAAATATGAGTGGAGTAACAGGGAAACATTAGATTCCTACCTCACATAATTAGTTATGAGCAAGAACATAGTTCACGAGATAGTCACTTCCAAACGCATACTAAGTATTCACTGCAGAAGCCACGGAAGTCTCACAAGTGGACAAGACAGCACTACGAAATATTTCTATCTCCCGCGACCACGCGAAAACTACTCAACACTCTCCAAGTATTTCCTGCGACCGTCCATTGTGCCTTCCCGTCCAGCAATCCAATGACTTTGGTAGTCGCCTACAATAATAACGAGCGCTGTAATTGGCTAGAGCGCTAACGCCCAGTCTCCAAGCCAATGTACACTCACAAACGTCTTGAAACACATACGTAATACTGGATTTACATTTAAAAAACTAGAAATTAAATAAATATTCGTATGGCTTGACCATAAACAATCTCTAACACACATTATTAAATACATAATCACATCAAATAAACATATATGAGCCGGCCGGTGTGGCCGTGCGGTTCTAGGCGCTTCAGTCTGGAACCGCGTGACCGCTACTGTCGCAGGTTCGAATCCTGCCTCGGATATGGATATGTGTGATGTCCATACGTTAGTTAGGTTTAAGTAGTTCTAAGTTCTCGGGGACTGATGACCATAGATGTTAAGTTCGATAGCGCTCAGAGCCATTTTTTAAACACATATCAAACTACTAGAAAAAAAAGTCGGCCAGTAGCCTAATGTCTCTGTGCTTTCTAGAACACAGTAAATATTTAAGCGATATCTTCATGAATAGTATACATCGGATATAACCAAAGACATACAGGAATAAATATATTTATCAGCATGCTGCTACCGTTTTCTCGTGTAACTGTGGAGTACTTATGGCCTGACACAATCGATAGTAATCGCCCAATTTGACCTCCTATAACTCATGTTCTATTCAAGTTACAGGGCTATTACAAATGATTGAAGCGATTTCATAAATTCACTGTAGCTCCATTCATTGACATATGGTCACGACACACTACAGATACGTAGAAAAACTCATAAAGTTTTGTTCGGCTGAAGCCGCACTTCAGGTTTCTGCCGCCAGGCCAGGAAGTGGGAGAATACAAGGCCTACCTGTCAGGAGTCAAAGCAGGAATAGCACAACGAAGTGTGGGGCTTTACATGGCCTCCACGCTCTCCCGACTTAACCCCATGCGATTTCTTTCAGTGGGGTTATGTGAAAGATTCACTGTTTAAACCTCCTCTACCAAGAAACGTGCCAGAACTGCGAGCTCGCATCAACGATGCTTTCGAACTCATTGATGGGGACATGCTGCGCCGAGAGTGGGAGAAACTTGATTATCGGCTTGATGTCTACCGAATCACTAAAGGGGCACATATCGAATATTTGTGAATGCCTAAAAAAACTTTTTGAGTTTTTGCATGTGTGTGCAAAGCATTGTGAAAATATCTCAAATAATAAAGTTATTGTAGAGCTGTGAAATCGCTTCAATCATTTGTAATAACCCTGTACATGACTGTATTACATACCAATTTAGGTTTACACTAATAACTTTCTGAAGACATGTCGATCGACAAAATCGGATGAACCGTTTAGAATTTGGAAATTTGTTGCTGGGTGTTACTTGTATAATTTACAGTCAGATACTAAACCTTAAACTAATGAAGAATTCAAAATCTGATTACACCATCAGAATTGTCGTACGAATAGTGGTAATGTACGTCTTTCTTTTTGAAGTATCATGATTCCTCAGGCTATTATTAATTTCTACATGAACTGTGAAATGTCTGCCATTATGGTTTCACGAAGTCCGCCATATTTGGTACTCCTGGCATACAAATCTCCTTCATTGACACTAAGCACAGTCCTCGACACAGCGTTGACATGGAATTCCCAGCCACGCGGTCGACCTGGACCACTCCCTAGGGCTACCCCTCTTGCTCGGGTTAATGTTTAACACTACGCGTTTGCTGACGAGCTCCGGCTTGCCGAGCGGACCGTGAGGCCACACCAACTCCGAACTTAGAATATTTCCAAGGTGCCACAACTCGCCCATTACCTCACACAGCTCCACTTATCAACATTCTACCCTGCCAGAATGTTCATAAGTAGCACCCATCAGTTCATACAAAGACATACAAATCAAATTACAAAGAACAGAATTTAATGGTTATAACGCCAGGCTAATACAATAGTGTTTACAAAATTTTTGTAGTGGTATGGGAGCAGCATGAATTTCGAAATATACTTAAAGTAACACAAAATATGGACGAAATGGCATATTTAATAAATATCTGCATTTCAGTTATGCATACAAGATTCTTCTTTTTGGTCAAGAAATAAAAATTATTTAAAATGCACTTTTACTTACATGCGATTTTGTAAGCACTTCTTGTGCCACTCACTCAGTGCTAAGGCACCTTCTTGAACTAATTTTTCTGTCGCACTACACACACACTCACATTGATTTTAGCACGAAGTATTGATCAACTCACATTAGTCTCTTGACCAAGTGCCTCGCAGAAATCATATCATCCTCTGAATTCCGAGCTCCACAGTTAATTGTGACAACTCTGTCTACAATGAAAACCAAAAGTAGAGACCTGTCAGCAAACCATTTCCCAAACCAAACCAGGATTCCCGCTAAAGATTCCCTCCAGTGGAAAACGATACTTCAGGAACAAAGGCACATGGCAAACCACTGAATCACAGTAATCTCAAATGCCCACAAGTTCTATTTAACTTACTTTAATAAATCCTTCCTACCTCCACACACCACAAAACGCATGCACATACAATTTCAGTTTTAATACCCTGCAAATTGACCACTAAATTCTTTGCTACACTCTTATACAAAGCATAAATAAATACACATTTTACTTAAATCCATGAGGTCGCTGACCTCCACGCACCCTCAGTTCCTAAACTTCCCATCCATCACAAAGTTAGTGCCACAATAAACTAACAAATTACTAATGAATGACTAAGTAAAACATATAAAACTATCCCTCCAAAATTACTGACACTAATTGCAAATTAGAACAGCTTCTCATTTCTCCCCTTTCTCTATATGCAGCCTCTACTCCGTCACTTTACTTATACCCAATGGTTTTCCCGAGACAAGGTATTTATACGGTATTCATTTGGGTGAGGGCACTCTGACACAACAAATTGTCCATAGTATAACTCTTTCTTAATCTTCCCGTCCACTTCGCTGGAGCGCTCTTTGGTGCATACAAGCACTTTGTCCCACACTTTGAGCTCCATCAGTTGTCGCGCCCATCGTGTCGCCTTTTCCTTCCAGCAGCTAACTTTTTAATGCAGGCCGCTACTACCTACTCTCTTTCAGCAGCGGATCCAGCTTTTCGCCGCCGGAATGGTACCGTTTCTGTGAGTGATAACTTTGGTTTCAAACCGGTTATGACTTCCAAAGGTGTGTACCCTGTAGCCTTACCATTTACGCTGCTGAGTATGTCATCAAACGCGCTCACGTAATCCACCCACTTGGAATGGCAATTGCTGGCATACGTCCCACATAAATGACCTACATCCCGCATATACCGTTCACACGCGTTTCTCGCTGAGTGGTAGACGGAAATAGGGATATGTTGCACACGCTGGTCGTCCATGAACGTGTACCAGTCGTTCGAAGTAAACAGAGATCCGTTGTCAGGCAACAACCTTATTGATTTTACAATATTCTTGAAGAAATCCTTCTCTAGTTTGGTGATCAGAGTTTTTGTATTTGCTCTCCATATAGGATACAGTTTAATGAACGTAGAGAACACGTCCACCACAACAGAGATGTACTTCATGCCGCCGCGTCCTGTGAGTAGTGGGCCAAAATTGTCCACAGTCAGAAACTCACCCACTTCAGTAGGTATAATGCTTCGCATTTCCCCCAGTTGCGCGGTCGTGCAGTATTTGATCCGTTGGCAATGGTCGCACGCAGCCAGCTGTGCGCGGACCCGTCTGGCCAGGTTACTTACGTGGGCGTATGCCTCGATGATTTCAGTGCACTTCTCGTCCCCGTAATGTCCGTGACTTAAATGGACGTTGTCTATTAACTGTTCCACATGCCTATTGGGAAAACACAGTCTCCATTTGTCCGTCTCCTCATCTTTCCGCCGGAATAACACTCCCTTGTGTATCCTAAAACATTTTGGTACTTTCTCGTATTCCTTGCTGTCGAAGTTCACCTTAATTTGTTTCAGCTCAGCATCGTCGTTTTTCGCTGAGCGCATATCTTTGCACACCGCACGATTTCTTGCTCACCCGCTACCCACTTCATATACAGTAGCTGAAATTCGGTCGGCTCCTCCTTTCCATCGACTTCCACCCCCACTGGTAATCTGCACAGAGCATCGGCAGCACAATTTCCTGCACCGTTGATTTGGCGGATTTCGTATTCGAATTGCTGCATGAACATTGACCAACGCATTAGGCTGTCGTTCAGTATCCTGCAGTCCTGCAGATAACTCAGCGCCTTGTGGTCTGACAACACTGTCACTTTTCAGCCCTCTAAATACATGCGGAATGTCTTAAATTCGTACGCGATCGCGAGCATCTCCTTCTCCGATATGCTGTATCCCTGTTCGTGCTTATTTAGCATGCGGCTGGAGAACGCCACACTACGGTGTTCAATTTTTACGTCTACTAGATTATCCTGAAATACCTCATAACCTATTCCATAGTCTGAACTGTCCGACAGAAACAGAGATTCATATCTGGGTAGTACAACATCTTACTATAGCACAATTTCTCCTTTATACTCTGGAATTCCGTTTAACGTTCCTCAGACTACCTCCAAGCTGCATTTTTCTCCCACAATTTTCTTAAATTCGGAATATTCATTCCTCCCTCCCCAATGTAGAAACCGCAGAAGCTCAAGTATGACTTCAGTTGTTTCCTACTTTTGGGTCTATTACATTCGGCAATGGACTTAAATTTTTCGGTACTAGGTAAAATTTCTTCCGAAGTAAGGATGTGCCCCACGAATTGAACTTTTGCTCGAACAAACTCACATTTTGCGAGATTTAAGGTCATTCCATCTCGTCTCAGAGCCATGACTCGCAAATGCTCATTCCACGTTACTATAGAAATGAATATATCGTCTACGTATATCACGAGTGTGCTCATTAGACTCTCCCCCAGGATATAACTCAACGCTCTTACAAAATCTTCCACAGAAATTGTAAGTACAAATGGTACTACCCTAAACCGGTAGCTTCGCCCTTCAAAAAGGAAAGAAGTGTACCGTCTGTCTTCATCTGCCAACGGGATCTGCCAAAATCCCGATGTCAGATCAACACTGGACATTAAATTAATATTATTAAAATTCTGCAGAAGTTCCTCCATATTTCCAGGCTGGTCTAATTCCCTTACAATTACCTTATTTATTTTTCTCGCATCTAATACAGTTCTGACCGAATTTTTTAACAATAACGACAGGATTGCAGTAATCGCTCCTACATTGTTCGACTATACCCACTCCAAACTCTGACGGCATCCCGATCAGATACAGGTATTACATACGGTTTGCACTTCATTAGTTCGTGAGGTTTTACTTTTATAGACTACTCAAAATCGGTAACCTTACCTGGTCGATCCGAGAATACGTCCTCGTTGTGGTACAACAATCCACACTACTTTTTCTATTCCCCTTCTGATGTACCCTTGACTGCATCAATCATTTCCTTAATTCCGTTACGCATATCGACTTTCTCACTCCAACCCTCAGTAACTATGGCATGAGCAAACTGATTTTCACCTTGCCATTTTTCATTCTGAAATCCAACTCTAGGCATTTCCCTACACAATTAAGTGAAGTATTGTATTTGCACAGAGAGTCAGTTCCTAATATTACCTCCTTTGCTAGACCACTCACTACAAAAAACCTTATATCTGGAATTTATTTTCTAAAAAAACATTTGTTGTCTTATTGGCTTATTCATACTCCTAGGGTCTGATCAAGTTCATAAAACTTTTCGACACCGCTAACACTTTACTACCTGAATCCAGAAGTGCATCTACCAATCTTTGAAAACTTCAATTTCAATAATTGGCTGTACATTTACCATTTCCTTTCGTTCTAAATATTTCTTCTCTAACAAGTCATTTTCTACGTCTCATTCCTTTTCCTCCAGTTCTAGCGTACACACATACTGTTCCATCCGTCCCTCAATCTCACGTTCATCCCAAAATAGTTCATTAAATATTTCCTTCGCCCCAAACTCATTCCTTCCCTTTTCTAAACCTCTAAAATTTTACACTTCTCTCGTTTCCACATATGCGGCAGTAACGACCGTAACGTTCTGACGTACCAAAGCCTATCAGACACACTAAAATCGCACTCTTCCATCATATACCAATTCGTACGAACTTCATTATACAAATTATCGCCATCCACAATATTTATTTCAGCCCTCTCTAAATTTTCTGTTAGTTCTTGCACACATTTCGCCGATTCACTACCCACAGTAAGCACAACCTTACTGTCTTTCCAGTCCAAAATATCGACACTTGCAGCTCCAACAAAATTACACATCAATTCACTGTTAAACACTTTATCTTGCTGACATAATGCATATATGCCTAAGCCATCATCATCACAAATATTCATCTCAGCAACCGTATCTGCTGATACACCATTTAAATCACTACATAAATTTACATCAGATACCTCACTTTCCTCCGTCGACAAATTAAATTTACGTGAATCGTACATAACTTTATCCGCCGCCGATACATTATTCAAATTGCTGCTACCTTGTCGTACAATTTTGGGACTTCCAGACTTGCTACATTCCGCTGTGATCGGACAAAAATCAGCACACACTGCCATTTCTACACACTTTTCATCCAGATTAACCCTCGATCCTACTTTATATAGATTCTCACATTCATTCTCTGACAAACGTTTTAGATCCACACATTCATCAATAAGTTTCGTTTCGCCTTCATTCGTGACTAGAAACGCGTAAATTCCTTTCTCCGAAGTATCAGTACCAGTAGCTTTTACATCACTACATAAATCACCATTACTCCGTTCCTTCAAACAGAAATCATCTACCTCCGTCGATACATTTTTAACTTCAGTTGCTGGCGAGACCAATGCTAAGCCTTCCTTAGTAACATTGAGGCTTTCCACCGAAACACAATTACCCTCACTTGCAGCTGGCAAGACCAAAGCTACGCCGCCTTCACTAACATCGACGCTTTTCGCCGACTCACAAATACTTGCTACTACAACACCTTCCTTATTACAATTGTTACTATTTGCTAACACCTCTTCTGAACTCCCCATTCAATTTTCTTTCTCAAAATTCATCTCCTCTTTAACTTCTGTTTGAACGACTGCATCTTCCCGTTCATCACCATTCACACACTCATTAATTACACATTCATAATTTACATCATTCCCCGAAAATGTATTCCCATTACTTTTACTTAAATCTCTCATAAATCTATGTTTCCGCCGTTCGCGCCTGCTTTTATTGAAAGAGCCACCTATATAGCCTTCCTCTTTAACATACTCCATATTACATATCTGTTGCCTTTCTCCCAGACCTATCAACATTTCTACCATTACCATTATCTATAGTCCTTTTCATCGTCTGTTCAGATCGCCATCCCCGGACCTGAGATGTGGCGAACATCAGTATCGCGACCGGTTGCTACGCGACTGCACTTCGCGTGAATTTCCCCCGTCAAATCTGCATTCTTTACTCGGGTCACGTTCTCGGGAATTATCACTCCCGTTCGTTCTCCGACCATTCTGCTTATTCCAGCAAATATCTCCCTGAAAATTCATTTGATTTCTCTCACTATTATTATTTTGATTATGAAAATTTGGATTTCCATTTTGATATCTACCACCCGGTTTGCTCTGAGGTTTGAACTTCAAAGCCCTCTCTAATTTTTCTACAAATTCTAGAAATTCCACAGAATCACATGGACTATGGACACTGCAAATTTTCGGGTAATAGCCTTTTTGACGCGGTGATTTCCGTTAAAACTCTCAACGGAATTTCGCGCTTGAAGAAATCTCTCGCCGTCTCATTACCGTACCTGTAACTCGGCCAGTTAAAAAATTCATTTTGGATCCGCGTCTGTTTTGCCTCGTCCCAAAATTTATCCAAAAAACAACTTTCGATCTATTCGTACGATTCGCACGGACTACCTTTAACATTTGCCCAAGAATATGGGTAGCCCTCGAAATGCCGTTTAACGTACTTTATTTTCGCTTCGTCCGACATGCCGTGAACAAAAGCGTCCATACACGCAGCCAAGAAATTTACTCTGTGATATCATCCGTCATGTGTGTAACATTTCACAGATCCAGTATTTGCCCAAGAGATATTTATAACCGGCGTGCCCTGTTTGGAGGCTAACGAATTTAAATCATTTTTTATCTCTTGCGTTTGTTTTTTAAACTCATTTTCACTAGAGATACTGGACTCTATTTTATCTTTAATTTTGCCCAATTCTTTCTCCCCCTCACCTACACGATTGGCAATGTTAATAATTCATAAATTTATATTGATTTTATGAGCATCTTTCGCTTTCATGCAGTCGCTTACCTTGGCACCTAAGTTCCGTCTGTATCTTACACATTTTTTCACCAAGATCGCTTTCCACTGATTCAGTTTTAGATTTTTCTATTGTAACTTCGTCTGTAATTTTCCCCATATTCATTCGGACACATTTTAATTTATCATAAATTGCATTTTCAAGGATATCCATAATTTTTTCAAATACCTTTTTCATAGCGGAACATGTTTCATTTCACATTTTACCCATATCAGTCCGCATTGTATCGGTAACTATTTGCAATGTGCCCATATCTCTTCGCAATGTACCCATATCTTTTCGAATTGTATTGATATTATTTGCCATTGACTTCAGATTGTTTCCCAATTGTGGGATCATTTGCATTAGCTGAGACATCATATCTCCCCCCCCCCTCCTCCCATTCATTCCCCTTGCCTGAATTCCTACTAGTTACACTTTCGCACTCTGATTTTGGACTAACCGTCTCACTTCCGTTTTCAGAATTACACATACTAGGTGACTGTTTTATATTGGCGAGATCTATAAGTGGAGCTTCAACTTCAGAGCCAAACACTATTTCACTATCTGCGCAGGCACTTATGTGACCTGAGATGGTTCCCTCTCATGGTGATGCCATCGGTTGTAGTGGAACTCGACATTGAAGACTGCCCTGGAGTACTCGAAGACGCTGACATCGTACTGCTTTGAACTGTGTCCGCCGCTAGAGACGTCGCCTGGTGTTACTTTGTCATTTGCCGGATACCGCGTGTTCCAACTGTCTCCGATACCACTGTCCATTAAACGCGCTAACCGCTACCGTTCCATAAACTCAACTTATTTAGACTCTCAGAGCACACGCAAATTGTCTTTAACGTGATAGATTAGGAGCACTATCGAGAGCATGTGTTAGTTGTGAAAATTACTGCGTAATTTCACTGTTTCCAGAAACCTACTTGCCGAAAGAAAAACGATCTCCCACTGTGTTTTGTGAGAGGCCCACTCTACAGAAATCTCTATTGGTCTTGTAAAGATTTTTACACACTTCCTATAGTACGCTGAATAACAGAGAGCAAAGGAATTACCACTTTGCCGGACACAAATCCTGAACGAGCTATCAATTCCTGGCTTTCAAAAAATTCGTGTCGTGGCCCTCAACTACGCTCCCTCAGACTCAGAGTTGAAATATAAATTTTTTTGGCTCGTTTCGTTGTCTAGGGGCTGGGATACGTGGTTGCCGCATTACATGCCAAATGCTGCTCCGTCTACAGTATACAATATGAACACACGTATGAATCGAATGTTCGCAGATTCCTATCACTCGGCAATTGCGAATTTTGGATGTAACTTAGAAATTTATAAATGAATGACTGCAATTAAATAAAATCTACAGGTACTATTTTAACAGCTTTAAAGGATGAGAACTTTTAAGAATGCCGTTTATTTCTGCAAAACACTTATTGGTTTCGATGGTCCAGCAATTAAATAAATTGGAGAGACAGGGAAACAATAGATTCCTACGCCGGCCGGGGTGGCCGAGCGGTTCTAGGTGCTACAGTCTGGAGCCGCGTGACCGCTACGGTCGCAGGTTCGAATCCTGCCTCGGGCTTGGATGTGTGTGACGTCCTTAGGTTAGTTAGGTTTAAGTAGTTCTAAGTTCTAGGGGACTGATGACCTCAGAAGTAAAGTCCCATAGTGCTCAGAGCCATTTGAACCTATAGATTCCTACCTCACGTAATAAGTTATGAGCAACAACATAGCTCATGAGATATTCACTTCTAAACACAGACTACATCTTCACTGCAGAAGCCACGGAAATCTCACAAGTGCACAAGTCGGCACTACGAAATACTTCTATCTCCCGCGACCACGCGCAAATTGCTTAAAACTCTCCAAGTACACTAAGGGCCATTAAAATTGCTACACCAAGAAGAAATGCAGATGATAAACGGGTATTCATTAGACAAATATATTATACTAGAAGTGACACGTGATTACGAAAATGGTTCAAATGGCTCTGAGCACTATGGGACTAAACATCGGAGGTCATCAGTCCCCTAGACCTTAGAACTACGTAAACCTCACTAACCTAATGACATCACACACATCCATACGCGAGGCAGGATTCGAACCTGCGACCGTAGCGGTCGTGCGGATCCAGACTGTAGCGCCTAGAACCGTTCGACAACTACGGCCGGCACATGTGATTACATTTTCACACAATTTGGGTGCATAGATCATAAGAAATCAGTACAACCACCTCTGGCCGTAATAAAGGCCTTGATACGCCTGGGCATTGAGTCAAACAGTGCTTGGATGGCGTGTACAGGTACAGCTGCCCATGCAGCTTCCACACGATACCACAGTTCATTAAGAGTAGTGACTAACGTATTGTGTCGAACCAGTTGCTCGGCCATTGACCAGACGTTTTCAGTTTTGAGAGATCTGGAGAATGTGCTGGCCAGGGTAGCAGTCGAATATTTTCTGTATCCTGAAAGGCCTATAAAGGACCTGCAGCATGCGGTCGTGCATTATCCTACTGAAATGTAGGGTTTCGCAGGGATAGAATGAAGGGTAGAGCAACGGGTCGTAACACATCTGAAATGCATCGTCTTCTATACAAAGTGCCGTCAATGGGAACAAGAGGTGACCGAGACGTGTAACCAATGACACCCCATACCATCAAGCCGGGTGATACGGCAGTAATGGCGATGAGGGATACACGCTTCCAATTTGCGTTCACCGCGATGTCGCTAAACACGGATGCGACCATCATGATGCTGTAAACCGAACTTGGATTCATCCGAAAAAATGACGTTTTGCCATTCGTGCATCCAGGTTCGTCGATGAGTACACCATCGCAGGCGCTCCTGTCTGTGATGCAGCGTCATGGGTAACCGCAACATGGTCTCCGAGCTGATAGTCCATGCTGCTGGAAACGTCGTCGAACTGTTCGTGCAGATGGTTGTTGTTTTGAAAACGTCCCCATCTGTTGACTCAGGGGTGGAGATGTGGCTGCAGGATCCGTTACAGCCATGCGGATTAGATGCCTGTCATCTCGACTGCTAGTGATATGAGGCTGTTGGGATCCAGCACGGCGCTCCGTATTACCTTCCTGAACCTACCGATTCCATATTCTGCTAACAGACATTGGATGTCGACCAATGCGAGCAGCAATGTCGCGATACGATAAACCGCAATCGCGATAGGCTAAAATCCGACCTTTATCAAAGTCGGAAACGTGATGGTACGCATATCTTCTCCTTACACGAGGCATCACAACACCGCCGCCAACCTTGTGTGAATGCTCTGAAAAGCTAATCATTTGCATATCACAGCATCTTCTTCCTGTTGGTTAAATTTCGCGTCTGTAGCACGTCATCTTCGTGGTGTAGCAATTTTAATGGCCAGCAGTGTATTTCCTGCGACCGTCCATTGCGCCTTCCCGTCCAGCAATCGATTGACTTTGGTAGTCGCCTACAATAGTACTCAGCGCTGTGATTGACTAGAGCGCTCCCGCCCAGTCTCCATGCCAATGCATACTTACAAAAAAAGTACACACATACGAAATAGTGGATTTACATTTAAATAACTTAAAATTAGACAAACATTACCACGGCCGGACCTTAAACACTCTCTAACGCACATTATTAAATACATAAACAAATCAATTGAACTTATATCAAAGGAACAGATACGAAAGTAGGCCAGTAGCCTAATGTCTCTGTGCTTTCTTAAACACAGTAAATATTTTACTAATTTCTTCATCAACAGTATATATCGGATATAAACAAAGACATAGACCAATAAATATATTTATACGCATACTGCTACCGTTTTTTCGTGTAACTGTAAAGTACTTATGGCCTGACGCGATCAATTGTAATCGGCCACTTTGACCTCCAATAACTCATGTATTATTCACGTTACACGCCTGTAATTCATACCAATTTAGGTTTCCAATAACAGCTTTCTAAGGATGGACCATTTACATTTTGGATATTTGTTGCTGGGTGTTACTTGTATAATTTACATTCAGATACTAAACTTTGAACTAATAAAGATATTGAAAATGTGATTACACCATCAGAATCCTCATGCAAGTAATGGTAATGTACATGTTTCTTTTTGAAGTATCATGTTTCCTCAGGCTATTATTAACGTCTACATGGGCTGTGAAACGTCAGCCATTATCGTTTCACAAAGTCTGCCATCTTTGGCACTCGCGGCATAAGAATCTCCTTCATCGACACAAAGCACAGTCCTCGACGCAGTGTCAACATGGAATTACCAGCCAAGCATTCGTCCTGGATCACGCGCTGGGGTTACCCCTCGACCTCCAGCTAATGTTCGGCACCACGCGTTTGCTGAAGAGCGTCGGCTTGCCGAGCGGCCCGTGCGGCCACGCCAACCCCGATCTTACGAGGGGACCATCTGGGAGGTGCATCGAGTTATTAACTCCCACTTCCCTTGATTATGATGTGGGTAGGCACCTATCACACCCTAAAACTGAAATATTACCTGTTAAAATTTTGGCAGCTCTTTACATACACAAAAGTTTCACTGTTGTGGCAAGTGAGCGAGTAGCCAAGTAAGGTCAGTCCGCTGTTAGCAGCGGTGGGGCAAGGTCGTCGTGCCTTTGTCCCATCTGTTTGCGTACCGCGAGCGCGTTTGTTTACTGTTTACCTTCCGCTGCGGCGAGTGTCACGCGTCCGTGTCTCGGTAGTGCCATGGCGCACTCGTACCGCAAGTCCACAATTAAGATTACATCTCAAGCGGACTACGCGAGACCTCGAGCACTTGACACTGAACGATTCATCCGGGAAGAACTTCATATTGCACCTCAAGACATCATTGGGATCCACCTTTCTATAACACAAAGTATCGTACACATAAAACCGAACAATGGCTGATGATGTGTGCCGACACACTTATGGACTTAAATTTAAGCATCCTGATGGCCACATAGGAACTGTAACGATCGACCACGCTCGATTAGGCCTTCGCACTCTGACCGTCTTCGAGCTGCCATTCGAAGTCCCGCCAGATGTTGTGATGACAGCTTTCAAACCGTACGTCAACGTGCTGAGCTACCTGACTGATAAATGGCAAACGCTTAAGATATACCCCATTTTAAACGGAGTGCGACTAATTAAGATTGCACTGACGAAGCATGTACCCTCCTCTTTAGTAATTGGCGGCTGCAGAGCCATTGTCATGTACGACCGACAACCGCGTACTTGCGCCGGCTGTGGCTAGGAAGGATATGCCCGATCGGCCCGTATTCAACGCTGACTGACTCAGACACCGGTTGGTGAAGTTCCATCACGAGTGACACCTACTTCACTCCCCATCACGTATGCAGCGGCTGCAACCGCAACAGCTGTTCCTGCCTAGGATCGAAAAACCCTATTGCAGTCAATGGTCCATGACTTGCGGACAACATATCCCCCTCCACGACGTCATCGGCAGAATTACCTCAAGACGGCGACGAATTGTGCCACCGAGACGAACCTAAAGAGAAGATGGAAGTAGAAACAGAAATTGTCCCGACTTCTGCCTTACTACCAATGGGGACCGCATCAGACGATTGCCGCCCGCACAGAACAACATGTGCAAAAACAACGGTCCCCTCTAAAACGCAAGAAACGGCGCCATACGCCATCCGATGATTGCCTGCTTCAGATGTGTGACCCGGACGAACATCCGGCGTCGGTCCACACTCAGGACTCTACCACCACAACTCACCCTTCCCATCGCGATGCTACGACGTATACAGTTTCTGAGCCTCGGACTGACAACACCACTTCTGCTATTGAACATGCGCGCGAGCGCTCTACTGACAGCACTAATCAACTGTTACCAATTGCTGCATCTGATTCTTGGGCGGATGATGTGGAGGATGAGCCAAAGCGCCCAGAGGATGCCGCGGGCAGAGATGCTCCCTCGGCTGTACCCAGCACCGACCAACCACAGTGACTACGGCTGTATCGCCAGTCTCTGTGGGGCCGCCCCTGCCGCACACACCTGGCTTCCTAAACAACCCAGTTACCGACCTGGTTGATGAAACATACCGTCTAGCAACGATTAATATCAGCAACATACGTACCCGACATAATCTAGCGACACTGCAGGATCCGCTCAAAGCAGCAGACATTGACATTGTGCTCCTTCAAGAGGTGTAAGTCGCAGACTTCAATGAGCCCTATGGCTACAAGACTTGTGTCTCACATGCGTCTGCCAATGGCAGTGGTGTGGCGATCCTCCTCCGCGAAGGTATACTCGCAGAAAACGTCGAGTATCTCCTTGACGCCAGAGGCATGGCTCTTACTATCCAAGGAGTCAAACGTATTAACATCTATGCGCCGTACTCTTTATGGGCCATCAGGACGCCTTGATATTCGGAGGGGACTTGAACTGAAGCCATGCACCTAAGGATCAGTTACCACATCATTCTTCCTACACAGAACTTGAGACAATTATAAAGAATCTTCAATTGGTCGACTAGTGGGAACATGCTCCATTAAGTTTCGGGAATGCAGCCGCATGAATTCTGCTTCTTCTTCTAATATTTCGGCTGTATACCTTTCAGCCATCTGCAGAGAGAGCCGTACGACTGACGCTCCAGCGCTCGCTCCATCCTTTTAAACTCGCGGACCGCGCCACTGCGCATGCGGCCACAGATAAACAAGGCGCCAGTGATGTTAATCGGCGGCAAATACGTACAATGTGCATGAGTTACGTCTGTGGCTGCGCATTCGATCCATGCTGGGAGGTCGATGTATTACTGGGAGCTGAACTATAGCGACGTCTTTGTAACTTCAATATTGAAAGTGCCGGATTCCATGATTTATCTAATGTGAAACCGCTGTCTCTATTAATTAAATTCTTCGTCAAGCGGATTTCAATGGCCTCTTTTACTACGAAGTCCCAGAAAGATGAAACAGAAGTCAGAATTTCGACATTTTCATATACCATAGAGTGACCAGAATCAATACAATGCTCTGCCACAGCCGATTTACTGGGTTGTAAGAGCCGAGTGTACCTGCGATGTTCCGTACACCTCTCTTGGACTGTACGATTCGTTTTTCCGATATATGAAAGGCCACATTCTCATGGTATCTTGTAAACTTACAAAGACGTCGCACCTGGGATTCCTGTAGCCGCCGGCGTGGCACCTACCGGTCTACACTGTCGTGGTGGTTACTCTGCGCCAAACCAGCCCTCCGGAAGACCTTGATAGGCTAAGGACGAGATGTAGCTGCATGGAAGAGACATAACATGGACTTTTGCTACAGCATCTCACGGGAAGGTACAACACTGCCGTACTCACCTGCAAGGCAGGTGACGGTGCACCGCGCCAATGCACAGATCATCAGATTAACAGGTTCCCACCTTGAGGGTGCGATCCTCAGAGCGCGCACGCAAGACAGAGTGGCCCAGGAGGAAGTCTCCATGTACCACGTCATTGCAGAACGACGGCGCCGACGCAGGACACTGATCCAAGCTATCACGACGGAAGACGGCCGACGCCTTGATATCAGCTCCCAGTAATACATCGACCTCCCATCATGGATCGAATGCGCAGCCACAGACGTAACTCATGCACATCGCACGTCTTTGCCGCCGATTAACATCACTGGCGCCTTGTTTATCTGTAGCCGCATGCGCAGTGGCGCGGTCCGCGAGTTTAAAAGGATGGAGCGAGCGCTGGAGCGTCAGTCGTACGGCTCTCTCTGAAGATGGCTGAAAGGTATACAGCCTAAATATTAGAAGAAGAAGCAGAATTCATGCGGCTGCATTCCCGAAACTTAATGCGCCGCGAAAACCAGAAGATTCTCATCGTGGGAACATGTTTGTGACGATCGGCCCGGATTTACGCATTACACCAGCCATTTCTCCAGCCGCATCATCCGGATTTATATCTCGCGCTCCATAGCTGCGGGGACGAGAGCTGCCGATGTTTGGCTCACAGCGTTTTCTGACCACGAGGCCTACATCTGCGCCATTACCCTCGGCGCCAGAAGGTCTGGCGGAAGTTGAACGTCGCTCACCTAGCCTCTCAGGAATGTCGGCGCCATACACAGAACACCTGGGATTCCTGTAGCCGCCGGCGTGGCACCTACCGGTCTACACTGTCGTGGTGGTTACTCTGCGCCAAACCAGCCCTCCGGAAGACCTTGATAGGCTAAGGACGAGATGTAGCTGCATGGAAGAGACATAACATGGACTTTTGCTACAGCATCTCACGGGAAGGTACAACACTGCCGTACTCACCTGCAAGGCAGGTGACGGTGCACCGCGCCAATGCACAGATCATCAGATTAACAGGTTCCCACCTTGAGGGGGCGATCCTCAGAGCGCGCACGCAAGACAGAGTGGCCCAGGAGGAAGTCTCCATGTACCACGTCATTGCAGAACGACGGCGCCGACGCAGGACACTGATCCAAGCTATCACGACGGAAGACGGCCGACGCCTTGATATCCAGCGCGATTTAGGAAACGCCCTTCATGCTCACTACACTAGGCTGTACTCGGAACTCCGACATCCCCCAGAGGTGATCGTAGAAGTCTCTCAAGTCGTTACGAGTCCCTAACCCTCCCGAGGAGCAGAGGGGGTTTAGGCCTTTGTCATGTTCAGAACAGAGCGAAGGCCCTGTTCGTCAGCTGTCACCTGCAACTGTGGCGACGAAGCCCAACGTGCTTCACAAGTCTCTTATTGGAGGCCTTAAGACCAAGCTCACTCGCACCCCCTGTGATGATATCGGACATCTCAGCACCTTTCTTCTACATTAGCCAATTCTTCCTTGAATTAAGCTAGATACATAACGCACTACTACTCACTCTATTGCTGATGACGAGGGCGATATATGCTGCCTTGCAACTGAACAGGACGCCGAATGTGATTGAAAGCAAAGACCCCCCTACAAAGTGGCGTCCTGTGTGGCAGGAAGTGAATGCCACCACCCTTGATACCGACGTCCAATCTGCATGGTACGTAACTCTTAATGGCTAACAATTGTGCAAGTCGCGTCTACATCACATCCACCTCGCCGACTCATCCTTGTGTGCCACATGCCAAGTGATTGACACGGATGAACATCGTTTCGAATGCGGGTCGGCAAAGGACGTCTGGTATTTGGTGCGTCAGATATTGGCTTTTCTCAAACGCAAGACTCCCGACAGGATAACTACCCGATCACTTCTTTCCCCCGATGAGACGTATTTCTCAAGAGCCAAAACGAACTCTGTGACGTGGATTAGCGGCCACGCGGTTCACTAGCTATTCGGTACTGGTGAAAAGACAGTACCCGATTTTTGGTATTACCTCAAAGAACGACATTATGCGATCGCTAAGTACTCTAAATACAAGCAATATTTTTCTACTTTTCTTTGGAGCGCATTCCATAATCCGCCTCGCAGCTGGATTATCGATGACATGAGAAGATAACTACCTTTTTTCAGTTTCTTTTTTCTATGAGATTCAACAGACAAAGGAAACAACACAGCAACGAGACGACAGTCATCGAAAAATTCGCGGCGGACTATAGTATGGAGTATCGTTATATTGAAACGGGACGACTTTCTATTATTTTGTTCATGTAGCCGAAGAGGAACGGCTTTCCTATATCCATTTTTATATAAAAAAATAAAATAAAAAAATAAATAACATAAAATAAAAAGAAAAACAAACTTCCAAAATCCTTTTTCTATTTTTCATTTATGTTTTCTAGAAAAAAATGGTCAGCAAAAAAAAGGGGGGGCCGTGAGTTCGATTCCCGATCTGGTCGGATATTTTTTCCACTCGGGAACAAAAACGAAAAAAAAGTGGTAAGCGGGCGAGACTCGTTTATGCTCTTTTTGTTTCCTTTTTTTTCAAATACCTGTTTTAATTTATAATTAATCATGAAAATTCCGGAAGGAATTGATTAAGAAGAATTACAAGTTTCTATAAATCAAAATTACAAATTAAATGTCACATTTTGTTTCAGTCTTTTGCGTATTTTTATGTTAACAGGAAATCAACCGTAATTAAAACGTTGGCATACATAAATTTGCCTATTTACCTAAAAATTGAGAGAACTTGTTAAAATATTTCTTCGGAAATAGTCATAAACCGGTCAATCAAATGTTGGGACAGGGTCCTAGAAAATTTTATGCCTGTCAGATCGTTGACGCGTCGTCGCGCCTAATCCTGTTTATGGTCTGTGACTGTTGGGGTTCCCCTATTTGTACCTGTCGCTCCACGATTAAAGGGACTCTATTGTGCGTGTACATGACTAGCGACGGTTGTAACTGCCGAATAAACGTTTATCTTTAGTTGAAAGCTTGGCTTTGAAGTGTGCAGACGTTTATCCTTTAGAATGGAGCCAAGTGCAAATTGTTCACGAGTTGTCAGTGAGTGCAATTTTGACAACATTGAACATTTGGTTGGAGACCATGGAGGTCTTTTGTGGGCTCCACCTATCAATGAAGAACGGTAGGAGTTAACAGAGGCAATGCAATGTCTACGGCAGTTACTTATCAAAAACAACTTTATACTGGAATCAGTGAGCTCCAGCATCAGCGAACGATCTTCATTAATCGGCAGAGAAATGTTCTAACGATTTCTAGACATGTACGGGACAATGACATTCACGGACCAAGAAGTGTTATTTTCCGACAATGAAGAGGTTGCGAGTCCTTCCGAAGCAAGCCACGACGAAAGTGACGCACGGAAAAAACGAAAAATAGAAATAACCCCTATATCTTCAGATTCTAATGAAGAAGATGATTGAGATGAGCGATTCAGAATCCCATATGCAGTGAAAGTCAAGACCGTGGAGATGGCAGAACTTCATCCAACGTGATCATGGAAAACATTACAAAAACATTCAACGAGATTATTTAAAAACAAAACCCAGTTGTCAAAGTGGAGATTCTAAATCTCAGTAGGAGGGACACGAAATGATAAACTGGAAGTAATCAATTCGTATGTTTACGACCGGTTTATCTAGGCGAGAGACCACAAAGCAGGCCTGGTCACAACACGGATGCTCCAACAGTGGGCAATGGCTGCTGCTTTTCAATTTCTGGATGGAAATTTTGACTTCAAAGCGTCGGAATCTTAGATTCGTTGGTTTAAATCGATGCCTCGGATAATCGGATATCTCAACGGCATGTAACAAAATATGCCAGCGAGAAAGACAAGAGAACTAGGGACGAGCCTCTGGAAATCACTACGAAATATCAGCAGCAAACAAGCAATATAATCACGAAATTCAACCCTCATTATATCATAAATACAGAACAAACAGGATGTGAATATAAAATAAGCAGCAGGCGCACTCTGTCCCACAAAGGTGAAAAAGTTACCGAAATTGCTGTGGGACAAATAACTAAATTGACGCAGTCATATACTGCACAGTATGTAATCACATTGTCTGGAAAACTGCTGCCTGAAGTATTTGTTTGCCTTCAAGAAGCGACGGAAACGTTCGGTCCCCGAGTCCGAAAAGACGTCGACGGATAAACGGAGAGATATAGACAAAGTCCGGAAAACCGCATAAACAAACGTACGAAGAGTTTTTGGATGAAGTAATTCAACCATACGTGGAAAATAACCAATTCATCTACATCGTTGACTAGTGGGGTGGGCAAACCTCCACGAACTTGCATCAGATGAAATTCAACGATGAAGATGGCCTACCAACTTGTACTCTATCAGTGATACCACCATGATGTGCATCGTTTTGTCAGCCATGCGATGTATATTTTTATCGCAGAGTGAAGAATTACATTCGCCACTTCCAAAACGCTCCGTACCTATTGCAACACAACGTAGAAATCACATCCGGGGAGGACATTCGATGATACATGACCAACTGTGGGCTCCGATATATAAAAATATGATAAGGTACGTGAATATAGCATTATTTTCAGTTTTTGGATGGGTTGCTTGCAGTTTCTGATATAATACAACAAATAGTTCCAATGGCTCTGAGCACTATGGGACTTAATTGCTGAGGTCATCAGTCCCCTAGAACTTAGAACTACTTAAACCTAACTAACCTAAGGACATCACACACATTCATGCCCGAGGCAGGGTTCGAACCCGCGACCGTAGCGGTCGCGCAGTTCCAATCTGTAACGTCTAAAACCGCTCGGCCTCTCTGGCCGGCGATATACTACAAGTTCATCGTTAATACTGTTATAGATATGCCTGGCGCGTCGCGAAGCTACATCCATCGCAAAAAAGAAGTATTGCATAATCTCAGTGCAGTAGCGTTTCCTGCTGACTTGAGAAAATACAGATGCGCTTGAGACGAAAATGAATATGCATTCGTACAATGCTCCTGGTGTCTAAAGTACAAATGTTTCTATTGTTTTTATAACAAGTACCATTCGTCGGAATGTACTCGCCAAAATATTGGAAACATCGATTAACTTTTCATTAAATGAAACATATTTTTAATCCTTCATTCGTTGGTATTTTTTTTAATATTCGCTACCTCAACGGAACAAAATTAAAAATACAACGAAAAAAATTTAACAATAATAAAATATTTCAAGAAATTACATTATGGCTAATTTACTGTTAAAATAAAAAAATGCAAAAGATTGAAACAAAATTTGACATTCAATTTGTAATTTTGATTTATAGAGGCTTGTAATTCTTTTTAATCAATTTCTTACGGAATTTTCATGATTAATTATAAATTAAAACAGACATTTGAAAAAAAGGAAACAAAAGTAGCATAAACGAGTCTCGAACCAGCGTCGCCTAGACGGGACTCTCGCTCGATTGCCACTCAGCTACTCACTCACTTACCGCAATAGTGAAACTTTTCTTTTTATGAAGAGCTGTTGAAACTTTAACATGCAATGTTTCAAAAACGAGGCCGCATTGGCACCTACAATTTTAGGGTGTGATAGGTGCCTACCAACACGACAAGCAGGCAAAGTGGGAGCTCATTACTCGATGCACCTCCCAGAAGGCCTCCTCGTTAGAATGTTTTCAGAGCGCCAGAACTCGCCTGTTACCGCACAAAAGTGATATGTTCAAATTCATTGCGAATCTGTGCCATTAAGCCATGTGGGTCTCTGATTTTGTTTCGAGTCACTAGATTCCTTTCAAAACTCCACAGCAAGGAGTCCAGTGGTGTGAGGTCAGAGGTCTGCGGTGCCCATCGAATTGGGCCATCTGGTCCAATCCACCCATCTGGAAACTTTTCATTTAGAAATAAACGCACATTTAGGAATGAGTGGAATTGTCCGAAAACCTGTTGGAATATATCAAGTTCCTTGTTTTAGAATTGCTTCACAGGAAACTCTTGTAACACCTCCAGGTAAGCACCACAGTCGACAGTAGACTTGATGAAAAAGACTAGACAATAATCAATTGTGCATCATTGCGCACCAAACACTCACCTTGGGACTCTCTCTTTTCATTTCACATGTAACATAAGGCTCCTGTGAACCCACGTACTAACGTTATAGCGATTCTCTCTACCGGATACATGAAATGTTGCCTCATTGGAAAAACAAAGCTTTTTCCAAAATGTGATTGTTTGTGAACGTCTTGCTTTGCGTATCCACTGCAATCTGTTCGATCTGAGATTCGTCCGAAGGCTTTAATGCCTGAAGCAGCTGCACGTTGTAGGAATGTAACTGTATCCTCTTATGCAGGGGATTGTTTACTGTTTATTTTCTCATTTACGATTCTTAAGCAACCGTATGTACCGATTTTGGCGGACTGCTTGTAAACGTTTGCCATCCCTTGTCCATGTTGGTGTCTTAGACAAGCGACCCATCAACTTTCCGTGGAGAACGCTACCTATTTCCGTAAATGAAGAATTCCAAGCCCGAATAGTTCGAAACTTTCGTTGCCCTTGAGTGTCGGACGTTGTCTGTATGAACCAGGTAACACAAAGAGCTTTCCCTGTGGCGTCCACGTTTTATCAGGTTGTCAAGGCTAATTTCGTGTCAAAATTGCGGCGTCTGGAAGTTAAATGAAACTGTATGAGTTTTTTTCCTTAATACCTCTAAAGCCGTGAATTCTGCAGAATGTTTAGCAGTAGAGAAGTACTTTATATTTTCCTACTGAAAAGGTCACTGAAAATATCACATTTACAATTACTCAGCCATTGTTCACAGAAACATATTTCCATAAATGTTCCCTTAAGTTCTTCAAATAAGTACTCCTTTGAGAAACTCGGCTATGTAATCTCGAGCTGAGTGATACTACTTTCTCTGCTTACATCAGAGAATTGTACATGAAATGCTGTGGAGGTATGGTGTGTCAGCAAAATGACAACCGAGCAGCGCTCGTGGTGGGGGAAGTTACCTTTCACGAAAGAAAGCGACAGCTGCCGCATAGGGTGACTAAAACACCATCTCCCCCCTAGCAATGTAGACCATTGTGCATAAATTTAAGCAGATTCTGTCCATACGAGTTTCTTGCGCTAGTATTACTAGTAACTCGTATGTGTAATCTATGTAGTGTTAATGCACTTCGTGGCAAATGAACTCACTCTCCCTCCACGGCTCGTCTGCACACTGAGTTGCCAGTGATTTATACAGTGCGCTGCGGAGTGTCGTATAACTTTGTGAAACAGCTTGTAGTTGCTTCTCGCGGCGCAGCGTGGTGGACATTTGGGTCAGTTCGCAGGCATATGAAGGAGGGAAGTGCGTGATCAACATTCGGGTACTTCTCTGTTCTCGAGGTTCGGTGCTCCACATTCACCCCCTCCATCCCGTTACACCCCTAGAACACAATTTAGCCCTTAGTACGACTCTACTACATATAGACGTGCTCCACACATATAATATGTAATTTAATCCACCTAATTTTAGAGTAAACATTATTTATATACCGTTAACACACTGTTTTTAAAAATCTGCGATTATTCCATCCCTTGGACATGGATAATACTAGTCCCAGAAATAAATGAATACGACTTCTTGTAGGAAATGTAAAGCAGTTTAATTTTGTACTGAGAAACATTTTCGCTCGCACCTCAGCAATGTCGATTTTTAGTGTGTTGTTCACGACACTCCCTCCTACCAGTGTACAAAAAGTAGCGAGTAGAGGGGAAATCTTCGTTGACTGGGCTACGAAGATAACTACGTACAAATACTTTCAGAAAAACAGTTAAATTCCTTTTCGATGCTAACAGTATTCTCTTTTTCAGAAATCCTTTTCTTGATATTGCCAATCGACATTCCACAATTCATTTCCTAATTTGATTCACTCGCCATCATCCCATTTAACGACATTCCGTTACACTTGTTTCACTTTTGTCGACGCTCATCTTACAGCTTCTTTTAAGCAAATTATACACTCCGTTCAATTGCTCATCTCAGCCTTGCCTTCTCTGACAGATTACAATGTCATTAGCAAGTAGTTATTTCACCTTCGTCAACTTCAGCTCCCTTTCCGCATTTTTCTTTCTCTTCCTTCATAGTTTACACAGATTGATTAATATCGCGGATAGGCTCATATCTCTCTCACTTCCTTGACAATAACTGCTTCGCTTTCTTAACCTCCGACTCTTATAACAGTAGTTTGGTTTCCGTACACCCTAAGCTCTCTCTTCCTATATGATAATCCTCCCACCTCCTCGTTGTCTGTCGTTATTTAATCTATCTTCTGTGAAACGCAATGTGGTTAGCATGCTTCGTGTGTTCCTACGTTTCTGCAGAAACCAAACTGAATCGCAAGGTCTGATTCTACAACTTTTTCCAGCGTTGTGTAAATAATTTGTGTCATTACTTTGCCACCATGACTTAATAAAGTGATGGCCGGGTGATATTCGACACTGTCAGTATCTGTTTTATTTTAGAACTGGAATTAGCACAGCTTTATTGAAGTATGAGGAAATTTCGCCTGTATATTACATCGTGCACAGTAAGTTTGGTTATGGTTGGCTCTCGCAAGCAATCAGTAAATCTGAGATAATATCGTCTGATATGTATAAAGACCTTCCACCTTTTGTTTTACCTCCGTTTCTTAGTACTAGTTTTCGATCTGAGCTGTTGATATTCATACAGCTGCTCCTCTTTTCTCCAAAGGTTAACTTAGTTTTCTATACGCAGCTTTTTAATAGTTTTAAAGCAAGTATTTCCAATACTCAAATCACACTGTACCCAATATTTTTCCAGGAGGCCTTCCATTTTGTTTCTTTCTGCCAGTATATATATTTTGGACTATGTTTCTTTCTCCAAGTTTTCCAAGACACTAACTAAAACCCCATTTATAAAAAATTATCGTCTTTTTTAATATAGTGAATAAATCCTTTTGTCTCATTATACGTCACTTCACTGTCTCCCTCATATGATGAGATAGTGGCTTCTGTGTTAAGTTATGGCTTTCTGTCCATCTTAAGTATGATGATTCATTCACTATTCTCAAAAGAATTTAGCCTACTTTCCGTTTTATTATTCGTTATAACACATAATCCAGCACAATCCTTATTTGTTTTCTTGTTAATCGCTCTGTAGTCATGTGACCAGACACCCTTCTTACAGCGAATATACTCCCTTCATTCCCACCAAATCAGACCTCATCTTATCTATTTCTCTATGACGTTATTTAACTAACATATCCCCAACCCACAGAATGGATAAATTTGTTTCTCTGATGACAGTATCTTCCTGTCTAGTTCCCGGCCAAAGGCGCGAACTTGGGACTCGATTACCTCTAGAATATCATACCCGAGATGATGCTATCATCATCATCATCATCATCATCATATACAATAGATGCCGTAACATACGGTGAACCTCTGTCGCAAAGAAGAAAGAGCATTGCACTAGCAAATTAGTGACAGAGGATAGTGTGGTACAAAAAGAATATGCAGTAACAGAATAACGTCATGAATCTTTTCTTCCTACTTCGTGCCAGAGTCATTATAGTTGCAGACCTACTACAATCAGCAAACATAATAATTTACTTTACATGAACTAAAAATTCCCTTCCCCTACAGTTTTTCCTACGCGCTCCATGTTTATATACAACTATTCATAGAGACACTATCAGACACTATCAGACTCACCAAACGTCCAGTTTCTTTTCGCAAGGGACGGAAGGAGGGAGGAAAACGGTGACGAACATGTCCGAACTGAAAGTCTGAGCGAAATATCGCGAGACACAAAGTCTCATATTGTACTCTGTCTAATATAAGTTAATTTTTATTCTTTTTTTTCATTTTTTTACGTAAATATTGCTTTGTTATTTCTATAAGCACCATAAGTACTCTCTTTAAAATCAGTCAATTGTTTCACATAAATATTGCTTCTTTATTTGTCTATCATAAGTGGTCACACATATTCATATTATCAGTCTATCATAAGTGCTCATGCATATTCATATTATCAGTCAAACGGGAATTAACATTGTCCATTAACAGGAATCTCCTTAAAACCGCCTTTCTATATCTGTCATTTTCATCCTCGTCACTACCACTACTACTACTATTATCTTTTTCGTAACCACTACTGCCACTTTCCATCTTTCTTTTTGCTCCTTTCTCCGATACCTCCAGCTTGTCTTTCACCTTTAGCTCACAGACGCTTGAGTCAGTCACGACCTTGGACACACCTGTAAATATTTCTTCCCCCGCGAAATCCAGCTTTTGTCCCTCTTCCGGCCAGCAGGTAGACGGAGCGCGCTCGGTCCTACAGGCGGCCACAATGGGACGGACCGGTTCCGGCGATGGGCTCTTTGTGGCCCACGCGAACGCGCAGTACTTAACGGCTCACTTCGACGAGTTGTGTGACCTGTTCTGCCAATCGCTGTTCCATGTTATCCTCGTCTCTGAAACTTGGTTGAAACCAAACATTTCTTCCGACGCTATCCAAATCAATGGTTACTCTCTCCTAAGGGCAGATCGTGAAACACAATGCGGAGGTGGTGTGGGTGCCTATATTCTCTCTGATCTCAGACCTACTGTACTATGCACATCGGATGCAAAGGGCGAAGGAGAAGCAGAGTTCTTGTTTTTCGAAATAAACACATCAAATCAGAAACTGCTAATTGGATAAATCTATAAACCTCCAAACGTCGGTGCTATGTCCTCCTTTCAGTCTGCCCTGTCCTCGCTCGTGACACTGTATGAACACATAATCATTATGGGCGACACAAACATCGACTTACAGTTAAAATCTCCCTCTGCAGAAAAACTAAGGAGACTGTTCCACTCCAATGATATGAGTTTAACACCGCTGGACCCAACTCATCACACGCCACACAGCCATACACTCATAGATATAATAGCAACAAAGCGACCAGATAAAATAATTCGCGCCAATCAGACATCCGCTCCAGGACTCTCTGCTCACGACGTGATATTGTTAAATTACTCAGTGCATACTACCAAAGAAAAATCTCACCTGGTAACCTACAGAAACCTAAAAAATGTTAACCATGACGCTCTTCAAAAGGATTGCTCAGACATCCCTTGGCATGATATAAGCAATGAACCGACTTTAGACGGAAAAATTCGGGAATTATGTCGCAAAATTATTACACTGTATGATAAACATGCTCCTCAACGCACTGTCAAGGTAAAGAGAGCTCCCGCCCCGTGGCTCACCACTGCATTACGCCAGTTAATGAATAAACGTGATGCTGCACATAGGGCCTTCAAGCGTAACCCAACTCCCGAGGCGTACGAAGCTTATAGGAAACTCCGAAATAGAACCAAACAAAGCGTGAGGAATGCCAAAATCAGACATGCCCGCTCTGTCGTATGCGGTATAACAAAACCTGCTGCACTGTGGAAAAAGCTGCGCAGTTTCGGTATAGGGAAGCGAAGATCTGACGCTGTTTATCAAGCGTCTGCAGAAGAATTCAATGATTTCTTCTCAACAGCTATAAACTGCCACGCAGCGACAAATTACCAGCCCCAAGATATCAGTCTCTCGAGAGACAAATTTTACCTAAAACATGTAACTACTGGCACAGTACACAAGGCAATTATGAGAATCTCTTCCGAGGCAGTAGGAAATGATGGAGTGAGCATTGGCATGATTAAGAACGTCGTAGACACTATTACTCCAATTATCACAGACATCTTCAACCTGTCTCTTGTCAGTAGTACATATCCTACTGAGTGGAAGCAAAGTTTAATTCAACCTATACCCAAGACTGACAACCCTAAGTCGCCAGGTGACTACAGGCCGATCAGCATACTACCTGCAATATCTAAAGCCCTAGAATACATTGTCCATGAACAGCTGACGGATTACCTCAAAACTCATAACATCCACAACAAATATCAGTCAGGCTTTCGAAAGCACCATAGTACAGCAACTGCATTAATCAAAGTAACTGATGACATTAAACATGCTATGGACAGACGTGAAGCTACCATCCTAACACTGCTTGACTTTAGCAAGGCTTTTGATACAGTTGACTTTGATATATTACTAATTAAAATGAAACAGCTGAATTTCTCAAACAGCGCTATACACTGGTTCGACAGCTACCTCAAAAACAGAAGTCAACAAGTCATTTGTGGGTCGGAAAAGTCATCATGGAAAAACGTGCGCTCTGGAGTTCCCCAAGGCTCCGTCCTTGGTCCATTACTCTTCTCACTGTACATTAATGATATTTCTTCAGTGATTCACTCCTGCAACTACCATCTATATGCCGACGACATCCAACTGTACATAAGTGCAAGCCCCAAGAACATTGCTGACGCAGTAGCGAGTATGAACGCAGATCTTTGCTCTGTTTCTCGATGGGCACAGAACCTAGGTCTGAAACTAAACCCCAATAAATCCCAGGTCATACTTATATCTCATCCAAAGTTAATCAGTCGGTACTTTCGCGAAACAGTCCCTCAAATACTCCTCAATGGTACCCAACTACCATACCAAAAAACAGTAAAAGACCTTGGAATAATCTTGGATGAACACCTAAACTGGGAAGAACAAACAGTCACAGCTTGCCGGAAATCGCTCTCCTCCCTACATGCAATTCAAAAATTTAGAAAAATATTTCCAACCCATGTTAAACAAAAATTAGTCCAAACACTAGTCTTGCCTAATCTATATTACTGTGATGTAGTTCAACACGGCACAAATAGTGAAAATTCGAGATGCCTCGAGCTAGTGATGAATGCTTGCGTTAGATACGTATGCAATATACGGTTGTATGATCATATCAGTCCTTCATACTCCCAGCTAGGTTGGATACGCCCACATAAGGCACGCGATCTCCACACGATGTGCTTACTTCAACGATTTCTTAGCCACTGGTGCCCCCAATACTTATCTTCTCACATTAAACACCTATCATCATTCCACAACCGCAATACCAGATCGGATACATCTAGCATCTTGGCTGTACCTTTACATAACACAAAATCTTTCTCTGTGTCATTCTCCATTTCAGCCATACGACTATGGAACGCGCTCCCCTGTGATCTGCGTCTTATCCAGAACCACTTAACATTCAAGAGGGAACTCAAGAATTACATATTAGGGACGGTATAGCCACCATTGTCGTGCCCCTCTCATCTTTTTCTTTCTCCTCTCCATCATAGCTTCGAATTCTACCATTCTATTTCTCCTCCTCTACCTTTTCTATATCTCTTTCACCCCATTCTATCGTCTTATGTCTCTGCTTGACGAGAATAACTCACAAGCTGCAAGAATATAACGAGAAAATTCCCAACTAGCAATAGGACTGACATTCATAAAAGAAAAAATATGTTCACTTTCCTATACATAGTCATTACTATTATTATTATTCTTGATTATTATAATTACTTTTTGATTGTTATAATTATCATTGTAGTACTTTTATAATCTCTAATTTTTTCTGTAACATTAATACTATATAACATGTTATATGTCCTTAATGTTCTATAGAAACTGAAATTTGTTGAATCTGAGTATACCTGGTTAGGTGTAAGAGAGGGCCTGAAGGCCCTAATCTTGCCAGGTAAAATAAATGCATAAATAAATAAATAAATAAGCGCTCTTCTTTCGCCTCGTAAACGTCTCAAATAATCATTGTTTTCTTGACATCTTGGGTTGTCGGGTGTTCTGCCGGATATCAGCGTCGTACTTGCACGATATTTCGGTCACGTAGCTCGTGACCTTCATCAGGTGCGAACTGAGACTGCTCATCGAGTGGACCTGGTCCAGTATTTATGCCTATGGCCTTCCCCCTCCACCAACGGCTGCAGGCGCTTCCTCTGTGGTCCGCGCCCATTCCCTGCGACCTGCTGGAGCGTTGCTGCTCCGTTTTCCGTCCTCTGCGGTTCTAGGTGTTCCCTCTGCGGTCCGCGCCCACCAAACCCGCTCCTGGGGGTTCATCTACGGTCAGGGGTATCAAGCGTTCCCCCCGCCGTCCGCGCCCGCTCACCACGACCTATTGGTGCGTTGCCGCTCCGTTTTTCGTCTGCTGTGGCTCTGGATGTTCCCTCTGCGGTCCGCGCCAACCAGTCCCACTTATTGGTGTTCCATCTGCGCTCTGGTGCGCCTGGCAGTCCGTCAGGGGCTCGTTTTCCATCTCCATGTCTCTAGTTCTTCTGTTTATGTAGTGTTGCAGCTGGCCCTGTTGCTCCTTTAACAATTCCAGAGACGGATCCCAGGCTCTGCTTAGCTGGTACCCTGTGTCACGGTTCATAAGATCGTCAGCCATTTTAATTTCTATTGATTCTCTTATAAAACAGTCCCAAAATCTGGGTGTTTGTGCTAGAATCTTGGTATCCTCATACTTCATGGCATGATCTAGTTCTAGACAGCGTTCAGCAATGGCTGACTTAGTCACCTGTCTTAATCTAGCGTGCCTCTGATGTTATTTGCACCTGATCTCCACAGTTCTTGTCGTCTGGTCAAAGTAGGACATGCCACATTGACAAGGTATATTGTAAATCCCTGGTTTTCGTAACCCCAGGTCGTCTTTGACACTCCCCAGCAGTCCCCCGATCTTGTTGGATGGACAGAAAACACATTTGATATTGTGTTTATGGAGGATCCTACTGATTCTGGCAGAAATAGAGCCAGCATAGGGCAGATATGCCACCTTCTTTGCTTCATTTTGGTCTTCTTCAGGAACCTGTGGTATAGTGGCTGGCTGATATTAGGGTGGCATGAGTTAAGATGTTCGAGAAACTCATTGAACCTGTCCATCCAATGTGGCCAGATCACGAAGGTGTCCTCCACATAGCTAAAGAAGCATGTGGGTTTAAATGAGGCTGTCTCCAATGCCCTCTCCTCAAAACTCTCCATAAACATGTTGGCAACCACAGGGGACAGTGGGCTGCCCATAGCTACACCTTCAGTTTGCTCGTAATATTGGTTTCTGTACAGGAAATACGTGGATGTCAGTGTATGATTGAACAGGTCCAACAGAGCACCGTCAAATGTCTCTGCAATCAGTTCTAGTGAGTCCTTCAGTGGGACCTTGGTGAACAGCGATACCACATCAAAACTAACCATGATGTCCAAATCTGTGATGTTCAGTTGCTTGAGGCGTTGCAGGAAATCTTCTGAGTTGCGGATGTGGTGAATACATTTCCCCACATATCGAGATAGGAGACCTTTCAAGTACTTGGCTGTTGTGTACGTAGGTGCCCCAATTTTACCTACAATAGGACGTAGGGTCACGCCCTCCTTGTGTATTTTAGGCAGACCATACAGTCTAGGTGGCACTGGCGCTTTTTCCCGTAGTTGTCTGATGATCTTATTGGGCATCCCTGTTTCCTTCAAGAGAGCACTAGTCTTCTTGGCCACCTTGTCAGTGGGGTCACAGTCCAGAATTCCGTATGCAGGGTCCTCCAGAAGTTGGTGTACTTTCTCATCATAATCCACCCGCTGCAAGATGACAGTGGAGTTCCCTTTGTCTGCTGGCAGTACCACAATGCTGTTGTCTTCCCGAAGTTTCTTGAGTGCAAGCCTCTCCTCGATTGTGATGTTCGATTTCGGCGGCCTGGCCTTGGTGAGGGCCCTGCAGGTCTCTCGGCGGACTTGCTCTGTCACATTAGGTGGAAGTGTGGCTGCAACTTGCTCTACTGCACTGACGGAACCTGAAATGGGTACGTTTCTAGGGGTTGTAGCAAAGTTGATACCCTTGCTGAGTACCTTTAAGGTTGTATCATCAAACTCTATGCCACTCAGATTCGTCACAGTGCGTGTCTCTTCCATCTGCTGTGAAACGTCCCCTTTTGAACATTATACAAGACTGTGCTTAAACTGACATACAATATTTTTAGCGCAACGCAATCTGACTTTCAAAAATCCCTACAAAAGAATGGCCCTGACTAACATTAACCTATACGTTTCACAAATCACTTACCTCACTAAAAATCTTCCTTACTCGAACTACTGCAATACAGCGAGCGCCACTACTGCCAGCTAAATAAAAGATTCAAACTACGGAAGGCACTAACTACTGATAGGGATAGTTAGCAAATGAAAGATTTTAATAGAGAACAAACAATGTATTTACCTTAATATCATCAAAAGTCATAATATATGTAATTTCAAAACTCCGCCATTTCCTTCCACACATCCACCACTGCTGGCGGCTCACCTCTAACTGCGCAACGCTACGCGCTGTTCACATCCAGCTGCCGCTGCCCAACACTACAATGGCAGACAACAATGCAAACTAGCCACAGACTGCACATAGCACAGCCAGTGATTTTCATATAGAGCGCTACGTAACGTTGCCAATAAGAAAACATAAACAGCCTACTTACATAAAGAAAACATAAACAGCCTACTTACAGCTGTACTTTCTTACTCATGTGGTCAAACTTTGGAGATTGGCAAGATGAGGCATTCCTTCTAGTACACTCAGCTAAAGACCAGGAGGCACGGTCTACCCAATCCCAATCTTCTCTTGTTAAGGAGGCTGCCATGTACAGATGAATGTGTAACAGCTCCCTGGCCACAACATCTAACCTGTGGCGCATATCTCGAATCCTCTCTCTCACCAGTGCCATGCTGGCTCTGCGTTTTATCTTGTTCGCCGCTCTGGAGTTGATGTGATGTTTAATTCTGGCAAATAATGGTACCAATTCTCCATCTCGACACCTCAGCAAAAAACTGAGAGAACTCAGCATCTTCCCTTTCTTCTGCCGTAGCTTGTCCAGCTTCTTGATATTCTGATACATCTCCTCCACGTAGAGACTTTTGTTGTAACTCTTCAGGCTGAAGAGTTACATTATTTTCTTACTCGTCTCTAGCATTATACTTCAATTTTTTTATTTCTCTGATTTCCTCTTCTATATAGTGCAAAAATTGCAATTAGCGAGTCGTATACCTTACCCATATCTTATGAAATTTTTTGTTCGTTTACTCGTAAATTTTTGAACCTTGGAAATATTTTTCATTAAATAACTTTTTTCTGTGGCTGCACAAATATACACTGATTTCTTTCCTGCCTCGAGAATCTCGTGTACTCTCACTTTCAGGACGGGAGAATCACCGTTCTTCTTCCTACAACTCACAAACAATTTCCTTTATCTACTGATCTTTAGGTGCGAGATATTGTGCACTTAAATATTCAGAAGGGTATACTGCAACCGCAAGTCGCCTATTAACTTGACATGCTTATATCGTGAAAGCTGTATACTTGGCTCTGTCTGAATTTCAGCTCAGTAACGGAATGCTTCCTTTCGTGCATTATGGTGTTATTTATGAAGACAAGAAAATGTTTTTTTCTGCGGATCCATTTCGTTTTTCATTATTAACAGTGACCTTTTGTAGCCACGGTTTATCACATGCTGCAGAATCTCACACATGTCAGGGACGTGCTTGAACCAGCTAGGCTTTGGAGATGATTAAACTGAAACGGTAGAGTAATAAGGTACAAATAACTGAAGAGGGAAAGATGAACACTCAACAAATATGTTTGCATCAACTGATGTTATGTTGTCTTTACTGGGGGAAGCACTGGAAGCTTTGATTAGGCACCTGCTCAAACGTAACGGAAAGTAGGAGTGCCTAAAGTAAAGTTAGACACAGGTTGCAATCTTAGCAGTGCGATATGCGCAACAACCAGGTCTCACTACAGTGGTACGAAGAGTGTTCACTCTATCACAAAATGTAGATAGTCTTACCTGAAAAAGATCCAATACGCCATAATCATCATATCACACAAATAAATGTGAATGTCAGTAATTTCCTGAAGAGAAAACAAGGACACGATAGAATCTACGAGGTTTGACTGAAAAGTAATGCCTCCACCTTCGTAACTCTTCAACAGTTGGCATCACTGGTATGCGGCAGGTACTGGCTTGTCCTGTAGCGCCGGCCGCGGTGGTCTAGCGGTTCTGGCGCTGCAGTCCGGAACCGCGGGACTGCTACGGTCGCAGGTTCGAATCCTGCCTCGGGCATGGGTGTGTGTGCTGTCCTTAGGTTAGTTAGGTTTAAGTAGTTCTAAGTTCTAGGGGACTTATGACCTAAGATGTTGAGTCCTATAGTGCTCAGAGCCATTTGAACCATTTTGTCCTGTAGCGTCTACTGTACAGCTCCAGTTGGCGGAAAGCCTTAGCACTGAACGGTTGTGTTGTTACAGTGTAAAGTATGGAACCGTGCGCAGACGGTCGGTCAAGAGAATTAAGCAAAGCGCGGTCACTGAAATCTTGACAGCAGAAGGTGTCGCCTGAAAGAAGATTCATCAGAGAATGAAAGCAGTTAAGGTGGTTGTGTTGATGGGGTTACTGTGCGTCGTTGGCAGAGTAAGTTGAAAGATGTTGAGGTGGGAACATTTGACATGCGTGGCAAACAAAGAGTTGGACGTCCTGTGACAGCAACTTCAGAGACTGAATCTCACCACCGTATGGCATCCTCCATACAGTCCTAATTTAGCACCGCCTGATTTCCATCTGTTCCCGATAATGAAAGACGATCTTTGGGAACATCATTATGCTTCTGATGGAGACGTTGAGAGACTGTGAGACTGTGGTTGCCATAAATGTATCCAGTCGGATATGAGTATGTGCAAAGTGAAAATTAATAAAGATCACATTCTAACTATTATTTCTGCGTTTGATTTATTAAAATATTCCCAGCCAAACCCAAATAACGAATGTGGAGTCATTACTTTTCATTCACCCCCCCCCTCCTAAATATCTACATTTCTCACATGCGAAGAAATTTCCCCTATCCAAAAACTGAGCTTTACTAAGCGTGATTGATTACTGAACACAGCCATTAACGAAAACGATGGATTTTTGTAGCAGGTAGCGTTTTGCCAATTTGCCTATGGCAGTTACCATGTTAAAAAACTCACGAATATAATTACTCATGTACAGTGCCATCTCAAACAGTTCACTGTAAACACACTAATGTTCAAAAAGAATAGAATACCTTGAACGACTAGAGATAGGACGTTCATATTCACAGGACGCTTACATTATTATGTTCTGCAGACATGAATAGCATTTGAACCATGTAGGCCGGAGGGGTCACGGTCAACATAGATATCGGGGCGCAACACCACCTGGCAGTAAAATATGCCTGCAGCTCTTTTTACCGCTGTAAACCGAAGGTAATAGATCCATGTGACTTGATCAGACGTGGACGATGCCTCGCAGTCACATGCGAGTTTTAAAGAAGGCACATTATTGGCAAGAGAGAATGTGATGCATCAAACCTGATAATTGCTGCTTGAGTGGGACCAAGTGTTTCGGCAGTGCAAGGGGCGTGTGTAAAATAGTCTACAGAAGACCGTAGAACACAACGAGATGGGCAGGTCGCACCACCCAGACCGCCCCACATTCCCCCCCCCCCCCCCACCCCCCGCTGAGAGGACCTATAGCTATACCTTATCCGATTAGCAATGCATGAAAGATCTGCTTCCTCCTCGGCTGTGGCGCAACAGTGGAATAGTGAAAAGCATCGTACAGCTTGCATAATGCACGCGTCGTCCCCTTCTCTTCCTATCTTTGGCAAATGCGCAGAAACACGCTAGATGGTAGTGCTGTATGGGACGACGACACGGGGGTCAGGAGTGACACCACATAGTTTTTTTCGGACATAGCCAGGTGCTGTTTGTTTGAAAATATGGCCGCATAGTGGTTCGTTGCAGACAGGGGACCGACATAAATGCGACAGCATTCACACAAGAAATACAGCGCCACTTCAAGACCTTACAGTGTGGAGTGCTATTGGGTACAACCACAATTCACAGCTGAAGCGCCCGCATCTCGTGGTCGTGCGGTAGCGTTCTCGCTTCCCACGCCCGGGTTCCCGGGTTCGATTCCCGGCGGGGTCAGGGATTTTCTCTGCCTCGTGATGGCTGGGTGTTGTGTGCTGTCCTTAGGTTGGTTAGATTTAAGTAGTTCTAAGTTCTAGGGGACTGATGACCATAGATGTTAAGTCCCATAGTGCTCAGAGCCATTTGAACCATTTTTGAACCACAGTTGAAGCGTGTCCAGGGCACTGTGACCAGTGTGACCTACGTGATTGACATCCTGCGACCCGTAGCCACACCCTTTCTGCACAACACTTCAGACGCCATTTATTAGCAAGAAAATAAATGGCCACATGTTGCTGCACGATCACGTACCTTCTCTGTGTCACATGATGTCAGCCTTTTGTCAAACTTGGGGGCAAGCGAAAATTTGTGGGATATGGCGAAGTGACGGGTGCGGCGCTGTGACACAATACTAACCACTACAGATGAACTTTAAAATTGGGTAAATGCAGCACGGATGGCTATACCACAGGACGCCATTCGAGCCTTACATGCGTCGATGCTATCACGCGCGGAACAAGTTATCAGGGCCCATGGCGGATCCTGTGCCTACTAGGCAACAGGAAAACTTCCGAACCGAGGTGACTGAGATGCTATATATTTCTGCAGAACATACTAACGTACATGTCCTGTGAATATGAAAGTCCTATCTTTAGTCATTCAAGGTGTTCTGTTTTTTCTGAACATGAGCTTATTTGGATGACTGTTTCTCGATAATTACTAAAAACAATACTCTACTTTTTAAAACTATCCGAAAACCATCACCTCAAAATTCTTAAAATACTCTCGTTTTTCACATTAGCATACTATAAAAACTTTCAATTGGATATCTGCTGTGGTATGCAGGAATAGGTAACTTCGAGCTAAAGGATGAAGTAAGAGTAAGAAATAGGAAACTACAGATAGATAATGACATGAATGCGTAAATCTGATAACAAAGGCTGAGGAGATAAGTCGTTTGACACACGAGTAGTGAATAAGCAAATGATAAGGACCAATTCAGGATACTATTAACCCAGCCGAACGAGTGGAAAGAAATGAAAGCTAAATGCAAGCGATCTATCAGCTTTTGCCTCACGTGTAATAGGGAACTTGACCAATATGAGTTCTAGATTTGGTTGTATAATACCTGCTTTATTCGGCAGTGTTGTGTACATAGTTCCGCGTAGTCAGCGCGTACACAACTTTCCCACCAGAGCGCGCCCCGCTAAGCACAACAGCGCAGGCGCAGCTCTCGTCCGTCCTCGCTCTACGAGATGGCGCTGGCATAAAGACGGACCAAATTCTGCTTCCGCCGATCCGCGTATTAATATATAACTCAGCCAATGAGATTTCTGCTAACGTAGAAGCTTTTCTCCTCGCGGATCACATTCGCGCAGTGATACCTGAAAACGCGAGGTATTATAACGAGTGTACAGGCCTCCGATTAGTCAGTCTGCATTAGACTGCATTAGTCTGTAGTCAAGTTTCAGTCTGCACCTAATAAGATTATCTTATACCTGTACATAGCCATGAAAATAAAAGAATAGACACTCTGTGAAGTATCAGAGATATGTGAGAATAAGATTAACGTACCAAGACCAAAGGAACTTCAGATTGTCAATTGTAAACAGCATCCAGAATCAAGTTACGTAATATCTATGATTTTAATTATTTTAATAAATGCGTGTGAAAATTAATCAAGTTCTGTTTAAAGTTGGTCACCGTCAATCTGCTACTCAAAGCGTGCAAGTGGTATTTCTATCGTCTGACCTAACGGCAGAAGATAAATACTCCACGATAAGACCACGAGACATATTGCTGACACTCGCCTACTTCGTTAGAGCGACAAGTCAAATAATCTGATGGTGTGTGTACCGAAGGTCTTGCAGTACGCACACCACAGGCAGATATCTCCTGCAGTTCGACTGTGTATCCCAATGAATACTTCTTTCGTAAAACAATAATTGAATCTGACATGCGAAACTTGTGACCGAAGTACGTGAAATTTTTTTGAGAAAGACTTGCAGTATCACTAATTATAAATCTGTATGATTAAAAATACAAGCCTGAAGATCAGTCAGGCTTTGGTAGTCGCGTGGCGACTGTGAGTGGTGTACCAAAACGTTGTTAGATTTGACAATATTGGAAAGACTGTTCACTAAATTCGAGCATCTTTGTCTTTCGACCTAAATGGTATCCCTCCAGGATAGCAACGTGCGTTAGCGCATCGCTTCCGGGATACGGGGAGTCGCGCCGACCACTGGTCGGAATAATGACGAGGACCAGTGTGCCTGCCGATCAGCCTGCATGAGGATTTTAGGCAGTTTTCCCAACTACACTATTTGAATACCACGCTTGGGGCTGGCACTCACTTCCCGCCTCAGTTACACGATTCGCAAACATTTCGAAAACGTTCACACATTTGCACATGGTAAGACAAGACGCACATACTTAGACTCACAAATTCCGCCCCGACGAGGAGGGGGTGAGGGAAGGGGGAGAGATGGTGAGAGGAAGGGCGTCTGCCACCCTCTACCGCTAACATTGCCAAATCCAGATTGACATGCTGGCCCTGTGACGACAAGGGATAAGACGAGGAAAGAGAATAAAAGCTTTTTACATATACTTAGAACATTTTTTGGACATGGTCACATGAGCATTTCCCACTGCCGTCATCCTTTTTGACCCACCAGTGGGTCTCTTCAAGCTAAACACACGTGTTGCAATACGTTGTAATTATAAGTAAGAATATTTCACTTATACAGTGAGTTGACAAAAGTCATGGGATACCTTCTAATATCATGTCCGACTTCCTTTTCCCCTGCATGAGGCAGCAACTTGAATTTATATGGATTCAAGTCGTTGGAAGTCCCAGAAGTAACTTTGAGACACTTTGCCTCTATAACATTACGTAATTGCGAAAGTGTTTCCGTACTTGTGAACAAACTGAACTATCGACTATGTTCCATGAATGTTCTATGGGTTTCATGTCGGGTGCTATTTGTGGCCAAATTATTCGCTCCAGTTGTCCAGAATGTTCTTCAAACGAATCGCGAACAATTGTAGCTCGGCGACATGGTGCATTGTCACCCATCAATTACCGGCCGTTGTGACCGAGCGGTTCTAGGTGCTTCTGTCTGGAACCGTGCTGCTGCTACGATTGCAGGTTCGAACCCTGCCTCGGGCATAGATGTGTGTGACGTCCTTAGTATAGTCAGGTTTAAGTAGTTCTAAGTTCTAGGGAACTGATGACCTCAGATGGTACGTCCTATAGTGCTCACAGCCATTTGAACCATTTGAACCCATCAATTAAATAGTTGTTTGTTGAATGGCTGCAAATGGTCTTCCATGTAGCCGAACATAGCCATTTACAGTGAATTACCAGTTTAGTTTGACCAGAGGACCCAGTTCATTCCATGTACACCCAGCAAACGTAATTATGTACAACTACCAGTTTGCACACTGCCTTGTTGACAACTTGGGTCCATGGTTTCGTGGGCTTTGCGCCACACCCGAACAGTACCATCAGCTCTTACCAGCTGAATTTGGAACTCATCTGAGCAGACCACTGTTTTCTATCTGCTAAGGTCCAACCAATGAGATCACGGGCCCAAGGGGGTGCTGCAAGCCGTGTCGTGCTGTCATCTAAGTCAGTTGCGTCGGTCATCTGCTGCCACAGACCATTAACGCTAAATTGAGACGTCCTGCCCTATCGAATACGTTCGTCGTAGGCCCCACATTGATTTCTGCGCTTATTTCACACAGTGTATCTTGTCCTCTAACACCGACAACTCTACGGAAACGTTGCTGATCCCTGTCGTTAAATGAATCCGTCGGCCACTGCGTTCTGCTTGGTGACGGGTAATACCTGCAATTTGGTTTTATAGGTACATCCTTGACACTGTGGGTCTCGAAATATTGAACTTTCAACGATTTCCGCAATGGATTGTCCCATGCGTCTAGCTCCAACTACTCTGTTAATTCCCGTCGTGCGGCCATAATGACGTCGGACATCTTTTCACACGAATCAGCTGAGATGAATGACAGCCCCTTTATACATCTTGTGCCGGCCGCTGTGGCCCAGTGGTACTAGGCGCTTCAGTCCGGAACCGCGCTACTTCTACTGTCGCAGGATCGAATCCTGCCTGGGGCATGAATGTGTCTGACGTCCTTAGGTTAGTTAGGTTTAAGTAGTTCTAAGTCTAAGGGAATGATGACCTCAAATGTTAAGTCCCATAGTGCTTAGAGCCATTTGAGCCATACCTCTTGTAGGCGATTCGACCGTCAGCTGTGTATCTGCCTGTCGCTGCCGCAAGTCTTTCTATCACCTCACGTACGATTTAATTAAATAAATTTTAGGAAATCATCATTGTGGCTGGTTGCTGTTTGAATTAGAAACCTTATAACTGTACTACATTCGCGGTTCTCATAATGCCTACTTCTGACAAGACAGAGCATTTCACGTAATCATGAAAATTTTGTGTACTATAGTTGACAACTCAAAGAGTTACGCAATATTTTTCTGGTTTGACATTATCCTGTATAATTTATTCTTGGTTTACGATAAGAGAAAGTGGTTTCAACATTCTGAACCTAAACATTGTCAACTGTAGAATTAATTTCCCTCAAATAATGAAAACAATTTCCTTTGCCTGATAAAGTGTTCCGTCAGCTCTCTTTTACTCATAGACAAGGCAATGTAATTATTCATGATATGTCTCATTTTGTGGTGTGTCATTAGGATACTCCACGTACACGAAATGTCGTCGTCTGTTTAAATTTGCTTCCCTGCGCATTTTCCGTTCTCTGCTTGCGTTCGCCTCGTGACCTTTGACGCTGTACCCACTGTAATGTTTATCTCACCACTCTAACTTCCTGTTGCTCTTAAGTCTGCTCTTAGAGCAAATTAAAGTGCATCGTTAATAAATTCTGATCCCTCTACGTACACTTCTTCCGTAATATCCCTTCCTGCCATGCTTACCTTCGGCTAGTTACGTTCCTGAGAAAAGATGCAAATACAGGAGAAATGTTGTGTCTTAGAGTCGACTGCGTGTTGCAAAAACGTGAATGGGATGATGCTGCAGAAGTGACAACACGCCAAATTTTAATTAAAGGATTGATGTAGTTTGCATGTAGGTAACACGACCATGTTGAGCCTCAGGGAACGCTGGAAAAAGAAGTTGGTGCTCGAAAAGTCAGGTGGAAGAAGCCCCCTAAGCTACCACAGTTAATTAAGTGAAGTTTACGATAAGTTAGGACTATGCCGTAACACAATATTTGTTTGGAGGAGCAACTTCCTTGGTTCTAATATGAGCGTAAACGACGAGCCCAAAGGAGGTAGACCGAAAATATTAGCAGGAGAACGTAGCTTTAAGCTTGTATCGATACTCTTGACTAATATGGATGGCAAATGTGAGACTCTTTGCAAGACCACAGAGATTGCATAAATATGGCAATTAGTTCACCGAAATTCAGGCAAAGATTTTGATCAGGACCAAAATTCTCGCAGATATTTACCTCAATATTTGAATGCGACCACAGAAATGCCAGCTTATCTGAATGAGACACACTACGTTGCAGGTCAAGAATATTTGTACTAATATGATAGAATTTTATAAACGTCCATAGAGAACTTCATTACAAAGTTGAAATCATCACCTTTCCTAAGATACAGATGTTTTTACGAGGACAGTCATTGGTTAATCAAACAATGAACTGTCTTACGAGCTGCTAGAAAATGTTTATCGATATGTACTCTACCTATTTTTATGGTAACTTTACGCAAAACAACGCAGTTCAGTACACAAAATCACATTTCAAAAAGTCGAAGCTGATTCATTCAAGCTCCATGACACATCAGACGCGAACACCGGAAACATAGCCACAAACTAATTATGATTAGATGGTACTGTGTTTCCTCACGATACCGACAGTTCGGACATGAGTTCACAAAACTTCGGCGTATTCTACAACCGTTGCTTTTCCTCTCTGGAAGAACTTCATGCAGACCAGGGGTGGAATATCTGACCTGTAAACACGGGTAATGTGTAGCAATAAACAACAGAGTATCCCAGATGTTGCAACTTAGCCGCTGTGAACCAGAAAGAATGTGCTGAATGATTATAAATATCTTCATGACCAAAACTGGGGTTTCTCAGTTCGAAGACAATGCATGACGAGATGATGATACTGAGCGGAGTAAACTGTGATCGCAAACCAGAAAACATCTGTCATACAGCTCACGCCAAAAAGAGTTAGAGCAATGCGCTTGCAGTCATAGCTGTGGGCAGAGGACTTGTGTATCTTGATTTATCACAGGTTTGAGAGTGCATGTCGTCAGACTGTTCGATTCGTCGGGTAGGCGGATAGTACAGCAAAAACATCTGGAAGACATTAATCGTAGCAAGTCAACATCGGGTTCGAGTCCGCCATCTTAACCGTCATCTTATCTGAGTGGTTAGCGCGACTGACTGCCAGACAGCGAGCCCCGAGTTTGATTCCCGGCCGGGTCGCACATTTTCTCCACTCAGGGACTGGTGTTGTACTCATCATCCTCCTAATATTGCGCCAATGGAAAATCTTTGGAACACTGCTGCCGAGCTTCCCATATGATTATTTTCATTTCTTTTCACCCGCAGGTTAGAAGTCACCCGAACGCAAAGAAGTGTAAGGATATGGCTTACGTTTGTACCTTTGTTACGTAGGTATTTATATTACTGCAAGGTGGAAACACTGAACGCCGGTTTGACCAAGGACGGTCATTTATTTAATAGCCCATCGCCAGGATCGGAGCGCCTGTTCTGGGGACAGAGCAGCGGTTTCTGTCTGTATGTTCAGACTAATGTCAGGCAGTAATGTAGGGACTTGGTGCGATTTTAACCAATAGATAGACTGATTACGAGGAAGGTCTGTGTGTATGACATTATACGACTAGACCAGACAAGCCGTCCGTCCGTAAATACTTAATAGTTGCCAGTGAGAAGCTGAGACGGCTCACAGGTATTTCATAGGAAGCGCGCTACGCTATAGCGTTGCAGCAGTCGTGAAGCAGTAAATGGTTACCCATAATGTGATTGAATGTAGAGATTCAGGGTCTCAGTACGGTAATTGTAATTGTTGTGTCATTGGTTTTAACTTCACTAATACACTCCTGGAAATGGAAAAAAGAACACATTGACACCGGTGTGTCAGACCCACCATACTTGTTCCGGACACTGCGAGAGGGCTGTACAAGCAATGATCACACGCACGGCACAGCGGACACACCAGGAACCGCGGTGTTGGCCGTCGAATGGCGCTAGCTGCGCAGCATTTGTGCACCGCCGCCGTCACTGTCAGCCAGTTTGCCGTGGCATACGGAGCTCCATCGCAGTCTTTAACACTGGTAGCATGCAGCGACAGCGTGGACGTGAACCGTATGTGCAGTTGACGGACTTTGAGCGAGGGCGTATAGTGGGCATGCGGGAGGCCGGGTGGACGTACCGCCGAATTGCTCAACACGTGGGGCGTGAGGTCTCCACAGTACATCGATGTTGTCGCCAGTGGTCGTCGGAAGGTGCACGTGCCCGTCGACCTGGGACCGGACCGCAGCGACGCACGGATGCACGCCATGACCGTAGGATCCTACGCAGTGCCGTAGGGGACCGCACCGCCACTTCCCAGCAAATTAGGGACACTGTTGCTCCTGGGGTATCGGCGAGGACCATTCGCAACCGTCTCCATGAAGCTCGGCTACGGTCCCGCACACCGTTAGGCCGTCTTCCGCTCACGCCCCAACATCGTGCAGCCCACCTCCAGTGGTGTCGCGACAGGCGTGAATGGAGGGACGAATGGAGACGTGTCGTCTTCAGCGATGAGAATCGCTTCTGCCTTGGTGCCAATGATGGTCGTATGCGTGTTTGGCGCCGTGCAGGTGAGCGCCACAATCAGGACTGCATACGACCGAGGCACACAGGGCCAACACCCGGCATCATGGTGTGGGGAGCGATCTCCTACACTGGCCGTACACCACTGGTGATCATCGAGGGGACACTGAATAGTGCACGGTACATCCAAACCGTCATCGAACCCATCGTTCTACCATTCCTAGACCGGCAAGGGAACTTGCTGTTCCAACAGGACAATGCACGTCCGCATGTATCCCGTGCCACCCAACGTGCTCTAGAAGGCCAGCAAGATCTCCGGATCTGTCCCCCATTGAGCATGTTTGGGACTGGATGAAGCGTCGTCTCACGCGGTGTGCACGTCCAGCACGAACGCTGGTCCAACTGAGGCGCCAGGTGGAAATGGCATGGCGAGCCGTTCCACAGGACTACATCCAGCATCTCTACGATCGTCTCCATGGGAGAATAGCAGCCTGCATTGCTGCGAAAGGTGGATATACACTGTACTAGTGCCGACATTGTGCATGCTCTGTTGCCTGTGTCTATGTGCCTGTGGTTCTGTCAGTGTGATCATGTGATGTATCTGACCCCAGGAATGTGTAAATAAAGTTTCCCCTTCCTGGGACAATGAATTCACGGTGTTCTTATTTCAATTTCCAGGAGTGTAGCATCTCTTCTTCTGAAACGAAGTTCTTCTCCTTTCCAAATGAAAAGCAAAATACAAGTAGACCGAAAGCTTTGATCTTGACACTGAAGTGGAATACAGCTGATGGAAAGCAGTGGACTCATGTAAACATTATCGCGTTTGTAGTCATCGTTTCACCAACAGTACTTTTTCGAAAGATATCCTGGCAACCCCGGATATGTACCAAGATTGCACATGACATGAAATTACCTTGGATGGAGGTTGCAACAGATGATATTGCTACAACATAAAAAATGAAGAAAGTGATAGACAGTCGGACAGCAGGAAAGAAGGATCTGCCGCACAGTTAGAGTAAAATTAAGGCTGTTTCATATTTCACTTTCATTGTTACCGTGTGTTCACCCAAACTCCACTTTAAGAAAAGGGAATAAGTTCCTCTTTTTAATGAAACTGAAATTGGGAATTACTTTTACTGTTATTGCTGTGTTTTTAGGTCTCATAGAACAACAATGCTGTTATGGTCGTTGGACCAGTGGTTCCTATATAACCATTCATTGCGATGTTCTCAATTACACGGAACCCAGTGATGTTTTTAAATGTGACAACGGTTTCCCCGATTAAAACCTACCTAAACGGAAAAAGGCGATAATGACAATGCCACCATTTCTATATAACATGCACTTTTGTGAAGTAGTAGAAACGTCTTATAACATATCGTCTGTACGTATTCGTGTGGAAAGAGCTCTGCACGGAATGGAAAGATAAAAAATTTTGAACATCAAAAAAGAAATTTGCTTTTTGGAAGGCCACCCCATTCTTTATGGTGGAAGACTGAAATACGACAACTACAGTTTTGCATTGTGGATGTTAATATAAATTAGGCTTGTAGATTCAGACACCATACCCAAGACATGCACTTGAATACAGTTGGCCTCTCGGTCTCTCGTCATAAAGTTTTCTGTCAGTGCTATTAGAGGCGCTAGTTGTCACAAACGTTTCATTCGCTCTATAAAAAAAGCTTTGAGATTTACGTCTTGTGCCAATTAAGTATATGAGAAATGGGGTGCTGAGTTTTATTGACTACTAGGCTGTGAAACTGAATGTTCCTTTCCTTCATATATTTAATAGAAAAAGTAACATGGCCCATTGTAATAGACACATTCCTTACGGCAACGTTACAGGTTCAAATGGTTCAAATGGCTCTGAGAACTATGAGACTTAACTACTGAGGTCATCAGTCCCCTAGCACCTAGAACTACTTAAAACTAACTAACCTAACGACATCACACACATCCATGCCCGAGGCATGATTCGAACCTGCGACAGTAGCGGTCTCTCGGTTCCAGACTGTAGCGCCTAGAACTGCTCGGCCACCTTCCGGCAAACGTTACTGGTTTTGTAGATGTAAATGTATTAAACATAAAACCAGAAAACCTTCGCGAATTTCAGCGATTTGAATCATTAATTAAAACTGTCCAATACATTTAAGAACATATTTATGACTGCATCTGTAAAATAACTAAAATCTGTGATGTACGGCGTCTTCAAAGACGTATAAACGATTTTGCATTACCTCGAAAATTTGCCGACCGGCATACGCAGCTTCACAGGCGAACACCACTACACAAAGCAGCTCAAACGGATATTCATCGTAAGTAACCTCTGGCCAAAATAATCAATAGCAAGACTGGTATGATTAAACACACTAACTGGATCACGTTTCCGGAGACTAAAGTTACTGATAACATAAACCTACTACCACAACCATCTCCGGAAGCGCGCGACTGCTACGGCGCAGGTTCGAACCCTGCCACGGGCATGGACGTGTGTGATGTACTTAGGTTAGGTTTAAGTAGTTCTAAGTTCTAGGGGACTGATGACCTCAGATGTTAAGTCCCATAGTGCTCAGAGCCATCTTAATCTTTTGAACCGCAACCATCTGCTACGCTATGACACAACTAGTGCATGCAGTGCACATTTAGATGATTCTTAACTTAGTACTAAGTACCGCTAAGTAGATGGCTATAGCCATTAACCCTAAAGTTTACTTAAGTTATCGTGCACTAACCCATTTAAAATGAGGCGGCGCTACATAATAGGTGTTAGTTAGTTAAGTGTGGGAAGTAGCTCCTCTCTTCCCACACAGGTTTTAGTGCGAGTCAATCAACTCTTAAAGTACATCCTTAATTAACAACCAGACAGTGGTGAGCGTAATACCACTGGTTGCCGCTGAGAGACATTTTGCTCTATGGCACCTTTTCATTAAGGTCCAGTCAAAATTAAATACGGCGATTGAACCACACTAACTGACATACACTGTGCGTATAGTAACTAACGGTTACAGGTTGACAAAATCTCGACCAAGGACGACAAGACTGAAATAGACGAAGCAAACGCAGCCAGACCAACGACAACATTAAATTTTCTAGCCACACGTATGTAATCACTTTCTCAAGAATTCTCACAACAGACAAATTAGGTGAAACAAATCGGGTCAACGAACCGACATATATTAAACATACGCTAAGGAATAAGAAGTCCATCAAGGGCAGCTTTCATCATAAACCTCGCTCAGACAAAAAACGGAGGCACACTCGACCGACCAACTGTTTAGCCGACGATCGAGTGATTATACCCACTGTGTTGCTGGTTTTTAAAATAACAACAAACCAAGCACTACGACGTTTCGGTGTATGACGTACACAATACCTCTTCTTCCATCCACAGCCTACCGTGCACAGAACTCGCAGCCACTGTAATAGAAAAATACTATCAAGCTTTAATAACAATGCTCGTAATTCAGTGGCGCCAGTCAACAGGTCACTGTGCGCAATAAGCAACAAATGCGACTAGCAAGTGGGCTTCCAGGCGGTTTGCAGACGACAATAAATGTACATGTCCGAAAAACCACTCATGTGACTGTGGAACCACTATCACCAAGCAAAACTCGATTCCCCAGACGTGGTATCACTGTGCTCCGGAAAACACAGTCACCCACACATTAACCGCTTTCGCCTAGAGGTTAGATGGTCCTTTACTACGTGGAAACAAGCTCTAAACAAGGCTGCCAACTTCGCCTGACGCATACGACTCACAGCTGTCCGCAACCACCAACGGGCCAATAGATATACAAGCATCCTCAGTCTTAGCATTGAACTGAGTTTTCTGCTTCCGACACCAGGAAACCAGTCAGCACGACATAGACAGACACCACACCTCACGTCAGAAATTGAATGCGAAACCACATTTCTCCACAAACGTGACAGTGCTATCGGCCGATGGACCGTTCTAATCTTTCGGCGACACTAGTAGAATTATACGCTGATAAGCAAAAATATTTGACCACTACCCACTATGATGTGGCGGGCACGTGACATGGTGACAAAAGTTCATAAGAGGAACAGACATAGACTGTTGGTCACCCTAGCTAAGATACGGGCAGCAAACAGGGAAATCTATTGACATTGACAAAGGGCAAATAATTGCTACGTACAGCCTGTGAAAATGGAGTAGCTGGTCGCATGTTCCATGCTCCTGTCATGAGAATCTACGGAAACTGGTAGAAGAATAGTGAAGTTACCACTAGGCGCTAAATGGTTGGAGGTACACGAGTCTTCACAGAACGTGTGGTAAGGTGGCTTGTCTGTTCTGTAAAATAGGACAGATGTGGCGTCTCTGCCGAAAGAGCACTATGCTAGTGCATGCACAAGTGCTTCGGAGCCAACTGTTGATTGTACACTGTTGAACATGGAGATCCACCGTAGACCAACCCTACGACTTAAGATGTTGACCCAACGATATCGTGAATTACGATTTCAGTGGGCACGGGACCATCGGCATTTGACCATCAATCAATGGAAATATGCGGGCTCTTCAGGTGAATTAGACCTTTTCTACACTAGGTCGATGTCCGTCTCCACAAACGCCGTCATCGCTGCGGCCCGGAACGTGCAAAAGAAATAGTTCAAATGGCTCTGAACACTATGGGACTTAACTTCTAATGTCATCAATCCCCAAGAACTTAGAACTACTTAAACCTAAGTAACCTAAGGACACACACACATCCATGCCCCAGGCAGGATTCGAACCTGCGACCGTAGCGGTCGCGTGGTTCCAGACTGTAGCGCCTAGCGTCGTTCGGTCACTCCGGCCGGCCGGAACGTGGAGCGCGCCACGGACTCGGGCTGGTGGGAGCGGTATTATGCTATGTGAGACGTTCTCCTGCGCTTGCATGGGACCTTTGGTACTAATCCAAGACACACTGACAGCTGCGAAACACCTACACCCGTTCATGCTTGATGTCTTCCCTGCCAGCAATGTCATCTTTATGCAGTATAACCGTGTCTCGGAGCCAGAATGGGGCTACAGTGGTTTGAGGTGAACTCGCGTCGTTGTCTCGGCAGCCAAATTCGACTGATGTAAACGCTCTGGAACCTATCGGGATCGCTGTCCGGCGCCATTACCGAGTATGCAAATCAGCGGTCCGTTATTTCCGCGAGTTATACGAGCTGTGCTACAAACCTTCCAACAAACCGTCGGATCCCTGATACGCAGAATCAGTGATGTATTCCAGAGACGAACCAATAACTTATTAAGCAGATGGTCGTAAGATTTTCGCTCGTCGGTGTTGGTGTGGGTGGTGAATGTTCTGTCGGACTTGTCCGAAGAAACGAGGACAGAAAGGAAATATTGACTTCCAGCCGCCCAGGACATTGTGGTAGTGCAAGGGCGACAGATGAAAATCTCTGCCGGATCGGAACTCGGACCTAGATGCTCCGCTTCTCTAGAACGGTTGCCCTAACAGCCTCGGACATGCGGCCACGTTTTCTGCCAGACCCAAGTTCCCAACTTCCCGCTCGACGCACCACAACAACCCCCCACCCATTAACCACCTGCTCGCAGATTTCTCATTACCGTAGGAGTTGAGATATTGGTTGATTATATGCACTGAGTCTTTTTTTTCAAACAGCCGTTGCTGCCATAGAGTGATGTGTGTTCTGTCGGACATGTCTGACAGGACAGGAAACACTCGCATCGACGCAGCTTGGACATATTCAGAAATCTACAAGTAGAGGGTTAGTGCGTGGGGGTCGCTGCAATGCGGCGAGTGGGAAATTGAGAGTTGGAGTTTGACGGAATGTGTTGCAGATGGCCGACGCGTTTAAGGCGATCGTTCTAGAGAAGCGGAGAATCCGGGCTCGAGTCCTAATCCTACACTTTCAAATCCCGCCATTGCGTTGCTTGAGCGACTAGAAGTCTCCACTTCCTACCTCTTTCCCATCCCGTTCCCTTGCCACTCATTTCACCCCAAATACTCTACTACAGGGGTAGCCGTCGTCGCCGCAGTCATTAAGCACACAGACTTATCCAAGTGCTCCCTGCCCATTGGAATAACTTCCGCCGCCCTGGCAGCCGTGTACCCGGAGCCATGGACGGAATCACACAGTATCAGTCGCAAGTGGAGTCCTGCCCATCGTGAGTGGACCAAGACACAACAGCTTAGTTCATGCATGAGTCACGGATTAGCCAGGAAGATGGTGTTTGTAGTCTGTTCCTATGAAAAATGTTTCAGCCTTCCAGGTATATCGGAAAGAAACAAACAGCCATTCTTTTCGTCAGGGCCACATCGTGGCAGAATCATGTACGCTTTACATGTATTTCCTGAAAGTACGGTAATGAATAAAGTCCATGGGAATGATATCCTATAGTGAAGTATTCGGGTTTTCCCGTGGTGCAATTGACGCCTGCTGAACCTTAAAACTGAGAATGATTAGTCCATGTGACGCAATCATCCTATCAGGGAAACGATGCCATACAAGACGACTTAGCGAGGAAGCATTAAAAGCCGAATGACTGGGGGAAGGTAAGATTTATGCAGTGAGTATACTGACATTGGCAACTGATATGGAAATGGTCAATAACTTAGAGCAAATGTACGGCAAGAGCACACTGTGGTATGGAGGCCGTAAGCGGTGTACAGTGTTATAAGAGTGAGCTACTATTGTATTTAAGTAAAACCATTATCTATTGAGCTCTACTGTCTTATATGGACGTTTGTGCCGTTGTATACAACAGAAAACGTGACCTGACCATAAGTGATAAATGAAGTAGTCACGGACACACATTTTTAACGAAAATAAGTAAGCATAGCACTGTATTCTAACACACAATAGAAGTTAAGCACTCATCAAAACCAAATCTAAAAGTTTATTAATGATTATATTTTTCAACTTATACGAAAATGCTACGCCATGGGGCTCTTTTCTCGTATCTGTAATCACTGAATTTAGACGAGTCAAGAGTAATTAGTCAAATGCCTCATTAAAGTAATGAGGCCATAACATAATTTGAGAATAAATCTCCGCATAGTATTGGAAACAGGTAGGCCTCCACTATCCTGTCTTGCAAAAAATGGTCTTACCATTAACCCAAAACGCAATGCATAGTTTTCAGAAATCATCAGCACTGCAGAACCGCATCCAGTGACTTACCCCTCCATCTGTAATATGATTCATCCGTAGAACGGGGTATTTATTATTAATTGGTTACTAAAGTAGCGTAGGACTGACCCATTTAACTATTCGTACTTAAGTTGAGCCATATAACTCAGACAAATGCTACATATAATTTGTAAAAGGTTCCCAAAACGGTGTAGAGTAATCACGAAGACGATATGGGACCTCAGTGTATAACATGCAGTGAAATTCAAGATAAGCAATTATATGCTTTCAAGATACGTCTTCCAGCAATTCAATATCCCTCATATAATTCAGGAGAGGATGACAGGTTTGAATCTACACCGAAATGGATTGAAAAGGTATTACTCGATAATGTACATCAACCTCTATTTTACGAAAAGGGAACAACTTTGAGCAAGGATACCATCTCGTGCTATAATTCAGTGCAAGTTACGTAAGCGGAATAACGGCCAGGTAATCGTGAAAATATTTAGAATACACGACTGAATCAACCTATATTTCGCTTATTTATCACCACAGGAAGTAACTGTAAAAATTTCATCACCCAGAACATTCATCATTGCATACCTCCAACTGCAGCATACCGAAGACAAGAATAGATAACACATCAGGCGAAATCAGGTAACAGAACAGAATGGCGCAAACCCATTACAACCACACAGCCACGTGTCTAGACACAAGCGAATGTTTCCCATTGGCTGAGGATGCCAGCAGACTAACAAATACAAAAGAATGCTTCAGTGGAGACACGAAGAGGCAACCTAAAGGACTGACTCTACTAATCGAAACTGAGCATTAAATAAACTTGCGAAACATATCAAAGCAAAAATATAGCAGTCAAAAATGAAAATCCAATTGAACAATTAACTTTCAACGTGAAGTGTTAACTATTTTAAAAACGGAGAAGAAGAAACTTTAGCCCTTGAAATTGGATTTTATCAGCAAATATTAAAATCTAAGTGTGTGCACTTAAAGTACGAACTAAGGTAGCACCTGTTCATCATATTCACTGGCAGCGTCCTTCAGCCCTGCTTTCCGCACAGAATCATACATTTCAAGCCCAGTAACAATATAAACTCCGTAAAAATGTTTCTTGCACATTTTTACAATCTCTCCATTACTGTACATTGCACTCACACAAACCGTCAACTGAAGATGGTTGTTTGAATAACTAGTTTGCATTTTTCCTATGTCTCCTTTTGTTTGCTACCAACTACAGCAGTTGTGTGAGTTACAACAAACACCTACACAGCATGATGGAGCAGAAGAGTCAGTGTCAATTTCAGGATTATCGAATAAAAAAACGCAGGGTGACATTTAAAAAAAGACCCACTGCTGTTCATATATTTGTAAGGAAAGAAATTACAAAGAATAGAATAATGTTGGCTAACGGCTCCTTGGCACCTAAGCAACGTTTTCTGATGCTATTTTTTTCTGGACAACCTATATGTACCATATTATACAAATTTTAATTACATTGAAATTGATACTCTATTGAACATTTGCTAATGTTACACCAGTCTGAAAGAACCTGCAGGTACCACGAAGATTTATGAAAATTATTTGCCAAAATATCATGTGGCGCAAAGTATGGCGAAGCTATTGACTTGTAGGGGTAACAATGCATACCACTTGTTTCAGGAACATGTATTCTGAGCGCAGTGTGCGCTTATTTGTAACTGTTACTATACGATGCGTGCTTTAATATGACATTTGTCAACAAAAAAAGGGTCGGGTATTCGAACAATTTAGTTGTGAGGAGAAAATATTTCCTAAGTGTTCAAGTGCTGACGGTAATACAGCTGACTGCCTTCAATAAATGAATTTTAAATAGCACGTCTCTGTCAGCTTAAATCGACTGAACCAGAACCTACACACCAAGTTGTAGCCACGCATGTAGAAACTGTTATTGCAGTTAATGCAAGGAGCAACGAGAAATAATATGGCAATTCTAACGATAAGTTTGTTTGCGCCCAGTCTTTCGGTTGGTTTTTAAGGTTTGAGTTGTATTCCATGGATACTGATTATTTTAATACAACATCAGTGCTTCTGTTTTTTTTACGTTTTGTTCTTGTCTCATCTTCCACACCCTTGTAGCGTTTCTCCGAATTGACAGACCTTGGTTCATATTCTGTCTTGTTAATAATATTCCGTATCTCTTTGTCATTTATTCGAAAACACGTGTTTTGTTGCGGATCAGTTCATGTCCTTTTAACATACCCGTGTTCCTCACACACTATTTATTGCATGCTATTACAGTTTCAAACGATTTATAACGTTCCTTAGTACCATAGTTCTCATATTATATTATGGAGTTATATCATAAAGGCCGACAGTATTCAGAGTTCTTTTCCCTCTATAGGCCTACACTATCATACACAGGCTGAGAGTTTATTTTGTTGAGGACTTCTGGTTTTATAATTTCTCTTCTGTCTTATATGTTTGGTTACATTATTCCAAATGTATTTTTTTGTTCATATGACGCACGAGTAGCCGGCCGCGGTGGTCTCGCGGTTCTAGGCGCGCAGTCCGGAACCGCGCGACTGCTACGGTCGCAGGTTCGAATCCTGCCTCGGGCATGGATGTGTGTGATGTCCTTAGGTTAGTTAAGGTTAAGTAGTTCTAAGTTCTAGGGTACTGATGACCACAGCTGTTAAGTCCCATAGTGCTCAGAGCCATTTGAACCATTTTGACGCACGAGTAACAGGACATGTCAATCACAATTACATAATGCAACCAAAAGAACATAATAATGAAATCAATTTAAAAGAATTAAAAAATACTAATTTATGTTGTGGAACTTCAGCTCTTACTTTGACCTAAATGTATGATTTCCATTTGTGATTTTCTGTTGTTTTTAACAGTTATTGGACTCTTTCACAACTCAATTGCGCTACTGGAGTCTGTTTTCTTTCTTCCTTTCTTTCAGTATTTCGTTTTCTGGGATCTCAATATTTATATTTTAAGACAGAGTATCTGTGTTCATGACGTTTCGTTACAGTATGAGCACCATATGGGATACTGATGTTTGTGCGGCATGACTCAACGTAGTTTGCAATGAAGGCATTTCTACCGTAGTTAGTAATATTATGTCAGTATCATATTTCGTTTAAGCGGTTTTTATTAACATCGTGACTTGGTACATGGCAATTGAGTAATCTGTGTTTGTTTGTCATACGTTTAATTTTACAGTCATCATATTCTTTTATCTCCCTTTTTATCTTTATTGCCAGTCCAAATGTATGGTTAAATAATGACATTTAATGTTGTATAACAGATTCGATTTCTAGTGTAAGCTTGATGATTTTTCAGTATGTACAGGGATAAGGATATGGTGCCAGTGAGGCGCCGAAACTGGTAGTTAAACAGATTTATTAAATAAAGTTACGGCTGTTAGTATCTGTTTTCTTCAAACACACAATGTTGCCAAAATTTTAGTGACATGGAAAATATTTAACGCACCTTAAGATAGGCAACAGTAACTTGAGTGGACGATGCTAGTTGGATTGCTATTTTTAAGGCGTTTCCACTCTGGGAAATGCAGTACCTAGGAAACTGATGTAAATTAAGACGAGGTTCGGAACAACGGTGTAACGTAAGAGATGCGGCATCCACAACCGCCTCGGTCTCTTTAGGGACAGGAGATTTATGGGAATCTAATAGTATGTCATTATTCTGTACTCGTCCTGCACTGTCCGATATATGATAGTGCCAGGGCCATCGCGATTATAATTGATGTATCTCAAACAATTGTAGTAAGTTATTTATGGGACGTGCAGCAGCCTGTAATGTTATTTAAGGAATATGCTGCCATTTCAGTTTAGTGATCAATTGTTTATTTTACATACTGGAACTGATATGGAAGTACTCTCTTTTCATTCTCAGTAATTTCGCACAGTGTGCAGTTGTTTAAATTGCTGCGTTTATGTGAGAGAAATATCTACACCTTGTTAAAAATTTGGTATTATTTAACTTTTATAGCGGCACTCGTACCGACTGAATATTTTTAATGCTGTCAGAAGCGAATTATTTTCATACTAAGAACTTAAATTTTCCACGACATTTTTATTTTAAGACCCTTATTGCGGTGGCTCACCTTACACAAACTGTAAGATTTGTATTATTCTTGTACTTCAACGCTAGGGACTGAATAATATTTAATTATATTCACTCCTCATTTTTAAGGTAAGCAGCCACCACATTGGGGCAAGCATTAAAGTCTAATGAAGTCTCTTTTCTTCGAATATCGGCCTTTACCAATGCGAGAAGTGGTATTATTCCATATATTAGTGCAATGGATTTAATTTACAGCGTGGAGCACCACGTACGTGGAATAAGCGACAGCAACAGAATTTCTGAAATAAGTATCTTCCTTGTAGTGCAGAGTAGAGTCGTTGTCACACAAGGCTTGACATTCAGCGTGCAATGCACGGACATGATCTCCACCATGATACTGAACACTCAGAAACGGCTCGGCTTGTGCATAAGCTAGGTGTGCCTGAATGTGACATTAGCGACTGGAGCTCCCTCCAGTGTCAGTAGTCAGCTGTTTCTGGCTCCCAAATCAAACAGTTTATTTACGGAAGAGGATGAAAGAATCCTATATTAACTATATTAAAACGCACATTTCCTCCCTTTTCCTACAGCTAATCACGTTGTTATGTCAGTAATATGCATATTTATGTGATCATAATATCAATAGTCGAAAATCGAAAAGCGAAGTACAGGTTTTTAATATTAATTATACAAGGAGGCCATGAATCTTACACAGTTCTAAAGGTACTTTACTATAGTGTACACCAAACAAAATTCATGTGTGTAAGTAGCCGTTAACCCAGGTAAAAGGAAGCAGAGATACACACATGTCAAAAGTTTTCCTCTGTCTCTCACCCTACTACCAATTTCTACCCCGCGTCCCGATCAGATGCTATTTTACGAGTGATACTCGAAAGTAACGTTTCGTGAAAGTGCATTGTAGGGACGTCCTTGTTTAAATATTGCAGATGGTTCATTTCCTTCATTTGCAGTAACATACACATAATGGGCAGCTGCAGTGCCACAACTGCTAGATGGAAATGGAAATGCCGTGTGGCTAGGGCCTCCCGTCGGGTAGACCGTTCGCCTGGTGCCAGTCTTTCGAGTTGACGCCACTTCGGCGACGTGCGTGTCGATGAGGATGAAATGACGAGGATAAGGACAACACAACACCCAGTCCCTGAACAGTGAAAATCTCCTACCCAGCCGGGGACTCGAACCCGGGCCGTTAGGTATAACATTCCGTCGTGCTGACCATTCAGCTACCAGGGGTGGACACAAGTGCTAGATGGTTCACATTGTCAGCAGTGCAAAACGAAACGTCGTAGCAACGAAGCCTTCGGGGGCAACACTGACAGTACATAACATTGCTTTTTGCGTCGTTTTTTCGCCTGAACTAACTTCAGGTTCATTTGTCGCTGTTAACGCAAAATTTGAAGTAAATCCTGGTTTCAAATTTCTTTATTTTTTCCTTATTATACGGAAATGACTACGCAACAAATTGAAGGATCACTTTCTCGAAACTGCATAATTTTCTCCGATTGCAACTCTTAAGTTTGAAATTTGGCTCAAAGGTGCCTAAATCCTTCCTCTGTAGTTGTGAGAAGCGTTGCGCTCTGCAACTTCACCCTCCGGTTTCGTGACGCTTCAAACTGCAAGGTGTCGACACATGTGAAAGAAAAGCCAAAGCTCATAAGTTCATGTGAGCTGTAAGGTGGATTAATGATGTCACATTGGCACAAAAATTAATCAAAATTCTGCTCAGTGCGGCAGTAGACGTGTCACACGATGAGAAGATCGTCACACCCCCATTTCACAACTTCTTATGATGCCTCTGTGATAGAGATCAGAACCGCGACACCCAGCGATTAAATCACGCGGTTTTTGTATAGTTGGCCGAGAAAAACTTCTGTGTCTTATCAGTAAGGACATCAGCTTGTATGTGTTACATTAGAGATTATGTGATATATATATATTTACAATGGTCTTCCACTTAAGAAATTATTTGATGATTCTCACTTTCTAGTCAAACTGTAAGAACATTCATAGCTGATCGCTTTACTGTTCACTTGCCGGCCGCTGTGGTCTCGCGGTTCTAGGCGCGCAATCCGGAACCGCGCGACTGCTACGGTCGCAGGTTCGAATCCTGCCTCGGGCATGGATGTGCGTGATGTCCTTAGGTTAGCCAGGTTTAAGTAGTTACAAGTTCTAGGGGACTGATGACCACAGCTGTTAAGTCCCATAGTGCTCAGAGCCACTGTTCACTAACAGAATCTGTAAAATGCATGAAAGACAAGATATGAAACAAGAAGGTGCTAAATATGTTACTGAAAGCAGTGCAAGCTGTTTCGTAGATAAAGCCAACTGAACTCGCTCAATATTGAGAGAATGCACTTTTGTTTACTTAATATCGAATATTACATAACAGCTTCTGTGAAATTAATAAGTAAGTCTCAGAACCTTCTAGAAAACACGAAGGTCCATAAAAAGATTTAGAGGATTTTAGCAATCCACGAACCAACTACACACCGCACAAATGTCTATTCATTCGAGCCCTCCTTTGGGCACGACTGTGTGTGTTTGTTCTTAGGGTAATTTAGGTTAAGTAGTGTGTAAACTTATGGACTGATGACCTTAGCAATTAAGTCCCATAAGATTTCACACACATTTGAACATTTTATAACGAGTCGTACCAAGTCAACGCGTTTTCCATCGACGTCCAATGTGCCGATGCCGCGAAACAGGGTGCTTTCGTATTGTAAGACGCAAGTTATTCCGTAATACTAAAATTCTTTACCTACTAATACAGCTTTTCTCGTCAATTTACGTTGATGGAAAAATATCTCAACGTCAAGAAGTAATTAATAAAGAATAATTAAATTTCGGTAATACATTTCTATAGGTAACATATGCAAGTAACTAACATTGCAAGTTAACAGAATGCCGTCCGGTGTGGCCAAGCGGTTCTAGGCGCTTCAGTCCGGAACCGCGCGACCGCTACGGTCGCAGGTTCGAATCCTGCCTTGGGCATGGATGTTTGTGATGTCCTTAGGTTACTTAGGTTTAAGTAGTTCTAAGTTCTAGGGGACTGATGACAGCAACAGTTAAGTCCCATAGTGCTCAGAGCCATTTAACAGAATAACTTAAGTGCGAGAAAAGTTACTGCAGATGTGAAATGCTGGTACAGTAACAACCGGTGTAGCTTCAAGAATGCTGAATGCAAGCTCGCAAATGTGCATACACTGAGCTGTATAGGTGCTGGATGTCAATTTGTGGGATAAAGTTTCATGTCTGTTGCACTTCTTCGCTCAATGCAGGGACGAGTAATTTTTTGTTTTTTTTGTGAATGACGCTGGTGTTGTCTGATGATGCCCAATGTGTGCTCAATCTGGTGATCATGCAGGCCAAGACAACATGTCGACACAGCGGTGGGTAGGCGAGTGTTGTCCAGTGGGAAAGCATCCCATGGAGTGGCAGCACACATGGTCCAGTCACGTCCCAACTGGAGTGAAGGTTCGTGGGATAATCACAAGAGTGCTCCTGCTGTCTTACGGAATCGTACCCGAGACCATGTTCCAGGTATAAGTCCATTGTGTCTAGACCGCAGACAGGTTTGTTACAGGGGTTCACCTGGTCTCCTTCTAATCAATACACGGCCTTCACTAGCACAGAAGCGGAACCGGCTTTCATCAGAGAAGGCAACAGACCCCCCCCCCCCCCGCCTTTCTGTCCAAGGAGATCTGGCTAGACACCACTGAAGTCACGAGAGGTGGTGGTTTAGGGTCAGTGGGACACCCGCGACAAGGCATCGGGCTCGGAGTTGTCCTTGAAGTAACCGATTTGAAACAGTTCATTGTGTCACTGTGGCGACGGTGTGGTCAGGCGGTGTACTTGGCGCTGGCTTGGTCGGGGACCGTACTGCGGGTAATAGACTGCCCAGCCTGGAAAAGGATGCGTATCAGAATGCAAGAGAAGTATATGGCTTTTTGCGTTCAGCTATAGAGAAGCACTTCCAGCCGACTAAAGGGATAGTTTATTTTTCACGTTTCATGGACCATATCCAGTGTATCTACACAGGACTGGGAAACAGCCAGGAGCAGCCTGTGTGCTTGTGGACCAGAGGTAGGCACCCCGGAACACATAGTCTTCGCTTGTCCAGCTTATGCGGTTGGACGTCTCGAGACTGTATTGAAAAGAGAGGGCTTGAATATGCTGTATGTGATATAGGTGGCGTTCTTCCGTAACATTCAGTCTAAATCCATCTACCTTGAAGATATCAGACATGCCTTATATTGCTCTGCATCTTACGAAAGACTCCACAAGGTGCGTTTTTCACACTACGGCGTCAGACGCTCGGCACGCTCAAGTCTGACATTGGAATGCACTGTCCGTGTGACGACGGCTTCAGCTTAAAATAGCAAAAATCTTCTTCAAAGATAGATAACCCCATTTCAACATCTCCTCTTCTGCTTTTGTTCTCACAACAGATGGCATACTCAGTGCTGTGGTCGTCACTTACTGTTCTACGGCAGTTACCAAAACCGCAGGTGTGGTACATGTAGCAGCAGACGTTCTTCTAGGGTGCCAACGCTATGGATCAGATGCTCCGGGCACCCCGCTGCGCCAGCCTTCGCTTCTGACGGTCCGTCCGTGTTGGACGGGCGGAGTGCTGAGATCAGTAAACAGCTAACAGCCGGCCGTAAATGGAGTGGAGTGTTCGGGGGAGAGGGGTGGGGGTGGCAAGAAGCGGCAGAGACCGGAGCGGAGGAGCCTAGAGCAGAGCAGCGGCCTCTAATTGTGTGGGCAGACCGGCCCGCTCTGCTATTACATTAAAAACGGCAGCCCATTAATTAAGGCCTGCCAGGCTGCGTGCAGCCGGCGCTACGGTGCCGCTGCCGGTGCCACGGGCCGGCAGCCATCGCTGCTGCCGCAAAATAAACTGAGGCGGGGAGCACTTGCAAACAACGACGACGCCGCCGCCGCCGCCGCTACCGCCACCATCCCGCGTCTCGAATTTCACTCCCGTCTCAGACACCGCTACCAGCTTCCCCTCGCTGCAGGCGTCGTGTAATCACGGCCGTGGAAAGTGGCAGAGGTGGAAATTCGGTGTCACTCTGGAGGAAAACCGGAGATCTTCAGTATTTTTCTGACGTATCTGACTTCTTGAGTTCTTTATAAAAACGATCTCGTGTTCACACCTTTTTTTTAATCATAAATTTAAATAAGACCTCTCTTCAGTCACAGTTGAGTGCAAGTCCACCGAGAAAACATTAGTCACTCTTTAGAAGGGGCACCCTGAATTCTGTCAAACGCTGTACATGCCGAGGAGTAGATGGGCTGATAAGAAATGAGACTGTTTTTACATGATCAGCGAATAAAAGAACATGTGTATGGTATCGCGTATCGGTACAACGCCACGTACGTCCCTACATTGGTATGGGATTTGCAAGTTCCCCTTCGACACCTCAATCGGTCTCGTGGGGTCCGGCGGACCCAGTGGAGCACGCCTGCTGAGCCACACCTCTGCCACCACAATACAGAACGGCCAGTGGCAGCCGTTCACCCCACCCGCTGTTAGAGTCACTACGCCACGATACCTTCATTCGTGCTTCTTCCTTGTGATACTGATAACAGGATTCTATTTCCTGTTGCATCACTTGCAATGAGTCTTCGTACATTTGGAGAAACACAGGTTAAGTGAATCTTCTGTTTGCTGTATTACTTGTTCACTTATAATTTCGGCTCCTGTTCAGCTTTCCTACGACAGCAATTTCCGCACCACTCTATAACCTACCTCTCCTGCCGTTCTGTATGAAGTCGTACACAGCAATGTGGAAACCGTGACAAGGAAAAGGGACATAAAGATGGGGTAGGACGCGTTTTAAGACAAAAACTAATAACATCTCAGATAGCAGAGGCTGCCGTTGAGGGCTTGGGATGACAGGGAATGGAATATACCAAAAAGAAGTAAGGGATGTTGTGTGAAAGTGTTGTTCTGTCATAACGAACTTGCTATAAGAGAGTGACAGGTCAAGTCAAATCATGCATCAGACTTATGACAGGAAAAGTAGTGATGATCTACAATCAGTTCAGAATGTTCAAATGTATGTGAAATCTTATGGAACTTAACTGCAACGGTCATCAGTCACTAAGCTTACACACTGCGTAACTTGAATTATCCTATGGACAAACACACACATCCATGACCGAAGGAGGACTCGAACCTCTGCCGGGACCAGTCGTACAATCAGTACTCGCCCTCATAACTGTGACGTAAGACATAGCACTGGACTGACGTCTACTAATCAACTGGTTCAATGTAATTAGTGAATTAAACTGTGTAGACATGAGGACGTCACATCGTAACAGCTAGGAGCTACCATGTTTGGAATCGTCCGTAATCACACTGTGAATGAGACTGCCAGATATGTGCATGAATGTGGACCAGTCAACGTGTGTACAAGGAATGGTGAAACACTCTTAACTATGAAATACGGTGTAAGAAAAATGGTAGTAATGAAGTTCTGTCAGCCACGGAATTCAGTTTCAGACGAGTGTTACTCCTCAGTGACAACTGGTCTCAAGCACAACAGTAATTTCTGCCGTCTGTCAATGCAAATCTATATCGACTTGCTTACTGGCTACCATTGCGAAAACAACTGGTGTAATGGACATTTGCAGTCGAAGATCTACAAAATCGGAATATAAAGCTGAACGTTCTCATTGGACCAAAAAATACATATTGTAAGCTGAACAGTAGCTAATTGGAGATTTAGCCGGCCGGAGTGGCCGTGCGGTTCTAGGCGCTAAATTCTGGAGCCGAGCGACCGCTACGGTAGCAGGTTCGAACCCTGCCTCGGGCATGAATGTTTGTGATGTTCTTCAGTTAGTTAGGTTCAATTAGTTCTAAGTTCTAGGCGACTGCTGACCTCAGAAGTCGCATAGTGCTCAGAGCCATTTGAACCATTTTTTAATTGGAGATGTGTCATTTGGTCCGATAGGTTGCGATTATCTTTTCAAGAGAGACAAGGCGTCGAGGTCAAGGGGATCGCACGAGCTTAAATAAAAACTGTTTTATTTTCCAGATTAGCTACAATCTCCAGCTGTTTCTCTAAACATCACTTAGGCATTCGTCGCAGCATGACACAAAATTTCCAATACTCTTTCAAAAAAGGCAGCCGCTTGTGGTTTCCACCAGTTTATTATGCATGTCTGTAGCACTGTGTTTGTGCCAAAGTTCTGCCCTCACAGCCAACCGTTCATGTTAGCAAAGAATTGAAAATCAGAGGGAACCAAGTAATGGATCAATGGTGGATGATCGAAAGCTTCCCACCGATAACGATGCAAGAGCGTCTTTAGAACAGCTGCAGCGTGGGGTAGAACATTGTAATGAAGGGCAGTTCCCGGTGACAGTATTTCTCTTCGCTTGTTCTTAGTTGTCTTTAGTTGACGGTTTTCTCGAATCGTCTGATCCACTCGATGAACTAAATCATCAGCTGATATTCGCTTTCTTCCCTGACCGCTGGGACCATGAGTGTCTGTATGTCTTGCTTCAAAGTTCTGGCGCCATTGCATCACCCTGCTGGCAAAGACACTATGTGATCAAAAGTACACGGACACCTCCAGAACATACGTTTCTCATATTAAGTGCATTGTGCTGCCACCTGCAGCCTGACAGTCTATATCGGCGATCTCAGCAGTCATTAGACATCGTGAAGGAGAAGAATGGGGCGCTCCGCGGAAGTGGAATCTCGGAGGGACGCATATGGCACAAGTGCGTACAGGCCGACCTCCTCTGTTGACTGACGGAGACTGCCAACAGTTGAAGAGGGTCTAATGTGTAATAGGCAAACATCGATCCAGACCATCACACAGGAATTCCAAACTGCATCAGGCTCCACTGCAAGTACTATGACAGTTGGGCGGGAGGTGAGAAAACTTGCATTTCATGGTCGAGCGACTGCTCATAAGCCACACATCACGCCGGTAAATGTCAAACGACGCCTCGCTTGGTATAAAGAGCGTTAACATTGGACGATTGAAGAGCGGAATAACGTTGTGAGAAGTGACGAATGACGGTACACAATCTGGCTATCCGATGGCAGGGTGTGGATATGGCGAATGCCCGGTGAACGCCATCGGCCAGCGTGTGTAGTGCCCACAGCAAAATTCGGTGGCGGTAGTGTTATGGTGTGGTCGTGTCTTTGATAGAGGGGACTTGCATTCCTTGTTGTTTTGTGTGGCACTATCACAGCACAGACCTATATTGATGTTGTAAGGCACCTTCTTGCTTCCCACTGTTGAAGAGCAATTCGGGGATGGCTGTTGCATCTTCAACACGATCGAGCACCTGTTCATAATGCCCACTCTGTGGCGGAGTGGTTGCACGACAATAACATTCGTGTAATGGACTGGGCTGCACAGAGTCCTGACATGAATCCTGCAGAACACCTTTGTTATGTTTTGGAGCTCCGATTTCGTTCCGGGCGTCACCGACCGATATTCATACCTCTCCTCAGTACAGCACTCCGTGACGAATGCGTTGCCATTCTCCAGGAAACCTTCCAGCACCTGTTTGAACGTATGCCTGTGAGAGTGGATGCTGTCATCAAGGCTAAGAGAGGGCCAACACGATACTCAATTCCAGAATTACCGATGGAGTGCGCCATGAACTTGCAAGTCATTTTCAGCCAGGGATGTGGATACTTTTGATTACATAGTGTACGTTCTGCGCTCTGCATGAAATTTGGCGAAACCACTCAATGTGAAGAAATCGAATGGTAGAAAGCATTTGACAGATGGCGGGAGAGTGCTCACTCTGCGCTCAGAACTGAAAACTGAGACGTGACATGGCCGAAAGGCACACAAGAGTCAATATGCAACGACTTTGTGTATAGCTTCATCGAATTTTCGCTGTGGTTTTAATTTCTCGACCTATCTGATCTTGAAAAAAACTGTCCTCATAGTTCCGTGTTATGTTGGAGTGATTTTCATAGCATGACTCGGGATCAGCAATTCAGCTTACCGTGTCCACGAAATGGTCACTGCATTCTCCGTGATAATATGTTGCTTTTTCTTCTACATCGTCGTGAAGAGTGTGATATTGACACATCTTCCAAGCTGAAAATAATAATGTTCACAGGGCTACAGGCTAACGGTCCCTAGTCTGACAAACACTCAAATACTCTTCCGTTCTTAACCACGAGGAAAAACTCTGGAACTCTTTAACAGGCGATGAAATGTAGCTATCAGCATCCCACGTTTGTTAACCGTATAGAATCTACACAGCAATGACCGGTTTCAGCTGGATGTATCCTACCTAGACCAGCTTGAGGACTGTCTTTTTAGCCTATTTACGCCATTCCTGTCTTTAATCTGTTAGCGTGATGTATCCTGGGTGTGAGTTATTTTTTGATCGTTATGCCCGTCCAAAGAAACTGGCACAGCTGCCTATAATAGTGTAGAGCCCCGCGAGCAAGCAGAAGTGCCACAACACTACGTGGCATGGACTCGACTGATGTCTGAAGTACTGCTGGAGGGAATTTACACAACGGATCCTGCACGGCTGTCCATAAATCCGTAAGAGTACGAGGGTGTGGAGACCTCTCAGGCAAGGCATCCCAGATATGTCCAGTAATGTTCTTATTCGGGAAGTTTGGTAGCCAGCGAAAGTGTTTAAAATTAGAAGAGAGTTCTTAGAGCCAATCTGTAGTAATTCTGGACGTGTGGTGTGTCGGATTGTCCTGCTGGAATTGCCCACTTCCGTCGGAGTGCACAATGGACATGAATGGATGCAGGTGATCAACAATTGTTCAAATGGCTCTGAGCAATATGGGACTTAATTGCTGAGGTCATCAGTCCCCTAGAACTTAGAACTACTTAAACCGAACTAACCTAAGGACATCACACACATCCATGCCCGAGGCAGGATTAGAACCTGCGACCGTAGCGGTCGCGCGGTGCTATACTGTAGCGCCTAGAACCGCTCGGCCACTCCGGCCGGCGCAGGTGATCAGGCAGGACGCTTACGTACACTCTTTGACATAAAACTTGACCGGCGGCCGGCCGCTTCAGAGGCTAAATCCGCGCCGATCGCGACATGGGACAAAGAAACTGGCCAACTCGCTAATTCTCTAAGTCCGGTTATCTGCACAATCTGGCAACACTGTAGACTGCGGCACTTCCTGGAGGAAAACTTGTCCCAAGATAGAGAGACTCTAGGCTGATTACGCCTGTGGTCTAGCGGTAGCGTGCGTTGTTTCTGTTCATAATGTCAGTGGATCGAGAGCAGCTGGCATAAAATATTTTTATAGCCTCTTCTGTCTGAATGCTGAAGACGTGAATGTAATGGTAGCGCAGATTCAATCTATTTCGCTTTGTGACACACCGATATCAAAATTTTATCTAGTAACGATTTTGCGGCAGATTTCCTGCAGACTGTCCTCCTCTGGACGCCGTATGCGGCAAAGCTCCGGGATCCATTTGCTGGCTACTGGCAGCGGCCGTGGCGACAGCAGCGGCGCTGCACTCCCCCGTTCTTTATCGAAAGCGCCTGCTACCGCTCATCGCTTTTGATGATTTGAAACGCTTTATTATTAAATGTTGCTCCACAGAAAATTTCTACAATTTCCATTCACGCTCAAAAGCAACGGAGACAGACGCCCTGATTAGTAGGCGGGTAATCGGCAAGAGCTGAGTATGGCCCGAAATTAATTTTATAGACTGGGACGAAATTAAACCACCTCACTACATTCGATGAATTTATAAATGCTTCATACCTCGTTTCTTTTCCTTTCAAACTTAATTATTTGTGCAACTTTTGGTCAATGATTGGATGTTTTCGTCAAGCCAGAGTGAGCGTCTGTGGTGTAAAATGTATTACAGTTCTTGTTTGATTCCTTATGGTAAGTCTATGCGATAAACTGTGTGAATACCTTGCAATGCATGCTCTGTAGCAGTGCAGGCACACTGCACATTTGGAGTTCCATGTATGGGTTCATGAAGTATTTATTGTTGATCGGAAGTGATAGTTAAGGTCATCAGATTTAATCCAGATAAATTTGTCGTTTTGAAGGTTTCAGAGAACGGAAAGGAATTGCTAACGCCGGTGTTAGCAAACGTCTACAGTTAAATGCTATTGCAAAAATTTAGAAGATGTGAACTATATTAATGAACATGTGCACTTCATAAACAACCTTCTGACATGTTAGACCTATATGACGAACAAAGCTCAAATTTATATCGTTGACAGTCGGTTTGAATCTTTTCAGGACCTATTTTACAGTGAAGCACCTTGGAATTTGCAAAGCAGAAATCCATGATATTAACTTAATTTACTAAGTCGAAATCGGACGAAGATTGATGTTTAAAGGCATTCTTCAGATTTCGCATAAGAAATGTTTACTAGCAGTTTGCAACTCCATTAATTAAAATGGAAAATAAAATGTTTTAGTCAGCGGCTTCTACCGTGATTCGAACTTATAGTACAAGCACTGCAACGCACAAGGGAACCTCTGAGCTAACGACACACTGGCGGCCAGAGGCGGACTATAGTCACTGCGATGTTGCCTGAGCCTCAAAACGCAACCTTAAACACAGAAACAGAGGAGGTGGAGATTACTGTTTTAACGTCCCGTCGACAACGATGTCATTAGAGACGGATCACAAGCTCGGATTAGGGAAGGATGGGGAAGGAAATCGGCCGTGCCCTTCCTAAGGAACCATCCCGGCATTTGCCTGAAGCGATTTAGGGAAATCATTGAAAACCTAAATCAGGATGGCCGGGCGCGGGATTGCACCGTCGTCCTCCCGAATGCACACACAAACAGGTGTTACTTATGTAAAGAACGCCGTTCTTGAAGTCCAGAAATTAAATATACTTTCTAATTGTGTCATCTTGCAGCGGATTATATCGTACGAGTCTTCGATGTGGAAAACGAATGTTAAGTGAATTTAGCGAGGTAACGCCGACCTACACCCGGAAGTAAATGCACTATCAGAGTGTTGACAAATACTTGCTACGACGATGCCATTTCTCGGCTCTCTGACGAGGCAGCTCTTCAGCGAAATGCTTGCCGTGATTCTCCGATACGGTTCTTCAGAGTGGAGACGCGCGCGCACGTTTGGTTTTTATGCGGCGTTCTCCCCTGGTGGTTTCTGACGTCGCCTTGTGGGCTATGTATACATATGAGACATTCAATTATCATTAATCCAGAATGATACAAGTTTCAGCTTCCGGCGTGGAAGAAGGCTGTTGACGCCGACATTATATCATTTCAACGTAGGGAAAGCAAAACGGATCATTCAATGTTTCTCATTCAACATAAAGCATGTGAGATAAATTTCCGTAACGTTCATAATCATCTAAAAATACAAACGAAGTAAAAATACACCGGAATCTTATTCGAATTGAATATAATGTAAGATACCAAACGCTTTGCACCTCGATGTCGAATTTGTCCACTTGCAATCGTTTGCAGCATGCACATAGATTGTCATGATTACCACGAGAATGAAGAAATATGTTGGTAAGGATGGAAGCAAGAAGAGACGCAGTCAACAAATACTCTATTCCTCATGGCATTCATTTCATTTGACACGTAAGAAGAGGTAAAGCGGGAATTTACTTTCGTTAACACGAAAGATATGCCGCACATATTGATAACGAGGAAGTCTGCGTCTTCATACGTTTCCTCCTTGAAATCTGTATGCTCTATTATATACTAAGTAGCCCGATCATTGTTTCAGTAATGTTACCCTCTTGTTTGACCCCGTAACGATGAACAGATTCCAAATGCATGTCTCTGCGTGAAAGTAGCTGTTCGAACCCTTCCTGGGTTGTTTTTTGTGTTTTATTGCTTGGAATTCCTGAAGCAGACCACTGTGCCTTCCCCCCTCGTGGGTTAGGTCTCAAAACTAAACCGCTTTGTATCCAATGGCATAATTTATTCATACAGCATCAGCATAAGACTCTTGCGAGTGAGAGAATGACAATAACAATCGTAACAAGAACAAGCAAATAATGAATGATGTTTATTCCAACGCAGAAAGAGAATGGCTTTAAATATAAAAATCTATATCTATATCCATATCTATTGATCTTTGAGTTGGCACAATGAAAATATATTCTTAGCATTTAGTTACTGAATTTAGTTCTGGATGTTTGCAGAGAAAAGGAAAAGTCGGTACTTCTCGCTAGTGTAATATAATGTGAACCAGCAACTACCCTTACCTTAGAACACGACTCAAGCAGGTCCTCAAGTAGGCACTGCTGCACTCTGTTCCCTGACATTGCTCTGATGACGGTTAATGCAGATAGTTCCGATTATGAAATACAAAACGTATTGCAGGTTAGTTCCTAGGATAGTAACATTAAATTTGCGTTGTAGACGGCACATGAACGTGCCGACTATCCATATTACTCATCAATATAAAAAGACAATATTTTGGGAATTTAACAGGATTACTCAAAATGAATTCTGAAATTGGGTGACTGACCGCACAGGTGCTAAACGTCGTCAAGAGTATACGATGTCCTAATCGCATTAGGAATATGAAGATCGTCTTCGACAGCTCGCAACTTTCACATTGCTATCCCCACCCTACTCCAGACAGCTCTCGGTGGAGTTGCACTACGTTGCCGATGTTATGGAAGGCCTTCAAACCGACAACAGACCACATATTGAAAAATACAAGCGAATTCTCTTGCAGCGTAAGCTTATTGTAACTAATCTAAAAATTATTGGAGAGGAACATTGTCCTATTCAAAAAAGTAAAATGTTACACACTGTTGACGTCAAACGGACATTATCTATGTCCTGTCTTGTGTCCTACTCATCTATAATATCAAGTGTACTATGAAAATGATTATATATAATGGATTATAAGGTAATGCATTGATACCAGATGGTGGGGGCCGGCCGATGTGGCCGTGCGGTTCTAGGCGCTTCAGTCTGGAACCGCGTGACCGCTACGGTCGCAGGTTCGAATCCTGTCTCGGGCATGGATGTGTGTGATGTCCTTAGGTTAGTTAGGTTTAAGTAGTTCTAAGTTCTAGGGGACTGATGACCTTAGAAGTTAAGTCCCATGGTGCTCAAAGCCATTTGAACTATTTAACACAAAATGACATTAAAAATTTAAGTTATTCACGAGCAGCTAGTTGAGAATATGTATGAACATTAAATGACACGACGAACCGTCATGTTCTGCATATGGATTCAAACCCAGCTCATGCAGACTAAGCAAAGATTTCGTGACTGACGGAAACTAACAGTCATTCCTGATTAGGCATACAGAGAGTGATACACCTCGATTTTAGACAGTATCAGTTAGCAAATATCAACTTTAAATTGCATAACGCTAACATTTTTAACAGACGCGAATTCCTACCCAGCATCTATTGTCCCTGTTAACGAACTACGAGAGATGTTAAATATTGCTTCTTCACAAGTAACTTACTTGAAATGCCGTGAGGTAAAGCTGTGTGTTGGACACGGATTCGAACCCGGAACCTAATCGGATTGCTATCGAAGCACAGTCAAATGTGACATATCGGAATTTCGCGGCAGTAACTAGATGTTATAACTGAAATGACGAGACGAAAAATTAATTTTTTCCTTCCCAGGACTCCAACCCGGCACCTATCGCTGTTATATTCTAGAGAAAACTAACGTTAAATATGGGTTTGTTGCACCAGCAGTGACATGTGAGCATGTTTGAACTGAAATAATATGACGAAGAGTTCAGCGCTCACTGGGAATAGAGCCCCACACATATCGTTGTTGACTACACACAAAGAGACGTCAGCTACCGAATTTTTCTCCACCAGCTGCTCAGAATAGCATCTTGAACTTACAGTCATCTCGCAAATAGTTCTGTGTCTCACTGGGAGTTAAAAACGTCAGATATCGTTAGTGTGACAGCGAATGAAAATACATTAAAAATCAAAATTATTATCCACCAGCAGACAGGTGTTCTCATGCTAGAGCTTGATAATACATAATTAAATCTTTAGTGCCGGGCCAGGATTCGATCCCATTCACGCATAATATGTGAAGGTGTTGAGGAATCTGCAGTTTTGAACAAACAACAAATTGTAGCCGAGCTGTATTGCTACGAAGGGATCAAATTCCGCGTTAAGGGCGGTCTGAGTTGCATTCCCAGTTCAGAACCAATTTTATCGACATACAGAAGCTCAAATAAAAGATGGAATAAGTGTCCTGTGACCATACATAGCGTTTGTGTCGTCACTTGAAATAAATAACTAGTATAAGAAAGGTTACTGGTGGTAGAGTTTCTACATGTCGCCACTCCAGACTTTATTGTGGTTCAACCTACCGTCTACTTGGTAAAGAAGGAATATCATCTTTAATGTGAATTTTCTGACCATGCAGCCATTATATCTCCTTCACTTGGTGTAGCCAGGAGAGAATGGAATCTGTCTCTCCCTATCTAAAATCATTGACAGAAGTGGGAATCGAACCCAGACCATAGGTATAACAACCTACCATCCGTCCAACAGACCACGAAATCCTCTTCTCTGCGAGTCATTTTTCTATCGTAACGCAGTTGTGCCACACTGGATGAGAATTCTGACACACAGGCTCCCTGTAGTAATTTGCAGCATGTTCAGTAAATTCATTTACTTGGTTGACCGAATCACCATGAACTAGCTGCCTCGGCTACCCAGTGCATACATTCGACTATTTTGTAATCACAGAAATAAAATCACGTTACTGCCACCTACACACAACTGCCAACATTGTAGGATGCAGAAGTTTAAATAAGAAGTGTTCCTTTTCACTTGAGCTATTCTATTGCGCTATCTGTTACTAGAAAACGTCGTTCAGTCCAAAAGAAAAGCTGTAACTGTTTGTCTCTCAGAAGTCAAGACATGGCCATATGCATAATCTCACAGTGCTGTGGAATCCAAAAGTTCTGAAGGAATAGTTGCCGAGCTCTGGAGCTGTTGTAGTTCCGTGTCAGCTTGTAGCATAGATAAGATGTCGCGAGTTCGAATACATTCAGTGCTACATTTTTTTAAAACGCAATTCTGCTCTCTGCTGAAGTTATCAATCTAATGGAACTTTGAACAAATTCCCTTCACTTCTCAACCCAAAGTAGTCGCATGTGGAAAAAGGACTAACTACTGTGACATTTTGTCCTATTCAGGTTTAATAGACAGCAGGCAGCAGATGCATCTCGAAGATGTGCAGGGAGAGCGCATCGTGCCATAATATGTCAGAAAAGTATTTTCTACATTAGCCGTCGTGTGGTAGTGATATTTTATTCTTCTTCAAACTTTGATTGACAGCTTTAACTCAGAACAAATTTTCTACATGCATGTAATCAATAAACTGCATGTGCATTGTCAGACTGTCATAGGTAACATCAGAGAATTCGCATATATCGTTGATGATTAATTTCTCTCTCATGTTTACTATTGTTTTAACAACACTAAAGGAAACCTTACGAAAATTGTGCACTGTATTATAAGAAATGAAATAAAACTAACGATGATAACCTTACGACGAAAGTATCTGTACACAAGCATGCCTCTATCGACACGAATTAGTAAAATACTACTCACTTAGATTTTGATAGGGTCTGTGTTTAATTGGTATGCTGTGTCATACTCAAGAGGTATGCAAATGTGGCATTTCATAAATATAGTTACGTATTCCTAGAAACCCAAAATTCGCTTGTCAGCAGCGGAAAGAGGCGTTACCTGTTGTGCAGCATTGTAAGTTTTTCAACATTGCACTATGAGCTGAAAGCATTTTCTTGCGATTTCCGTATTGATGTTTGATCTGACTGCTTGTAGCTCTTTCACAGAAGGGATAAAAACGTTTCAGTCAGTGAGACTGGAACTGCGAACCGTAACAGACGCTGTTTCACATGTCAGCACGTTACCACAGAGCTGGCGAGGAGGTATGGATCTCAGCTTACTATTACGACGGCAATAGTAACTAGAACTCGTAAACTGCTATTTAAAGGTCGAGATTAGTTGCGATTTCCACCTGCAACGACTTTCTTGGGCTGAAAACCGTAAATTTTCAATCTTTTGTTACCCTTCAAGCTATAATAACTCAGATTATTCAATGGAAATGACAGGTAAAATCAAGTGAACTTTGAGGCTTAATTCCGTGCACACCAGGAAGTAACTCGTCGATCACAGAGTTGCCAAACATACGTTGCCTTGTTGCCAAATCTCAGTTACAGTACCAGCAGGAAGAAGACGAACCGATGTGATCCTACAGCGGTCTGGGAAGTGACCATAGCTGGTGTCTCCAAGTCGCGGCTGCTACGGCCTGGAATACGTAATGCGTCTGATTCGCTTTCTGTAACTAGGTTTAGGGACTGGAGCGTAGTTACTAATAATACTCAGAACTGACTGCAAACTGAGCATCATAAATCAGTAACTCTCATTGTTGTTTTTATATTTCTTTCGTAAGTGCACTCAAAACTAAGAAAGTCATTCACAGGCGTTTTCCTGCCTCGCCGATAGTCGAGCAGAACATACAAATAAAAATAAAAAAGAATGTGTGTGTGTGTGTGTGTGTGTGTGTGTGTGTGTGAGAGAGAGAGAGAGAGAGAGAGAGAGAGAGAGAGAAATAAAAAGCAATGAGAGAGTGTGTAAAAAATTGTTGTAAAGAAATTGAATCATGGTATTTAAAGAAATCTTTCATTAAAATGACACGTTCCACATCATTACGAAATGTCGTATTCATGATCTATGGAACAAGAGTTAATCTAATGTAATGTAATCTAATCTAATCACATCATATTGATTATTAGCCATGAAGAGTCATGAACTACCGAAAGTTTTGCCAATACCAGTAACCAAATCTAAACTTGAAAATAAAAGACGACAATTTTTGTAATAAACCGTGACTCCTATCAAGACCCTTTCATCCCTGTTATCTAACCACGAAAGATGTCTGATATACCTCCATTCTGAAGTAACAAAGTGTGCATGCATTTAAAGATGAAGTGCATGATGTGAAGTTCTGTGACGGAGATACGAACCCAACACGTAATCCGATTGTTAACTAAGAAAAATCAAATGTTACGTATCGGTTTTTCTTACGATCCGCTAGGTGTCTGAATCTAAAATAAGGATACAAACTTTTGTGCCAAAGCGACAATCGAACTGCACACCTACCGCGCATCCACGAATATAGCTTAAGTATCAGTTGCTTACTCATGAACAGTAAGATGTGTGCGTGTTTGACCAGAAATAACGACACCTGTTGCGATTGTTGGCAACACATGAACAGACATTGAAATTGCGCGTTAATTTTCACTAGCAGGTGGGTGTGCACTTGATAAAGCTAGAAATGAAATTATGAATATTTTTGTACTGGATCAGGTTTCAGACCCACATACTTACCTTTGGAAGAGAGCTAGAGAAGATTGCAGTCTTGGGAAAAGGAACGAAATGACTGAACTATACTGTTCCGAGAGATTCAGATCCTCGAAAGAGGAGATACGAATTCGAATCACAGTCCAGCACCAAATTTTTAAACGTCTCTAGTTCAATCAAGTACAAGTAAAATAAGAGCCCTGTCCCTTTAAATGGCTATCGGTTCATCAAATAAAATAAAATTTTCTAATGTAAGTAAGTTTACTGGCGACTGTATTTCTGTTTACCATGACTTCCGCTTTGTCATTTCCCAACGAAAACTGGCTCCGCTCAGTTGGTTATGAAGGAACGTGATGTCTAATGCGGATTCTGGATTATAACGTCTTTCTCTTGAGGTTACCAGAGGTAAAATAAATCTGTTTGTGCCTCTTAAAAGTAAATGCCTGAACCCACGCATTGCAGCTGTGATAGCTCGTTCTACCAGACCATTGTGGCCACATTACCCAGCCCCAGGAGTGTGCTGTAACGGATGATGTGCTTAGCTTACAAAATTAGTCACGGTGGAAAAAATGCGAGTCTATTAAATGGTCAAGTAGAAGCAAGCTTCTGACGCAGAGATTATGCTATTCTCATGTCAGCAGGATGTAATGACTCTTCTAGGCATCATAGGCTGGATGTGAAGCCATTTCGATTTTTCACAAATTCAGCAAATTTCTTAGTTCGAGAAAATCCACTGTGAAGTGTGAAGTTGCCGGATAATTCGATTATTACTGTTATTATTAATATCATTTTATTCATACTGCTGCTGTAACACAAGTGCTTGAACATCATTTAGTATCTTTTGGTCACTATAGAAGTAGTTTCCCAAGAACAGGTTCTTTCCCTGTTCCCTGTCTACGGAATCCTTTTCATGTTAATATCAAACACCAGCAATTACTCGTAGATTACATTAAAACTAAAGTAATTGACGAAGACGTTACTTGGTAACAAAAACGCACTGCCTTTCTTCATTTACTTTCGCCTAGAAGTGGCTATCGAGTACTGACAAACCAAAAGGAAAGAGATCTTACTGCCTTCCGATATACGTTGCTGTTAGTTCTTCCACATGATTTGGTCGACATGACCTGTTTCAAGTAGTGTATGACAGACAGTGTTTTAGAAAATCTATTGTTTCCCTTTGCAATAAACAGAAGTATTTTCATTCTAAGCTGTCCAAGTACAAAATTTTCGCAATATTAGTGCACATTTAATATTCGCTTCTATAATGTATAAAAGTATTTCACAGTCGCAAAACTCGCATCCGAAACGTTGACCTTACACTTAGTCGCTGACCATAAATTCTAGCTCAGAGTGACACCAGTTTAAATAACCTAATGTAGCGAAGACTGTTTGCCAGTGCTCTTTCTCACCGGAAAATACGCAATTGACTCATTTGGCTCCATAAGTACACTGTAACAGTAATTTCCGTGTGAAATTTGTCAATAAGCTTTCGCCTTCCAACCGGCAAAATACGGAAGAGTACAGTCGGTAAACAAATCACAAATCACGATTTAGTGCCGATAAGACGATTTCTTTAAACATTGTCGAAGCTGAGGGAATTTATTTTCTGCTTAAATCGTCTTAAGCAGCAACGTTCACAGATATCTCAAATAGGAAAAAGCTGAATATCCAGGTACGAAGGTTGTAAAACAAACTTCCCACAGTTTGTGTCAGGTTGATCTTTTCGTCTGATAACACTGCTTAAGTATTTTGTCTAAGAGGTATCACAAGTAGTATCCCTGTAGCTGTGGGAATCATTGGTTGAAAACGAGTTTAACACCAATGGGTACAGTGCTGCTATATTTTCAAAATTATTATCAACTTAAGTCTGAGTTCATCCACAAACTGAGGCGTATTTATAATATTGAAGCTAGACTGTGTATCCTTGTCTTTCTTGAGTGGTCACTGGAAGGCGTTTACACACACATATACAATACTATGAATACTTCGAACGCTATGGTTAACGTTGCTCTCATAAACTACTTTCTTTTTTAAATTCTTCTGGGTCTTAAGCGAGCAATATGTGTTGTAGATACAGTCTCAGACCAAAAAATTGACCGCCGAGTCGTTCACGTAAGGTGGACAATACAGTCATGCTCCTCTCAGAATTCTATGTCTGGCAATATGCTCGATCTAGCAACATGTAGACTGCGGCACTTCCCAGAGGAAGTCTTGACTCCAGTCTTAGTACATTACTCTAGACTACGACCGTAGTCTTGAGGTTAAACGCGAGACCAGCTAATTTGATATTGTAGATTCGCTTGAATTACACTCATAGCTTCAGCACCGAGAGGAAAGGGGCGATAAAAATTCTGTCGATATGTGCTTTCGGTCGCCAGACGTCATATTAGCTGGTCTCGCGTTTTACCTCAAGACTACGGTCGTGTTCCATCAGCGGTACGAATAAAATGATACTAATAATAACAGTAATAATCTAATTATCCGGCAACTTCACACTTCACAGTGGATTTTCTCGAACTAAGAAATTTGCTGAATTTGTGAAAAATCGAAATGGCTTCACATCCAGCCTATGATGCCTAGAAGAGTCATTACATCCTGCTGACATGAGAATAGCATAATCTCTGCGTCAGAAGCTTGCTTCTACTTGACCATTTAATAGACTCGCATTTTTTCCACCGTGACTAATTTTGTAAGCTAAGCACATCATCCGTTACAGCACACTCCTGGGGCTGGGTAATGTGGCCACAATGGTCTGGTAGAACGAGCTATCACAGCTGCAATGCGTGGGTTCAGGCATTTACTTTTAAGAGGCACAAACAGATTTATTTTACCTCTGGTAACCTCAAGAGAAAGACGTTATAATCCAGAATCCGCATTAGACATCACGTTCCTTCATAACCAACTGAGCAGAGCCAGTTTTCGTTGGGAAATGACAAAGCGGAAGTCATGGTAAACAGAAATACAGTCGCCAGTAAACTTACTTACATTAGAAAATTTTATTTTATTTGATGAACCGATAGCCATTTAAAGGGACAGGGCTCTTATTTTACTTGTACCTGATTGAACTAGAGACGTTTAAAAATTTGGTGCTGGACTGTGATTCGAATTCGTATCTCCTCTTTCGAGGATCTGAATCTCTCGGAACAGTATAGTTCAGTCATTTCGTTCCTTTTCCCAAGACTGCAATCTTCTCTAGCTCTCTTCCAAAGGTAAGTATGTGGGTCTGAAACCTGATCCAGTACAAAAAATATTCATAATTTCATTTCTAGCTTTATCAAGTGCACACCCACCTGCTAGTGAAAATTAACGCGCAATTTCAATGTCTGTTCATGTGTTGCCAACAATCGCAACAGGTGTCGTTATTTCTGGTCAAACACGCACACATCTTACTGTTCATGAGTAAGCAACTGATACTTAAGCTATATTCGTGGATGCGCGGTAGGTGTGCAGTTCGATTGTCGCTTAGGCACAAAAGTTTGTATCCTTATTTTAGATTCAGACACCTAGCGGCTCGTAAGAAAAACCGATACGTAACATTTGATTTTTCTTAGTTAACAATCGGATTACGTGTTGGGTTCGTATCTCCGTCACAGAACTTCACATCATGCACTTCATCTTTAAATGCATGCACACTTTGTTACTTCAGAATGGAGGTATATCAGACATCTTTCGTGGTTAGATAACAGGGATGAAAGGGTCTTGATAGGAGTCACGGTTTATTACAAAAATTGTCGTCTTTTATTTTCAAGTTTAGATTTGGTTACTGGTATTGGCAAAACTTTCGGTAGTTCATGACTCTTCATGGCTAATAATCAATATGATGTGATTAGATTAGATTACATTACATTAGATTAACTCTTGTTCCATAGATCATGAATACGACATTTCGTAATGATGTGGAACGTGTCATTTTAATGAAAGATTTCTTTAAATACCATGATTCAATTTCTTTACAACAATTTTTTACACACTCTCTCATTGCTTTTTATTTCTCTCTCTCTCTCTCTCTCTCTCTCTCTCTCTCTCTCTCTCTCTCACACACACACACACACACACACACACACACACACACACATTCTTTTTTATTTTTATTTGTATGTTCTGCTCGACTATCGGCGAGGCAGGAAAACGCCTGTGAATGACTTTCTTAGTTTTGAGTGCACTTACGAAAGAAATATAAAAACAACAATGAGAGTTACTGATTTATGATGCTCAGTTTGCAGTCAGTTCTGAGTATTATTAGTAACTACGCTCCAGTCCCTAAACCTAGTTACAGAAAGCGAATCAGACGCATTACGTATGCCAGGCCGTAGCAGCCGCGACTTGGAGACACCAGCTATGGTCACTTCCCAGACCGCTGTAGGATCACATCGGTTCGTCTTCTTCCTGCTGGTACTGTAACTGAGATTTGGCAACAAGGCAACGTATGTTTGGCAACTCTGTGATCGACGAGTTACTTCCTGGTGTGCACGGAATTAAGCCTCAAAGTTCACTTGATTTTACCTGTCATTTCCATTGAATAATCTGAGTTATTATAGCTTGAAGGGTAACAAAAGATTGAAAATTTACGGTTTTCAGCCCAAGAAAGTCGTTGCAGGTGGAAATCGCAACTAATCTCGACCTTTAAATAGCAGTTTACGAGTTCTAGTTACTATTGCCGTCGTAATAGTAAGCTGAGATCCATACCTCCTCGCCAGCTCTGTGGTAACGTGCTGACATGTGAAACAGCGTCTGTTACGGTTCGCAGTTCCAGTCTCACTGACTGAAACGTTTTTATCCCTTCTGTGAAAGAGCTACAAGCAGTCAGATCAAACATCAATACGGAAATCGCAAGAAAATGCTTTCAGCTCATAGTGCAATGTTGAAAAACTTACAATGCTGCACAACAGGTAACGCCTCTTTCCGCTGCTGACAAGCGAATTTTGGGTTTCTAGGAATACGTAACTATATTTATGAAATGCCACATTTGCATACCTCTTGAGTATGACACAGCATACCAATTAAACACAGACCCTATCAAAATCTAAGTGAGTAGTATTTTACTAATTCGTGTCGATAGAGGCATGCTTGTGTACAGATACTTTCGTCGTAAGGTTATCATCGTTAGTTTTATTTCATTTCTTATAATACAGTGCACAATTTTCGTAAGGTTTCCTTTAGTGTTGTTAAAACAATAGTAAACATGAGAGAGAAATTAATCATCAACGATATATGCGAATTCTCTGATGTTACCTATGACAGTCTGACAATGCACATGCAGTTTATTGATTACATGCATGTAGAAAATTTGTTCTGAGTTAAAGCTGTCAATCAAAGTTTGAAGAAGAATAAAATATCACTACCACACGACGGCTAATGTAGAAAATACTTTTCTGACATATTATGGCACGATGCGCTCTCCCTGCACATCTTCGAGATGCATCTGCTGCCTGCTGTCTATTAAACCTGAATAGGACAAAATGTCACAGTAGTTAGTCCTTTTTCCACATGCGACTACTTTGGGTTGAGAAGTGAAGGGAATTTGTTCAAAGTTCCATTAGATTGATAACTTCAGCAGAGAGCAGAATTGCGTTTTAAAAAATGTAGCACTGAATGTATTCGAACTCGCGACATCTTATCTATGCTACAAGCTGACACGGAACTACAACAGCTCCAGAGCTCGGCAACTATTCCTTCAGAACTTTTGGATTCCACAGCACTGTGAGATTATGCATATGGCCATGTCTTGACTTCTGAGAGACAAACAGTTACAGCTTTTCTTTTGGACTGAACGACGTTTTCTAGTAACAGATAGCGCAATAGAATAGCTCAAGTGAAAAGGAACACTTCTTATTTAAACTTCTGCATCCTACAATGTTGGCAGTTGTGTGTAGGTGGCAGTAACGTGATTTTATTTCTGTGATTACAAAATAGTCGAATGTATGCACTGGGTAGCCGAGGCAGCTAGTTCATGGTGATTCGGTCAACCAAGTAAATGAATTTACTGAACATGCTGCAAATTACTACAGGGAGCCTGTGTGTCAGAATTCTCATCCAGTGTGGCACAACTGCGTTACGATAGAAAAATGACTCGCAGAGAAGAGGATTTCGTGGTCTGTTGGACGGATGGTAGGTTGTTATACCTATGGTCTGGGTTCGATTCCCACTTCTGTCAATGATTTTAGATAGGGAGAGACAGATTCCATTCTCTCCTGGCTACACCAAGTGAAGGAGATATAATGGCTGCATGGTCAGAAAATTCACATTAAAGATGATATTCCTTCTTTACCAAGTAGACGGTAGGTTGAACCACAATAAAGTCTGGAGTGGCGACATGTAGAAACTCTACCACCAGTAACCTTTCTTATACTAGTTATTTATTTCAAGTGACGACACAAACGCTATGTATGGTCACAGGACACTTATTCCATCTTTTATTTGAGCTTCTGTATGTCGATAAAATTGGTTCTGAACTGGGAATGCAACTCAGACCGCCCTTAACGCGGAATTTGATCCCTTCGTGGCAATACAGCTCGGCTACAATTTGTTGTTTGTTCAAAACTGCAGATTCCTCAACACCTTCACATATTATGCGTGAATGGGATCGAATCCTGGCCCGGCACTAAAGATTTAATTATGTATTATCAAGCTCTAGCATGAGAACACCTGTCTGCTGGTGGATAATAATTTTGATTTTTAATGTATTTTCATTCGCTGTCACACTAACGATATCTGACGTTTTTAACTCCCAGTGAGACACAGAACTATTTGCGAGATGACTGTAAGTTCAAGATGCTATTCTGAGCAGCTGGTGGAGAAAAATTCGGTAGCTGACGTCTCTTTGTATGTAGTCAACAACGATATGTGTGGGGCTCTATTCCCAGTGAGCGCTGAACTCTTCGTCATATTATTTCAGTTCAAACATGCTCACATGTCACTGCTGGTGCAACAAACCCATATTTAACGTTAGTTTTCTCTAGAATATAACAGCGATAGGTGCCGGGTTGGAGTCCTGGGAAGGAAAAAATTAATTTTTCGTCTCGTCATTTCAGTTATAACATCTAATTACTGCCGCGAAATTCCGATATGTCACATTTGACTGTGCTTCGATAGCAATCCGATTAGGTTCCGGGTTCGAATCCGTGTCCAACACACAGCTTTACCTCACGGCATTTCAAGTAAGTTACTTGTGAAGAAGCAATATTTAACATCTCTCGTAGTTCGTTAACAGGGACAATAGATGCTGGGTAGGAATTCGCGTCTGTTAAAAATGTTTGCGTTATGCAATTTAAAGTTGATATTTGCTAACTGATACTGTCTAAAATCGAGGTATATCACTCTCTGTATGCCTAATCAGGAATGACTGTTAGTTTCCGTCAGTCACGAAATCTTTGCTTAGTCTGCATGAGCTGGGTTTGAATCTATATGCAGAACATGACGGTTCGTCGTGTCATTTAATGTTCATACATATTCTCAACTAGCTGCTCGTGAATAACTTAAATTTTTAATGTCATTTTGTGTTAAATAGTTCAAATGGCTCTGAGCACCATGCGACTTAACTTCTAAGGTCATCAGTCCCCTAGAACTTAGAACTACTTAAACCTAACTAACCTAAGGACATCACACACATCCATGCCCGAGACAGGATTCGAACCTGCGACCGTAGCGGTCACGCGGTTCCAGACTGAAGCGCCTAGAACCGCACGGCCACATCGGCCGGCCCCCACCATCTGGTATCAATGCATTACCTTATAATCCATTATATATAATCATTTTCATAGTACACTTGATATTATAGATGAGTAGGACACAAGACAGGACATAGATAATGTCCGTTTGACGTCAACAGTGTGTAACATTTTACTTTTTTGAATAGGACAATGTTCCTCTCCAATAATTTTTAGATTAGTTACAATAAGCTTACGCTGCAAGAGAATTCGCTTGTATTTTTCAATATGTGGTCTGTTGTCGGTTTGAAGGCCTTCCATAACATCGGCAACGTAGTGCAACTCCACCGAGAGCTGTCTGGAGTAGGGTGGGGTTAGCTAAGTGAAAGTTGCGAGCTGTCGAAGACGATCTTCATATTCCTAATGCGATTAGGACATCGTATACTCTTGACGACGTTTAGCACCTGTGCGGTCAGTCACCCAATTTCAGAATTCATTAAGAGTAATCCTGCTAAATTCCCAAAATACTGTCTTTTTATATTGATGAGTAATATGGATAGTCGTCACGTTCATGTGCCGTCTACAACGCAAATTTAATGTTACTATCCTAGGAACTAACCTGCAATACGTTTTGTATTTCATAATCGGAACTATCTGCATTAACCGTCATCAGAGCAATGTCAGGGAACAGAGTGCAGCAGTGCCTACTTGAGGACCTGCTTGAGTCGTGTTCTAAGGAAAGGGTAGTTGCTGGTTCACATTATATTACACTAGCGAGAAGTACCGACTTTTCCTTTTCTCTGCAAACATCCAGAACTAAATTCAGTAACTAAATGCTAAGAATATATTTTCATTGTGCCAACTCAAAGATCAATAGATATGGATATAGATATAGATTTTTATATTTAAAGCCATTCTCTTTCTGCGTTGGAATAAACATCATTCATTATTTGCTTGTTCTTGTTACGATTGTTATTGTCATTCTCTCACTCGCAAGAGTCTTATGCTGATGCTGTATGAATAAATTATGCCATTGGATACAAAGCGGTTTAGTTTTGAGACCTAACCCACGAGGGGGGAAGGCACAGTGGTCTGCTTCAGGAATTCCAAGCAATAAAACACAAAAAACAACCCAGGAAGGGTTCGAACAGCTACTTTCACGCAGAGACATGCATTTGGAATCTGTTCATCGTTACGGGGTCAAACAAGAGGGTAACATTACTGAAACAATGATCGGGCTACTTAGTATATAATAGAGCATACAGATTTCAAGGAGGAAACGTATGAAGACGCAGACTTCCTCGTTATCAATATGTGCGGCATATCTTTCGTGTTAACGAAAGTAAATTCCCGCTTTACCTCTTCTTACGTGTCAAATGAAATGAATGCCATGAGGAATAGAGTATTTGTTGACTGCGTCTCTTCTTGCTTCCATCCTTACCAACATATTTCTTCATTCTCGTGGTAATCATGACAATCTATGTGCATGCTGCAAACGATTGCAAGTGGACAAATTCGACATCGAGGTGCAAAGCGTTTGGTATCTTACATTATATTCAATTCGAATAAGATTCCGGTGTATTTTTACTTCGTTTGTATTTTTAGATGATTATGAACGTTACGGAAATTTATCTCACATGCTTTATGTTGAATGAGAAACATTGAATGATCCGTTTTGCTTTCCCTACGTTGAAATGATATAATGTCGGCGTCAACAGCCTTCTTCCACGCCGGAAGCTGAAACTTGTATCATTCTGGATTAATGATAATTGAATGTCTCATATGTATACATAGCCCACAAGGCGACGTCAGAAACCACCAGGGGAGAACGCCGCATAAAAACCAAACGTGCGCGCGCGTCTCCACTCTGAAGAACCGTATCGGAGAATCACGGCAAGCATTTCGCTGAAGAGCTGCCTCGTCAGAGAGCCGAGAAATGGCAGCGTCGTAGCAAGTATTTGTCAACACTCTGATAGTGCATTTACTTCCGGGTGTAGGTCGGCGTTACCTCGCTAAATTCACTTAACATTCGTTTTCCACATCGAAGACTCGTACGATATAATCCACTGCAAGATGACACAATTAGAAAGTATATTTAGTTTCTGGACTCCAAGAACGGCGTTCTTCACATAAGTAACACCTGTTTGTGTGTGCATTCGGGAGGACGATGGTGCAATCCCGCGCCCGGCCATCCTGATTTAGGTTTTCAATGATTTCCCTAAATCGCTTCAGGCAAATGCCGGGATGGTTCCTTAGGAAGGGCACGGCCGATTTCCTTCCCCATCCTTCCCTAATCCGAGCTTGTGCTCCTCTCTAATGACATCGTTGTCGACGGGACGTTAAAACAGTAATCTCCACCTCCTCTGTTTCTGTGTTTAAGGTTGCGTTTTGAGGCTCAGGCAACATCGCAGTGACTATAGTCCGCCCCTGGCCGCCAGTGTGTCGTTAGCTCCGAGGTTCCCTTGTGCGTTGCAGTGCTTGTACTATAAGTTCGAATCACGGTAGAAGCCGCTGACTAAAACATTTTATTTTCCATTTTAATTAATGGAGTTGCAAACTGCTAGTAAACATTTCTTATGCGAAATCTGAAGAATGCCTTTAAACATCAATCTTCGTCCGATTTCGACTTAGTAAATTAAGTTAATATCATGGATTTCTGCTTTGCAAATTCCAAGGTGCTTCACTGTAAAATAGGTCCTGAAAAGATTCAAACCGACTGTCAACGATATAAATTTGAGCTTTGTTCGTCATATAGGTCTAACATGTCAGAAGGTTGTTTATGAAGTGCACATGTTCATTAATATAGATCACATCTTCTAAATTTTTGCAATAGCGTTTAACTGTAGACGTTTTCTAACACCGGCGTTAGCAATTCCTTTCCGTTCTCTGAAACCTTCAAAACGACAAATTTTTCTGGTTTAAATCTGATGACATTAACTATCACTTCCGATCAACAATAAATACTTCATGAACCCATACATGGAACTCCAAATGTGCAGTGTGCCTGCACTGCTACAGAGCATGCATTGCAAGGTATTCACACAGTTTATCGCATAGACTTACCATAAGGAATCAAACAAGAACTGTAATACACTTTACACCACAGACGCTCACTCTGGCTTGACGAAAACATCCAAACATTGACCAAAAGTTGCACAAATAATTAAGTTTGAAAGGAAAAGAAACGAGGTATGAAGCATTTATAAATTCATCGAATGTAGTGAGGTGGTTTAATTTCGTCCCAGTCTATAAAATTAATTTCGGGCCATACTCAGCTCTTGCCGATTACCCGCCTACTAATCAGGGCGTCTGTCTCCGTTGCTTTTGAGCGTGAATGGAAATTGTAGAAATTTTCTGTGGAGCAACATTTAATAATAAAGCGTTTTAAATCATCAAAAGCGATGAGCGGTAGCAGGCGCTTTCGATAAAGAACGGGGGAGTGCAGCGCCGCTGCTGTCGCCACGGCCGCTGCCAGTAGCCAGCAAATGGATCCCGGAGCTTTGCCTCATACGGCGTCCAGAGGAGGACAGTCTGCAGGAAATCTGCCGCAAAATCGTTACTAGATAAAATTTTGATATCGGTGTGTCACAAAGCGAAATAGATTGAATCTGCGCTACCATTACATTCACGTCTTCAGCATTCAGACAGAAGAGGCTATAAAAATATTTTATGCCAGCTGCTCTCGATCCACTGACATTATGAACAGAAACAACGCACACTACCACTAGACCACAGGCGTAATCAGCCTGGAGTCTCTCTATCTTGGGACAAGTTTTCCTCCAGGAAGTGCCGCAGTCTACAGTGTTGTCAGATTGTGCAGATAACCGGACTTAGAGAATTAGCGAGTTGGCCAGTTTCTTTGTCCCATGTCGCGATCGGCGCGGACTTAGCCTCTGAAGTGGCCGGCCGCCGGTCAAATTTTATGTCAAAGAGTGTACGTGTCACCTGTCAGCGTCATATCTAGACGTATCAGGGGTCGTATCACTCCAACTGCACACACTCCACGCCATTACAGAGTCTCCGCCAACAGGAATAGTTCCCTGTTGACATGCAAGGTCCATGGATTCATGAGGTGGTCTCCACATCCGTACACATCCATCCACTCGATACGAGAGTCCTTCGACCAGGCAACATACTTCCAGTTATTAGCAGTCCGATGTCGGTGTTGTCAGGTCCAGACGAGGCGTAAAGCTTTATGTCGTGCAGTCATCAAGGGTACACGAGTGGGCCATATCGATGATGTTTCGTTGAATGGTTCGCACGCTCACACTTGTTAATGGCTCTGCATTGAAGTCTGAAGCAATTTGCGGAAGGGTTGCACTTCTGTCACGTTGAACGGTTCTCTTCAGTCGTAGTTGGTCCCGTTGTTTCAGGATCCTTCCCGGCCACAGCGATGTCGGAGATGTTTTACCAGATTTCTGATATTCATGGTACACTCGTGAAATGGCCGTACGCGAAAGTCACAATTCTTCGCTACCTCTGAAGTGCTGTGTCCCATCGCTCGTGCGCCGACTATAACACCACGTTCAAACTCACTTAAATCTTGATAAGCTGCCATTGTAACAGCAGTAACCGATCTAACAACTGCGCCAGACACTTGTTGCCTTACATAGGCGTTACCGACCACAGCGCTGTATTCTGCATACTTGAATATCCAAGATTATACTACTTTCTTTGGCGCTTCAGTGTATATTGTATCGAAGTACACATTTCGGTCTCTCTTGGTCGTTACTGATAGAGCTGAGGTACTGAGAAACGGGGTTGCATTTAAATACTTGCAAGGCGTAATTCAGATTTATACGAAATAAAATGAAAAGTAAGTAGATAAAATAAGAGATATATCGGAGAAATATTTCTTAACGCTGCATAAGTCTACAGTATGGAGAACAAAATTTCAATACCGCCCATAACTTCGCTCAAGGCACTAAAGTTTTGGGAAAACCCGCAACAGATCACAGATACGATGCAAAAAGAAGTAGCCAAAGAATGATATTTTCACCATAACTAAATTAAGGTATCTGATGAGTCTCGTGTTGTTCTGACATGTAATTATATGAATATAGAGTATTTCTTTAAAATAACCATGGATGGTCGACATGTAATCAGGTCTTGCTACCTCAAGAACTTTAGATTCTTACCAGTGGATTGAGTATGTAGAATGTTTTGTGTTTATCATAGGTCTCTACTTCAATATCAAAGGTGAATTTCTGAAAAAAAAAGAACACATGGTGGTCAGAAACAGGCTATAAAGGCGTTTCAAAGATGCTTCAAATGGCTCTGAGCACTATGCGACTTGAACTTCTGAGGTCATTAGTCGCCTAGAACTTAGATCTAATTAAACCTAACCAACCTAAGGACAACACACATTCATGCCGAGGCAGGATTCGAACCTGCGACCGTAGCGGTCGCTCGGCTCCAGAGTGTAGCGCCCAGAACCGCACGGCCACTCCCGCCGGCTATAAAGGCGTTTCAGAGAAGGTTGTGCTGACAAGTAATTGTTCAGAATAAATTTCGATACGTAGTGCAGTTTCAGAGTTGATTAGCACTGAAATTAGCCAATCAGGTCGTTGCTCCTGAAAAGTCATGCGGCCCTCCAGAGACGATGCCTCCAAGTTGCTGTTCGTTCGGTTTCCTAAAACCGAACAAGAGAGCGATACAGAAATTGAACATGGGGCTGTGGTAAGGATGGAACTTGAGCCAAAAGCTGAGCAGTCTCGCTCGCTATCATCTACGCCATGAGAACAACTGACAGTAATTGTATCTGGCGGGTGGCTTGAATTTGTGCGTTCAGTGGACGAATTGGATAACTCCAGGGCTAATTACCTCAGGAACGGCACGAAGTATCGATTTTTTCGTAACAATTATTTCTCGTTATAACCTGCAACTGCAACACCCTTACAACCTGTTTAGACTGCTTCTGATCACCCTGTATGTATGTATGTGTGTGTGTGTGTGTGTGTGTGTGTGCTGTTGCCGGGAAGGATCCTGAAACAACGGGACCAACTACGACTGAAGAGAATCGTTCACATGTACTAAATAAATAAATAAAGGAAAATTATAATTAATGTATACACCATCATATGATTTGATATCATGCTGGCATATTTTTACTGATAAATTGTGCTATACTCAAACTGCCTGGTATTTACCACAAAACAGCAAGAGAAAGCAACAGATTTTCTATCAACAATCGTAGTAGTCAAGTACCTAACTTTTGTTAAAAACGTATTTCGTATCAAAAGTACTGTTAATTGCAGATAAAATAAAAAAAAATGAGTACACCCTTCTTAACATTAGACTTAACACAGTACGCCGTGATGTGGTGAGAGTAATTTCGTTCGCAATATCAATCCTTTGAAAATGGTTTGACAGAACTACGGGGAAATATGAGTCATAAAGTCATCCATGTATCTTCCTTAGTCGCTTGGTAATTTTAATGAAAGCTTAAGTTATTTAAAAGTGCTTCAGGTCTGCTTCCAATCCCAGCGCTGCAGTTCCACCTAATCGTACGTTCGTATTACAATTTTGCTCGTGTGAAGCACTGCAGTGTGGATGTCAAATCTAAATTTCCTTGAAAAAATAAGTTACCAGTATGAAATTCATACTCAGGGCTCTAGCTTTAGCATCTGAATGCATTCAAAAATGTTCATCTGTTACAGGCCCAACTAACATAACAATTGAACAGAAATTGTTAATTCCAAGCAGAAAATGGCTGTTGTAGTTCCTCGCAGCGATAGAAGAAATGTACGCTGCGCCAAATTACTGAAAATAAAGTGAGAGCACTTTCATATAAGTTCACTTTTTAAGCTATACCGCCGATTACAGAATTAAAAACAAAACATGCCTTTTAATAATTTTTCAGGTACTGCATCTTGTGAACGTAATATTTTAACGGCTTTCAAAAAATATCAATAATAACTGCAATAGCACTGGAGCAATTATAAATCTGTGAGCCAATAATCACTAAAATACAACTACTGACTATTTCAATGTCATATTTGTCATGATGTTTCAGAACTGAAGGCTGTTCTTAGGGCTGGGCAAACGATACTCGCGTTCGAACAGGCTCCAGATGTCCTGATACGACGGAGCGTTCGACACAATATCGAGCGTGTTCGGACACTCACGTGACATATGACTCGTGTAGTGGTAATGCATGCGATAAGCAAGAAACTACGAACTAACCACAACAATAAGCTGAGGCTCTGCTAAATATTTGACACTTCCTTGGTATACTGGCGAAGAAAGCACTAAATCCTACCACTGCACGATCTCCTGTTGTGTTTGGCCAATTTACAATACCAGTTCCACAAAGTATTGATATGTATGGATATTTAAATATAGAAATATTAACACTGATTTTTAAATAAAGCTTACAGACAATGATGAAAATGTTGTCCTGAAAAATATGTTACTTGAGTGAACCCAGTATAATATTTTATTTGTTTATGAATGGCGGTAATCATTTACCAAGTAGGTAGAAAATGAGCAGTTCAGTCCCTGTTCTCACGGATATTAGAATAAGAGATAGAAACGTTACCATATTTTAATCAGTTTAGAAACAAGACGGGAACATTTACACAAGGACTCAAGACAATTAATCAAGAAGTAAACGGTGAATTAACGCCATATATCGTTACAGAGTGAACGTAATTTTTATCGCGACAATGGATTGCAGCGGCAAGACCCATGATGGTGATAGTACTATGAGATGACACTAGATAGCGAGAGGAGCGAAAGCTCGAGAATTGGACAGAATCATGATTGGTATCTTTTATTTACTGATTGGTTGCTATTGTTACGAATCAGCTGCACCCTAGAAGATATTTTACTCTGTATTTCAGAGATATTTTGGAATTAAAATCCACAGTGCATTAAAAACGCTAAGATCTGTCGTTGTGATAGTACCAACAATAGTCATTAGATAGCAGGCTAATCCAAAGGTCGAACGGAACACGATATCCGGAACTGTTACGTGAACTGTTCGAACAGTTCGAGTCGTCTTCAGATACAGCCCTATCTGATTTGGACGCTGTGCCTATCTAACCATTGTTCAGCTTCTTCACCGCATAACGTCAGTCTCCGGAATCATGCGTTCCCAACAACGCGAACCTCAGAGATTGTCTGCAGTTTACATTAAGAATTTTTTTTCCAAATTATTAAAAAATATTATCATTCACCGTCCTTCTCCCGTCACTTATCAAGAGTTTAAAATGCATTACCTTTTCCTTACACTTGAAATAAAAGAGAGAGATTATACGTAGAGATGGTGTGGCATGTCATTTAGCGTTCCTTATGGTGTCAAGCCGTATTGTCATGAGACATATTTTCCTAAATTAATCTCTGTTTGTTTTGAAAGCAAAATAGTACGTGCATAAACTTGTAAGATAAGCTTTTGCAGAATTTCTTTTTAAAATCCTGCTCGCTGCTTGCGCAGCGTATAACCGTACGCACAGAAGGAATGCATCTACGAACATATCTAATTCAAAATGATTACTTTTTAAAAATAGCATCAGTCAGTGGTTGTGTTATACACCAGCCGAGAAAGAACTTCCACGGTTTCATTTTACCTGAATACGTGAATTTATTATTTTACCCAAATTTCGCAATTTCCTTACGAGCTATCATTTACCATGGTCCTTTGTTTTGACTTCCAGAAACTTGGCAGTGTTGCCCCTCTATGCTATCCTATCTCTTTGTTTGAAATTAATATTTTAGTAGGTAAAATAAAAACTGTTTGACCTGACCGTTACATGTGTCATTACCTAGACTAAATGGGACTGAGCTGAATTTGCCAAGTCGATGGAACAAGCTAACAAGTTGTTTATTATTCAATGACCATAAAAGATGCCATACGCTGAAGGAACTGCGCGTTTGCAGTAGGACAACGATATGTGTCCATGGATGTAGGTTTCACCTCTTCCTCTAGGCTATCACTCTCCAAAACTAAACATCTTGGAAAAGTACTTTAGTTCAAATAACAAACACTAATTATCAGGACATATCGTGTACCATTGAAGTTTTGCGCCCTAAAACCACAAAAACAAACTTTCGATCTGTTAACAAAATGAAAACTTTCCTTACGCATTGGCGTGGTTAACAAGCAGTCATTAGGGTCCAATTGGTCCCCGTTAAATTACATCATAGCACACTCCATCACGAAATCCTGTCAATCTAAGTCACCGCCTAGGGACTACATAATAAATAAAAAATATCACATTGCTGTAAATATATAGACTCCATTAAACCAATTCTCTCAGTCTTAAGCTCCGCCTTACTAAAATAAATAACTAAGCCCCTTACTCCATATAACATGAACGTACATAGTAAATACTTTTCCTGTTCACGTCACTTCACTTATTAATATCATTATAAATCGATCAATTTTATGAAGACAATTGAAAGTTATTTATATACATTTCCATTTATTCATTAGAAAACACTGAAGTACTTTTTCCTAAGGAGTAATTTCCGTCTCGCTAGACTTTTCTCTATAACTATTGCAAATACACTCCTGGAAATTGAAATAAGAACACCGTGAATTCATTGTCCCAGGAAGGGGAAACTTTATTGACACATTCCTGGGGTCAGATACATCACATGATCACACTGACAGAACCACAGGCACATAGACACAGGCAACAGAGCATGCACATTGTCGGCACTAGTACAGTGTATATCCACCTTTCGCAGCAATGCAGGCTGCTATTCTCCCATGGAGACGATCGTAGAGATGCTGGATGTAGTCCTGTGGAACGGCTTGCCATGCCATTTCCACCTGGCGCCTCAGTTGGACCAGCGTTCGTGCTGGACGTGCAGACCGCGTGAGACGACGCTTCATCCAGTCCCAAACATGCTCAATGGGGGACAGATCCGGAGATCTTGCTGGCCAGGGTAGTTGACTTACACCTTCTAGAGCACGTTGGGTAGCACGGGATACATGCGGACGTGCATTGTCCTGTTGGAACAGCAAGTTCCCTTGCCGGTCTAGGAATGGTAGAACGATGGGTTCGATGACGGTTTGGATGTACCGTGCACTATTCAGTGTCCCCTCGACGATCGCCAGTGGTGTACGGCCAGTGTAGGAGATCGCTCCCCACACCATGATGCCGGGTGTTGGCCCTGTGTGCCTCGGTCGTATGCAGTCCTGATTGTGGCGCTCACCTGCACGGCACCAAACACGCATACGACCATCATTGGCACCAAGGCAGAAGCGACTCTCATCGCTGAAGACGACACGTCTCCATTCGTCCCTCCATTCACACCTGTCGCGACACCACTGGAGGCGGGCTGCACGATGTTGAGGCGTGAGCGGAAGACGGCCTAACGGTGTGCGGGACCGAAGCCCAGCTTCATGGAGACGGTTGCGAATGGTCCTCGCCGATACCCCAGGAGCAACAGTGCCCCTAATTTGCTGGGAAGTGGCGGTGCGGTCCCCTACGGCACTGCGTAGGATCCTACGGTCTTGGCGTGCATCCGTGCGTCGCTGCGGTCCGGTCCCAGGTCGACGGGCACGTGCACCTTCCGCCGACCACTGGCGACAACATCGATGTACTGTGGAGACCTCACGCCCCACGTGTTGAGCAATTCGGCGGTACGTCCACCCGGCCTCCCGCATGCCCACTATACGCCCTCGCTCAAAGTCCGTCAACTGCACATACGGTTCACGTCCACGCTGTCGCGGCATGCTACCAGTGTTAAAGACTGCGATGGAGCTCCGTATGCCACGGCAAACTGGCTGACACTGACGGCGGCGGTGCACAAATGCTGCGCAGCTAGCGCCATTCGACGGCCAACACCGCGGTTCCTGGTGTGTCCGCTGTGCCGTGCGTGTGATCATTGCTTGTACAGCCCTCTCGCAGTGTCCGGAGCAAGTATGGTGGGTCTGACACACCGGTGTCAATGTGTTCTTTTTTCCATTTCCAGGGGTGTATATACACTGATAAGCCGAAACATTATGACCACCGCCCACCGCGACATTTGATGCCGCCTTGTGGCGTTGCACGTGACGCGGTAACAAAAGCATGTAAGTGGAGTAGACATGGTCGTGTGTACACCCTAGCGAAGACGTGGGCGGCAAATGGGGAAATCGATTGAAATAAGCGACTTCGACAAAGGGGGGATTATTGCTACGCAAAGTCTGTGTATGAGTATCTCGAAAACGTCGAAGCTGGTCGAATATTCAAGTGCTACTCACGTTATCATCTACGGAAAGAGGTAGAAGGACAGCGAAACTACCACAGGGCGCTAAATGGCTGGACGTCCACGCCTCCTTACAGAATGTGGGGTTCGGAGGCTTGTCTGCTCTGTAAAGTAGGACAGATGGTGACTTGTGGCATCTGTGCCAATACACAAAATGCTGGTGCACGAACAGGTGTTTCAGAGCACACATTTCATGGTACATTGTTGATTATGGAGCTGTAATCGGGACGAATGGCGGCTCGGACTGTGCAGCACGCCGTGGACGCAGGCTGGTGAAACCGGTATTATGCTGGGGGAGATATTCTCCTGCGTTTGCATGGGACCTGTGGTAGTAATCCAAGAGACGCTGTAAGCTGCGAGCCACATGCATCCAAAATGCCTGCGTTTCTGCCGACAACGGTGTCATCTTTTAGGTGTATCGCGGAATCAGAATTGTACTACAGTGGTTTGAGGAGCATTACAGTGAACACACGTTCAATTTTCGGCGAAGTAATTCGTGTGCTGTAAATCCTACGGAACCAGCGGGGGTCGCTATCGGGCTCCATCATAACATAGTTCAAATGGTTCAAATGGCTCTGAGCATTACGGGACTCAACATCTGAGATCATCAGTCCCTTAGAACTTAGAACTACTTAAATCAAACTAGCCTAAGGACATCACACACATCCATGCCCGAGGCAGGATTCGAACCTGCGACCGTAGCAGTAGCGCGGTTGCAGACTGTAGCGTCTAGAACTGCTCGGCCACCCCGGCCCGCAACAGTATAGTGGCGTGTTATTTACATGAATTACATGACCAATCCGTAGACATCTAATAGGTAATGCATCATTCCATCGCGAACTTACCGACGAACTGTCGGATCCCGGATAGACAGAATCGAGTTATATATTTCGTTCCAAAGACGGACAAACAAGCTATTAACCTTGTGGTAACAATATTTTGGTTCATCCCGGTGATGTTTCGCCATTGTTAAATATGCATCGGAGTTGGATGTAAATACTAATCTGGAATATCAACTTCTGCTAGGTTAAACAGTCAGTGCCTTTCAATGAAATTAAATATTTGGATGTGGCATAATGCGTTACGGACATTAATCCGTCGTTAATCAGATGTATATAACACACAGTTGAAAAATCGCGATATTTCAAATACACATATAGCAAGCCCAATAATAATTCTCGAATAGGCCAGTAGGTCGGTTTAGACTGATATCGGTTCCATAGAGACCGCAATGTGTCCTCTTTTTTGCCACTACTGCGAACGCCAGGGACCTACTACTTGTCTGAAATGTATACTGCAGTGGACAACGCCGTTGGTGTGGAGCAATGCCCTAATGTGGGTTGCCATTCGTTTTCCCCTTTCTTCGATACTATTCCGGTGCAGTTTGATGTCAATCGGATCAGTGGTGTTATCACACACACACACACACACATATATATATATATATATATATATATATATATATATATATATATATATATATATATATATATGTGTGTGTGTGTGTGTGTGTGTGTGTGTGTGTGTGTATGTTTTTAAATTAAAAACCATACCTAAGTGAAAACTGTGGACACGTAACTCTACATACCACGATCGATATGCAGGGTGGTCTATTGATCGTGACCGGGCCAAATATCTCACGAAATAAGCGTCAAACGAAAAAACTACAAAGAATTAAACTTGTCTAGCTTGAAGGGGGACACCAGATGATGCTATGGTTGGCCCGCTAGATGGCGCTGCCATATGTCAAACGGATATCAACTGCGTTTTTTGAAATAGGAACCACCATTTTTATTAAATATTCGTGTGGTACGTAAAGAAATATTAATGGTTTAGTTGGACCAGTTTTTTCGCTTTGTGAGAGATGGCGCTGTAATAGTCAGAAACATATGACTCACAATTTTAGACGAACAGTTGGTAACAGGTTGATTTCTAAATTTAAATACAGAACATAGGTACTTTTCAACATTTTATTTCGGTTGTTCCAATGTGATACATGTACCTTTGTGAACTTATCATTTCTGAGAACTCATGCTGTTACAGCTTGATTACCTGTAAATACCACACAAATGCAACAAACGCTCAAATTGATGTCCGTCAAGCACAGTGCATTTGGCAATACGTGTAACGACTTTCCTCTCAACAGCGAGGAGTTCGCCTTCCGTAATGTTCGCACATACATTGACAATGAGCTGACGCATGTTGTCAGGCGTTGTCGGTGGATCACGATAGCTAATATCCTTCAAGTTACTCCACAGAAAGAAATACGGGGACGGCAGATCCGGTGAATGTGTGGGCCATTAAACGGTGATTCACCGACCAATCCACCTGTCATGAAATATGCTATTCAATCCCGCTTCAGCCGCACGCGAGCTATGTGCCGGACATCCATCATGTTGGAAGTACATCGCCATTCTGTCATGCAGTGAAACATCTTGTAGTAACATCGCCGGGCCGGCAGCGGTGGTCTCGCGGTTCTAGGCGCTCAGTCCGGAACCGCGTGACTGCTACGGTCGCAGGTTCGAATCCTGCCTCGGGCATGGATGTGTGTGATGTCCTTAGGTTAGTTCGGTTTAAGTAGTTCTAAGTTCTAGGGGACTGATGACCTCAGAAGTCAAGTCCCATGGTGCTCAGTGCCATTTGAACCATTTTTTTTGTAGTAACATCGGTAGAATATTACGTAGGAAATCAGCATACATTGCACCATTTAGATTGCCATCGATAAAATGGGGGCCTATTATCCTTCCTCCCATAATTCCGCACCATATATTAACCCGCCAAGTCGCTGATGTTCCACTTGTCGCAGGCATCGTGGATTTTCTGTTGCCCAATAGTGCATATTATGATGGCTCACGTTACCGCTGTTGGTGAATGGCGCTTCGTCGCTAAATAGAACGCGTGCAAAGAATCTGTCATCGTCCCGTAATTTCTCTTTTGCCTAGTGGCAGAACTGTACACGACGTTCAGAGTCGTCGCCATGCAATTCCTGGTTCACAGAAATATGGTACGGGTGCAATCGATGATGATGTAGCATTCTCAACACCGACGTTTTTGAGATTCCCGATTTTAGCGCAGTTTGTTTGCTACTGATATGCGGATTAGCCGCGACAGCAGCTAAAACACCTACTTCGGCATCATCATTTGTTGCAGGTAGTGGTTGACGTTTCACATGTGGTTGAACACTTCCTGTTTTCCTAAATAACGTAACTATTCGGCGAACGGTCCGGCCACTTGGATGATGTCATCCAGGATACCGAGCAGCATACATAGCACACGCCCGTTGGGCATTTTGATCACAAAAGCCATACATCAACACGATATCGACCTTTTTCGCAATTGGTAAACGGTCCATTTTAACACGGGTAATGTATCTCGAAGCAAATACCGTCCGCACTGGCGGAATGTTACGTGATACCACGTACTTACACGTTTGTGACTATTGCAGTGCCATCTATCACAAAGCGAAAAAAGTGGTCCAACTAAAATAATCCTATTTCTTTACGCTCTACACGATTATTTAATAAAAATGGAGGTTCTTATGTTAAAAAACGCAGTTCATAACCGTTTGACCTATGGCAGCACCATCTAGCGGTCCCATCATTGCGCCATCTGGTTTCCCCCTTCAAGCTAGACGTTTTTCTTTCTTTGTAGTTTTTTCGTTTGATGCTTATTTCTTGAGATATGTGGCCCGCTCACTATCAATGGACCACTCTGTACATCACTTGGACCACCTTCTTCGAATTTAACACGGCTTTGGTGTATGTGTAGGTAAAGGACAAACTGTGTTAGCGCGCCACTTAATTCACGATATTTTGTTGTACGAAAACATTTTCCAATAGAATGTGTTTCGCACGCGCTGCTCGTTTTCGATCTTAGCTTGCTACCATCAAAATTTGATTAAACAAACATTGTTTTGTAAGTCAGTCTCGAAGAAATGCATCGTTCAGTTTTGGTTCAATAGTTTTCTTATGGTTGCTCTGCGAACAAACATTCACATTCATAAAATTTCCAAACATTAATGCCGGCCGATGCGGCCGAGCGGTTCTAGGAGCTATAGTCTGAAACCGCGCGAGCGCAACGGTCGCAGGTTCGAATCCTGCCTCGGGCATGGATGTGTGTGATGTCCTTAGGTTAGTTAGGTTTAAGTAGTTCTAAGTTCTAGGGGACTGATGACCTGAGAAGTTAAGTCCCATAGGGCTCAGAGCTATTTCGAACCAAACATTAATGATTTGTCTTCTGCGGATGTTATAGGCATTTCTGGTGTGATTTTTCTCAATTAAACACGGGAAACAGAGAAGTTACAGCTTTATTATATGTGCTGTATTGTTGACACCTTTTTTTTTACTGTCAAAAACATGGAAAATACTTTGCACTTGTTAGTTTGTTACTGTATGTAGTATATGTTTGTTTAATTATTTACTTATTAATAGAGTGGCTTTGTGTGATTCGCGCAGTTTAATTGCATCCCGTCCCTTCCATGATGTATAAGGCGTATTCAGAAAGAAATGAACCGGAGGCATACATACAGAAACCAGTACCTGTGTATTAGAAGTATTGACACCGGCTGTTGACACAAGGCCGTGAATGGCTGTCATAAAATTCCCGGGGCTGCAATGTTAACAAGTTCCGCACAGTACAGCTGGACGTCGTCGTCCGAGGTGGATCGTTTGCCCCTCAGAGCCTTTTTAAGGGGACCAAAAATGACCTAATCACATGGAGAGAGGTCCAGACTGTATGGAGGGTGGTCGAGAACCTCCCATTTGAATTTCGGCAGGAGCGCCGCGATTGTGTTGGCCGTATGGGGATTTGCATTGTCGTGGAGCAGAATGACCCCACGGCTGAGATTGCCCGGTCGTGTTGATTTGATCGCATGGCGAAGGGTGGTCAAGGTTTGTGAGTAACACTGGGCATTCACTCTTGTCCCATGCTGCAGGAAGTGTATCACAAGGGGGCCATCTTGGTCAAAGAAGGTCGCCAGCATTACCTTTCTGCATCTGTGTGGACAGCCTCGGGTTTTTTTGGTGGATGCTTTCACTGAAGACTTTGTCGTTTTGATTGTGGTTCGAAGTGATGACACCATGACGCGTCTTTAGCGACCACTCGTGCCAGGAATTCACTCTTTTCTCGAGCCTAGCGCTACAGATGAGCAAGACAGTGTGCAATTCGACATACTTCCTGGTGTGTTTGAAGACTGTGGGTCACCCATTGGGCACACACTTTGTGCATGTGCAGTCGTTCCTTCGTGATGGTATGTATACTTCCAACGAGCAATGCGACCACAGCGGCTATGGCTTTCACTGTCATCAGCGGTCCTGGGTTACGACTGCATCCAGTAGCTGGACGATGTCATCAGTAATGCAGTGTGGTGCTCCAGACCGTGCATCATCAGCTACTGACACCCGTTGTAAGATGTATACATTGCCAGCGATGGGCGAGGCATGACAGAATCTCTGACCAGAGAGTAGTTTATCGTTAGCTGTTGCTAGTCTGCGCTTGACCGCGCGAGTCGACAGTAGTAGTAGCGAGTGAGTAGTAGTATGCGTCAGTCCGTGCTAGTCCGTGCTAGTCGGCGGGAGTCGGCATGCGTCGGCTGTGTGCTCTGCTCGCGACTCTGGTCAGGACACTGGTGAATGAGTGTTGTTGTAGAAGGTAAAGAAGCAGCCTTGCGCATATTTAATAATGTATGTTAATTGTAATTTAATTTGTTCAAAGAAATACCCCAATAATAATTTTTATAATATAAAGCAACTCTTTTAAAGAAAAGCATTCATTTCAATTTAAAGAATTTCCAATGCATTATCATTGCATCCAAGAATAAAAAAAATATACGCCATCAATGCACGAAGCTGTGTCGAAAAATGAGTAATTAAGAGCGGATATAATTGCAGTTTTATTGAGGTAAGAATTTTTTGCTTTTTTATTCAGAATACAGGGCCGAAGGTCAGCGCTGCTGTCCTCATAAAATTTATCAGGTTACAGAAACTTTTTTATTAATTTTGGTGTTTAGAAATTTTTCTATTTCGAACTTGACATTAAATGAAAAAATAATTTTGTGGGAATATTAAGTGTGAATACATTCTTTGCAAAGAGACTATAAGTCGGAGCCAATTTCGTTCAGAGGTTACATTTAATTCATTTAAATTATATTTTTTGTGGCGAGGTTACGCTTGGTTCCATTTCCATTTCCATTTAACGATATTTTGTGGGGAGTTTACATTTGGCTCACATTTCACATTTTTATTTCCATTTACATTCGCTGCGGGGAGGTTACACCGATCTTCGCTGAAGCGTTTGTGCCACGCCTTGACCCTTCCAAGGGACATGCAGTCTTCGCCGTATGCTTATAACATTTGTCCATGAATGTCCATTCCTCCTGTTCCTTCCGCTGTCAGGAAACGAACACCTCTTTTCTCTTCTTTTGACGCCTCCTTGTCACTGTTTGCAATGCGACTGGCAGTGTGTTTACAGCTCGTGTTGGGGATAAATGTACTTATTATGTCTATTTGCGTTTGTATACTTTATGACTGAAGCCTTAAACCAAAATTGTATTTCTGTACGAGGTTATATTAGTTCCTAAAATTATTCCAATCCATGAAGTCATCCACAAAGCAACGAAAAGAATTTATTTCAGAAAACTTTAGATCTGACCAGTCTATAAGCCGTGCAGCGTATTCTAATGCCTAGGATTATAAAGCGTTAGTGAGACAAAAACGGCATAAAATTTTAAAATAATTTCTTTACGAAATAATGTTATAACAGACGAACTATTTTGTGAGAGAGAAACATTAGAGAAGTTTTTAGAGAATTTCTGTATTACATAATAAATATTACCTGAGACGAACTATTTTGTGAGAGAAGAACAGTATAAAATTTAATGATAATTTCTTTAGGCAACAATAAATATAGTAGCAGATCTGAATTTGAAATCTTACAACAATGACAATTTATACCAATGTTGTTTAAGATATTTACTACTGAAATATTCTTTAGAATATTTCTAAGAGTACTCTAAGAGGTACTGACTACTCTAAGAGGTACAGCGATTTATGTTCAGAATTGCAAATGGACCGTAAGTGCAACCACAATGGGGGGTATCTGTTGAGAGGCCAGACAAACGTGCGGTTACTGAAGAGGGGCAGCAGCCTTTTCAATACTTGCAAGGGCAACACTCTGGATGACTGACTGATACGGCCTTGTAACATTAGCCAAAACAGCCTTTCTGTGCTGGTACTACGAACGGCTGAAAGCAAGGGGAAACTACAGCCGTAATTTTTCCCGAGGCCATGCAGCTTTACTGTATGGTTAAATGATAATGGTGTCCTCTTGGGTAAAATATTCTGGAGGTAAAATAGTCCCCCATTCGGATCTCCGGTCGGGGACTACTCAGGAGGGCGTTGTTATCAGGAGAAATAAAAATTCGCGTTCTACGGATCGGAGCGTGGAATGTCAGATCCCTTAATCGGGCGGTTGGTTAGAAAATTTAAAAAGGGAAATGTAAAGGTGTAAGTTAGATATAGTGGGAATTAGCGAAGTTTGGTGGCAGGAGCAACAAGACTTCTGGTCAACAACAAAAACAAACAGGGGTAATGCAGGGATAGGTTTAATAATGAATAGGAAAATAGGAATGCAGGTAAACCACTACAAACAGCATAGTGAAAGCATTATTGTGGCTAAGATAGATACGAAGCCCACGCCTACCACAGTAGTACAAGTTTAAATGCCAACTAGCTCCGCAGATGACGAAGAGAATGATGAAATGCATGATGAGATAAAAGAAATTATCAGATAATGAAGGGAGGAGAAAATTTAATATTCATGGGTGACTGGAATTCGAGAGTAGGAAAAGGGAGAGAAGGAAACGTAGTAGGTGAATATGGATTGGGGAGAAGAAATAAAAGAGGAAGCCGCCTGGTAGAATATTGCACAGGGCATAACTTAATCATAGCTAACACTTGGTTCAAGAATCATGAAAGAAGGTTGTATACATGGATGAAGCCTGGAGATACCACAAGGTATCAAATAGATTATATAATGGTAAGACAGAGATTCAGGAGTCAGGTATTAAATTGTAAGACATTTCCAGGGGTAGATGTGGACTCTGACCACAATCTATTGGTTATTAACTATAGATTAAAACTGAAAAAAACTGCAAAAAGACGGGAATTTGAGGAGATGGGACCTGGACAAACTGAAAGAACCACAGGTTGTGGAGAGCTCCGGGGAGAGCAATAGGGAAAGTTTGACAAGAATGCGGGGAAAGAAACACAGTAGAAGAAAGAACGGGTAGCATTGAGAGACGAAATAGTGAAGGTAGCAGACGACCAAGTAGGTAAAAAGAAGAGGCATAATAGAATTCCTCGGGTAACTGAAGAGATATTGAATTTAATTGACAAAAGGAGAAAATATAAAAATGCAGTAAATGAAACAGGCAAAAAGGAATACAAAAGTCTCAAAAATGAGATCGACAGGAAGTGCAAAACGGCTAAGTAGGGATGGCTAGAGGACAAATGTAAGGATGTAGAGGCACATATCACTAGGGGTACGATAGATACTGCCTACAGGAAAACTGAAGAGACCTTTGGAGAAAAGAGGTCCACTTGTATGACCATCAAGAGCTCAGATGGAAACCCAGTTCTAAGCAAAGAAGGGAAAGCAGAAAGGTCGAAGGAGTATAGAGAGGGTCAATACAAGGGCGATGTTTTTGAGGACATTATTATACAAATGGAAGAGAATGTAGATGAAGATGAAATAGGAGATATGGTACTGCGTGAAAAGTTTGACAGAGCACTGAAAGACCTAAGTCGAAACAAGGCCCCGGAAGTAGACAGCATTCCATTAGAACTACTGACAGCCTTGGGAGAACCAGGCCTAACAAAACTCTACCATCTAGTAGGCAAGATGTATGAGACAGGCGAAATACCCTCAGACTTCATGAAGAATATAGTAATTCCAATCCCAAAGAAAGTAGGGGTTGACAGTTACCTATCAGTTTAATAAGCCATTGCTGCAAAATACTAACACGAATTCTTTTCAAACGAATGAAGAAACTGGTAGACGACGACCTCGGGGAAGATCTGTTTAGATTCCGTAGAATTGTTGGAACACGTGAAGCAATACTGATCCTAAGACTTATCCTAGGAAATAGATTAAGGAAAGGCAAACCTACCTTTCTAGCATTTGTAAACTTAGAGAAACTTTTGACAATGTGGTCTGGAATACTTTCTTTCAAATTTTGAAGGTGGCAGGGGTAAAATACAGGGAGCGAAATGCTATTTACAATTTGTACAGAGACCTGATGGCAGTTATAAGAGTCGAGGGGCATGAAAGGGAAGCAGTGGTTGGGAAGGGAGTGAGACAGGGTAGTAGCATCTCCCCAATGTTATTCAATCTGTATATTGAGCAAGTAGTAAAGGAAACAAAAGAAAAAGTCGGAGTAGGAATTAAAATCTATGGAGGAGAAATAAAAACTTTGAAGTTCACCTATGACATTGTAATTCTGTCAGACACAGCAAAGGACCTGGAAAAGTGAACGGAAAGGACAGTGTCTTGAAAGCAGAATATAAGATGAACATAACCAAAAGTAAAACGAGAATGATGGAATGTAGTCGAATTAAATCGGATGATGCTGTGGGAACTAGATTAGGAAATGAGACGTTTAAAGTAGTATAGAAGTTTTGATATTTGTGGAGCAAAATAACTGATGATGAAGTAGCGAGGATATAAAATGAAGACTGGCAATTGTAAGGAAAGAGTTTCTGAAGAAGAGAAATTTGTTAACATCGAGTATAGATTTAAGTGTGAGGAAGTCGTTTCTGAAAGTATTTGTAAGGAGTGTAACAATGTATGGAAGTGAAACATCGACAATAAATAGTTTAGACAAGAAGAGAATACAGGCTTTCGAACTGTGCTACAGAAGAATGTTCAAGATTAGATTGGTAGATCACGTAACCAATGAGGAGGTATTAAATAGAATTGGAGAGAAGAGAAATTTGTGGTACAACTTGACTAGAAGAAGGGATCGATTGGTAGGGCATATACTGAGGCATCAAGGGATCACCAATTTAGTATTGGAAGTCAGCGTGGAGGATAAAAATCGAAAAGGGACACCAAGAGAGAATACACTAAATAGATTCAGAAAGATGTAGGTTGCAGTAGGTACTGGAAGAAAATTGCACATGATAGAGCAGCATGGAGAGCTGCATCAAACCAGTCTCAGGACTGAAGACCACAACAACAACAACAACATCCTCTGGTTAATGCTGAGCTAATTTCTCGCAGTTGATAAATGTTATAATGGACTAATATATGAACCCTACAAGTTACCTGATTTGAATTGCATACACAAGCTTAAAATCTTATTCAGGCGAGTGGTGATTCTCCAAGAAAAGACGCTTGCTTCACTGTAAACTTAAGGAATGAAGAGCAGAGGAATACTTTAGATCCGTTCGAGTGATAAGATAGAAAAGATGTTGGCTTCAGTGCAGTAGAATGGAACATACGGTTAACATTACGGTAGTTGTGTGAATTCCCACTAAACTACTGGTCGCGCGGGTGATAGCTGTCACCCACAATTGTCTTCTATGATATTTTAACAACGATGAAACAAAGTAAGATGTACACATGTAAAATTGGATTCAGTAAATTACTCAACTCCTCTTGAAAGCGCTACATTTATTACAGTACCCACACACAACCTATATTAATGAAAAGAAACGAAAGTAATTGCAATAAATTTGAATAATAAGTGTAGTCTGTGAACCATACACAGCAGCACCTGTAGACGAGTCAGGCTAACACAACAATGAAACCAACATTTACCGAATTATTTTTTGACACATATATTATTTGAATCCGCACTGCACAATAATTGACATAAACTTCCTCCAAATGATCAGAGCAGATCCACTTACCGCAGCTAACACATCACTTATTTGTTGATTTGTCCCCTGATCTACCACACTCGTAACTTCTTATTTTTCCCTTCGTTTCCTCTTGCTGTCTCTTTACAATCTCTTCCATTCCAAGCAATGAAAGCCAACGTCTCCGTATCTTCTTCGGAATCTGCGGTGCTTGACATCACCTTTCTATTTGGGGCTTTATAAGTTCTCATGCAAGGGTGTTTAGGAAAGTAGTTGTCGCCAGTGCTTTATTTTTATTGTTATTGTATTTATAAATGCAAAATGTATTTATTGCAGCTAAGTTTAGTAGATTGACCAGCGTCTTGTACTTCGAACCATATATATTTTTTGTAACAAGTGAGTGCCCATTTTTGTTATGTCTTGAGATGTTACGATCTCAGGCTTTTTCGCGTCCTGTCTATTGCTGTCGATAACATTATCATGGTGCATTGTACAAATTCCAAGAACAGCATTACTCTTTTTGGGATAGTACGACACAAGGATCTCATGCTTTTGAAAGACGAAAATTGAATATTTTGCCTTCGTTTGTCTCCTTGAAAGAAACTCCAAAGGTACGTCTCGTTTCTTTCAGCGAAATGTTTTTATATATGTACTACCTTTATTTTTGAGATTTTCTGTAAGAGAATAAGTCAAAAACCAGCAATTGTAGGATACAGTTAGTTACTTGCATCTTAAATGCATTATATGGACTCTGGATCGTCATTATGTGGAACGTGCCATTTTACACTACCGTTGCAAATTAATTTGTACATGTGACTACATTCTGATCATTTCTAGAATTTTTCTTTATTTGATTTTGATTCATTTTACTAACATTTCTATAAGCGTCCGCAGTGGACTACTCCTCTCTTTTCACTACATGATGTGGGTTGTTGCTTTGTTTATAAGGTCCAGCACGCTACGAACCAGTTTATGTTTTTAATCTAACAGTATGTATTGTTATAGCATCAACTAATGCAAACGTTTCCAGCCCGTACTTGGTGGGTTTGCTAGGCATGAACTGCCGAAAAAAGACATTTAGCGCTAAGTGCTAATTGTTGTTCGTCTAGAGTAAGGTATTCACTTCACTAGAAGTATCCCTGTAAACGTTGTACTGTTACTTCAGGCACTTCGCTTATGGGAACTAGCTTATCTGTTTCCTATCTCATGTTTATGCCTGTTGCTGCATGTCATTCGCCTCGCCTGCTGTACGCTACTGTGCTAACTACTCCGTGAAGAGTTGTTTCTTGTAGCAGTGAAATAAGACTTAATCCCTTGGACCACGCGCAGACTTATAACTTTATACTTCAACACGTATTTTTGCGTTTTCACTTTCAACTATGTACGTGATGCGGATTAATTAGCGGCATTTACAGATTTTGTTGCTTCACAATTCAAAGGGACTTACGAAAGTTCAAACAGGATATAATTTAACAGTTCGCAGAGTGTAACTTTTTATCTTTTTCACTGTTCACGCTCTATTGATTCGGTTGTTTTGTGATAATCATCACAGTTCACTGTTCCCACTACGATTTTCGCATCTCACCCGGTTCACAACTCTCATTAATGGACAGTAGCCTTTCCTTTAAAAACACCATCCCCACAAGGAATACAATGTATTAAAATCATGTGTTGTCGTGTTGGAAGTCAGATCTGGAAGCGAAAGTGATGTCTAGAGATTAAATAAGAGTCGTTAACCATTCTTTCCACCAACCTGTCATCTTCTAATGTTGTGCCCTCAGCGCAGAAGACAGCTCGTCAGTCGTGGGATCTTCTTCGGCGGAGGCCTGAACCTGTGTTTGTGCTTTCTTTATGTGGGATGCCTCTTGCCCAGGTTAGTCTCTGTATCTGCAGAGGGAAAGACCTGTAGTACTGACAATGATGGTAGGCGACACTTCTCATTAACGTATCCTGTTTGTTTATATTATATATATACAGGGTGTTTCAAAAATGACCGGTATATTTGAAACGGCAATAAAAACTAAACGAGCAGCGATAGAAATACACCGTTTGTTGCAATATGCTTGGGACAACAGTACATTTTCAGGCGGACAAACTTTCGAAATTACAGTAGTTACAATTTTCAACAACAGATGGCACTGCAAGTGATGTGAAAGATATAGAAGACAACGCAGTCTGTGGGTGCGCCATTCTGTACGTCGTCTTTCTGCTGTAAGCGTGTGCTGTTCACAACATGCAAGTGTGCTGTAGACAACATAGTTTATTCCTTAGAACAGAGGATTTTTCTGGTGTTGGAATTCCACCGCCTAGAACACAGTGTTGTTGCAACAAGACGAAGTTTTCAACGGAGGTTTAATGTAACCAAAGGACCGAAAAGCGATACAATAAAGGATCTGTTTGAAAAATTTCAACGGACTGGGAACGTGATGGATGAACGTGCTGGAAAGGTAGGGCGACCGCGTACGGCGACCACAGAGGGCAACACGCAGCTAGTGCAGCAGGTGATCCGACAGCGGCCTCGGGTTTCCGTTCGCCGTGTTGCAGCTGCGGTCCAAATGACGCCAACATCCACGTATCGTCTCATGCGCCAGAGTTTACACCTCTATCCATACAAAATTCAAACGCGGCAACCCCTCAGCGCCGCTACCATTGCTGCACGAGAGACATTCGCTAACGATATAGTGCACAGGATAGATGACGGCGATATGCATGTGGGCAGCATTTGGTTTACTGACGAAGCTTATTTTTACCTGGACGGCTTCGTCAATAAACATAACATATGGGGAACCGAAAAGCCCCATGTTGCAGTCCCATCGTCACTGCATCCTCAAAAAGTACTGGTCTGGGCCGCCATTTCTTCCAAAGGAATCATTGGCCCATTTTTCAGATCCGAAACGATTACTGCATCACGCTATCTGGACATTCTTCGTGAATTTGTGGCGGTACAAACTGCCTTAGACGACACTGCGAACACCTCGTGGTTTATGCAAGATGGTGCCCTGCCACATCGCACGGCCGACGTCTTTAATTTCCTCAATGAATATTTCGATGATCGTGTGATTGCTTTGGGCTATCCGAAACATACAGGAGGCGGCGTGGATTGGCCTCCCTATTCGCCAGACATGAACCCCTGTGACTTCTTTCTGTGGGGACACTTGAAAGACCAGGTGTACCGCCAGAATCCAGAAACAATCGAACAGCTGAAGCAGTACATCTCATCCGCATGTGAAGCCATTCCGCCAGACACGTTGTCAAAGGTTTCGGGTAATTTCATTCAGAGACTACGCCGTATTATTGTTACGCATGGTGGATATGTGGAAAATATCGTACAATAGAGTTTCCCAGACCGCAGCGCCATCTGTTGTTGACAATTGTAACTACTGTAATTTCGAAAGTTTGTCTGCCTGAAAATGTACTGTTGTCCCAAGCATATTGCAACAAACGGTGTATTTCTATCGCTGCTCGTTTAGTTTTTATTGCCGTTTCAAATATACCGGTCATTTTTGAAACACCCTGTATATATATATATATATATATATATATATATATATATATATATATATATATATATATATATATCTTTTTACACTGTCTTCTACAACGCTCGACATAGTTTTCTTAATAGTACGGTAACTTTTCTAACACCTAACGATACAGAGTGTGACATGTCCGTCCGGAACAGAGATACACGTCCGGCTCAGAAGAACACCCGAACAAAGTGACTAGCGCAGCCGTAGTACTTCGTCGCCCAGGCGCGCCAAAGTGACCCGAAGGTGCTCGAAGCGCTTCAGTTGTAATATCATTTCCCTTATGTTTCTTGAACATAGTGAAATTAAATAAACAACTCGTAGTGTAACCATGAGAGATTGTCATACTGAAGACTGGCTTAAATACGATGAAAAGTAGGAAAGTATTTAAACAATTAATAAGAAAAGTTAGGCGTTTTGGGGCCTAACATCCGAATGCGCCGACCTATGAGAAGTAAGTTGAGGACAAAAGGCGGACTCTTCCATGGGAATAGTATATACTGTACCATCCGTTGCTTGTGCCTTGTACCTCACTCCACTTTTGTACCATATGCTACTTGACTTGTATCAAGCTGCATCAGTGCGAGCTTCTAGTAAGATAAAATACTGGCATCCATAGTCAGGAATATCATACTGAGCATACAGTGTGGATAAACTTGTTTTTATACTCTCTAGCAATAGCCACGTTCAAATAGTAAAGGTTAAATACTGGCTTTTAAAGTGGAACTTGAAGCTATAAAAAATTCACGTCTTTGGGATACCCCTATAGCGAACAACGTAACAAAAGAAAATCGCTAGGTAACATAAGTCTACCGCTTGGCTACTCAAGGGTTAACATGCTAGAGAAAACCACGGAAGACGAAAATTAGGTGTCAGGCCCGAATCGAGAGCCTTTGCCACTAGATCAAACTTTGTTTGTCACACTTACATGTATGAGTGCGGTCACGACTTTCCGTCTTCTTTGTCTTTCTTAGAATACTCACTAATAATACATGTAACATATAATTTACGAGCATATCACTGTATTGAATTATAAATAAGAGCTAGAGTGGTTTTCTCGTAAATTGTACCAGAATATTTTGTGCCACCCTTTTCTCGTGCTATCAAAAACTTCAGCACACTAAATTATTTAAAAAGTAAAGCGAACATTTTTTTAATATTGCAGATTTACTGACTATTGACATAGATGCAAGTTAGAAGTGGACGCCTTTGAAATTACGTCTGCGGCTTGTCAAAGCACACAAGCTTCACCCTGAAGATAACTGTGTCCAATATATAAAGATCGATACCAAATATTTCTAAAGGTGTTCCTGAACTGTAGCCTGCAGTTTTAAATTCTGAAGTGGTGCGGTATTGGGTAGAAAACCTACCCGAATTATTCAGAAACCATGATTACCCGTGTAACACTTAAAATAGGTTTTCAACTTACTTTGATGAAAGGCGTTTAGGAAAAGTCGAGAAATATCGCACAGAATGGGTACCCTAATCAAATTCGAAAAATGCTGTTTCCTGCTTACAAGCTTTTCGAAACAAAACATAACAAATCAGTAATTATGAAATATGGTTTGAGCTGAATAAGTCTTCGGGAATCGAAAGAAATGTCGACACTAAGTATCAGAAACACATAGAGGCTGAAAAGGAGCAATAGTACAATATTAATAAAAGGTTTATACATGGAATTCAGTTTCTGAGTTCACATAGCATGACTTCTCGAGGAAATAGCAGAAAATTATGCTGTATGACAACGTTCTGGAATGCATTCAAATGTTATAAAAAATCGATCCAAGTATTACTGAACACGTAAGACGTATGACGAATGATAAAAAGTCTCATGAATATGCCTACAGATCTCGGAGACAAAATTCGTAGTGAAATAATTTCTGTATTTGCAATATAATTCCAAAGTCAAAGTTTAAATTTATGCCGAACTAATAAATATTTTTCAGTTATACTTGATTGTACATACGGGATAAACTTTCAATATGGTTTAATTCGTTAATCTCGACAAGTACTTACGACAGTTGTAAATAACACTTCGTAGCTTTTTGTTCAATTTTTGGTACGGTTGACGCCGATTTGCCTTCCTTTATTACAGAAGAGCTACCTAAACATAATTTCAGTGTAAGAAATTTAAGGGGGCAGTTGTTCAAACAAGCGTGGTAAAAGCAATGGATTACAAAACCGATTGTTTGAGTAATGTACACGAACTTTTCATGCATCGAGTGCCACCCATAGTTTAAATTTGTTAATCTTTCGTATACTTTTAATTTTGATCAGCCTTATAGATACATAATCAGACACTTTACTTTGAAGCAAGATTATTCTACTTTTCCTTTGTTATAAAATGAACTACAAAGCTTTTGCATATTCACTATCTAATGAATATATCGCCTTTCTCCAGTAGGACCTATGAGTGGTTCGGTAATATTCTAAAAATTATATACTTTTTTCCCTTCGTGTTTTGTGTTGTGGAGCTCTTGGATCCCAAAAAGCACACGTCATGTCTTCATTCTTCTACGGAAACCTTACATTCTCTTCGGAGCAATCCATCGCACACGCCTCTAGTATCAACAACCCGAAAAGCTGACAAGATAGCAGACGAAAGTTACCAGTACTGTTAGGGCCGTAGGGTGAATTAAGTTAACTTCCTGTGAAGGTTTGCTAAAAAACCGACACCCAACAGAAAAGGAGCCAACACAAGTGAAAGCAAACCGAATACGACCGAATGCGTTATGCTCATGTGTTGTTAGCGCTTACAGCGCCAAGCGTTGTCTTTAGCTGATGCACGTTCGCTTGTGTTCGGCACTTTCAGCACATCCACAATAGTCTCCCAAGTACTGCTTTCCGCGGAGTGCCAAGCAGGTTTGCAGTTCGGACGTACTATACTGTGTACATAAAACAACTCTTTTTTCTAAATTAGCAATAAAATCATATTTTCCGAATTAAAGTCCTTCTGCCATTACTCAGCAATTATCTAAAAATTCATCACCGTTTCCGCGCATTTGAAATTAATATTTTAGTGGAGAGTAGGAAAAACTTATATGAACAGGTCCGTTACAACTGACACTTGATCCTCATTATAAAATTGTCCCTTGCGATTTAATGTCAGGCCAAGCGAGACGCTACAAACAGGTGAATCTTTGTGGCGTCAGCAGGGGTTACGAGAGTACACATGTGATCAGTGTTGACATGTGGGCTCACTTTTGAGTGTGTGGTGTGTCTGCCACAGGATTTGTGATGACTGTGTACATGTGGTTAGTGCTGGCATGTGGACTCACTTTTGAGTGTGTGCTATGTCTGCCACAGGAATCTGTTTAGCCGCAGTATGCTCCGAGAGACCTTTACGTAGTCGTTTCTTTATTGCTGTACTGTAAGCATTCCCGTGATAGTTCCAGAACAATAACTTTCGCAGTTAAATCAGCTGTTCAGTGTTACATTGTCTTAGTTTGAAATCCTTGTGAGAAATGCCACAAGGTTAAAGAATTCGAATAGTTCATTTCCGATTTCGTTTTAATGTTATTTTAGGGCCTTATTGCATCATATGGCTAACTGATATCTCAAATTAATGATGTCTCCGTTTGTGGTATGATGATTCATGCTGCAGGTAAATTAATGAGCAGTTACGGTTTAATTACATTTCGCGCGTAAACAGTGGGACACTTGGAGAATGAGATTTTCACTGTGCAGCGGAGTGTGCGCTGATATGAAACTTCCTGACAGATTCAAACTCTGTGCCAGACCGAGACTCGAACTCGGGACCCTTGCCTTTCGCGAGCAAGTGCTCTACCAACTGTGGGACACTTTACTACGGAAACTGTTGGTATATTCAGGATTTTTTGATTCACAATTATAACAGTGAACATGAAATATGAAACGTTTCAGTCATATCATAGCTGACACGTTTCGTACTTTAAAAACTTCATCTTGTCTAAAAGAAAAAAATTATGAAGACTAATAGAATAAATTATATCTGCTGGTAGACAACACAGTCATCCCGCCACCTTTCGGGCAGTTTCATGTAGCAATAGTTAGGGCAACGGGTGAGCAGATTAGCAAATCCCGCCATATAGCAGTGGCTGCAAGGCCATACAAGATCTTTGGCTCGGTGTAGGCTGGGAGGTCACTGAAATGAGGGATCACGCAGCTTTCCCCTGAAGTACAGAGGTCTGCAGGTCTCGTGGAAATGGAAATGAGCGTTTGGCGTCTTTGGACGGGATACCTCTTACGGGGCAGGTCCGAGCGCCTTGGTGCAGGTCTTACTACATTCGACCCCACATTGGGCGACCTGCGCGCCGGACGGGGATGAAATGATGATGAAGACAACACAACACCGAGTACCTGAGCGGAGAAAATCCCGACCCAGCCGGGAATCGAACCCGGGCCGCTTAGGACGGCAGTCCGTTACGCTGACAATTCAGCTATTGAGAGGGGTTGCAGTCTTCATGTGAAGGCTGTGGCACGGGGATTCAGGCGGCTAGAAAAATAAACAGGGGCACTCTCTTTGAGCTTGGTCGAGGCAGGTTCAAATGGCTTTAAGCATTGTGGGACTTAACATCTGAGGTCATCAGTCCCCTGGACTTAGAACTGCTTAAACCTAACTAACCTAACGACATCACACACATACAAGCCCGAGGTGAGATTAGAACCTGCAACCGTAGCAGTAGCGCGGTTGCGGACTGGAGCGCCTAGAACCGCTCGGCCACAACGGCAGGCGGTCGAGGCAGGACATAATGCAATCGCAACTACACGGAACACTGTGCTGACAAAGACCGACAAATGCAACATATTGATAACATTGCCCCGAGCTGGATAGCACAGCGGTTAACACACTGGACTCGCTTTCGGGAGGACGACGCTTCAAACACGCGTCCGTGCATCCGGATGTTGGTTTTTCATGACTTCCATAAATCGCTGAAGCCAAGTGGCGGGATGGTCCCTTGGAAAAGACACGCTCACTTTCCTTCTACAACTTTCCCTAATTCGAGCTTGAGCTCCGTTTCTAGGCACATCGTTGTCCAAGGGACGCTAAACATTAATATCTTCCTCCCCCTCCCTGATAACATTGCACAGGTGCTATTCGTGGTAAAATACAGCAGCAAACGCTAAGGACTTGTCTAGAATCTTAATCTATATTCAAACATTAATTTCTCGCAAGCACGTTTCCATATTATTGTCCGACATGCATATCAATTATTAGTACGTTGTTCTTGTACACCGCCGGAAAAAATTTGTTCACTATTTCAGAGATTTCCAATTCACTCAAGATTTGTTATTGCAACAGTGCACAAAGAGTACATGAAATGATTACATTTATAGATCAGTAGCACAAGTGGTTCTGATGTACCAGGTGTTGGCCCAAGGTGAAATAGTGATGTTAGTACGTTGTGTAGCTTCCAAAGGCGGCAATATAGGCGCTGACTCTGACATCCAAGTAATCGTATGTATGCCGAATACCGTTTTGGAATACATTATACCACGCCTGCTCAACCTGTCCACGTAGTTCGGCAAAAGTCACTTTCCGTCCCATCATATCGCACACGTGTTTGATTGGAGACAAATGTAGAAATTGTGCTGGTCAGTCAAGTTGCTGCACGTCTTGCAGAGCAAGTTGAGTTTCGCGTCCAGTGTCGATCGAGCATTATCCTGTTGGGACAACACATCCCTTTCCTGTTGCAAGAGGCCGGCCTGAGTGGCCGAGCGGTTCTAGGCGCTACAGTCTGGAACCGCGCGACCGCTACGGTCGCAGGTTCGAATTCTGACTCGAGAATGATTGTGTGTGATGTCCTTTGGTTAGTTACGTTTAAGTAGTTCTAAGTTCTAGGGGACTGATGAACACAGCAGTTAAGTCCCACAGTGCTCAGACCCATTTGAACCTGTTGCAAGAACGACCAAAGAACGTGTACAACAACATTCTGCAGGTACTGAGCGCTGGTTAGCGTCCCCTCCAGACACATCAAAGGAGAACGAGAACTAAGGCTTATCGCACCACTGACCATAAGGCCTCAGTTGGGTCCAGCGCGTCTTGGACGAATGCACTATACGTCATACGCTCAAATTACCACCTCTTCCGTGCTGGCAGAATCTGCTTTCGTCGCTCAAGACCAAGGCGTGCCATTCCGTCTTCCAAGTGACCCGCTGACAGGACCAATCGAGCCGTGCACGTCCATGCTGTGGCGTGAGTGGAAGACAGGCTACAGCGTGTCCGTAGTTCTTCTGGTAACAACCGGTTCGCAACAGTATGTGTTGACACTTCTGGGCCCACAAGCACTTCTATCTGTGCAGTGGTAGCTGTACGGTCCGCCACTGCTGCCATTACAATACGACGACCCCGCCAGATGTCTGTGCCGCGTGGTCGTCCAGAACCTCATCTACGGGTTGGAGAATGTTCACGTGACCACTGTTATCAGCATCTTTGCACTACTGAAAGTGCTATGCCGCCACTAGGATGGCCGCAATCTGACTACTTTCAAACTCGCCCAGTTGCATGTAGAAAGCACAAGTTCTTTTCAGTGACATGGTTGCCTGTTGCTTCAGAGGTTTGCACGACACTGAGACTTCTGGCTGTAAACATTCCCTATTATAGGGTAGACACAGTTGACGCTCTGATACCTGTGCCATTACGCTGCCATTATCAGTTCATTTACTGTCCTCCGGTGGAATATGACGTCCTCGGATCGAAATCGACGTGTACAACTTTTTTCGACAGTGTATATTCAACATTAGTTTCATTCGGTTAAATGAATACTTCGTTGTCAGTATCAGTGAAATGTGCTTCTGTATTTACGTTATTTGTGGATAAATATCAATGTTAAAAAGTTGCGCTGAAAGAATCAATTTGTTTCAATAAGAGCAAATCAGTTAGTCACTCATTCCAGGTTCAAAAATGGAAATTTTTAAATGGGTGAATCGTAATGATAGGCGACTACATCTTTAAAATACTTCTTGTTCTTTTTATACGCACAGAAAAATACCACTGGTCGCTAATCGAATTTGTAGCCGTGTGTGTCTATGTGTGTATTGTGTGTGTATGTGTGGGTCTGTGATAGGCTTTCACGCCACAGCCCTTCTCGTTTAGTGTCACTGCCCTCCGACGAGAGCGAGGCTGCTCTTGCAGAGGAAAAGGGGAGCTGACGTGAAACAAGCGTCGTGTGACAGTCGCCGGCGCAGAATTGTCGTAGAGAGGCGGCTGCCACGTTCCCGTGCCGTGTGTAGTGGGATACACTCAACTCTTGTCCTCGTAACGTTGCGTCCCCGGAGAAAAAGGGAAAGGCGCCCTAACTCGGTACTCACCACTGATGGACCTCCACCAACTGGGGCTACGACTGTGGTATTTCTGTAACCGGCTATAGTGCGTCCTGCGAAGTGTGTTAAGAAAGCACAAAGCGTACAGGCGAAACTGCTGAAACATATTGGTGTCAGAAATGTCACCGTCATTCCTCTGAAATGCGTCAAGGAAGTGAGAGAAAATATAAATACACTACTGGTCATTAAAATTGCTATACGAAGAAAAAATGCAGATGATAAACGGGTATTCATTGGACAAATATATTATACTAGAACTGACATGTGATTATATTTTCATGCAATTTGGCTGCATAGATCCCGAGAATCAGTATCCAGAACAAACACCTCTGGCCGTAATAACAGCCTCGATACGCCTGGGCACTGAGTCAAACAGAGCTTGGGTGGCGTGTACAGGTACAGCTGCCTATGCAGTTTCAAAACGATACCACAGTTCAGCAACAGTAGTGAATGACGTATTGTGACGAGCGAGTTGCTCGGCCGCCATTGACCAGACGATTTCAATTGGTGAGAGATCTGGAGAATGTGCTGGCCAGGGCAGCAGTAGAACATTTTCTGTATCCAGAACGGCCCGTATAGGACCTGCAACATGCGGTCGAGAATTATCCTGCTGAAATAGAGGGTTTCGCAGGGATCGAATGACGGGTAGAGCCACGGGTCGTAACACATCTGAAATGTAACGTCCACTGTTCAAAGTGCCGCCAAGGCGAACAAGAGGTGACCGAGACGTGTAACTAATGGCACCCCATACCATTATGCAGGGTGATACGCCAGTATGGCGATGACCAATACACGCTTCCAATGTGCGTTCACCGCGACGTCGCCAAACACGGATGCGACCATCATGATGCTGTAAACAGAACCTGGATTCATCCGACAAAATGACGTTTTGCCATTCGTGCACCCAGGTTCGTCGTTGAGTACACCATCGCAGGCGCTAATGTCTGTGATGCAGCGTCAAGGGTAACCGCAGATATGGTCTCCGAGATGATAGTACATGTGCAAATGGCTGTTGTCTTGCAAACGTCCCCATCTGTTGACTCAGGGATCGAGTCGTGGCTGCACGATCCGTTACAGCCATGCGGATAAGATGCCTGTCATCTCGATTGCTAGTGATACGAGGCCATTGGGATCCAGCACGGCGTTCCGTATTACCTCCCTGAACCCACCGATTCCATATTCTGCTAACAGTCATTGGATCTCGACCAATGCGAGCAGCAATGTCGCGATACGATAAAGAGAAATTGCGATAGGCTACAATCCGACCTTTATCAAAGTCGGAAACGTGATGGTACGCATTTCTCCTCCTTACACGAGGCATCACAAGAACGTTTCACCAGGCAACGCTGGTCAACTGCTGTTTGTGTTTGAGAAATCGGTTGGAAACTTTCCTGATGTGAGCACGTTGTAGGTGTCGCCACCGGCGCCAACCTTGTGTGAATGCTCTGAAAAGCTAATCATTTGCATATCACAGCATCTTCTTCCTGTCGGTTAAATTTAGCGTCTGTAGCACGTCATCTTCGTGGTGTAGCAATTTTAAATGACAGTAGTGTAGACACAGAACCAGAATCTCACTATTGCAGAAGACAGAAACTCACCTAGAATATACTACATACTCCACGTGTCGTTCCAGTGAAGAAAAGATTACACTACTTATAGCACACACTGAGGCATTCTCCCAGTTCTCCATACGCGAACGTAACAGGAATAAATCTTAACATGTCGGGATGAAAGGATATCAATGATAGGACCCGCTGAGGACATTTCTATTCTCGGTGAAAGTGATAAAGAATTACATGATGTGTAGAATGGAATGAACGGTCCAGTAAGTATAGAGTATGGATTGAGAGTGATCCGGGAGGGAGAAGAAATGAGTACGGTAGCAGAAGTGACAATAGGGAGAAAAGTAACAACAGATCGTCAAAAAGACTCCCGTGTTAACCTCTTTATCTCAGAGTATCAATTGTACACGGTATTCTCAACTGTGTTTAGGATGTATTATAGTCTCTGTAAAAAATTGTAAATTTGTGGTAAGATCTTAAGGGACCAAACTCCTTAGGTCATCGGTCCCTAAGCTTACACACTACTTAGTCTAACTTAAAGTAACTTACTCTACGAACTACACACACAACCATGCCCGAGAGAGGACTCGAGCCTTCAGCGGGGATAACTGTGCAGACCGTGACAAGACCCCCTAGACCGCGCGGCTACCCTGCGCGGCTCAGTCTCTGTCTTCCAATTAAACCCTTATCCTCTAAAGCTCACTCTAACAACATGGATGTTGTTCTCTGATTTCTTAACACATATCCTGTCATCCTGTTCCTTCTTCCTCTCATTGTTCTCCATATGTTCCTTTTCCGTCGCCTCTGCGTAGAGCCTCTTCAATCCTTTGAGACGGAACTGCTTGTTCCGTTCCATTACCTTGTCTCGAGGTACCCAATGTTCTTTATCGTTAATAACGCGTAAGTCATCTTTATATTCTTGTTCGAGTACCAAGAGCCTGTGTCGAAGGTATGGACTTCCTTTTTCCATTTATTTATTTTATGTTGCACATCCTTTCCCATTCCCCTTATGTTGCTCGCAGTTATGGAATGAGTGAGTGTCCTGAATGTCATTTCGTGAGTTGAGCAGCTGTAGTGCAAAGATAAATGTTTTATTTGTGCTTTGGTTCCAAACTAATACTTGTGGTGAACAGTCAAAGATGCAGCTGTGGTGTGTGGTGGTGAAAGCAGCAGGGTTAGTAGAAGTCTCCTCTCTTCCCCCTCAGCGATGAATAGTATGTCCTTTAGCTGGCTCTTCCCCACTTTCCGCCGCTCTGTTTCTAGGTGGCCTAGAGCATGGACAGATTCTGTGCAGATCTCCGTAATGCTGCTTGGTAAAACTCATAACATCGTAACTGGAATAACTAATCCCTTCCTTTTCAGTGCTATCTTATCAGAGTTGTGACAACCTTTTGTGATTATTTTCCAAGTAAATTTAGTGGCTAAGAATTAGATTTCTCATGAGCGCATAGAGATCATCACAAATCCAGTAGTTTGAAATTAATCCTGTTGTGCTTGCAGCCAATCTAGCGTTTGTTGGATTCATTTCTTTCTGTCAACGTGCATTTATCGGTAACTCACCTATTGTGAATCAGCGAGCCATGCGGTGGCAACTCTTACAACAAAGAGTAAGCACTTTCTTATATTGGCTTCAAGTTAGGATTATAATCGAGTGAATATATGGAACAACTAAGTATTCTAGTGTGTGGAATTATTTGACTTTATTTGGCTTTCGCTGCAGGTCACTGACTCCATGCTCCACATTAAACATAACTCCACGGACAAAGGGCCACAGGCTTGTTAAATTTGTTAAGGATAGGAGTTGTGTGTGATGCTTGTGCAGTTTAGCTGTTAAATCAAGAAAGATCTAACACGGTGAGTATTTACACTATGTGATCAAAAGTATTCGACACCCCTTAAAACATACGTTTTTCATATTAGGTGAATTGTGCAGCCACCTACTGCCAGGTACTCCATATCAGGGACCTCAGTAGTCATTATACATCGTGAGAGAGCAGAATGGGGCGCTCCTCTGAAATCATGGACTTCGAACGTGGTCAAGTGATTGGGTATCATCAGTGTTATACGTCTGTATGCGAGATTTACAAACTCCTAAACATCCCTAGATCCACTGTTTTCGATACGATAGTGAAGTGGAGACGTGAAGGGACAAGTACAGCACAAAAGCGTGAAGGCCGACGGATCTTTTGACTGATGGGGACTGCTGACAGTTGAAGAGGGTCCTAATGTGTAATGGGCAGACACCAATCCAGACCATCACACAGGAATTCCAAACTGCATCAAGGTCCACAGCAAGTACTATGACAGTTAGGTGGGAGGTGAAAAGACCTGGACTTCATTGTCGAGTGGCTGCTCATAATCCAACCATTACTCCAGTAAATGTCAAACGACGCCTCGCTTTGTATAAAGAGCGTTAACATTGGATGATTGAACAGTGAAAAAACGTTGTGTGGAGTGACGAATCACGGTACACAATGTGGCGATCTGACGGCAAGGTGTGGGTGTGGCGAATGTCTGGTGAACGTCATCTGCCAAAGTGTTTGTGCAAACAGAAAATTCGGAGGCGATGGTGTTATGGGGTGTTCGTGTTTTTCATGGAGGGGTCTTCAATCCGTGTTTTTTGCGTGGCACTATCACAGCACAGGCCTACGTTGATGTTTTATGAACGTTCTAGCTTCCCACTGTTGAAGAGCAATTTGGGGATGGCGATTGCATCTTTCAACAGGACTGAGCACCTATTCATAAGGCCCAGCCTGTGGCAGAGTAGTTACACGACAATAAAATTCCTGTAATGGAATGGGTTCTACAGAGTCTGGAAATGAATCCTACAGAACACCTTTGAGACGTTTTGGAACGCCGACTTCGTACCAGGCCTCGCTGACCGACATCGATATCTCTCCTCAGTGCAACACTCCGTGAAGAATAGTCTGCCATTCACCAAGAAACCTTCCAGCACCTGATTGAATGTATGCCTGCTAGAGTGGAAGCTGTCATCAAGGCTAAGGTTGGGCCAATGCCATAGCGAATTCCAGCATTACCGTTGAAGAGCACCACGAACTTTTAAGTAATTTTCAGCCAAGTGTCCGGATACTTTTGATCACATTGTGTACTTGTGCCTTTGACTTGTACCCAGCCCCACGGTGATGGCTGCACAGTTAACGAGCAGAGCGTGTAGTTTCAGAAAAGGTTTTGCGTGTGTTGCTTGTGAAACTTTGATTTTAATTCAAGATATAGCCCACATGGTTGTAAGGTGGCAGAAAACTTAAGGTCAGATTCGCACCTTACATGAGAGCTTTATACATCGCTACGGGAAGGTGAATGTGGCACCTAATTTGGAGGTAATGTGCAAATTTGCCTGGCAGAATGTGATGTAAACGAGGATGAAATTCAATCGATGGTAATTAGCACACAGTTCCTATAATGCATGTTTGAGCAGAAGGTGAAACAAGCAGCGAGAGGTGTTTTAGTTTGGAATTCAGAGGGACAATGCAGAGGCAAGGCTGTGCTACAGGGGGGTACCACGGAAATAACTTAAAGGGATGACCAAATTGGAAGGGCAGTGACCGACCAGGTAACTCAGATGGGGAGAGCGAGTATAACGCCCATCTGAGGGAGGACAGGAAATAAAGCTTTTAGAAAGCGATGTTTCGGAATTCCAAATGGATACGAAACACGACCAGTGACGCATATTTGATCATATGTCCAGTGACTGGTGCACATGTAAGAGTGTCAATGTACGCTTTCAGGCGTCTGGAACATGCAAAAAACGTCCGATTTGCGGAAACGCGCTAGGGAGGAGAAAAGAGCCAAAGTTTCGATGCATTTTAATGGTAGAGAGAGTTTCCACAAAATTAGAGGAGGACTCCCATTGGTCGAAAAAAGCCGTGACGTGAAGAACGGAAAAACCCAGGTGGGGAAACATTTCGGCTATGAGTATGAGAAGATGGAAATTTTCGTGGAATGTCCTCTGATCTGGCGTCAAGTACGGAACAGAGCGCATAACGCTCTGTAAGACACAGAGGAGAAATTTGTGTGAATACTGCGTTCACAGCGGCTGATATCCAGCTAGAAATTAGCTGTAGCATCGTTACCCTCTAACTGTGGAGAAACGAACCGGCCAATTAGTTAACTGTTCTTGCGAGAACCGAGAGGGCATTATAATATGCGCACTGCTCCAACCATGCACATGTACAGCGCCACATTGTAAGACTAGGGATGAGTACTAGTTGTCTCGCATAACGAGAAACATAGGGAAAGTTTCTGCTGGTGTAATCAGTTTTATAGGAATTTCAGCAGATGAGAGCGGCCTAGCAGACGACAGCTCATCGCAGCTGAAGGTAAATACCGCGTGCAGAGGCGTTAACTTGTTGGTTCGCCAGCTTGCGTCCACTGTATACTTGAGCGATCTTGGGTAACCTTTTGCTCAATTTGTCACATAACTAACCATCCACAGTAGACTTGATTGTTATCCTAAAAATTGTACCGAGCTTTGAAACGGAATTGAATAATTTTGTAAAGAAACAAGTAGTTAAAATTTAATATTGTCATGTTTAGGATACTTTAACCTCCTGAGAATTAATATTTACTATTGTTGTGTTTAGTATTATTTCTCTTTTTGACGTCGATGAGATGCGTTATCCTGACAACTGTTCTTTGTTGTCACATTCAAAACTGTCTAAAAGCGTGCATTTTTGTGCTAATATTGCGATATTAAACATGTCATTTCAACTTATACAGTTGTCTTCAATCCTAGAATAAGTAAACCACAAAATATTGCACTTTACAGGACCTTGACAGGATAGCAATTGGTCTACCTGGATGGCAATTACTCAACTCAGTAAGAAAAAAAAAAAGATTTCAATTTTGAATTTTTTTTTCTCGTGTTGTTTAGTGACGAGGTTACCCGATGTATGTAAATGTATAGTGGACAGAATACTGTAAATGTGTGATCTAGAGTGTAGAAAAGTTGTATTAGCAAGTAGAAGAACACATGTCATTGTGTAGAAGTAGTTTGTGCATGACCTCGCTGGCACGCGCAAAGTTATTCATGGCATCATTGCGTTGGGTTTGAAAATCCACAAACAGTGAACGGTATTGCTAATGATGTGTACATAATCTAAGAAACTTTCTATGATATCCTGGAAACGTTTAAGATTATATAACTTGATGTTGACGAGAGCGCAATTGCGCGCAGTTCGAGAAAGGCAAAGGTTAGCGAGACGATCAGAGATGGCGGAAGTACGGAGAGTGTCGCAGATAGGTCAAACTGAAGGTCTTGACAAGACAGAGATTCACATAGAACAAAAAGTATCGAGTGCGAGTCACAGAACGGAACGTAGTGATAGTGCAAAGGGGATGGTAGCAGCTTCACGATTGGTATCACAATCTGAGAATGCTCGAAAACAAACAAATGACAGATCTAGTGGGTTAGAAATAGAGTCAGAGGACGAGCAACTTCGGTATGCCGAACCAAATACAGAAATTTTGAACCAAACGGGACAGTTTCCAACAGAAAGAATGAGTGTAAGTGCGTCCTCACTGTGCACAGAAGTCGGAGAAACGCAACGTGAAAGACGCGAACGGCAAAATTTACATCAAATGGTGAAAGGTGATGAAGGCGAAAAATCTGACAGTGTGTTTGCAATATTGAAGCAACTCACTGTGGTCGTAAAGCAGACAAATGCAGGGTTAGCAGAATTAAAAACAGAATCTGCAAATTTATAAACGGAAACAAATGCAAGGTTAGAAGAATTAAAAACCGAAAGAAATGCTAAGTTAACGAACCTAAAGATAGCAACAGATGCGGGAATAGCAGACTTAAAAGCCGCAACAGATGCAGCGTTAGCGAATTTAAAAACAGAGGCAAGCGCTGCCTTAAATAGTCTCCAATTTGAAAATTACGCTGGGTACGAAAAAGTCCGCAAAGTTCGAACGGAATTTAATTAACAGTCTACTGAAATCCGGAGAGCGGCGATAGACTCGCGGGAACTTATACAATCGTTAATGGCTGACCAGAAAAAGATGCATTCTGACGTTGACCAATTTCAGGATGCAGTGTCCAACGTTACTCAAAGAGTGAATAAGTTAGCACGTAAGAGGTCTGGTAAGGCGCAACAAATCGTGGAAGAGCTCTATGTCAGAAAACGTGTCACGCGAGACGCATTGAAAACATAATATCGAAAAATCAGAAACAGTATGAAAAGCTTCGTATAGAATTGAAACAGTGTATCGAGAATCGTACATAAAACAGTACCGAGGTGATGGAATCGGTAGTATCATCCGACACAGTGATGGACAGAAATCCAGGGATAAACAAGTCAGTTGTGCAATCTTCCGTAGCAGTTGCGGAAACACAAAAACGTCATGAAATTCCGGTCGTATATCCACGAGAGTTTGCATCCATAATTACGGAAGCGAAAGAGAAGTAAATAGTAAAACAACAGTTAACAAAGCTGAGCGAATTAGGTGGTGTGCGAACAGACAAGGGAGAGAGAAACGGTAAACGCGCGCATTCCAACAGAGTTGCAGCCGACCGTTCGAACGTACGCGAGTGACGCGAGAGCAGAGCAAGTTACGGCGACACATGTACCAATTTCGCGATTTACAAGTTACAGTACAGCAGCTTCTAGACCCCAAGACAATATAAATATAATAGAAAGGCAAAACACTGAACCATTAACGGGAAAATATAAACGAATCGTTGAGTCCAATACACGAGGCTCGGTACAGTGTAGAACTGCACTGCGCAGGCCGGAGTGGCCGAGCGGTTCTAGGCGCTACAGTCTGGAACCGCGCGACTGCTACGGTCGCAGGTTCGAATCCTGCCTCGGGCATGGATGTGTGTGATGTCCGTAGGTTAGTTAGGATTAAGTAGTTCTACGCTCTAGGGGACTGATGACCTCAGAATTTAAGACCCATAATTCTCAGAGCCATTTTTAAATGCACTGCACTGCTCATACGATGCTAGATGGGACACAAATACGTCATATCTAGACCCAAATGTGGTAGAATGAGTACAAGAGAACATGACACAGTCGAAGGCAACGAGTAATGTTGTGAAGACACAAACGCCGTATGGTGAAAGAGAAACATTTCACAGTGAGCTCTGTTTGACAGTCAGAAAATACCAACATTACAAAGAAAGTGTGGTGTCACCGCCAGACACCACGCTTGCTAGGTGGTAGCCTTTAAATCGGCCGCAGTCCGTTACTATACGTCGGACCCGCGTGTCACCACTATCAGTGATTGCAGACCGAGTGCCGCCACACGGCAGGTCTAGCCTAGAGAGACTCCCTGGAACTCTCCCCAGTTGTACAGCCGACTTTGCTAGCGATGGTTCACTGACTGCATACGCTCTCATTTGCAGAGACGACAGTTTAGCATAGCCTTCAGCTACGTCATTTGCTACGACCTAGCAAGGCACCATATTCAGTTCCTACGAATGTATTCTGAACAGATAATATTGTGAATCATGTACCGTCAAGAGCGACGTTCATCATTAATGGATTAAAGTTAACTAACAAACTAATTACGTCCGCTTTCTGAATTCTAATTCCTTGTCATGTTCCAGACCTCACGTCAGTATAGTTCTTCCCTCCTCACGCCAGCTTGCGTGAGATAAAACGCGTGCATTTCGGCCTCCACTAGTAACACGGTGTTGGCTCTTCTGCCAACACAACAGAAAGCTGGAACGTCTAATAGCCACACACATTTATAAATCAATTTCAGATCGGTTTACCAGAGCATTGACCACTTAGCCATAAACTTGACTTCATTTGTGGGAATATGGACGGCGCAGTAGCGGAAACCATGCAAAGAGTAGTTGTAAACTGTCTATTGTATAAGCAATTAAAATCCGCATTCTTCGAGTGATACTGGTCCAGAGAAGCACAACGTAGAATAAAGTATGAGTTATTACAGAAAGAGTCGTTCGAAAATTCACGAGAAAAGAAACCTGTTAGATTTTTCGAGGGAATGACAAAAAAAATCTGTGTTTAGATAATCCATACAGTGATGGCGAACTGATACGGATGTGCACAATGAAGTTACCGTTACGTTATATCCAGTCATTGGTTGGCAGGACAGGAGGCAATATACAAGCATTTAAAAGAATGCTAAAGGAACTTGAATTCATTTTCAGTGAAGATGTCGCGGAGAAACAACGTACAGTGAGAGAAAACAATAATAGGGGCAATAATAGCAACCGATCAGGCGTTAATAATAATTACAATGGTAATAATAAAGTAAGAAAAGGTAATGGTTTTCGAAGGGGTGGAAATATCCCATGTGGCAGGCAATAGACCGCTCCATTTGCACCATCAACAGAACAAGCTCTGCTACGCGTTCCACATCGTTGGCAACGGGTTCTACACAACTCTGGTGACTACTTTGAAGGACAGTAACAGGTGCAAACATGTAACTCTTTTGTATCGTTTGCGAATAAGTGGTTGCCATAATTTAAGTTCCAACCCTCGTAATATGGTCACTTAAGGTTCGTGCAGTTGATAATTTGTGGTTCGTTTATTCAATCAGACGGAGAGTATCCGTTAAATTTATGAAAATATTGAGATCTAGGGCTGTGAACTGTCTTCGAGATTTCTGTTACGTTATCATTCATTTAACTAACATTGATGGAGAGTTTTACCTCTGTAGTTAACATAGATTGAGTCTACTAGTAATTTCCCTCTTATTTATTGTGTATGGTTTTGATGTTGACCTAATTTGTTTTTAAAGATTTTCTTTTTTCAGGAGGAAAAACGGAACATGAATTAGAGATATGTAATCCTATATGCAAAGGTGTGCCGATACTGAAATGTTCTGTAATATTGATGTGACCTTTGTGTTTTTGTATAAATAATGTGCTATGCCTATTGGGAGAAAAATTAACACCTATGTAAATAAGCGAAAAGCGAGACAGTAGAAATGATTCTGGATGCATACACGTTTGTGGAAGTTCAGTTGTGGGATGAAGTCATTTGGTTGGATGTGTAGGGCAGAAGATGAGAAAGGTTATGGAAATAAGTTTAATTGAAGCAGATTAGGAAGTTTTTCAGACGCAGCGAAGAGTTATGTAAAAGAAAGGGCAATGGCTTCTTGGTGGAGGAACAGACAAACTTTTAATGCAACATCCAGTGTATGAAGCATTAGGAGGTACCGAAGAAGGTTAAAAAAGAGAATAGGCTGAACCACTGACGAAAGTAGAAGCGAATATTTTTTGTTAAAATTTTCCGTATAGGGATTGGAGAATGCAGATGCGGCATGATTTTGAAGATTTCAGGAACTGACTTGAATCTATCTAGCAGAAGGCGCATGATCTGTGTTATACTGAATGTGTGGTTACGTGGATTCAACGTGGTGAAAGGTATTTATGAAGGGCGGAGTGCAGACGAGTGTCGCGAACTTATAAACTGTATAGATCGGAGTTTGCTAGTGGTAATGGACTTACCAACAAACAGTCTTGATCAATTCAGTTTTACTGTGAGGGGGCATAGTGCGTTTGAGTGGCTTTTTAAGTAAGAGTGCACTTTGATCGACCATGTAAATCTGTTGTGAGGGTGTACTGTTACTGAAGTATGATTGTACTGCGGAGTGACCGATGACTCTTTAAAGGAATAACTGTTTATTAACAAAACCCAAACATAGTAATAATGTCGCTGACTGGATATCCACATAACTACATACAACATATATGTGTGGCGTTATGGGCCTACATTACGAATCCTAGAGTCGTGGTAGCTGGCGGCGAGAAGACCTGTGATGTCACTAGGCCCGTCCTACCTGCATGTGACGGCCGACGTGCTGCTGGTGGAGACTAGAACGAACTGGGCTAGGTGTGTCAGCATGGAGCGCTGACAGGACTGCTGGTGCTGCCAGCTTGTAGCGCTGGAACTGATTTGGTGATGCGGCAGGACGGAACTGCTGGCACTTTGGACGACAGGTGTAGGCTGTAAGCCACTAATCACGGTCCTGCTGAGGCGTAAATAGTAGAGAGAGCGAGAGAGTAAGTATACTGGTCATTTTAGCAAGGAGGGCGTGAGACAGTGTAGTAACAGTAGAGTTGGGTATCAGTGTAGATAGTCATAAACTGAAGAGACACAAAGAGAGGTAATAGCAATGTATTGAGTGTGGCCCGGAATGCCCTTTTTGCCTTTGCTACTCTGCTTTTGATGTCTTCCTTGGTCTTTCTGTCATGGGTTATTTTACTGCTAGGGTAGCAGAATCCCTTAACTTCATCTACTTGTTGACCATGATTCCAAATGTTTTCTCGCTGTTTTCGTTTCTGGTAATTCTCATGACTTGTCTTTCTCCGATTTACTCTCAATCGATATTCTTTACTCAGTAGACTGTTCATTCCCTTTAGCATATCTTTTAATTCTTCTGCACTTTCACTGAGGACAGCAATGTAATCAGCGAATCTAATCGTTGATAATCCCTCACCCTGAATCATCTTCCACTCTCCAACCTTTCTTTTGTTTCTTTGATAACCCCTCACCCTGAATCATCTTCCACTCTCCAACCTTTCTTTTGTTTCCATCATTGCCACTTTGGTGTATAGATTCAACATCAGGAACGAAAGACTATATCCTTGTCTTACCGTCTTTTTAATCCGAGCACTTCATTTTCGATCTTAAACTGTCATTATTTCCTCTTGACTCTTGTACATATTGTGTATTACCTGTCTCTGCTTAAAGCTAATCCCTATTTTCAACAGAACATCGAAAATCTTGCACCATTTGATATTGTCGAACTTTTGTCTAATTTGACGATTGATTTTTGTTTAGTCTTGCTTCCATTATCAACATTAATGTCAGAACTGCCACTCTGGTGCCTTTAGCTTTCCTAAAGCCAAGCTAACCGTCATTTAACAGATCCTTAAATTTCTTTTTCATTCTGCCGTACATTATTCTAGCCAGCAACTGGGGTACACGACTTTTTAAGGTGATTGTGCGATAATTTTCGCACTTAAAAACCCTTGCAGTCTTCGGAATTGTGTGGATGATATTTTTCCGAAAGTCTAATAGTATATCACCAGACTCTTATATTCTACAAACCAACTTGAATTATCGGTTTGTGCTAGTTCCCCCAGTTATTTTAGGAATTCTGATAGAATGTTGTCCATCCTTTCTCTTTTCTTTATTAGATCTTAAGTCATCAAATGTCTTTTAAATTCTGATTCTAATACTGAAGCCCCTATCTCCTCCCTCTCGACACTGTTTTCTTCTCGTAACATGTCATTAGACAAGTTCTCCACCTCAAACAGGCCTTCAATGTACATCTTAGATTGATCTGCTCTATCCCGTGCCTTTAGGAGAGGAATTCCCAGGGTTCTTCCCCGAGGTCAGCTTCTACCAGTTTTTCCATTCGTCTGTAAGGAATTCGTGTTAGTATTTTGCAGCAGTGGCTTATTGAACTGATAGTTCGGTAATTTTCACATCTGTCAACACCTGCTTTCTTTGGGATTGGAATTATTATATTCTTCTTGAAGTATGGGGCTATTTCGTCTGTCTCATACATCTTGTTCACCAGATGATAGAGTTTTGTTAGGCGTGGCCCTCCCAAGGCTGTCAGTAGTTCTAATGGAATGTTGTCTACTCCTGGGGCCTTGTTTCGACTTAGGTCTCAGTGCTCTGTCAAACTCTTCATGCAGTATCATATCTCCCATTTCCTCTTCATCTACATTCTCTTCCATTTCTATAATATTGTCCTCAAGTCCTTCGTCCTTACATAGACCCTCTATATACTCCTTCCACCTTTCTGCTTTCCCCTCTTTGCTTAGAACTGGGTTTCTATCTGAGCTCTTGATATTCATGCACGTGGTTCTCTTTTCTCCAAATGTCTCCTTAATTTTCCTGTAGGCTGTATCTATCGTACCCCTAGTGATATGTGCCTCTACATCCTTACATTTGTCCTCTAGCCAATCCTGCTTAGCCATTTGCACTTACTGTCGATCTCAATTTTGAGACGTTTGTATTCCTTTTTGCCTGCTTCATTCACTGCATTTTCATATTTTCTCCTTTCATCAATTAAATTCAATATCTCTTCTGTTACCCAAGGATTTCTAGTAGCCCTCGCCTTATTACCAACTTGAACCTCTGCTACCTTCACTATCTCGTCTCTGAAAGCTACCCATTCTTCTTCCATTGCATTTCTTTCCCCCATTATTGTCAATCATTCCCTAATGCTCTCCCTGAAGCTGTCTACAACCTCTGGTTCTTTCAGTTTATCCAGGTCCCATCTCCTGAAATTCCCACGCCTTTGCTGTTTCTTCAGTTTTAATCTACAGTTGATAACCAATAGATTGTGATCAGAGTCCTCATCTGCCGCTGCAAATGTCTTACAATTTAAAACCTGGTTCCTAAATCTCTGTCTTACCATTGTATAATCAATCTGAAACCTGTCAGTATCTCCAGGCTTCTTCCATGTATACAACCTTCTTTTATTATTCTTGAACCAAGTGTTAGCAATGATTAAGTTACGCTCTGTGCAAAATTCTATCAGTCGGCTTCCTCTTTCATTTCTTCCCACCAATCCATATTCACCTTCTACGTTTCCTTCCCTCCCTTTTCTTACTATCGAATTCCAGTCACCCATGACTATTAAATTATCGTCTCCCTTCACTATCTGAATAATTTCTTTTATCTCATCATACATTTCATCAATCTCTTTGTCATCTGCGGAGGCAGTTGGCATATAAAGGTGTACTACTGTGCTAGGTGTGGGCTTCGTATCTATCGTGGCCACAGTAATACGTACACTATGCTGTTTGTAGTAGCTTACCCGCATTCCTATTTTCCTATTCATTATGAAACCTACTCCTGCATTCCCCCTATTTGACTTTGTGTTTATAACCCTGTAGTCACCTGACCAGAAGTCTTGCACCTCCTGCCACCGAACTTCACTAATTCCCACTATATCTAACTTTAACCTATCCATTTCCCTTTTTCAATTTTCTAACCTACCTGCCCGATTAAGGCATTTGACATTTCACGCTCCGATCCGTATAATGCCAGTTTTCTTTCTCCTGATAAGAACGTCCTCCTGAGTAGTCCCCGCCCGGAGATCCGAATGGGGGACTATTTTACCTCCGGAATATTTTACCCAAGAGGACGCCATCATCATTTAACCATACAGTAAAGCTACATGCCCTCGGGAAGAATTACGGCTGTACTTTCCCCTTGCTCTCAGCCGTTCGAAGTACCAGCACAGGAAGGCCGTTTTGGTTAGTGTTACAAGGCCAGATCAGTCAATCATCCAGACTGTTGCCCCTGCAACTACTGAAATGGCTGCTTCCCCTCTTCAGGAACCACACGTTTGTCTAGCCTCTCAATAGTTACCTATCCGTTGTAGTTGCACCTACGGTACGGCTATCTGTAACGTTGAGGCGCACAAGCCTCCCCACCAACGGCAAGGTCCATGGTTCATGGGGGTGGGGGGGGGGGGAGGGGGCTGTTCATCCATCGCAACTGAAATCCGGATACAGCTTCCTCCTTACAACAGCCCCAGTTCCAACTACAGCAGAAGCCCTCCTAAGACAGCTGTGAAGGACAGCGTCCACTGAACGATAATGTAGGCCTAAAGACACGCATCACAAGGCAACGCACTGAAAACCTTTGGTTTGCATTTAACTGAGCGAACCCTGTTACGTGGCTGACTTCACCGTCCCGTTGTGGCTGCTGAAAATTGCACTCACAAAGAATGAAATTCTCATTGTCATTACGCTATAGTTGTAATGTTATACTGTATTTTAGTGTCTATCTGGAGTGGGATAAATAAATTAACAGAGTCAGAAGTGTTTTTTGAACAATGAATAAAAATTCTAACCTGCAACAACCCTATAAATACAGCATTCTCACTTGCGATAAAACAAATTAATTAAATATTTAAACATGGAAACATCTACGTTTACCATAATATCGTCGATACAAATACACAGGATCAGTCAAAATTATGTTAACACTGAAATAGAAATAATACTTAGAGTGCAGAAATAATTTATTGAAATGTATTGTATCTTGTATTTTTATTTGTTACACAGGTGATCATTGTAACATCTTCAGTCTCTTTTGATTTTGGTTGACACAAGGCTGAACGATTCACACTAGAAGGAAGAAGATTCGTAGGAAGTCTGATGGAAGTGTATGGTTTGCCGACTCCTCTCAGCGAAAACTTGGGACAGCGGCTTACACGTGAGCCACCAAGCCGTTTGACACTATGCCGCATCTACAAGAAGTTTGTGGTTACTGGATCGGTAGCTAAGATCTATCGAGGCTGTGCAGCACATCTATGATCAGGAAGTTGTAAAAAGAAAACATAGCTGTTTTACCGAAAGCCGTGTTGCAGAAGCCTTCGAAGTCAAGCGTACATGCAGTTTACAAACAGAAACTCCTCAAAAACTAGTGTGGAGCACCTTGAAACATGACCTTGGGATAAGAACATATCACATTCAAGTCGCCAGAGTTTTAACACTGGTGCACAAGTGCAACAGGGTGGTATGCTGTCAGATTTTAACTGAAATATCGAACATCCGGCAAGATATTCTGAATGTAATGGCATTTACCGATGAATTCACTTTTCACACAACTTGATACTTGATCTGTGAATGGCACCGAAAACCCACAAGTCATTCAGGAGCGCGAACACGACTCCCCCAAAGCGAATGTTTGGTGCGCCGTAACCGCGGCTTGAGTAATTGGACTCATCTTCTTTATATAAGAACAGTAGCTTCTGACGCATATTTACAGATGTTTCAGCAGTACGCAATTGAAGCACTACCACCGCAATGGGCTCTTACTGTTATAGACTACCTCGGTGCGACGTTTCCAGGTCGATGGACTGACTGCTCGTGATGGACTATATGCTGGCCTCCACCATCTCTTGACTTAACGCCATGTGATTTCCGATTACCGGTAAAGGCAAAGGAGCTCATTTATAATAGGAAAGTTTGCGACATCAATGACCTCAAAGACCACATACAGGATTTGCCTTCATCCATTTCCAGGAAACTGTGTGTGCGGACTTCCAAAGCTGGTTTTAATCGTTGGCCTTTATGTGCTGAATGTGACCACGAACAGGTTAAGTTCGCAGGTGTTTAGCACATTCTGTGTACGTCATTCACAGATGCACGTGAATTTAATAAATTACTTCTTTCCTTTGAGAGTTAACGTAATTTTGACTAACCCTTTATACCACAGGGCGACTTGACTGGGTGTAGACACGGCTCGTAATTGTGCAAGGAGGCAAACACTAAATTTTAGCTGTCCCAGTCTGGCTTTGCGAAAATGTATCGCTGCATATACTGCATAAAGGTCACCTTCTGTGCTCTGAATCCGGCGGCATAGTTTTATACATTCAAGTTGGTATTCAGAAAACAAGTATCCAAAATGAAAAGTAATCAGGATTATTTAAAAATAGGAGATTATGTCAAAAAATAGGAGAATATGTCAACAAACATCAGAGAGGATAAATGATAAAGACTATTCATTCATTAAATTCCTAAAGAAAGTGACAAAATAAAGAAAACAGCTCAAGAACACCACATAGAGGAAACGCATGAAAGCGCCCAGTTTCCATGAAGTACTGAAAATATGAAACAGCAACATTCAGTACGCGACTCGGCGTTGTGAGAAATCTGCACATGGCTGGGAATCGACAGACGTCACTAATTGGATCATGTCAAAAAAGTTCACGTGTAGGCAAGAGATAGAGAGTGAGGAGGAACCTGTTATAAGCCACTTAGTCATAAGGGTCTCCAAAGAAAGACAAGAGAAGAGGAAGACACCTCTTGGCTAGTAGCTTTAAGCCAACGTTCCCATGGCTGGAGCCTAAACTATGGTACAGGTGGCAGGCGAAGAGGGTGAAGGTGGGAACGCTACCTGGTAGCATTCGCTACGATTATGATCTGAATGAACTGTGTGGGTGTTAACTATTTCCTTGTAGAGTATGAAGAAACATCGATTATGGTCATGAGCTCCCGATATTAATTTAGCATGTGAGTTGAAAACTGTGAAGCTTCACTGCGAATAATCTAAGTAATAATTATTCTCGGGGTTTTGTGAGTTTCTGAGTGAGGTCACAGCAAACACGAGACACAAAAGATGTAAGTCACTATCTTTGGAACTCGTTGTTTTCATTGAAAATACAGGTGAAACGCACAGATATTTAAAACAAAAATGGACCGGGTTGTGTTAGAGAATAATGCAACTTAGATTTACGAGAAAATTATGCTAGTTAAGACATCCTGGCTGGTCCGAGTACCCGATTATTTAACTGAATACAGATGCAGGAAAGAATACACTGACATAAGGGTTACGAAGAGACTCGAAAGTGTAAGAGTCGTTCCTTCGAAAGTCGCAGTTAGCGTAAAAACCAAAAATACAGGGTGGTCCATTAATAGCGACCGGGCCATATATCTCACGAAATAAGCGTCAAACGAAAAAAGTACAAAGAACGAAAGTTGTCTATCTTGAAGGGGGAAACCAGATGGCGCTATGGTTGGCCTGCTAGATGGCGCTGCCATAGGTCAAACGGATATCAACGGCATTTCTTTAAATAGGAACCCCCAATTTTATTACATATTCGTGTAGTACGTAAAGAAATATGAATGTTTTAGTTGGACCACTTTATCGCTTTGTGATAGATGGCGCTGTAATAGTCACAAACGTACAAGTACGTTGTATCACGTAACATTCCGCCAGTGCGGATGGTATTTGCTTCGTGATACATCACCCGTGTTAAAATGGACCGTTTACCAATTGTGGAAAAGGTCGATACCGTGTTGATGTATGGCTATTGTGATCAAGATGCCCAACGGGCGTGTGCTATGTATGCTGCTCGGTATCCTGGACGACATCATACAAGTGTCACGCTGTAACACCATGCGTTCTCAGAAATGATAATTTCACAAAGGTACATGTATCACATCGAACAACCGACATAAAAAAGTTCAAACATACCTACGTTCTGTATTTTAATTTAAGAAACCTACCTTTTACAAAATGTTCGTCAAAAATTGTGAGCCATATGTTTGTGACAATTACAGGGCAATCTACCACAAAGCGAAAGAAGTGGTCCAACTAAAACATTCATATTTCTTTACGTACTACACGAATATGTAATAAGAAACGGGGATTTCTATTTTAAAAAACGCCGTTGATATCCGTTTGACCTATGGCAGCGCCATCTAGCGGGCCAACCACAGCGCCATCTGGTTTCCCCCTTCAAGTTAGACAAGTTTCGTTCTTTGTAGTTTTTTCGTTTGACGCTGATTTCGTCAGATATTTGTCCCGTTCACGATCAATGGTCCATCCTGTATACGCGTTGTTTTAAATTTATACGAGTTCACTTCGAAATAGGAATGGAAAAAGATGTTTCAAAACAGTACTGTGGCTGCATTCACGAGTAACTGCAGGGAAATGCTAAAATAAGTAACGCAAGTCGTGGAGACTTCCAGGTACACCTACCAATCTGAAGTATTGAAAATGTAGTCAAACACAGAAGATTCTACGAAAGGAAGTGGACATCGTTCGATACTTGGAAGCGAAATGAAACACTCACCAATCGTGAAAGGTAACTACGGAGAAAACGTTCATATTTCTGTGGCAGGTACAATAACGCAGGTATGAAAACAAATGGTTACTGTTTGAGAATAGCTGCAGGCATCTGATACATTCTTTTCAGGCCGAAGGCGGCGTAATACATAAAATAAAAGAAATCTGGAGAGTGATCTTGAAAATAAAAAAAGACAAGCCAGGATTCTGTCACCGTAAGGGATTCAGAAAGTTTGTGATAAACTTAGCAGAAGTTGGCATAAAGCGACTGGATTTCCAGAATTTAATAGCATAATATACGTTCAAGAAAGATCGCTTCATGAGAACGAAGAAAAAAAATTTAAATACTGTGCCAGCAGTGATCTAAAATACGGGAACCGCGTAAGAAAGTAAATCCTGTACTGACAGTGCACAAATTGGTGCAATAGGGACACTCAGCTTGCGATTGGTGTTACGTAATTAAATTAATAAGGTCGTCACTCCCCTAAGGAAGGACGTTAAATGCGAGTGGAATAACCAGGCACTTAAATAAAAAAGTAGCCACTCCAACAATAATTTCAGAGATTACCTGGGTAATAGTCTAGAAAATAATAAGAGTTTAATAAGTATCTAATCAGAAACAATTTGCAGAGAACTTAAAATCTTGTTGTAAACGGAAAAGAAAAGAAATTTGTAGAGGTCTACGTTGTGACGGACAAGTGGGTTTTTACAGAAAACTATAAAAATGACATACTCGTTGGTCCAACCTCGATTCATACAGAGATGATAAGTGCACAGTACTTAATGGAACGTCTAGAGTTCACGCAGAACAGTGAATAGAGAAAACGTATAACGCAGCTCTATTAATGACTCAGCAGCGATCGGATCGAAACAGTGGGAGGATTCACGCAATTAGGAATGTCTGCATGCTGCTAATGGAAAGATATAAAATACTGAAAATCTTGCATTAGAACAGATGATGTTAATATTAGCAGTGAAGTGGCAAAATTATAAATTGAAAAGTATCTGGATGAGCATAGGGCACTTGTGGCTCACATTGCTCGAGTGAGTGAAAATACTTCTAAGCCACTATTTTTACAGTATCATCTAATGTCCTTAAGCGTTATCACAATGTCATAATCACCTCTACAATGCATGTGCCCGGTCATCAAACTTTAGCGACTTCTTCAGATCCTCGAAGGATTGCAGTACCTTGTCCTTTTACGATCTCTGGTGGCAACCGGACGACGTCGGTTGAAAGACTCCTAGAGGTGCTTCGAGTGTATCCGACCTGCAGATCAGAAGAGTGAGTGCAGAATATTGGCTCAGAAAAGGCAGTTTTGAAGATGTAAGAAGGCAGATACCAAACTAGCAACTTACAAGGCCCAGCTGAAATATCTGAAGGTCAGTACCGAATCTGGGACACGTCTAGTACTGGGTGAATGTGTATATCATTCTACCACGCTTTAGGAAACGTGTGAAAATAGGACAAATAAATGCATCGAAGGAGCTGCTCAACATTAAGAAAGTATATCGACTTTATCACAATTATCTCCACAATTTGAGCTGCCATTGAATATTATGTTGTTTCTATGGAGTATTTGTGATGATGATGTATGGGACTCATCATCATCATCACATGTATCTCCATAGAAACAACATAATAATCAATGGTAGCTGCAATTATGGAGAAACCGGGACGTGTGCTGAAAGTGTGCCTCGATCAGAGCCTGACAGATGATGCAAAGACATACAGTTTAACATTAATTTTGTGTGATATTAAGCGTGACAGAGGATCGTGTGCTGTACCGAGCAGTTACATACTGCAGGAGAGAGCTATAAAAGTACCTTTATCTCAAGAGGAGGAGCGAACATGAAGCACGATAACGCCTCACAGCTGTGCAACGTTGAACAGCCGGCAACAGAGGAGACAATGCAAATAAATGATCACTGGCACCAGCACCTGGCTTGGAGCGCGTGAGGTTCCCAGGATGTAGCAGCAGTCCCGGCTCATGAGTTACAAAAGTACCAGCAGCTCCGGCCTGTTGCGCAGTCCAGTAGAGGAAGGGAAGATAGCAGGCCACGTCAACACGGTGTGCACTGCTGGCAAAGAGGAGGGTCCCATTTGAATGCGGTGGTAGGCGCCCTAGCTGACCAGCACAAGAAGGCCAGTGGGAATAAACTCTAGTATGAAGGAAGTTACGTTTCCCGACGCCGAGTCCTGGGACTGCTCCAGCGCCCTGGATACGGAAACATGAAATGTGACTGGTGTATTGCCCTTCATTATTTGCCAATAAAACGATAACAGCATCGTCAACAATAACTATCTGAAAGCTTTCATCTTACTTTCAGCTGTTGGAATTTCATTTTGCGATTGCAATTGTGTCATTAACCTATTTTCAAGCATCTACAAAACATAATACAACGTAATGAGAACAATTTATAATGTGATTATGAATGCCACAAAACTACAAAATCTTTTGTACCTACTGTTAAACCCAATGTAAATTGTTCTCATTGAGTTGTATTATGTATTGTAGATGCTTGAGAAAGGCTTAATGTCGACATTGCAATCGCAAAATAAAATTCTAGCAGGTGAAAGCAAGATGAACCCCTTTAAAAAAGTTAAAGAAGCTGTGGAAGCAATCTACAAGAAAATAAGTACTATTTAAGTAACCGTCATATCATTGTTTTGTTTATCTCACAGTATCATTGATATTATTCTCTTTTCATTGTTGGAACATTTGATAGACTATAAATAGTATCATAAAACTCATTCGCCCAAATGGGCAATGGATCCACCTTCAAGAGTATGTCCAACCTCCTGTGGGAATATGAGTGGCGAGCATGGAGGACACAGGCAGGGATTGAAAAGAGGAGGCGCTCGGTGGAAGTATGGACTGGCCATGGGGGGTACGGATATAGACAGCATAGTGGCGGAGTACTGTGTCCTGGATGGCGCAGTGGTTAACACACCTGCCTAATAAGCACGAGAGCAAGGTTTCTAATTTTCGTCCGATACACTTTTTCACTCGTCGCCACTGATTCCACGTAATGTCCCGATGCAGCTGACATTAGTAATCCATTTCCTTTCCTTTTCTCCCTATCTCTACCTTCACTTGACACATACAAATAGTATCTTCCTTGCCTGACTCTTATTCCCTTATTTCCCTCTACCTTCTCTACTCCTTTAGACCTCTTTCTTCTCATTAACTCTTTTTAAACAGTTTAGTAGGGTAACGCCGGGTTTGGCTTCCGGGTCTGTGCAAACGTACATTTATAAAAGAAACAAACTTTCTTGTTAACCTATTGTTAATTTTAACTATAGTGCAAGTCCCGTAAGGTGTGCGTGAGTTTGTAAGGTACTGGCGGTAGTAACGCTGTGGTTCAAAAATGGTTCAAATGGCTCTGAGCACTATGCGACTTAACTTCCGAGGTCATCAGTTGCCTAGAACTTAGAACTAATTAAACCTAACTAACCTATGGTCATCACACACATCCATGCCCGAAGCAGGATTCGAACCTGCGACCGCAGCGGTCGCTCGGTTCCAGACTGTAGCGCCTAGAACCGCATGGCCACTCCGGCCGGCAGTGACTGTGTGATGGAAGTCGTGCCTGAATGCCTCAGTTCTTCCGTTGTAGAGCAAAAATCTAGTCTCGAAACAATCCTTCTGGCTGTAGCTATGACATATCTCCGCAATTTCTTTTCTTCCAGAAGTCCTTGACCCACAAGGCTTGCAAGAGAACTTCTGTGAGGGGTGGGTCTTCAGTTGTGCTTAGATGGTGTAGATGGTAGTGGACTTGCCTGTGAAAGGCAAAAGTTATCTTCCTCGAGTCCCACTACTTTACACAGTAGTAATCTGCTGCGAATTTTGAAGTCATCGCATAGTCTACTGCAGAGGAAAAATGTTTTCTAGAAACACTCTCAACCCCCCCCCCCCCCCCGCACGCTATGACTAAACATGTCTCTGCAGTATCCCTTCGTTCAAGAATGCTAGTTCGTCAAGGTATGTAGAACTTTTGCGGAGTTTCGAAGGGGGAAGAAGCGATACTGATGGAAGTAAAACTGTGAGAGAAAGGGATCGTGAATTATGATTCGGTAGTCCAGGCGGTAGAGGACTTGTCCGCGAAAAGTAAAGGTCTCAGGTTTGGGTTCTGGTTCTTTACATAGTTGTAATCTGACAGTGAAAAATCAAATCAGCAACCTCCGGTGCAGAGTGAAGTTGATTCTAGAGGCTATAATAAACGTCAAATACGGCATGACGTGGCGTTTACCGTGGAGATTGTATGTAGACACTGCCATTAATTAACAGATTGCTTTAAACAAATCTGATGATCACGTGAGGGAGAACGAAGAATTTGAAATCAGTCACCACTGTATACTTTTCCCGAATAGCTAAAACTGAGACACAGAAGATTATAGTCGTGCGTGATGGAAGTATGACATAACGCTCGCTAAATGGGATACTCGGTAGACAATTAATTATTATCAGAGTACATATTCAAGAGGGGGGGGGTCAGGAACTTTAATATCCTATGTTTTGAGACGATTAATATTAACTGTATTTGCAAAACGAATATAGAACTGGATTTCTCTTATTCTTTGTTTATATTCCCAAATCTTTCATCAGATGTGTAGCGCAAATGGTTGAGTTCTTATTTTATTGCAAATATTTAAATATTAAGTGCCCTGACGATGACAGTTATGACTGGAAAGATTAGGAGTAACATGCCATCTATATCAGGGGTATGATTTCACTTTTATCTGGAATGCTAATGTTCCTGTTTCATAGCACACTTATGTGTGTGGTAGGTAGTGGTCATCGGTCTTAAGGTGATTATATAGGACACCAGTCGAAAACTGTCTAAATCACTTCAGCTGGTTCTGAAGCAGCTAAAATCTCCATGTCTACGAGCACTCCACACATGAGGTGCCTCTGAGGTTCTACGAATTCATCTGACTCTGGTGGGTAGCCTGAGTCCCTTCTCGATCTGCCAAGATCATTCTATTTCTTATCCCCCTCCCCTCCTACCACCCGCTCACTGTCTCATACAACTATCTTTGCTCTGTATGTGTGTGTGTGTGTGTGTGTGTGTGTGTGTGTGTGTGTGTGTGCGTGGGGGCGCGCGCGTGTGTGTGTCTGCCAATCCAAGGGGTATAACATTAACGTAACGGCGTAGTAGTTTGTGATTATGGCTGTCAGTATAATGAAGTGTTAACTGCATCAACAGTCTTTATCTGTTTTATTCTAAAGTACACTATGTCTGAATTATAAAACAGAAGCAAACTTAGCGAAGTGCACATAATGTAGCGTTATAAGATACGTTGTCCGTAATAGCAACATCATACAAGTGCGGCTTATCTGCATTGCTTTCTTGAAGAAGATAGGCAAAAGTTATTCGATATACTTATTAACATTTCTTTGTAATGCGGAACTGGCAGTGTCAGCCACAGTGATGGTAATATTCATTAGAAGAGTATCAAAAAGTGTCACACGTAAAGTTCTAATACTTCACTTACTAACATATCCTGCATTTTCGACAAAAGTGTGACCGAGATTACGTTTCTTTCAGGATATGTCAGTAGAAAGAGACTCCATTCAAATTTACGTAACGAAATGGCACTTGCAACTTTCCTTTAGAGAAATGAAGGTATCATGAGGTAACTTAAAAGCTATCCTAACAGGGCACTACTACATAAATTTTTGTGTATGATAGCGAAGAGATAGCTCTTTCTGTGGTAAGATCCGAGATTCACGCGGCGAATCCCTTTTTGAAATATTCTCGCTCGGTATAAGACCTAGCGCTTTTCAGCAGTTAAACCTTCTGCGCTTTTCAGGGAAGTGGTCTCCCTTTAATGTATACTTTGTGGTAAGAATTTCTCTTTCCTTTCCAAGTCAGACCTCTCCAATAGAAACTTTTCAACATATAACGCACGCGAAATAAGAGCATATGGTCGGCAACGCTAAAGCGAGGTGGCGCAGTGGTTAGAACACTGGACTCGCATTCTGGAGGACGACGGTTCAAACCAGCATCTGACCATCCAGATTTAGGTTTTCCCTATATCGGTTTAGGCAAATTCCAGGCCGGTTCCTTTGAGAGGGCACGGCTGACTTCCTTCCCCATTCTTCCCTAATCCGATGGAACCAATGACACCTCTGTTTGGTCCCCTCCCCCTAGTAGAACAACCAACTAACAGTTTCGTAAAGGTTTCATGGGTATACGGCCCTCATTATGAAATCGGATTTTTGATAGCGCATAACGCCAGATTAAGACATATTAACAGATAGCTGGCAGACAGCTCTCGTTTCCACTTTCGAGCACCTTCAATGCATGATTTAGTGACGCACCCGTTACCACCGCAAACCATCTTGTCGAAGTGACGCATGACCATAGAATCCGCGACTACTTGTCACCCACTGATATGTTAGATAGTTTTCTATAGTTAACTTAGCTGAAACGTAATGATAATAGAGGCATAGTCAAAGTCATGGTATGTACTAACCTTACGGCTTCTTCTTTTAATTAATAGTAATTCACATACTGAAATAGGCCCGCCATCATCCACAAACACCTACCACACATTAGAAGTGATGATGTTAAAACATGGAACAAGCGAGCACCGGAGAAGATAAGATTACACCGAGCCCACATAGTTCCAAAGACAATAACAAGCAAAGATATATCTACTCATATGCCTAGGCTTCTTGGCTTTTGGCAAGATCAGTGCCTAGTATCGAAAGGGTGCATCTTTGAAACCCAAATATGCTGTAACAAAGATTATGAGTATTTCATCGCAAAAAAAAAAAAAAAATGGCTCAAATGGCTCTGAGCACTATGGGACTTAACATTTATGGTCATCAGTCCCCTAGAACTTAGAACTACATAAACCTAACTAACCTAAGGACAGCACACAACACCCAGCCATCACGAGGCAGAGAAAATCCCTGGTCCATCCGGGAATCGAACCCGGGAACCCGGGCGTGGGAAGCAAGAACGCTACCGCACGACCACGAGATGCGGGCTTCATCGCAAAATATATGTGTTTTCAACACAAATTGGATATGTTTAATTCACCATGTAAGACACGACTTGGGGTATCTGCCGCTATTAGGCTGGCTGAATCTTCGAATACGCGCGCCGCCAATCACCCTGCCGCGCTTCGTACAGCCACCAACGCAGCACGAGGGCGCTATCACCAACAATTACGTCGCCGCCAATGAGATGAAAACATTGCCTCCCCGGAGCGACAGCGGCGGGTGTATATTGAACATTCATGCACTGGTTCCATTTTGTGAGATTGGCAGTTGAATAACATTCACAGCCTTTCGTAGAAGCCAGGGTTCGTCATCTACCGAATAGTTAAAGTATTGAAGAGAGACTGTTTCTAAATCTGCAGTGTCTCTCTTTCAAAATTCAGACCTACTGTTAGCAACTGACGCTGAAACTACAGCAACAAACTTATGTATTATGTTTAATATTTGATATCAAATGCAGAATAAATTAATGTCTGAACTCTCTGTTCATGAAGTGCATCTGATCCTCACTCCTTTATCCACTAAAGAACCACTTAGCGTGCAAACGAAATCGACACAACTAAGGGACACATAGCCAGAGTTCTGGTATGTACTAACGTAACGGACTCTATTGTTGTTGTTGTTGTTGTTGTTGTGGCCTTCATTCCAAAGACTAGTTTGATGCAGCTCTCCATGCTACTCTATCCTGTGCAAGCCTCTTCATCTAGTAACTACTGCAACATACATCCTTCTGCATCCATCTGTATTCATCTCTTGGACTCCCTCCACGACTTTCACCCTCCACGCTCCCCTCCAGCACTAAATTGGCGATCACTTGATGCCGCAGAACATGTCCTACCAACCGATCCCTTCTTCTAGTCAAATTGTGACACAAATTCTTCTTCTCCCGAATTCTATTCAGTACCTCCTGATCTAACCACCTAATTTTTTCCCGCGGCACCAAATTTTAGAAGCTTCTATTCTCTTTTCTGCCTAAACTGTTTATCGTCCATGTTTCATATCCATACAAGGCTATACTCAATAAAAATGCTTTCAGAAAAGACTTCCTGTCACTTAAATCCATACTCGATGTTAACGAATTTCTCTTCTTCAGACACACATTCCTTGCCATCGCAAACCTACATTTCACATCCTCTGTACTTCGACCATCCTCAGTTATTTGGCTACCCAAATAGCAAAACATGTCTACCACTCCACACTCCAGTGTCTCATTTACTAATCTAATTCCCTCAACAACACCTGGTTCAATTCGACTGCATTCCATTATTCTCCTTTTGCTTTTGTTGATGTTCATGTTAAATCCTCCTTTCAAGACACTTTCCATCCCGTTCAATTGTTCTTCCAAGTCCTCTGAGTGTCTGACAGAATTACAATGCCATCGGCAAACCTTAATTTTTTTTTCTTCTCACTGGATTTTAATTCCTACTCCAAATATTTCTTTGGTTTCCTGTACTGCTTGTTCAATGTACAGACTGAATAACTTCGGAGATGGCTTCAATCCTGTTTGACATCCTTCTCAATCATCGCTTCCATTTCGTGCCTCTCGACTCTTATAGCTATCTTCTGGTTTCTGTACGAATTGTAAATTGCTTTTCACTTCCTGTATTTTACCCCTGCCTTCTTAAGAATTTGAGAGAGAATATTCCAGTCAGCATTGTCAAAAGCTATCTCTAAGTCTACAAATGCAATGACTGTACGTTTGCCTTTCCTTAACCTAGCTTCTAAGATGAGTCAAAGGGTCAAATTAATCTTCCCTGCCGGCCGTTGTGGCCGAGCGGCTCTAGGCACGTCAGTCCGGAACCACGCAACTGCTACGGTCGCAGTTTCGAGTCTTGCCTCGGGCATGGATGTGTGTGATGTCCTTAGGTTAGTTATGTTTAAGTAGTTCTGAGTTGTAGGGGACTGATGACCTCAGATGTTTAGTCCCATAGTGCTCAAGCCATTTGAACCATTTGAATCATCTTCCCCGAGGCCTGCTTCTACTAGTTTTTCCAGTCGTCGGTATAGAATTCGTGTTAGTATTTTGCAGCTGTGACCCTAAACTGACCATTCCGGTCAGCACCGGCTTTCTTTGGAATTTTGTGTCATTACATTGTTTTTTAAGTCTGAAGATATTTCGCCTCTCTCATACATCTCACTCACCAGATGGAAGGGTTTGGTCATGCTGGATCACCCAAGGCTATTAGTAGTGCTAACGGAATGTTGTCTAATCCCGATGCCTTGTTTCTAGTTTGGTTTTTCAGTGCTCTGTCAAATTTTTCACGCTTGAGATCTCCCATCTGCTCTTCATCTACATTGTCTTCCATTTTCATGATACTGCCCTCGAGTACATCGGTCTGTATATACTTCTTCCACGTTTCGGCTTTCCATTCTTTACTTATGACTGGTTTATCATCTGAGTTCTTGATAATCATACAGGTGTATCTCTCTTCTTTTTCTGTCGGTGACTTCTATCTTACCCCTTGTAATATACGTTTCAGCATTCTTACATTTGTCCTCTAGCCATTCCTACTTAGCCGTATTGCACTTCCTGTCTATCTCATTTTTGAGTCGTTTGTATTCCTTTTCGCTTGCTTCATTTACTGAATTTCTATGTTTTCTCCTTTCATCAATAAAATTCAGTATCTCTTGTGCTAGCCAAAGTTTCTTCCAGCTCTCGTCTTTTTACCTACTTGATCCTCTGCTGCCTTCACTATTTCATTGGTCAAAGCTACCCATTGATTTTCCACTGTATTCCTTTTACCTGTTCTTGTCGACCGTTCCCTAATGCTCCCTCTAAAACTCTCTGCAATGTCAGTTTTTCCAGGTCCCATCTCCTTAAATTCCTACCTTGCTGCAGTTTCTTCAGTTTTAATCCACAGTTCAAACTAATAATTTATGATTAGAGTCGACATCTGTCCCTGAAAATGTCTTACAATTTAAAAGTGGTGTTACCATTATATAATCTCCCTTTCATTAAGAGGACTTCATACGTAAAAAAAAGTATCGCAAGAGGCCTCCATGTTGGACGGTGCATTGTGTGAACAGATGGTGTCCAATCATGTAAAGAACAGTTCTGGATGTCGAAAAGGACTATAATACGAATTTGAAGGCCTTTAAACTAACTGGTGTGTGAGATAATGCGTAGTCGTGAAGAGACTCATAGCCCGTCGAGTTTTGTCCTCAACATTGTAGTTATTTCCTTTGTTTCTAAAAATTAAAGAGAAGAACTTTACTTTGAAAACTATATATTGATAAATTAAAGTCTAATTTCAAGTGAGAGTGACTCTTTATCTCAGTCATTTGAATCGACTAATGTATAAAATGACAAGGTTCCCCGAGAGTTTCGTAATATTATGTGCTAGCAAAATTTTCTTTGTAGGTACCATTCTACTACGTACTTCGTATATGAGGTCCTATTTGACATACACCGTACATCTATAGTGTTAATAATAAGCCTTTTTGTACTCCGGATTGGCGCAATAGGTTGGATTTCTAAGAATAGTGAAAAACTAGTAAAAACTATACGATGACGGATAGGATTACAACCGAAACTGTAAGGGAACAACTAGAAACACACAACTTCACTATAAGTATGGTGCTGCGACCCACGGAGCTGTGGCCGCCTTTCGTGGAGGGGCCTTGCATGGAGTTCGGGAGAGTGATCGGAAGAAACACCCGGAGGCGTTAGATACACAGCGGTATCCGTAACAACATTTACTCGCCAGGAGAATAAACAGAGGGATAAAGCTACCTCAATGCGTCGTACCGCGGCCGGGCCTCGGCGCTTGCTGCAAAAATGTGCTGACGGTCCTCGTCAGCAAGTCGTGACGTCAGCCACAGTTCAGTGTGCCACGGCCTGTATTTTGTCGTGCAGGCGGGAGTGTGGGCTGCAAATTATCTGTGGTCCATTGCAGCCGCACACCTGAGTGCTCTCGTAGACAGCTGGTTGCGAGCTTAGCTGATGGTAACCGACTGTGTGATCCAAGATGTCGTTTATCGTGAAGATAAAGCTCCGGTCACCAAACATCCGCCTTGGGGTTGTGTGAACGGCCACGCCTGGACGATGTGGGGATGAGGCCTTACAAGTCATCTACGAATGACCGTCAGTGGGAGGAGGGCTGGCATCTCATCTACACTCATGCTCATAAACTAAAGATAAATGCAGAATGTGGTGCCACTCAACGTGGCACTACACAACACTGGCGCTAATAGCATAGGCACATACGGAACACACACGGCACAGATTTGTAAGTCCGCGGTATTGTCGATAAGTTGAGAAAACCGTCCCGAAACACACGTGCTACGAAACGCCACTGTTTCCTACCCATGTACCCCGACATCAATATGAGATATGATCACCATGCACACGTACACAGGCCGCACAACGGGTTGGCATACTCTGGATCAGGTGGTCGAGCAGCTACTGGGGTGTAGCCTCCCCTTCTTCCACCAGTGTCTGTCGTAGCTCCTGAAGTGTCATATGGGTTTGAAGACGTGCAGCGATATATCGACCGAGAGCTTCCCAGACGTGCTCGATTGGTTTTAGGTCTGGAGAACAGGCAGACCATTCCATTCACCTAATATCTTCTGCCTCCACGATGGCAGCTCGGTGGGGACGTGCGTTATCATCCACCAGGAGGAAGGTGGGATAGACTACACCCCTGAAAAGGCGAACATACTGGTGCAGAATGACGTCCCGATACACCTGACCTGTTACAGTTCCTCTGTCAAAGACATGCAGGGGTGTACGTGCACCAATCATTATTCCACCCCACACCACCAAACCACGGCCTCCATACAGATCCCTTTGAAGGAAATTAATACGTTGGTATCTGTTTTCTGTTTCACGCCAGATGAAAACCCGGCGAGAACCACAGTTCAGATTATGTCCTTGTAATATTTGGATGCACTAAAATTTATGGTGGACACAAAGAATAAAACAAAATTATAAAAGAAAAAAGTTTCTATAGGGCTACGAAAAACAAATGTAAATAATCTAGCGGATAACATAAAAAGCTCCATACATTTGCCCTGACTGGATGCCGTTGTGTTTAAGAAGTGTCTATCGAAATGCAGGAAGACAGGGATAGGAACGATGAATGGTGGAAATTTTCGCAGTTAACCCTGAACGTGATAGATGTAACATATTGTGCATAAATAGGCGAAGAGATTTAGTACTGTTATATTAATCTGTTCGCGATAAGTGATTAGCTAGAAGTAATGTCCTACAGTGATCTAATATAGAATGACTACATAAAGCTAGTTGTAAGAACAGCAGATGTCAGGTTGAGTCTCATTGGAAGAACATTCGAGAAATGTAATTCATCTGTAGAAGAAGTTTCTGATTAAATGTTCGTTACACAGATTCTTGAGTACTGCTCATCCGCCTGGGACCTTTAAGTGGTTGGGTTAATAGAAGGAATGGGGAAGAGCCAACGAAGAGCAGAATGTTTTGTGAGGTGACCATCTAGTAAATGTGACAGCATTACGGAGACACAATAGTACAGACACTACAAAGAAAACGTTTCACATAATTCCTATAGCGCACGTTCCTTCCTCTCACCTACCACTCTACAACGTGACCCTTCCTTTGAACTGGCACAGTGTATCGAGTGATTCATTACTACAATTATTTCGCTTTCAGTCATACACCGTCCATGGGCGTCGGTCCTTACACCACCTCAACCGTCGCACAGCGGTGAATACAAAACTATTTGCCTTATGAGGAACTGCTTGGTAATTATGTCCCAATCTTTTTAACTTCCTGTGTACAGCCTCTGTGAAAAGGGCTGCTGGTAGCGATTAGGAACTCACGACTCTTCCCTTCATCTTATATACTATTTTTTACAACTACCTTCGGCAATGCTTGACATTCCCCGTTCATCAGTACACGAGGCCGACCTGGTCACGGTTTAGCTGCTGTTGCTCCTTCGCGCTCCCACTTCACAAGCATATCAACATCAGTTGACTTGGGCAGCTTTAGGTGGGTTGAAATGTCTCTGGCGTATTTGTTGCTCGGGTGACATCTAACGAGCAGTCCTTGTTCGAGGTCACTGACCTCTCCTGACCGCCCCACTCTGCTATTACCACATCTCTGTTGACAATAATGTACACTGGAACCAAATTATCATACTAAAATTTTCGTTTGCCGTTAATTAACAAAGCGATTCTACCAAAGAAATTCTAATGAATACAGCATTGTTGTCTTAAGTAATAGGTGGTCGCGGTATTATTGACGTCACACTGCGCTACGAACTGGGTACGAAGCACTGGAGCATCTCTGCCAACTTCCTCACATCAGAAGGACAGCTCATTCCTCCGTCTACTGCTGGCCCCAATTCCTGTGGTTCTGTGCGACTAGGCCTCGATCAGCCTCATAGTATCTGTGCAGGGTCTTCCGTGTCAAATCCAGGAACGAGTCGATCAAACTCTGCTACCTATTACTGCATGATGTGGATTTGACAAACTGTATTTGTTCAGCGGTACATTGCTCTGGCGGTAAAGAGAGAGAAAAAAACAACATAGGAACTACTCTGATGTAAGCCCGCCCGGTTAGCCGTGCGGTCTAACGCACTGCTTTTCGGGCGGGATGCCGTGCCAGTCCCTGGAACGAATGCGCCCAGCGGACTAGTATCGAGGTCCGGTGTGCCTGCCATTCTGTGGATGGTTTTTAAGGCGGTTTTCCATCTGCCTCGGCGAATGCGGGCTGGTTCGCCTTATTCCGCCTCAGTTACACTACGTCGGCGATTGTTGCGCAAACACTTTCTCCACATACGCGTACACCATAATTACTCTACCACACAAATATTGGAGATACACTCGTCTGGTGTGAGGCTTCCCAGGGGGTTTGGCGGCGGGGGACGGGGTGTCCACTGGGGCCGAACCGCACAGTGACTCTCGGCTCGGTGTGGAGCGGCGGTGTGTGGACTGCTGTAGCCTGCTGTGAACCACTGAGGGCTACGGCGCGGGGACCAAGCCTCTCCGTAGTTTCTAGGTCCCCAGTTCCTTACAATACAAGGCGATGGTTCTATTTACAACTCCCATGCATAATTGACCCGAAATTTCACTGAAGTTTCTCACCGAGGAGCTATCTTTCTTCTTTTTCCAAATCTCAGGTCAAAGGAAGTGCTTTAAGCTCGCCTTCAAACTGGGCATCGTCTTTTGTGTTATGTTTTACTGCTCTATCTAGCCTAAACTGAAATAATGCGCCACGTTTGAAGCTGTTGTGATTTATGTGCTGACCAAGAGGTCATCAAATAGGTAATCTTGGGATACAGCTACTACTTAGCCGATGACGCAGCCTGTTATAAGCATTAGAAAACTATATGGGAAGAAACATACGATTAAACCCTTAGGTTGCGAATGCCTCGTAATATAATCGGAGGGGAATTAGTTTCAAAATAAATTCAGTAAGAGATAACAGTTCCAAGAACATGGCAGTTTTATCAGTTTCAATCAGTTGTTGTAGTTTAAGGTTGATGCATTAAATGTAAGGAAACTCTGGATATGTTCTTCATAGCACAAATCGCATATTTTCCTTCATAACACCCTCATGCTCATAAATAAAGGATAATGCTGATACATGGCGAAAAAACGCTGTGGTGGGCGGTATGCGGGTTTAAATCACCTCGGGGTATGACCATGCCGTGCATCTGACCTGTGGTTGTCGCGCGGTGGCGCTGACAGCAGTCCACATACGCAGAGGTTTTGGTGCATGTCAGAGTATGGTGCAGCGGGTAAGTAATCCGACGTTTTCAGACGTGCTAATGGTGACTGTGAGTTGAAAATGGCGCAAAGAATATATATTGATGACGTTATGAGGGGTAGAATACTAGGGCGACTGGAGGATGGTCAAACACAGCAGGTCGTCGTCCGCCACTCGTGGTCTCGCGGTAGCGTTCTCGCTTCCCGAGCACGGGGTCCCGGGTTCGATTCCCGGCGGGGTCAGGGATTTTCACCTGCCTCGAGATGACTGGGTGTTTGTGTTGTCCTCATCATTTCATCATCATCCAGGAAAGTGGCGAAATTGGACTGAGCAAAGACTGGGTAATTGTACGGGCGCTGATAACCACGCAGTTGAGCGCCCCACAAACCAAACATCATCATCACAGCAGGTCGTAGCACGGGCCCTCCGTGTGCCACCATGTGTGATCCCAAGATTATGGCAACGATTCCAACAGATAGGAAACGTGTCCATGCACTACAGTACGAGACGTCAACAGTGTACAACACCACAAGAAGACCGATGTCTCACCATCAATGCCCGCAGAAGGCCCTGGAGTACTGTAGGTAGCCTTGGTCGGATACTTACCGTAGCCACTGGAACAGTTGTCTCCAGACACAAAGACTACAGACGACTGAACAGACATTTTTTATTCACCCGGAGACATGCAAGGTGAATTCCACTGACCCCTGGTCACAGGAGAGCCCGTAAAGCCTGGCGTTAAGAACACAGTACGTGGTCATTGGAACAGTGGTCCCAGGATATGTTCACAGACGAGTCCAGGTATAGTCGAACAGTGATTCTTGCCGGGTTCTCATCTGGCGTGAACCAGGAACCAGATACCAACCCCTTACTGCCCTTGAAAGGGTCCTGCATGGCGATCATGGTTTGATGGTATGGGGTGGAATTATGTTGGTGCACGTACACCCCCGCATGTCTTTGACAGAGGAACTGTAACAGGTCAGGTGTATTGGGACGTCATTTTGCACCAGTATGTCCACCTTTTCAGTGGTGCAGTGGGTCCCACCTTCCTCCTGATGGATGATAACTCACGGCTCCAGCGAGCTGCCATCGTGGAGGAGTACCTTGAAATAGAGGATATCAGGCGAATGGAGTGGCCTGCCTGTGCCCCAGACCTAAACCCCATCGATCACGTCTGAGATGCTCTCGGCCGGCGTATCGGTGCACAGCTTCAAGTCCGTACGATACTTCAGCAGCTCCGACTGGCACTGGTGCAAGAATGGAAAGCTATACCCCAGCAGCTGCTCGACCACCTGATCCGGAATATGCCAACCCGTTGTGCGGCCTATGTACGTGTGCATGGTGATCATATACCATATTGATGTCGGGGACCATATGCCGGAAACCGTGGTGTTTTGTAGCACATTTGTTTCGGGACGGTTTTCTCAACTTTTCACCAATACCGTGGACTTACAGATCTGTGTCGTGTGTGTTCCCTATGTGCCTATGCTGTTCGCCTTAGTTTTGTGTAGTGCCACGCTGTGTGTCATCATATTCTGCAATTATCCTTAATTTGTGACCATGAGTGTAGTTCGGAGGAATTCCGCTGACAGCTGGTAATATTCTTGATTTATTGGCACACAACCAGTTTCGTGGCCGAACGTCGCATCAACAGGTGTATTCGGTGCTCCTAGTCAGGATATGTTATTCAATGAATGACGTCCACTTTATGTTGGCGAACGAATGGTGACAATGGCGTTATCCACAAATTTCGTGAAAATTGCTGGTTGGTGGCTTATGTAGTTATAGACCCAAGTTTTAAAATTTACCTGCACCGGTGTGACGCAAGGTTCAAAAATGGTTCAAATGGCTCTGAGCACTATGGGACTTAACATCTTAGGTCATCAGTCCCCTAGAACTTAGAACTACTTAAACCTAACTAACCTAAGGTCATCACACACAACCATGCCCGAGGCAGGATTCGAACCTGCAACCGTAGCAGTCCCGCGGTTCCGGACTGCAGCGCCTAGAACCGCACGGCCACCGCGGCCGGCGTGACGCAAGGGCAGTCCAATGCTGGGAAGTTCAAAATGGGGTCGCACAAATGACTAAGAAGGACTATCCAGCAATTTTTGCGAAATTAATGGAGCACGTCTTTGTCACCCTTTGTTCGCCATTATAAAGTAGACAGTATGTGTCTTGACTAGGGGCGGTGTGTACACCTATGACCTTTTAACATTAATGCACCTGATGATGTGGGGTTAGACCCCGAAACCGGTTGTGTATCGAGACGAGAAGGATTTTACCAGCTTTCTGCGGAATTTTTCTACACAATCATGCCTTTCAGAAACTGCGGATGAACAGAATGTAAAATATTTTCTATATTTATCTGTGTGTCTTATACTGTAGATACGATAAAATATACCTCTCATTTTGCAACAGAATTTTAGTTTTGTTATCGTTAAAAGTAGAAATGTTTATTCATTTGGAAAGACTACAATAAACTATTTTTATGGGCAGGGTAAATAAGCAATGATTTCTTTTCATGTTGAGCACGACAGTTGAGGCTAAAGCTCAATGACAACTTCCACAACCGTATTACTACACATTTATTGTGCTATTACCGGTTTTGTTGGTTGAATATCTTCGGGTTCCTATAGTTAAGCAAAACAGGTTGAAGCTACAGCATCTTAACGACTAAAATAAGGAACTCTCACTGATAACAGCCTTGTATTAAATCGTGTCCGACTTGTGCTAAAATCATGACACATATGGTCTGATTGTGGAGACCAAATCGAAAAACCCTGATCTGAAACATCTTAAACCGGCGTGGCGAAAGTATAACGAGCAGACACGGCGTGCTGGGTACAATAAACTGACCAGAGAGTGTAGCTCCATTGCAGACATACAGGCTGAAAATTATTGAATTATATAAAATAAAATCGTCATAATTCCTGAACGGTTTGTGTTAGGACGTCAAACAGCACGATTGGGCGCGATTGGGAACCAGTAAGCGTATGAATGGTTTGGTTTAGTGACAAAGCCCATTTTTCATTTGGATCGGTTCGTCAATAAGCGAAACTGGAGTATTTTGGGGACTGAGAATCCGCATTTGGCTATCGAGAAGTCTCTTAACTCTCAACGGGCGACTGTGCGGTGTGTAATGCTCAGTGACGGAATAATCGGTTGCGATATTCTTTGATGGTACGGCGACTACCGAACGGTACATGAAGGTTTTGGAAGATGACTTCATGTCCGTTATCCAAAGTGACCCTGATTTCGACAAGATGTGGTTCATGCTAGACGGAGTTCGACACCATCGAAGCAGAATGTTTGACGTCCTAATGGAGAACTTTTGGGACCGCATTCTGGCTTTAGGGTACCCATAGACCACTGGCATGGGCTTCGATTGGACCTGAACACATGCGACTTCTTTCTGTGGGGCTAGATTAAAGACAAGGTGTACAGCGATAACCCCAAAACCATTGCTGACTGAAAACAGCAATTCAGGATTTCATCGACAGTGTAGATGTCCCGACACTTCAGCGGGTCATGTAGAACTTCGCATTTTGCTGCGCCACATCTTCGCCAATGACGCCAGGCAATATCGAACATGTCGTAACCTAAATCCGAATATTTGTAGTGACATTAATATGTTTAATATAGTTAGTAACTAATTTACCGTTATTTAGCATAGTTCAATAATTTTCAAAAGTAAACATGTAAGATCAGTTGTGCTATGTGGCAAGAAGCGCTAATAACATGCTGTACATTATTTTCTACGCATTTACTCATGACTGTCGAATGTGGCATTTGCAAATGTACTGGTTGTATTGTGTTTCAACATTTACGACGATGGCGATGGTTTGATAATGGAAGTCGTGCCTGAAACTAGTTATCGCAAGTAAAGTATGTTACTCATTGAAACTACGACAGTATCACAAACAGTAATTTAACGGGCCATTTGCGTCATGACTTCAGCAAAACTCGGTGAGGATGTAGTATAAGGCTCTTACCAGCATAACTTCCCCATTTTGTTCAACGCATGGTGTAGGTTTAGCTAGTTTCCTGTTTTGTTTAACTGTAGACAACGTGAAGATGTCCAAGCAACTAAATCATCTGTGACACCACAAATTTGTAATAATACAGCAGAACTGGTTTTCGTTGAGCATTGCCACTGAATTACGAACTAAGGAAAATGGCTGCAAATATTAATAATGCTTATCATTTTGCTTCATTTGTTAGTTTTAATCGCTCCTTAGAGGTCTAATTTCAGTTTGGGCGTATTCAGTGCAAATATAAGTCTTGTATGTCAAACCATAGTCGTTTGAGATAAGTCTGGAAATTTTAAAACGCAGCTCCGGTATTTTAAGTGACATTTGAACGGCGGGTCAGGTACATTAACAGCCAGCTGTGGACAGAAGGGAGGCCAAGGCGACGCTACGATGGAGGGAAGGGAAGTCATTATCCCAGTTTCAACACGCTCTCACAATCAAAACTCTGCGCAAACAACTTAATAAGGCGCTGGACGTTTTCATTAAACGTGCCCCGTTATAATGCATCCGGACTGTAATGGAATTACTCTATAATCATTCCGTAATTTCCGACGAAAGAGAAGTAGGAACAACGTCCTCGAGGTGGCGAACAGCTGGGGAGGTAGGCATAAAAGAAATGGTGACGTTGGGGAGTAGGGAAAAAAAGCGAGAAGACGGCTTTAATTACGAAAGTTTTACGTTGGCGTTGTGGGAACGGCGAGAAACATGCTGTGGTACTGTTGGTGGACTAAATGATAACACAGAACTGGGCAACGTTTGCAAATGTGTTGACAGAGAAACGTACAAACGTAGACGTGCCCGGTAGTAAACCTGTATGGAGCATCTTTAGCACCCATCTGAAAGCTGTAGAAGTTTCGAAGTGGTAACATATACTCTGAAGTGACACATTTCCATACTGCAAGAAAAGCAACATCGACTCTCGTTTCTCAACTCTTGTTTATAACATGCAAATAGATTGTTTCAAGATATACACTAAAGAGCCAAGGCATTGTAACCATCTGATTAACCATTTCAAGCTTAACAGTGGTCTTTTGGATCCGGCAATGCTCCATTTTATCAATAAACTGTCGCAAAATTGTTTACTTTATTTCTACGTTGTGTGTAAACATTAGGAAAATAACTGATCCTTAGGAAAAAAAAACATTATTTGCAGCAAATAAAATTAAGTAATTTCCCTTAGTAATTTTGTACCCGAACATGCCTAACGTATGACAGGGGTCATTAAGAGATCATGCTAAACAAGAGATATTTCAGAGAGTTTAACTTCTTTCCGAATGGCACATTATCATGGCAAGATTACAGAAAACAATTATTACTATGGCGCATCCACCCCTTTGCTGAAAATTTAGAAATACGGCAAAACCTACAACAGAGTTTGCTTTTAGAAGGTAAGATGGTTTCTTTACGACAGAACCGTTCCAGATAACCATAAGATTAGTTCTATTAACGAGATAATTATGTAAGGCACTTTCATTATTTCAGTATTATCTATTAGTAGCAAAACTACATCAGCTGAAATCACCACAGGTGAAGACCGACTAAAGAGGAGCGAATTTGTTCATGTTGGAAGACATCGGCACCATGCAGTAGAATTCGAGTACACCATATTACAATAATTCTACCTGGATCAGTAATGAGCTAGTGTGACCTTCAAACACAGAACGCTTGGAGCTAGTTTATCTCGCAAAGAATGTGAGAGGAGAACTTACTTATTTGGGTTGTTCGCAAATAGCTGGTTTCAAGAAAATAATTTCAGAATGTTACATCTGAGAAAACGAACGAATTTTTAGGACTTTAATCAGACAAAACAAACCAGTGTTGGTTCTACTACAGTAGTGACACTAACAAAGACACTGGGAGGAACCTCAGCATACATTAATGTGGATAATATTTTTTCTAAAATGTTCCATTATTTGAAGAGTTATTTCAGAGGAAGATTACAGTAATGAGACTTCAAATGAAAAGAACAAGGAAATTCCACCAGGAATAAAGGCTTCCAAGGCCGGAGAAATTTTTTCGGCATCACGTGGTTTTGAAAGGTTTGACACCTGTAAGCCGTGTGACAAAAAATAACAAACGTCTCATACTGATAATTTCTTTGCACAACAGTACCACAGTGGATGGAGGACTTAAAATGGTGTCACAAACAGATGAAGTCAACAACTAAACAAAGTCAGGAAGTGATTCTCTTCATCAAAAGGCGTGTACATACAAATCCAAGAGACAGTCAATACTTACGGATAAATGCACGGAATGTAGCACCCTTAAGTACTGTATCTTTATTTTCAGAGCAACATGCCAACCACCAGGAAGGCAGACCTGATAACACTAGAACTTTCGTCAGGTACTTACGGCATGGAAATTATACATCCTCAAATGGGGAAGAGAGACAATAATCAACGGTTCCAAAATAATAGTCTACAAGGGATCACACTTGTGGAGTTATTACCCAACAGCCGAAGATTGCGTGAAGTAGAAGATCGCCAAAAACATGATCCGTGAGCCCACATACATTACATGGAAAGGCAGGGCAAACATACAGAAAATGCAGAAAAATTATGTCCTGAAACGTAATGTAATTACTATTTGCGAGGTAGGCATTTTTCATGAGCAGAATTTGTGCTGTGAGCATAGCAAATGTAAAAGTTTATTGTTTTACTGCAGAAAGATAATAACGTAATCTACTACATTGAATTAGTCACAGTGTTGTAATAAATATCTTCCTGTTCATTCTGCGTCAGCAAATCTATCATAAATCGATAATATTGTTTCATGTACATCTACATCTACATCCATACTCTGCTAATCACAATTAAGTGCTTGGCAGAGGGTTCAAGGAACAACCTTCACAGTTCTCTATTGTTCCAATCTCGTATAGCGTGCTGAAAGAACGAACACCTATTTCATTCCGTACGAGCTCTGATTTCCCTTATTTTTTCGTGGTGGTCGTTTCTCCCTATGTAGGTCGGTGTCAACAACATATCTTCGCTTTCGGAGGACATTGATTGCAATTTCGTGAGAAGATTCCGTCGTAACGAAAAAGACTTTGTTTTAATGATGTCCAGCCCAAATCTGTATCATTTCAGTGACACTCTCACCCATATTTCTCGACAGTACAAATAGCTTCTTGTATGTGCCCTGAGCAGGTGTCTGAGCCCTCTGACGCATTTTTGCGAGGTAACCTACTCGTGCATCCAAGGTTTAACAACGTTTGGATCCCCTATTTGAAACGCAATACAGCAGTGATTCTGCTTGGTGAGGATTCGACAAGTCTTTGTTTTCCTGCTGTATGTGGTGCCAGATACCCAGTAACTTACTAGCGTCCGGTAGCGTCCGGGATCTGTTCCACTGCGCATAGATCAAATGAATTTGGTGTTCGAGACATCAACGTGAGTTTACTATCATGCTCCTCTAACCACTGTAGAACGAGTGGCGCTGTGACACTAACATTCATCCTGTAGGAAGGTGCCATCGCTGATGGTGAAGACATCAACCATCAAGAGCTGCAGATGGTCGTCAATAATTTTCAAGTAGACGACAGATGTCATGGTGTCTTCGATTACCACCAAAGGCCCCAGAAAGTCCATATGAATTTTTGGTACCATTGCCAGTCTAGATTCTGATTCCTCCGTACTTCGGCCATCATTGGACATCTTGATGCTGAGATATCAAAACTCACCTACTACTTTAAACGTCCCGTTTCCTAATATAATTCCCTTGCCATCACATGATTTTGTCCGACTACATTCCATTGTCATTGTATTGCTTTTGTTGTTGTTATATCCTTCTTATAAGATACTGTCCATTCCGTTGAGCTGTTCTTCCGAGTCCTTTACTGTCTCTCACAGAATTACGCTGTCATCGGCAAATCTCAAAGTTTGTGTTTTCCTAGTTTTCCTTTACTCTTTACTAAGTGTGCGAATTGAATGACGTCGTGGACAGCCTACAACTGTGTCTCACTCCCTACTCAACTACCGCTTCCCTGTCATGCCCATGTACTCTTGTAATTGCAGTCTGGTTACTGCACAAGATTTATATTTTCTTCTCCTTCTTGTATTTTACCCCTCCTGCCTTCAGAATTTCAAATGCTAGCTAATGACAAGTGATAGAAATTTTACCCTGAAAAGAAAATTCTGGTTTGTTAACAGAGACACGCCAAAGTGCTTTAGGTTTTCAGTAATCTTCCAAACCGGTTATAGGCCGGGATGTCTCCCACCTATGGTCCATCACATTTTCTTACCCTCAATGAAGATTTCTAAGACTCATTAACTAACCTTGCTGAATGTTTGATCCAAATGTTCCCAATCTTGCTCCGTGGCTCACTGATATTTCATTTTAGTTTCGTAATTCAGGTGCCATTATTGTATTTTTTAATTCTTTCAAAAGAGTACCAGATGCATAATAGCGTTTATTGTGATTAGACACCGTTAACATTGAAGTCCAACGCAGTATAATTTAAGAAATAATATAATACAGGTATTTATTTTCAGTTATTCACCCAGAAGTTTTTATGCTAAGAAAATTTGATTTACTCAAAATATTGTAGTTCACTGGTTTCACTAAATGAGAAAGATGAGTTTCCCTTCATTCTACTGAATTTGGCGTACGATATGAGGAATACCTAAAATAATTACGTGTCTAAGTTGTTGACATATTCGTTTCATTTCACTTTACAACTAACTTATTGATGGTAGAGAAAAAAATACAGGTGAATTTTTTGTAGGAAAGTACCTTAAACACAGTGACTAGTTCCCATAAATAAAACTAGTTGAGCTTTTCACCAGATGAGCCGCTAAAAACCCGCAGGTATCATGTGCTGATGTCATAATATGAATGTCATTTTGAACTGGTATATTTCAAGATAGCAGGAGATCTAAGCTCTATATACGAGTTTACACTGGGCATGCATAGGCACTTTGTTTGCGTTTATGACATCATTTGACAAACAATGTTGCAGTGCCTGTGTTTTCCCGAACTACGATGTAAGGCTCCTTCAGACATGTTCGCGATAAGTGGAAAATCCGGGATCGATACCCTGTCTAGCATAAATTATCTTCGTCCTCATTCCATTATAAAGCTGATGGCACTCTATATTTACAACTGCGAATACATCTCATTAGTGTCATTTGACCCATTGCTTTGTCTATGAAGTCATAAGCCACGCTCCTGAAATATCATATGACAAGCAGTACCCTCTTTACCTTTTCCGTTACGTTCTACACCCGTCGCCTTTCGCACGCCCAACTGCAACCACCCCTCACCAGCAAATATCAATGCACTCACACTCACAACGCAGCCTTTTAGCTCGTATTAAAATGAAATCACAATGTATCCCCAGAGCAACCATCTTGGTTTTGCCCTAAATTATCAAAACTGTCTGAATTTTTTTTTAAATTATCTATCCAAAAAGTTACGAAAATGCTGTAACTTGCAATATTTTCTCGTCTAAAACACAGCTCGAATGCATAAAATGTCGTCATGCTAAAAAGAAATAATGACCACTACGACTTCATAATTCACTGAAAAATTTGTTTCCTCACGTGCTGTACTGTCTTTTAAGTAAATTTCAAGTCATATCTGAAAGTTTCGTTGGGAACTATGTAGCATTCCCTATGGAATATGTGCCTGATTATAAGACATCCTGTCCATAAGAACGTGAAAATCGCTATTCGATTGTTGTTGTTGTGGGGTACAGTCCAGAGACCGGTTTGATGCAGCTCTCCATGCTACTCAATCCTGTGCAAACTTCTTCATCTACCAGTACCTAATACAACTTACATCCTTCTGAATCTGTTTAGTGTATTCGTCTCTTGGTCTCCCTTTGCGATTTTTACCCTCCACGCTGCCCTCCAATACGAAATTAGTGACCCTTGATGCCTCAGAATATGCCCTACCAACCGATCCCTTATTCTAGTCAATTTCACTATTCGATTATGCAATGTAATTGAGGAATTACAAATAAGTGGTTGCAGAAGATCAGTTTTACTTTTACTATTATTTAGAAAAAATTAAAAATGTGAAATAAAATCGGCTGCTGCTTTATGCTCTTGCTGCTTGTCATTGCCAAAAGATGGTAGTGTAGGTAATCCTGTAATGCGCTATACATAGTGTAGCGCACAACAGACAACCAAATGAATTATTTTTCACATCTAAACTGTGGTGTAATACTTGTCAAATATTCCAGAGTAATTCAGTGTCTAAAATATATATACAATATTTGGCAGTAGAACAAAAATGCAAGTTTACATGAAATGACGACCTTCTACCTATGTTGTTGCTGTTGTGGTCTTCAGTCCTGAGACTGGTTTGATGCAGCTCTCCATGCAACTCTATCCTGTGCAAGCTTCTTCATGTCCCAGTACTTACTGCAACCTACGTCCTTCTGAATCTGCTTAGTGTATTCATCTCTTGGTCTCCCTCTATGATTTTTACCCTCCACACTGCCCTCCAACGCTAAATTTGTGATCCCTTGATGCCTCAGAACATGTCCTACCAACCGATCCCTTCTTCTAGATAAGTTGTGCCACAAACTCCTCTTCTCCCCAATTCTATTCAATAACTCCTCATTAGTTATTTGATCTACCCATCTAATTTTCAGCATTCTTTTGTAGCACCACATTTCGAAATCTTCTATTCTCTTCTTGTCCTAACTATTTATCGTCCATGTTTCACTTCCATACATGGCTACACTCCATACAAATATTTCAGAAACGACTTCCTGACACTTAAACCTATACTCGATGTCAATAAATTTCTCTTCTTCAGAAACGCTTTTCTTGCCATTGCCAGTCTACATTTTATATCTTCTCTACTACGACCATCATCAGTTATTTTGCTCCACAAATAGCAAAACTCCTTTACTACTCTAAGTGTCTCACTTCCTAATCTAATTCCCTCAGCATCACCCGACTTAATTCGACTACATTCCATTATCCTTGTTTTGCTTTTGTTGATGTTCATCTTATATCCTCCTTTCAAGACACTGCCTTTTCCATTCAACTGCTCTTCCAAGTCCTTTGCTGTCTCTGACAGAATTGCAATGTCATCGGCGAACCTCAATGTTTTTATTTCTACTCCATGAATTTTAATACCTACTCCGAATTTTTCTTCTGTTTCCTTTACTGCTTGCCCAATATACAGATTGAATAACATCGGGGAGAGGCTACAACCCTGTCTCACTCCCTTCCCAACCGCTGCTTCCCTTTCATGTCCCTCGACTCTTATAACTGCCATCTGCCTTCTGTATAAATCGTAAATAGCCTTTCCCTCCCTGTATTTTACCCCTGCCACCTTTAGAATTTGAAAGAGAGCATTCCAGTCACCATTGTCACACGCTTTCTCTAAGTCTACAAATGCTAGAAACGTAGGTTTGCCTTTCCTTAATCTTTCTTCTAAGATACGTCGTAAGGTTAGTATTGCCTCATGTCTTCCAACATTTCTACGGAATCCAAACTGATCTTCCCCAAGGTTGTTTTCTACTAGTTTTTCCATTTGTCTGTAAAGAATTCGCGATAGTATTTTGCAGCTGTGGCTTATTAAACTGAATGTTCGGTAATTTTCACATCTGTCAACACCTGCTTTCTTTGGAATTGGAATTATTATATTCTTCTTGAAGCCTGTCTCATACATCTTGCTCACCAGATGGTAGAGTTTTGTTAGTACTGGCTCTCCCAAGGCCGTTAGTTCTAATGGAATGTTGTCTACTCCCGGGGCCTTGTTTCGACTCCGGTCTTTCAGTGCTCTGTCAAACTCTTCACGCAGTATGTATCTCCGATTCCGTCTTCATCTACATTCTCTTCCATTTCCAGAATATTGTCCTTAAGTACGTCGCCCTTTTATAGACCCACTATATAGTCTTTCCATCTTTCTGCTTTCCCTTCTTTGCTTAGAACTGGGTTTCCATCTGATCTCTTGATATACATACAAGTCGTTCTCTTTTCTCCAAAGGTTTTTCCTGTGTGCAGTATCTATCTTACCCCTAGCGAGATAAGCCTCTACACCTTTACATTTGTCCTCTAGCCATCCCTGCTTCGCCATTTTGCACTTCCTGTCGACCTCATTTTTGAGACGTTTATATTCCTTTTTGCCTGCTTCATTTACTGCATTTTTATATTTCCTCCTCTCATCAATTAAATTCAATATTTCTTCGGTTACCCAAGGATTTTTACTAGCCCTTGTCTTTTTACCTACTTTACTCTGTTGCCTTCGCTACTTCATCCCTCAGAGCTACCCATTCTTCTTCTACTGTATTTGTTTCCCCCATTTGTGACAATTGTTCCTTTATGCTCTCCCTGAAACTCTGTGCAACCTCTGGTTTAATCAGTTTGTCCAGATCCCGTCTACTTAATTTCCCAACTTTTTGCAGTTTCTTCAGTTTTAATATACAGCTCATAACCAATAAATTGTGGTCAGAGCCCACATCTGCCCTTGGAAATGTCTTACAATTTAATACCTAGTTCCTAAATCTCTGTCTTACCATTATATAATCTATCAGTTACCTTCTAGCATTTCCAGGTTTCTTCCATGTGTACAACCTTCTTTTATGATTCTTGAACCAAGTGTTGGCTATGATTAAGTTATGCTCTATGCAAAATTCTCCCAGACGGCTTCCTCTTTCATCTCTTTCCCCAATCCATATTCGCCTACTATGTTTCCTTCTCTCCCTTTTCCTTCTCTCGAATTCCAGTCATCCATGACTAATAAATTTTCGTCTCCCTTTACTACCTGAATAATTTCTTTTATCTCATCATACATTTCATCAATTTCTTCATCATCTGCAGAGCTAGTTGCATATAAACTTGTACTATTGTAGTAGGTGTGATCTTCGTGCCTATCTTGGCCACAATAATGTGTTCACTATGCTGTTTGTAGTAGCTTACCCGCACTCCTATTTTTTTATTCATTATTAAACCTACTCCTGCATTACCCCTATTTGATTTTGTATTTATAACCCTGTATTCACCTGACCAAAAAACTTGTTCCTCCTGCCCCCGAACTTCACTAATTCCCACTATATCTAAGTTTGACCTATCCATTTCCCTTTTTAAGTTTTCTAATCTACCTGCCCGATTAAGGGATCTGACATTCCACGCTCCGAAACGCAGAACGCCAGTTTTCTTTCTCCTGATAACGACGTCCTCTTGAGCAGTCGCCGCCTCGAAATCCCAATGGGGGACTGTTGTACCTCCGGAATATTGTACCCAAGAGGACGCCATCATCATTTAACCATACAGTAAAGCTGCATGCCCTCTGGAAAAATTACGGCTGTACTTTCCCCTTGCTTTCAGCCGTTCGCAGTACCAGCACAGCAAGGTCGTTTTGGTTAGTGTTAGAAGGCCAGATCAGTGAATCATCCAGACTGTTGACCTGCAACTACTGAAAAGGCTGCTGCCCCACTTCAGGAACCACACGTTTGTCTGGCCTCTCAACAGATACCTCTCCGTTGTGGTTGCGCACCTACGGAACGGCTGAGGCACGCAAGCCTCCCCACCAACGACAAGGTCCATGGTTCATTGGGGGGGGGGGGGGCTACCTAGTGGCACCGTCATAGTTGGGTAGGATTTATCTCTGTCGTGTTCCAGTACTATTTTTGATCTTGTTGTAGTGAATGGCAACATTGCATAAATGCTCTTAGCGTATTACGAAAATATACAGTTTACGTGGTACAACACAATAAAAAAACGTGATCAGCATACCTTCGTCTTTCGATCCTTACATCGTGTTTCTTCAGTTCGTTTATCTTCTGACTATTTTGCGTGTGCGTGTGTGTGTGTGTGTGTGTGTGCGTGTGTGTGTGTGTGTGTGTGTGTGTGTGTGTGTGTGTTTTCGCATAATGAAATTTAATTAAATTATGATGTTACGATGCGTGTTTGTTTTAAAGTAAGTACCGTTTTGAAATTAAAAAGAAAAGACTTGCAAAGATATCTCAATAATTTTATTTACACGCGAAAGCCTGTACCTTAGGTTACTTTTATACATAATTTCCGTGAATATTGAGGCACTTGTCATAACGTTGTACCACTTTTTGAATACCCTCCTCATAGAAGTCTGCCGCCTGACTTGTGAACCATTACATCACCACTGTTTTGACTTCGTCATCGTCTTGAAGACGCTGACCGCCCATTTGTTTCTTCAACTGCAGGAACAGATGGTAGTCACTGGGCGCAAGATAGGTGCTGTACGGAGGATGACCTAGAGTTTCCCATGAAAAAGATGTGATGATATCTTTGGTGTGATTCGCCAAATGCGGAAGGGCATTTCTTGCAGCAAAACGATGCCCTTGCTGAACTTCCGTGGGCTGTTGCTTTGATTCTGGTGTGACGCAGGCCACACATGTTTCCTCGCCCGCAACAATTGGCTTAAGAAATCATCACCCTCGTTGTGGTACGGTTCAAGGAAAGTCAATGCACTGTCTAAACGTTTGGGTTTGTGCACATCCGCCAACATTTTCGGTACCCAATGTGCGCACAATTTTCGGTAATTCAAGTGCTCGGTCACAATGCCGTACAAAACACTACGAGAAACATTAGGAAAGTCATCCCGCAAGGAGGAAATCATAAAGCGTCTGTTTTGTCTCACCTTATTGTCCACTTCCTGCACCAAACTTTCATTAACGACCGAAGGACGCCCACTTCGTTCTTCATCATGCACATTTGTGCCGCCATCTTTAAATGCTCTCACCCAACTTCTTACCATTGGATCACCCATAATGTTTTCTCCGTAAACTACACAGATCTCACCATGAATATCGATCGCTTTTAGGCCTTTAGCACTAAGAAATCTCATAACGGCCCGTACTTCACAGTCGGCGGGACTCACGATTATCGGAAGCATCTTAAACACTCAATACACAACGTAAACCAGGAACAATCAGACTGTAATGGCCTCAGTGTGTAGATTAAGGTACAGGTTTTCATGTAAAAATAAAATTATTGAGATATCTTAACACGTAATTTTTTTTTTTATAATTTCAAAATGATACCTACTTAAAAAACACGCCTCGTATTCAATGTCTGATAATGGGAAATACAGCACTTTTAGAGGATCTTACCACCATAGCTCCGATTGGTAATGATTGCAATATACCATGGAAGTTTGTTATGAGAGTTTGCGCGCTAATAACATCAATTATGTATTGTAGTGTATAATATAATGCACCATCTTTTTCCCGGAAAAATGGTGCTTGCTAAGATGAATCATTAGCAAAAAATCATTAAAAACTACAGGTGATGATGGTTCGTTCTAAAACCAACCAGTAACATAACCTCAGACCAAAGAGCAAACACCCTTCATGTAATTAAACGCGGCGATACCACTGCACCACATGGCAAGCATCATGTAACAATTTTGACGTCGTAATATTTAATCTGAAGGGCTATTTTGGCTTGTATTAAATGTACAAGAAAGTCTTACCTGCCTAGGATACCGGTTTTTATCCGCCTGTTTTTTGTAACTAAGAATGCTTGAGAACAGCATCGTGTCACTTTAAGCGGAATTCGCAATTCAGCATTCACTGTTATGTGTGTGTGTCTGTGGAAAGTAACGACTTCATCCTTGAGGTATTATTTTTTTCGTGTTGCTGCCGTATTTTGGTACACAATTTATATGTCCAGTTGACATTACGACTCTCGACAAGAATCATGGAACAGTTTAGGTATGAAGAATATTACTTTGAACATCTGTTGTCCCTTACACAATGTATGGCACAGTAATCGAATTATGAACACTGCCATCTGCCGGCAGTGCCTAGAAACAGGAGCATAGACAAGCAGTTGACTTTATTTCATATTTGCGATCTTTTCGGAATAGTATATTCAAAATGAAACTCATCTTTGCAAATTATATATTTCTAATTCATTAATTACATTGCACAAACGGACGCTGGCATTTAACTGCTTGTGGAGAGTATAATTTACACTTGTTTTCATATTACGTACGGAATGCCATACTTTCCAACAAAATTTACAGATGAGACAATATTGATGAGACAATACTGTATCTGAAATCAACAATTATTTAGGGAAGAATGAAAACATAGTTGTCATTACATAATAACATGGCGTTATTTTATGCACTTCAAGGCAAGGTTACCTTCTTTTAAGTGTGTGTGCGAGTTTATAGAGAAATACTACTGAATGGTGTTAAATAATTCAGATAGTTTGGGTAATTTTGAGCAAACCCAAGCTGAATGCTCTGGAGCTACATTGCGATTTCGCTTTAATACCCAAAAACTACTTCGCTGAGATTGTGTTTGTCGTTTTAATGGTGCACTGATACAGGATGGCAAGTGGTGGTGGCGCAAGTGGTGGGGGAGGCGAAGAGCGTGGCATGTGAATTGACAGATTAAGAGGGTGCGGCTTGTCTTTGATAGAAAAAGGGTGGGGCCTGTGAAGACATGGGCAGCGGACTGAGTTGGATATGTGACGTTACTAAGTTCACCAGTATGCCCACTCTTAACAAGTTGTGCCATTTTTCCCACAGACGTCTACTAAGCGCTATTAGCATAAACAGGGATCTTATTTTCTTATGTTGGTACAGAGTGTTATGCACAGGAACTTCAACGACAACAATTTTTGTTTGTTTGTCGGGGACTCAGGCTGTATGCTTGTGGCCTCGACTCGACAAGGCTTCACTGACGGGATGGGAACCCTTACACAGGAAGTGTATTTTCGGACCGGAAGTTGGCGGCCGAGATGATCGCACAGCGGAAATTGTGGGCTTGGGGTTGACTTGTCTCAAAGGCATTCGTTACACGTCGCTCGCGTGTCTTTGTAACAGATTTGTAGGAAGAAAATTGGAGGGTGGTTTCTATTACAACTTGTTAAAAATGTATCATTAACAGTTCCACATAAATAATTCCTATTTGAAACTGCTAAAATTGTTGTAACCCCTAAACTGAAATGAATATTCAGGCTGCATGAGAATTTCGAAAAAAATTTATTTGTGTGAACCATAGAAGAGAAGAAACACTAAATCAAAACAGAATGTTTCGTTAACTGTTTATTATTTCTGTGTACGCTTAATTAAAATATCGGAAGGCGACTTTAATTGCAATTTTTATATTTACCAGTTTTTGTTCAAACACGTGCGTCGTTCATGACTTTTCACGTAAACTGTTATTCACAAAGTTTTTATCTTAATTGCAAGAGAGTTTCCAGCTGTTAAGTTGAGGCCTTTGAATATGTTACATTTCTTAAATTTGTGGTCACATAATTTCACGATCTCAAGAATTTTATTGAAGCAATCAAAATGTAATATAAATATAAAATATTATCCCTACTTCATTGATCGTTTGTTACTAAAGTAGGAAGCGAATGGCCTTTAACTTCAGGTAAGTTGGATGTCACAATATCTGATTTGGTCCCATTTTTCCGTATGTAAACGTTATTTTGCGTTTCTTTGTCTCTGTACGTGTATAATTATCTCTTCGTTTCTTTGCCTTTGAACGCTCCCTCGTCTTTTTTATTGAAAATGTCGAGTTTAACAGCTTTCCATTGCGAGTGTTGTACCAGATATTTCAGTCAGCTTGTAATGTCCCCACAGAAAATACCCTCAAGCACGCCACAATTAATCATTGTCAATCAAACCATCCACATTCATTCACTTTGGAAAAGTATCTGATCTGATTATCTCGTAACATATGCGGCGACAGCTCGACGACGCCAAAATATTTTCTAGTGCGTTGATTCTTTGAAATAACAGAGACGCATATATGCATTCTCCATGGTTGTTGGGGTGGTAACTAGGACAGCTTCTGTAGTATCTATTGAGGGATTGACGTGTTTCTGAGAGATACATATTTTGCTTTTCTTCTCGCTAAAGCGAGCCCATTAACATTTGTGCTGCTAGCGGTTTGTTTGAAGAGAAAGAGACTGTAAACGGAAAATAATTAAGACGTGGAATCACCGGAGATCTGGACATGTAATGGAGATGGATTGAATACACAATATCCTTCATAAATAAGGTTTGTGACTTTTTTGTTCTGGAGTGAATGAACGAATGAGCTTTTTTCTGAATCATTTGATGATCACGTTGGCCCTGTAATTAGTGGGGAAGTTTCAGCTGTGTCGAAGAGAGCCTGCAATCACTGAGTCTGTGTTAAATCGTCCAAAAAGGCTTCGTACACATCTGGAATTCGCAATCTTTAGTAAAAGGAACAAATTGTCCACACGATTGATTCTCCCGACTGAATGCAGTGTTTAACAGTAATAATAAATGTAAAGATCTCTTACAGCAATCCAGCCGCTGATTACCAAGACGAAGGACATTATATTAAAAACTGTACATAGATAAAGGAGAGAAAGAGAGAGAGCGAATGAAAATAGAGAAAATACTAATAATCCTCCATTAGTCTAACTTTTCGCCTGTCTTATCACGGATCAGCCGACAAATGGGAGGCCCTTACTTTACTGTATAGATTTATGTGTGAAGGTGAAGGGATCTTAAAGGCAACAGATGCACGTCTATACAGACATGACATTACACAAAGTTAGCGGCTAGCTGCATTCATCATCTATTCTTACATGAAGAGACGGCAACTTATTATCCTTAACATTTAAAAAAATGTTAAAATGGCCAATCCGTGACAAGACACGTGTTTGGACGTTGCTAAAATAATTTTGTTCTCTGTTTCATTTCAACTACGACGAGCTAACCTAACTGACGCTTGAAAAGAGAGGAAATACTCGCAGGTGATATAATTGGATCTACAAATAAAGCCAAAAGACAGCACCCTTGGCGCACAGAAAAGACCAAATCTAAATTTTTATTGTTGAAGGTTGCTAGTATACTCGAAGTATACGCTTTTCTGTTTAGTGTAGTTTGATGTTTGAATATTGATTAATCGTGTTAATGGTAGATGTGGTTTTATCGACCTATCCCAGTTGCATTTACCTGTATATGTACATTGAGAAAGTAGACACAGAAGTACTCTTGTGTGAAGGGAGTTATATATAGTGGCAGTAGAACATTTGTATGATTTTAACTAGGGCAAAGTTTAGGATGAGTCAAGCAGAGCATAGCAGCACGCAACCGCCTTCAGCCGCTAGCACTGGTAATAATAATGCAGTAAGAAGTGTTGTAGGACCGATGGCTACAGATAGTGCAATAGAACGCACTGTAGACACGGCTGGAGGTGTAACAGCAAGTATGCAGCATGGATTAGATCCATTGGTAATTATCATGAGACAGATGCAGATGATAACCGAGAGCATGAATACTTTGAAAACCGACATTAACGCGAAATTAGCCTCAGTTACTGAAGGGCAAAATGATTTGAATACGAGATTAGCCTCAGTTACTGAAGGGCAAAATGATTTGAATACGAAATTAGCCTCAGTTACTGATGGGCAGGAAAATCTGAAAACCGATATTAAAGCACAATTAGTGACAGTCACTCAAACTCAAGAAGAAATGAAATTAGTCCAGACTGAGATTAAGCAGCAGTTACAAGACAGTTTTTCCGAATTAGAGCAGCGGATAGAGGCGAAGACCAAGGAACTCAAAGATCAGGCCGAAGAGACGGAACGAAAATTAACTGCAGAAATAGAATTGGTGAAAGCACAATGTGAGGAATCTACTCACCGCGTACGTTTCGAAATGAAGGAGTATGTGGCTATTAAGATAGATACTGTACGGGAACAAGTGGAAATGGTTCCGCAATTAGTACAAAAGCAAGACGCCATGTCATGTGCAATTGCGCAACTTCCTGAATTGGCACGTACACAGACTAACCTAAAGGAAAGCCTTGAACATCTGACAGAGCGTCAAGACGTTATAGACCACCAAATTAATGTATTAACGGGTAAATTATCCGAAATCACATTAGAGAACAAAAGGCTAATGTGTGAAAACGTTGAGCAAAATGTTAAGGCAGCATTCCAGAGTTTATCTGGCAAACAGGAAGAGAATTTGTTTGCGAAAGGACTTGAGGAGGTGCGACAGCAGTTAGGTGCTGATTTGGAGCATTGGAAACAAACGATAGAAGAGTCGATGCGCGCTTCACAACAAAGCTCAGAACAAATGAATACAAGGCAGCAGCAGAAGTTGGCAGCGACTATAGAGCCAGTTACTGCCCATTCGTACACAATACCGACTTGTGTAAGTAATTCAAACAGTAAATTGCCACAAGCTGGTTGTTCGCGTGAATTCTTATCTAATGGAGATTACGAAAGCCTTTGCCATGCCGAAGAAAAAATGATAAAGCATCGGCAATTCCAGATTTTTAACCCTGACAAAAGGGGGGTCCATCCAATTGTTTTTATTCGAAGTTTCAGAGGAGTGCTACCCAGAAATTGGTCGGAGTGGCAGAAGATCAGTTTTGTTACAGGATATATACAAGGTTCGGGGGCGATCTGGGCCTCGGACATGACTTCTATTTGCTCGACATATGATGATTTTTAGAAGGCGATTTTAACAAAGTTCTGGTCAGAAGCGGTAAAGGAACGCCTAAGGCAGGAGGTGCTCTACCCAGAGCCTTTCTCCTTTTCGAAAGGAAGCCTTAGAAATTATTTCGAAAAATTTATAAATAAAACGAGATACTGGGACAGACCTATGCTCTTGCCAGATATATTAAAAACATACTTAAGGTAAGACTACCAACTAGCATCCGGAATCGATTGATTTACGGCAACGACAAAGCCTTGGAGTCGTTCCTCACGACTTTAGACCATATAGATATTATCGAAGAGAACAACCAGAAAGCCCGTAATAACAGATACCAATATAGGGAGATAGGACCTCCGCCAAATGGTAGGCAAGGTGGAAGTATGTGTTATACCAATGGCGATCAATCGACACTTAAAGGGAATGAACAGAGATCGTTAAATAATGGAGAAACCCCTCAAAATCTCAATAGCAATCCCGGAAATAGTCCTGCGTGGGGCTATTCAAGGAACAACAGGAACGGTAAAAGATTTCAATCCCGTGTGGGGGAACGAAAGAAATATCAGACCCCAAGCCTGGAATAATAACGATAATAGAAAGTCGAATCAACCGGGAGGAATGAATTCAAATAGCCAACATCAGTGGGGACGGACATCTACGAATCAACCGGTAATTACCGAAGTGAAGGATGATGTCAACCAGCAGACAAATCAAAATCCAACAAACTTGTAAGGACCCACTCGTGCCCCGGAGGAGCGGTCAACAATTGGTTGAGGGGCAACAAGATATATGTACCCATGCTAACGTATAATGATGGTCGATTACTGGCAGATGAACTGACCGAGGACTTAGAACCACAAGATGAGGATAAGGAACAGGTGGCAGTAGCCGAAGTGCAAGTCATTATGAAGACCGTACCTATAGTGGCGGTTTTAGACACAGCTGCAACCACAAATGTTATTTCGGAGGCACTATTCAACAGGATCAGAAATATAAGACGAGTACCAGTATTTCCAGTTCAAAATTGCAGAATAATAGGCGCCGCTGGGGCTCGATCGGCTAATGTAAAGGTGCAGTCACTACTTGGTGTGGAATTCGGAAATGTAGCGATATTAAGCACATTCTTTGTTGTGAAAAATTTGATGGTAGATTGCATTATCGGAGTCGACAGCCTACGGATGCAGAATAGATTTTAAAACAGGAAAAATTTGGCTGAATGTTAATAAACAAGAAATTGAGTTGGAGTTGTTGAAAAAAGAAAGCATTACGAGAAAATATAATTGTGGGATCAGTGTGCAAATAATCAGGACGGCCCAAAATTCGAAAGAGCAAGTCAAAGAAGATTTCGGTCAATTATTGTTTGAAAAGTTAAATGAATCCGACTGCATTATCGAAGATCAGAAGAAGCAGCTCAATGAATTATTATCAACGTATGAAAGCGTTTTTGATGAAAGGCCAGGAGTTATTAAGGGATACATATGCCATCTCTACGTTAAGCCGCACGAATCGTATTGTAGAACTTTCTATCCTGTTCCCTGGAGGTTAAAGGCTCAAGTTCAAAAGGAAATAGATCGCATGTTGAAATGGGGTTCGATCGACGCCAGAGATATAAATAAAATCGTAATTCCAGTGAGAACACATCCGGAAAACATAGACGAACTTATACAACGGTTCCAGGAAGTCCGATATTTGACGAGCATTGATTTGCGGAGCTCTTATTGGCAAGTCAAGCTGGATGAGTCATGAAGGAAGTATATGGCTTTCATTTATTCCGGAAGAAGTTACCAATTTACTGTAGTTCCTTTCGGACTCAACATTAGTGCTGGAATCTTTATAGCAGCTCTAGATTATGCACTAGGCCCAGAACTCAGAAGCAGGATAACAGTGTTTGGTGATGATTTGCTTATTGCATCGAAAACTTGGGAGGAGCATATTACCTTACTGAACCGAGTGTTGGACGTGTTCAAATCCATGGAGAAGCTAATTGCGATTAGTAAGTTTCCAACACCCAGGAATAGGAGGCAATTAAAAGGGTTTATGGGCCTTGCCTCATTTTTTAGAAGATTCATAACAAATCAGGCGATGAACGCAGCAGCTCTAAACAGTCTTCTGAAGAAGGATGTGCCCGCATCTCGTGGTCGTGCGGTAGCGTTCTCGCTTCCCACGCCCGGGTTCGATTCCCGGCGGGGTCAGGGATTTTCTCTGCCTCGTGATGGCTGGGTGTTGTGTGCTGTCCTTAGGTTAGTTAGGTTTAAGTAGTTCTAAGTTCTAGGGGACTGATGACCATAGATGTTACGTCCCATTGTGCTCAGAGCCATTTGAAGAAGGATGTGCCCTGGCTCTGGACATTAGAGTGTCAAGAAGCATTTGAAGAGATAAAGAAGCAATTAGTAAATGCACCGCTTTTGTACCATCCAGACATTCAAGAAGAATTTTTCTTGTCAACAGATTCGTCGAATGTGGGTATTGGAGCGTGCCTTTTCCAAGTACGCAAGATAAATGGACAACTCACCTTCCGTCCTATTGCGTTTGCTGGTCGTGTTTTGTGCAACCGTGAACGAACTTACACGACGACAGTATTAGAGGCTCTTGCGGTCATCTGGGGATTTAAAAAATTTCATTATTATCTATATGCGTCAAAGACTATCGTATATTGCGATCATCAAATATTAACGTTTTTACAAACGTGTAAACTGTTACACCCCAGACTGGCTATATGGACTCTCGCTCTGCAGCAATACCAATTTAAGATCGTGCATGTCTCAGGACAGCAAAACATTATTGCGGACGCTCTGTCAAGGTCACCACAGGGTTTGACCAAAGAGATTGAAGTAAATAATAACTCAGAATTCCCTGTATTGCTGCTGCAGGAAAATCCATATAAGACGTACTACGTCAATTTGTGTGCGCATATAGCACAGTTACAGAAAAGAGATGCTCAATGGGGAAGTGTCATACAAAGGTTACAACAGCAACCTTCGGATCAGATGGCAAATTATTACAAGCTGGTAAATGGCGTAATATTTTTCCGCTGTGGAAGGCCAAACAAAGTCCGTTGGTGTTTTTGTATACCTGATGCGCAAATAGAGAAACTCGTATGGTTCATCCATTTAACCTGGGGACATTTCGGTGCGACAAAATGTGCAGACAAGATAAGTGTGTACTGTTATTTTCCCAACATAAAGCGCAGAGTGCATGAGGTCTTGAAGAAATGCATAATCTGTCCAAAAAAAGCCGGATTCAAAAGGGAGTAAGCACCCATTATGCTCTATATTAGTCCAAGAACCAAAAGAATTAATTTCATGCGATCTGTGTTAGCATTTCTCGACGTGTGTACGAAATACGTAAAGCTATACCCGATAAAGACGGCTACAGCCAAAGTAATTGTATTAAGATTGACAAGGGATTATCTTCCACATGTTGGTATACCTAAAGTGATCAAAACAGACAATGCTAAGATATTCACGGGACTCCGATGGAAACAGGCTTTGTCTCAAGTCGGTGTGAAACACATACTAACATCATTTTACCACCCACAAGGCAATTTGGTTAGGAGAATTTTTAGAGAGTTCAATCGATTTATGAGAGCCTATTGCCATAATAAGCAGACTGCGTGGGCAAATTATGTGGAAGAATTTGAGCAGATATACAACAACATGCCCCACTCCTCCACTGGATATACACCTCATGAATTGATGTTCGAGGCAAAAGAAGAAAACCTTAAACTGAAATAATTAATCAGTGACACAGATTGTAGAAATAGTGACTAACTATTACTATCGAGTGCTGCAAAGAAGATAGTGGAGATAGGCTTCACTTGTGTTTGGGTAAACATGGAACTTCAGCATTGATAATGACATCAAGATTTATAAAGGATCTGAATGACCTTCAAGAAGAAAGAAATGTTTCCCGAAAATGACGCTGCATAATCAAAAGAGGTTCCCAATGAATGTTCATATATAATTTCAAGTGCACGCTTAGATGTGTAAACGTGTGAAGTGATGCGTTTAGGCAGTGAATCATGAGTGACGGTTAACGCCACAAAGAAGATTTCCCGCGCAAAATAATTGACGTCGGATCGAGAGTTAGAATCGATACAGACGACACAGATATGCTTTGTAAGAGACTCGCATCAAACGCGAGGGAAAACTGATTGATGTTGAACTTCAAAAAAGTGTCATAATTAGACGTTAAGAGTCCTTGATTTATTGTTGAATGTCAAAAGAAAGTAATATTCATAGAATTAGTAGTTATTTAATGGGTCTTGTTAAATTTGGAATTTTGTTTGAAAATCCATTTCCATATATGTGCATGTATTAATGTCGGATGAATCAGAGAATAAATGAAAGAAGTGAATCCACATTCCTCAATACTAATAACTTTTACATTACAGCAATCAAGCGGAGAAATACATGTATTTCGGATAAAAATTTTATCAGTATAGATAAATGATACGACCTTTCAATGAAAAGATGGATTATGTCTTTGTATAAAATGAACCACACTTTCCATTATTCGATGATTTGAATCCTAAATCTACTGCAAGTTGCATGAATCCTTTAAATTACGAAGAATAAATCATTCACAGAAAATGTGTCAGAATTTTTGGACTTACAAGCACAAATGGTGATGCGAAGTCCAAAAGAAAATTCAAACAAGAGTACATATTATGATGTTTTCGGCAACAGCATTAGTCAATGGATAAATGGAAACCTTAAGTCAATGGCTAAATTCCTTGCAGTACATCGTAAGAAAGAGGATGCATGAAGCCATAGGGATTTGGTTTTCAAAAAAGAGAATCTGGGACGGTGCAACCTAACCAGTTCTTTTACAGGAAGAGTTTCCCTTTCGGTCAGTGCTAATTCTTTTGGAATGAATGTTGCATGTAAAATCTGGTATCCCTGTCCCTTCTACTCTTCCCATTGCGGGCCGCGTAGAAGACCGACTACAAATGTGGACGTCGGGGACATGCAAGATCCGGGGGAGTTTCAGCACCGCAAGATATTGTCCTGGGAACAAGATTGTAAAAAAAAAAAACAAAAAAAACTCGAGTTATTTATTGTAAAATTCTTTTTTAGCTAGAGGCACAAATCACTCTTCTCCAAATCGTTATATAAATCGATCCCTATCTTTCCTTTAGAGATCAATTTCAAAATTATTTTTTCTCTTCTGTAGGCTTTCGTATCTTCTACGTACCGTAGGCTGGGGGTCTAGGCTTAAGAGGTTTTCCAAGGTTTCCCTGCTTAAGAAAGTTCCCGAATGGGTAGACCCTAATAACAGTTTCAAGAAAGATCATCTTCCTTGGTTGTGCACAGCAGACATAACACCTTGATGCACGTAAAAGCAATACAGCCGCGGTACCTGTCTCTTCATTTCTTCTGTTTTCAATGTTTCTTTTCTTCGTCTGTCTTAAACATAATTATTTTTTTTTTCAGTCGGAGGACTGACACTCATCACTTCCGGGTTACCCACACTAATAGATAGCTCGCGAAGTGTGTTCGGTAAATCAAAATTAGACACACAAACTTGGCTCGCTGCGAGGGGCAAGGTAATGTCCCCACAGAAAATACCCTCAACCACGCACAAATTAATCATTGTCAATCAAACAATCCACATTCATTCACTTTGGAAAAGTATCTGATCTGATTTTCTCGTAACATATGCGGTGACAGTTCGACGACGCCAAAGTATTTTCTAGTGCGTTTATTCTTTGAAGCCGGCCGGTGTGGCCGAGCGGTTCTAGGCGCTACAGTCTGGAACCGCGCGACCGCTACCGTCGCAGGTTCGAATCCTGCCTTGGGCATGGATGTGTGTGATGTCCTTAGGTTAGTTAGGTTTAAGTAGTTCTAAGTTCTAGGGGACTGATGACCTCAGCAGTTAAGTCCCATAGTGCTCAGAGCCATCTGAACCATCTATTCTTTGAAATAACAGAGATGCATATATGCATTCTCCATGGTTGTTAGAGTGGTAACTAGGACAGCTTCTGTAGTATCTGTTGAGGGATTGACGTGTTTCTGAGATATACATATTTTGATTTCCTTCTCGCTAAAGCGAGCCCATTAACATTTGTGCCGCCAGCGGTTTGTTTGAAGAGAAAGAGACTGTAAACGGAAAATAATTGTTGTTGTTGTTGTGGTCTTCAGTCCTGAGACTGGTTTGATGCAGCTCTCCATGCTACTCTATCCTGTGCAAGCTTCTTCATCTCCCAGTACCTACTACAGCCCACATCTTTCTGAATCTGCTTAGTGTATTCATCTCTTGGTCTCCCTCTACGATTTTTACCCTCCACGCTGCCCTCCAATGCTAAATTTGTGATCCCTCGATGCCTCAGAACATGTCCTACCAACCGATCCCTTCTTCTAGTCAAGTTGTGCCACAAACTTCTCTTCTCCCCAATCCTATTCAATACCTCCTCATTAGTTACGTGATCTACCCACCTTATCTTCAGCATTCTTCTGTAGCACCACATTTCGAAAGCTTCTATTCTCTTCTTGTCCAAACTAGTTATCGTCCATGTCTCACTTCCATACATGGCTACACTCCATACAAATACTTTCAGAAACGACTTCCTGACACCTAAATCTATATTCGATGTTAACAAATTTCTCTTCTTGAGAAACGCTTTCCTTGCCATTGCCAGTCTACATTTTATATCCTCTCTACTTCGATCATCATCGGTTATTTTACTCCCTAAATAGCAAAACTCCTTTACTACTTTAAGTGTCTCATTTCCTAATCTAATTCCCTCAGCATCACCCGACTTAATTTGACTACATTCCATTATCCTCGTTTTGCTTTTGTTGATGTTCATCTTATATCCTCCTTTCAAGACACTGTCCATTCCGTTCAACTGCTCTTCCAAGTCCTTTGCTGTCTCTGACAGAATTACAATGTCATCGGCGAACCTCAAAGTTTTTACTTCTTCTCCATGAATTTTAATACCTACTCCAAATTTTTCTTTTGTTTCCTTTACTGCTTGCTCAATATACAGATTGAATAACATCGGGGAGAGGCTACAACCCTGTCTCACTCCTTTCCCAACCACTGCTTCCCTTTCATGCCCCACGACTCTTATAACTGCCATCTGGTTTCTGTACAAATTGTAAATAGCCTTTCGCTCCCTGTATTTTACCCCTGCCACCTTCAGAATTTGAAAGAGAGTATTCCAGTCAACATTGTCAAAAGCTTTCTCTAAGTCTACAAATGCTAGAAACGTAGGTTTGCCTTTTCTTAATCTTTCTTCCAAGATAAGTCGTAAGGTCAGTATTGCCTCACGTGTTCCAACATTTCTACGGAATCCAAACTGGTCTTCCCCGAGGTCGGCTTCTACCAGTTTTTCCATTCGTCTGTACAGAATTCGTGTTAGTATTTTGCAGCTGTGACTTATTAAACTGATAGTTCGGTAATTTTCACATCTGTCAACACCTGCTTTCTTTGGGATTGGAATTATTATATTCTTCTTAAAGTCTGAGGGTATTTCGCCTGTCTCATACATCGTGCTCACCAGATGGTAGAGTTTTGTCATGACGTGGAATCACCGGAGATCTGGACATGTAATGGAGATGGATTGAATACACAATCTCCTTCATAAATAAGGTTTGTGACTTTTTTGTTCTGGAGTGAATGAACGAATGAGTTTTTTTCTGAATCATTTGATGAACACGTTGGCCCTGTAATTAGTTGGGAAGTTTCAGCTGTGGCGAAGAGAGCCTGCAATCACTGAGTCTGTGTTAAATCGTCCAAAAAGGCTTCGTACACATCTGGAATTCGCAGTCTTTCGTAAAAGGAACAAATTGTCCACACGATTGATTCTCCCGACTGAATGCAGTGTTTAACAGTAATAATAAATGTAAAGATCTCTTACAGCAAGCCAGCCGCTGATTACCAAGACGAAGGACTCCACCAAAGATTCTATATGGCTGATTTCACGTAATGAAATATTATATTAAAAACTGTACATAGATAAAGGAGAGAGAGGGAGAGAGCGAATGAAAATAGAGAAAATACTAATAATCCTCCATTAGTCTAACTTTTCGCCTGTCTTATCACAGATCAGCCGACAAATGGGAGGCCCTTACTATACTGTATAGATTTATGTGTGAAGGTGAAGAGATCTTAAAGGCAACAGACACACGTCTATACAGACAAGACATTACACAAAGTTAGCGGCTAGCTGCATTCATCATCTATTCTTACATGAAGAGACGGCAACTTATTATCCTTAACATTTAAAAAAGTGTTAAAAGCTGTCGCGCAAATATTCATTGCATTATGAAATAAAACAATTATTGTGTGTAGGTGGTAAGATGTTAACTCTTAAAAGAAAGAGGGATGATAAAGTTCTTGTGAGTAGATATTGATTTACAAGTCCTTACTTCACAACCTCTATTAGATTTCACAGACGTAACGTGTTTTCAATTTTGTGTTGTATTTCAATTGTACATTTTATGACAACATTCAGCATTAATTTAAATTCACTATCAGTCGCTATGTTCTTCATTCCGTGAACCAACCAAAAATTTCACAGACATGGTTATAGAGATTTTACCGTGAGAAAGGAAATATAAATTCACTTTGTGTTCACAGGGCTCTATTTCATACGAGGATATATGAAAATGTGGGTTAATCCATCTCTCAATATCGATATCACTAGAGAAGATGTCCTAAAGGAAAATAACTGAGAAAAACTTCCCGTGAGTCATTTAAGCAACGAACTTTCATGTCTACTGGAACGATGTAGGATGTTCACGACTGTCTAGACCTGAATATCTTACAGAAGTTCAGATCTCTCTCGTCGTAAGTACTTCTCGGACGCCAGAGGGACAACATGACCTCCCTCTACTATCTCACCCATCGTCTAATTTCTCGTCTCTGGGGTTTGCTTGTATATTGAGTGCTTACAATGTATACTGAATATCCCTTCAATCTGGCCATCAATGTCCCTTCTGTTTGCTGCAAATAGCCCTTTGATATTTTGATTATTTTCGTATTTATTGTTATTCCTACTCCTGCCGTACCTGCCGCATCAATAATACAATATCCTGGTTTCCTTCGCAAATATCCTGTTCTAAATTTAGTTTCTCTAGTTTCCGATTCATCGTCACTGTACTAATGCTCCGTATATTCAATATGACTACAAATCTCTTTTCTGTGGTGGCTCTTTCCATGTAGTCCTCGCCCAGAGATAATAATGGATGAATGTTTTTCCTCTGGAATATTTTACCCATGAGGAAACCATCAGGAAGTTACAGATCTCTGTATGTAACTGATCGTGGAAGGGAAATGTAATTTGGCAGTTGCCTGTTGCCTTTCAGAGCACAGCAGTAGTACAGGCATTAAAATGAAAGTCGCCAAATTACCCCCTTCCTTGCAAGTAACATCACAAGTTTACTAACAGCCTCCCAGATTTTCGCAAGTGTGACTACTAGACCAGGTTATTGCCATAGCATAAAGCTTCGCTTCGTTCCAACGCCGACACAGAGGTCCCCTCTGAGAGCCGTATAGTTGATCGCCTAGTCCATATCACTTCACATGCCATTATACACTCCTGGAAATTGAAATAAGAACACCGTGAATTCATTGTCCCAGGAAGGGGAAACTTTATTTACACATTCCTGGGGTCAGATACATCACATGATCACACTGACAGAACCACAGGCACATAGACACAGGCAACAGAGCATGCACAATGTCGGCACTAGTACAGTGTATATCCACCTTTCGCAGCAATGCAGGCTGCTATTCTCCCATGGAGACGATCGTAGAGATGCTGGATGTAGTCCTGTGGAACGGCTTGCCATGCCATTTCCACCTGGCGCCTCAGTTGGACCAGCGTTCGTGCTGGACGTGCAGACCGCGTGAGACGACGCTTCATCCAGTCCCAAACATGCTCAATGGGGGACAGATCCGGAGATCTTGCTGGCCAGGGTAGTTGACTTACACCTTCTAGAGCACGTTGGGTGGCACGGGATACATGCGGACGTGCATTGTCCTGTTGGAACAGCAAGTTCCCTTGCCGGTCTAGGAATGGTAGAACGATGGGTTCGATGACGGTTTGGATGTACCATGCACTATTCAGTGTCCCCTCGACGATCACCAGTGGTGTACGGCCAGTGTAGGAGATCGCTCCCCACACCATAATGCCGGGTGTTGGCCCTGTGTGCCTCGGTCGTATGCAGTCCTGATTGTGGCGTTCACCTGCACGGCGCCAAACACGCATACGACCATCATTGGCACCAAGGCAGAAGCGACTCTCATCGCTGAAGATGACACGTCTCCATTCGTCCCTCCATTCACGCCTGTCGCGACACCACTGGAGGCGGGCTGCACGATGTTGGGGCGTGAGCGGAAGACGGCCTAACGGTGTGCGGGACCGTAGCCCAGCTTCATGGAGACGGTTGCGAATGGTCCTCGCCGGTACCCCAGGAGCAACAGTGTCCCTAATTTGCTGGGAAGTGGCGGTGCGGTCCCCTACGGCACTGCGTAGGATCCTACGGTCTTGGCGTGCATCCGTGCGTCGCTGCGGTCCGGTCCCAGGTCGACGGGCACGTGCACCTTCCGCCGACCACTGGCGACAACATCGATGTACTGTGGAGACCTCACGCCCCACGTGTTGAGCAATTCGGCGGTACGTCCACCCGGCCTCCCGCATGCCCACTATACGCCCTCGCTCAAAGTCCGTCAACTGCACATACGGTTCACGTCCACGCTGTCGCGGCATGCTACCAGTGTTAAAGACTGCGATGGAGCTCCGTATGCCACGGCAAACTGGCTGACACTGACGGCGGCGGTGCACAAATGCTGCGCAGCTAGCGCCATTCGACGGCCAACACCGCGGTTCCTGGTGTGTCCGCTGTGCCGTGCGTGTGATCATTGCTTGTACAGCCCTCTCGCAGTGTCCGGAGCAAGTATGGTGGGTCTGACACACCGGTGTCAATGCGTTCTTTTTTCCATTTCCAGGAGTGTAGTATTCACCATAACTCTTGTAGGAGTCCTTTACGAGTTGACACTGCACATTTATGGATTGCTTTTGAGATGACTATTTGCTTCGTCAGGACTGGGAAACGGGTACAGTTCAGATTGGCCTGTGACTAATACGAGTAAAATCCTAGTTATTGGTCAATCTGATAGTGCCAGTGAAGTAATATGTGTGATGTATATATGCAGACTCGAGCAACAAATGAAAATTTGTACTATGGCCAGGATTCGAACCCAGGTCTAGGCAGTAACACTAACACTATGACAGCCTACCATGGTGGCTTTCCACAGCTCTATGCACTACCCTAGCATGGCTTCTTCCTCAAGCCTAATTCCTATTCACGCCTCAGTCCACTTGGTATTTCCCCTAGTAATGCCGCAGCCACTAGGTTCGTATGAGCAGTTGCCAGCGGGCTCGTGCGCATGCGCAGAGCTGAATTCGCGCATGAGCTGTGCCTTTCTCCCGCTTCAGGCTACTTGAGCGTGGCTGTTTGCTGTATGAGCAGTAGCAGCAAGTAGCCAGATGCTACCCGGAAAAATTTTTCTGGCGCGCCCAAGCTGCCAGATTCGTGCATGCGCAGAGCAAGCTGAGTTATAGTGGGGGGCGGATCATTCCCCACGTGACCCGTGTATATGTTACGTGTCTTCCAAATATTGCTGCTCTCTTCGTTTACAGGTCCCACGTCAAATGAAATCAAAATAGATTTCTGTGGCCGGGAGCCATCACGTGAATTGATATACATTTTCATAACCATGAAAGACCAAAATTAGTTAGCAGTTTCAATTTTCAGATTTTATATTCGTTCGATTTCAAGTGCAAATTTTCATTTACTGGAACGAATTACAGTATAACATAATAAAGAACCAAACATTAGAATAGAGTACTGGACCTCCGAGAAAATTGGTATCACGAAAACCACATGAAAAGCTGAATGTCAGGTACTTCAGAGTGCATCTGGACATAGAAATGTGCAATTAGAGCGGAATGAAGCATTTTACTGTGGTTTATGAAATTCCCATGCTGGCTGGAGTAGACTGTGATATCCTGTTCCTTTTATGACACTGTAAGATCTCTTAATGCTACATACGTACGAATATACATAAACATTTACTTGAAGCTAAGTAGGCAAATTTGGTCAGTAGTTTTGAACTAAATATTTTGTTTCAAATATAATGACATCTGTAGCAGAATTTTATAAATCTGTCTTCTGTGAAAGTGTTTTTTGATCACAAGGCACTTGTCTAGTACTTCCTCTAGGCCTGAAGTTATTTCTTAAATTTGTGTTTACGTCTTAAATTTATAGAATGACATTCTACGGTAAATTGTAGACTTGCAGCATACTGTGTTTTATCGTTTTAACTCCGCACATGGCTTCATATTTAATCCTAGATTAGAATATAAACTGTCAGTTGTACAGTTTCTTTGCCTCACAGACAACCTTGTTAATTTTTTGCACATTTTGAAATAGTCGTGAAATTTATTGTCCTTTATTCCGGTGTAAGCTACACAAGAAACTGTTTTTTTCCCAAGAAATTTGTATTCCATCCTACTAGCTTTTTGCAGTGCTGTGTAGATGTAAACCTGTTGGAAATGCTACATAACAATATTGCAGAGAACGAATTTAAAAAACAATCTGTCAAATTCACCCCATAGCAAAATGTTATGGTAATTCTAGCTGTGGAATCTAATTTTGAAATGATATTCTGCCAAGAACTGCTTCCTTATTTGCATCCTTTATTTGGGTGGGATATGATAAAACAGTTGTTCTTGATAAAACAATTGCTCTAAGTACAACTCTGTATGTCCTCTCAACAACATGCCGCAGGGCTGCACATGGTCACGTGATGCACCACCACGAAAGTCCACCAGAAATTCGACGAAAAGCGTATGAGCAGAGCAAGCACCAAGCACGGGCTGCCTACGTCATCGTAACTGCGCATGCGCAGTACGGTCTGTTGCCTGGCGCTGTCTGGTAACTGCTCAACCGAACCTACTTTCGCCAAGTCGCCACGAGCTGCCGTGGAGGACGAAGGGGCCGGACTCCCTGGGGCGAGCCCCCGGGTGGAGTCATTCTGTAAGCACACAGCGGGAAGATGGGCCGACGTCCTCGTCTTGCCCAAGAAGGGACACGATACGAAGGGCCCGTCTGACAATGAGAAGCGGGCCGAGAGCTGATGGACACTGCAGCCATTAGAACGCCAAGAATGTAGTCGCGAAAGCATCAGAGTTCTTCTGGCTTTGCGGCAGTCGTTTTACTTGTCTAAGAAAACAAAGATATTCCGACAATTCCAGCACCCCACGGGCACAGAGAGGAGCGTGCAAAAAGCGCGGGGAATCGGCGCAGGGAGGCGTGCGAAAGTAGCCACCATACTTAAAGAGTTTTCCTCGACAGTGAGGACATTCCTTGTAAATGACGGACGCCGTCTGATTTTGAGACGATGCCAAAACATAAGTCTGTCCAGGGCTCACGCAGAGAGAGCCGCTATAAAGAAGTGTTTTGTAGTTGCTCCCCAACGGCCTCGGAATGACGGCAAACAGCTTAAGGATGTGAAATCGTGAGAAATATGCAAATTCACGAGGCACACGCCAGCTCCCGACAGATAGAAAGTTTCCACCCTGCACGGAGGGGCGTGGTAATGAAACGGCGATCTGTCATTGGGCTACATTGAACAATTCGTCGGCCAGTGACAACGCAGAAAGGAATAATGTTTCAAAGAGGATTTGAGCTGAGAGATGGATGAGAAGCGGAAAAGGAGAGTCGTGGAAACACCGCTGAAGCGAGCGGACATGGGCGCTCTTCCACCCAGCGCGAACATCCGCCTTCCGACACCGTGACAGCACAGCTTCGGCCACACCACCGACAACGGGCACACAACGCGGACATCATACCTGGGCCCCGCCGCAAAGCCGCGATTGCTGATGAGGGCAGGCAACCCGTGCAGCACAGCTCCGACGCGGCGCGCCACACCGACACAGCGCCTGCTGCCGACAGCAGTATACGACGCACGATAATGAATAATGGTGAGACGATTCGTCCCCTCCTCCTTCCCCTCAATAACTGAGTCGTGTCCACGCCCAGTCAAATCAACCCTGAGTTTTATAATTTTGTTTTGTTTTGTATAAACAGCATGAAAATAAATACATTTCTTTCATTTTTTGATCATATAAGCAATCTTTTTCATTCATTGATGAACCCCTGAATTACGAATCATTTGTGTTTGATTTTATCTGATTATTGATATCAATTAATTGTTGGCTCCTAGCGTGGGACAATCTCTTCAGTTATTTGACCGACAAAAGAGAGAGAGAGGAATTTCTGGAGTTCACTACATTTCGACACCAGCGTTGGGCGACCTGATTGATAATTTTCGTGGTATCAATGTTACAAAATAATTTCTCAAGTTCACTGCACCCTAAACTGGAACAGCACTGAAGAGGTTGTCCACCTGTACTGGAAAATCACTGCTTCATTCAATGAAATGGGGGATCCTGCCTGAAACCCTGCTAATTGTCCTTTTAATCAAATGAAACTACTTGGTTCCGGAGGCCTTTTCAAGTCTCGACATCTGTGACGGATATATGCAGACTAAAGCCCCGAATGAAAATTTTTACCCAGGCCAGAATTCGGACCTGGGCTTCCTGCTCACAACACAGATGCGCTAGTCTCTGTGCCACCTTGGCATGGTGGCTTTGCACCGTTTCAAGGACTACCCAAGCACGCCTCCCTCTTTAATCCCAGTTCTCATTCCCATAAACTCGAACAGCTTTGCAGAGGCTCTCCAGCTGTATTGGAATAGCACCTCAGCATCGAACGAAAAGGGGAATCATTCTTAAGTACTTTTAATCAGATGAACCTAATTTGTTCCAGCAAAGTTTTCAAGTGTCTACATTTGTGATCTACGACCATGTAGACTGAAACGACGAATGGCAGTTTGTACCACCATCAATATATGAGTAAGTCGGTTGTGTGGAAACAGCTCAATGTGGAGTCGTGACAGAACGGCAGAAAGTAGCTGTGTTTTGAGGTGCCATCACCACACCGTGAAAGGACATGACCGATTTCTTGGCGTATTTACTATGACTTTTCCGAGCGTCCACAAGGAATGGCGTGCCACGGGCATCCATGAACACGACCTAAGAAGCGCGGTCGCGAAAATGTTCTACCGACGGTGACTGGGGGCAGATTCACGCCTTGTCAACGAAATTCGTTTTAAAACTGGACAGGAGTTGCCGCTTATGTTGCCTTTATTCTTCACCTTCATGATGCGTAAACCAGAGACACTTTAATCTTCAACGAAGAGAACAGCCATGTTCACAGGGCTGCAGGCATTCGTTCCTGATTTTATGATCACTCGTCGCCGAATAACTTCTGCAGCCTACTTCCATTTTAGTCTTCTTGGGCACACATGCCTTGACGACCGCTGAAGTTCTATTCCATGCTCTTCTCTCCTTTACCACATTGACGCTTCTTTGATACCTATGTGGCCTGTCAACCTATCGTTACTTTTAGTTGAATTATCCACTGAATTCTGTTCATTTCCAGCTCCATTCAGTACCTTCTTATTACTTTTTCGATCTACTCGTCTAATTTTCGGCGTTTTTCAGTAGCATGACGTTTCAAGAAATTCAGTTCTCTCCTTGTCTAAAAAAATTAGGTTACATAATAACTAGTTCCAGGTGATCAGATTGCATTTCTTTCTGTTGGCAGTCTGCATTTTATAAGCTCTCTAGTTCAACCATCCTCAGTTATTTTCTTGCCCAGATAGCAAATCCGTCTGCCTCATCTACTGTCACAATTCCTAATATAATACGCTCAATATCGTCTGATTTAATACTGATACGTTTCATTAGCTTTGTTTTATTTTTGTTGATATTCAACTGAAAATCTCTTTTTGAAACGCTCTCCATTCCGTGCAACTCCTCTTCCAATACTGTGTTACCGGTAAATTTTAGTCTTCATTCTTCTTCCTGAACTTCAATACTCTTTCCAGATTTCTCCTTTGTATCCTTAACTGCTTCTTCAGTGTACAGTGTAACTAACATCTGGAATACATTACAACCCTATCTCATTACCTTCTCAGACACTGTGGTTTCAGTATAAAAAATTTAGAGTTTTAAGTTATCAATAAATTCATGCTCTGTATTTTAATCGTGCTAATTTCCTCAGACAAGTAGCAGGTTCAGAACGGCCTTACGTGTTTTATACTTCTCTAAAATCCATACTGATGATCCCATGAGGTTAGCTTCAATCAGTTTTTACGTTTCTTTGTGAATAATTCATGTCAGTATTTCATAACCATTAAACTACACCTGTCAGCACTTCATTGGTACAACAGTTATTGCATCCTTCCTGATGTCTGAGAGAGCTTCATATATCTGGTCAGTTGCATATACATGTATAGATATCCCTTTAGGGCGAAGGTACTTTGGGATAGCAGTAATTTCATCCTTCTTGATGTCTTACAGTATTTCCCCTGCCTCATATAACTTCCACACTAAGTGGAATAGTTCTTTCAGTGTTGGCTCTCCCTAAGATCTTAATAATTCTGAGGGACTGCCATCTACATTAGACCCTTGTTCCCCTTATGCCCTTCACTGCTCTCTTAGAGTTTTCTCAAAGTAACATTTCTCCCAGTTCTTCTTCACCTTCCTTCCGCCTTTCTATTCTTTTTTTTAGAAGTGGGTTAACATTTCAGCTTTCTATACCCGTACCTTTGCTTCTCTTTCGCCGGCCGTTGTGGCCGTGCGGTTCTAGGCGCTTCAGTCTGGAATCGCGTAACTGCTACGGTCGCAGGTTCGAATCCTGCCTCGGGCATGGATGTGTGTGATGTCCTTAGGTTAGTTAGGTTTAATTAGTTCTAAATTCTAGGCGACTGATGACCTCAGAAGCTAAGTCGCGTAGTGCTCAGAGCTATTAGAACCATTTGAGCTTCTCTTTCCTCTAAAAATCTCTTTAATTTTCCTGTCCACACGTCTATCTCCTCCACAATCATGCATGTGTCTACAACCTTGCATTCGTCCTCTACCCATTTCTACTTAGCCATTTATATTTTCTGTCTCATTATTTGGACGCATGTGTTCCCCTTCGCTCCTTTTATATGCCACATTTTTATAATCTATCCTTCCGTCACTGAAATTCAGTGTCCCCTGTGCCATCGAAGGATATCTGGTTGTTTTATAACCTACGTGATTCTCTGTGGCATTCCCTATTTTATCTCAAGGCCACCAATTGTCATTCTATTAGATTCCTTCCTTCCGATTCAGTGCAGTGTTGTCTAATGTTCCTTCCCAACTCCTAGGATCGTCCGTTCCCTTCAATTTCCAAGTACCATCTTCTAAATTTCCTAACTTTTTGCAATTTCTTCAGTTTTAATTCGCAATTCACCAGCAATACTTTATGACCAGAGTTCATAAATATCCCTAAAAATACCTTACTGTTTAAAATCTTGTTTCGAAATTTCTGTCATACCATCACTTCATCAGTCTGGAATGTTCTAGAGTCCCCAGGTCTCATCCACGTATACAATTTTCTTTCTTGATTTTCAAGCCGAGTTTCAGTGATGTTCAACGTAACACTCTGTGCGAAGTTCTACCAGGCTACTTCCTCTTTCATTTCATTTCTTGCATTCAGTCTATATTTTCCTACTGTTTTCCTACTCTTCATTTACCGACTATCGAATTGCATTTACTGATAGCAATTTAACTTTCGTCGTCGTTAAGTGTCTAAGTCATTTCCTTTTTCTTCTAATACGTCCTTTTAGTCTCTTCATCATCTCCGCAGCTATTAGGCATATAAGCTTGTACTACTATAGTGGATATTGGCTTCCTGTCTGTCTTGTGTGAGACAGTAAGTACGTTGATCATAGTACTTGAAAGTCTCTTCGGTTTCACTGCTGGGTCCTAAAATCAACTCCACTTGATTTTAGTCTGCGACAGCAAACCCGAAGAGACTTTCAAGACTTATTACGCCGTGAAAGCCTACGAAGTCACACTGATCATAGTAACTTACGCGCCATTGTATTTTCTCGCGCACTATTATGCGTACTCTTGATCCTGCTTAAGTTATTTTGTGTTAGTAACCCTGAACCAACCTGACTAGAAATGCTGTTATTCCTGCACCACACGGCGCTAATTTTCACTACATCGAAAATCAGTCTACCCATTTCCCTTTTTAAAGTCTGCAAACTACATCCCTCGTTAAGAGAGATAACATTCAACATCCCGATCCATAGAACGCCAGTTGTATTTTTCGTCGTTACGTCATCTTTCTATGTAGCCCCTGTTGGAAGCCATTTTATCTCTATAATATTTTGTCCAAGCTTTTGTCATCTTTAATAACTCACACAGTTCGTAAATATGCACTCGGACAGACGACTTTTTTTTCCCCAAGGTTTTAGCTGCTCGCATACCAACACAGAAAGGCCATGTCGTCTGATGTTAAAAGACGTGATCAATCACCCAGACTGTTACCTGTGACGCTATTTAATTGGCTCCTATTTCTCTTCAGGAACCTGCTAGGCTCTCCACAGATACTCCTTCGTAGTGCTTGTACCTACGGTACGGCTATATTTATCGCTGAGGCACGCATGCCACACATCTTCAGTAAGGTCCTTGCTTCATGGGTGATCTAATCGTCAAGGAGAGGCTTCAGCTGAATATGGTACAAATTAGGAATGCAGTGGGCACTCTTTCTCATCGAATCGAGGTGATTAGCAAAGTTACATGGTACCAGCGTGATGTCTTATGGAGTGATCAAATTTTAGTGTCGGATGTGCTTAGTCGTCGCACACAGTCTTTTCACATAAATGTGACCGCCGTCTATGTTTGAGATCAACGTGCAATAGCACTCACAGACGGTAGGTGGCAGGACTGTCAGCGAAGGGTACATAAAGTGCTTCGTCGAACACAAGAAACATTGCAGTGTTCGTCGTCATGAGGAGAGGGAGCGGCTGTTCTGATTTCCCAAAAGTGCATGAGCATTGGCTTTCGGGCCAAAGGTAGAAGCATAACCGAAACAGGTAAGTCTGTAAACTTTTCATATGCCACTGTAGTTGAAGTATACCGTGCATGGTTAAAGGACGCCATCCAAAAGCACCACCGAGGAATCTGTTGCGTACCTTGGGCCTTAGTTGACAAAGGTGAATGACGGCTTCGAAGATGTGTTTTGGTGAATACACGTGCAGCTGTTGAGCAACTGACTGCCCAGATAAACCAAGGGGCTACCAACAGATTCTGTTCAACGACTGTTCAGGGAACGTAGCTGTTTATTGATTTCCGCAGCAGGCACCTGGTTAATGCACCCATGCTGACTGGTATTCATCGGCGAAGAAGGCTGGAATTTGCACCCCAGTACCGCAATGGAGTCCATTCAGCGGCAACAGATAGACTTTTCAGAAGAACCACGTTTTCTGCTCCTCGGACAGATGTCTGTTGGCTTGTACAGCACTGCAACTATCGGCGGATGAGTCCTAGCCAGAGGGGAGCGTTATGGTCTGGAAAACATTTTCGTGTCATTGACCGGGTGCTCTCGTCATTCTGGAAGTCACAATGGATCAACACAAATACACACCTGTCCTTGAGCACCATGTCGAACACTACATGCAGTGTGGTTTTTCCTGGGCTCGATAGCATCTACCAGCTGGACAATGGAACGCGTCACACACTCGCAGTGTACGTCCTCGTTTCGAAAGGATCAGTATAAATTTACAGTAATACCCTGGCCACTAAACGTCCCGGATTTAAACCCAGTTTGGAATCGGGGGCACCATCTCGATGGTGCTGTTCGAACTACGCATCCTCAACCGAGACTCCTAGCGCAGCTGTCCACGCCACTGGAGTCGGAAAGGCTCCACATCTCTGTCCGAAACTTCCAGAACCTCACTGACTCTCTTCATATATGTCCGCGCTGAGAAACTATGTATAATTGGTCATTTTGTAGTTATAAGCTTCGCCAGGACTGGAAACAGTATGAGACAGTCTCTTACAGTCTTCGTCATTAGGGAGGCATTGACTGTACATCATTTTTATTAGGCGTAAGAAGATCTGCAAATTGGTGGCAACAAGATCAGTAGTGTACGACACATGCAGGAATTCTGGTGCATTCTTCTCAAAGTTTGTAAATCACATTAGTTTCTCATAGTGATAGGAAATCCGATTATGTTGTTATAGCAGCAGAAATGTCGAAACTCTCTTTGAGTAACTTATTTTGGGATACTATGTAACAATGAAATCCTGAGTTAAGGACAAGATTTCTGCATTGACAGTTAAATGATCAGGATGTCTGGTCCAGACATTTGACAACGCTTCTCAGATGTTCTTTTTTATACCTCTATTTTAGTAATGATGCTAGTTTAACACTTTTTTTAAAAAATTAAGAGTCCTCAAAGCGATATTCAGTTATCAGTATGACGAGAGCACGAGGAAACAATTGACATTAACCTAGAATTCAAAACTCGATCCACTTTAACAAATAGTTTACATGTCCGTTATGTATGAACGTGTACACATGTAGAGGACATAGTGAAGGGTGAACATTATCTTACACTGTTGTGGAACAGAAAATAGTTTGAACCGGCTGAAGAGACGTTACACTGTTTGTTTCTCAGACTCGCCCGTATCAGAAACGTGCCATTAGTGAAATGTGAGTAGCTTTGTAAATGTATCGATGATATTTTACGAACGGAAATTGCTCTCTGCAATTAAGCGACATTTCTTTTTTAAACCAATTCCCTGTGTTTATTAACAACACATTAAATTATCACTTAATGGAGAAGGCGGCATGCTTTTGTGGGTAGCATACACAAAAAAAGTACGGATGGATGGACGATAAATATTAGGTTTTCCTGTTTCTCATACTGGGCACAGAACAAGTACGCGACGTAATTGGACTTAGTCTTCCTTTATTATAACAGTAATACTAGAGAGGGCTACGACCAGTGTCTTTTGACACAAAATGGGAAGAGAGAATAATATTTAATTGAGTAGATCTGGCGAATCTTCCTATAATTGTTCTGAAATCTTTCTACCAGTTCCGGGTCGTTCTGATAGTATAGTAAAGTACTGGGTATGATCGAGTAGCAGCGAACAAATTCTGTTCATGGTGATAGCGTTAGTACATAATGAAGGAAAAATAGTTTGTAAGCTACGTCACTATTGGCGATAACAACAAATCCGAAAACTGGTAGAGAAAATGTGATAAACACCACAGGCTGTTCAAGACTTCGTCTTTATCCAAGACCACTCAACAATATTTCAACGTAAAAAAATAAGCCCAAAAGAAACAACGAAAAGCAACATCGGGTACCTTATGGCTTTATGTTCTCTGAAAAAGAATAAGCACGACCCCTTTGTCCAGATATGGCACAGCAATGTCCGAGTGGTAAAACTGCACGGTTCGGCTGCAGGTATACCGACAGGAATTATATTCGGCATACTGCACTCCCCTCGAGAGATATAACTCGGCAGATGACAGTAAAATGGCTAAACGTTTGCTCCAAGTCTCAGAGAAATTTAAGATCACGACGTTTTCCAAGACGTGACTTCTCTGCTGATTTCATCATGCGGGCCATCGTGATCATTGGATTTCAGTAAGGACAGCCATGACTTATAGCCTATGTTATTTCACCTAGGGAGATCAGCAACAGGGATGGAAAATTTTAATGTAACTGCTTATAAGTTATCTGCGTAGCCAGATAGATCCAGCTTGGTAAAGCAGGATTTGTCAGACTCATAAAGAAGGGATTACATCAAAAAACTCAGAAATAAGTCAGTTCTGTATAGATGAATGTACAGGAATATGAACACGTGCTTGCGAGTAGCTAGTGCCAAATCTAATATTTGTGATTGTGCCAGTATACAAATCTCCATTGGGTAACTGGGAAATGTTCATGATGGTGAATTCTTGTACATTCTGTCAGACAAAAGCAAAGGATTAATAATTTGTCGTGATTTTGGTGTTAATCTGGCAGCAAAAATTATTATTGAGGTGTATTTGGCTACTTATAATAATGTGCCCGTTATAAATTTTCATACCCAAGTTGCTCAAATCATCAAAACAGTTGTACCCTAACAGACAACGCATTCATTCAACAAGAATGGAGTTATGCCTGCACTGTAGTAAATGGACGGATTGTCAAATCACGATGCACTGTTAGTTGAAAGCTCAATGTATTGCGGTGAAGCACATTAAGGAAAGAGTGAGGCTGATTTATGGCACGACTACTGTTTTAAAGAAAGATGGAAAATATATTGACTGGTGTGAAACTCAAAATGATCCCAGTGTTAACCCTAGATTCAGGATACTACTTAATGAGTTTGTATACATTTTGATTTAGTTTTCCTGTAAGGATAAATAAATGTATTAACGCAAATTCATTAAAGAGTCCTTGGATAACTACAGGTATCAGAGTCTGTTCAGCATAAAAAAGCGCTTGTACAGAACAAGTAATTACCCCGAAATATTTTCCTATTATAAATAGTAGTGTATTATATTAAGAAAGGTTGAAAATAAGTCTAGGAGTGTGCACCTTCTGCTTCAAATTTAGGAACGGGTTCTAAAATATAATCAGTCTGTAGTACTGTCCAAAGAGAGACTGGAAAGTACGCCATAAAAGACGACATTATTTCCATCAATGGTAGCATTGTAAAAGAGCGTTGATGTGTAGCAGATACGTTTTAGAACTAAGTCAGAAAATCGGTGGAAATAGTTCTGAAGAGATATTCAGTGAACTAAAAATTAATCTCATACCCCTCTCACATCCCCATCTGTAATAAGAAAGAAAACCATGACTCAAAAAAATAGGATATTAAAGAATAAGCAAAATTCTTACTCATTTACGTGATACATTAACCCAGGGCGTCTCCCCAGAAAATTTGGAGTATGCCATTGTTAGGCCTCTCTGTAAAGAGGGATACTCTACAGGTGTCAATAACCAACGCCCAGTGTCACTCCCCAAATCAGTTTCTTAAATTTTTGAGAATGCAGTGTTTTTCAGGATTGACAGCCACCTGTCTAGTGATAGCATACTTAGCAAATTCCAACTTTGGACTTCAAAATGGCCACTCTATTGAAACAGCTATTTATATATTTAGTGAGCTCATAATAAAATCTTTACATGGAAAAATACCATCAGCTGGGATTTTTTTGCCACTTGTCGAATTTATTTGGTTGAGTCAGTCATAAGATTTGATTAGATAACTACGTTCTTATGGAATGCATAGTACAGCAGATAGCTGGTTCAGTTCTTATTTAAGAAATAGAATGTAGGAAGCTACCCTAGGCTGTTCGAGTAATGCAATAAGCGTATAATTTGAATGTGGAATAATTACAATGGGAGACCCACAGTGTTCTATCATTGTTACTGTTTTGGAAATTGATTTGAATCAGGAGGCAGAATTAATCACAGCTACAGATGATTGCAGTATTTTTGTGAAGGCGAGCAAAAAGGCAACCAAAGAAAAAGTAGTAAATCATGATGTAGTGGATGTTATTGAAAGATTTTGCCTAAACGGGCTAACTATATACTTTGAAGAGCTGCAGCTAATCCAGTTTCATACTATCAAAATTTTCTTACCGTCAATTACCTAGTATATCAACAGGAGATAATAAACAGTGCAGATCGCTGGAAGCTGTTAGGTGCTCGTATTGAAGAGAAGTGAAACTGGAGAAAACATGTAGGAAACCTACTAACACGTCAGAGCTCTTTCACTTTTGCCATAAGAGTAAGTGCAAAATTTGGGGGTACAGATATCAGTAGTTTAACATATTTTTCCATTTTAATTCATGGGTGTGTTACGGGACAGTGATCTGGGGCAACTCCTCGCTCAGACAAAATGTATGAATTTCACAAAACGAGGTAATTAGAATAAAGTATGGACTTCACATGTACGCCTCTTACATATACCCCTTCAAGTAGCTGTGAACATTGATAACACCCATGGAGTACCTTTATTCCTTTATGATCCATTTTAGCAACAATTCATCCAAATTTTAGAGTGAAATAGGTATTCACAAGTAAAATAACAGAAGGAAAAAATATCTATATTTCCTGATAATGAATCTAGCTTTTGGACAGAAAGGGGTGATATATGCTGGTACAAAACTCTTTGACAGTCTACCCATGGAAATAAAGTACCTGGCGGACAGGAGAATTGCTTTCAAATGTAGAGTAGAGGTGCTTCTCCTTAACAACTCCTGCTATACCGTAGTGGAATTGTAGAGCAAAGGTAGTTTGTCAGTTTTAAAGAAAGAAACTTAAAAGTCAGCAGCATGTAGCTATATAAATATTATTATTCTTTTCTTAGTTGTATACGTCTGTTAATGCGTTCCACACCATAAAATTTATCATAAAGTTTATCTTGAATGTGATAGTGGAACAAGTAACTAACTTACAAACGAACGCCTTAGTTCATAGCTTGTCAGAATACTGCTTAGCAAAAACAACAAGTTTCAATTACTCTTGCTTGGACTAAATCATTATTTTCTGGCATTTTAGTGCTTCAGATCACGAGTATTAAGTTACAGTGTACGATACAGATACACGAATTGATATACACTTAAAACGCCAAACAAACTGGTATAGGCGTGTGTTTTCAAATACAGACATGTGTGAACAGGCAGAATATGGCGCTGTGGTCGGCAACGCCCATATAATACAAGTGTTTGGCGCAGTTGTTAGATCGGTTGCTGCCTCTACGATGGCAGGTTATCAAGATTTAAATGAGTTTGTATTACGATTCTCGTCGGCAGTTGCTATGATGACAGGTGGCCAATGCTAAATAGAAACATGTAGTGCAGGTTTGGCAGTGAAGTCGGAAAGGAGGTGGCTGCGTAGTCTGTATCTGAAACGATTGAAATAATTAGTAGTCGTTGGTAAAAAAATATATATATTTTACTTAAGTTGTGTTACAGGCTTCTTCGTATGCTGCATAAATATAATTGCAAACGGATATCTAGTGAGGCATTTATTATGCCATACTTGACTAAGCGCCTTGTTAGAGGCTGCTTCCTATCAGCTGAATGCTATGCTACACTCCTAGTGGACGTCCCGAGCAAGAGTCGACGAAAGCTCGCTAGATACTTGTCACAAGCCGCGGAGCGGCGCTAGTCGCGACTCGTGGGTCCAGGGATATCTATTACGGACAGCGGTCGATATCTGCAACCCCCAACAAGTGTGGTATCGAACGTTGATACCACAGTTTGAACGTGGTGTTACAGTCGGCGCAAGAGCGATGGGACACAGCATCTCCGACGTAGCGATGAAATGGGGTATTTCCCGTACGACCATTTCACGAGTGTACCGTGAATATCAGGAATCAGGTAAAACATCAAATGTCCGAGATCGCTGTGGCCGAAAAAAGATCCTACAAGAACGGGACCAACGACGACTGAAGAGAATCGTTCAACGTGACGAAGTGCAACCCATCCGCAAACTGCTGCAGATTTCAATGCTGGGGCATCAGGAAGTGTCAGCGTGCGAATCGTTCAACGAAATATCATCGATATCGGCTTTCGGAACCAAAGGCCCACTCTTGTATCCTTGATGACGGCACGATACAAAGATTTACGCCTCATCTGAGCCCGTCACCACCGAAATTAGACTGTTGATGACTGGAAACATGTTGCCTGGTCGGACGACCCTCGGTTCACATTGTATCGAGTGGATGGAAGTTTACGCGTATGGAGACAGCCTTATGAATGCATGGACCCTGCATGTTAACAGGGGGTTGTCCAAGCTGATGGAGGCTCTGTATTGGAGTGGGGCGTGTGCATTTGGATCGATATGGGACCCCAGATATGTCTAGATACGGTCTGACAGGTGACATGGCACGTAAGCATCCTGTCTGCTCACTTGCATCCAGTGATGTCCATTGGTCATTCCGACGAACTTGTGCAATTGCAGCAGGAAAATGCGACACCCCACACGTCCAGAATTGCTACAGAGTGGCTCCGGGAACACTCTTCTGAGTTAAAATACTTCCACTGGCAACCAAACTCCCAAGACACGAACATTACTGAGCGTATCTGGGATGCCTTGCAACGTGCTGTTCAGAAGACATCTCCATTCCCTCGTACACTTACGGGTTTATGGACAGCCCTGCAGAATTCATGGTGTCAGTTACCTCAAGCACTACCTGAGATATTAGTCGAGTCCATGCCACGTTGTGTTGTGGCAATTCTGCTCTATATGGTATTAGGCAAGTGTACCAGTTTCTTTTTCTCTTCGGTGTATTATGGTTAATAGCAGTAAAAGAATTACTGTTTTCTGGACAAAAGTGATTTTATAATTCGTCGTAATTATATTTCATCTTGCACTACGTACAATGATGAGAGAAAAGCAGTGTACGGTGGCCGTAAAATCCTCAGTGAAACGAAATATTGACGGGTCTGAAACTTATTTGCGTGAGGAAATAGGGGGAAGGGGAATGTGTAAAATGTGGTGAATGTCGCGACTGTTGGTACAATTACTACTAAATTTCTATAGTTCCCCAATTGCTGTAACACCTCTGTATGAAGTGCAGTGTACTGATGACAGATCATTTTCTCATCCAGGCTTCCTCTCCAATATTATAATTATCGTCTATTTGGTCTGGTTGACTTGCATTGCTTTCGTCCCTAACTGCTTCATATTTTCAAATGCAAGCAGGAGGAAGACTACCTTCCCCATACCAGAAAACACCGCCTGTAACATCCCAGGAGACGAAATAGACTTCACCCATTTTAGTGCAGGGCCACCGACATCATCCCACTCTTTTAGCAGCTACGTAGCCTCTGGCGTAAAGTGTAGACATACGTGAAGTAAGAAAATTGACGAGCGGAAACTGTTGTATTTTTTCTTTTTTACATCAGGTGTTACCATAACATTACGTTCCACATTGGCTATTCGGCACATATATAAGGTATACATTTCTCGCAATTGTTATATCGTGTAAACTATCCGTTGTTACGGTCGTGCTATCAATTATTTCATGCAGTTTTAATTGAAAAAATACAGACATGTCAGAGCTTAGCCGTCTGTATCATAACCACTGAAGATGAAGAAGCACACATTTAATGAAATGTCATCAACTTTTGATGAATGTCCATTGACAATAAACTGTTCCAAGCAAATACAGATCTGACGACACGTTTTGCCAAATTTTTGTTGTTGTAGCAGTCATTAGTCCGAAGACTGTTTTGATGCAGCTGTTCACACTCATCCGTCTAGCATAAGCATTTCCATATCTGAATATCTACTACAACCTGCACTAACTTGAACCTATTTGAACCTGTATCTCCACGTTCACCATTAATCTATAACATCAGGTTTGGAAAGCTTCTGTTCTTTTCTTATCTGTATTTTCGATAGCCCACTTTACACCGCCCTATGGGACTCGAATCCAGACACTTAATTTTACGAAATAATTCCTGTCGTTTATACTTATGTCAAGTTGGTTCTTTCTTTCACCGAGGAGTCTCTTGTTTATGCCACTCTAAATTTTATACCCCATTTACTTACGCCCTCTTCAGTTATTTTATTACTACTGTGGCAAAAGTCGTCTCCCTTCGGAGCTTGATTTTCTGCACTCGTTCTCTCAACATCACATGGCCTCACACTAATCTCCATTATCGTTGTTTTATTTTCAACTGTGTTCATCGGTAACATCTTTTAAAAACACTGACAGTTCAGCTTAAATTATATTCGAAGTTCTTTGTCGTCGGTATCATCATCACATTGTCAATAACTAAACTTAAAGCTCATATTTGTTCTCCATGTGCTGTCTAATTAATTTTGTAATTTTGTTTAACACTTTTTATGTATAGATCGAGTAGGAAGGGAAATAGTCTACAACCGTGTCTTACGTTGTGCTCACCTACTGTCTCATCTTTATGTCCTTCGACTCATTCATGTCAACCGACTGAATAAAAGCTTTCAAAGCTGTATGAATAAAACTAATTTACAGATTTTTGAGGCATGTGATTTCTCATTGTGCAGCATTTACCAACATGCACACTGCTTCCCGGAAAACCATAAATAATATCAGGTGACACAAACTGGTTCAAATGGCTCTGAGCACTGTGGCCCTTAACATCTGAGATCATCAGTCCCCTAGAACTTAGAACTACTTAAACCTAACTAACCTCTGGACATCAGACACTTCCGTCTCCTCATCGAGCTCAGATATTAATGTTGACCATATCAGTCAATGAAAATAAAAAATCTGGCCGTTGCAATCAATGATATGCCCTCTCGCTATTATCACAAGCAGAACCATTCACTATTAGTTTGGGTATTTTATTATTTCTATTTTATGCTGTTATTCTAAGCACAGAGGACAACAGAAATATATCGCTTAAGAAATTTTAATTCCTGAGTGTTCCAAGGTTACCACACATATCTTGTCTGATTTTTTTCTTTTACAGTAGCAATTATGGTAGTTTTATGAATGACAACAACAAGTTTACTGTTGCCAGTCACAAACTGCGACAGGCAGCTATAAATGTCTTGTTATAGTCAAGCGACAGTAATGTTTAAGTCTAACCCAGTGGTTCGGATGTGGAGTATTAGTTTTATGTAAGGGTCTAGCTGAAAACAGATATCCATAAATAGTTTCTATTGTATGCAGCAGAGATTTTGCTAATATGTTTTCCTCAGGCTGCCCGACATCGCCAAGTATTATGGATGTTTGGAGCGAATATCTACTGTGCAACGATTAGCAAAAAGCCAATTTTAGATCACTTGGTAGCACAAAGATGCTGCTACACTGACATCAATGAAGAGGTTCTGTGCGTACTGGTTTGTAAATTATTTGGTGCTGGCTGATGAACGCACCGTCGGACTCTAGATTTTGTTGTTTCATACTCGACTTGGGAATATGCATGGTCCTTCAATACAGATCACCCCTTTATCAATAAAATCATCTAGGACAGCTCCCAGACAGTCGAAATCATCTTCGGCACATAAATTATATTCTATATTGCGACGAGTGCTGCAGTGCTGAATGTTTCCATTTCACTTAGTAACACACTACCTTGTCATTATACTCAATCAGATCAAGCTAATACATTCTTCATTAATCTGAATATAATTCCTGAACAAGAGATCTTTTGCTACAGTCACTGATGTTACTGTCAGCTTGTGGCATACATTTTGGTTTTACCGTATCTTACTAACTACTGGTGATGTAGACAGTTTGACCACAGTGCCTACGAAATGTTGTAACTTCAATGAAGGCAGCATACAGCCCCGTAAAGTGCTGTATAGTGCCACTGCCATGAAAGCGACCAGACGAAGAGCTCACTCAGTGCCAGTACACTTTTCGCCGTTAAGATTTAACAACAACAACAAACAAAATCTTGGCAACAAACAAAATCTTACTTACTGGTCGCATAGAGTATAATAGTGGAAGAGCGTGAATAAATTTGTGAGTGATTTGGTGGAGTACGGGGTGGAAATTCAGTGCAGAACTGCCACTTTTCGGACCAATAATGGCCCTAACACGGCTGGACACTCAGTGAAACTGGTGTGAGACGACAGATGTAAAAACTGCATTAGCTAACTATGCTGAAGTGTGTGATACTTTCATTAAGAGTAAATCCATTGTGTGCTACCTTCAAAATAGAGAAAAAACACAGAAGTACCACATTTCACGTGACTATAGTTTGTATCATTATTAACTGATACTTCTAAAATCCGAAGCAATAATTTTATCCTAGTTTGTAATCACAGAACTATCAAACATCTGAGTATACGCCCGACGCCGTGACTGCGCAGGGAAGACTTCTTTTCGTGTGTTGTTTTAGCAACACTGACATTCCAGAGATATTTCAGTAGCGTGTTATCCTTTCAAATTGCCGAACGAAGCGGCAAGGGCTTAGGTCTTGGCTAACAAAGAAGATATTCCCTCTTTCGTCGAAAAGCCAAGAGGATTACGTTCGTTCAGCAGACGGTTGTGTTTGCTGTGACATGTTCACCAGTGCGACTGTAGATGAAAAAACGTTAATCAGGCGCTGTAACAAATCAGCCCCATTCGTTACTTTTCAAAAATTTTGTTATAATACAAAGTTTGCATTCGTTTCTTCCGGCAGTGCTTCTTTTTTTTTAAAACAAGTAGGGAAAAACACTTCAGTATCACACAGTAGCTTCAAACTTGGAACACTACTTTTCTTTTAACTTTATTTAACTAAATAGCGTTACACAAGTACATCACAGAAACATATGAACAAAATATTTAGTTTATAAATTGTACTACATATTGAAACATATCACATTGCAGTCGTTTTTTGTGTGGAATCATACTTCGGTTTATTTCATCGGGGTCTGTGAGTGTATAATGTCATCAACTTTTAATATATATATTTATTCGCAATGATCTGTCAGATTTGTCGATATTTGATGAAACTTTCCAAATTAACTTTTATTTAGTTTTATTTTTTTTCTAGTCTCTTTCAGTGAATTACTTTTTTCTTACATATTAGTAAGTTTGAAGAAATTTGCGAACTTTTCCTTATAATTTTTGTCGTTCCTTAGGGTGTGATATTGTGTAGTGAGATACAGGCAGATATCTTCTTTACATTTAGTTTATTCTCTCAGGATGTCAGTTAACAGCACTGCATTTTGTGATTGCGTACGGAACATCATGTGGGTTTAGAAAATCCACTAGTATAATAAACTTTTGAGCTGTTCCTTTCTATGCTCACTAGCTTCTGTCTGACAACCTGCCGAATTACAGTTTTTTTTTTACCCGCAAATCTGTGTTCTTCACTGTCAATCACATTACAAGCCAGACAAAATGGCAAGTCTGCTAGGGAGACATATTAGAGCCTTAAGTTGGTCGATAATTTCGTGTTAACTGGTTTACTCCAGTTTGACTTAACATTTGGTGGTAGATTCCGACAAGCGATATTTTTCCAGATGGATTTCATATCATAGACAGAAAATTTTAATTCCATCGGGTTTTTAATTTTGTTTTCCATCAATTACAATATATTCCCCTTTTCTTCGTCATATGCGATTGAGACATGTTGCAAGTTTATAGGCAGATTCACAGTGACCGTAGTAATTTCGTTGTGCAAATAAGGTGATAAGCTGTTGAATGATATTTTCCGTAATTTGTACACTGTATATACAAAATAAGGCTTTAGACTTTACACTGATATCCACGAGGATTGTTCTGCAGGCAAAGTGTCAAATTTAACTTTGCATATGTCTCCTCTCTCTCTCTCTCTCTCTCTCTCTCTCTATTCGTTTAGTCGGTTCCGAATCTTCGTGACCCCATGAACCAAATCACGCCACTTTTTCCTGTCTTGCACTTTCTCCCGTAGACCTTCCAGGTTGGAACACATTGCTTCTCTGATGCCATCGATGCATCTCATCCTCTGACGTCCTCTTCTTCTAGTTCCTTCAATCTTCCCCAGCATTAATGTTTTTTCCAGCGAGGCATGCCTTCGCATTGTGTGTCCAAAGTAGGTCAGCTTTTGTTTTAACAAGGGACCTTCCAGGGAGGAACCTGGTTTAATTTGCTCCAATATTGATCTGTTGGTTCTCTTTGCAGTCCATGGAACTCTAAGAAGTTTCCTCCAACACCACAATTCGAAGGAGTCAATTCTTCGCCGTTCCGCCTTCCTAATGGTCCAGGTCTCACATCCATACATCACAACTGGAAAGACCATAGCCCTCACAATACGGATCTTTGTTGCTAGTGTTATATCTCTGGACCTTATAACATTGCCAAGGTTTGACATCGCCTGTCTACCGAGCAACAGGCGTCTCCGGATTTCATGGCTGCAGTCGCCCTCAGCAGAGATCTGGGAACCGAGATAACTCAATGTGGTCACTACCTCCATGGTTTCTCCTGCTATAGCCCACGAATTGGTAGGTGTAGTTGCCATAATTTTCGTTTTCTTCACATTCAGCATAAGACCGGCCTTTTCACTTTCGTCTTTCACCTTCAGTAAGAGTGTTCTCAATTCTTCTTCACTTTCTGCCAACAGGATCGTATCATCCGCGTACCTGAGGTTGTTTACATTTATTCCAGCTATTTTAATTCCTGTTTCTCCTTCATCTAGCCTCGCATTCCTCATAACATGTTCTGCATACAGATTGAATAAGTACGGTGACAGTATGCAGCCTTGCCGGACCCCTTTCTGCATCTTTATCCATTTCGTTGTTCCATACATAGTTCTCACTGTGGCTTCTTGGTCAAGGTATAAACTCCGTATCAAATGAATGAGGTGATCTGGTACACCCATGTTCTTCTGTTTGTTCCATAATTTGTTGTGATCGACGCAGTCAAAGGCTTTGGCGTAGACAATAAAGCAGAGGTACACATCTTTCTGGAATTCTCTCTCTTTTTCCATAATCCACCGAATGTTAGCAATTTGATCTCTAGTTCCTCTTCCTTTCCTAAATCCAGCTTGTTCTTCTGGTAGCTCTCGATCTAGATATTGGCGAAGTCTATTTTGTAAGATTTTTCAACATAACTTTGCTAGCATGTGAAATAAGTGCGATTGTTCGGTAATCTGAGCATTCTTTAGAACTTCTCTTCTTAGGAATGGGGATGAATACTGATCTTTTCCAGTCTTCTGGCCACTGCTGCGTGATCCATAATTTTTGACATATTGAGTGCAGCACTTTCACTGCATCCTTTCCAGTGACTTTAAACAATTCTGCTGGTATTTCATCACGTCCACTAGTTTTGTTATCCGCCATATTTTCAAGGGCCCACTGGATTTCACTCTCCAAAATATCTGGCTCTAGTTCTAAATTAACATTAACATCAGTAGTAGGAGCCCTGTCATGATGCAGTTCTTTCTTGTACAGGTCTTCTAGATATTCTGCCCATCATTCCTTAACATCCTCTGCTTCACTCAGATCTTTCCCGTTTCTATCTTTTATCATTCCAATTTTTGCCTGGAATTTTCCTTTAATTTCTCTAATTTTCTTATAAAGATCTCTTGTCTTCCCCATTCCGTTACTATCTTCAACTTCCTTGCACTGTTCATTAAAGAATATACTTTTATCTCTTCTAGCTAATTTCTGAAAATCTTTATTTAATTCAAACATAGCTGATCTATCTCCCTTGATTTTTGCTTTCCTTCGTTCTTCTACAACTTGCAGTGCCTCAACTGATAGCCATCTAGCCTTCTTACTGTTCCTTTTCTTGGGAATGTGTTTCTCTGCGGTCTCCTTGACAGTATTAGCTACTTCTGTCCACATCTCTTGCGAGCTTTTGTCCTCCAGCTGTAATACATTAAATATGTTTTGTACCTCTACAGCATAGTCTGAGGGTATAGAGTTAAGGTCGTATCTGCAAGTTGGGATACTTTTTGCTACATTCTGAAGTTTCAGCCGAAATTTTGCAATCAGGAGCTCATGATCTGATCCGCAGTCAGTCCCAGGTCTTGTTGTAGCTGACTGAACCGCGCTCTTCCACCTCTGATTACAAAGTATGTAATCAATTTGGTTCCGGTGTTGGCCATCTGGCGAAGTCCAGGTATATAGGCGTCGTTTTGGTAGTTGAAACAGTGTATTAGTAATTATCAATGAATTTTCTTCGCAGAATTCTGTCCAGCTTCATTTGTTGTACCAAGACCATATTGCCCTGTTACCTTCTACAGCTTCATTTCCCACTTTTGCATTCCAATCTCCAACTATGAAGACGATATCCTTTTTTGGTGTTGACAGTAGTAATTCTTGTAAATCTCCATAGAACTGGTCAATAATTTCCTTTTCAGCATCGGTTGTTGGTGCATAAACTTGAATTACTGTGATGATGAGGGGCTGACCTTGAAGTCTGATGGACATCATTCTATCATTTTTATATTTGCATCCCATTACAGCTTTTCTCACTTTATCACTAACTATGAAGGCTACTCCATTACTTCTGTTGTTATCGTGCCCAGAATAATACACCATATGGCCATCCGAAGCAAATTCTCCCATGCCAGTCCACCTCATTTCACTTATTCCCAATATGTCGATGTTAATTTTCTCCATTTCTCTTTTCACTATGTCTAGTTTTCCTTGATACATGGATCTTACATTCCATGTTCCTATGCAGTGCTTCTCTTTGCACCATCTTACTCTTCGTGAAGCTCCTCTCAATCTGGTTCCCCCCGGAGATCCGATCGGGGAACTTGAAACTCCGGAACATTTTGAGCTGAGCGAAGCCATGGGGTTTTCTTGGGATAGTTCAGTGGTGGTTTCCCGTTGCCTTCCACTGTCCTCCAACTCCTATCTGCTCACCGACTCAGTTTCCCGCTGGGGTTGGTTACCCAACCTTCCGCTGAGTTGCTCGGCTTAACAGGGGCACCACGTGTAGGTAGGAAGTTGGAGAATTGAGGTGACCGAGGCTGTGAGAACTCTCTTGCTGAGTTATTGTAATCGCGTATCACCCCCATTTTATGCCAGAGTCTCATGATGTCTGCAGAGACCCCCCAGGTCATTTCCTGGGCCCGCATATGTCTCCACGGGCCACCAATTTACCTAAGGTCGACATAAATCTGTTAGCTATTATATATATATAGCTAATCCACTATAATTTGAGCATTATGTTTAGTCGTCTTAGCTGTTGTTCCAGATGACTAGCATAGTTTTCAATGCTATGGCAAACAAGGCCATCGACGTTGGATATCCTTGTCTTATCGAACTGTTGCAGTTAAATATTCTTGTCATCTGACTGTTCGTTAGGATTCCTCATGAACCTAGACTTAATATTCTGAGTATTAGTTTGACAAATCGTTGTGGAAAATCCATTGCCTTCACCGTTTCGAAAATGTAATAATGATTTACTGTGTCAAAGGCTTTTTGAAAGTCTAGTATCATTGTACCGCATTTTAATTAGAGAACACCTGCTGCGGCTACTTTTACTCTAGAATCACACACAGTCTGTATATCCGTTCTAGCCTTTTCCATGGTGGTTTGGTACGGACCAGCTGAAATATACGGGGTGATCAAAAAGTCAGTATAAATTTGAAAACTTAATAAACCACGGAATAATGTAGATATAGATGTAAAAATTGACACACATGCTTGGAATGATATGGGGTTTTATTAGAACCAAAAAAACAACACAACAGTGCGACAGATGGCACTGGATGGAAAAACGTCAGTGACTGAGCATGACAATCGTGTATAAATGGAGCTGTAATGAGAGAGAGAATCAGATGCGCCAGCAGTCTCAGCATGTTGACGTTACCTGAAAAGGCGCTTTTAGCGAAGCTGTATTATCAGAACAAGGGATGTGCTAGTTCAGCGTTACGATCCTGTCGCCGTAGGAAGGGGATTCGAACGGGTAGAGGTCCGTTGACAAATGCAGCTGTGGCGAGAATGATTTCGAAGTACGAAGCCACGGGTTGTTTAGACGATAGACTCCGTAGTGGCCGACCGAGCACAAGGCGTAATGCTGCTGAGACAGTTCAGGAAGAAATGGAGACTGTAGCGGGTTCGTCTATGCACGGGGAAGTCAGCGCTCGTGCAGTCGCACGTCGCACCGGCATTCCATACACTACTGTTTGGTTGGCACTGAGGCGTACCCTCCGATACTATCCGTACAGAATCCATCGGTATCATGAACTGTTACCTGGCGATTTAGTGAAGCGGAGGGCAATTGCGGTGTGGGCGTTTCAAAAGATGGCGGAAAATGACGATTGGTTGAGTAACGTGTTGTGGACCGACGAAGCTCATTTCACGCACCGAGGGGTCAACGCCCTCAACTGCAGAATTTGGGCTACCGAAAATCCTAGAACGGTCGTAGAAACTCCATTGCATGACGAGAAAGTCACGGTATGGGTTGGATTTACCACATCTGTCGTTATCGGGTCTTTTTTCTTCGAGGAAATGCGTGATTCTGGTTTTGTAACAGCTACCGTGACGGGTGAGAGGTACGCCGATAAGATACAGAATCGCAACATCCCCAACCTGGCTGATAAAGACCTGCTGGAACGTCCGATGTTTATCCAGGATGACGCTCCACCCCATATTGCTAGCCGCGTGAAAGATCTCTTGCGCGCGTCGTTTGGTAATGATCGTGTGCTCAGCTGCCACTTTCGTCATGCTTGGCCTCCCAGGTCCCCAGACCTGAGTCCGTGCGATTATTGGCTTTGGGGTTACCTGAAGTAGCAAGTGTATCGTGATCGACCGACATCTCTAGGGATGCTGAAAGACATCATCCGACGCCAATACCTCACCATAACTCCAGCCATGCTTTACAGTGCTGTTCACAACATTATTCCTCGACTACAGCTATTGTAGAGAAATGATGGTGGAGAAATTGAAAATTTCTTGTAAAGAACATAATCTTTGCTTTGTCTGTTTTGCTAATTATTGCTATTCTGATCAGATGAAGCGCCATCTGTCTGACATTTTTTGAACTTTAGTATTTTTTTGGTTCTAATTAAACCCCATGTCATTCCAAGCATGTGTATCAACTTGTACATCTCTATCTCCATTATTCCGTGATTTATCCAGTTTTCAAACTTATGCTGACTTTTTGATCACCCGGTAAATTACATTCTTGAACATTTGTGTTTGTATATATGCAATAATCTTATAGTCGTCTTACAGTTTTATCAGATTTTACAAGAACAAATCTAAATGAAGTTACTGTGCGTATACAAAGAGCATAGCAACCATGACGCAGTAATCCCAAGTGACTTCGTGGAAGGAACTGTGGTTTTAGTTCCAAAAAGCCTGCACACTTTATCCATAGGAAACCTTAGTCGCATAACTTTGCTGAATAGTGGCTATATTTATTTCTTGGCGGCAGTTTTATTAAATGAATATGGCTACTATTCGGCAGAGTTATGGGTCTAAGGTTTTCTGTGGATAAAGTGTGTTGGGTTTTTGTAACTGAAACCACAATTCCATCCATAAAGTCACTGTGGATTTCTATTTCAGGGTTCCTAAGTTCATTGTATACGCACAAGAACTTAATTTTGGTTGGTTCTTGGAAAATCTGCTAAAACTATAAAGTTATTCCCTCAGGACCCGGCGATTTATTTTTAGGGCTATGTTCTATTGACGCTTCCAGATCTTCTCCAACAATCTCAGACGTGATATCTTCTGAAACGGTACGGCTGAGGTTTCTTTTAAGATAATTTTAAGAGGGCCTCATGTGTGTCATTATCAATTGGTCTACTGGACGTCAAATCAATGAAATAATTGTATATGCCTTCTTTTATTTCATGCTGTGTGTTAAGTGTACTCCCATCTTTACTGTTGATTTCTGTCAATATTTTCCTTTATGCACTCTTTCTTTCGCATATAACGTGATATATTGAGGTTTCTTCATTGTACACACAATCAAGAATCCTCACCCGGATTTTGTATTTTTCTAAATGTTTCCGCTTGAGTGCCAAAAGTTTGGATTTCATTTTATGAATCTTCGTGTATTTTACTATAAATGAGGCGTCTGGTCTGTAGAGGTCTCGGAGGCAATGGAAGAAAAATCACTCGTTTTCTCTTAACAGACTTTTTTTCGTGTTTTGGGTTTGGCGCATTTGAACCAGCAGGTTATTGCGGAACTATACGATACGAGTTTTCGTTCACATTATTCCCATGTTCGTGGCATTCGCCATCTTGTAAATGCTCCACGTTCAGTTTCCATGTTACTTTTGCTCTGTAGATTTTTTGTTTTTATGTGTAATGTGCGGATAAATGCTGCATGATCCGTGAAACCAGTGAGCCGCACATCATTTTGTAAGGTTCGTTTCTTCAAGCTTTTGGAGACATAAATTCTACCTAGCCGACTTGCGGATGTGTTCGCGATTAAAGCGAAACCAGGCATATTTCTAATCTTGTGCTCCCATGTGTCAGTTAAATCTGTCTCCTTGATTAAATAGGCGAATGCTGGTGACTTGTAAAAGTTGGGACTCAATTAAAATCTCTTGATAAAATAAGATTTTCTTGTTGCACTACACGTAGGGAAACCAACTCTTTCATATAAAACTCACCTCTGTTGCGTCGTTTCCTGCTTCCTGATGGCGCATGATTGTTGCTAATCCTGATGCTGGGGGTTTTGACGGCAATACCCTTGCAGTTTGGGAGTGTTTTCACTTGACTGACAATAATCCTCTCTGCAGCGAACATCACGGCGACCAATTGTCTTCCCGGCCATGAGTTTACTGTAGCATTATATCCACAAGTGTCTTCTAATTTTAAATTCGTCACTTTCTGAGAAATATTTCGAACTACGTAACTTTGAGGAACTGCCTATAGTATTAATATTCAATGCCACTATTGCATACTACAAACGGTTCATAATGCTCTGCTTTTATGAAGTTATACGTTACTGCCACTTAATCTAAATTTTTTTAGCTTAAAAAAGTCCGAACCGTATCAACTTCTTATTGAATGATGTGACATTGCTGTTGTTTCATCCATTTCATCAGACCACGCCTCTTGAGCAACAATATTGCTACTGTCTCTTGCTATTTTAAACTTCGTTTATCAGCTATTTTTGCGGTGCCGGGAACAACTGACACTCGTTTTGGTGCCACCAAAAGAAGCCAACATGTTGAAGGTTGGTATTTGACCTAATATACGCGGATTTTCAGCTGAGTTTTTCGGTTGTCTCTCACTTAATTTGTACGGATATTATTTTTCCTTCTCGTGCATTAATGGCATTATCTGTTCATTATATCTAAGTACTAGCCTTCGCTTTTTATGTTCTTTTACAGCCGACTTTTGGCTGAACTTTCGTCATTTTTAGTTACAGTACTCAGCTCCCTTTCATGGCTGTTTTCGTAAGCAGACAGAGCCTCTGAATTGTCACTGATGCCTGGAAAAGACTGAGTTAAAGGCTTCGAATCTGGGTCTTTCGGTGGTGTGTCGGGCGAAGTCACAACTTGTATAACATTGGTTTCCATGGGTGTCTTACTGTTCACGGTATCTTCATTACCTCTCATTTCTCTGTCTGCAGTTACTGGTCTCTGTGCAGTAATAGTGACATCTGACAGTCGCTTGTATGCAATCTAAAACGAAGGGCTCTTAAGATATTTTGACTCAACACCCTACCATTTTTGAGAAAATCAGCCGTAAAGGTTATGACGGGCAATCGACTCAAAATTGGCGGTACTGATAGATAATTGTAAATAAAGCATTTTAATCATCAGATATGGGGTCCGCAAACACATACTTTTCCAGAAATCGAGGGAAAAAACTTTTAGAACTGTCGCTTGTGTACTCACATGGTAAACGCTCTTCACCGAGAGCGTCAACGACCAAGGTAACGAGCTGGGGAGAGGAGAACCCGGGCTCGAATCTCGAGGAAACCTAGCGGATGTTATTCTTCTCGTTTGTATTTTTCCATATCTCAGTTGATAGGGATAGGAAGGTTAATAAGGTAAGTAAATCAATAAGGAGTGTTAAACAGGTAGGCAAAAAAATATCTCAGACATCTTGGGATAGTAAACAACTAAAATCTTCTCCTGCTCACTTAAAAATGGCTCTTTCAGTCATTGTTATATGCCCTCACTTTTCTTCTAACAACTAGATGGATGGTACTTTTCATATAAACATTCTAACAAATATACTCGCAGCACCCAGATCATGTAATGAATGCAATCTTTCGATAGCTACACTGTTCCTTTCGAAGAGTTGGCGGAAAACATACTCGATTTATACTTAAAAATTTGTCTTTTTCGGGAATTAATTTTGATGCGTACCACACATACAATATCACTGCCTGAAAAATCGGTGTTAAAAGTTGGTTATGAATTATTGTGTGAATAGTTATTGCATCCGCGCAGTTGTGCTATTTCCGCTGGGTTTTTAGAAGCACCCTGCAATTCTGAAACCTCGAAATAAAGTTTTAAACCTGGCGATAGAAACAAACATCACACGGCTGGCACATAGGTGTGCAGTTTGGCGGTATTACTTTTAACGTGCACGTCGGTTGACCCTTGTCTTCTATAAACATGGTGTCATGCAATACAGTATTAGCTTGTCCACCCCAAGAATCTAATATTAGACAAAACGTGTTATCAGCAACCTATGGTTCTAAAACATTGTCAAGAAATGTACTTAAATCGCATTTGTCAATTTCCCGGATTTGGAGCAAGTAATATAAAAATTTTTCAACGCGACGGTTGAGCGATTGACGTCTTCTATAACCCGAGAACCAAATGTAACCCGATACTCGCATCCTGTCTGATCGGTGTTGATCACGTAACCACAATTACAACCAGTCATAAGTGACGCCGTTTGCGTGCTAAAACAGCCGCCGCTTTCTGTATATCTTCTATATTTTCTACCCCCTTGTGGGAGACTTATTTAGTGATTTTGCCGTTGACGAATTTTATATTCCGATTTGTAATTACTGCCCAAGATAATGATGCAGCAAACGTAAAATCTTTATTGGTTGTAAATTGAAGCGATGCACCAGCAGCCCACTCCTGTATTAATCTCGTCGTTACGTTCTCGTTACAACGACGAGATTCGACAAATCGGTCATATGTTCACTTATTTATCGCCTGGTATTTGTCATATCTTGTCCTTTAACGATATCATTTTCTCACAATTTTAGGTCCTTTTTACTTTTCAGGGCTGTTGTTGCCCCATTCTTTTGCAGTGTTTGTCGGTTCTAATTTGGATGATTTGTGCCTAGCGCAGTTGTCTTTACTTTTACTTCAAGGGGTATGGCGCCGTAGTTCGGTCGTTTAGTAACTGGTCCGAAATACTCATCGGGAACAGATGAAGCCTGAGACGTGGACATTTACAAAGTGTTATGACAATTTTGCGATTCACTAGTCGTGATATCTTCCATTGAATCACCTTCTGCTTTGCATTCATGGTATAGTTCCTCAGTATCATCAACAGTCATCTCGTTCGTCAGCTCCAAAAATCGCTCGACGATAGCCGATCCTATCAACCTATAATGCCGAGAAACAGAACTGCCTGCTTCCGGTAGTACATTGATAATACGTTTGTCTTGCAACACTTTTACAAACCAAAACACAGCGTCGGTAACTTCCCGCTTGCGGTCGTCTGTGACAGCCTCCCAACTATATATTTCTGCGCTGGTCGAAGGGTGTACATCCACCATCGTTCAGATTATGCAACTGAAAGATATTACACAACAAACAGTAACTAGTTACTACGGTATAAAGACAAAAGCTAATTGCTACAAACTACATACAGTACAAGTCATATGTTACTAATGGAGGATCACTGTATTCTTGCACAAAACGTATTTTATTCGCTGGATTAACGGTGAAAATTATTACATATATCCACGAGGTTCGCGGCAGCCTGCTGACGGAAAGCAATTCTTTCCGAGTAACTTCAATAAGGTTCGTGCTGGACACCCTCACTCTTTGAGGTTCACAACCATGATATGACGAACAGGCAACCGGGACACCATAACTCTCCCCGCGTGCATTCTGTCCCGTGTCTTGCTGTAAACAAGCGTCGCGCGGTTGGCTATCTGTGTTCCCTTGTGAGAAATTCGCAGGACCCTTATTCGGAGTTGTTTCCATGTGACGAGGCTCAAAAGCTTAATTCTTTACTAATTCACGTCATTTAGCAAATTAGTTTACCTACCTTATTACTATTATTATTCCGTGTTGAGTACCTTATTACTCGTAACTCACCTATCCGTATGAATTCTGATACGAATAAAATGAAAACCGTTTCTCGAGATTCAAACCCGGTTTCTCCGCTTCCCAGCTAGTAACCTTGGCTGTTGCGCTATCGACGCTAAGTGTTTACCATTTGCGTATACAAGCAGGAGCAGTAAAAGTTTCTTTCGTCAATTTCTGGAAAAGTATTCGTTTGCGTATCCCATACCTGATGATGAAAAATCTCTATTTACAATTATCTATCGATCTTGCCAACTTTGAGTAGATTGCTCATCATAACGTTTATGGGCGATTTTCACAAAAACGGGGTAAGGCGGACGGGTAGTGTTGAGCCAAAATATCTTACAGTTCTTCGTTTTAAGTCGTACACAAGCGACCTGCCAAATTTGAGCGGAATCAGTAGGCCGTGTCTGAGGCCTTCCCCTTGTCAGCATACGCCAGGGCAAAAAAGTAACAGCTGCCAGCCGTGGTCACTCGCCTGCCTCAAATTGGGCCAAATGTCTCTGTGAACACTCGGCGGTAACCGCACACGTTTATCTATAACGGCATGTGTTTCTGGAGATCGACCTTCCGTTATCGAACAACGATCAAAACTTTGAACTTGTGGGAATTGGACCAGCGCTCCGCAATAGTACTGACGTTTTTCCCATATATGGATACTACTGCATTTATATTGTCCTTTAGCACTTCAAAGGGTAATTAGAATGTTCTGACTGCCCTAATATCGAAACTGGCCTGGGTGACATTTACCGCACGTATGTTGGAACAATCATACTTAAACATTAAATTTCCTCCACCGGATTCAATCACCTTACGATACAAATCAGTCGTTTTCACTTTAACAAGTACGATTCTGGACACAATTGACATGTGGATACAAACAATATCTCCACAACTCAGTTTAACTACTTCTTCTGGAAATGTTTCCACATCGAAAGAGATCGATTTTGCGAAGTGAGGCCTGAGTTTTTCCTGGCGTTTACAATTTTTTTTTTTTTTTTTTTTGCGAAATTTCTGTCAGACGTATACTTCACCGTATGGCCTCTAACACGTTCCGACACCACTTTCTCATTCCTGGAAACCCCAATAAAACCTCGAAACCTCAATAAAACACTGAAAATACAGCTACAAGGTGCAATAGCGTGCAGACTCACCAAGCGAGATTAGAATCGGCCGCAGCAGATGCCAGCCGCTGGGCCTGGCAGACGAAAGTTGTTTCTCCTATTCTTCCAAGAACATTTGAGATGACGGTTTCCACAATTTAAACTTGAAACTATGAATAATTTATCTACATTTTTAATATTTTTGGAGTTGTCCGTATTAACAACCTAGTTTATTTGCTAGGCTGTACCGACTATGACTGTTGAATGTCCCTACTTTGCATCTTAATGTCCACAGGAAGATTTAATCGTAAATATATTATTAACTGACATTTAATTATCACAGACTGTATCAAGAATCTTGAATGTCTAATGGATCCTCAGTGTGAAGTTGCCCTGAAACGTCGTATTTTCGATACATACAAGTGGTAGTAATTCTTTAGCCACCATACGACTTTTCCCATCATTAAATTACAATTAATGTATTTTCGAGAGATCCTCAATTTTTTGAGGCTTAGAAATGGTAAATACACATAAGGGCTTCAACTGAAAGCCTATATTAAGTCTCACGAGTCTGTACTGAAGAGTGTGATGGCGTGCAAGTGACGTAAGTGGTTCAAACGCACGTTCGGAACATCTATCGTGTTAGATATTGCTCTACACGTTCGAATAGAGTCTCCAACTTGCTTCTCACGCGCTATGACGTCAGAAACTAGGCACGCTCAACGTTCCAACCCAGTCTGAATACCGACGGCTTTAGTTTGTTCCCATTCCTAGTCACAGATATAGCGTTCCAGGCATCGGCTAATGGCGGACCGTCTATAAGTTGACAAGTGACTTACGGGCGGCGTACCGCTGTACGTTTTTAAAAGACGTTCGCGCTGCGGCGGCCGCCTTTCAAGATCTAGAGAGAGGAAAAGCAGAAAATGTTAGTATGAAATCGAGACAGATGAAAAGCGGTATCAGAGGAGTGAAATAAACGATCACAGTGAAAATATGATCAATAAATTTATAGATCTTCCTAAAACGTTACCAGACAACTCAAGTAACTGTAAACTGTGAAAGACTTACAAATGAAATTAAAAAATTTTACCTCACGAACGTAAATTGCAATAAATGCATTTGCAGTTTACTGCAGTAAAGTTTCACGTATTATTTTTGCCTGAAACTCATTTTCTCAGTATCTAATTGGATGTATTGTTCCCAATAAGTTGGCAATCACTACAGACACAACTCCTACACGTCCAAACATCAGTTTTGTTCAATACCAGAATACGAAACGGCCTATTTCTGTGAGCACTGAACCTTCAGCACGAAACGCGATTGCTAGTTTTCTGGCTGACTTGTTTCCTTTTATATTAATTTCCACCACTCTCATTACATATGTTTGTAGTAATATGAAAGAATAACAGAATTAATTATAATGGCAAGTAATTAGGTCCCTTACATGTCGTTCACCTTAGGATTGTTAGGTGCATCCCTTGCTTAAGCAATGTTTGAGCAGTCGTAAGAGTCCCGCCATGTAGCGAGTAGAGGAACTCTTGTTTATCTCGGAGCGTCCTTTAGTGACTCTCTGAGCCGAGAGATTCGCGAGGGCCGTCTCCTCTGATGCACTTGTGGTGACCGTGACGATTGTCAGCGCGGTTTTATTTTTCGCAAAGGCGCTGGAAGGGTAGAGAGGCATAACTTTATCGTCACTCTTGACGTTGGCTCAGTTGGCTCCACACCTAGCCAGAGTAAGTTCTGCTTCACTCCGGTGTTTGACTTGAATGAGTAGATGCATTTTCAATAATGCGCTGGTTGTTTCTTTTCTTTCTTGCGGCTTAACGTGCATACTTCGGATGACGAGTTGCGTTTGTTATCAATATTATTATTATTATTATTATTATTATTATTATTATTATATGTACAATTTTATGCTGAATTCCACTTTAGTTCCAGCACAGTGTTTGTGTACTTGCTATCACGTGTTTGGGTGAACTGTGAGGATCTTGTGCTATGTCGGGGCTGTCGGAGCGCTTTACAAACGGTACCGTTCCATAGAATTAATGTTCGTGTTTCACTTGTGTGTGGAGGTATTGAGAGTACTGGTAGGACTGAAAGTTTTAATAACGGTAACGTCATTACTTACCATACTTTTAAAGTTGGTGAAGTTTTTAATAGGGGTAATGGTAAATCTTAGCTATCTATGTATGGTGTAAAGGATCTAACGTTTGTGAAGCTGTAGAACTTGTGGGTGATTTACCTGTATATTATTACCATGATCCCTTCCCCCCCTCCCCACACACAAAAAACAGGAAAATAGCACACTGATCTCGCCAAAAGCCGTGAAGCTATTCTATGTGTTGTAGCTCTCAGGGCCACTCTGTGATACTCTCTGTGTGGGGCACCCCTGCGCCTGTTTCTGAGTCGCAACTCGATTGCGTAGAGCAACTGGAAGCTGTATCACCGAGCACGGCTGTGCGGTTCCCTATGTAGGTATTTGATTTTTCTTTCTGATGAAGGTGCACGCTTTTGAAACGCTTTTGTCATAGTCCTCTTCAGAATCTCTAGGTAGTTCCAACGTTCTACTCAATTTTCTGTCTGTCAAAATGTTTGTTTTCCTGGGCAATATCTCCTCCATTAATTTCGTTTTAATCATCATTTCTTTGTAGTTTCTACACACATGATGCTGAAGAGTGTAGCACAGTAGCTGATCTATCGCCTCTCTTCTAGTTCCGTCACCACTGACCACATTTTGAAAATGAATCATCTTGACATGCACTAATTTCTGTTTGCATCTGGAACACGTGGAAGAGGAAAATTGGTCGCACCACAGCAGGTGGAGATCAGGCTGTTCTTACGGAACCATTTTTAAACATTTTATCGGGGCTGTGAAGATTATCGTGCGAAATTGCAAGAGTTTCAGCGTACAGTGTGATTTTCCTCTTCCGTTATCAGATAACTATCCAACGTCGGTTGGAAGAAGGGACAGTTCATTACAATGCTAACAGTGTGCTGTTGACTTCTCTTTAATGACAGTCCAGTAGTCTACTCACAGCATGGGCGACATAATCATATCTGCCGTGTAGTCGATAGTGTAATCGAAAGTGAACGATTTAGGTAATGTTTCCATTTACTCCCTCTCAGCCTGCGGCCCACACACACATAAGTCTCGTAGCAACTTTTTCATATAACTTAAAAGATTCTCCATACATCGTTGTGCAATTTACATGTAAGTTTTGTTTCCTAGCAGTCCTCATGTGTGTAGTGATACGACAAGCTTAAGAAGAGAGAGAGAGAGAGCGGGAGATATTTATGCGTGCGTATGATAAATTCCTTCCCTCAAAAATATTTCTCTCCATCATATCGCTTCTGTGTTACCACAGATGACATGTCGCTGATCTCATTTGTACTAAGACTGCAGTACACGCGAGGTGGCTATTTGCTTCCACGGCCCTAAGAGGAATGCGTAAGCTCTAATAAATATTTACCAACCTGCAGTCTTCTACTGTTGTTGTTCCCAGCGCAGAAAACAACACGTAGGTCACGAAGGGCTTCTTGAGGAAGTAAGAAACTCTTAGCGAGGAACTGTTATTTGAAAAATAATTTAACTTCCAATATTTTTGTTTCTACGGGATGCCACTCACTTTTTACTAACAGAAAACGTGAAACTGCACAATTACATTTCACTTTAGAGTCACAAATTATTTCTATTCTTCAACAAATTAATGAACTGCGTATTTCCGTAATTACTGTCACACTGTCCTCAACTACATGTTCCAAAAAACCATACATTGCTAATAAAGACAAATGAGTGTATTTCTATACGGTGGCAAAAGCTTTGTGCAACTTTTTTGTGAGCTGACCCCACAGGCTGGCTATGAGAGTGCGAGCATTACAAATGTAGAACTTCAAAAAGATAATAAGGGCAGTGTTCCTAGTAGGTGTGAATTGGGCACAGTGCGCTGTTTGTGACAGAGCTTGGCACCATACTGACGTATTATGTAAATTGGAGGTGGATGGGGAGAAGAGGAAAGAAATGGAAACGAACTGATGATATCAGCTTCATCGGGAGTACATGAGGAAAATGTGTGCCGCGCAGGGACGCGAACACGGGTTTCCCGCTTACCGGGCAGCTGCGGTAATCACTGCGCCACCCGCAGACAGTGTTTGTTGCAAGTACGCGGACTATCCCGGCACACCTCTCGGGCAACTCAGGCTTCCACCTGGCGCCATTACTTACCCACAGTTTCCAATGACAGGCACATCTGGGGGCAGGAAGCCTAACTCGACAAGTTGTGAATCTACACTGTGAAAAGCAGCGAATGGAGTGCTTTCTACAAAGACAGTTATCTGCAAGGGGAGATTATAACGCACGTGAATCAATCTTTATTTTTAGTCGTCAATTAGTTGATAGCTAAAAACGTTGTATTTGTTTCATTGGTGCTTTCGAGTATGGAGCCGATTCTGTTACACAATGTTTCGACGATAATCGTGATCGCCTTGTTCAAGCACTACAAGCGAACCAGACTGAAATTTATAGGCCGGCCGGAGTGGCCGTGCGGTTCTGGGCGCTACAGTCTGGAGCCGAGCGACCGCTACGGTAGCAGGTTCGAATCCTGCCTCGGGCATGGATGTGTGTGATGTCCTTAGGTTAGTTAGGTTTAATTAGTTCTAAGTTCTAGGCGACTGATGACCTCCGAAGTCAAGTCGCATAGTGCTCAGAGCCATTTGAACCATTTTTTTGAAATTTATAGCAGTGTTCGTCTTCCGGCGCCCTTTGCTTCTGCGACACTCATTTGTGTTCAGACCTGGATTTATTGTTCCGTGCAAAGCACGTTCTCTCGTGCTTTACAACTCTGGTGGATGAGATGACAGATTACATCTTAATAAACTGAATGTCAAGCCTTGCCTGAATAGAAAACTCCGACGTAGTTTATTACCTTTCTCGACATCTTCATTTCGAAAGACTTCTTAGTGTATCCAATTGAACTACTTTCCCGGGCTGTCTCTCTATTGAGCTAGATCATGAAAACGTGAATGTAATGTGGGAAAAGCGAAAAAATTAATTCGGCCACGTAGCTACTACGAACTGTAAGGTATGGAAAATTTTCAAGATCGAAACGAAACCTTACAGTCATTACTGAGTTTATCTGGCGGGTTCAAAGAACGAGGGGTGTCCAATAAGTAATGTGAGGCATTTTTTTTTCCTGAAAGCAGGTTGGTTCTTGTGATGTCCTGCCCACTCGTCTCTTATAGGGTGCCTAAAGAATGCTGCTATCTCGGATAGCTACACCACAATTCAAGCAAATCACATTAACCGTCTTTATTACAATAAAGTAGATTGACAATACTTAACTTTGGTTCGCAAGCAAATGGCGACATGCAAATAATCAATGTCCTTCGTTATATACAATTTCCATACAAGTTATTCACACAAGTTTCAACGGATCACTAATAACGGCTGTTCTAGAGCATTTCTTGTACTGCGTGATTTCTTGTCAGGGTCTGCTTGTGCCTCTGCTACTGGGCGACTTCTACTGTCCGCGCAAGGCTGGCAGGAGCGGCGCTAGTATTCTCTTCGGATAGAGACCGCTGCAATTGTGGTGCGGTCCTAATCAGCGTACCGTCGCCTGGCATCGTCTTACAGCCTTCTCTGCTCTTGCGTTCTTCACCTTCGTGCCGGCGCTTGTCGTTACACTGGAACAGTTGTAATCAAGTATCCAATATACCGTACTGTTCCCACTCTTTTGTCTCTGGAACCCTGTTAGTCAACATAATCTCTTAATCTCCGTTGTATCCGATGGCCTTTCACTACCTTACGAAGGGGGGGGGGGCGAGGGGGGGTGGGAGACTATATGCCCGCACGCTTGGGACCACTCTCTAGTCGACGCTGGCATCAACGTCTTGTTGCACCAGTAACCCTCCCCGTCATCAACGTACTGCTGCTTCCCGTGAAGTCCATCCTTCATTGGACCAAGCACATGGAAGTCGGCAGGTAGGCCTTGCGTTGTGACGACTGATGTGTGTTCCTTAGGGCAGCACAATAGATTTCAGAGTTGATGGATGCCCAATAAGAGAGGACAAATGGTTCAAATGTCTCTGAGGACTATAGGACTTAACATCTGTGGTCATCAGTCCCCTAGAAGTTAGAACTACTTAAACCTAACTAACCTAAGGACATCACACACATCCATGCCCGAGGCAGGATTCGAACCTGCGACCGTAGCAGTCGCGCGGTTCCGGACTGAGCGCCTAGAACCGCTAGACCACCGCGGCCGGCAAGAGAGGACATCGAGCAGAATAACACCTTCAGAATCCCAGAAGACAGTCGCCATGACTTTACTGGCTGAGAGTTCAGCTTTGAAGTTTTTCTTCGGTGGAGACGTTTTGTGGTGCCAGCTCCTGGATTGCAGTTTTCTTTCCGGTTCGGAGGATTAACCAGTCTTTCGTAGCTTGTGACGACGTTCGAAGAAAATTGTCAGCATCAGTCTGTTACCGCACGCTGCGGAATTTGAATCACCACCAGACGTCATGGACGTCGAAGACCCCTAGAGGTCTCTGCATCATCGCCCAGTAAGCTGTGGTGGCGCGCGTGTACTGGCCTGCATGTCGTGTGAGGGCGCCACAGAGGAACACGTGGTTCCAGCAGCCAACAGCGGCGTCCGCTATAGAGTACTTAAGAGCCGGCCTCTCGCTCTGCCAGCGATCTAATCATTGCGTGAATCTCGACACATCGCTTCTACAAGACAGCGTGTTTATCGTACTTTGATCTCGTTAATATTGGACGTCTTGGATTCGTTTGGTGGTCTCTGTCACTCCGTTGCGTGTTGTCGTCGTAAGGTCTTTCTCCATCGACCGTCGTTGTTTCGTGTCCGTCCTTTCCGTTCGCTTGTTTGTCCACGGGCCGCTCTCCGTGTGGTCACGCCGCGCTTCCTCGGCCATCCCGCGACCGTTCTGGTCGCGGTCACAACAGGTTACAACAATCAGCGTCAACGCCCATGAAATTCCGCACACATGGTCCTTCATTGCTCTTTATTGTATTCTGTCAGGCGGCGACGAAACCAGGCGGCAAACACCTTTGAAAACCCAAATTGGTAGTCGAGTGCTTCAGCACTGTCATCACAGAGGTCCAGTTGATCAGCGAGGTGTTTAATTGTGATCCGTAGAACACCTAGAATAAGAGTGTCCACACTTTACAACATTACAAGAATCACAATTTTATGTGCCCGGCCGGCACGCTGGATATTGGACAGATTTGCGCGAACTTCTTGCGACCATCACAGAGGCCTCGCCCAACGACTCACCGCGCTTTTGTTCACTGCCAGATCTCCGGAGATATTCCCCGATCGCCTGTTGATACCTGCGGTGCTCTGGGTTTTCGCCATAAACAAGTCAATGACAGCTCTCTGCTTGGAACTCACCTCCGGTACAGATACCATTTTGAAGGCTACGTGCAGCGCAGACACCCATCGGAAATCCATGAAACTATAGGAGCTGAAGCGTGAATATTCCGCCATGTCGCACAACAAAATCCGACTTTTTTTAAACAGAAATTGGCCGAGGGGAAAAGTTTTGTGTTGCTTACTGAATGCCCCTCGTAATTTCGGTGATCACTTAATCCACGGAATAGAACATGTGGGAACTCCTCTTTGACTTCTCTTAAAAGTGGGATCGTGCGCCCCTCGACATTTTCGTTTGTCGTGCGCGCACCGCAGACGCGCAGGTTGTAATTGTCAGGAGCGGCGTGTGCACTTTAAGAAATGCACAGACAGAGAGCGCGGCCATTATCCGTACGCATGCGGCCCGGCGGCGCGGCCTGCCTTGCCTCGCGTCGCGGCGCTGCCGGGCCCTGCGGTACGGCGCCACACGCGAGCCGGGCTGCAACTTTCTTTCAGCCGGCGGCGCTCCATTATCTAATGGCTGTGCCCACTCAGATCGCGCACAGATGAAATGGACTCTCAGGGCGATGCGATGCGAGGCGCAGCGGAGCGCGCCGTGCGCCACTGTGCGCCCTTCCACCCCCTCCCCCACCGTGCGCCGGCAGCGCCGCTGTGCGATGCAGCCCCGCGTAACTCTTCCGCTTAGGCAACTCGCTCGCTGTCTCTGTAATTCCTTAAAGGCAGGTTACGACACAAACGGTACCCACGTTCTTCGTCCCATTCCGATTTCTTTCGTGGCGACCTCGGCAACATCCAGCGCTAATCTCTTCGTCTCAACATCCGATGGCCATTTCATAAACAATAAATGTGCTGGCACCGAGTCGCGATGGCGGTGACACTTGTACTGCCTGACCACGATGTTATTGCAGTTGCACATCGCCGTTATGAGCAACACGTAGTGACGTTGCAGTAGACAAGTACAGTATTGACCGAGGAAAATGCATCGAATTTCGAATGATTTCTAGACAGCTGTGCTTATACACACACCAAAAAATGTTTTGCATCATTTCGGCTCCGAGAGTTCCTTTCCGGAATCTGTGCAGAAAATTCGAGTGGAGATCAACTTCAACATCATTTCTGCCCATTATATTGCTCATGAAAACCACACATTGCGTATTGTACGAACATACTGCGAGACCTTCAGAGGTCGTGGTCCTGATTGCTGTACACACCGGTACCTCCAATACCCAGTAGCACATCCCCTTGCACTGATGCATGCCTGTATCTGTCGTGGCACACTGTCCACAAGTTCTTCAAGGCACTGTTGGTCCAGATTGTCCCACTCCTCAATGGCGATTCGGTGTGGATCCCTGGTTGGTGGGTCACGTCGTCTATAAACAGCCCTTTTCAATCCATTCCAGGTGTGTTTGATAGGGTTCATGTCTGGAGAACATGCTGGCCACTATTGTCGAACGATGTCGTTATCCTGAAGGAAGTCATTCACAAGATGTGCACGATGGGGGAGCGAATTGTCGTCCATGAAGACGAATGTCTCGCCAATAAGCTACTGATATTATGGCGCCACTATCGGTCGGAGGATGCCATTCACGTATCGCACAGTCATTACGGCGCCTTCCATGGCCATCAGCGGCATACGTCGGTCCCACATAATGCCACCCCAAAACAGCAGAGAACCTCCACGTTGCTGCACTCTCTGAACAGCGTGTCTAAGACGTTCAGCGTGAGTGCGTTGCCTCCAAACACGTCTCCGACGGTTGTCTGGTTGAAAGCATATGCGATACTCATCGGTGAAGAGAACGCAATCTTGAGCGATCCATTCGGCGTGTTGTTGGGCCCATCCGTAACGCACTGCATGGTGTCGGACGTCGGGAGAAAAGTTGTGCATCATGCTACCTTTTGCGCACAATTTGAGTATTAACACGACGTCCTGTGGCTGCACGAAAAGCATTATTCAACATGGTGGCAGCCGGCCGCGGTAGCCGTGCGGTTCTAGGCGCTCCAGTCCGGAGCCGCGCTGCTGCTACGGTCGTAAGTTCGAATCCTGCCTCGGGCATGGGTGGGTGTGATGTCCATAGGTTAGTTAGGTTTAAGTAGTTCTAAGTTCTAGCTGACTGATGACCACAGCAGTTGAGTCCCATAGTGCTCAGAGCCATTTGAACCATTTTTTAACATGGTGGCGTTGCTGTCAGGCTCCCTCCGAGCCATAATCCGTAGGTAGCGGCCATCCTCTGAGGTAATGGCCCTAGGGCGGCCTGAGCGAGGCATGTCATCGACAGTTCCCGTCTCTCTGTATCTCCTCCATGTCAGAACAATATAGCTTTGGTTCACTACGAGACGCCTGGACACTTCACTTGTTGAGAGCCCTTCCTAGCACAAAGTAACAATGCGGACGCGATCGAACCGCTGTACTGACCGTCTAGGCATGGTTGAACTACAGGCAACACGAGCCGTGTACTTGCTTCCTGGTGGAGTTGATAGGTGGCTACACTGAGTGTAGCCACAGAAGTATTCGTGTGAAGGGAGACATATATATATATATCTTGACGGTAGATCATTTATATGGTTTTAACGAGGGCAATGTTTAAGATGAGTCAAGCAGAGCAGAGCAATACGCAACAGCCTTCAGCTGTGAGCACTGATGATAATGATGTAGTAGGGAGTGTTGTAAAACCGATCGCTACAGATAGCGCAATAGAACGCCCGGTAGACACGGCAGGAGATGACCGTCTAGGCATGGTTGAACTACAGGCAACACGAGCCGTGTACTTGCTTCCTGGTGGAGTTGATTGGTGGCTACACTGAGTCACAGCGCCAGAGATTGCGCCAAAGATTATTATTACGCCGCCTCCACTAGCAGTAGTAGTTCAGAGGTTGCTGTGGGCAGTGCTTGTTGAGAGTAATTGGCTCTGAGCACTATGGGACTTAACAGCTGTGGTCATCAGTCCCCTAGAACGTAGAACTACTTAGACCTAACTAACCTAAGGACATCACACACATCAATGCCCGAGGCAGGATTCGAACCTGCGACCGTAGCAGTCGCGCGGTTCAGGACTGCGCTTGTTGAGAGGATGTCGAGAGCAGTACTAGTTCAGAGGCTGTAGTCTGCAGTTGTTGTTCTGTTGGGCAAGACAGTAGATGCTGTTCGGTTGATGTAATGTATAGATGGAAGATGTTGCAATGATCACAGTGTATTGTTCGTCAATATATATGGAGGTAAAAAAAAAGATAATTTTTATTTCACGTTTTCTTAATGACAATGCCTCTCGGTCACAGGTTCAGTCAACAAAGCATCTGGCTCGTGTTCATGTATTAGACTTGTAATTCTGGTTTATATGTGCAATTATAGCATTTCTGGTTTTTCAATTGGTTCATTGTAAATGGTGCTTAAAATTTCTTGTCGTATTGAGGAAGAACCGTGCCAGATACATGTACGTTGAGTTACACTACCACACACAGAGCAGTGACACTTGTGCTTTGTTGTTTCGTAACTTTTATTACTGGGGACTTAATTAATCAATTGTGTTAATGGAAATTTCTTATTATTCTTTATTTTTATTATATGCAGTCAGATTGCGTGCCGATATTACTCAGGGCCAACCGGTTACGAGACTTCGTAACCGGACACAAAGCTACTAAGATTATTGAATTATAATTAAGCCCCCATTCAGAGTGGAACTGATCGCTGTCGGACCCCCTCCGTCTAATAGGCGCCGCTCATGCATAATTGTTTACAGCTTTGGGCGGGTTTAGTGACATCTCTGAACAGTTAAAGGGACTGTGTCTGTGGTACAATATCCATAGTCAACATCTATCTTCAGTTCTAGGAGCCGGGCTGATGCAAAGCTTTTTTGATGCGTGTACTGTCAAGTGCTCAGCGTGCCTTCGTGAAATACGACGATAGATACGATAAGCTGACCGAAGAGCCCCAATTCCCAGGTGCATTAACACTGTGGTCGACTAATATCAGGGATCTGCCGAGAAGGTCATCGAATTCACTCTGTATCTACGTTTACAAACACATATTCACATACAGTACATTTGAAAAACTATTTGTTGGGACAATTTAACCCTTACTCTCATATTTGGCATACAGTGAGGTCAGAAAAATTCTGTAAAGTTTGTAAGGATGGTGCAGTTTAGGTTTTGTTGCGACGTAATTGATAAGAAAATATGCAGAATATTAGTAGACAGTATGCTGCTTGAAATTTTATGTTTGTATACAAACATTTTTGATTCATTGCCTTCCTTAATACATATCCAAACAATCGCATTTATCTAAATTTTACGTAATATGTAATTCATTAAGGTTTCTTACATTGCTTTTTGTACTCACGTCATTACGTTGGAGACGGGCGTATGTCAACTGTTACTGGTGTCAGAGTTTCCTGGATGTAATACTTTTTCAGTAACGTTCTAGAATTCTTCGATGATTTGATGTTGCATGTATATTATAATTTGTTTTTTATTATTTTGACTGTCATAGAAATTTAGGTTTGGCAGCTAGTTGTATACAGAAAGGATTTTATGTTGTTGCGGGTCGTGCATTTATGGGACTGTTAATGATGTGTTTGTAATTTCTGATGTTTTGGTTATCCATTATTCCTACATAAGATTTCAATATTCTTTTTAAACTGTGTGTGCTTGAAATCGGTTTGTTCTTTCAGTGTATAGTGGGGACTGTGCTTAGTGAGTATGTTTATTAGAAATTCCTCCAAAATATTTCTGATACAAAAACCACTACATCAGTTAACAACCAGCAGTCAAATTTGAATTTCTACGACATGAAAATAATAAAAGTTATAATATACTTGCAACATCTTAATCATCTGAGAACTCTAAAACATTACTGAAAGAATATGACATTTAGCAACTGTGGGCAGCAGTAATAATTTACTCGAAGTTCACATCTGTCCGTCTACAGCGTAAGGACGCGAGTACGACAACCAATGTAAAACAACCTTTGTATTACGTAAAATATAAGTAAATGCGATTCTTCTCAGAAGTACTGATGAAGGCAATAAAGTCGAAAGAAGCTTATACACAAAACAGAATGTTAAGTAAGATACTATCCACAAATTCTCTTCATAATGTTCTACTATAGCGTAATACGTGCTGCAGGTCCCATAAAAAGAAACGATACGAAAATAATTCGATACGTTGCACCGTTCCCGAGTAAATAAGCACTGAAGTTTGCCAATCAGGTCGTTGTGCGCTCAGATTGAAGCTGCCCACCCGGTACAATTTCTTCTCATAGCACTGATGATATCGCACGAGACTATTCAGCCTTTGGCTCGGATTTGATGCTCCCCAGCCCAGTGTTTACTCTGCACTCTTGTTAGGATTTAGGAAACCAAACGAAGGACACCTTTGGTGACACCATCACTGGCAGGCTGCTTAAATTTGAGCGTGTAGTGGCCTGATTGGCTAACTTCAACGCTAATTAACTAAGAACCTAATCAACCAATCGGGTTTTTCTCTTAACAATTAATTCTCAGCACAGTCTACCTCGCAACATCCTTACAAGCTCTCCAGACTGTTCCTGACCAGAGTGTATGTAATAAATGAGAAAGTTTGTGTTGAGAGTGTTTATGTGTATAGGTGACAGATGCTATGCCCCTGAAACGGCCTGAACGATTTTAATGATATTTGAAATGGAGGCAGCTTAAACCCTCAATTAACGCAAAGAATACCTTATACGTATAACTAACTATCAGAAAGGCAAGTGTGAAATAGAAGTGTGGTCCACAGCTCGGAAGTACGCATACGTTACTCATGCACTATTTGAGAATGAGATCATTTACTGACTCGCAATGAACTTTATACATTATACAAAACTTTTACGAAACTGTTTTGTCGCTGACAACTGGTACAAAACGCTGGAAGAAAAGAAGTTTATCACTTACTACATTTTCGGTATTCCTGATGTAAAACTGCCGCACAGGTCATGGAGTTTTAATTACTTCTTCAGTAGTAATTCTATTCGCAATTCATTTCGCAGCCAGTATCCACATTTTCCACTATATATACAAAATTATATCACTGTACAACACATAATGCAGGAGATACGAAGTTATAAACACTGAGCATGGTAAAAATTAAACTACAGGGTGAAATCGCTAAACATACAGATGAAATATGTATATAAATACGTTTGAAATATTTCAAATATTATATTTGACATGTGCGTAAGTGGTAAAAAGCCACGGGTGAGAAACTCATCGTAAAGAACCACCATTCATCTATTAGGCTGGGCATGATACATGGAGAGGCAAGGGGAGAGGAGGAGATGGAGGTATAAGGAGAAAATGCACACAGATAGTTGGGAGAAGGATATAAAAAAAAAGAGGGGGAGGAACAGAAGGACAGAGGGGGGGGGGGGGGGAGGAGCGGCGAAGAGGAAATTGGAAATGTATGGTAAGTTCCTATGGGACCACTGCTGAGGTCATCGGTTCCTAGGCTTACACACTACTTATTCCAACTTAAAGTAACTTACGCTAAGGACAACACACACATCCATGCCAGTGGGAGGACTCGAACCTCCGACGGAGGTGGCCGCGTGAACCGTGACAAAGCGCCTTTAGACTGCTCGGCTACCGCACGCGGCGGTGGGAGGATGAAAGGAAGAGGTATAGATGAACAGGGAGAGTGGAGGACAGGTGATGGCCAGGTGGGAGGATGAGATGAACAGGGAGAGTGTGAGGAGGATATGGATAGAGAAAGGGGAGATGGAGGAGATTAATAGAAGACAGGAGTAAATACGTGACCGGGCATTCAGTTATAAATAACTGTTTAACTGCAGGTAACTCCGTGGGGTGGAGGTAGTTTTAGATAAAGGTAATAGTTGATATATTTTTATAGTTCTTGAACATGGAACAAATTAAAAAACTGTCTCACAAAGTGTAATGAAGGACGACTAACTATAGCGTTTCTTGGTGAGTGCAGCAAAGTGCTAGCAGGTTAGAGTATAGTGTCCCATCGACAACGAGATCAATACAGACGGAGCTCAAGTTCGAACTGGGAAAGGATGAGGATGGAAATCTGCCGAACCCTTTCACAGGAACTAACAGAGAATTTGCCTTTAGCAGCTTAGGAAAACCTCGAGAAACTCAAATCTGGATGGCTGAATAGTGATTTAAATAGTCGTCCTCCAGAATGTGAGTCCGATTTGCTAATCACAGCGCCACCTCGCTCAGTAGTGATGGGAGAGCACGAGCGTGTGCCTTTTATGACAGCAGTGGTCAGGAGAGTGCCAGGGGCAGAAGGTCCCCACTGTGTACGGCCAAGTTCCTGGAAGCTGGGAGCAGCCAGCAGGAAGCCACTGGCTCTAGCTGTCGAAGTGGGAGGCGACTCCCGGTCCGAAGTATTGCTACCACGTCACTCCACCCAGAATTATGGGATGTTTCCCATAGTAACACATACATTGTAAGTATTAGATGGGTAATAATCTCAAAAGAAAAGATGGCTGCTGTTTACAGCGTACCACGAAGGAAGGGACAACCAGCATCTTGTAAAACGACTGGTATAGTTTAAAAGACTTGCTGAAAGAACGATTCACTAACCAACCTTAATGCTCAGAGTTTCATTTGTGTGAGCTATTATGTTCGCCAAGAGTACATAATTGACGAGAGACATTCCAACCGGTGAGTTATTACCTCTGTAATTCATTGTAATTTACTGGCTCTGAGCACTATGCGACTTAAATTTTGAGGTCATCAGTCGCCTAGAACTTAGAACTAATTAAACTAAGTAACCTAAGGACATCACATTCATCCATGCCCGAGGCAGGATTCGAACCTGCGACCGGAGCGGTCGCTCGGTTCCAGACTGTAGTGCCTAGAACCGCACTGCCACTCCGCCCGGCTGTAATTTACTCTGGCCCCACTGCAAATCTTCTTCCAGATTCTTTAGCAAGGAACTTTATCGGAGAAGGTGAATATCTGCCAGACATAACCAAGCCGAGCTCAGAGCTATGAAGACGAACTAAACTTTTTGCCGTTATTATTATTTCGTGCACTGTGCATTAATAGTATAAACAGCGTAACAAAACGTTAACAGTGTAATCACTCAAATTCGTGACGTAACGTTTCGAATTTTAAAAGCCTTGCGTCACTGTAGGCATTGTCTTGTAAAATAACCAGATTCATCACATCTTACATGACACCTTTTAAACACCAAATGTGCGAAGAGTTTTGTGGCATTTTGGCAGTCACAAGAGAGGAGGGAGGGGGGAGGACGTTGAGAAGCAGGGCGGGTAAGGGAATGGTCGAAGAACTGACTAGTTGGATTAATTTTCTTCACATTACTGTAATTTGCGAGACGCCCCTTCTCTCGGAAAATAATTAATACATTGTATGAAAGAATTAATTCACTGTATGAAAGAAATTATACTTGTATAAAGTCGATCGCAAGTTTAGTCTAAATGTACAGATAATGTGTGTGTGTGTTTGTGTGTGTGTGTGTGTGTGTATGTGTGTGTGTGTGTGTGTGTGTGTGTGTGTGTGTGCGATACGCAGGTATTTGGCTATATGGCCCTGCCGTTGCCATATCTTTTGATAAACGTTTCATACAACGTAGTCACTTGCTTAAACCGATGAATTACGGTTTCTATCATGTTATACTTTGCTTAATTTCGTTTGATATGTAAAACAGTTTTACTTTAAACGTTCATATTATCTCCCTTGCTGTTTCCACCAATCAGTTAGCTCCGTCAAACATCTCCTTTTTTGGTCGTCCTACAGACGACACAACACTGCTTGGTTTGCACGCTAAGGACATTGCGCCACCCTTCGCCGTCGAAAAGCCGACTATTTCTTTTATGTGAATGTGCGGTGTCGGTTCTTTCGGACATCATGCATTCACATAATAGGTTCTCCTAGATGGTCGATGGATTGATCTTCTTCATTGTCGATGGACAAGTACGTCCGACCTCCTACGGGATCCTGAGTAGCGATCATGGAGGATATGGACAGGGTCTGCGGGCAGGTGGCGCTAGGCGGGAGTGTGGGTTGGCCGTGAAACGTTCCGAGACAGCCCGCGCAGTCGTGATAACACTGAGTCCCGGATGGCGCCGTGGTTAACCCACCTGCCCAGTAAGCAGGAGATCCCGGATTCGACTCACGCTCCGGCACATATCCTCACTCGTCACCAGTGATTCCATGTAATTTCCCGATGCAACTGACATCAGTAATTCATCCCTTTCCTTTCCCTTTCCTTTCTGCTCCCTCCATGTTCGGTTTACATAGAACCAGATGTTTTTTACTGAATTAAGCAAATCCTTACAATCGTTACTAGTGATGGATGAATCAGATATTGAATAAGCGATGCTGGGTCCACTTCTAATTGAACTTAGTTCTCAAAAATATGTGGGCCATATCTTTTTTGGTGCAACGTCTCGATGCAAGCAGCGCTTGATGAAGTTTCTCTTTTTAGGTGATTTTCTTCGAAATAAGAGCTTCGTTGGTTTCATGTGTGGATTTGTGATATAACTAAAATCTGAAACACACAGTGTGTACGAATGTGTCGTCTCGCATTGCTTCTACAGTTGTTCTTCGAACTGAAGTTTGTGCCATTCCTTGAGATATTCATCCCCTGTTCGCAAACGACGCCTAGGCGGTATCCACCAAAGCAAAAGTAGTCGTTGGCAAGGCACCACATTACAGTTCAACTGCTGTACTTACCTACACGGTCGAATCCCGTGAGCTACGTCATCGGCTCTGGATCAGCACATCGAGGTACTGTAACGGATGCTGGGTGTGTATGTAATTCACTGGAGCTTTAGTAGTCGTTAGTAGCTTGACAATGTGTTGGACTCTGTGAGCTCCCCATGAACAGGTCTCGGAAGGCCCATCGGTACCGACCAATCGCCGTGTCATCTTCAGTCGACAGGCGTCAAAGGAGGCATTACGTAGGGGCATGTGGTCAGCACACAGCTCTGCCTCAATCAAGTAGCTCCGCAATTGGCCTCATAGGGCCTAAGTGAATCCCGATTCCGAACACCGCTCGGCATACACGTATGTTCACCCATCAGAGTGCTAGCCTAGCCCAACAGCGCTGAACTTCGGTTATCTGACGGGAACATGTGTTACCACTGCCTCAGGGTCGTTGACTGACAATGTGTACTGTAGCAGAAATGTACCTCTAGTATTTTGGATCGAACCTGTGAAGGCCATGTTTTCGAATAGCCATTTTTGAGCCACAACGTTAATGATATCTGAAATACCCTTCGTCTTCACCAAACTGTGCCTCCTGAAACACGTATCCAGGCGTCTTCTAAGAGAGATAGGTCATCAAGGAGAACTAACACGTCACACTGATAGTACACTGATTGAGCACACAGGAGTTAAACGCGGAACTCCCGCCCTAAAGGAGATTGCCCCCATTTTAACGTGAAGGTAATGTTGTGCCAAATCAAATATCCATAAACAAATAAGCTCCATAAGCTTTCAAAAATCGCAAATGTTGCAGGGTAAATAACTGCAGGAACATGAAATGAAAAGACACGCACCTGCCCATGCTCACGCTCATGCCCAGTAGAGGATGTCGATTTAGATTACTAGAGTCGGCTGACATTTAAGAGAAGCATTAGGAAGAACGAATGTAAAAAGAGGTGGGATACTTATGCATTGAGAATGGATTATAAACGTCCGAAGTTCTGCGAGATACTATGGCACCAAATAGTAAAGCAGATAGTTCAGCTGGAGAGGAATTGAAATCACTGAAAAGTGAGCAGTCAGAGAAGAGTGATTGACAGCTGTAAGAATTGAAATCGTAACTGTGAATTCACATTGAGTAGTACAAGGAATACCTCAAATGTTGACAAAAGAAGGAAATATAGCAGTGGTAATGAAAAGAGAGAATACCACAATTTAATCCATAAATGATTCCTATAGGAAGTATAAGAAAGTGAGGTAGTATGGCTTAAGGAAAAATGTGAAAAATTTTAAATGTTGATGACCTACTTAAGGACCGATTAAACATAATAAAAGTAGGAATAACGTTCAGGGAGTAAACAGGAAAGGCGGCAACACAAAGTGTGCAAAAAGATTGTTGCTGTTAAACGCAGGGTTGAAAGCAAGTGGATAGTGGACGTCTTCGAAACGGAGGAGCTGTCTTGAAAAGTGACTGACGATGAGGCTGGTGTAGATTTGAAGGAAAAAAGTAGATTCGGTGTTACGAGTCGGAGTCTGACAGGGCTTTGTAAATCTTGGGACCCAACAACACTGGCTGGAATACTCGTTCGGAATTTTTAATTGCTTTGGACTAAGAAGTAAGCGAACGATTACTTCAGAGTACAAAATTTCAGAGGCTACCGACATAGCAACGGACATTTGAAAGCATAAATCCACATACCAGAATTAAAAGTTCTCGGGTTTCCATTCGCGTCAAGCGATTAATATTACAGGAGATTTTGGCCAAGCACTCTGTGGCCGTTGTCAAATGGCCACACCACTTGACAATGGCATGTTCGAAAGCCCATATAATTTTAACCACTTGACGTGCCTGGAAACCCGAGACCTTTTTATTCTGAGATCCTGTATTCTTACATCCACATAATACTAAAGGAACTAAAATGCAAGAACTACCGTACAACCTCTTTGACAGGTTATGCATCCAAACTTCATGCAGATTACTACAAACAAAAACGTGTAGGACACTGACGATCTGTCCAAAGAGAATCTGTTGGGGTACATCAATAAACTCAGATATTTAATTCTTCTAGCTTCGAACAAAGGAGCACCTGATGTAAATTACAAAGAGGGTATAAAAATGAGACTTGCACACAACAAAAGGAGGATATCGCACTTAAAAATGTGTGCTAATATCATAATTAGTCCTTAACTTGAGAATTAAATTTCGGAGAATTTACATCTGAAGGATGGTACTGTACGGGAGTGAACCTGGGACTGCGAAAAACCGAAAATGAGTAAACCGAAGTGTTTATTGATGTTGTCTTTCATAGAGATGTTGAAATTTAAGTGCACTAGTAACGTGGGGATTTAGAACTTCGCGGAATCGGCGAATAAAGGAATGTGTAGAGGCCACTAATTAGATGACGGCGTGAGATGACGGCCATGCGCTAAAAAATCAAAGATAAACGCCCATGGTAATAGAGGGAGCCTCAGAGTGTAAGGGTGGACAGAGATTTGAATACTTCTAACATAAAAATTGAGGTCAGGGAGTTTTCTGTTGAAGACAACAGCAGCTAACATAATCAGTGTATCAGAAATAAACCTCAATCAGCTGTGTATGAACTTTTTTGTGTACAGGAGCACGACCAGTTTCCTTATATCAAAGCACATATTCAGATCTACAGTCGTGCTCAAAAGTATCCGAAGGACCTGAACTGCATTTCGCCTGATTCGAGTACTGACAAACCAAAAGGCAAGAGATCTTACTACCTTCCGATATAGGTGGCTCTCAGTTCTTCCACATGATTTGGTCGACATGACTTGTTTCAAGTTGTGTATGACAGACAATGTTTTAGAAAACCAATTGTTTTCCTTTGAAATAAAGAGAAAGATTTTCATTCTAAGCAATCCAATTACAAAATTTTCGCATTATTAGTTCAAATTTAATATTCGCTTCTATAATTTAGGAAAGTATTTCACAGTTGCAAAACTAGCATCCGACACATTGACCTTACACTTAGTCGCTGACCTTAAATTCTAGCTCAGAGTGACACCAGTTTAAGTAACCTAATGTAGCGAAGAGTGTTTGCCACTGCTCTTTCACACCGGAAAACACGCAATTCACTCATTTGGCTCCATAAGTACACTGTAACAGTAATTTGTGTGTGTATGCAATGCATACGCATTGTAGAATTTAGTGGTGCTCTCTCTTCCACCTCTGTATACAATATGCCTGACCTAAATGGGCCCTATACCATTACAGGCCCTGAGCAGTGCAACATCATACTGACAACAGTAATCTGCTTATACGGACTACCCGAATGTTCCTTTTACCTGATTTTGTAATCATGTAAATAAAGCAACATGACCTTCCAGTGGGAGTCATTTCGTCCCCCTTTTCCTTCTGTGAAATTTGCCAGTAGGCTTTTTGCCTTCCAACCAACGAAATGCGGCAGAGTACGGCCGGTAAACTATTCACAAACCACGACTTAGTGCCGATAAGACCATTCCTTTAAACATTGTTGTACCTAAAAGAATTTAGTTTCTTCCTAAATCGACTTAAGCAGCAACGTTCACACTTATCTCAAATAGGATAAAGCTCATTATCCAGGCACGAAAGTTGTAAAACAAACTTCCACAGTTTGTGTCAGGTTGATCTTTTCGTCTGATAACACTGTGTAAATATTTTGTCTAAGAAGTATCACAAGTACTGTTCCTGTAGCTGTGAGAATCATTGGTTGAAAACTAGTTCAACGCCAATGGGTACAGTACTGCTAAATATTCCAATTGATTATCAACCTAAGTCTGAGTTAAGACACAAACTGAGTCGTATTTAAAATATCGAAGCTAGACTGTGTATCCTTGTCTTCCTTGAGTGGTCATTGGAAGGCGTTTACATACACGTATACAATACTATGAATACTTCGAATGCTATAATTAACGTTGCTCTCATAAACAACTTTAATTTTTTTAAATTCTTCTGGGTCTTCAGCGTGCAATATGTGTTGTAGATAGACTCTTAGACCAAAAAATTGACCGCCGAGTCGTTCACGTAAGGTGGACAATACAGTCGTGCTACTCTCGGAATCCTATGTCGGGCAATATGCTTGATCTGGTAACATGTACACTGTGGGAATTCCCAGAGGTAGTGTTGACTGCAGTCTTAGTACATTACTCTTGACTACGACCGTAGTCTTGAGGTAAAATGCAAGACTAGCTAATATGACGTCTGGCGACCGAAAGCACATATCGACAAAATTTTTATCGCCCCTTTCGTTGCGGGGCTGAAGCTATGAGTGTAATTCAAGCGAATCTACAATATATTTCGCTTTCTGTCACATTGGTAATAACAGTTTGGTTCAACAATGTTTTAGCGAGAGATTTCTTGGTCGACCATCTGCCTCTGAACACCGCATGCGTCTGATTTCCTTGGGACCCATTTACTGCCTACCACCGAGGGCTGAGGCACTGCGCTGTCTCGCCTGCTGCCGACAATGTCTGTTCCACTCCGCACTCTCGACCATGTAACATGCTTTAATGTGGTTGAGTGGTGACCCATAGAATCTACCTACGATTTGTGTTTCACACTAGATAGCAACGGAGGCACAATTTCGTTTTCATTTGATGATTATTTCACTACATTAGAATGCAATACATCAATGTGGCTCGGAATTAATTTCATTGTTTCTGATCCAGTGTGCTATAATTAAAGCGTCACATTCTCTTCTTTTTCCTTTAACAGAAGATTCTTCAAATAATTAATTTTTGTCATGGATTCTTATATGTTAGTCAAGCCACAGAAAGTAAATACAAAATAGTGTGTTTGGTCTCTTTCTTTGATTCTATATGGTGAATGGATGCGAAAGATTGTGCCAATACCTTTCAGAACCTTCTCTATAGCTACTTAGGCCAATTGCTTGTTTTTCCCAGAGACACAAGACACGGGCGGTACCACCAGGCTATGGACACACTGCTGGCTGCACGCCATTCTCATCATGGTATTGGTCGCTCAGCGCATCGTGAAAGATATTGAAAGTTGTGGTACCGCCTATGTCTCGTGTCAGAACGACTCAATCAGTCGTCAGTTCTAACCGTGGTAGGGGCCAGCATGTGCAAGTTTTTTTTTTCTGATATGTTTTATGGAGCTGCGAATTTCCGAAAAAAATCTGTAACGAAATCGGACGAAAACCTTTAAACATCAAATTCTCTTGGTGGCTCGACTCAGTAAGTTTTGTTAATGGTTCTAGGTTTCAGCTTTCTGACTACCAAGGTGCTTCGCAATACCAGCATCTCTGAAGGAATTCGAATTGACTGTCAACGATAGAAATCTCAATTTTGTTCTTCACTTAAGACTGACATGCAAGGGTGATAGGTATGAAGGAAATGAATCTCTTGATCACTATAGGGCCTCTATACTAAATTCCCACGGTTGCAATTAGGAACTCTGAAGATATCTGCTAACAGCGACTCTAGCAACTCACTTTTTCTCTGAGTAGCTTCAAATATGGGCAATTTTGTCGCCTTAAATCCAATTGAATATTTTAAATATCAGTTGTAAACAGCGATCACTTCTCCACTAATTAATGTATGGACCTCAAAACAAGCAATTTGTCTGAGTAGCTATAGAGCAGGTTCTGAAAGGTATTAACACAATCTTTCGCATCCATTTACCATAGGGAATCAAAGAAAGAAACCAAACACATTACATTGCGTTTACTTTCTGTGCCTTGACTAACATATATGAATCTATGACAAAAATAAATTATCTGAAGAATCTTTTGTTAAAGGAGAGAGTGGGTCACCACTCAACAACATTAAAGCATTTTACATGGTCGAGAGTGCGCAGTGGAGCAGATGTCGGTAGAAGGCGAGACAGCACAGTGCCTCAGCCCCCGCCAGTAGGCAGCAAACGGTTCGCAGGGAACTCAGCCGCATGCGGTGTTCAGAGGCAGATGGTCGGCCAAGAAATCTCTCGCTAAAACATTGTTGAACCAAACTGTTATTACCAATGTGACAGAAAGCGAAATATATTGTAGATTCGCTTGAATTACATCATAGCTTCAGCACCGAGATGAAAGGGGCGTTAAAAATATTGTCGACGTGTGCTTTCAGTCGCCAGATGTCTTATTAGCTAGTCTCGCGTTTTACCTCAAGACAGCGGTCGTAGTCAAGAGCGATGTACTAAGACTGCATTCAAGTCTTTCTCTCGGAAGTGCCGCAGTCTACATGTTGCCAGATCAAGCATACTGACACGTAGCTACAATACCTCCAGAATTTAAGAACAATTCCTCCAGAACTTTTTCATTCCACAGCGCTGTGAGATAATGCATATGGCCGGGTCTTGACTTGTGAGAGACAAACAGTTACAGTTTTTCTTTTGCACTGAACGACGTTTTCTACAAACAGATAGAGCAATTGAATAGCTCAAGTGGAAATTAACACTTCCTATTTAAATTTCTGCATCCTACACTTTTGGCAGTTCCGTGTAGGTGGCAGTTACGCGATTTTAATTGGGTGATTACAAAATAGAGTCGAATGTATCCACTGGGTAGCCGAGGCCGGTAGTTCGTGGTGATTCGGTCAACCAAGTAAATGAATTAACTGAACATGCTGCAAATTACTACAGGGAACCTGTGTGTCAGAATTCTCATCCAGTGTGGCGCAACGGCGTTACGATAGAAAAATGCGTCAGAGAGGAGAGGATTTGGCGGTCTGTAGGACTGATGGTAAGTTCTTAAACCTACGGTCTGGGTTCGATTCCCACTGCTGTCAATGATTTTGGATAGGCAGAGACAGATTCCATTCTCTTCTGGCTACACCAAGTGAAGAAGGTATAATGGCACTGTGGTCTGAAATTCACAAGATGATTTTCCTTCTCTACCATGTAGACTTTAGGTTGAACCACAATGAAGTCAGGAGTGGCGACATGTAGAATCTCTTTCACCAGTAACCTTTCTTATACTAGTTATTTATTTCTAGTGACTAAACAAACGCTATGTATGGTCACAGGACACTTATTTCATCTTTTATCTGAGCTTCTGTATGTCGATAAAATTGGTTCTGAACTGGGAATGCAACTCAGACCGCCCTTAAGGCGGAATGTGATCCCTTCGTGACAATACAGCTCGGCTACAATTTGTTGTTTGTTCAAAACGGCAGATTCCTCAACATCTCGATATATTACACGTGAATGGGTTCGAATCCTAGCCTGGCACTAAAGATTTAATTATGTATTATCAAGCTCTAGCATGAAAACACCTATCTGCTGGTGGATAATAATTTTGATTTTTAATGTATTTTCATTCGTCGTCAGCATTAACGATATGTGACGTTCTTAATTCCCAGTGAGACACAGAACTATTTGCGAGATGACTGTAAGTTCTAGATGTTATTCCGAGCAGCTGGTGGAGAAAAATTCGGTAGCTGACGTCTCTTTGTGTGCAGTCAACAACGATATGTGTGGGGCTCTATTCCCAGTGAGCACTAAACTCTTCGTCATATTATTTCTAGTTCAATCATGCTCACATGTCGCTGCTGGTGCAACAAACCCATATTTAACGTTCGTTTTCTCTGGAATATATCAGCGATAGGTGCCAGGTTGGAGTCCTGGGAAGGACAAAATTAATGTTTCGTCTCGTCTTTTCAGTTAAAACATCTAGCTACTGGCGCGAAAATCCGATATGTCACATTTGACTGTGCTTCGATATCTATCTTATTAGGTTTTGGTTTCGAATCCCTGTCCGACACAAAGCTTTACCTCACGGCATTTCAAGTAAGCTACTTGTGAAGAAGCAATATTTAACACCTCTCGTAGTTCGTTAACAGGGACAACACATGCTGGGTAGGAAATCACATCCGTTAAAAAATGTTTACGTTATGTAATTTAAAGTTGATATTTGCTAACTGATACTGTCTAAAATCGAGGTATATCACTCTCTTTATGCTTCATCAGGAATGACTGTTAGTTTACGTCTGTCACGAAATCTTTGCTTAGTCTGCATGACCTGGGTTTGAATCCATATGCAGAACGAGACGGTTCGTTGTGTCTTTCGAAGTTCATACATATTTTCAACTAGCTGCTCGTGAGTAACTTAACGAACGTCATTATGTGTTAAATAATAAGTATGGTATGTTACTTTGAAGAGCAAATCATGAATACGACGAACTTACTACGTGCATTACCTATCTGACGTAATAATGAGAGTGGTAACATTTAAGGTATGTCGTTTATTGTAATAAATGTGAACTTACAAGCCTTAAGGACAGTCTTGTCTGTGATAAGGTGTTCCCTGATGTTTGTAGTATCGTGATATTACTTTACATCTTGAGCTACTGCGATACAGAGCAGTGTTTTCTAATGGTGACTTGTCGGAACCATTTTCCATAGTCACACGACTGTACCAAGGAGCGATCAGAGGACCTGCTAGACAGCTGCGTTATGCCGGTTGCATGCGAATCAGGCGAAATGCAATTTAGGTCGTTCGGATACTTTTGAGCATGACTGTACATATGTCAGCAATAAACAGCTTGTTGGGACACCTGAGCGCCAATACTGTATAATTAGAACACTGTACACTACGAATGTTCTTATTAAAGTTCCCACTAGGAACATTGCACAGCAATGCACATGTTCTACCTTTCCATCCAAACTTTTCCAATGCCTTGTAGACTTTGATACCTTCTCAAAATTAAATACTGTTACCCGCAATAGACACGGCATCATAGTGCAAACTGACCAGATGAAAAACTAACATGCTAAAAACGCGTTTATTTGGCACCTGGAAGCGGCGGACAGCAACCCTCTAACCGCCTCACAATGGAGCACTACAGATGAGTGAAATTGACCTTGTGATTTATTAAGCCCCATATGTATCAAGAAAATCAATTACCTTCAAAAACTGGAAAAACGGCAGCTTTTTGAACGTGGAAAAACAGCGCCAACTATGTTAGGAAGGTAGTTTCGGGCTACACAGGAGAATGAGACTTCGATTTAGGCTCCTAATTTGCAGGACCATCACATTGAAATGGACCAAATTTGTATTAAGAAATGTCTCAATATATGTTTACGCTGTTTATAGTTCACAATAATGTAATCAATTGAAAAATGATGAGTGACTTTATAAACACCCTGTTTAATATATGCACGGAAAATGTAGCTACTGCTGGAAAGATAACCCTTTCTATCATGCTGACCGTATAACACAGCTCTGTATATTTATAACACAATTATAGACACACGTATCAAACTTCCAAAGCTTTCTCAATATGGTTACGTGGCAATTAATTTCAAAATCAATGCAACGAAGGCCATATTAATGAATTCATGGTTAATAGTTGGTAGTATCTTCACTTATTCACAGTAACGTTTCTTTCTCCGTTGTTAATGTGTTTGTTCGCTATTTCTTAAGGCAAGTACATCATTAGTTACAGGCTATTTTGTATTAAGAAACCACCATAATTATGAATCACATCGCAAAAGCTTCTTGGTATGCCCCATGCGCTTGAAAGTGAAAATTATTGACTACTGGGAATTTGAGTATTGCTCCTTCCAGTTCAGAGCACTGCGTTTTGAATATTCTCCCAGGTTACAGGACTGCCGTCGTGAGATGCACGAACATGAAAAAAAACTGAGCAGACTGAGGTGTCATATGTTCTACAGCACTTTTTGTTCTCGAAACGGAGATCTATGTTCCTTCTTTCTGCCCTGGTACGGCACTGTTGTCTGCCTAATGCGAGCGCAATAAATAGCTGTCAGCTGAGGAGTTACTGCAAAGCAGAACCGTAAACTCAGCGCCAAAAGCCGAATATCCAGATTGTTGTTTACGCGAATAAGTCTTGCTTTGAATAACGGCGTGAGGAATCTCTTCCAGCAGCTCAGGCATTAGCTTACTGCAGCTTCCAGTTAGTCTTTTATCGTGGCGTAATGCACGTCGGAGTGCTACACGCTAAATGTGTAACTTGCAAATACTTCGTACTGAATGTATTACGGGGGCACAACTGACAGAAATAGTATTGTGTATGTTGAAAAGAATGAATACTTTTAATAATACGTGGCAGAACAAATGACTTTAGTGAAACTGCATTTCAAAACATTTTTTAATTCCTGAACTGGCAGACTGAGAAAGGAGCAAGAACTGAAAATTTGATTTATTCTTGCTTCTGTTGTAGTCGTCAGTTTGAATATTGATATGACGCATCCCTCAACGCCTGTCGACCCTCTGAAGACTGACTTTATGCAGCTTTCAGCACTAGTTTCACCCATATAATTACCTTAATAAATATTCCTCGATGTCTCAGAGGGTGTTCTATCGAGATATCCCTTCATTTCGCGAAATGATGCCATAAAGTTTTCTTCCCTCCAATTCGTTTCTGTGCCACCATATGGGTTACCCGGTCTTCCACCCAGTCTTCAGCTTTTTCTGTAGCACCACATTCCAAATGCCCTGACTCCCTCCTCACGTGTAGCTTGTCTTCCATGTTTCACTTCCATGTGCGAGTAAGTCCGAGGCGACCAGCTTCAGAAAAAGACTTCTCAAAAGCTAAATTGTTATTATGAGTTACGTAACAAAATTCGAACTAAATCCGAACTAATAATTAAAAACCTGTTGAGAGTATAACATTAAAACAATAATAATAAAACTATTAACATAATTTTCATCTCGTTTTCAGAAATATATATGCAGTGAGAGCAGGGTTTCTAACACTTAAATTTGTACTGGATTATGTTTCTTATACAGCATTAATTAGTATGTACCAATAATGGCGGCGAATGCCAAAACAAAGAGCTATAAAAGTATTTTCCTTAGGCAGCCTAGCTGCCAATTCGCTCCACACGATACTGTTGTATCGTGAGCAGAAATGACGGTGTCTTTGACAGATATATGGAAGAAACAGTAAAAGTAGAAACTTCTTGTGATACGTAACCGGGGCGTGTAGCTCGACAGCCTTTCAGTTGTCTGTTCATATTTTTTTCTTAGAGTAGTTATTGTGCCTTGGCTGTTTTTAGACGCCAATTTTGAAGACGTAGTGCTACTGCCATCTTCGTCCTCGTCTGATACTTTCCATTGTTGTGCCGTTGGTCGGGCGGAAGGGAATTGATTAGGTTGTTGGTCGTCCTTCAGCCGTCCCTGGGTCGGGTTGCCATCCGATTATTTAACCTTACTCTTGGCTGCCTGTCTCACCTCACCTTAGAGCTACCTCCTCAGGCCGACCCATGGAACATGTCTGAGCACCTCTGTTCTGTTGGTTATTGGAATTGATTAGGTTGTTGGAATTGATTAGGTTGTTGGTCGTCCTTCAGCCGTCTCTGGGTCGGGTTGCCATCCGATTATTTAACCTTACTCTTGGCTGCCTGTCTCACCTTACCTTTGAGCTACCTCCTCAGGCCGACCCTTGGAACATTTCTGAGCACCTCTGTTCTGTTGGTTATAGACTGTGATTTTTACTTTAGTCTGAAGTACTGTGCGAGGCCTTCAGCCGTCTACTAATTTAGTTTGTTTTAATTTCAAAATAAGGCCTTCAGCCGACTTAAGTAAAATTTGATGATTGATTTGTTTAAAAATTAAATTTTGCAAGTTTGTCTATCGCAAATTCTTGTTATGTAGGCCTTAAGCCTTGAGTTGTTCAATGTCTAGTGGGTGGCCTTCAGCCGAGCATTTACGTGCCTTCAGCCGTCTTAAATTAAAATTTGGAGATTCATTTGTTTAAAATGAATTTCTTTATAAATTTACGCTATCTGAAACTCTTGTAATTCTGGCCCTCAGCCCTGAGTTGCTCAATGTCTTGTGTGTGGAATTCAGTCGAGTATTTAGGTGAAATATCTTATAACTTGTCTTGAGGCCTTCAGCCGTTCTTGTTCTTGGTGTGGTTTTGGGCCTTTTGCCCAGGAAGTATCTCAGGTTTTTTTAACTAGGCCTTTAGCCATATCGTGGTTCTTAGGAAAATAAAAGTTTGTGTGTTTAGTGCAAGTGACAGTAACTGATTACGGCCCCCTCCACAATCTTAACCAGCGAAACTAGATTTCAATACGTCTTTATTTTTTTCTTCGTGTTTGATACAGTTCTGTTGTTACTGAAATATTATAGATGCTACCTCTGTAAGAGCAGTCCTGATGTTGCCTAATCCCATAAAGAATGGCTTAAAACATCATTCAGAAGCTGGCATTTGCATTCGGCTGCACAGTCCTATAACGGACAGTGCAGTCGGAAAGCAGAACAAAAAGTACTACATTGCGTTGTTGTATGCCTATGAGGTACGAAATTTTATCGTAAGCAAAAATTGAATTTCAACTGACGAAGTGAGTAGTCCGACTAAATTAAGAAACTTACATGCACAGATAAACAGTGATTAAAATTTCTGAAAAATTGGGCTATCTGTTCAGAGAAACAGCTTTATAAATTGAACAGGTCAGAAAAGCATTAGTCTACCCTTGTCCCATATGCATGCAGTTATACGGCTTGGTGTTGATTGATAGTGTTTCTGGATTTCCTCGTGATGGATATCGTGCCAGATTCTGTCCAAATGGCGCGTTAGGTCGTCAAAATCCCATGTGGTCGGCGTGATCAACCCGTAACGCTGCAGACGATATCATTTGCGGAGAGATCCAGTGACCTTGCTGGCCAAGGTAGGCAAGAATGAACGCAAGCAGTAGAAACTCCCGCCGTTGTGAGTGGGCACCACCCTACTGAAATGTAAGCACAGGATGGCTTGCCGTGGAAGACAGCAAAAAGAGGAATATAAAGTCTTCGACGTACAGCTGTGCTTCTTGGGTGATGCCGATAACTGGCAAAGGAATCCTGCAATGAAAAGAAATGGTATCCCACACTCTTGCAGATCAGGCCGTAAGGCGGGTGACTGTCAGGTTGGCATCCCACCGCTGACCTGGGCGTCTCCAGACACGACTCAGCTGATCGCTGGTGCGCAGTTTCACACTTGAATGTCCAAAACATATCAGTCGGATGGTGAAAAAGTAAGGATGGGCAACAAACGCCACGAAAGAAACGCACACCACACATCGTTCCAGAAGGCAAAGCGGATAGCACTTACAGCTCACAAACACAGGACCAAGAAAGTTCTGGCTGAAAAGGGGAACGGGAAGGGGCTGAGTTCTAAGCGGTACAGCCGGCCGTGGTGGCCGAGCTGTTCTAGGCGCTACAATCTGGAACCGCGCGACCGCTACGGTCGCAGGTTCGAATCCTGCTTCGGGCATGGATGTGTGTGATGTCCTTAGGTTAGTTAGGTTTAAGTAGTTCTAAGTTCCAGGGGACTGATGACCTCAGATGTTAAGTCCCATAGTGCTCAGAGCCATTTGAACCATTTTTTTTCGAAGCGGTACTCATCACTGAAAACTATTCTACTCTAGTGAATGACATTCCGAGTCAAGGTCGTGTCTGGAAACGCCCCAGACCGCGGTGGGACTGTCATCCGCTACATGACGCGACAACCAGAAACGATGGTCTGCAGTATCTTTTTTTTTTTTTCATACCAGGACCCATTCGTTTGTCATCCATAGCAGCCTTACATCTAGGCGATACGATATTCTACGCCATAGTTTGCTGTCCTTTAACGCAAGAAATCCTCGACTTACATTTCACCCGCACACGGCCATAGTTTATACTGTTTGTCTTCGTGCTCGACCAAACCTACCTTGGGCAGAGAGATCGCCGGTTTTCTCCCCAACTGAGAACGTTTGGAGCATTATGGGATGGGCCTTCCAAATATCTCGGAATTTTGACGACCCAACGCCCGTGTTGGACATAATTCGTCACGGTATTCCTCACGAGGACATCCAAAAAGTCTATTCAATTAATGTCAAGCCGTATAACGCCTTGCATAAAGGCCAGAGAGGCAATAATAAGTTATTGACTTCTTTAATTTGTGTAGCCTTTTCTCTTGAATAAACTATTAATTTTTTCTGAAATTGTAAGCATTTATTAGTATTTACATGTGCATCGCATCTAAACATACCTGTCCGAGTCAGAGAAGTCCATTGTCATGCGTCGTGTGGTTTTTTTCCCCTTGAGTGTATATTCTAACGGTAAACAGGTTGCAGCACCGAAACCTTATGTACACTAATGAGATTTCGAGAATACAAGTGTCTAGGCAACGTATTCAAATGTTTAACATTGCAAGACCACAGATTATGAAGGCGCGATGTAAGTTATTGGAAATATGAGATTCTTGTTCATTAATAACGAGTGTAACTACCATAATGTTGAATGTAAGTATGCAAACCTATATACGTCATGTTGTACATGTGCCGGATATCAGTTTGTGGGATGAAGTTTGTAACGATTCATGTTGAATGTTTCTTAAGTTTCTTCTGCCTCGTCCACTGATGAATGAATGTGAAATTTTCATGATTCACAAAATTTATACACATTAATTGACATCCGGACTGCACACTCGTCATGTAAACAAAACACGGACAGATATCGCTGATCTCTTTGATTTCCAAAAGTAACTTCAAAACTGACCTATCGCAGCATCGCTGCATCGCTTTATACAGAATTTTAACAATAACCCCTAAAATAAAGCAATATTTATTTTGTACAAATTTGATGTTACAATTAAAATTTACAAAATGTAACGAAACTGATGTTACAGCTGAATAAGTTATAATATACAATATTCAATGACAATCTTTTATAGTAATATCTTTAGTTTCCCAAAAGAAACTCATTCTGCACTTTAATTGCTATAATATCTCTCGTATTATTTTAGTTACGTAATTAACTACAGTTTTGATTAGGTTACTAATATTGAATGGTACTACAGAGCTCGTGCTTTATCCGATTACATTCATAAAATGCACCAATATTCTGGAAATTAGAAAACTGTGAGATGTAAACAATTGGAGAGTTAATTAGAAATTTAATTATTCAGAATATTAATTACAGAGGAAGACATGAAAATAGACTCATAGCCATTAAGATTGCTACACCAAGAAGAAATGCAGATGACAAATGGGTATTTATTGGACAAATATATCATACGAGAACTGACATGTTATTACATTTTCACGCAATTTGGGTGCATAGATCCTGAAAAATCAGTACACAGAACAACCACCTCTGGCCGTAATAACGGCCTTGATACGCCTCGGCACTGAGTCAAACAGAGCTTGGAAGGCGTGTACAGGTACAGCTTCCCATGCAGCTTCAACACGATACCACAGTTCATCAAGAGTAGTGGCTGGCGTATTGTGACGAGCCAGTTGCTCGGCAACCATTGACCAGACGTTTTCAGTTGGTGAAGGATCTGGAGAATGTGCTGGCCAGGGCAGCAGTCGAACATTTTCTGTATCCAGAAAGGCCCGTACAGGGCCTGCAACATGTGGTGGTGCATTATCCTACTGAAGTATATGGTTTACGCAGGGATCGAATGAAGGGTAGAGCCACGGGTCGTAACACATCTGAAATGTAACGTTCACTGTTGAAAGTGCCGTCAATACGAACAAGAGGTGACCGAGACGTGTAACCAATGGCACCACCTACCATCACGCCGGGTGATACGCCAGTATGGCGATGACGAATACACGCTACCAATGTGCGTCCACCGCGATGTCGCCAAACACGGATGCGACCATCATGATGCTGTAAACAGAACCTAGATTCATCTGAAAAAATGACGGTTTACCATTAGTGCAACCAGGGTCGTCGTTGAGTTCACCATCGCAGGCGCTCCTGTCTCTGATGCAACGTCAAGGGTAACCGCAACCATGGTCTTCGAGCTGACAGTCCATGCTGCTGCAAACGTCGTCGAACTGTTCTTGAAGATGGTTGATGCCTTGCAAACTTCCCCGTCTATTGACTCAGTAATTGAGACGTGGCTGCTCGATCCGTTACAGCCATGCGGATATGATGCCTGTCATCTCAACTGCTAGTGATACGAGGCCGTTGGGATCCAGCACGGCGTTCCGTATTACCCTCGTGAACCTACCGATTCCATATTCTGCTAACAGTTATTGGATTTCGACCAAAGCGTGCCGCAATGTTGCGATACGATAAACCGCAATCGCGATGGGCTACAACCCGACCATTATCAAAGTCGGAAACGTGATGGTACGCATTTCTCCTCCTTACATGAGGCATCACAACAACGTTTCACCAGGCAACGCCGATCAACTGCTGTTTGTGTATGAGAAATCGGTTGGAAACTTTCCTCGTGTCAGCACGTTGTACGTGTCCACCGGCGCCAACCTTGTGTGAATCCTCTGAAAAGCTAATAATTTGCATATCACAGCATCCTCTTCCTGTCGGTTAAATTTCGTGTCTGTAGCACGTCATCTTCGTGGTGTAGCAATTTTAATGGCCAGTAGACGAAATTACAAATGAAAATACATCACTTGGTAGTAACTTTTAAGCTGTTTCTCAAGATAGTGAGGTCCTCTGTTACTGGATTCTTAGATTACAATTTTGTGAATTAGAAGCATTGATTTTTCATGCTAACATCTCTGCATTCTCTAGCTATTTATTGCTAAGGACTTATTACTTCAATTTCTTGATTAGTCACTTAACTTAGTATATGTACATAATTTTATCAGTGACAACAATCCACCGATAATTATGACAACGCACGTCGTTAGAGACCATTCCATGTGCTTTCGCAACGAATACCACGTTTTTTCATATATATGGCATTAGGAAGCTCTGAGTTGTCGGATAACTATCCGGATGCTTATAAAAGTAGAAGGTATCGGGCATTTCATATGAGTTCTGGGGGAGGCTGTACCGTTATAAATTCCATCCCTGTTGCCCTTGGTAGGCCAATATATGTGCACTAAATGCTCTTTGTGGATGAAGCTGGATTTGTCGTCCGATGTTATCCCATACGTGCTCGATTGGAGACGTATTTGGTAATTCAGCATGCCAGGGCAACATTTAGACACTCTCTAAGGCAAGTAGGGTTACGACAGCTGTATGTGGACGAGCGTATCCTGTTGGAAACAGGATGCTGTCCATGAATAGCAGCACAACAAATCAGATCTCAAGGCTGAAGTAGAAACTTACATTTAGGGAGCGTGGTAGAACCACTATAGTGCTCCTGTTGTCATACGAAATCGCACCCCAGATCACAACTCCAGGTGTGGATCCAGTGTGTCTAGCTCGCAGACAGATTGGTGGCTGGCCCTCAACTGGTCTCCTTGTAACCAAGACACGGCCACCACTGGCTCCGAGGAAGAAGCAGCTTTCATCATAAAACACAACAAACCTCCACCCCTGCCCTCAAATGAACTCACAGTTGACCCCACAGAAGTCGCAAATGGCGGTGGTTTGGGGTGATTGAAATGGATGCTACGGAGCAACAGGCTCGGAGCTCTCTTGGAAGTGGGGACTGATGACCAAAGATGTTAAGTCCCATAGTGCTCAGAGCCATTTTTTTGTCTTGGAAGTAACCGATTTGTAACAGTTCGCTGTGCCACAATGGTGCCAACTGCTGTTCAAATTGCTGCTGCAAATGCACAACGATGCGCCAGAGCAACAAGCAGAACACAATGGTCTTCCCTCCTGATCACGTGGCAGTCCGAAGACTGTTCATCTAACGACCGTACATTCACGTGACCACCGCTGTCAGCAGTCATGTACAGCTACTGTATTCTTGTCAGTTCGTACTGCTATCTTGCAGGGGGAATGTGAAGATCTTCGTTACCTTATTGCTCGAGCTTGTTCAAAATCAGTGAGGTGCTGATAATGGCATCTTTGTGACGTTAAGGGCTTTCTTGACTAACATCAGCCCGCCACGTCCAGTCTCAGTGGCAACCAACGCTCACAACCTTTACAGCGGGTATTTGAAGCAAACCTGATTTGAATCTATATTGTGGAGTTAATAGCACCAATCTTATGCAGATGGCTTGAAATGTGAATGGACATCATCATCAGATATACAAACACACCTACCAGCTCTGTCGCTCATCTCCTTCTTGGTGCTGCATTTTTTCCGTCTGCGTATTTATACTATGTATTTCACTTACATCCTTATGCAGGTAACAATAGCAGTACAGACAGTATGAAAGGTCATGCGGCCGTAACACTCCTGGATTAGAAGAGGTAAAAATGTCGCAAGATACGAGATATCATGGTGATACATTTCAGCCGCTTTCAATGTTATCATCGTAAGGAACTGCAAGAGGTTGGAATGGTATAGTATTCTTTCTCAAAGATGTAACACTAAAATTAACATTACTGTCACACTGCAGTTACGAGAGTGGAAGCACATTAAAGAGAGAAAGTAGGAGGGTTGACAATGTTATTCTGTCAGTACACAGAACGAGCACTAAAAGAAACCAAAGTGAAATTTCAGAAACTGATTTCAGTTCACAGGCAAAAAATAAAAATTTCAGTTTTATCGATGACTGTAATACTGTCAGAGGCGGCAAAGGACTTGTAAGGTCAGTTGAACGGAACGGGTAGCCACCTGCAAAGAGGTAGTAACTGAATATTAACAGAAGTTGCGTAACAAGAGATGACGTTGAGGTCATCAGATCAGGAACTATACGTTGAAAATACTAGACTGGTTTTGCTACTTGCACAGCACATTAAGTGAGTATGGCGTAAGAAAAGAGACTGTTGAATGCATGGAAGCAAGAAAAAACTTCTCAGCAAAGGAGATACGTTGACATGATTGAAAACTTAAATGGTAATAAGTCTTTTCTGAAAGTATTTGTTTAGATTATAGGATTATATGGAAGTGAATTTTTGTATACATGAATGATTTGACGGACAGGCTGAGAAGCGACTTGCGTCTGTTTGCTGATGATGTTTTGGTATACTAACAGCTGTCGTCGCCGAATGGGTCTATGAGGATACAAGATGACGTAGACAACATTTGTAGTTGGTATTATGAATGGCAGCTTGCCCTAGTAGCAGAAAAATGTAAGTTGAGTAGGGAAAACATTCCTGTAATGTTGGATTATACCCTTAGTTGTGTGTTGTCTGACAGAGGCACGTCGATTAAATAACCCAGCGCAATGGTTAGAGGTAAACCGTGACGTGCAGAACGCTTTGGTTCCAATCTCTTCGAATGTAGCGAAATTTTTTGTTTCTGAATCTAATAAAAAGAATTGGATTATTATTTTTATTCAGTTAATTCGTTTGAACTTAACAATTTTATTTATAATACACTGCTGCGTCATTTTCATCATCGTACAGACTTATTGACTTTTTTATTTGCTCTTATTTTTCTTCCTACCGTTCGTGTTCCGTTTGGAATCTGCCTGAGTCGCCTATAATCTGCAAACAAGTGCCATCGATTACATCTCATCGGCTGGTAACGTGGCAGCTCGTGTACCCACTGTGAGGACAGCTTCAGGAAACAAATGACCATGAGAAGTTACTGTTTGCTTTTAGCACTGAAACTGAATTTTTTCTCTAGTGACTTTGTTCGTAGAGGGTAACTCTCATCACCATGAAAAAAAGCGATAGATGTTTTAATTCTGCCTCAGATAACTGAGCGCCGGCTTCTCGTCTAAGTTGCACATCACTAGGCTGTGGTCAGGTAAGGACATAAGTTTAATTTCAGGGCTACAAAACGCGTGGTCTGCCGCCGTATCATTGGTCACTTAAAATCATCCGTCGAGCGGACATCCCGTACTTCCTGAATACCTCACGATGGCCACTTCCTACATTCAATCACTGTTCAGTATGGGACTGGTTAAAAATTTACCAAAAAAAAACTCGAGAAACAGCCACATCTTTTCAGAAGTTATTCGATTTAAATGACCAGTTTCATTATGTAGATTAATACCATCTCCAGGCCCCTAAGCACTACATGAATAACTGGAGCCATCAATATCTGGATTGCATGAATTCGTTTTTGGAGTGTTTTCATCGAACACTTGTTTTCATACGTTAACAGCATTTCTGTAGTGGCCCATAGTGTTTGTGTTTCACCTTTAACCGAGCAGTAGCTGGTAGCTGATGTGGCATCACTTCAGCACCAAGTGACATGTCCGCTGTGAAGTAACTTTATTCGAACTCTTGTACCGGCATAAGGCACCGACCACCATTCTTCACATTGTTGCTTGCGGAGTATGTAAATGGATCTGGACTTAAGTACACATAACAAGTAGTGACACTCATACCGATGACGGTGGTCGTTAGTTGCAAAGTAGAGTATTCCTATATACAAGTAATGAAAGTTAGTTAAGTTACTGTTCATACTGAAAACTTTATCATTGTTTAACAAACTGAAAAAATTAAACTGAATGTATCAGAGACATACATTAAGCAATGGTAGAAACGCAATGTAATTTCACTTTCATCTATAGATTCAAGAATTTTGGTAGATAAACTTCTTCATATACTACAAATTTGCTCTCAATATTACGTTATTTTAAAATACAGTATCCTCAAAACAACAGGAAGTAACAAGGTAACGCTGAAATACAGCAGTTAATTGATCAGTACCAAAATAAACAAAATCAGAGAAAATTTATTAATATAATTAAATAAAAGCAGTATTTATCAGGAACTGACAGAGTCCATGGTTCGAACAGTTATTTTAAACCTTGAATTACAAAATTCGTAGTTACTTTTCTTACGCGAAATTTTGTTAGTGAAAATTAATTAGTGACAATATGAAGTTTGAAACTCAAGAAAAAAATTTGTTTGCCTTTCTGGCAAAGTTATCGTCTTTAATATTAATCATATTTAGCATTTAAAACGTACAAGATGGCATGGATCCTGTTTCAGGTAATTATGCATCAGTGATCAGGTAATTTCATAGTGACTGTGAAATTATAACTAGAGTTCAGAGAAGAATTACAATGTCTAAATCTGTCAAACCAATTACAAGATTTTTAGTGACTCGCATACAGATGCCAATATTCATTATATTGCTTTGGACAAGCAGTACTGTTCCTTATATTCCTCTTTAAGCCACCAAAGTATCGTGACACGGGGAGCGTGTAGTTACTCTCGAAAAGTGAAGAAATTGCTGCATGAATATTGGCTGCGCCAGAACCGCTTAAACTTGCGTCTCCACTCACTCCCTGCTATACTATTTTGCCTTTTACGATCTGCGGCTGTTAACGACTCTCCAGTTAAGACAGATTCAGTGGCTCGACAGACAGCAATGTTTCTAGCGTGACTAGTGTCTCAACATTACAAATTTTGCAGAATTGTTTTCAACAGTTTGACATAGTATTTCATTTACATTTTTACCGTATTTATGCAGTAATGAAACTGACCTTACATAATAAGTAAAAAAATCACATTAGTGAAAAACTAAAATCAAATATTTTAGTGGCAGTATTATGCTATACTGTCACACATTGTGTTGTAGTGACTTAAGTTCCAAATTCCAGATGGTGAAAGTGAACAAACACTACATGAAAGCCGAGATGGAGATGGATTTGTGAAAGAGATGACAGGTATATTCGTGGCAAAAATGTGTGTGAAAAGTTCAGTTGATGATATGGGAGCTTATTGATCTCTGGATTATGTTCAAAATTCACATATGCTGAGATATTGAAGTTCACCTACAACACAATCGTCATCTTTTTACAGTGTGCCGGTCGGTGTGGCCGAGCGGTTCTAGACGCTTCAGTCTGGAACCACGCGACCGCTACGGTCGCAGGTTCGAATCCTTCCTCGGGCATGGATGTGTGTGATGTCCTTAGGCTGGTTAGGTTTAAGTAGTTCTAAGTTCTAGGGGACTGATGACATCAGATGTTAAGTCCCATAGTGCTCAGAGCCATTTTTTTACAGAGTCCAAATTTTCAGGTATACGCTACACAGCAAAGAATCAACCTAGGAGATAGAAAAGATCTGCTGTAACTGTTCGTTAGATAATACATGCTGAGAGGTGAGAGGGAAATGTTAGTTTTAGTGACTTTAGGAAACAGGTTATTGTAATGACGTGGCGGAATGGAAGAAATAGCAGTTCAGTCTGAGGAACACAAAACTTTACGAGCACACGAAACATAGAACGCTCTGCACAGCGCAGTACACATACCAGTGCCATACTTTGTTTTTGGTGGAAACACATCGTTTATTACGACTGAACAAGAAATATATTTCTTTGCAATGCATTGCTTTGCTAACAATAACAGAACCGATTTTGTGTAGTCCATTTGTAGCTTTGGGGGAGATATTGTTCTAAGGAACTGGGATAGAAAACGAAACAGCAATCTGAATGCAGTCTTCCTGCATACAAAAACTGAAAGTGCGTTTCTTTTGTCGGAAAACTGGTAGCTATTGTTTTGTGGAACATAAATGGGATTCTACTCATTGATTGCCACGGAAAGGTAAATTAAATACTGAGGGAACCACTCAGGAAATACGCTATACCTCAAACGCTATGGTGAAATGACTGACAAGAAGAACAAGTTACTAGAATATGTAATTTACCATAGACTCGATACCCTCATGCTTACAGACAATATGGTGTGTTTTGTTACCTTGTGAGAGCAGCATCCAGGAGAAACCTTCCACGAGGAGAGCATCATGCACTGTGTTGGAAGGAGGAGAAAAACAGTATCGCTGCTGAATTCGCAGATCCCAAGGCCTATATGCGACTTGGAACTTCTGAAATTTCTGGATATTCCGGAAGACAAAATGAAAGAAAAAAAGTCGCAAGTATCAATCTGACCCATTCCTACGGGATCTTTAACTTGTAAACTAAACACTTCATAGACACAGTGAAGTAGCATTCCATAGTTATTGTTTGTCGCTGGCTATTTAAGCTGAAACACCTTGAAGGTGGCACGAAAAAATGGTGAAATCGGCATCAAGTACGTTTCATTGGATAGGCAATTGATTAGTATTTCATTATAATTATTCAAAGTCGATAGGCGTAACGCATCTACACTCTGTACATGAGGACAAATTACGCAGCAGCTATTTCTCTAAAAAAATCTCATTTGCACGTTATTTGATCATGACGCAGTATTTAGCAAGGAGAAACGTCCACCAGAACGCATTGGTATTCCAGATCGGCGAAATCGCTGTCTGCAAAAACTGCGGGTTACGATTCTACGCTGCTGTTGCTGCTCAGTTTGATTGAGATACCACGGCTGTTCAGGAGCGCCATACTCAGCAACGTGCTGTATCTCAGCGAGCCCAGTTGACTTGCGGGTGATAGGACAGAAAAACTGTGCATAGCAACTGTTGCTGGGGTTTACCTTTAGTCACCAATCGAGAGGGGTGCATTGACAGTGGAGGTACAATTGTCAACTCTAGAGGCAGGAATGGTACGACATCGTCCTTTTATAAAAACCGAGAGATCTATCATTCATTGTAAAATGCGACCATGATATACAGAGAAACAGGCACAAAACCACTTGCCGGCGGCAACGACTGATGATCTCAAGCGTAGAGTTGATGTAGTGTGGAATAACATACCCATATTTATATTTCAATCTCTGCTAGACTCAATGTCCAACTAGTTTACACCTGTTTTTGCTGCCAGAGCTCGTATACCTAGGACCAGTGTTTCTACAAAAATTCCAGCACACTTTGCACTTTAATGGTCTCGAAAAGTTCAAGGGTTAGTGCAGGTTGTTTAAATGTGTGGCAAGGTAGTGATGTTAAATGCATGACATCATCAACCCAAACTTCTACCCTACCCTGCCCCTCCCATTTTCTGCCTTCCGCCTCATTACACCCTACCAAAACGAAGTCAATAGAGATAGAGAAATCCAAGATAGCAAAAAAAAAAAAAAAAAAAAAATTCCTTTATCCCCATCCCCTCCCCTTAATGCAAACTATCACAATGAAATTTTGAAATGGGGCATCTATTCAGAAGACAATTTCTAGAAATAACTATGTGCTAGAAATAAATAAGTTCTAGGATGTGGGAACGAGTTTTCAATCCTGCTTCATACTCCACCCCGTCATGCTCGTCTCCATCCAGTCACAGTGAAGTATTAAAATGATGCATAGAAACGATGTGAAGTTACACTATTTCTGGCTTATAAGTGGGGTGAAATTTCATTATTTCTCTACACATACTCTAGAATAAAAATAATCTTGAGTTACATTATTTCTGTTAGATAATTATGTATCCCCTGTGAGATGGTAAAGTTATGTTTAAAAGTGGTGTCACATGACATTATTTGCGAGAGATTATGGAAAACTGCATGGACATATATAGCTCTGGCGTAATATTAAAATGCAGTGTAGAAATGTTGATATGGGTTATTTACGTAAAATGGCGCAAGGTATTTTCCTCTGAATTGTACACACACATATCATTGTATTTCACATATAATGTACTGTACTCTTGACACATGTGATCCCTTTCAATGTCATTCATATGCGAATTACTATAGTCCTTAAACACATGTAATGTATCATAAAGAAACTAACATTTGTTCTCTATCCCTCTCCCTCCCTCACCCCCCGCCTCTCTCTCTCTCTCTCTCTCTCTCTCTCTCTCTCTCTCTCTCTGCCTCTCTCTCTCTCTCTCTCTGTCTCTCTCTCTCGCTCTCTCTCTTTCTCTCTCTCTCACACACACAACACATATGCACTCCAGGTGTCCACCATACCTCACCAGGGAGTATTTTTCAAGGTAGTCACGGTTCCTCCCCCTTAGATGCATACCATTCACTCTAGTTGACCATCATTCTCCCTGGGTGACCAAGAAATTGTTCACTGTCTCGGAAAACAGATCACTGATATATGAAACAAGTTACTGGTTAGACAAAATGATGGTTAGTAGAGAGGAATATGGGCAGTGGAAAGATCGACACTCGTAGGAAAACTGTAGTGAATGGAGATTTATTAGCAGTGCAAATTGGTGGTTAATGGAAAGAAAAATGATCAGCAAAAGTAGAAAAAATTTTTTGACTGTGCATTTAATTTCCTCAAATTTATAATAATTTCCACATAATTGTGAACTTTAATAAACTTCTTCTGTAATGTTTCGAATATTTCTATGTCAAAATGTTAAAAAATATATCGGCTCAACCACTTGTTTATAGAGTAAAACACTAAGATTGACGCGTTTAGGAAGTCAAACTTCCATCATCAGAATAATAAAAAGTAAAAGAACCTGTTAAAACTCGCTAAAATGGAACATGCACCAGGCAGTTGATAATAAAATTAAAACATCATGAATCATGATGGTCGCATCCGTGTTTGGCAACACGGCGGTGAACGCACATTGGAAGCGTGTGTTCGTCATCGCCATACTGGCGTATCACCCGGCGTGATGGTATGGGGTGCCATTGGTTACACGTATCGGTCACCTCTTGTTCGCAGTGACAGCACTTTGAACAGTGGACGTTACATTTCAGATATGTTACGACCCGTGGCTCTACCCTCCATTGGATCCCTGCGAAACCCTAGATTCCAGCAGGATAAAACACGACCTCATGTTGCAGGTCCTGTACAGGCCTTTCTGGACACTCAAAATGTTTGACTGCTGACCTGGCCAGCACATTTTCCAGATCTCTCACCAATTGAAAACATCTGGTGATGATGGCCGAGCAACTGTCTCGTCACAATACACCAGTCACTACTGTTGATGAACTGTGGTATCGTGTTGAAGCTGCATGGGCAGCTGTACCTGTACACGCCATCCAAGGTGTTTTTGACTCAATGCCCAGGCGTATGAAGGCCGTTATTTCGGCCAGAGGTGGTTGTTCTTGGTACTGATTTCTCAGGATCTATGCACCCAAATTGCATGAAAATAATTACATGCCCGTTCTAGTACAATAAATTTGTGCAATGAATACCCGTTTATCATCTGCATTTGTTCTTGGTGTAGCAATTTTAATGGCGAGTAGTGTAGCTGATGCAAGGAATATACAGGGCGGTCCATTGATATCTCACGAAATAAGTTTTCCCCCTTCAAGCTAGACAAGTTTCGGTCTTTGTAGTTTTTTCGTTTGACTCTTATTTCGTGAGATATTCGGCCCGGTCACGATCAATGGACCACCCTGTATAAATTTTGGATGCGTCCGAAAAAATGACGTTTTGCCATTCGTGCAACCAGGTTCGTCGTTGAGTGCACTATCGCAGGCGCTCCTGTCTGTGATGCAGCGTCAAGGGTAACCGCAGCCATAGTCTCCGAGCTGATAGTCCGTGCTGCTGCAAACGTCGTCGAAATGTCCGTGCAGATGGTTGTTGTCTTGAAAACGTCCCCATCTGTTGACTCAGGGATCGAGACGTGGCTGCACGATCCGTTATAGCCATGCGGATAAGATGCCTGTCATCTCGACTGCTAGTCATACGAGGCCGTTGGGATCCAGCACAGCGTTCCGTATTACCCTCGTGAACCCACCGATTCCATATTCTGCTAACAGTCATTGGATCTCGACCTACGCGAGCAGCAATGTCGCGATACGATAAACCACAATCGCGATGGGCTACAATCCGACCTTTATCAAAGTCGGAAACGTGATGGTACGCATTTCTCTTCCTTACACGAGGCATCACAACAACGTTTCATCGAGCAACTCTGATCAACTTCTGTTTGTGTATGAGAAATCGGTTGGAAACTTTGCTCGTGTCAGCACGTTGTAGGTGTCGCCAACGGCGCCAACCTTGTGGGAGTTCTCTGAAAAGCTAATCATTTGCATATCACAGCATCTTGTTCCTGTCGGTTAAATTTCGCGTCTGTAGCACGTTATCTTCGTTGTGTAGCAATTTTAATGGCCACTAGTGTATCATCAAATACATCTGTGTCTCTTAGATCAGCAATTCTCAGTAATATTACTTCGAATTTAAAGTTATGTCGCTCCTTTAATCGTGAGTCCCGAACTAACTGCCAAATTTAATAAAAATGTTTTGACTGAGTATCAACGTAGCAGTGGAGGTTGTTGAAAGATTGCGGGTAACACTTCAAGCGGGAGGCGTTACAGACACTGGAATAGCTTGGAAAAGTTCGTCTGGAGCAGTTGCCTTTCCTCGGAAGGTGGACTGCACCGAGAAGACTTTTATTGAATATTTTAAGTGTCTGGAATAACGAATGTGCGCCACGTCCACGAGCTGGCGGCCAAGGTGTGCGGCGGGGTGCCCCAGAAACTAGTTCGCCGCAGGGGACGTGTAGCGGACGCCGGCCAGCAGACGCGGTCGACGCCAGGCGCAGTTTCGCGGTTACTAGCTGCCAGCCAGCCCCGCCTCGTGCCGGCTTCGGCACAATTCTCTCGCAAACCGCGTTTTAGATTTAACTTCGCTCTTTCAGGTGAAACTGAAATTGGTGCCGCCAATTTCCTAGAACACCGGCAGCAATATAACGTTTCGCTCAGACAGCGAGAGGCAAGCGCACCCTCTATTGTTACATCCAGCAGTGTAATGCATCTCTAGCCAGCTTCCCGGAAAAGGTTTTCGCTTTGATGTGTGACGTAATTAAAAGACAGATGAGTACAACAGATTACTCTATGGTATAAACAAAAATACAGGGTCTTCATAAGTAAAGTTCCAGTTTCAAAACGCCGTAGAAACAGAAACCCTGCTCAGTATGAATTCTGACATTTGAACAGAATAATACTGACGCAGTGAGAGCCGTCATGGGAAAAAACGAAATTTGATCAATAGATGGCGGTGTAAGCGTCATAATATGCGCACCAACAGACGCGCGGCACGTCTCTTTTCCTCATTTGAGTCCGAGACGCCCAAAATGACTGTCCGCATGAAGGGTCGAGTGCTGGTGACAAAACTCTTTTAGAAGAACGGTGACCGTGCGGCAGCAGTCCCGCAGCAATTCCGGACACTCAAGGATATGAAAAAAGGGCATTGGTCGGATGTCTGCTAAGCGTTTGGAGAAAATGAACAAAAAGCGAAACGACAGTTTCCTTTTGAAGAGCAGTGTGGCAGACGGAGGAAAGCAGCTGATCCAATGTCTGCCGAAGATGTGGCTACAGCATAGCAGAGGGTCGATAGGTGGTGTGCAAAACTGCAGTGGCCGGCCGCATTGGCCGAGCGGTTCTAGGCGATTCAGTCGGGAATCGCGCTGCTGCTACAGTCGCAGTTTCGAATCCTGCCTCGGGCATGGATGTATGTGATGTCCTTACGTTAGCTACGTTTAAGTAGTTGTATGTCTAGAGGACTGATGACGTCAGATGTTAAGTCCCATAGTGCTAGAGCCAAAATATGCAGTGCACGGCGAATTTCTCGAACGGTGAACATGCCTGCGAGGACGTTATGGAAATTCCTGCGAAAGTCCTTCATTGCTTTTCATGCAGAATGACCCATGTTAAGAACTTGCTTCCTGCAGACCTGCCATGAAGACAAATATTCTTTCTGAAATCTGTTTCTCGCATGGAAGTGGGCAATGAATGGCCACAGGAACTCTCTGTGGACAGGCGAAGACCACTTCCATCTCCAAAGAGATTTGGATTCGCAGAATTGCGGAATATGGTCTAGGAAATCCGCACGCACATCCGCCAGTATCAGTTGATTCTGTAAAAACTGTCTGTGTGGCGCTGATTGAGGGCATCGTTTGTCGTACGCTCGTATTTTTGCGAAGAGATGAGTCCTGCCTCTCCCTTTACCTGTACCATCACTGCTAACCCTAAGAGGTTCTTTTGCGCCACAACCTCACTCCAACTCTTCAACAGTGTTATAACCTCACAACAGTAAAAATAATTATATGTATAGCATTCACATTTAGCTTAACCTACCAACAGGTAAATTCCGTAACCCACCAATAATAAAATGAGATTAACATCCTAATAAAAAAATGTGACTCATATATAACCTTTCAATAATTAACTGACTGTGAATTTAAACTGGTAAATTTGGACGTCAGCAGTCCTGCGTCATGGCCCTGAAAGATCATACTGAATAAATTGAAAATTCTTACCTCAATAAGGTCGCCGGATAAGACATATATATCTGCTCCAATAAGAATTTTTTCTGGCACAGCCCAGTGCAATGCTGGCCGATAGATTTGTCAAGTATAAAAAGAACAACTGATTTTTTTCTCTACAATAATCGAGACGACCATGGATTGGAGAAATTAGTAAATTCTTTAAATTCAGATGAATGATTGTCAACAGTTACTTTTTATAAGAAAGATTATTGTCAAGAGAGTTTCTAAAAACATTTACATGGGACTTGATATAACAATAGTACATATGCACGAGGCTGATTTTTACTCACACTACATCGCTCAGGCACCAACATCGTTCCCCACAACCGGCCCAGCCAACTTGACACACACGACTCCTAGCTACTACTTACTCATACTGCTACACAGTTCGTACTGCAGCTTACACTGCTCTCTGGTTAGTGATTCTCTTATAGCTTACATATCGGAGGCAGCGCGTGAGCAATCCATTGAAATTACATCTCCTCGAGTGCACTAGCAACAAATTCCTTAATCATGGACCTCTTACATAACCCTCCACTTGTGGGAGGGTGGTGGGGCAAAAATTTGACAGCGATGGTGAGTCAATTGGACTTGCCATGAGCAACAAATTTTTCTATAATCTATTTAGTTTACTAAGTCTACAGAGTATATACATGTATATAACATTATTGATAAATAATATAAGTACAGAACATATTAAAAAGTGAAATAGAGTGCACACGCACTGAGTACAGAACATATTAAGAAATGACAAAGTGTACACGCAATGAGTACAAAATGTGGTGTCACCGCCAGACACCACACTTGCTAGGTGGTAGCTTTTAAATCGGCCGCGGTCCGTTAGAATACGTCGGACCCGCGTGTCGCCACTATCACTGATTGCAGACCGAGCGCCGCCACCCAGTAGGTCTAGAGAGACTTCCTAGCACTCGCCCCAGTTGTACAACCAACTTTGCTAGTGATGGTTCACTGACAAAATACGCTCTCATTTGCCGAGACGATAGCTAGCATAGCCTTCAGCTACGTCATTTGCTACGACCTAGCAAGGCGCCATTACCAATTACTATTGATACTGTGAATAATGTACCGTCCAGAGCGACGTTCACCGTTAATGGATTAAAGTTAAGTATTCCACCAGCTATGTTCGTTTTTTCTAAATTCTAATTTTCTTGTTCTGTTCCAGACCTCACGCCAGCCTGTGTGAGCTGTAACGCGTGCCTATCGGCTTCCTCTAGTAACACAGTGTTGGCTCTCCTGCCAACCACAACTTTGGCGACGAGGCAATACCGCGTTCTTAACTATACTGCCCTGATTTACTTGTGTAATGGCTTCGCCACCATCTGCAGATGTACTGTCCGAATTTTATGGCTTACAGAATCAGCAGACGCAGGCATTACTGGAAGCCCTTGGACAGCTCGTCCAGAGTCAACGTGCAATGCAAAACGATGCGGGAGCCGCCGCAGCCACAACACGCAGTTGCACCTACTTTTCGTACTTTTGATGCTGCACCGGAAAGCTGGACAGAGTGGTGACGCCAATTTCGATTCCATCTCGCCGCTTACAGAATTAAAGGTAACGAGCGGCAGCCATTTTTGTTGTCTTCGGTCGGCGTAGAAACGTACCGTGTGATAGTCAAATTATTTCCCCGATGCGATGTAGCTACTCTGTCCTACGACGAAATTTTGTCTGCATTAGGTGCATATTTCAAAGAATCAGTCAATGTAGTTGCTAAACGGTATACCTTCTTTCGTACAAAACGTACGGCAGGTCACACTAATCGGGCGTTGGTTGTAACCTTGCAAGGCCTTACTAGGGATTGTGCTTTTGAGTGTCATTGTGGACTCCCTTATTCAGATAGTATGGTATGTGATGCAATTGCACAGAACGTTTCTGATGTTCGTATAAGGGAACAGATTTTGAAACTAGTCAATCCCTCCCACAACAAGTGATGGACATATTGGATCGGCAGTACGCATTTGACTTTGCTCAGGAATCATTTGAAACTTCGCCACACGTGTGTCAGGTTAACCGGCCCGCCGGGCGAGCTGCACGGAACAGTAAACAGCACTCGCACCCGGCCGCGCCACTGCCGTCAGGTCTCAGCCACGTGTACCTCGCCGTAAAGCAAATGTAGTGCTAAAATCATGCCCGCAGTGTGCTACTAGACATTCGCATGAGAATTGCCCATCACGCCAAGCTATTTGCTTTTACTGTAATAAAAACGGACATGTTCAAAGTGTTTGCCAGAAAAAGCTCGGATCGGAAACTCAAAATCATTCCAGGCCCTTTGCTTCACGCCAGAATTGCAATCAAACCAATGATCTCGGGCTCGCGAAACTTCGCCCATGGAAATTCATATAGTTCATTCCACTCCGCCCAGAGCCACTCTCTCTAACAGTGACTGTGTTCGTCCCACAAATAGTGTGCGTCGACATCGCTGGTACTCCAGGCAATTCGCAAGTGATTTTGTACCAGTGTCAGTTCATGTTGCACGAGACAGTCGCTCTTGTCGTCAGCAGGGCAATAAACGTTTTGTGGACATGGACATTAACAGCAAAGTGATACCATTCCAGCTCGATACCGGGGCTGCAGTTTCACTGATCAATCAAGACACTTACAAACTGCTGGGCACACCTCCATTGCGTGCCGCAACTGTTAAGTTAACTAGCTATTCAGGTCAGGCGATCCCTGGTAGGACAGTGCAGTCTTCTTGCAACATACAAGGGACTAACAAAACTTGTGTCATTTTACGTCCTTCGTTCTTCTTCTGCAGTGAACTTGTTTGGTTTCGATTTATTACAGTTGTTTAATTTGTCTATAGTAAATCAGGTCCTATCAGTGAACCAGACTGTGCCTTCCAACAGTGTTTCTCGTCTATGTGAAGAATTTGCAGACATTTTTGCACCACGCCTTGCTTGCGCTAAGAACTATAAAGCACATTTGGAACTGAAAGTAAACGCACAACCAAAATTTTTCCGAGCGCACAATGTTCCCCACACATTACGTGATGAGGTCGCAAAAACATTACATGATTTGGAATCACAAGGTGTACTTGAACGTGTGCAGGCTTCACTCTGGGCATCACCCTTAGTAATTTCCAAAACCTTCGGGAAAATTGAGACTTTGTGTGGACTTCAAGGCAACAATGAATCCACAACTAGTGATTGCAACTTTTCCTTTATCCTGCCCGGAACGTCTTTTTGACAAACTGTGCCCGGGTAAATATTTTTCGAAGTTGGACCTAGCAGATGCGTACTTGCAAATACCGGTGGACGAATAATCCTTGCGCGTTTTGATAGTTAACATGCATCTTGGTGTTTTATCGATTCAAACTACTGCCATTCAGGTGTGCATCCGCCCCTGCATAGTTTCAGCAATATCTACAAACTGTTTGTGCGTCGGTCCCTACTGCAGCAAAATACGCTCTCATTTGCCGAGACGATAGTTAGTATAGCCTTCAGCTATGTCATTTGCTGCGACCTAGCAAGGCGCCATTACCACTAACTATTGATACTGAATCATGTACCATCAAGAGCGATGTTCACCATTATTGGATTAAAGTTAAGTATTCCACCAGCTACGTCCGATTTTTCTAAATTCTAATTTCCTTGTCCTGTTCCAGACCTCATGCCAGCCTGCCTGAGCTAAAACGCGTGCCCTTCGGCTTTCCTCTAGTAACACGGTGTTGGCTATGCTGCCAACCACAACACAAAATATATTAACAAATGATATAAAGTGCACATGCACAGTATAAGTCTTTAGCATATTTAGGAGAACAGATTATATTAACAAATGAAGTGAAGTGCACATGCACTGTGTAAGTCTTTAGCATTTTTACATGAATTAAACATATGAAGGAGTGAAATAAAGTGCACATGCACTATAGAAGTCTTTAACAACTTTAACAATAACTGAATACATTAAGAAATGAAATGAAATGCACACTCACTGTATGAGTTTCTAACATTTTACAAGAACTAGGAAAGGAATGGGAAGGATAGCATCATGGTCGTAGCACAGTGGGTTGCACGTACCTGCACTGAAAGTCCATATCTTTCTACAGAAGCACAACACCAAGTGAGACAATCTGAAGTTCTCTTCCCTGAAGTATTTGTCAGTGTAGTCAATACACTGAAATGTTATATTAAAATTCTATGTTTTCATTTTGGTAGTGTATTAGGTACACCAAACAGTAGGACCATAGTGACATCTCCATCGTTCAAGGTGGTGGACAGCTTGATGTGTCAACACCACATTCCTGTAGAATCCATACTCTTACATCAACGTAGAATTAGTGCAAAAACCAATAATAGTGTTCCATGATATTGAGGAGGGACAGGATATACGGATATTGCAGTAATTGCTGGTAACTAAGTCAGAAGGTGAAGGACATTAAGTCTTATGCTAGTCATCATTCAGAATTACACTAGTGTATCAACCGATTTGAATAATTTTTGGCATTCATTGGCTAGTTACTAAACATTAATGTAGTATGTATCGAGTATTACAGAACATTACCCATAAGTCATCTCATTACAGTAATTATTGCCATAGCATTTATGCATAAGTCATCTCATTACAGTAATTATTGGCATTCATTGGCCAGTTACTAAACATTTATGTAGTATGTATTGGGCGTTACAGAACATTATTCGTAAGTCCTCGCATTACAGTAATTATTGGCATAGCATTTATGCATAAGTCATCTCAGTTACAGTAATTATTGGCATAGCATTTATGCGTAAGTCATCTCATTACAGTAATCATTGCCATTCATTGGCCAGTTACAAGGCATTTATTATGCATTATTCAGAAGTCATCATTCAAAACAAGAGTTATTGGGTGTAACATCAAGCTGCTAGTGTTTATATATGATATCATGTAAGTGATATAAGACTTATTTAAAATTTAAGACATTGGAACTAGTATTCAAGGTATTTATTCCAATAATACACAGACATAATGAAATTAATACATCAGAGATATTTGCATTATATTTAGGACTAGAAATATATCTTAAACTGGTAGCATTATTTAGTTGTATACTCGTAACAGTTGAGACAGGTAATAACTTCCTTTTTTTGTGTTAGCAATGCATTGCGTTGGGATCGATAATTAATTGCTGGGGCATGAAAATATTTCCTTTTGGCTTATTGCTGGAAATAAGGATTATTAACGTCATTCGTCAGGAGTCAGCTGTAGCAAGGTTATGAAACAAATTGAGTGTATGTGATCACATTCATAAATGATAGACACAACTGGGTAAAAAGTGCATGTACTAGAACATGTTTAATAATTAACTGCTTATAGCATATTAATACCATGAAAAGGTTCTGCTGTAAAAATACAAAATGGATTATTGACCTGAAAGAAAAAAGTGTATATTATGCTGAAAAGTAGTAAACTTCAAATTAATTGGAGTGAGACATGGTTGTAGCCTGTCCCTGATGTAATTCAATCTGTATTATTGAGCAAGTAGTAAAGGAAACAAAAGAATAATTCAGAGTAGTTATTAAAGTCGATGGAGAAAAAATAAAAACGTTGACGTTCGTCGATGGCATTGTAATTCTGTCAGAGACAGCAAAGGACTTGGAAGAGCAGTTGAATGGAATGCTGTGTGCTCCGCCTTATAGGCGGGTGACCTTGAACGAGCTTCGCTCGGTCACCACTAGGCCGCGGAGGATCGCGGTCTAGTTTTAACAGAGCGCGATCCGCTGGAAAATTCAACTTCCGGTGACGTCATTGCGCTACTGAGCAGGCTTACTTCCTGCCACGCCCAGATAAGCTTATCGCTATGACGTCAGGGGACTGTATATTTAGTTCCTGAGGCAACTGCATGCTCATTCGACTCGAGGCAGCCGCACGAAGCACACAGCAATGCCTTACAGGAGGAGAAGAGTATTTCGTCGTTCAAGAATGCCAGTTTACAAGACTGTTAGCAGTTTTGATTTCACTCCTAACCAAGTGCCTCAACAAGAACTTATTACTGGTCCTATTACATTTGTAGTATGTAAGATTAATTTCTCATGCACAATGAACGAGGTACAGAGTGGTAATGGTTGGATGACTTTGGCTGTTGTAAGAGGAAATCAGAAACCTCTTGCTGGTCTTGAGTCCTATTATAACAGAGATATTGTCTTGAAAGGGGGATATTGTCTTGTAAGGGGGATATAAGATGAACATCAACAAAAGCAAAACGAGGATAATGGAATGTAGTCGAATTAAGTCGGGTGATGCTGAGGGAATTAGATTAGGAAATGAGACACTTAAAATAGTAAAGGAGTTTTGCTATTTGGGGAGTAAAATAATGGATTATGGTCGAAGTAGAGGATATAAAATGTAGAGCCGCAATCACAAGGAAAGCGATTTTGAAGAAGAGAAATTTGGTAACATCGAGTATAGATTTAAGTGTCAGGAAGTCGTTTCTGAAAGTATTTGTACGGAGTGTAGCCATGTATGGAAGTGAAACATGGGCGATAAATTGTTTGGACAAGAAGAGAATACAAGCTTTCGAAATGTGGTGCTACAGAAGAATGGTGAAGATTGGATGAGTATATCACATAACTAATGAGGATGTATTGAATAGAATTGGGGAGAAGGGGAGTTTGTGGCACATTTTGACAAGAAGAAGGGACCTGTTGGTAAGACATGTTCTGAGGCATCAAGGGATCACAAATTTAGCATTTGAGGGCAGCGTGGAGGGTAAAAATCGTAGAGGGAGACCAAGAGATGAATACACTAAGCAGATTCAGAAGGATGTAGGTTGCAGTAAGTACTGGGAGATGAAGAAGCTTGCACAGGATAGAGTAGCATGGAGAGCTGCATCAAACCAGTCTCAGGACTGAAGGCAACAACAACAGCCATGAAATTTCTGTAAAAGTACTTGTGGTGTCTGTGGGCGATCTGTTCCATTAATAACAATTTCGTTGACATGACATGAAATTTATAACTGACGTAGGTGATCCAGAATCAAATACAGCTGAAAATGAGGATGATCCAGTCTTTACTTCAATGACAGGGTGGGAAATGTTTTTTTTTTTTTTGTATAACTGGTTCTTCTTGTAAAAGTGTGGCTCGGATGTCGTCAAAAGTAATAACATTTTCGTGAACAAGATTCTGTGTGTCAAAAGTATTGCTTACGTTGCTGGAAGATGCAACCTGTACCATATCTAGTCATATTCGTTCAGACGTGCTGTTATTTGCAGGAGGATGCTGTGGCATTTCGACTATTTGTACTGTTTTGTTATTTCTTCCTGACGTATTTGGCTGAGGAAGATACCGACTGTCTGGTTCATTCATAATAATCTGTTGTTGTGGATGACTCTGCTGCTGATAAGACCTACTGTTATTAAATTTACGATGAAAACTATGCTCATTACCTTTACGTGTGTCATGATAATCATTGCTATACAGCGTGTTGCGATTTGAGTTCAAATGATGTATTTTCTGTACGTTATAATTTCCTTGTTGTTGTGCGATACTATTTGGTGGATCCGATGCTATACGTGGAGGCGGCGAAACATTAAAGCTTAGTTGACCTTGCACATTACATTGTTGGTAAGGTATGCCAACTGGCTGGTTTTGTTGATGTTGTGGGGAAAACCCTCTACTGTTGCCAAAAAATGTTTGCTGTTGGTGATAATTATGACGATACTGATCATTAAAATTTTGTGACTTATTCAAATTATACTGATAGTTCGGGAGTGTCTAATGAAAATTGTCACTTTAGGGTAAAACTTGTCATAGTAGGTTTTCTTTACTCATTTCTAATCCTAGATAGATCGATAGTTGAAGAGTTGTCTTGATAGATGTAAAGGATAGTAAAAGAGAAGGCAGCAGTACAGCAGTACACAAAACTAAAGAGGAAACAGCACTACTACGGCTCGGGGCCCTGTGCATGCTGCGGCACATATTCATCGAAGCGCAATGAATCCCCTGAGGTCACTTACGCGCTGCAAATACACTCCTGGAAATGGAAAAAAGAACACATTGACACCGGTGTGTCAGACCCACCATACTTGCTCCGGACACTGCGAGAGGGCTGTACAAGCAATGATCACACGCACGGCACAGCGGACACACCAGGAACCGCGGTGTTGGCCGTCGAATGGCGCTAGCTGCGCAGCATTTGTGCACCGCCGCCGTCAGTGTCAGCCAGTTTGCCGTGGCATACGGAGCTCCATCGCAGTCTTTAACACTGGTAGCATGCTGCAACAGCGTGGACGTGAACCGTATGTGCAGTTGACGGACTTTGAGCGAGGGCGTATAGTGGGCATGCGGGAGGCCGGGTGGACGTACCGCCGAATTGCTCAACACGTGGGGCGTGAGGTCTCCACAGTACATCGATGTTGTCGCCAGTGGTCGGCGGAAGGTGCACGTGCCCGTCGACCTGGGACCGGACCGCAGCGACGCACGGATGCACGGTAAGACCGTAGGATCCTACGCAGTGCCGTAGGGGACCGCACCGCCACTTCCCAGCAAATTAGGGACACTGTTGCTCCTGGGGTATCGGCGAGGACCATTCGCAACCGTCTCCATGAAGCTGGGCTACGGTCCCGCACACCGTTAGGCCGTCTTCCGCTCACGCCCCAACATCGTGCAGCCCGCCTCCAGTGGTGTCGCGATAGGCGTGAATGGAGGGACGAATGGAGACTTGTCGTCTTCAGCGATGAGAGTCGCTTCTGTCTTGGTGCCAATGATGGTCGTATGCGTGTTTGGCGCCGTGCAGGTGAGCGCCACAATCAGGACTGCATACGACCGAGGAACACAGGGCCAACACCCGGCATCATGGTGTGGGGAGCGAGCTCCTACACTGGCCGTACACCACTGGTGATCGTCGAGGGGACACTGAATAGTGCACGGTACATCCAAACCGTCATCGAACCCATCGTTCTACCATTCCTAGACCGGCAAGGGAACTTGCTGTTCCAACAGGACAATGCACGTCCGCATGTATCCCGTGCCACCCAACGTGCTCTAGAAGGTGTAAGTCAACTACCCTGGCCAGCAAGATCTCCGGATCTGTCCCCCATTGAGCATGTTTGGGACTGGATGAAGCGTCGTCTCACGCGGTCTGCACGTCCAGCACGAACGCTGGTCCAACTGAGGCGCCAGGTGGAAATGGCATGGCAAGCCGTTCCACAGGACTACATCCAGCATCTCTACGATCGTCTCCATGGGAGAATAGCAGCCTGCATTGCTGCGAAAGGTGGATATACACTGTACTAGTGCTGACATTGTGCATGCTCTGTTGCCTGTGTCTATGTGCCTGTGGTTCTGTCAGTGTGATCATGTGATGTATCTGACCCCAGGAATGTGTCAATAAAGTTTCCCCTTCCTGGGACAATGAATTCACGGTGTTCTTATTTCAATTTCCAGGAGTGTATATGTAGATACAAGGGATTCAGTATCTATGATATCTACGTGACATGTGGAGCAACACATCATGTTCCTGCTCAATACGTACAAAGAAGGATGGCGCATTTACCACCTAACGGAGCAATACTATCTAGTTGGATGTCCACATTACCAATGACCTATAAAGCAGTAGTCTACGCAAATATGGCCATAACGTCGCTCATTGCTAGGGTATAAAAACTAACACCACAGACATCGTCCAAGACATTCATTCGGAAACCTCCGACACTGAGAGCATCAGAGACATTGTTGGAGACGTCTTTCAAGATGTGACAATGGTTACCAACAAGTCTGAGAGTACAAGTGGGACCAACCCACCCACAGCCCCAAATTTTCTACGGAAATCCAAGACGAGGCAGAAATTGGAGAAAACGTTCAAAAAATTAACAGCAAAGCGGAATTAAACGTAACACAAGACGAGAAACAGAATCCAGAGTAGGATCTCGATTTATCTTCAGAATATGATAAACTCCAAATGAAAATAAAAGAGTATGAGAATCTGACAAGGCAGTATCAATACTGCTCTTGATTCCTGCCATGCTGTGGAGCAACTAGCAGTAGGTTATGACGTCTGCTGCAGAAACATGGGCTTAGACCAGTGTTCCGGCCCGCCCCCAAGATACGAGATATGTTGCGCCCTGTTAAAGACGACATTGCTCTTTGAGTGTCCGGTGTGCATGAGGTACCCTGTGCATGTGGGAGCATGTATATAGGACAAACAATTCACACGGTTGCAGAGCGTTGTACTGAGCACAATCGCCATATAAAACAAAGGGAGCTTCACCAGTCGGTCATAACGGAGCATTGCCTAGAAAACGGACATAAAATACAATTCGAAAACACAAAAGTGTTGGCTCATGCATCTACATATTGGGACTCCGTTATAAAGGAAGCGGCTGAGATTCGTTTAAACAACAACAATTTTAACAGAGACCAGGGATACAAACTCAGCAGGGCATGGGGACGGGCGTTGGACATCGAAAGAAAGCAGAGACAGATGCGCGACGCGGGAGCGGCAGTTTCAAACGTGGCGCCTGCCCTGGGCGCCACGTGACGTCACCAGTGCTGCCACGAGAAATAGCTCCGCTAGCTGCCCGGGTCGACTTATGCGCGCGCGCCACATTGGATCGATCCGATTGCCTGCTGATGATGTCATAATGCCCATATAAGTGAAAAACCGTAGCAGCCCCGACATCTCCGCCAGCAGCGCCTCCTTCCCGCTACCCAGTGTGGCTTTCAACCGTCCTTCTCTACTGATGACCTCCTTCACCTCACTCATCTCCTCTCCGAACAGCTCAACTCCCGTCGGTCCGCCATCTTCCTCTCCCTCGACCTTGAGAGTGCTTACGACCGTGCATGGAATTCCGGTCTCAAGCTCCGAACCTTCGCCCTTCCTATCAATTACGTCCGTCTGATCGGGTCCTTTCTTTCCCAATGTCCTTCCTATGTCACCATCCATAACACGGGTTCATACACCTTCTACCCTTCCGCCGGTATGCCCCAAGGTTCCGTCCTGTCCCCTCTTCTCTACCTTACGTACACGGCGGACATGCCGCCGCCTACACCCCCCCCCCACCCCGTCCACCTTCTCCAGTATGCCGATGACACCGCCTTCCTCGCCCTCGCCCCCACCCTGCAACCCTCCCAACACCTTCTCCAATCCCATCTTGACCAGTTCACCACTTGGTGCAACCAGTGGTTGCTCAAGGTCAATCCTTCTAAGACCCAGGCGATCATTGTAGGTAAAACCACCCCTTCCTTCGGTCTCCTTGATTTCTATATCACGATTTATGGCCGTCCTACTGCCCTCGCCCCCACCCTCAAATACCTTGGCGTCACCCTCGACCGTCGCCTCTCCTTGACCCCCATCTCCGGAAAATCCAAGCCAAGGCACACTCCGTCTCCTCAAGCTCCTTTCTCGCTGCACATGTGGTCTGGACCCCTCCACCATGCTCCATAACTGTAAGTCCCTCATCCACCCTATCCTCTGCTACGCCCACCCTGCCTGGATCTCCGCTCCTCCTACCATTTACAAATCTCTTCAAATTCTAGAACGCCATGCTCTCTGCCTTGCCTATTGCATCCGTCTCCCCTCCCCCACATGGATCCTGTATGACGTTATTCCGCTCCCACACATCTTCCTCGATTGGGTACGGATCCTCTACACCTCCCATAAACTTGATTCTCCTCACCTGCTTGTCTCTCCCATCCTCTCCCACCCCCGTATGCTGCCGCACCTTTATTCCCACGTCCCACCTGCTCTCCATCTCTTCACTCTCCATACCGTTGCCCAAGGTGGCTTCTTCCAACTCCCCTCCACATACCCCTCCTACCAACTTTGATCCTCCTCTTCTACATCCTGTGTTTTTTTTTTCCTTAGGGCACCCTCTCCGCCTTCTCTCCCTCCTCCCTTCCTCCCCCTCCTCCCCAGGCTTCCCCTACCCCCACATACCTTCTTTCCTCCCCCCCCCATCTCCTCTGCCACTGGCATCTACACTCTCCCCTCCTCTCCGCCACCTTCCCCCTTTTGGCAAGTCCCCAGACTCACACACGTCAAGTGAACATTCACACGCTGGAGATCATTGCCATTGGTTCTGTGTGTGTGTCGTCGTGTTAGTGCTTCAGTGTTTTCACTGCCCACGCTCCATCGTTCACATGTGTCATCTCAACCATCAGTGTTCGTGTACAGTGCTGACCGTTTTTTATTTTTCTCCGCCTGCGAACGGCTTCGTATTTTTTGCTCAACGTTATGTTTTGTGTTTCTATGTATTCCTTGATTCTATTCGTACTGTCTGTGGTCGAAGAGCGGCGTTATATTGCCGGCCCACCTTTTTATGTAAGGTGTTAAAAAAACAATAAAGAGGAGAAAAAGCAGCCGTGGCAGTCAGTGAACTCCTGACGACGATGGCGGAGATGGCCATCGAAAGCTCGAGGATTTTATTCGAGTTGAAGCAGTTGGAAATGCTAGAACGTTTTATTCATGTAAAACAGTTCTTTGTAACAGCTACCTTCGATTTTATTTCGTGATTAACCATTTCACGTACATGGGACACATTTGTCCCACATAGAAATCACCTTACCAATTGGACTGTAATCACAGTTGATGTGCTGCAGATGCTCTACTTGAAACAGATATATTTGTTTTCTTTAATATCGTACATCTTTGGTGGCAACAATTACTATAACTACCATTAGTCATCGTTTATTGTTGGTGGTTCTCACTTCGAGCAGACACACAAATGTATTCACCCATAGTGTGTGTATTGTATTCTCTTCCTTACTGTCAAAACTTGAAAATACATTCAAGTAAGTTTCTCTTTTACTTTAGACCATTCATTTAGAAAATAACTGCATTTCATCAGTGGAAATCTTTATTTTCATTCTTTGGGACATAGTTGTCCCAATGTACCACAATGTTGATTTGTGTACTTGTTTTTGAATGTCATGAAATCGTTACTATTAAGGAAAAGAAAACGAGCAGAATGGTATCTAAAATTCGGTTGAAAATATAATATCTTTCATTTTATTAAATAAGGGTAAAAGATTTGTACTGCTAGAATTTCAAATCGGCTTTTAGGTCATGTGCTCCAGAAAAAGAGAATTTTTCATCACTGATGAAAGTTTTATGCAGATTTTAGAGGCTTGCAGCAGTGATGACGAAGAAAACTGTTATGGATGAAGAAGATGAAATTTTTCTTGAAGGAGATATGGAAGATGAAAGAGAACATGTTATTATAGAAGATCGGAAAAAGAAATACATAGCCCACCTAGCAAAAGAAGGCATATAGACGAAACATCAGAAATAAATGCTGAGGTACCTGATTCCCTTCCAGATTTACCAGAACTTAAATGGTCCAGAACTTACTAAACAAGACATGTCAGTGATAACATGAATCATGAATTTCGGAATGTGCATTTGTTTAGTGTCAGTGAAAATCGTGAAATGCCACAGCCATTTGAAATTTTTTCTTCCATTATTGGCCTGAAAGATTTGGTGCATGATATATTAATTCCTGAAAGTATTCGGTATGCAGAACAATCAGGCAACGTATTCAACATTTTTTGGTATGAACCTGGTAATGGAGTACCATATTTTGCCTACATTTAGAAGCTACTGGGCTACTGAACCCGATTTAGGTATTCCTTATGTAGCTCAGATTATGCCACTACATCGGTTTGAAGAGATTCTAAAGTACTTACATTTTTCCAACAATGCATATCAGTCAATAAAGGAAGACCACACACACAAAGGGAGACCCGTAATTACCCATTTGAACAAAACCTTCCAGGAATCTCTTAGTGCAACTAGGGCTCAATCTATAGATGAGCATATGATCAAATTCAAAGGACATAATATTATGCGACAGTATGTCAAAAATAGCCAGTCAGTTGGGGTTACAAAATATGGTGCCGATGTGATTCGGAAACTGGCTACCTATTTGAGTGTGATTTATACACTGGCAAAAAAAACTCAGGTCCTAGGGTAGGGCTTGATGAGCCAGTAGTTCTGCAACGGACATAATCGCTATCCGGACTGGGATGTGAAATTTACATAGATACAGCTTTGCAGTATTACCTTGGTTTACAAAATATCAGATCATGTGGAACAGTGCGCACCAATCGTAAAAACATCCCAAAGACATTAAAATGAAAATAGATTATTCATACTGTCTCAGTAGCAGTGGTCTGACAATCCTCAAATGGATGGATAACAAGCCAGTTTTTCTACTGACTAAAATTATTTCCCCAATACCATGTACGATAGTGAAGAGGCGTCAGTCTGGTTCTTCTGAAAAGATCAATGTTCAGTGTCCTCTTATGATAAGAAAGTACAACAAGTGGATGGGAGAGGAGGACATTATGGACCAGAAGAAAGTGAATTACGAGATCGAGAGGAAGGCAAAGATTAAGTATTACCTGAGAATTATCTTCTTGACATTGGATTAAACAATGCTTATGTAATACACTCCTGGAAATGGAAAAAAGAACACATTGACACCGGTGTGTCAGACCCACCATACTTGCTCCGAACACTGCGAGAGGGCTGTACAAGCAATGATCACACGCACGGCACAGCGGACACACCAGGAACCGCGGTGTTGGCCGTCGAATGGCGCTAGCTGCGCAGCATTTGTGCACCGCCGCCGTCAGTGTCAGCCAGTTTGCCGTGGCATACGGAGCTCCATCGCAGTCTTTAACACTGGCAGCATGCCGCGACAGCGTGGACGTGAACCGTATGTGCAGTTGACGGACTTTGAGCGAGGGCGTATAGTGGGCATGCGGGAGGTCGGGTGGACGTACCGCCGAATTGCTCAACACGTGGGGCGTGAGGTCTCCACAGTATATCGATGTTGTCGCCAGTGGTCGGCGGAAGGTGCACGTGCCCGTCGACCTGGGACCGGACCGCAGCGACGCACGGATGCACGCCAAGACCGTAGGATCCTACGCAGTGCCGTAGGGGACCGCACCGCCACTTCCCAGCAAATTAGGGACACTCTTGCTCCTGGGGTATCGGCGAGGACCATTCGCAACCGTCTCCATGAAGCTGGGCTACGATCCCGCACACCGTTAGGCCGTCTTCCGCTCACGCCCCAACATCGTGCAGCCCGCCTCCAGTGGTGTCGCGACAGGCTTGAATGGAGGGACGAATGGAGACGTGTCGTCTTCAGCGATGAGAGTCGCTTCTGCCTTGGTGCCAATGATGGTCGTATGCGTGTTTGGCGCCGTGCAGGTGAGCGCCACAATCAGGACTGCATACGACCGAGGAACACAGGGCCAACACCCGGCATCATGGTGTGGGGAGCGATCCCCTACACTGGCCGTACACCACTGGTGATCGTCGAGGGGACACTGAATAGTGCACTGTACATCCGAACCGTCATCGAACCCATCGTTCTACCATTCCTAGACCGGCAAGGGAACTTGCTGTTCCAACAGGACAATGCACGTCCGCATGTATCCCGTGCCACCCAACGTGCTCTAGAAGGTGTAAGTCAACTACCCTTGCTAGCAAGATCTCCGGATCTGTCCCCCATTGAGCATGTTTGGGACTGGATGAAGCGTCGTCTCACGCGGTCTGCACGTCCAGCACGAACGCTGGTCCAACTGAGGCGCCAGGTGGAAATGGCATGGCAAGCCGTTCCACAGGACTACATCCAGCATCTCTACGATCGTCTCCATGAGAGAATAGCAGCCTGCATTGCTGCGAAAGGTGGTTATACACTGTACTAGTGCCGACATTGTGCATGCTCTGTTGCCTGTGTCTATGTGCCTGTGGTTCTGTCAGTGTGATCATGTGATGTATCTGACCCCAGGAATGTGTCAATAAAGTTTCCCTTTCCTGTGACAATGAATTCACGGTGTTATTATTTCAATTTCCAGGAGTGTATATTCAAAATTGGCAGAAGAATCAGGATTCAAATCAACTCTACCATCCCTAGAGTTCAGACAATGCATTGCGAGATATCTAATTGGAAATTATTCAAGTCGACAAAGGAATTTATCAACAGTAGTGAAAACATCAAGAAGGTTGCAGACCATTTGCAAACCAAAGAGTCCAGAGCACCGAATGATAATATCATACATAAGGAAGAGATGTGTTCATTGTGCTTCAAAGTGTGTTGAAAATCGCACTTACAATATTTGTGAACAGTGTGGTGCTAATTTATGCTTTACTTCAAGCAGAAACTGTTTTGCAGAATTTCACATCAAATTGACAACATATACACAGCCTCTGTAATCTTTCGATCTATTAAGTTTAATGTGTTCTGTAAATGTCCTTTAAGGACCACAGGGACAAATACGTCCCAGCTTTTTTTTAGCAGTACAAATAAAAATGTTTGAAATAATAACATATTTTGTTTATAAAACCTCCAGTTACCACAGAGATAGAAAAATTTTAATCCCTAGCACTTTAGTTTTCTTATTTACCTGAAACGGTTAAATATTCTATTAGAGGTAATTTAGCCTCCTAGAAACTTGCCATCATCAACATGTTGCAGTAATTTACGAATTTTTACTGTTATCATCCTTGATTTTCTTTTAAAAACCATTGACTTAGTTGTCTTCTCATGTATCTTCATTTCATAATCCACTCATGTTGCGTTCTGTACTTCAAGAAATTTTTGACTTTATTTTCATTTTAACCCAGCAATACTAGCCATGAGTAAATTATATACGTTTCATTGACCTGCCGCCTACTGTCATAACACACTTTTGTGGAAACTAGTTTTCAACTAATTCTTCTAAATAGACATTAAACAGAGTAGGTAAAGGACAACTTGTCTGTATAAACGCTGTGCGAAATTCAATTCCTTGTTTCAGCTCATGTGTTATTCTTACTTTTAATCTTTGAAATTTGTATAAATTTCTTATTACAAATAAGCACTATTAAATGAATTAGTACGCTGACAGAATTCGAGCATTTGAGAATGGTTGAGTTCACAGTCACAATCTCGATCGTTGTGTATTGACTCATCTAACATCGAACAATAGAAGCAATGTCAAATAACATTTAAGCTCAAATTACTTTTTATTTTTCTGCAGACTAGTATTTACAGGACAATGATTAGAACTGTTGTGCTGGACTCTAGATTCGATTTTCTGGTACATTACAATAAGAAATCAGGGGTGTCAGATTTTGGATCTTAATAACGATGATATCGAACAACTGGTACCACATAACGACTTGCTGATTCTATATATGAAAATAGGAGGATGTTAGTTTAATTTGCAGTCTTTCACTCGCTGTAAGACACGGCAATATCCTGCGAAACATCACACTTCGATGGAAGGTATTCTCCGCACAAAAATGTGATATATGTAACGTATTGTATGTAATATTCATCTTAAAATACACATAAGCAGCATCGTAAATGTCTAGGCACGCAAATAACAGTCACAAGTAACTTTGTTCCCATATGAAATCTGTAGTTAACTAATGAATATAAATTATCAAACTACATTAATCTTCATAAACTTAACACTAGAATAGTATCGAACGTCACTGCTACTGCTCAGATCTGGTCAGATGAAGGAGCAAATTTACCAAGCAAAAAAAAAAAAAAAAGAGTGTGTGAGTATCTTCAGTTAACGAACAATAGTAACACTGAAAGTACTCACTAGCATTCAGAAGAATCAGAAATGACCTGTAAGTAGTCTGTTTAGGTTTTTGTATTGGTGACGCCACGTAGTGCTCTGTATGAAAATCACTGACTGTATTGTGTGCAGTCTGTGGCTGGTTCGCATTGTTGTAATAATCGCCATTGTAGCGTTGGGAAGTTGGCTGTTAACAGCGCATAGCGTTGCGCAGTTTGAGGTGAGCCACCAGCAGTGGTGGAAGTGGGGAATTGAGATGGCGGATTTTTGAGAGCGGGTGACTTGGACCTGTGTCCATCAGAAACAGTACATTTGTAAGAAGGGATGACATGAACTGCTATATATATATTATGACATTTGAACACTATTAAGGTAAATACATTGTTTGTTCTGTATCAAAATCTTTCATTTGCTAACTATGCCCATCAGTAGTTAGTGCCTTCAGTAGTTCGAATCTTTTATTTAGCTAGCTGTAGTGGCGCTCGCTGTATTGCAGTAGTTCGAGTAATGGATGTGGGGAAGTGAGATGGCGGATTTTTGAGAGCAGATAATCTGGACGTGTGTCGATTAGAAACAGTACATTTGTAAGAATGGATGTCGTGACCTGCTATATATACACTCCTGGAAATTGAAACAAGAACACCGTGAATTCATTGTCCCAGGAAGGGGAAACTTTATTGACACATTCCTGGGGTCAGATACATCACATGATCACACTGACAGAACCACAGGCACATAGACACAGGCAACAGAGCATGCACAATGTCGGCACTAGTACAGTGTATATCCACCTTTCGCAGCAATGCAGGCTGCTATTCTCCCATGGAGACGATCGTAGAGATGCTGGATGTAGTCCTGTGGAACGGCTTGCCATGCCATTTCCACCTGGCGCCTCAGTTGGACCAGCGTTCGTGCTGGACGTGCAGACCGCGTGAGACGACGCTTCATCCAGTCCCAAACATGCTCAATGGGGGACAGTTCCGGAGATCTTGCTGGCCAGGGTAGTTGACTTACACCTTCTAGAGCACGTTGGGTGGCACGGGATACATGCGGACGTGCATTGTCCTTTTGGAACAGCAAGTTCCCTTGCCGGTCTAGGAATGGTAGAACGATGGGTTCGATGACGGTTTGGATGTACCGTGCACTATTCAGTGTCCCCTCGACGATCACCAGTGGTGTACGGCCGGTGTAGGGGATCGCTCCCCACACCATGATGCCGGGTGTTGGCCCTGTGTGCCTCGGTCGTATGCAGTCCTGATTGTGGCGCTCACCTGCACGGCGCCAAACCACGCATACGACCATCATTGGCACCAAGGCAGAAGCGACTCTCATCGCTGAAGACGACACGTCTCCATTCGTCCCTCCATTCACGCCTGTCGCGACACCACTGGAGGCGGGCTGCACGATGTTGGGGCGTGAGCGGAAGACGGCCTAACGGTGTGCGGGACCGTAGCCCAGCTTCATGGAGACGGTTGCGAATGGTCCTCGCCGATACCCCAGGAGCAAGAGTGTCCCTAATTTGCTGGGAAGTGGCGGTGCGGTCCCCTACGGCACTGCGTAGGATCCTACGGTCTTGGCGTGCATCCGTGCGTCGCTGCTGTCTGGTCCCAGGTCGACGGGCACGTGCACCTTCCGCCGACCACTGGCGACAACATCGATGTACTGTGGAGACCTCACGCCCCACGTGTTGAGCAATTCGGCGGTACGTCCACCCGGCCTCCCGCATGCCCACTATACGCCCTCGCTCAAAGTCCGTCAACTGCACATACGGTTCACGTCCACGCTGTCGCGGCATGCTACCAGTGTTAAAGACTGCGATGGAGCTCCGTATGCCACGGCAAACTGGCTGACACTGACGGCGGCGGTGCACAAATGCTGCGCAGCTAGCGCCATTCGACGGCCAACACCGCAGTTCCTGGTGTGTCCGCTGTGCCGTGCGTGTGATCATTGCTTGTACAGCCCTCTCGCAGTGTCCGGAGCAAGTATGGTGGGTCTGACACACCGGTGTCAATGTGTTCTTTTTTCCATTTCCAGGAGTGTATATTATGACTGTTAAGGTAAATACATTGTTTGTTCTCTATTAGAATCATTCATTTGCTAACTATGCCTATCAGTAGTTAGTGCCTTCCATAGTTTGAATCTTTTATTTAGGTGGCAGTAGTGGCGCTCGCTGTATTGCAGTAGTTTGAGTAATGAAGATTTTTGTGAGGTAAGTGATTTGTGAAAGGTATAGGTTAATGTTAGTCAGGACCATTCTTTTGTAGGGATTATTGAAAGTCAGATTGCGTTGTGCTAAAAAATATTGTGTGCCAGTATAAGCACAGTAATGTATAATTTTTCCAACGGGACGTTTCATAGAAATGAGCAGAGAATTTTTTTTAGGTTTTAAATTATTGGAGGAAGCTACGACGATTTTGAAATTTGACTGAGGTGTTATGATATTACGATGTGTATTATGCTGTTGAGGTATGTTTATGATCAATAAGATGATGCTACCATATATGAGGAATGTGATTACGTGTTTATATGTATAAGAATAATGAATAGAAGTTATGGACCCTGGTTTGTGGAAAAGGATGTTAGAAACGAAGAATCGTACTTTAAGAGTTATGAAATGTGTGTAAACGCGTGAATGTATCACAATGCCAGCGAACATTTTTTGGACACTGTTATATTTACAGGATTTTGTTTCTACACATTTGTAATGCAATTTCTCAACCTGTGAAATTTTTTTATATGAGACTGCCACTGTAGCGGAAACTGCTGTCGTAAATATTTCGGTAAGAAAGGTAAGTGACTTTGATGTAATGCATTTTGGGCACCCAGCTGCACAACAGTTGCCTGGAAAAAAGCCATTAGTGTGTGCCTTTCAGAGGTGCAGGTGGAGAAAAAAGGAGGCCATTATCCTCGCTATTGACATTTCTTTGTAGAAAGCATTGCAAATACGACACGCTCAAACTCGAAAACATATGATTACACTGTGGAGCTCTTAATTTATGATATTTTCTAAAATGCCTAATGAAATGATGAGAAACGTTTTCCATCTATTGTCTATCTAGTTGAGAGATTTGTTTTGCCTTGCGAGACGCCATTTGCCTAGTGAATGACGTTTCATATGTGGCTTTATATATACATTTGCCTATTTTGTTTAGTATCTAGTTTCTAGCTGCATTGCAGCTTTGGTTACAATACAGTTTAATAGATGTACTTATATAGATATTTTATGCCCACAGATCCAGTAAATAATAACTTTATGATCTACTTAAAAAAAAAAACCGAGGGAGCACAAAAAGACATTTCCCTCACAGGAACTGCATAAAAAAATGGCTCTGAGCACTATGGGACTCAACATCTTAGGTCATAAGTCCCCTAGAACTTAGAACTACTTAAACCTAACTAACCTAAGGACATCACACACACCCATGCCCGAGGCAGGATTCGAACCTGCGACCGTAGCAGTCCCGCGGTTCCGGACAGGAACTGCTTACATAATTTTTGTCAATGACTGGTAACTTTTTAGTAGTGTAAGTACAGGTGATGCATCACTCTAGGTTTAAGATGTGACATAGGTATTAGACATGGCCATCTTTACTGTAATATTATTTCTGCTTGAACTTTGTCATGTTTAGGTATAAGTAATTGGATTTGCTGCTGCTGTTTGCGAGGCATAGTTCTACTGAATTTTACATTGTATTAAGCTAGTTTTACTACTGATTTATTTTTCTTGTTGCTGTTCATTGCCTCATAGTAGTTGTATTTGCTTTGCTAATTTCTATAATGTTGCTTGCTTTGCCAATTTGCATTTTTTGTCATTGCTGCTTGTGTTAATTGTTTTGTGCTGCTGCATTGCCTTGTCCCTTAGTTTATGCATCTGAGCTCAGTAGATTTAAGTTAGCTTAAGATGGGGTAGGCAATATAAGAGAACGAGTTGTGATGAATAGGAAGAAATGCATTGAGAAGCTATATGAAAATGGTTTGGTCAAAAAGAGTATTTTGAAACAGGATATGAACAAAAAAGTTGGGTTTAGGGACAACAGGTTTAGGTAGGATTTTCTTGGAAATAAATGATGAGGTAAGATAATGGAAAATAAATAATGAGGTAAGAAATATGTGAACATATAAATACAGAAAGTATGCTTGGATAGGATTTTGTTGGTGGAAACAAATGTTGAAATAAGACGAAAGATCTATGGAATGAAGTTTTGGGTTGGACTGCAGTACCAAATGTTACACTGAAAACAAACCCTGTCCTTTCCTCCTGTGTTACTCAGCTATGTATTTGTGCACTCTTGCGTATTTGTGTTTTTTCTGTCTTTATGTGTTTAGCTGATACAATTTATGTTGTCGAATTTTTCCATGACTGAGCTACATTCACTGTGATGAGGAATACTGTTATCCTCAAATATTATTTGCATTAATAATATGTTATTTTCTTTCTAAAGATGTTTAGACATTATTTATTCTGTTCTGTTTTAATGCTCATTTGTGAAATTAATGTTTCGAAAACTATTCTTATTATTTTATATATTTACTTATGTCATAACTCCTGTAACACTGATATATCTGTTTATTTCTATTCTTTTGTAAAGCCTGTACTACTACAAATGTTATCTGTATTGTTAAGTTCTTGAATGATGGTCTTGTATTTTGTTATTGTATTCTCATGTTATAAAATTGTAATTGACACCAGTTCATCAAATTAAGTAAGTTGTAAGTTGTAAGCATTCATTTCACTACACATATTTCTGATGGTCATAGTATATGCACAATATGTGAGAAGTTGGGACTGTTAGTGCCTGCACATGTGTTAATAATTCAGCAAGGGACTGGTTAACAGCATTGCTGCTTCTAAGGACATTTCAAAAAAAAAAAAAAAAAAGAAAATTGTGAGTGCACAAGTGGTGGTTCATGGACTTGCTATGTTGTCCACAAGACTCTTCGATGGTGATTGTGCATCTGCACAGTCGCAACAAATATCTGCTGGCCATCTCTACGAGGACTACGGTGGGTCTGCATCTTTGATGGCCCACCAGTACCATTATTTCTACAAGGACTACAGTGGGTCTGCATCTTTGATGGCCCACCAATACCAGTATTTCTACAATGACTACAGTGGGTCTGCACCTTTGATGGCCCACCAATACCATTATTTCTACAAGGACTACAGTGGGTCTGCACCTCTGGTGGTCCACCAGTACCGTAATTTGTACCAGGACTACAGTGGGTCTGCTCTGTGATTATCTACCTACCAATATTCTTCTAAACTTTTACTGACTCTGCGATGGGTTTGCTCTGTTTTGGACCATTAATTACCTGTCTGCATGTCAAGAGTCAGCAATGTCTTTAAGTTGGAAGAACAACACTACTTCTTCAAGACTGCATGGATATCCACTACTTCCATATGCATTTTCTTTTACTGCTCAGACTTTGACAAAAAAAAAAGAAAGAACACTGCAGTTAATACTGTGATGCATGATCAGGACTGTGATGGATGATCAGGACTGTGAGAAAATCTTTGCTTTTGACCAACAGTGTATCAATAAGTGTGTGCTTTGGATATCTTTGTTATTGTAATTATGAACAATTTCTTCAAATCTGTATTGGCCACTGCCCAAAACAATTCGTAAATTTTTTTGTGGGGAGCATGGGGGCTATGGAAGTAGGCTGTTTAGGTTTTTATATTGGTAAAGCCACGTAGCGCTATGTATGAAAATCATTGGCTGTGCTGTGTGCAGTCTGTGGCTGGTTGGCATTGTTGTAATACTAGCCATTGTAGCGTTGGGAAGTTGGCTGTGAACAGCGCATAGCGTTGCGCAGTTGGAGGTGAGCCGCCAGCAGTGGTGGATGTGGGGAAGTGAGTTGGCGGATTTTTGAGAGCGGGTGATTTGGACGTGTGTCCATCAGAAACAGTACATTTGTAGGAAGGGATGTCATGAACTGCTACATATCTTATGCATTTTGAACACTATTAAGGTAAATACATTGTTTGTTCTGTATCAAAATCTTTCAGTTGCTAACTATGCCTATCAGTAGTTAGTGCCTTCAGTAGTTTGAATCTTTTATTTAGCTAGAAGTAGTGGCGCTCGCTGTATTGCAGAAGTTCGAGTAACGAAGATTTTTGTGAGGTAAGTGATTTGTAAAACGTATAGGTTAAATTAGTCAGGGCCATTCTCTTGTAGGGATTATTAAAAGTCGGATTGCGTTGCGCTAAAAAATATTGTGTGTCAGTTTAAGCACAGTAATTTATAATTTTTCTAAGGGGACGTTTCAGACCTTATTTGAAAACTTCGCTGAATCATTACAGAAGTGTCCCAACAGATAATAAATGTTCACGTGTACCATGGGTAAACCGATTCAGCGTATGTTAGCAATAAAGTAAATAACAATCATTGAAGATCGGAGCTAATTAATTACTGTGTCCTGGCACATTCGCGTCACGTTGCTGGAGGTAACTGATGCGTAAGATAGCACTGTTAGCTAACTCAAATAAACCGAAAGAAAACTTGTTTGTCCTACACAGTTGATGATATATTCATCTACCGGTATGTAAAGAGGTTATCCAGAACATTATGACCACCAACCCACTGTCGATATCAACCCTTCCAAGAGACAGCAGCGTCAGCTGGAGAGAGATGACTACCAGTAAGACACATGCACCGAGCTTGTAGTATCAGTGAGCGTTGTGTTCGCGTGGAGCATGGGGAAGGCGCGCCATCTTTCTGAATTTGAGTGAGCGCAGATTGTGATAGTCCGGATGCTAGGCACGAGCGTTTCGGAAACTGCGCGACTTGTGGGGAGTTCGAGGAATGTCTCCAGCACGTAGCGAAACCAAGTCAAACCACGTCCAGACGTCGTGGGGTAGGGCGGCCGCACGTCATTACACGTGTCAGACGTCGTGGGCTGGGCAGACAGGTAAAACAGGAATGGAGGCGAACTGTAGCGGAACTAACATCAGATTGTAATACTGGGCAGAGTACAAGTGTGTCTGAACACACATTGCACAGAACATTGCTAACAAAGGCCACCGCAGCCGACGACCCACACACGTGCCAATATTAACACCGCGAAATCAGCCACTACGACTGAAATGGGCACGTGATCATCGGAGCTGGACGATGTCTCAGTGGTAGAGAGTTGCATGGTCTGATGAAACCCGATACCTTCATCATGCCGATGGGAGTGAGTGAATCCGTCGTCTTCCAGGGCAACAGCTTCTTGATGCCTGTAATGCTGCACGGAGACAAGCTGGTTGCGGTTCCATTATTCTGGGAAACATTCACGTGGGCTTGTGGACATGTGTGAAGTGTAGCTCGTGCACGGCACCATGACGGCCAACGAGTACCGTACACTTTCTGCAGACCACATACACTCCTTCATGACGATCTTGTATCCCGTCGGCAGTGGCATTTTTCAACAAAATTATGCGCCATGTCACGAAGCCAGGAGTGTGATGGAGTGTATCGTGGAACACAGTAGGCAGTTCCAATTGATGTGCTGGCCCCCAACCTGCCAGATATCATCCCGATCGAACACAATGGGATGTGACTGAACGTGCCGTCAGAGCTCATCGCCGCCCTCTCCCCAATTAACGGGAATTAGGTGACTTGTGTGTGCAGATGTGATGCCAGCTCCCTCCAGCAACCTAAGAAAGCCTCATTGCTTTCATGCCACCACGCGTCGCCGCTATTATCCGTGCCAGAAGCGGATTTACTGGCTATTAGATAGGTAATCATAATGTGCTGGCTGATTAATGTATATACTATCTGATTCAATATGGACGGGGGTTTCTTCGCATTCCGTGCATGAGGCATGCTATTGCGATATAGACAATATTGTGACACCACCGGAATTCGAGGCGTAGAGTTCTAAGTTTCAGTGCAGGTGGCTGACGCCACACCCAACCTGCAACTTATCCCACTCTTTAAGCCAACGAGTGACAATACGGTCTCAATGACTTGTCAGTGCAACACAGTTCCAATCAGCGGGGCGTACCTCTGAAAAATCACGAGGCGCAAGTTATACAGGCCGGGTAAACCGCCATGCAGGCTGATGATGGTGAACATTACCAGCGGGCCACTGTGCTGCTGGACCACTCAGATAGGGAAGGCGTCAAACAGGATCAACCGACCTTGTCGTTGGTAGTGTGTATAAAGTAGCACTTTCCTACACAGCGCCAAATTGCTGCACATAGTATGAAAAATGTTTGCATAAAGCTATCGTGTGTTTTTAAAGTTGTAATGATTAATTTGGCCCTTGGGGGTCCAAAAAGTGGTTCAAATGGCTCTAAGCACTATTGGAGTTGACATCTTAGGTCATCAGTCCACTACACTTAGAGCTACTTAAACCTGACTAACCTAAGAACATCACACACATCCATGCCCGAGGGAGGATTCGAACCTGCGACCGTAGCAGCAGCGCGGTTCCGGACTGAAGCTCCTAGAACCGCTCGGCCATCTCAGCGTCTAGAAGAAGTTAATCGTTTAACAGACTTGCTAAAAATGTTTATGTCACTTGCACGAAATCTCGTAAACCGAAAACTTAAAATTTGCAAAACATATCTTGAGAATTTTTAAAGACTATATATTGCTGATAACGACATTTCTATGATACTGGATTGCTGGGGTACGCATAGTAATTCTGTCATGTATGATAGCGGGTTTATAGATATCAGGAGCCAGCAGACTTGCATGGTAGAAATAATAGGTCCAAACCGTACACCTATTTATTAGACAGCGATGTTTACTTTAATCGACAAGTAAAAAACTCTATTTCGCGGCTTCAAAATGGCCATCTGCTTGTGGACACCCAACGGAAATTGCACAGCCGCGCGGGTGCAATAGCGATTCGCAGCATAATTCATGATCGGCTTTCAGCACCAATCTTCAAGCCAATATTATCGTGTGCGTGGTATGTTTCAAAATTAAATCCCGAATGTGAAATATTTCTGAACGTAAACCATGTCTGTTTTCCACGGAATCTTCGAAACGAATAATGTAACTGAAAATATTGCATTCATGAGATGTTCTTGGTGCCTGGAGTAAATTTACCTCCAGCATTTATAAGAAGAGAAATATCCACCTAGTTCTCCGATAGAAATGAAGGGCATGTAACAGAGTGAGTGAAAAAGCGATTGTAAAGCGAGCTGGATTAAATTTTTAATTCCTTACTAATTCAAGTCGTTTGAGAAATTTATTTACCTGTCTTGTTATTATTCATTATTCATTTAATTACTTTATTAACCCTCCAGTTCCAAACAATTCGGAAATGGAATAAATACAAATGAATCGAAATTAATGGATTTGGGAATCGAGCATAGGTTCTGATCTTCCCAGCCTAATACTCTGGTCGCTACGCCAGCGGTGATCTCGTTGCCTTGTAAATTATCACCTAGGTACTCAGGCGGCAGTCAGAAGAGACTCTTTTCTCGAATTCTAGGAAAGTATGCGTTTGTGGACGTCATATCTGACGAATAAAAATTCATAGTTTTCTAATACCTATCGCTCTGGTAAGTTTAAGGTCTGTTCCACGTAATGAATTTTAAGGGTGGTTTTGTCAAAAACAGAAGGAGTGTTGAGTCAAAATATACTTTCTTTTACGATGTACACAAGCGATCTGGAAAATGTGATCCGAATCGATTGTCTGTCAGGGACCTTCCCGTTACCAGCATCCGCTGGACAGCCATCATCATCGTCATGAGCCCACCACTCGCACGCCGAGGTCCAGAGTTCGGTTCACTATGGGACTCTGCCTCCAGGCCGCTGTCCTCGCTTTTGCACAGCCATCAGTGCCAAGCACGGCCACTCTCGCCTGCAGGTATGTTGCACTAGCTTTCATTAGCCACTTGGTCCTCTGAGTGCTTCGTCGATACGAAGACCCATGGGCGCTTCCCCGTGTCTGATCTAGCATTTGAATAATGAACAGTTTTTCCAAATGTCGTCTGTGATGCTTCAGCCAACTTCTCCTCTGATGGACGTCTGCAGGCCATCGCTGAAGCATCGAACCCACAATACTCAGGCGGGAGAGCCAAGCGCCATCCTGACAAACCGAAGAAATGATCCTCCACCATTCACCATAGAAGTCGCTACACGCTAGGCCTCTGTAATGGGAGGAATGATTTACTCCTTTGTGACACATTATTCGCTGGCTTTTATCTGCGAGATCAGTACGGAATAGGCGTGCTTCGAGCTGATGCAAACTCTTAGTTTCTGATCTGAAATATCGTTCATAAGGTCAGCCAGGTAATTGTGGGATTGTGTAACCTTTCTCTGACTATCAGATCACTATTTCTGCACCAGTCTTTGGCAATCAAAGAAGTCCCGACCTTTCTCAATCACGAAAACTGGCAACAGCCGCGAGAGCGATGTGCTGACGACATTCCCCTTTCAACCAGCGTCTGGTGACGCCTAAGTGTTGAGGATGACACGCCGGCCGCTCGGTACCGTTTGGCTTCAAGGCCTGTTCGGACGGTGCTTTTACATTTTGGCTACGCTCCATGTTAGTTGTTACTCTGATCTATTGTGGATTCCATACGCACCTGTTGTATTCCGGTTCAGGACATAAGTTTTACTATACATCCGCTGAACTGCGAATTCTTTTAGCATTATCTGGATATAGTTAAACTACACATCGATGAATTTTATTCCTAGCTGCGGAATACAAGTAAAGCTGCGAGTAGTAAGGGATGAACAGATTAGATTATGAAATATGGAAGCAGACAGCATGACTAATTGAATGTTGGGTAATTCTGGGGGAGCCCACGAATAGTCTAAGTCGTTGGGGTGACAACTCGTGATGAGCGGGAAATTCGGGCTCCCGTCCCAGTCCAGCACAAATTTTCATGTCACCGATTGGTAGTACAGCTATACTTAATACTGGTGATGTTCAAAGATATCGCGGATATGTTTCGAAAAGTGCGTTTTTTTCTGTTGCTTTTGTTAACAACTTGTATTATCTAACATCCTGCCATAGAATTGTAGCCTCTCCTTTACTTTACGTGTAACCAAGACCATACGGTCGTTCCACGCCATATCTTAGCATTTTGTTGCTCCAAATGTACAGCAGTCAGCCTCCGTAGCCAGCGGACCCGGCCTTGATCCCAATTACTGCAAGCAATTTTTCCTTGGTTGGAGGACTGCGCCGGGTTGCACTCTGCCTCGTGATGAGAACTGGGCAGCCACCTCATTGAGCCGTAGTGGTTCAAAGGTCGGAACGTCTACGACTGGGAGTGCGATGTGCTGGCTCCGTGCCCTTCCACACCGCTATCGATGATGAATGACTGTCGCTGACACGGCGGTCGCTCTTCTGCTGCGTGGTCTTCAGGCCTGATGGCAGAGCTTCCCTTTGTTTTTTTTTTTTTTTTGCCTTTTTTTTAATTTTCGGCAAGGCTTGTTAATCCAGTACTCAGCATCCTTCATATTTCATGAAGCACGTATCTTCACGTTTCTATACATTAGGAGCACGTTATCAGTCTTCGCAAAAGACAGATATTTTTTGGAGACTAGTTTGTATATCAGTATCATTTTATTTCAATGTTAATGGAATCAGATTGCAGAGTTATTTCGGCAGCGCTGTCGTGAAGCAGCACACGGAGAGTCGCTTCAGCCGAATTGTTCGAACGCTTAGTCACATACCAGTAAAGATACAGTTTTTTGAAGAACCCAGCTGCCACGTATAAACCATTTTCAAATGTACCATTATATGTAAATCAATCGGTTAAATACTCGTTAATCACGAAAGTGATAAAAGACCTAGAAAAAGTTTGAAATTATGTTTACTGTCTGTCGGATATAGCTGAGAGATCATATTATGAGACACTGGATGAGTATAGTGTAGGTCCTTTCCGCTCCGGTTTAAGCAAAAGATAAAAATAAAATGAGAGTATGGCATCGTTCGCCATGAGTCCCCACATCGGGAAGTTCGGCCGCCAAGTGCAAGTCTTATTTCAGTCGACGCCGCATTGGGTGACTTGTGCGCCGGTGATGACGAAGCAAAAGATAATGAATACGCACTAAAGTCCACCATTAGCAGTTTCCTCCATTTTCTAGAGTGTTTGTTTTGTTAGATATGAGATTGTGTTTTGTGTATCTTTTTGTAAATATTTCGCGCGCTACATATTTAAGTGCTGGATAACATATCAAAACTAATCGGAATATATTGTTAATTATTCAGATATAAAATTTTATAGTGAATGAAAAGGCCGGCCGGTGTGGCCAAGCGGTTCTAGGCACTTCGGTCTGGAAACTCGCAACTGCTACGGTCGCAGGTTCGAATCCGGCCTCGGGCATGGATGTGTGTGATGTCCTTAGATTAGTTCTAAGTTCTAGGAGACTGATGACCTCAGATGTTAACTCCCATAGTGCTCAGAGCCATTTGAATCATTTTTGAATGAAAAGCTGAATATTTCTTGAACTATTTATGAGCAGTGTGAACAGTTAAGCCTTTCTTCGTCTGTGGTGCACCCAGAGGTTTACAAATTCTGCTTCCAGTCTGCCTGCCCCTATCTCCGTCGCAACCATTGAAGCAGCTCAGCCTGCCGCAACGGAGACACAAGAGGACACATTGGCAAGAGGCACATTCATTACAGCAGGTCAGCTTGGGTTTCCGCAAGCGTGGCAAGTTTCACAGGACTTGTTCACCCTGCTCAACCTGACAACAGGTTGTACTGTCAATCCATGACGCCATGGATCCTACAGGGCTGTGCATAAATCCGTAAGAGTACGAAGTGGTGGAAATCTCCTCTGAACAGCACGTTGCAAGGCATCCCAGATATGCTCAATAATGCTCATGCCTTCGAACTCGGGACCTTCCCCTTTCGCTAGCAAGTGCCCTACCGACTGAGTTCCACAAGCACGACTCACGATCCGTTCTCACAGCTTCAGTTCCACCAATGCCTCGTCTCCTACCTTCCAAACTTCACAGAAGCTCTTCTCCGAACCTCGCAGTTTCAGTCCGGTACACTGTTTTAATCTTCCATGAACTTTCATATCAGCGCACACTTCGCTGCAGAGTGGAAATTTCACTCTGGAAACATCCACCAGGCTGTGGCTAACCAATGTCTCCGCAATATCCTTTCTTCCAGAAGTGCTAGTTCTGCAAGGTTTGCAGAAGACCTTCAGTGAAGTTTGGAAGATAGGAGACGAAGTACTGCCGGAATTGAAGCTGTGAGAACGAATCGTGTGGGAGTGGTGCTTGGGTAGCTCAGTCGGTAAAGCACTTGCTCGCGAAAAGCAAAGGTCCCGAGTTCGAGTCTCGGTCCGACACACAGTTTGTATGCCAGGATGTTTCCGACATGATGCTTCCGTACGTGTCACCCGTCAGAGTCGTATCTAGACGTATCAGGGGCCCCTTTTCACTCCAATTGCACCATTACAGAGCCTCCACCAGCTTCAACAATCCCCTGTTGAGAAACAGGATCCATGGATTCCTGAGTTTCTCTCCATACCCATACACCTCTATCCGCTCGGTAAAATTTGAAACGAGTCTCGTCCAAACAGGCAACATGTGTCCTGTCAACAACAGCCCAATGTCAGTGTAGATGGGCCCAGGCGAGGCATAAGGCTTTGTGTCGTGCAATCACCAAGGGTACACGAGTGGGCCTTCGGCTCCGAAAGCCCATATCAATGATGTTTCGTTGAATGGTTGGCACGCTGACACTTGTTGATGGTCCAGCACTGAAATCTGCATCAATTTGCGGAAGGGTTTCTCTTCTGTCACGCTGAAAGATTCGCGTCAGTTGTCGTTGGTCCCGTTCTTGTAGGATCTTCTTCCGGCACCAGCGATGACGGAGATTTCATGTTTTACCCGATTCCGGATATGGTACACTCGCAAAAAGGTCGTACGGGAAAATCCCCACTTCAATCCTACCTCAGAGATGCTGGTCCCATCGCTCGTGCGCCGACTGTAACGCCGCGTTCGCACTCATTTAGATCTTGATAGCCTGCCATTGTAGCAGAAGTGACCGATCTAACAACTTCGGCGGACACTTCTTGTATTATTTAGGCTTTGCCGACAGCACCGCTGCATTCTGCCTATTTACATATCTCTGAGTTTGAATATGCATGACTATACCAGTTTCTTTGGAGCTTCAGTGTGTTTGCTTACGTGTTAGCAAACTCTCCTACTTCCGTTTGCCATGCAACAGAACTACCATAACCAACGCATTGTTCATGCACGAGAAATTAAACTGGCAAAGTATCGGTACAGTTTCACCAAGCTTGAGGATTTTGTTGATGAAAAGTAATTGATATTTAACAGCAACGATTATTTATCAGGTCATGAGACGAACCAACACATTCAAATTTTTTGTAGCAAGTCACTTTGTGTAAGGCATAACTATTAAGTAAATGTGAAACATAAACATTAACAACAAATTCATAATCACCTATGAAGACAGAGGAGTGGAGTGATTAGAATAACCACTGGCGAATCGAAATAACGGGTCAATTGTACTTGGTTAACGCTGTCTTCTGTTCTCATCATCAAACAGAACTGCCATACTTCATCACCTGGAACACGTCATTGTTTTCGGTAGAGACAGCAATCAACATGCAAACACTCCACTTCGGTCAGCTGCTTTGTCTGAACAAGATCATAACTGATTTTCTGGGTATACTACCAACTTTCAACATCACATTTCATCAGTGGACCACCTCAAGTAGGATCCAACTCATAACGAGCAACTACTTATTCCCAGTGGCATCTGACCACAATCCGCAATCGGAAGTGAGGGCACACACCATACGAAAATAAAAAAAAAAGATTCAGTAAAGTTTCGCGTCCTTTCTCTGTCCCAACGCAGAAGATAATGGCATATGGACAGCATATTTGATAGGCGGTACCTAACGTTCATGAAAAAGATGCGCTACGATTAAAACAGCCCATCCAGACTCCTTCACAGAATCAGCATCAGCCTCGCCACAATGTTCCTGAGAGTCCACTTCAGTGTGTGATTTGCCACTCCCTTTCTGGACGAACGAGCCTTTCTTCAAGTCACTTTCTTCAAGAGACTCAGTGAGGCGGAACACCAATTGACAATTTGTGTCAGCACTCACCTCGCATCTGATAAATTACGGAAGCCATGCGTACGTGGAAGATTAATTTCACAATAAATTAATGTCACTATGTCCCAAGAGTAATGGTCTACATTCAGGTTTCCTGTTTTAGTAGGATATAGTAAGGACCAAAATAAAAATCTTTCTAATAAACACGAGCTCTAAAAGTCATACCTTAAAATCTATGAGCACTTGCTTAGTACACTACTGGCCATTAAACTGCTACACCACGAAGATGACGTGCTACAGGCGCGAAATTTAACCGATAGGAAGAAGATGCTGTGATATGCAAATTATTAGCTTTTCTGAGCATTCACACAAGGTTGGCGCCGGTGGCCACACCTACAACGTGCTAACATGAGGAAAGTTTCCAACCGATTTCTCATACACAAACAGCAGTTGACCGGCGTTGCCTGGTAAAACGTTGTTGTGATGCCTCGTGTAAGGAGGAGAAATGCGTACCATCACGTTTCCGTCTTTGATAAAGGTCAGATTGCAGCCTATTGCGATTGCGGTTTATCGTATCGCGACACTGCTGCTCGCGTTGGTCGAGATCCGATGACTGTTAGCAGAATATGGAATCGGTGGGTTCAGGAGGGTAATACGGAACGCCTTACTGGATCCCAACGGCCTCGTATCGCTAGCAGTCAAAATGACAGGCATCTTATCCACATGGCTGTAACGGATCGTGCAGCCACGTATCGATCCCTGAGTCATGGGATGGGGCCGTTAGCAAGACAACAATCATCTGCACGAACAGTTCGACGACATTTGCAGCAGCGTGCACTATCATCTCGGAGACCATGGCTGCGGTTACCCTTGACGCTGCATCACAGACAGGAGCGCCTGCGATGGTGTACTCGACGACGAACCTGGTTGCGCGAATGGCAAAACTTCATTTTTCGGATGAATCCAGGGTCTGTTTACAGCATCATGATGGTCCCATCCGTGTTTGGCGACAACGCGGTGAACACACATTGGAAGCGTGTATTCGTTTGGTTGTTGGTTGGTTGTTTGAGGTTTAAGGGACCAAACAGCAAGGTCATCAGTCCCTTGTTTCAAATAGGCTCCATTCCGCTAATGGGGCATCTCAGTAAAGTCAGAAAAATATAACGGAAAAAGGTAAAAACGTAAAAGGGCAGTCATGTTGTCATTGGTAAGAAACAAAATGAGGGAAGTCGGCAAGAGAACGAACCCAACACTATGCTGAAGCAGCATAGGCAAGACCACCTGTGACGTAAAAGGTACAACTGCTAGAATGTAGAAAGTACGTATGAGAATAGAAAGACTAACCAAGCCTTAAAAAAGGGGTAAAAACAGAGTAAAAGGGGAAGAAAAGAGGATTTCGGTCAGGGAGGGGAATCGGGAATCTCCGAACACTGCTTACAGTGGGAGACACCCAAGCACTCACCGCCCTGCCCCAACACCAGAGAGAGATTAAAAACCTTAAAACTGAGAATAAAAACCACTTTCCCGGAGGAAACCGAGAACCAGAGAGACCATCCGGGAATCGTCAGCCAACATCAAAGGTAAAGTGCGGGGGAGTCTGTACTTAGCACGCAGAGCCAAAAGAATGGAGCATTCAACCAAAATGTGGGCTACTGACTGGAAGGCTCCACAACCACATAGGGGGGGGGGGGGTGGCTCATCACCCAAAAGAAAACCATTAGTTAGCCTGGTATGGCCAATGCGGAGACGAGACAGTGTGGTCGAGTCCTTCTGGGAGCGGCGAAAGAAAGAACTCCACGGGCCTGGTGTCACCTTAATTGTTCGAAGTTTAATTAGACAGGGGAGTAGCCTCCCAAGAATTGGCCCATGACTGTGCGAAGCGGGATTTGATGTGAAGCCGTAAATCCGTTGCAGGAGGGGTTACAGAAAATGGGGGTAAGTAACTGCTCCCCCAGAAAAACGATCAGCGAGCTCATTACCCGGGATACCCACATGGCCAGGGACCCAAAGGAAGTCAATGGAACAAGCAGCGCGGTGGATATCAGTGAGATGGTCATGGATGGCAGAGACCAAGGGATGGCGCGAAAAACACCGGTCAATAGCAAGAAGGCCACTCATCGAGTCCGTACAATAACAAAACGCGGTTGTGTTGGGACTGTTTAATAAAGGTAAGGACCTGGGAAATTGCCATCAATTCCGCAGTAAACACCCCACACGTAGGTGGCAGCAGATGACTTTCCGTTCCAACAGAGGACGTGAAGGCATACCCAACATGATCAGCAGATTTAGAGCCATCAGTGTAAAAAACAACAGCATCCCGAAACTCCCATAAAATTTGGCGGAAAAAGGAACGGAACACCACCGGGGGGATGGAATCTTTCGGACCTCGGCGGAGATCCATCCGAATTCGAGGCCGAGGAACTAACCAAGGAGGGGTAGAGGGGAGGGAGCGAGGAAGACAGGACAAAGAAGGTAGCTGAAAATCACGGCAAAGAGACGCAAGGCGCAGCCCAACCGGTAAACCCGCCCGAGGGCGGGAGTCGGGTGGGTGACGTCCATGGTCTGGGAACAGGATAGAATAGGAAGGATGAGTTGGAGAGGAACGGATACTGAGTGCACAAGACACCAGAAGCTGGGACCGCCGAACAGAAAGGGGGGGGGGGGATCCCAGCTTCAACCAGGAGACTATCAACAGGGCTAGTAGGGAAGGCACCGGTGGCCAAACGGATACCATGATGGTGGACTGGATCCAGCACGTGCAGTGTGGAAGGAGCAGCTGAACCATAAACTTGACAACCATAGTCCAAGCGAGACAGAACTAGAGCACGATAAAGACGGAGGAGGAGGGAACGGTCCACACCCCAAGAGGAGTGGGCAAGGAAGTGAAGGACATTAAGTTTACGGAAACATCCTACCTTCAGGAGTCTGATATGGGGCAGCCCAGTGAGCTTGTTGTCGAAAAGAAGACCCAGAAACGAAACTGTGGGACCACAGGCAATCTTTGTCCAGCGAGATAGAGCTCTGGATCAGGGTGTATCGTAGTACGGCGACAGAAGTGGACCACTCGCGATTTTAAAGGAGAGAATTGAAACCCGTGTGAGAGGGTCCATGCAGAGGCACGCCGTATAGCTACCTGGAGCTGCCATTCTGCAGATGCCATCGAGGAGGAACTAACCCAAATGCAGAAATCATCGACATACAAGGCAGGGGCGACCAAGAGACCGACATAGGCCACAAGTCCATCGATAGCAATGAGGAAAAGAAGGACACTCAAGACAGAACCCTGTGGGATGCCCGTCTCCTGGGTCCGTGGAGAACTAAAAGCAATACCAACTCGGACTCTGAATGACCGATGGATCAGGAACTGGCGGATAAAAATCGGGAGTGGACCCCGAAGACTCCACTGATGAAGGGTAAGTAAGATGTGATGGCGCCGGGCCGTGTCATAGGCCTTGCGAAGGTCAAAAAACATGGCAACCAAATGGCGGCGCTGGGAAAAATGCCTGCCGGACTGCGGATTCCAAGCAGAGTAAATGATCGATTGGAGACCGTCCCTCTAGAAAGCCACACTGGTAAGAGGACAATAGATCCCGAGATTCGAGGACCCAATTGAGCCTATGGGCTACCATCCGTTCAAGTAACTTACAAACAACATTGGTCAAACTAATTGGCCGATAGCTGTCAACAGATAGGGGGTTCTTACCAGGCTTAAGGACAGGAACCACAATGCTATCTCTCCACTGAGAAGGGAAGTCACCCTGGAGCCAGATACGATTAAACACCCGAAGAAGATGTTGCCGTTGTGGAGCACTGAGATGTTGAAGCAGTTGGTTATGAATGGAATCTCGGCCAGGGGCCGTATCATGAGAAGAAGATAGAGCAGAAAGAAATTCCCATTCACTAAAAGGTTCGTTGTAAGATTCTGACTCACAAGGGGTGAAACATAAGGTGGAAGCTTCAACCCACTGTTTTGGAAGAAGGAAAGCAGCTGGATAGGAGGCTGACGCTGATGCCACTGCAAAATGGGTCGCTAGATGTTCTGCAAGAACTAATGCGGCCGTACAAATGCCATCTGGGAGGTGAAGGCCTGCGAGGGTGGACTGCCGATGGCAACCTTGGAGAGAGCGATGTGTAGCCCATACCCATGACAGAGGGACAGTAGAACCAAGGGAAGAAACGAATCGTTCCCAACATATCCGCTTGCTCTGTTTGATTAAATAACGGGCTTTAGCGCGAAGGCGTTTAAAGGTAGTAAGGCTGGCTACGGATGGGTGCCTCTTAAAGTGTTGCAAAGCTCGACGGCGATAACGGATGGCAATGGCAATAGCCATACTCCACCACGGGACTGGCCGGCGACGAAATGGTCCAGATGAGCGCGGGACAGTAAGGCTAGCAGCGCGAACAATCGCGTCAGATACGTCACGTAGGACGTCATCAATACAACCCGGCAAAGAGGGAGAAAACGCGACCTGTGCAGTGTATAGAGGCCAATCGGCGCGTTGGAAAGACCAACGAGGCTACCTGTCCATCGGGCAGCGGGAAGGGAGCGTGATAATCAACGGGAAATGGTCACTATCACAAAGGTCCTCGTGTGGCGACCTGTGTAATGAAGGGAGGAGAGAGGGAGAAGAAAGATCAATGGCAGAAAAGGTACCATGACCGGCACTGAAATGAGTAGGGGAGCCATTATAAAGAAGGCCCAGGTCGTGGTATGCAATAATTGGGTCTATAAGAAGACCTCGTCTAGATGGAAAGGCACTGCCCCACAAAGAATGATGAGCATTGAAATCCCCAAGGAGGAGGAATGGAGTAGGAAGTTGCTGAAGAAAGGCGGTTAAGGCAGCAGGTGTAAGAGTCCTGTCAGGAGGGAGATAAAGATTGCAAACTGTGATTGCAGAGTCGAAGTGGACCCTAACAGCAACCGCTTCCAATGTAGTTTGAAGAGGAATCCACGTGCTAGCAATGTCTGTAAGGACCAATGTACAAACGCCACCAGAAGCCCGCAGGGGTCCGACCCGATTTCGACAGAAAACACGGAACCCACGGAGGGTCGGTGAGTGAGCATCGGTAAAATGAGATTCCTGGAGATCCACACAAGCTGCAGAGTACGACGAAAGAAGGGATTTCAATTCCGGAAAGTGACGATAGTATCCATTACAATTCCATTGGAGAACCACAGAACGATCGTTTAAATGGGGGCTGAACACTTTAAATCCAGTCATACCGCCGGGTCCCCACCCGTCACCGACAAGCAGGGGGCGAGATCCATGAACGACAGGTCAGAATCCGGTTGTGAAGTTGGGGAAGGGACCTCCGGTGACACCGGAGGCTCTTTGTCCCGGGACTTATGTTTCTTCTTCCGTTCAGGCTGAGATCGAGGAGGGCTGTGTGGCATGAAGGAGGCAGCTGCAGCAAGATCAGGAACAGAAAGAGACCGGGCGACCTGGGGGCCGACAGACCGCGGCTCTCGCGGTCGTCGCGCGGCAGGTGCCGGGAAGGGGCATCCCGGGAGAGGCGCCCTTGACCGGCAGACGCCGAAGGAGTGGGACACTTCTCCGGCTGGGGAGGGAGAGCAGCGCCCATAGGAGAACGTGTGGGAGCCGCAGGGGAGGGGGGTGGAGGAGAGGGGTCCGGGATGGGGGTAAGGAAGGGGGAGGAAGGGGTGAAGATGTAACCAAGGCGTAACTAGATGTCATGGACACAGGGTGGAGTCGTGCATATTTCTTACGGGCCTCTGTGTAGGTTAAACGATCGAGAGACTTATACTCCTGTATCTTTTTTTCCTTCTTATATACTGGGCAATCTGGTGAACGTGGAGAATGACTACCATGACAATTTACACAGACAGGAGGGGGAACACAGGGACTCCCCTCATGGAGTGGACGTCCACAGTCACCACAGAGAGGGGCCTGTGAACAGCGGGAAGACATGTGTCCAAAATGCAAGCACTTAAAACACCTCATAGGAGGTGGGATGTATGGCTTCACATCACAGCGATAGACCACAATCTTAACTTTCTCAGGGAGGGTATCCCCTTCAAAGGCCAGGATAAAGGCACCAGTATCAATACGATTGTCTTTAGGACCCTTCTGAACACGCCGAACAAAGTGAACACCCCGCCGTCCGAGATTGTCCCGAAGTTCCTCATCAATTTGAAGGATGAGGTCCCTGTGAAAAATCACACCTTGTACCATATTTGGTGGGGGGTAATGGACACAGGTATTATGCCAAGATGGGTACAGGCACGAAGGGCCGCAGATTGGGCAGCTGAAGCAGTTTTTATCAGCAACGAACCCGACCGCATCTTGCTCAGGGAGTCCACTTCGCCAAACTTGTCTTCAATGTGTTCCACAAAGAATAAAGGTTTCGTATTGGTGAAAGTATATCCATCAGTCCCGGTGCAAACTAGATAACGGGGGAAAGGTTTTGCCCCTAGCCGACAGGCCTGACCCTCTTCCCAGGGGTAGCCATGGAAGGGAAGGCCGAAGGGGCAAGAGAAGCAGCACTTGAGGAATCAGTTCCACGCAGAGAGACGGCCGCAGAAGAACGGCGGGAGTTCTGGACCCGTATGCATTTCATTTGCATAGCGTCCGCCCTGATACCACCCACTCCGATCAGGGGCTCACCTCACGGGCGCCACCCCACGGGCGCTGATAACCACGCAGTTGAGCGCCCCACAAACCAAACATCATCACACGGGCGCCACCCAGCCACAGCAAGGGCCGTCTGGCATGGTGGCCATTGCAGGGAGTTCCGATGCTCCAGGATGACGAGCAACCACTCCAAGGCATGCATGAGGAGGTCATGGCTCAGATATCAGAAGTGTGATCCCTGTGTGTTCAGGGGGCTCAACCAAAAGGGTACATAGGGACCCCACCACACGGGCTGGCTACCGTGCTGGCTATGCACCCTAGTATCAGACAACGACGTGAAAGAAAAGGTGGAATGTACTAGGAGGGCGCACGTCGGAGACACTAGGTATGGTGCTCTTCCCCAAACGGCTCACACTACGGAGGAGAAATTTTGTAATGGAGGTCAAACCCCAGAGGGAGACCAAGGAATGCCAAAAGGAGATGATTATGCAACAAAGCCGAATTGGAAAACCAACAGAACCAGGAGGATAGCGGGGGCCAACATAAGCAAGGACACCAAGAGAGGGAGGGGAGAGGGCGAGGGGAAAGGAGAATGGAGGGGAAAGGAGGGGAAGGGAAAGGAAATGAAGCCCTGGAGAGAACGAAGGCTGCAACGGCTCGGGGCCCCGTGCCCGTGACGCACGTATCCACAAAAGAGTTGTGGACCCCCTGGGGGGGGGGGGGGGGGAGGCGTGTATTCGTCATCGCCATACTAGCGTATCACCCGGCGTGATGGTATGGGGTGCCATTGGTTACACGTCTCGGTCACCTCTTGTTCGCATTGACGGCACTTTGAACAGTGGACGTTACATTTCAGATGTATTACCATCCGTAGCTTTACCCTTCATTCCATACTTGCGAAACCCTACATTTCAGCAGGATAATGCACGACCGCATGTTGCAGGTCCTGTACAGGCCTTTCTGGCTACAGAAAATGTTGGACTGCTGCCCTGGCGAGCACATTCTCCAGATCTCTCACCAATTGAAAACGTCTGGTCAATGGTGGCCGAGTAACTGGCTCGTCACAATACGCCAGTCACTATTCTTGATGAACTGTGGTCTCGTGTTGAAGGTGCATGGACAGCTGTACCTGTACACGCCATCCAAGCTCTGTTTGACTCAATGCCCAGGCGTATCAAGGGCGTAATTACGGCCAGAGGTGGTTGTTCCGGGTAATGATTTCTCAGGATCTATGTACCGAAATTGCGTGAAAATGTAATCACATGTCATTTCTAGTATAATATATTTGTCCAATTAATATCCTTTTATCATCTGCATTTCTTCCTGGTGTAGCAATTTTAATAGCTAGTAGTGTACAAGAGATGCAATTCACAATGGTCAAGATGGACAAGTGCATGTAAGAGCTCACACATTCTTGACGTTTATTCTACTTTTGGTCTATACTGGCACCTCTCAAAATATAGCTTACCAAAGAGCTAGAAATACAAGAGATCTGCTTCATAGTGTCGAGGATGTGGAAGTGCTCATAGCTCAGGTTTACAGGAGCTTTTGTATTGAATATTCGTTCTTGTCATACGCCTGGAAATTAAAAATTGCTACTGGGATAACCTGTATGTAGTGTCTGTTACTTTCTCCTCTCAGTATTACGAAGGAACAGTATTTCCTACCGTTACCAACACTTGTCGCTTTCGTGTTTTGAATTTTTTTTAATGAAGCCACTTCCAATCCAGTGGCTCACTGCATGGTATAGATACTTTAAGTCCACAAAAGTTACATTATTTCCTTCAGCTCCACACTAGAAGTGTATTAGGTATCAACTGAGATCTTAGATTCAAACTAGTGATTTTATGGACAACATTTATGGAGATCAAAGTACAAGACAGTACAGAGTGAAAGCTCTGATGGTAGAGTTGTAGGTCACAACGACCAGATTCCCGCCTAAACAGGAATTTCAGCTATACTACAACGGAAATTTGGGGAAAATTTTAATCCGTTTGTGCTACGTAAATCCGATACGAGGCAAAAATTGGCAGCGATGTTGCTGAAGCTGCGCGCCTGTACATATTCGCCTCGACAACCTCCCCTCTAATTAATATCCATGCATGACATATATCGTATACGCAGCCTTACGGAATGAGAAATCGCAGAGTTCTGAGAAACACAGGGCCGAGTTTTTTTCGGAATTCTGACTCTTCGTATTTGCTGCGCATGTCCTGAAACATTACTGTTTAGAGTAATTTTGTGCGTCTAAAATATTTTTTTATTGTGCAAGACGTTCTTTGCTCAGCGACAATGGCCAATAAATTGGATTAAACTGGTTTCTCTCTGAGGAACCCGTAGTATTCGGATCTCGAATTTATGTAAATGTATTGACAGACTGAAATACCTGGACCATTTTTCTGTCTATGTGAAGGTTAGTTTCACGAGCTGCTACAGCGATTTTGATATGGTTATCACTAATATATAGACTGATTCACAATGAGAGTGTATATACATTGCATTACCGCTACACCAGACACGTCGTCCTGCCGCAGGTACTTCGTGCTACTGGGAGAAGCTGCTAAATAATGTACAGAAGGATTGACGCGGGTAGATGTACCTTGAGTTCGACTGACTCTAGTAGACATAGTTCCCACAGACGTAGAAAGACAGTAAATGAGTTTGAGATATCTCTGGATGTATATCCGTTTAATGCTTTGTATTAAGATGTTATTTATTGTATGTCATACAAAATAGGTCTACGCCTGTTATGTTAACTGAAGGTGAGGGTGGGAGAAGGGAAAGAGAAGGGAAAGAACTGGTGATACCAGGTGCATCGTGCCTTTATGCGGAGTTTTCGACAAAATGTGTGCTCGACTGGGACGAAAAGAGATCTGCTGCTTACTAGGAAGCTGCGTTAACCACTGCTCCATTCGGAGACAGTGGTCAGCGCAAATGCACAGACTATCACGACACACTCTGCGCTGGCGTAATCTGTCGCCAGCACACAGGTCGGCAAAGATGTAGCGCGAAGATCGATAGTAGACGTTGGATTGAGGGCGTCTATCACGAGAGAGGACAGAGACACGTCGACTAGCAACATACCCGCCAACGCCCTCTCGACTGCATGTGCTTAGGCCACCGCCGCTTACCGCAGAGCCTCACTAACTGAATCCGGTTTGGCGTCTGTCATTCATTCGCAGAGCGGCTCAGTTCACATCGCCGGTTACGACAATGCATAGCGACTAGATTAGTGAGAGTAAAGTTCGTAATAGCCAGATTACCGATATTGTCACCAAGAGGACTACTACTGATGGCCTTCTACCACGAATATGGAATCCATTCAAGTTAAGCAGCAGCTTCATGTAAATAAGTAATCGTATTAACCCACGTGTGCGTTTGTGTTGTAGAAAGAGAATACCGGCTACCTATGACAACATTCTCTCCCTTGCTTCCTACGGTACAAGACTCTACATATCCCCCGGCTGACCCACATTCCCAGCTAACGCCACTTATTCGCAGTCCCGGTCAATGTCATCAGCGATGGCTAAATTTAGATTCCCACTGGGGGTCAAATTATATGGTGCATACGCGGTGACAGTTGTAGATTCAGTATCCATCAGGGTGAATCAGTTACATAAATGCGTGGTATTTGTACTTTCGGACATGTCCGAAAGAACAACACTACGCATTCATGTAATAGCTCTAGCCTACTTATGGTAATATCATCAAAAGAAACGATTCTGCAAATTTTCTTCATACCGTTCGCATTACTACACTTTATATGTATAGACAGCTTACAAGCAACACTACCGTGTATGCTTTATCAACTGAACTTTCTGCTGCATAATGCTCTTAAAACTCAAACGACAAGCAATTCGTTTTTCATGTTTTGGTACTTGAGAAAACCTTAGTTTGGCTTTAGAAATTCTCTCTCCTTCTCAGGCTTCGCAGACCAAATGGCACCGACCAACCGCCGTGTCATCCTCAGTGGACAAGCATCGCTGGATGACGATGTTGGAGGAGCATGTGATCAGCACACCCTTCTCCTCGTCGTTATCAGTCTCATTGCAGGAGCCGCTACTTCTCAGTGAAGTAGGTCCTCAAGTTGCCTCACAAGGGCCGAGCGTAATCCCCCGCCTCCTTCCGCCTGCCCCCCCCCCCTAACCCGCACTACCCGCCCCTTCGACAACAGCTCTCGGCAGACAGGGACAATCACTAGTCGAAGTGCTAGCGAAGCCTGACAGAGTTTAACTTCGGTAATCCGAAACTTCGGTAATCCGACGGGAAGCGGTGTTACCACTGCGGCCAGGCCGTTGACGTTTGGTTTCAAAAGTTACTTTAAAATAGCATACTGTTTACAGGAAAGTAAGTCAAATGATGTCGGGTCGTCTACACGAGAGTTAGTTTCACTAACAGTGGAAGTATGAGTTCAACATTTCAAAAGTTCTGTCGTAAAGGTTCCAGCAGTACTAATTATTAATATTTAACGCCGAGAGTTTAATTTATCACTTCCTTCCAGTTAAACATCGACGAAAAGTATGTAAATCAGGCAAAAAACAATTACTGATTCACCTACTGTGACTTTTCTCAATGCTCAGTAAACGTGTATTGGCCACAAACAGTGCACATGAAAATTTCATTAGCAGTCATTACCGAAACTATCTTCTAGTTAACTGCGTAATTTGCAAGGAAAAATGGTCATTTACACACAGAGCAAAATCAATGGCCGTAAGGTGCTACTTTGAAGAGAAACGCTAGAAGTTACTTTGAAGTAGAATAACACATTGTAAGATGACTGTTAATTATTTCTATTGACACAGTTTTTCTGCTATTACTGATGTACGAATGAATTCTAAGTTATCATGTGTAGCACTTTCAAAATATGATCTGAGTAACAGACGACACTCTGAAAATACGAGTTAACCATACTGAATTTTTAAATTTAGAATGAATGCCCTACACACTTCTGCAATCAATGTTTCTGTCCAACTTTAACTTTTCACTCTATTCGAACATTAAGTCAGTGCTCCGGTGTGCATCGTAGTTGCTAGAGCTTTCGAAGTTACACCATCCAAATTTATTAAACACCAGCGGTGTTACAAAGGGCCTCGGGTGACTTTAGGAACGGCAGAATCCGACACAGAAATAGTAGTCGGAATAAAAAAGCGGTTATGGGACAGTGGGTTTATTTTCGATGTCGTAAGTATCCATTATATCTTCCATGTATCACGGAAAGCCGTTACACAATATTTATCGGTACCAAAAGTAAGATGAACTATGCGCACCTGAGATGAAATATAGACGTTCTTCCTCGCGTGCCATGTATTTCGCTTCGAGATGCTATTCATATAATATCCACAAGCTTGTATACGATTTGCGTTTAGGGAAATATCTGTAGATCACAAACTAAAGTTCAGCCAGTCTGTATAACTTACGGACGCAATTACTTTCTCCGAATGCAGTGTAAAAGATCGTGGTTACTCTAGTCAAATGCAAGCTGCTTATTAAGTTTAAATGGTTCAGATGGCTCTGAGCACTATGGGACTTAACATCTGAGGTCATCAGTTCCCTAGAACTTAGAACTACTTAAACCTAACTAACCTAAGGACATCATACACATCCATGACCGAGGCAGGGTTCGAACCTGCGACCTTAGCGGTCGCTCGGTCCCAGACTGAAGCGCCTAGAGCCGTTCGGCCACAGCGGCCGGCGCTTATTAAGTAAATAACAGAATCCAGATAATTTCAATGCATTAGGTAGGTCAAATGTTTTGATATATATAGTTACTTGTCCGATAGTGCAATGCTTCAGGTTATTTTCAGAACGCGCATGAATCCTCCAAGAAATCGAGGTGAATTGAGCAAGTCCTGGAAAAATACGGCTTCTTTAACTCAGTTTTCAGCGGTGGAAGGTACAGAGTGAGACAGGAGAAAGATACCTGCTTTGAAGGGTGATAAAATTAGTGATTTTGAACAAAAGACTTCACATGAACATCTATCCTATTACGAATGGCTTCCGAGGTAGGACACATTTAGTAACCACGCCCTCCAGGCAAGAAGTGATTCGAAATGTTCAAATGTGTGTTAACACCTAAGGGACCAAACTGCTTAGGTCATCGGTCCCTAGAATTACACTCTACTTAAACTAACTTAAACTAACTTATGCTAAGAAGAACACACACAAAGACACACCCATTCCGGCGGGAGGAGTAGAACCTCCGGCAGGATGGGCCGCGCAGTCCGTGACATGGCGCCTGAAACCGCCCGGCCACTCCGCGCGGCGGAAGAAGTGACGCAGTACAAAATCAAATTACCTTAAATTTCCTAGAAAGAAAGCTCCTACACATTTTTTTCTCCAAGACTAGTAGTTTTGGTGAGAGAGCGCGTGAATACTGAAAATCTTGCGCCATCCTCCCTCTGGATGCGGCTGCTAACGTTGACGCGGACGTGGACGGGACATCCGATGTCACGACAAACAACGCTGTCGGCACACGGAACGAGCTGACTAACGTGTGCTGCCTCTCAGCGCTTTCGGGCGGCCGTAGTCGGCTCTATTTGGCTCCCAAACCGCACAGTTTCTTTACGAAAATCGACACGCGTAGAATATCTGTATTAACTGTATTACTGACGGTCGAATAAGAGTGGAGAAAATCGCGAAGAAGATTCTGGAATATTTCATTTCACAGCTTACAAGTCATACCACCATTAAATGCGTTGGAATTTCGACACAAGTACGGGACCTCCAGAAATGACATACACTACGTAAACACTGTATCGACTAATGTCATTATTTGAAATTTAATATTCAGATTGTGCGAACAAGAAGCGCTTTTGATAGACCATCATTGTGCTGTAGCACTGAAGCGGTATACTTCCTTAGTACACAAGGTATAATACTGAAAACATCAGCTGTAGAAAGCGGCTACCTACAGCTGTGTAATTTCCTGTTATGTTATTATAACAAATCATTGCTACAACGACGTGTTATTGAGGAATCATCTACCTGATGATGCTTTGAAACAGCTTATGTTGGCATTACGCTCTCTATAGAAAGAAAATCCACAGAATATGTGTTTAATGTCATATAATATGGCGACTCTTGTGTTCTGCTTGTAACGTAAAGCGAAGTCGCATCTCACTGGCCATGTTCCACTCGACGAAACAAAAATTTAACATGCCAAATTCTTTATTTCATTTATTTCACTTCCAACATTGCAATAGAACGTGAAATTTCACGCTGTAACGTCACCAGCTCCTCGTCCGCTTGCGTTTTCACGTCCCGTGAGAGGGCGGATTTAGGTAGTTTATCTAGGCCAGTTTGAGGTAGTTTCCCGACGTGAGAGATCCGTATCAAACTGTTCGTCCCAGCTTCCTCAACAACTTGCGTGGTACATTGTTAACAATTCCAGTGTTCGAAAAATACGGAAAATAAATAGCAATTTACATTAAATGTGTTCTGTCACGGGAACCATTTGGAATAGGACATATGCCCATATGACGTTTTGTATTTAGTGTCTCTAATACTGTCATCCTTTGAAGTAGGTGTCTTCCCTCCTAACTCACCGTGTACGCTGTACATCTACCAATGTACCGTTATAAAGAGAGAGAGAAGATCCAACGGAGAGCAGCGCGCTTCGTTACAGGATCATTTAGTAATCGCGAAAGCGTTACGGAGATGTTAGATAATCTCCAGTGGAAGACCCTGCAGGAGAGACACTCAGTAGCTCGGTACGGGCTTTCGTTGAATTTTCTAGAACATACCTTCACCAAAGAGTCAAGCAGTATATTGCTCCCTCCTACGTATATCTCGCGAAGAGAGCATGAGGATAAAATCAGAGAGATTAGAGCCCACGCAGAGGCTTACCGACAATCCTTTTTTCCACGAACAATACGAGACTGGAATAGAAGGGAGAACCGATAGAGGCACTCAAGGTACCCTCCGCCACACACTGTCAGGTGGCTTACTGAGTATGGATGTAGATGTAGATGTAGATAAATATGTTTTACAATAGTCAGCCACTGTCAAGCTTTATTCCATAAGTTAAAAATAAAGAATTAAAGAGGTATTAAAACTTCGCACATCTCTTTTAGAATGCAAGGCATATCTTGGGAAGAGCCTTCAGTTAATAACGAACCCAGTAAGCACAGGTATAATGTCCACTGAAAGCAACTGATGTTATCGAAATATATCATTTATGTCATTATCTACAGCATGACCACGCAGCATAGTAATTATGTAGTTTTACATGTTTGCAATTACATCTGATTACTTACCATCTGCTGTGACGTCACGAATGTAGCTATACTTTTGCAGGAAGAACATGGGCTGCAGTGAGCAGGGTGGTGCTGGGATGAGAGGAGAACACATGCTCACAGAATTTTCATTTATTTCCTTTTGTCAGTGTTGCCTTCCAGGAAGGCCTGAACACAGATTCATTACACTACTACTAACATAATATCTGAAATAGTTGCAAAACTTAAAGATAAGAAATAAAATACATAATAACGATGTACATCCAGGACAGCAGATAGATATCAGTCACTTGTTTTCCTTCTTAGAAACCAACAGGCGTTAGAATTTAGCAACATCAGGCATCATTTACAGAAATATTACAATACATGTCATACAGTCACAGTTCAACGCCTGTACTACACTATTTGTTACCCAACAGCTTTTCTTAGCAGAATTTAGACGTATCTTGACAAACCATATTTTTTCGAAGCCTGTTACGAATAGTTGATCATGGTAAAAACAGAGGTTCGTTTCAAATACAAATTCGACAGCTCAGATTTTCAACTCTTGCACAGTTACCAAAACTGGCAGGGGAAAAGGTTACAAATGACAAGTAGTGATTTGGTCGTAATTTTATTCGTCACCAACGCAGCGACCTGAGTCAATGTTTGCCGGCCGGAGTGGTCGAGCGGTTCTCGGCGCTACAGTCTGGAACAGCGGGACTGCTACGGTCGCAGGTTCGAATCCTGCCTCGGGCCTGGATGTGTGTGATGTCCTTATGTTAGTCAGGTTTAAGTAGTACTAAGTTCTAGGGGACTGATGACCTCAGAAGTTGTGTCTCATAGTGCTCAGAGCCATTTGAACCATTTTTTGAGTCAATGTTTCTAATTACACCCTAACCGCTGATCGACCGAACAACAAACACATCAAATAAGCCCTAATCGCTCAAGCCAAGCAGTAATATAGTAAACTGTTACGAGCCGTCACCCTGCATCCAAAATGTAGCTAGCGGTGGATGTGGGAGGAGAGGAGATGTTGGTTCTCACGCTCGCGCAACTGACGATGGCGACTGCGCCGGGCGAGCCTTGTAACTGACTAATACGTTAAACATGCACTCTGTGAATCTGAAGAAGTACTGTTAAATATTAATCGATATTTTTCATATTCAGTGTACCAAATTCTATGGATGACATTACCTTACTGCCAAAATTTCAAAACACTTGGCTACTTTCGGAGGTATGAATTTTTACCTGAAACACATAATAACCGTGCGAACATTCTGAAACCGAGCTGCGGTCTGTAATGTAATTATCTATAATATCAATTGAAACTACAGCCCAGAGGATAGGTTCATATAATCCAGTTTTCAGGAATTTTCTTTGCTTTTATTGCCACAGATTTCTGACGTAATGTACCGATACACGGTGCAAAATATGTACGAAAAGTCGGACACAGTACAAAGAAAAACTAAACCTATAAGAATCGTCAAATATGCGCGTGCAATTAGCTGTGATAACGGTAATTTATAATAAAATAAAATAACAATGGTATAAAACAAACTCTACAAGATAACAGTATAGAATCTTTGTGGTTATTAATTGTTCTTTTACTCGCTGGCGTAAGAAACTAAAAAGACCAGCGTTTATTACTTACTCTCTGTTCTAGCCTTGAAGATATCGCACGATACGGCAGCCCTCCCGCATTGTAGGTTGTGAATTTCAAATAATATATGGTAATTTATGCTGATTGTGCAGTTTTCTTTCATGTGCATAGTGATCTTCTTGCAGAAGTAAAAGTATTAACTGTAAGGTTTTCAGCACGCTGGATAAACAAGAACGGCCGAACAATCGACCATTCTTGGCAGACATCTTGCGCAGGAATAATTTCATGATAATTTCATTGCGTTCCGTCATCAATGGACGCTTTAAAGGACTTGCGTAATAATTATTAAAGAAAAGAAAGAAAATACATTAATTTATTTGGTGTTAAAGTAAAAACTAAGAGTATTCAGTTCAGTTCTGACATTCGAAGCTTCTCGTCAAAGCAAAGATTATTCCGTTTTTTAAAAAAGGAAATACTTTCATTATTTCAAAGGTTTCTTTTTATTAAATTCATGGCAGTTAACATATCTTGCATCAATATTTTAATGTCATAACACGAAATACAATCCCTGAGATTATATTTACATTTTTTTGTCAGAATCAGCGCTCCACGTTGACATCAGTTTAAACAAATTCTAAAAGGGCCTCACGCAATCCTATATTAACAAGGCGGTGAGTCGCACGCTGTTAAGTAATTATAGCTCAGAGAACTATTTTACGAAAGTATAGATTCCGGTCCCCCATAATATCATGATTCTTTCAAATGGATCTGAGCACTATGGGACTTAACTGCTATGGTCATTAGTCCCCTAGAACTTAGAACTACTTAAACCTAACTAACCTAAGGACACCACACACATCCATGCCCGAGGCAGGATTCGAACCTGCGACCGTAGCGGTCGCGCGATTCCAGACAGTAGCGCCTATAACCGCTCGGCCACTCCGGCCGGCCATGATTCTTACTTGTGTCCGCTCCGCCAAATATGTGCTCCATTCACGCTCTTGTCGGGCGTATATATCGGTAAATTTAGGCGGTAAGATCTTCTTATACTCTTTTCGTCACATTCGTTGTGTACACCGTAAGTATACTTGAGACGGTGTCCGGACCGTGGCGGTAGCGGTACAAAATGGCGCCGAACGTGGGACCCGACTAAATAAATATTGCTGTTCGGTATCCAATTACAGGTCAGAAATATTGCTGTAGTGAGTACAAAAAAAAAAAAAAATGGTTCAAATGGCTCTGAGCACTATGGGACTTAACATCTTAGGTCATCAGTCCCCTAGAACTTAGAACTACTTAAACCTAACTAACCTAAAGACATCACACACATCCATGCCCGAGGCAGGATTCGAACCTGCGACCGTAGCAGTCCCGCCGTTCCGGACTGCAGCGCCTAGAACCGCAAGACCACCGCGGCCGGCTTTAGTGAGTACAATATTACTGAAAAATTAATGGTAGCAGATTATGTTTATGAATGTATACTAACAATTCTGTGCTGTTTGTAATACAGCAAATGTCTTGTTCCAAGTACTTACAACAACTACAGTCCATAAATGAGCACGGAAAATAAATTACCCGAGCTGCTGGACTGGGACAGCTGCCATCATATAATACAAATTAGACATCGGAACCTTGATGTAGAGCGACGAGTAACAGAGATTGCTTACCAAATTATGGATACGACTGCATGAGCTCCCAAGTTCAATATTAGAATGAATTAGGTAACTGGGGGCCATGCACAGTGCTTACTGATTAAATAAAGTGAGACATTTAGTACTCTGGTTAGTGCAAACCGGCTACATAAGTTTAAATAAGGTGTTTGATTACACTGCTATAGCTCAAGTGTAACCATATTCTTTCAATTGGCATTGACATTTTGTGAGATAAGCTACACAATCAGCTGTGTAGGTACAGATCGTTTAAGTTCCATTCAAGAGTAATTTTAATATTTCTTGCCAAGGTGCTAGGAGTGAGTTTTTTCAGTGCGTGTTGGTTAGGATATAGTGTATTATTGTGTGTACAGCGTATTTGTTTGTGTTAGACTAAGTAGTGTATGTTTGTATTTTTTGTGTCTTTTGGGGATAACAGTGTTAATATAAGTATGGTTAAGACCCGCAAAGTGAGAAAACTCTGCATAGACGACACAACAGAGATCGATGACAAATCTGTTTCAGCAGTCCACAATATGGAAACTGAACTGAGTAATGTAGAGGAAACTTTGCCAGCTGCTAGCGGTCAACAGCTGGAATAGCAGACAGGCGTCAGCTCAGCTGACGACTCAAATAAACCACCAGTTGTAGACACAGCTCATTGGGTGCCTCATCTTGCACCGATTTTCTAGGCGTGTTGCTGGCAAATCTCGAGTTGAGAGAGATAGAAAGAGAAACGCGAAAAAGAGGAAGGTTTAGAAAGAGAGAAACGCGAAGAAGAGGAGCGTCTCGAAAGAGAAAATGCTCTAATAGCTCAAGTGAAGAGTACATTAGAAGCAGAGCGTGTGGAAAATGAGCAATCGATAATTAATCAAGGTAAAACTATAGTAACCGCAGATCGCTCAGAAAGAGAGGAAAGAGAACAAGTAGAACGCTTAGAGAGGGAGGCAAGAGAAAAAGCAGAACGCTTGGAGAGGGAAAGGAAAGACGTGGAACGTCATAAGCGTTCAGTCGATCGACTAAACCAGATTTTAGATGAACGAGATAAAGTCATCGTCTCACATCTTAAGGGAGAAATAGGTGGTCTGCGGGAACAAGTTTCCGGATTGGTAGTACAAAGCAAAGGCATTCCAACGGAAGTGTAGAAACTTGATGAGAAGGTAACCGAAGACAGAGCGCAACAAGCAGTGCAGAGTGAGGTGAAATCGGTAGCTAAATATCTAGATTAAATAGCTGACGGTGTAGAAACAAAAATAGAACGAGAAGTAACGAATGCGTTGTTTAGAGTGAGAGCCAGGACTCGAACACGCACTTAAACCCGGAACTAAGTGGGATGCAGCAGCGCACTTCCGCTTTACAAAGGGAAAGTGGTCGTAGAGTACATGATAGCCCACCGTACACTAGTATCCGGTACGGAAACTTACCTGTGAATATGTCAAACGGTGAGCAGTTGGCTTGCAATAATTCCAAGCAGTATAGCCCGTGCAGTTATAGGAGTATTGTTAGTGCGACATATGTGGGTGCAGTGCCAACTGTCGCACAGGTAAAACGTAAGGAGTCGCTAATCAAGTACAGGCAGTTCTAAATTTTCATTGACTGACTAAAGTCAATCCACCCAGTAATACTTATCACGAGTTTTAGAAATGTTTTACCTCTTACGTGGACAGAGGAACACAAAATACAGTTCGTGATTTCTTTCATAAATGGAGATGCAGCTCTCTGGGCAATGGAGCCTGCAGACAATGAGAAGATGTTTTTACCTCGCTTCTGGTCGTCATGTGCACAAGAACGACTCAGAAAACAGGTGTATAACCTCGAGCCGTTCAATCCACGGCAAGGCAATCATCGATAATACTTCGAAAGATATTTAAACAAGGCACGATACTGGGATTAACCCATGCTTCCCAGAGATGTATTGCGTATATTAAAGTGCAAGTAACCAATTTCAATCAGGGAAAAGCTTGTTTATGTGCCTGATACGGATCTTGAAAGAATTATGGTCACCATAGATCCATTAGTTTTAATACAGGAAGACGCCAGGCAAAATGAATAGGGCAATAGTGGGCGAGGATCGAACATTAGTAACAAGAAGCAAAGAAATCCGAATGAAAACAATCCCAGGAAAGGTGGACAGAATATAGAAAGTGATTAGCACGCCGACCACAGTAGCAACAAACAAAATAGTCACAGTGGTTCGGCTGGCTACCAATTCAATGGAATTAGTAACCGTTCCCCGAATAAAAACCGAAAAAGAAATTTTAATAGGAAACGGAGGAACGAAGGAAGTTTTAACACTTCCACTGCTAACAAAAATATGCAAACTGCAAATGAGGAGGGGCACAAATCTGGTCTATAAAATTGACAGACACAGCACGCTTCCGACGACCGGAATAAACAGTAACAACAGAAACGAAATGTAACAGTACGTATTGTGGAAGTGGTTGAAAAGCCGCAACCCGGATGTTCGGGGGCGGTAAACACCAACCGATCTATGGAAGCCTTCCACATGGGGTCGGTATGGCACAGGGCGAAGGATGGCAAAGCGTGCAAGCATTGATGTTGAGATATAATGAGGGTGAAAACCTCAGGGAAGAATGAATTGTTGAACCGAGACAGGCACACAAACAAAAAGTTGAATTAGGACAAGCTACTTTTAAGGCTGAAGTAAACGGAATACCCGTAACTGTCATTATTGATACAGGAGCAAGTGCTTCAGCTATGGATTATGAATTTTACAAATGCGTAGACCAGGTTAAAACACTATTACTCTTACCAGTGCAAAATTGTAAAATTTTTGGGGTCATACGTGGCCGGGTGCAGATCATTAAAAATCGGTTGCAGGTGTCCTACACGTAGAAAAATAAGCGATGAAATTCTCATTCTTGATCGTTAGTAACTTAGCGGTATCCTGTATCCTGGGTTTGCGTATGAGGAGTGCAAACATGGACCTCTCTCGTGCGACATGCACCTTGAAAAACCACAATAAGGTTGTTGAACTAGCACTGATAAAGGCTGCTGTCACATATAACTATTATAGGCAGGTACAGGTGGATGTCTCTGACCAAAAGGTACTGCATACAGAAATTGACTGCTACAGGGGGACTTACAATAAGGTAGTCCATGATAGTGAATTTGAAACAAAAGAAATAAGACAAGGTATTGAAGTAAAGGCGTCGGTGTTAAGTTACCTCGACCGTAACCAAAAGAATGAACTGACTCAACTGCTAAACAAATGGATTCAGGTATTCTCCGAGGAACCTGGTATAATAAGTGGATACACTTATGGCTTGGAAATTAAACCACATGATACGTATCGCTGCGCCACGTATCCCGTGCCGTGGGCTAAAAAACAGGCCGTAGCTAAACAGATTCCACAAATGCTTAAATGGCAAATAATAGAACATTCATCGTCACCATATAGCAGCTCTCTGCTCGCAGTCGCGAAAGCAGGTGGAAGTATGAGGTGAGTGCTGGACGCCTGAGACATTAACAAAATCATTATACCATTAGAACCCATCCTGAAAATCGAAGAACCGATTCAAAAGTTCCAAGGAGTTAAATTCATAACTAGTCTTGATCTCAAGACATACTTAAGCCGTGGCGGGACTGCCGCCAGTAGTATCTCTGACATGAGTACGATTCATTTCCTAGTTATCTTTGGGCTTGGGCCGGTTCGAAATATAAGGGAGTGAAGACCGCGAGTAGGGAGGGAGGACACAATGCTGAGAGAACGGAACGCGGCGGTGCACGAGTCGGCGATTGGCGGACGGGTAAACACAAAACCGTAAGACCTTAAGCCGGCCGGAGTGGCCGAGCGGTTAAAGGCGCTACAGTCTGGAACCGCACGACCGCTACGGTCGCAGGTTCGAATCCTGCCTCGGGCATGGATGTGTGTGATGTCCTTAGGTTAGGTAGGTTTAAGTAGTTCTAAGTTCTAGGGGACTTATGACCACAGCAGTTGAGTCCCATAGTGCTCAGAGCCATTTGAACCATTTGAACCGTAAGACCTTAACCACAGTCGTGGCGTCGTATTGCAAAATAGAGGGCAAATCCGGTGGCAAGGAAACCACCGCCCTGTGGTCAGAGGTCAGAGAATAAAGGACAGTCAGTAAAATGTGGCGGACAGTAAGCCAAAAGCACTGCTGATTGGGGGGTCCTCCCGCCGGAGTAAAAAACCATGCGTTAAGGGACTGTGTCCGATGCGGAGGTGAGTGAGGAGAACCTCATCCCGCCTGCATGACTGGTAGGACGTACACCATGGCCGTGTGGTGGCCTTGACTAAACGCAGCTTATTTTAACCGACTGCCAGCCACTCCTCTTCCCATTGACGCATAACACGAAAACGCAAAAGGGAGGTAACAACATGGAGGGGGACGGCACATTCAACAACGTGAGGGAGGGAACATGCATCTTTGGCAGCCACATCCGCCAGTTCGTTTCCCCTAATACCCACGTGCCCCGGCACCCAGCAGAAAGAAACCTCCTTCCCCTGCCGTTGCAGGTGGAGTAGGGCATCGAGGATGTTCTGGACGACCGTATCCGATGGGTACAAGTGTTGCATGGTCTGAAGGGCACTCAGGGAGTCAGAACAGATGAGAAACTTAGGACTGGGAACACATCTCATCCGCTCCAATGCCCGCAAGATCGCAAACAATTCGGCATCAAAGATGGTAAACGCCGCCGGAAGCCGTAACTCGACGACTCGATCAGGGAAAACAACAGCACAACCAACAGAGTCCCCCTGTTTAGAGCCATCCGTAAATAATGGTACATGGTCGGGATGCTGGTTTAAAATATCGTAAAATAAGGAGGTAAAAACAAACGCAGGAGTGCAGCTCCTCCGGTACTCTGACGAGTCTAAAATGACGCTGGGCCTCTGGAGCAACCAGGGAGGCAGGCGGGTAAAACCCTGGAGTTGGGGTGCCACACGCTCCTCACCAAGGGACTCAAGCAAATGCTTGGCACGAATCCAAAATGGTCTCGTTGCCCTGGAAGACTGGAAGATAGACGTTCCATAGGCGGCAACAGTAGGGTACGCAGGGGAGGCAGGACAGGCAAGGAATTGACACACCCGTCGCACCATGAGGAGTTTCCGCCGGATGGCGAGCGGCGGTTCCCCTACCTTCACAGTTCGAGCGGCGCGGTCTATTGCCTGAGGAATTTATAGCAGTTCCGAACAGAATGCCATGAAGTGTTTTCTTCAGTTTAGAAATCGAGGTGAACTCACGAGGGCTTAAGTCAGGGGAGTGCAGTAGGTGGTACAGCACTTAACAGCGGCGTCAGTCAAACCAATCAGTAACAGTTTGCACTGCAGGTGCTTGAGCATTGACCTGCAAAATGATGCTCAGGTCCTGCAGAAAGTGTCATCACTTCTGTCTCTATGCTGTTCATTTTTGGAACACAACCTACGACCAGCTTAGACACAGAAGTGATGACACTTTCTGTAGGACCTGACCATCATTTTGAAGGACAATGCTCAAGCACGTACAGATTTACTGATTTGTTTGACTGATGGGGCTGCTAAGTGCTATACCACCTACTGCGCTCCCCTGACTTAAGTCCTCGTAAGTTTCACTCGCTTCACTGCATTCTGTTCGGAACTGCTACCAATTAGTCGGGCAATAGACAGCGCCGCTCGAACTGTGAACACCACTGGCACTGCTAAGAGTATCCTACGACTTCCACATCGCTGGCAACGGGTTATAGACAATGCTGGTGACTACTTTCAAGGTCAGTAATATTTTGAAACACGTATCTATTTTGTACGAGCTGTACTTAAATAGTTGCCACTTTTAAAGTTCCAACCCTCGTACGTTACGAACATCCAGTTAGCCCTACGTAACTCTTGAATTTACGAATTAAATCGAAGTTCAGGATCAGTAGTTAACTTTCAAATGTTAACTATGAATTTTCAAAACAGAAATCATCCTTGTGACTGAGCTAAAGCAGAAACAAATTAACCTGATTTGAGAAGAAGTATCTCGAAAACACACAAATTTATCAAATACAAATGTTTCTCTTACAAGCTGCAGAGATAATGTGTAGGTGACAGAGTGAAAAGAAAGTAGTGGCTATTGTTACGAGAGGAATCAGCAATAGAGCTTCACAAGATCTGCGCAATTTAGAGAAATATGAGGCTCTTCCTGCAAGCTTGGATAACGATCTGCATTCGTTAAACGAAAATTCACTCTAATGTTACAATTATATGATCCGATGGCGGTGCAACTGAAGCTATATTTGTTTTACACATGGTGAGGATTGCGTTAATTTGATATTCCTTTGAACCCAACTTCAAATAATAGTGAAGTAACGTAAATATATTGTCGTTAGGGGTCACTCTAGTACCTTTGAGGACAAAGTTGTAACCAGAATGCAAGATAGGAGACGCCTCACTGTGTGAAATATAGATCCCACGTCAAACGACATTCCATGTGAGACATAAGAGCAGTCTGTTAATGCATATTTCAATATTAAATAACTTTGTTTTTATTTCATATGAAATGAATAATTATCCAGCGAACTTGCATATAAATGGCAATAACACGTTATTTATACGCAACAACTGATCCATATAAGTGTCTTCATTTACCTAATTCAGCTATAACTACGCTTACGCTGCTGATATGAAACTTTAAATGGCTGAATGCTAAACACACACTGAATGCGTTAACATTGCTTGACGATTAGTTAGCTCGAAAGACGATTTGATTTTACGACCTGGCTGTTCACTGTCATTTATACCACGATCGGGTGATTTCGGCTATTTGCCATTTTCAATTGCTTACTCCTACGCTCAACAATTTGCACAGTGATCCTTTGTGAGTGAATACAAACATACATCTACCAGTCTAATAAATAACTGCTGCTGTACCAAACACGAAAGAGAACAGCGCTCCATATTCGTCGCCGCTTTCAAAAACGTTGCTGCCTGAGTCGCTTACATTTGTAAACAAAAAACTTCATTGTTCCACAGAATACTAGGTGGCCCGGGTTGATTCAGTTCTATCCACTTTACAGTAAACAGCAAATTATATTGGTATTTCACATCGCACACTAACGTCTGCTCATGTCATATAGTAAATGAACCCGTAAAACAAACATTTTGAATTTTAAAACTTCCACAAGCCTGATGACTTGTTAGTAGTCATATTATCGCACCATTTTAATATCAGATCGTCTCATCACTTGAAAATGGCAAACAATCGAAATCAGTTCTCGTGGTATAAAGGAGACCGAATGTATGACAATAAATATGGGAAATGGAAGTGTCATTCAATAAATTTGTGGTTATGACACCCGGACGAGAAGGGCTTGGTTAGCGTGAGCGGACTTGGAGAAATGATGACTGAAACGGAACTGAACCTGATTTTTTCACATGACTATTTCCCGCAACGACTGATTAAATTGGATGATAAAGAGCTTTGCGTGTTGAGTGTTAATCTTAATGTGCTGACTGCTGTGTACTGACACACAAATCTTTACGTGCAAATAGCTGAGTACTGACTGACAGATATTCACGTGCTGAATGTTAGTTACTCGCTGAGCCAGATCTTTAAAATCTGACTGTTGACTACTAATTGGCAAGTATCTGTACGTGCTGACTGCTGAATATCGACTGTGTACAATACCTGTTTAAAGAGAGCGTAGGCGTTATCACAAAATGTTAAAATGCAAACCTATGGCTGTTTGTGATCTTCAGTCCGAAGAATGCTTTTACGCAGCCCTCCATGGTAGCCTGCCCGTTGTTAGAATCTTCATCCCTGAAGAGCTACTGCAACATACATCCTTTTGGACATGAATACCTTAGTCGTGCCTACTTCACCATCTACGATTATTACACTCCGTACCACTCTCTAACATTGATTATTCCTTGATGCCTCATGATGTGTACCGTCAGCACTGCATACTCCTCCCGAACAGGTTATGAAGGTCCAACGACATCGACCGGCCGCCGTGTCATCCTCAGCACATAGGAGTCACTGGATGCGGATACTGTGGGACATGTAGTCAGCACACCGCTCTCCCGGCCGTATGTCAGTTTCCGAGATCGGAGCCGCTAGTTTTCAATCAAGTAGCTCCTCAGTTTACCTCACAAGGACTGAGTACACCCGGCTTGCCAACAGCACTCGGCAGACCAGATGGTCACCCATCCAAGTTCTAGCCCAACCCGACAGCGCTTATCTTCGGTGATCTGACGGGAACTGGCGTTACCACTGCGGCAAGGCCGTGGCCACATCAACACTGCATTGCCCGACTTAATTCGAATACATTCCATTACTTTCGGTTTACGATTGTTAGTGTTCATCTTACGTAGTCATTTCAAGGCAGTATATGTTCCGTTCAGGTGCTCTTCCAAGTCCCTTGCCGTATCTGGTAAACAACATCTCCTCAACTACTGCTTCGCTTACCTACCCTTCGACTCTTGTAACTAAAGTCCGGTTTGTGTACAAGTTGAAAATAACCCTTGACTCCCTTTGTTGTATCTTAGCTACGTTCGCACTTTCAATGAGTGTAGTCCGGTCAACATTGTCAAAAGCAATGTCTAAATCTACAAATGTTATAAACCTATGTTTGCCTATCCTTAATCAATGTTCTAAATTGTAGCGTCACTACAGCATCCCGTGTTCCTACATTTTCCCATCACCCACAGATCTTCTCTCAAAGTCGGCTTCGAACAGTTTTCCGACTCTTCTGTAAATTCAATAACCGTCAAAACCTTCCTTCTTTGGAATTGAGATTACTACATTATTATCTAAGCATGCTGGTCTAACTCCTCTCGCTTGTATCTAGCACATCAGGTGGAATGGTTTCGGCAAGGATCTCAATAGTTCGGAGAGAATCGTCTAGTCTAGCAGACTTAGTTTCGACTTACGTCTTTCAGCGCGTTTTCCAGTTTGTCTCTCACTCTTATATTTACTACCTCTTCTGTTTCTATAATAATATCATGTATTTTATTTCCCTTGTATAGCTGTTCTATGTGTTTCTAAGTTTTTCAGCTTCGCTCCATTGCGGAATACTGTTATGAAGTCTTTGTTGTTGATATTCATAGAAGTACTTTCTTTTTTTATTGTTTTATTTTTTTAAATTAATTTACTATTTTACAATGGGTTCTTCAATTTGCGCATAGATGTCGCCTATTTTTCTCTAGACATCAGTACTCCTACAGCCTTACATATGTTCTCTAGCCATTTACGCTTAGCTATTTTGCATTTTCTCCCGATATCAGTATTTAGAATTCTGCTTTCCCGTTCTACTGCGTCAGAGGCTTCGTATTGATATTTTTTTTCCTTTGTCAGTTAAATTTAGCTGCTTCTGTGGCATACAAGGCTTTCTATGGGCCTTCTCTCTTTACTTACTTGATTCTCGTTTGCCCTCACATTTCATCTCTCAAAGCTATCCACACATCTTGTCTTGCATTTGTTTCTCCTCTCTCAGTAATACGTTGCCTAATGCAGCCCCTCATACTTTGGATCATTCAGTTTATACATATTCCATTGCCTTAATTTCCTACATATTTGAAGTTTCACCACTTTTATTCTACAAATATTAACAAACAAATTGTGAGCAGAGTGAACAGTTTTCAGTGTAAATACCTTACACTTTAAATTTTTATCTTTGTGCCACCATTACCTAATCAATCTGAAACCTATATCATGATCATTTTCTCACCCATCGCTTACTTTGTTTCCCTTCATTATTTAGTCAGGGAGAAATCTAATATTTTAAGTAATATCAAGTAACTAGTGGACATCCAGAGACAAAATAAAACATTTTTCCCAGTAATTTGCTCAAATACAAGTACCTTCAATTCATTGAGATTGTTGGTAACTTACATAAATCCAAAGATACAGTCTCATCTTACACACAAACACTAATCAGTGATATAGGATAGCAGATGAGAATTATTTTCTCTTGGTTCAATAGATGTAATAGTGGAGGAAGAGAATGAAAAACGCAATGATACATGGATTCGCACGACTGAGAAATCAGTATTCATTTTATTGGAATCAAGTTAATCATGTTCATTTTTTGATCGAATTCAGTTTACAAATATTTAACATCACAGCTCATACCTGAGTTTAAATTACTAATAAAGGGTTACTTTAGTCCAGTTCAGAATTTAATCAGCAGCGATTACTACTGATTTATTACCGCTTATATTTACTTCACTACTTTCTCTCTCAACTGAAACACGTCCATGCTTACCTTTCTTCAGGCCTCCAAAGATCTGAAAATCACATGTTGAAAGACCAGGGCTGTACGGAGGATGCTGCAGTGTTTCCCAGCCAAATTCGTCCAATTGACAGTATGGGGGCCTGTGTTATCATGCAATAGAATGAGTCCACCCAACAGTGTTCCTTGACATTTTGACTTTCTCATGCATCACAGATTTTTCAAAGTGTCTTCCAAGCACTGTGCACTGTTTGTAGTTCTCCATTCGAGGAACTCAACGAGCAGAGGAAACATCCAGTAGTGGAAACTCAGCCATTTCTAAAAGATTAAAGGATGACGTGACTAGAAAGGGTGCCATCATGGCCTTTACCCGATGGTTTTTTGCTGCTGTAGTGAATAAACGTCATTAGTGAAATACATTTGATATTGTTGTTCATACTGCCATGTAAGATGTAATTCAGTTTTTCTCCTCCACTTTTTTGGATACTAATGCAGGACGTTGCGAGGTCTAAACCAGAATCTTCTGGAGAGTTAAATACCGTTGGCTTGTGCGGCTGTGCATGCATTCCACACAATGAAAATCGATGATTAGTTATAATAGTATGCTTTATATATATATATGGTTTTAATCGTTTATCCCGGAAACTGATTATATGAATTACCAAACAGTGATCTTGTCAGTTCCGCTGTGATCTGCACGTAGGTTGGATGACTGTCTGTTCATCGTAAGGAAATCGCTATGACTTACAGTGCCTTCCCAGTACATAGTCAGAGGCCCTGACTGCCTTACTGGCAGTTATAAAGAAAAATTTTACCTTTCTGATATGGAGAGGAAGTAATGTGCATTGAACAGACTTGGCCCATTATGTACTGAAATTATCGTATTAGTGTCTCCTGGGGAAGTAGTACTAGCTCATTTGGTATTGATCATGGCGTCATTTCTGGTTATGGCTCCAAAAATTCGAATACATAATTGTTATATTTTTAGCTGAATGTGTATATGTTATGGAAGACAGTAGTGTCAATGCATTATTCGAAAATGGAAGGAAGTAATACCATTCCTCGATATTATATTTAAATAGAAAAGAAAATTAGGACAATTTAGTCAACGCTGTCCTTTGAGTCTACAGTTTTAAGGTGGAAATCGATTACACAAAACAGCGATAGTTGTTGCTCTGCTGGGTGAAAGAAAATCATTTCACCTGCTCCATCATTACCCACAGAACCAAGGCTAGGAAATACACTTTGTTATGACCTTACGTCCACGGACGTCTACGACTGGCCTTCGAAACTGTGACTAACACATACATAACATATTCAGGATTTTTGTGGTCTATTACGACAAAATATCGACAATGTGAGACACTTACGAGGTTGTATTAATGGATATGTGCTATTATTATCATGAGTACATTTGCAGTTGGATACCTATTTCACTGACAGTCCAGAGCTTACATCTGCAAATTTCCTAATATATATTTGACAAAGATTCATTGTATTTTTTCTAAATGCTTGTCCGAAGTCTGGGTCGCTTATAAGAGGATCAAGCGACCATGACGCCCGTATTTTTAAGACACATACTCAGTATGGTACCTTGTGTCGGTCACAGAACGGTGCTAGAGAGGATCACGTCTATCAATGTCTTACGCAAAATTGACTCCAACTGCAAATGTCATGTCTCAAGTGTGTTTTCGGCGAAAAGGGGATCCAGAGTTCACATAAAATTAGCTTGTTGATGTAACCTACTGGCACCAAGTCCAGCATTATGTTTTTCGTTTTTGGAGGAGAAGTTTTCTATTTACTAAGGGTTGTGTTACAAGCAACACAAGATTCATTCCTATGTAGTGTGAACAGCAGTCTGTTAAAACAGATGTGTTGAACTGAATTCTTTTTTCCTTCTTAGTAGGAAAATGTGTGAGCAGTCTTCTGATACATTTGTTTTAATATACACTACACAAACGTATTTCTAATCAAAATTCGCCACTCACGACGTATATACTGTATGAAAGCTGTAAATAGGTCTTAAGTCAGGCGAAAATAAACCGCGGTTTCAGTTGAATTCTTTTTAGATATCCTCCCAAATCAGAGATAACATTAGATCATTTTGGATGGTCACCACTAAAGTGTGGGCGTGGAGGGTCTCAATGTAATATTTACAAAAAATAAGAGCATAGGCTTCAGTTTAGAACAACATTTCCCCTACAGTGCTCAGCATTTCCCCTGCAGTGCCTACTCATAACCCCCTCCACAACCACTCACCTATGCGTTCCCTGCCAATTTCACATCTTCTATCTGTTTTATTCTGCGCACACTCTACCCGAATCTCACTTGGCTCATTCGGTCTACATTGCTGAGAAGAGTTTCTGATAATCTCGATATACATTTCTACCAGCCCTTGAAATTCCCATCAATTTCAGTGGGAGATACCCCAGTCAGAACTAATACAGCCACAGTGTCTTTTGTGAGCCACCATGGTGGATAGGATTACACTGCAATTTCCCCTGCCATTGAGAGTGTGTGTGTCTGTGGGAGGGAAGGGGGAGAGTAGGGTTCGCAGCTACACTTCACATATTGAAGTTCGAGTGGTCGGCTACCCAGCGTGTGACACAGTTTTCACTGCAGTTGTTGGCACTATTGGTCAGCTCCATCTCTAGGTTCATATTTTTCATAGAGCTGTGCTACACACACGGTATGTTTGGTTGGAAGCATAACAATTTCACTATGCCGTCATAAAATCTGGTAATGTAGTGGTGGTCTGGCAAGGGTTTGCCTATTGTGGGGTGATATTACTTACACACAAAATCCCTTCGGCTAAACATCGGTAATGCTTTTACAATTTACCGTGACATAATATATATAATGTGATGTCATTATTATTCCCAATGCGTTCGTTTATAGCACCATGGTGCCAGACGAACTAGAATGTAGTGGCAGCAGGATGATTAATAAACTGGGCCAATGCTGCATTGTAATTGGCTGAGAGAATCATGACATCGACCTAACATCAGAAGAAGTGGAATGAACTTTGCGTAATAAGGTAACACACAAGAAATATGACAAAAATCTATAACGGTTGAAAAAATACGAAAAATTGGTGAAAGATATGTGATATTGGAGAAAATACGAAAAATGAGAAAAATAGATACATTCATAATATTATGGAAGAATAAGAGTACTTACCTCTCTTCCAGGGTGTGACCTCTGCTGGTGTCTCGTATGGTGCAATAATAAATGGTTATTAACAAATAGAACTCAAGCGACATGACTTAACATAATTTTTTGTTAACTAATAGTCACATCCTCATACTCTCACCATACTGGACAGCTGCTGAATGAACTGACACATCCAATTATAAAAGATGAAGGCGGAAGGCGAGGAGGGGTTGCTTGACCCACATTAGTCCAGGTAGATGGGAAGGGGTTTCTCGACATTTTATTCTGCTCCCCTAGGTTGAGAGGGGTGGCGCCACTTTTATGTCACGTGACACAAGTGCCTAATCTGATTCCATGTATTCGTGGTATGCACTAATCGGCTAGAACAGTATGGCAGCCGGCCTGCCTATCGACATAAGCCCGTCCAAGGAACAGCAGCGTCACGTGGCGAGGAATTACTGCTAGTCAGACGCACACATCGTTAAAGTAGCATGACTGAACATGCTGTCCGTGTTTAGAATAGGGAAGGTGCACGGTCAATCTCAGTCTAAGTGCGGGCAGATTGTAATGGCCAGGAGACTCGGCACGAGCGTTTCGGAAACTGCATGACTTGTCGAGTGTTCGAGGCGTTCTGTGATGAGTATTTCAACATGTGACGAAACCATGATGAAATCACATCCAGACGTCGTGGGGTTGGGCGGCCACCCCTCATTACAGATGCAAAACGTCGTAGGCTGGGCAGACTGGTAAAACGAGACAGCCGTCGACCTGTGGCCGAACCCACATAAGACCTCGGTGCTGGGCCGAGTACAAGTGTGACTCAACACACAGTGTAATGAATATTCCAAATGATGGGCTTTCGAAGCCGACGACCATGCATGCGCTAATATTAACACCACAACTTCAGCAACTACTACTGAAACTGGCATGTGACCATAGGCACTGGACGTTGGTGAAGTGGCAGACCGTCGCAAGGTCTGCTGAAGCTCGATACCTCCTTCATCAAGTCGATGAATCCCTTGTACTAAGGGTACAGCTCCTGGACACCTATACCGCAGCATGGAGACAAGCTGGCAGCAGCTCCAGTAGGCTCTGGGAAACATTCGTGTGGGCATTCACGGATCCGGTGGAGCTTGTGCAAGTCGCCACGACGACCGAGGAGTATCGCACACTGGTTGCAGACCACGTACACTCCTTGATGACGAACATGTTTCCCGAAGGCAGTGGCATTTTTCGAGAAGTTAATGCACCATATCACAAGGCCAGAAGTGTGATTGAGTATTTTGACTAACAATGCGACTAGTTACAGTTGGTGAGCTGGTCCATCAACTTACCAGATCTGAGCCTGATCGAACACACCTGAGATCTGATTGAATGTGGCACCAGAGCTCATCAGCTCCCTCCTCCGAATAAACAAGAATTAGGTGACTTGTTTGTGAACATACGGTGCCAACACCATTCAGCTATCTACCATGGCCTCATTACTTCCGGGCCATGATGCTTTCCCGTACCAAAGATGGACCTACCGGCTATTAGGTAAGTAATCACAATCATCTGGCTGATCAGATTGTGGTTACAGGATTTACGCTGGAATGATTAACAGAAAGGCGTTTTTCGTTGCGACGGAATCTTCTCACGAAATTCCAATCACCAGCTTTCTCCTCCGAATCCGAAAATATTTTGTTGACACCGACCTACATTGGGAGTAACGATTACCACGATAAAACAAGAGAAATCAGAGCTCGTACGGAAAGAAATAGGTGTTCATTCTTTCCGCGCGATATACGAGATTGGAATAATAGAGAATTGTGAAGGTGGTTCGATGGCCTCTCTGCCAGGCATTTAAATGTGATTTGCAGAGTATCCATGTAGGTGTAGAAGTAGATGTAGATGACACAGGGAATAGAGTGTATAAAGGGACCTATTACATATATATATATATATATAAGATGTGGACCTATCTACTCTGCTACATTTCCGCTTCTTCCGATTCTTGTTAGTACCAGGGACTTTTCCTTGGTGGAAAATTTGGAACGAGATGTACTCAGCTTCAGCGGGCCACCTGAAAGAGCTACTTGAATGGGAAAGAAGTACCGACTGCAATGTCAGTAAAACTGGCAGAGAGAGTGGTTTGCTGGCCCTATGCTACTTGGCGGCCAAAGACTTCCAGCATAGGACGTCACCCTCATTCTGCCACCAGCCTTGTCAAAGAGGGCAGAGGACCGGATAGAGGTTCAGGGCACACTTGTTCTAGGGGTGCGAAATTGCCCCTAGAGGCGGGTTAGCAATTATCAACGGCATGAGGATGCAGAAGCAATAAAAACCACTGCACTGTAGACACGTAATATGTATCGACAGGACATGTGCCTGTAATTGAAAAAGTGTCATGGTGATCTCTCCATTGGCAAAAGATTCCCGAGTAGCTCCCCATTCGGATCTCCGCGAGGGGGCTGCCAAGAGAGAGGTGACCATGAAAAACAGATTGAATAATCGACGGAAGCTTGAAGTTTTTCGAGTCGGGGCGTGGAACATCAGAAGCTTGAACGTGAACCAGAAAATCAGAAAAGGGAAACCCAAAGGCTCAGTCTGGTTATAGTAGGGCTTAGTGAAGTGAAATGTAAAGCAGACAAGAATTTCTGATCAGATGAGTATACGGTAATATCAACAGTAGGAGAAAATGGTATAACGCGAGCAGGAATCGTTATTAATAGGAAGGTAGGGCAGAGAGTGTGTTACTGTGAACAGTTCGGTTATCAGAAACGACAGCAACCGAACACGGACAACGATAGTTCAGGTACACATGCCAACATCGCAAGCTGAAAATGAAGAGATATAGAAAGTATGGCAGGAAATTGAAGTATTTAAAGGGAGATGCAAATCTAATAGTCTTGGGGTCTGGAATGCAGTTGTAGGGGAAGGAGTAGGGGGAAAGGTTACAGGAGAATATGGGCTTGGGACGAAGAATGGAGAGGAGGAAGACCAATAGAGTTTTAGCTAGTAATAGCGAATGCTATGTTCAAGAATCATGAGGAGGAGGTATTGGAAATGGCCAGGTGATACGGTAGGACTTCAGTTAGATTACGTCATGGTAGGAAGAGATGCGAAAATCAGATACCGAATTTTAAAGCGTACTAAGGAGCAGATATAGACTCAGATCGAAATATGGCAGTGATAAAAAGTAGGCTGACCTTTAAGACATGCAAGGAAGAAGCAATACACAAAGAAGTGGGAGACGAAAGTACTAAGGAACGACGAGATTCGCATGAAGTTCTCTAAGGCTATAGAAAGAGCAATAAAGAATAGCTCAATAGGCGGTACAGTTGAAGAGGAATAGACATCTCGAAAAAGGGGAATCACAGAAGTAGGAAAAAAATACGTAAGTACAAAGAAGGTGACTGCGAAAACACCATGGGTAACAGAAGAAATACTTCAGTTGATCGATGGAACGAGGAAATACAGAAATCATTCTGGAAATTCAGGAATACAGAAACACAAGTCTCTGAGGAATGAAATAAATGGGAAATTCTGGGAAGTTAAGACTAAATGACTGCATGAAAAAAATGTAAAAAAATTGAAAACGGAATGATTCTCGGAAGGACAGACTCAGCATAAAGGAGCGCAGTGGTTAGATACTGGCCTCGCATTCGGGAGGACGACGGTTCAATCCCGCGTCCGGCCATCCTGATTTAGGTTTTCCGTGATTTCCCTAAATCGCTCCAGGCAAATGCCGGGATGGTTCCTTTCAAAGGACACGGCCGACTTCCTTCCCTGTCCGTCCCTAATCCGATGAGACCGATGACCTCGCTGTCTGGTCTCCTTACCCAAACAACCCAACCCAACTCAGCATACAGGAAAGTTAAACAACCTTCGGTGACATTAAAAACATGGGTGGAAGCATTAAGAGTGCAACGAGAATACCGCTGTTAAGTGCAGAGGAGAGAGCGGATAGGTGGAAAGAATACATTGAAAGTCTTTACGAGGGGTAAGCTTTGACTGATGTGATACAAGAAGAGGTAGGGGATCCAGTATTAGAATCTGAATTTAAGAGAGCTGTGGATAACTTAAGATAAAATAAGGCAGAAGTGACAGACAACATTCCATCAGAATTTCTGAATTCAGTGGGACGAAATAGCAAGAAAACGACAATTCACTTTGGTTTGTGGAACGTATTAGTCTGGCGACGTACCATTTGACTTTCGGAAAAATATCATCCTCACAATTCCGGAGACGGCAAGAACTGACAAGTGCGGGAATTATCGCACAATCAGCTTAACAGCTCATGCATCCAAGTTGCTGAAGAGAATAATATACAGAAGAATAGCAAAGAAAACTGAGGATGTGCTAGATGACGATCAGTTTGGCTTTCGAAAAGATAAAGACACGAGAGAAGCAATTCTGACGATGCAGTTGATAATGGAAGTAATATTATAGAAACCTCAAGACACGTTCATAGGGACTGTCGACCTGGAAAAAGCGTTCGACAATGTTAAATGGTGCATGATGTTCGAAATTCTGAGAAAAATAGGAGCAAGGTACAGGAAGAGACGGGTAATATACAATACGTACAGACTCCAAGAGGGAATAATAACAGTGGACGACCAAGAGCGCGTTGCACGGGTTAGAAAAAGCGCTTGAGACTGGGATGTAGTCTTTTACCCCTACTGGAAAATCTTTATATCAAAGAAGCAATGATGGATATAAAAGTAAGGTTCACGATTGGCATTAAAATTCAAGGTTAATGTATATCATTGATAGGATTCGTTGATGACATCTCTATCCAGAGTGAAAGTGCAGAAGAATTACTCGTACATGATATGCTGAATGGAATGAACAATCTATTGAGTACAGAATATGGATTGAGAGTAAATCTAAGAAAGACGAAAGTAATGAAAGGTAGCCGAAATGAGAACCGCGGGAAACTTAACATCAAGATTGACGGTCACGGAGTAGATGAAGTTAAAGAATTCTGCTAGTAGGCAATAAATAAAACAGCCAATAACGGAGGACATCAAAAGCAGACTAGCAGTGGCAAAAAGGGCATTCCTGCCCAGGAGAAGTCTGCTAGTAAAAGCGTAGGCCTTAAATTGAGGAAGAATTTTCTAAGAATGTACGTCTTGAGTACAGCATGGTAGTGAAACATGGACTGTGGGAAAACGGGAACAGAAAATAATCGAGGCATTTGAGATGTGGAGCTACAGACAGTTGTTGAAAATTAGATGGACTGATAAGATAAGGAATGAGGTGGTTCTACACAGAATCGGAGAGGAAAGAATACGTGGAAAACAGTAATGAAAGAAGGGACAGGATGATAGGACATCTGTGAAGACATGAGGGAATGACTTCCATGGTACTAGAGGGTACTGTAGAGGACAGAAAGAGGAAGTAAGCAATTAGGAATACATCCAGCAAATAATTGAGGGCGTAAGTTGCAAGTGCTAATCTGAGATGAAGAGGTTGGCACAGGAGAGGAGTTCGTGACGTGTAGCATCGAACCGATCAGAAGACTAATGACCCAGAAAAATGCCTCTTCATACCGTAGTCAAATGACACCAAATGGCAAAGTATAACTAGCTGACTTGTCAGTTTCACATGGTTGCGTGAGCCTTGGGTTGTAACCTTCCATTTAGAAAAAAATTCATGTTGTACCTCTAATAATATGTGAATCTCAGACCAAAGAATACCCACTTGTAGTCAGAGAGGTCAGTGAGAATGGGAGACGTGTGTCAAATCTCACATCTACCTCAACTTGCGTTTTAGTGCAGTTTTTATTGGTAGATGAAGTGGAACTGAAAGATGTATTTGTTAAATCGAGTAACCAATGAAGGAAGTACGAGTCATTGTGATTTACGTAGTGTAACTCAGTACTGAGTTAACATACTGCAACGTAAGTGTTAAGCTACCTCGCGATAAAAATATGTGTGAAATCTTATGGGACTTAACTGCTAAGGTCATCAGTCCCTAAGCTTACACACTACTTAACCTAAATTATCCTAAGGACAAACACACACGCCCATGCCCGAGAGAGGACTCGAACCTCTGCTGGGACCATGGGATACGAGGATGTAATAGTGTCAGTACCAAATATTGGGAGCGAGTGGTTTCTTTTGTAAGATTCTATTTTTGAAACTGCTGCAGAGGTAGGAGTTGTAGCATTTTAGATTCTGGGCCAGAAAGAGAAACTCCATGCGCAAGTTTTTCAATTCTACCTTCCGCCCAACACTGGAAAATTGATCTTATGAGACAGGTTTCCAGTTTTTAAAACAAAGAAATTTTGTGTCTTGAGAACGTTTAGGTACGGCTGAATAATATATTTTCGCCTACCGGAATTATGGTGACAAATAACATTATTGAACAACGCAAGAGAAGCCAGAACAAAATACAAATAGAGAGCAGTACAACAATACAACAAAGAAGACGATCATTGGGGAAGATAGGATGCCTGGTCTTGTCGTCTTCAGAATAAAACTGCCACACTCACAAATTACTGAATATAAGCAATATATACATGGGACTGCAAAAAGCAGTTACCATTCGTGAAATAAAAGATTAGTGAGGTTTTATAATATACTTCAATGGTAGGGTAGAGGCGGCGTCAGAGCAATTTTGATATCAAATTGACAAGCTAGTTAATTAAATTGATCAATTAATCACCCCCGCTCCTACCATGCGCACCCCCGACCCCGGATGACGTCACGTGTTTTTCTCAGCTTGCACGTGGCCCCAGCGGAAATCACATGACTGGAAGTGCAGTCATCTTGGATCCTTAGAGTAAAACATAAGGCTTGACAGCCGCAACTGGTCAGTCTGCCGCGGTAGTTGAATGTGTCAACATGGATTCCTTCAAGGTGCTGAACATCCTCAGCTGTTAGAGACGAACGGACAAACGCTTCGGTTTGTAGTTGTTATAGCAGAACCTGGATAATCTGGCAACTGACATTGGCAACATAAATTACACCGAAAATGGTAAACTACTTAGTGATACGAATGCAAATGGGGTTACATCAATTACACAACCGTTTTGCGATAACGTTATGGTGACTAAAATATGTGATCAATTGGACGCCAAGAAAAAATACAAAGAGGACGGCCCGTAATGTTAAAGTAGGAGATTGTGGCTCGTTTAAATATTATCTACGTAGTAATTTCTCCAATTTAGTCACTGCAAGACATGGTGTTAAGGCGATGCTGCCTTTTCTCCTACATGAGGAAGACATTGTGATAGCAAGACAGATACGGCAAAAAGTCGGCAAGGAAGCATGTAAACTATTTCGAAGAAATATAAAAATCCTGTAGTTATACCGTATAAAGTGGAATTATCTGACGTTAAAATGGATGTTCTAATGGAAGAGATGCCTGGAATACTGCAGCAGCGACCTGCAGACAACTATTACCTTTTGTATTGGGACATAACGCAAGACATCGCCGGAATTTTTAATAAAATGGAGATGAGCGACTACTTAATATCAACACAGGACTTCAGCATGGAAGGAGATCGCCAGGAAAACAGCAATGTGATTGTGGACAACAATAAGACAATTGGAGTAGACTGTCTAACGTGGTTAAGCTCCAACTGTGAAGATGTATAACAAATTTATATGTCACATCACAAGTCTAGGAGCGAACAAAGGTATTAGTAAACACATTATAGATTTTATAAAGTGTCCAGACATGCGAATACTACACTCCTGGAAATTGAAATAAGAACATCGTGAATTCATTGTCCCGGGAAGGGGAAACTTTATTGACACATTCCTGGGGTCAGATACATCACATGATCACACTGACAGAACCACAGGCACATAGACACAGGCAACAGAGCATGCACAATGTCGGCACTAGTACAGTGTATATCCACCTTTCGCAGCAACGCAGGCTGCTATTCTCCCATGGAGACGATCGTAGAGATGCTGGATGTAGTCCTGTGGAACGGCTTGCCATGCCATTTCCACCTGGCGCCTCAGTTGGACCAGCGTTCGTGCTGGACGTGCAGACCGCGTGAGACGACGCTTCATCCAGTCCCAAACATGCTCAATGGGGGACAGATCCGGAGATCTTGCTGGCCAGGGTAGTTGACTTACACCTTCTAGAGCACGTTGGGTGGCACGGGATACATGCGGACGTGCATTGTCCTGTTCAAACAGCAAGTTCCCTTGCCGGTCTAGGAATGGTAGAACGATGGGTTCGATGACGGTTTGGATGTACCGTGCACTATTCAGTGTCCCCTCGACGATCACCAGTGGTGTACGGCCAGTGTAGGAGATCGCTCACCACACCATGATGCCGGGTGTTGGCCCTGTGTGCCTCGGTCGTATGCAGTCCTGATTGTGGCGCTCACCTGCACGGCGCCAAACACGCATACGACCATCATTGGCACCAAGGCAGAAGCGACTCTCATCGCTGAAGACGACACGTCTCCATTCGTCCCTCCATTCACGCCTGTCGCGACACCACTGGAGGCGGGCTGCACGATGTTGGGGCGTGAGCGGAAGACGGTCTAACGGTGTGCGGGACCGTAGCCCAGCTTCATGGAGACGGTTGCGAATGGTCCTCGCCGATACCCCAGGAGCAACAGTGTCCCTAATTTGCTGGGAAGTGGCGGTGCGGTCCCCTACGGCACTGCGTAGGATCCTACGGTCTTGGCGTGCATCCGTGCGTCGCTGCGGTCCGGTCCCAGGTCGACGGCCTCGTGCACCTTCCGCCGACCACTGGCGGCAACATCGATGTACTGTGGAGACCTCACGCCCCACGTGTTGAGCAATTCGGCGGTACGTCCACCCGGCCTCCCGCATGCCCACTATACGCCCTCGCTCAAAGTCCGTCAACTGCACATACGGTTCACGTCCACGCTGTCGCGGCATGCTACCAGTGTTATAGACTGCGATGGAGCTCCGTATGCCACGGCAAACTGGCTGACACTGACGGCGGCGGTGCACAAATGCTGCGCAGCTAGCGCCATTCGACGGCCAACACCGCGGTTCCTGGTGTGTCCTCTGTGCCGTGCGTGTGATCATTGCTTGTACAGCCCTCTCGCAGTGTCCGGAGCAAGTATGGTGGGTCTGACACACCAGTGTCAATGTGTTCTTTTTTCCATTTCCAGGAGTGTAGAAACTTTTAGGTCTTCCTTGGCTAAGCAGCATGGCATTACCAGGTTCGAGGCTACAGTATACAATTACAGAATAGATAGTATTTTCGACCCTGTGCACGATTATTTACGTGTATTAGACACCAATATACAGTATTTAATATGTGCTCCACGTTACGCTGTGTCACTTGCTTCCATGTGGCGTCAATTAAATGATAACGTACAGAATAACTGTTGTGTTGTGTTTCATAAAATCCTGCAGTTCGTGTACTGGGATAAGAGTACCTGAAAACTGAAAGGTGTGCATGTAAGTCTTCCAGATACTCCAGACAGAAAAGCTTATCAGCTATGATCTGTCTGCATACTGTTTTAATTGTCTACCTATAAACTACGCGAAGATTCTTGACTCCAATAAACACAACGAAAGTATTATAGGTAAGTGTTATGTTAAAGCAGGAGAAACTTATTTTTCTGAGGCCAGAACAGTGTTCTCCACAATACTGTCCGGTATAGATATTGCAGAATTGGGATTGGCTGACACGAGCAACGTTATTCCACAAGTTCTAAGGAAAAGAGTAAATGCATCACGAAGACTTGAACCATTTGCCATTAATGTAATCACACCTTTAAGTACAGTTAATGTGATATGTGCTCGAAAAATAAAACTGGAAATCGAAGACAACTGCTATACAGAGAAGACAATTGCTATAAAGGACCAATATAAGCTGCAGATGGAAAAGGATGAGGCTATTGCGGATGTGCAGGCCAGGTTTACATATGGCTGTAACACAGTGTATGAAGAAATCTGGGTACGACTGGGGAATACAAGACAATAGCATTTACTGTAAAGAGCAGTAGTAAGTGGCTGTATGTTGGAGTACCGGCCGAAAACGATGGACTGGAGCATGTTTACTGTGTTAAAGGGCACACGAAAAATCCGTTTATCAAACTAAATTCCTACTTGGATCTGCTTACAAAAGAGGGATACATCGTATCAAATGTGGTGGGCTTGTTGTCATACACTTAGCAACAGAAGAACCGTTTTCGGAATTTAAATCCAACGGAATAACTGCCTTTAGCGGCAATTCGTTTGCAAAAGTTGTTAACTAAAAGTTCCATATCGAAATTCCACAAGGATGTGCAGCAGAAGATCTGGCAGCCTCCCCTTGGAGAATGTGGAATGTTATAACAACTTTGTCATGCAGGAAATAAGAAGAAAAAGGAAAATCCCCGAATACTCTAGTCTAGAACAACTGCCGGAAAGAACAGAAGTGATTGTTAAAGCCATAAAAGAGGTAGTTTACAGCAAAAAAAGCACGAGGGTAATCCCAAAAAAAAGGTCTCCTGTTTTTTTATAAGTACATAGACCTGTTTATTTCTACAATAGTTTACAGCAGTTTACAGCATGAACAATTTGCTATTTTTGACGTAATCACCACTTCTGTCGATTAATTTTTGGGAACAGGTGATAGTCACTGGGCGTCAAGTCAGGACTATAGGGTGGGTGGGTGATTATGTACCACTGAAACTGTTGCAGGAGAGCAACGGTTTGCCAAGCGATGTGTGGGCGAGCGTTGTCATGGAGAATGTGTACGCCCTTGCTCAACAATCCTCTTCTGCGGTTCTGAATTGCCCGTTTGAGTTGTCTCAAGGTCTCATAGTACAGTCAGCGTTAATTGTAGTCTCAGTGGTCACATGAAGTCGAGCAACAATACCCCTTTCCGATCCCAAAAAACAGTTGTCATGACTTTACCGGCTCAATGCGTTTGTTTGAATTTCCGCGGCTTTGGCGAAGAAGAATGCCGCCACTGGCTTGATTGTTGTTTGGTTTCAGATGTAAAGCGGTATGACCAGGTTTCATCACCCATGACAATTGAGTCCGGGAAGTTGCCCTGTTCGGCTACAAGGCAGCGAAGAAATGCGCGGGAAGCATCAACTAGTTGCCGCATGTGGTCCTCAGTCAGCATGTGTAGCACCCATCTTGCGCACACCTTCCGGTAGTTCAATGTTTCCGTTACAATTCTGTGAGCGGTGCTTCGGGATACCTCAGGAATTAACGTGCAGAGATCATTTAGGGTGACCCGCATATCTTCACGCCTGCTTTGCTCAACCTTCAACACTCTCTCCTCAGAAATTGACGGTCTCCCGCTCCCTTGTTCCTCGTGAATTTCGGTCCGACCAGCTGCAAACTCTCTACACCACTCACGAACATTTTTGACATCCATTCACGACTCACCATACACTTCCGTCAATTGGCGATGGATTTCAGTCGGCGCTGTGCCCTTTACCTTCAAATCCCGGATAACTGCGTGCAATCCGCACTTGGCGGTAACTTCCAATGTGAGATCCATTCTCAGCGGCTGCCAAGCCAAGACTGAACGCCCCAGCGCGGCGTGTGCATGCCTACACACTGCGCGTGAAGCACTCTTCATCAGAGTGTGACCAACTGCCACACAAACAGAGTTCTGTACTTATAAAAAAATAGGAGACCTTACTTTTGGAGACTTCGTAAACGTACCTTCTCTTTATTTGTCAAATTACTGGCTGTGGAGAGAAATAGATGATTCAGATGTGGATTCAAGCTATAATTTAAAATTAAACTGGGCATTATTAAAATTACATCTAACAAAAATAAGGAGAGAGCTGTTTCCTGTACGTAAATGTAAATGCAAACGTTAAAAATGATTTGGTACTAGAATATTTGCTTGTCTTCTACATCTACATCTACATTTATACTCCGCAAGCCACCCAACGGTGTTTGGCGGAGGGCACATTACGTGCCACTGTCATTACCTCCCTTTCCTGTTCCAGTCGCGTATGGTTCGCGGGAAGAACGACTGTCTGAAAGCCTCTGTGCGCGCTCTAATCTCTCTAATTTTACATTCGTGATCTCCTCGGGAGGTATAAGTAGGGGGAAGCAATATATTCGATACCTCATCCAGAAACGCACCCTCTCGAAACCTGGCGAGCAAGCTACACCGCGATGCAGAGCGCCTCTCTTGCAGAGTCTGCCACTTGAGTTTGTTAAACATCTCCGTAACGCTATCACGGTTACCAAATAACCCTGTGACGAAACGCGCCGCTCTTCTTTGGATCTTCTCTATTTCCTCCGTCAACCCGATCTGGTACGGATCCCACACTGATGAGCAATACTCAAGTATAGGTCGAACGAGTGTTTTGTAAGCCCCCTCCTTTGTTGATGGACCACATTTTCTAAGGAATCCCCCAAAGAATCTCAACCTGGTACCCGCCTTACCAACAATTAATTTTATATGATCATTCCACTTCAAATCGTTCCGCACGTTCGTTAACCTACCAAAAGTCCTAAGACATTTCCTATATACTATGATCCATCTGTATACATGTCGGCTGTGGAAAGTGGGTAATCGGATGACCTTAAAAAGTAGTTGAAAATAGGTAGTTGAGAGTATAGTGACCTCCTTTTTGTACTTATGTGAATGGACCCGGAGGTACGCGAATCTGCTTAGAACCGCAGTACCTGTATGATGTCGAGTCTTCCTGATTTTCCCAATGAAAAACACCACAGCAACTGTTCGCACTGTCTTTTATTAAACGTCATATTGCAGGAGCAGTCTACGTTTAGTGCTGACCTTACAGATCGCCCACGATCGGCGGAGGAATGACAACAAGTTTCCATTTCCACCGAGTGGTCAAAACATAGCATTAACTCTGCTCACTCTGTTTCTACACGGGTTGCAGAATGTGCTAGATATAGCTCCCTCCAACTTCTGGGTGAAATCGATCTCGCTAACAGCTGCGGTGTGTATTACAGGACATCATTCCATATCAACGGTGTCTTTCCAATCCCGATTGTCCACTGGGTACGCTAATGATTACCCCATAATGGCTGACTGACACCAGTCGGCTGAGATGGAGGTAGCCTTGGCAGAACACCGGAAATATGTTACTTGTTGCTGTGGAGCATGGGATTAAATGTAGATGTCATCACCTCCATACAGTAGTTTGGCAGCGTAAATCAGTGCTAGAGACTGGTCCTGTTTGCATATGCTGCCATGCCCCCCTCATGTTGTAAGCAGTAAGATGAAAGAACTTCTTTTTATTTGTTCCACCCCACGCTTGTGAACAGCACCTTCCGGTGACGGTCAACATCGGAACAGTAATCATTTACATGACTGCAAAATGAAGGAACAATGCTTTTAGAAATGGAACACCAGGACACCCGCTACCCTACCTATGGAGAAGATGAGATTAAAAACATATGGCATTTCAGTCTTTGATCGCTATTCTTTATTTTCAGTGAACGGTTTCAGGCTAGTTGCCCATCTTCAGATCATGTATTGCAGTTACAGAGTAAGCTGTCAGTGCAGAACTATTGGTTCGCTGTCATAATGAGGGAGGGAGCTGCAGGGAGGGAGCGCCTCATTTTTGGCAGTTCGTGGACGCCTATCGAAGAGAATGCACGTTCAACTACTGCCCCCTTTGCAGTCTTTTAGGACGATGGTTTTTCCCCAGTACATGTGCTCTATTATGTCCCGTTCATTACAATTGCTGGTATTTTCACGACAATTTCGAAGTGTAATTAGAACTGTGACGCATTTTGCTCCATCTGTTGTGATAATGTGTATTGGCTTTAGTTTTTTGAGCAGGCGTCTGTAGCTAGCTCTGACATCAAAGAGCAATAGATACTGTATGCTTACAGGTGTTACACTTTCTAAACTCCTCTTTGTCCAAACCCAGCATCTTGCAGATGAACATTTTCCCTGCCAAAAAGAATAAAGATAATACCTTACACCCCTGCTTTTTTTCTCACCAGCTTGTTGGTGTAGGATAGGATCTGAGTGTGTCTGTCACTAGTTTCGAGTGGTATTGTAATATTTTTTTCCAGCAGGATAAAACGAGTTGTACGGTATCGTCAGTTTATGAGTTGTATTGAGATTTTAGACCATCCTCATGTAGCGCTATGCATATAGTTATGTAATTAGGCCCGATCATTGTGAATAATTAGGGTCGATATTTGAGTAAGTTTCCCAACCAAAATGAATAAAGTACACTAACCTAACCTGCATCTGGACAGCTTCCATGTGTTGGGGAGTGCACTTGGGATTCCCATCCAGTACAATCAGGGTTCGAATCTTGGCACTGCCAATTTTAATTTCCCGTCAATTCCAAGCGCCTCTGGCGGTATAGTTGTATTGGAGTGGAGGAGGGGGGGGGTGCACCTGTGCTCTCAACCCAGGAGGACCAAGGTTTGAGTCCCAGAAAGGGCATCGCCGATTTTAATTTCCCGCCAATTCCAAATGCCTCTGGTGGTATACTTGTTTTAGTGGAGTGCACTGGAGCTCTCTGCCCAGGAGGTCCATAGTTTGAGTCCCGGAAAGGGCACCACCAGTTTAAATTTCCCGCCAATTCCCAGGTGGGGTGGGATGTCAGCACAGCCCTAGGCCAAAGAAAATTCCCACCAAAATTCGAAAATCCAGCCAACAGTGTACGTTGGGGAGGGGAATGGTGGGGAAGGGGAAGAGGGCTGGGGCACAAGTACAGGGGTGGGAAGGGTATGGCTGGGTAGGGGGTGGGAGCGTGCATGGGTTGGGGTTGGGGTGATTAATTGATCAATTTAATTAATTTGCATATTAATTTCATATCAAATGTGCCCTCATAACCCCATCTCTCTATTACTCACTTTAACGTAAGTAACGAGGAGTATTCGCAAAACAAATGCATTACGAGCGACAATTTGAGCTCGGGAAGCTAAATCCTAAGAAGAAGGAGAAGAAAATAAATAAAGAAAAGTAACACATAACGCACCATGAAGCAATTATCTGAATAGGACAGAAATAGGTACATGTGAAGTATGTGTACAGTTACACAAATGATTAAAATTTCCAAAAAGGTGGTTGCTTTATTCAAGAGAAATCGCTTCAAAACACGGCAGGTGAATAACACGATGGTTCACATGTGACCTTTATGCAAGCAGTTCTTGACCTTTACATTGATGGACAAAGTTTGAAGCGTCCCCCTTTAAACAATTATACATGACTGTCCTTAAACTAACACACAATATTTTTAGCGCAACGCAATCTGACTTTCAATAATCCCTACAAAAGAGTGGCCCTGACTAACATTAACCTATACCTTTCACAAATCACTTACCTCACAAAAATCTTCGTTACTCTAACTACTGCAATACAGCAAGCGCCACTACTGCCAGCTAAATAAAAGATTCAAACTACGGAAGGCACTAACTACTGAGAGTCATAGTTAGCAAATGAAAGATTTTAATAGAGAACAAACAATGTATTTACCTTAATAGTGTTGAAAAATCATAATATACATAGCAGTTCATGACATCCAGTCTTACAAATATCAAAACTCCACCATCTCTCTCCCCACATCCACCACTGCTTGCGGCTCACCTCCAACTGTGCAACGCTATGCGCTGTTAACAGCCTACTGCCCAACACTACAATGGCAGACAACAATGCAAACTAACCACAGACTGCACACAGCACAGGCAGTGATTTTCATACAGAGCGCAACGAGGTGTTACCTATATAAAAACCTAAACACCCTACTTACATAGCCCCCATGCTCCCCACAAATAATTTTACAAATTGTTTTGGGCACTGGCCAATACAGATTTGAAAAAAATTTTTCATAATTACAGTAAGAAAGACATCAAATGCACACGCTTATTAATACAATGTTGGTCAAAAGCTAAAATTTTTTCACAGTCCATAAAGACAGTCCTGATCATTCATCACAGTAAAACTGCCGTTTCTTTTCTCAAAGTCTGAGCAGTAAAAGACAATGCACACGGAAGTAGTGAATTTCCATGCAGTCTTGAAGAAGTAGTGTTGTCCTTCCAACAGAAAGACAATGCTGACTCTTGACATGCTGACAGGTAATGGGCCACAACAGAGCAAACCCACAGCAGAGTCATTCGACATTTTGAAGAATATTGGTAGGTAGGTCATCACAGAGCAGACCCACTGTAGTCCTGGTAGAGATTACGGTATTTGTGGGCCACCAAAGGTGCAGACCCACTGCAGTCCTTGTAGAAATAATGGTACTGGTGGGTCATCCAAGATGCAGACCCACTGTAGTCCTTGTAGAGATGGCCAGCAGCCATCTGTTGTGACTGTGCAGGTACCCACTCACCATTGGAGAGTCTTGCGGATAATATAGCAAGTCCATGAACCACCACTTGTGCACTTACAAAGTTTTTGGAATTGTCCTTAGAACCAGTAAAGCTGTTATCCATTCCCTTGCTGAATTATTAACACATGTGCAAACACTATCAGTCCCTACTTCTCACATATTGTCCATATACTATGACCAACAGAAATGTGTGCAGTGAAATGGAACTTACAAGTTAATAATATGATGAACTGGTGTCAATTACAATTTTATAACATAAGAATACAATTACAAATGTAGAAAATACATCATTAAAGAACATAACAGTAACTCTGTAGTAGTACAGGCTTTACAAAAGAATAGAAAAACAGATACATCAGTGTAGGAGGAATTATGACATAAGTACATACATAAAGATCAGAATAACTTTCGAAACATCACCTTAACATATGAGCAACAAAACAGAATAAATGTCTAAACATCTTTTCAAAGTAAATAACATTATCAGAAAAACTCTACAATGTAACTCTCATCAGATAAACACATCAAGACAGGAAGAACACGAATATACAAGAGTACACAAACACATAGCGGAATAACAGAAAGGGAAAGGACAGGGTTTGTTTTACTGCAGTATCTTTGAAACAAAACTTTCTTTACTTCTTGGAGATCTGCCCTTCGTTCTTCATTATTTCAAAAAGTGCTATCTATACCTGCTTTCTGTACTTTTTTCGTAAAACTTCTCAATGCATTTCTTCCAATTCATCGCAACTCATTCTCTTATATAGCCTACCCACTCTTAAGCTAACTTAAATCTACTGAGCTGAGATGCTAAATTAAGGGACGAGGCAATGCAGCAGCATAAAACAATTAATACAATCAGCAATGAAAAAAATGTAAATTGTCAAAGCAAGCTGCAGTAACTCTAAATTACCAAGCAATGCAACATTACAACTAATATGACCCAATGTGCAGCAACAAGAAAAATAAATCAGTAGTAAAACTAGCTTAACATCGTAATACAAAGTGAAATTTAGTAGCACTATGCCTGGAAAACAGCAGCAGCAAATGCAATAACTTATATCTAAACATGACAAAGCTCAATCAGAAAAAATATTAAAGATGGCCATGTCTAAAACCTATGTCACATCTTAATACTAGAGTGATGCATCACGATAAGTTACTGTAGCATACAAGTTACCAAATCGTTTAAAAAATTAGTCATGCAGTTCCTGTGAAGGGAAATGTCTATTTGTACTCTCTTTATTAAGAAAGTACATCATAAACGTATTCTTTCCTGGGTCTGCAGACAGAAAATAGGGATATTAGTACATCTATTACATTTTATAATAACCAATGCTGCAGTACAGCTAGAAACTAGATATTAAACGAAATGAGCAAATATATATAACCTATATAGAGCAAGGCATGAAACGTCATTCACTAGGCAAATGGCGTCTCCAAATGCAAAAGAATCTCTCAACTAGAAAGACAATAAATGTAAAATATTTCTCATCATTTCATTAGGCATTTCAGTAAATATCATAAATTAAGAGCTCCACAGTGTAATCATATGTTTTCAAGTTTGAGTGCGTCGTATTTGCGATGCATTCTACAAAGAAATGTCAATAGCGAGGATAATGGCAACCTTTTTTTTTACCTGTGCCTCTGAAAAGGCACACTCTAATGGATTTTTCTCCAGGCGTCTGACACAGCTGGCCGCTCAAGATGCATTACGTCAAGGACACTTGGCTTTCTTACCGAAATATTTACGACAGCAGTTTGCACTACTGTGACAGTCTCATATAAAAATTTCACAGTTCGAGATTTTGCATTGCAAATCTGTAGAAACCAAATCCTATAAATATAACAGTGTCCAAAAAATAATCGTCGGCATTGTGATGCATTCACGCATTTAGACACATTTCATAAGTCTTAAAGTACGATTCTTGGTTTCCAACATCCTTTTTCACAAACCGTAGCCCCTAACTTCTATTCATTATTTGTATACATATAAACACGTAATCACATTCCTCATATAGCATCAGCGTATTGATCTAAACATACCCCAACAGCATAATACACATTGTCATCGTAATAATAACATCACAAAAACTCAGTCAAATCTTAAAATCGTCGTATCTTTCTGCAATAATTTCAAACCATAAAAAATATTCTCTGCTCATTTCCATAGTGTCATCTACCTCGAACGTACTTAAAAAATCATGATCTCATACCAAATACATCATTCAAAGCTCTCATAGTATCACAATGGTTCCGAAAAAATATGAACAGTTCACACAGTACAGACAAAATACAATTTCGTAAGTGTGAAGTTATCCAACTGTGTAATTACGTAAACATTTGTCACTGATGTAATAAAAAAAATGTTTACCTCTCAGTTAAATGATCAGATAGCTGTGTAATTTGTGTATTAGAGGAATATGGTACCGATGTCTAAAGTTGTACAAGCAAATACCATATTAGCTAGGGCTCCTTGTGCTTACCACACACATGGTGCACAAAGTAAGCATGTACCCCCCTGAGGATTAATGTACTTATACCCTCAGGTGTTACAGATTACAGCAATGGAATGAAATGTATCAGGGAAAACCTTTGTATCATTGTAATTCAAAAATCTTTAAAAATAAATGTTTTAAGTGCACAATTAATCCCTCAAATACGTGTACTGTAGCGCTAAACTGTGCGTCTTGTTGTAAGATAATCTCTGTGGAAGTGTTGTAGTTATCGTACTCCGGAAGCTAAGCTCTGCAGAAGCCAATGTACTTACCTCATGATAAACAAAAGTAAAATGTTTTGCGTATAGAAATCGTAGTTATTACGTAGAGTACCGTGATCAAGAAAGTGCTACACTGTAACTTATTGTTGTGCTACAAAACAAAAAAAAAGGCTGCCTTATTGTAGCTATACCACAAAGTTACTATTAAACACGTTTTACTTTCCAAAAAATTCAGAAAAACTGTGCAGATATAAAGCAGATACAGCACAAAAGCAACAATGTAAATTGTGTCACACATAAGTAGCGTAGTGATATAATTGTGTAGCTGTCAAAGAAACCAAGTGCTAAGTCATCTTTAATCCCACAGAAAGTACTTCAAATAAAGAATGTCTTTTCAAGTAAACCAAAATGTTGCAAGAAAATCTCATTAGCAGTGCCAGTATATGTTGTAAGTATGTGAGCCTTATAGTCATTACGTGATCGTGCAACTAAAAAGCAAGAATGTACAAGCAATAACACTGTGACGTCTGTTCACTATAACAATGCATTCGTAATTTCTGTTTAAATAAGTTATCTTGGTTCTTGATTGGATATTTAACTTCAAACATTGTTGCATGGTAACAGTTTCTAAGTCTGACAATGCATACTAGAAATGTGAAGTGAAAAGTTACACTCCTGGAAATTGAAATAAGAACACCGTGAATTCATTGTCCCAGGAAGGGGAAACTTTCTTGACACATTCCTGGGGTCAGATACATCACATGATCACACTGACAGAACCACAGGCACATAGACATTGGCAACAGAGCATGCACAATGTCGGCACTAGTACAGTGTATATCCACCTTTCGCAGCAATGCAGGCTGCTATTCTCCCATGGAGACGATCGTAGAGATGCTGGATGTAGTCCTGTGGAACGGCTTGCCATGCCATTTCCACCTGGCGCCTCAGTTGGACCAGCGTTCGTGCTGGACATGCAGACCGCGTGAGACGACGCTTCATCCAGTCCCAAACATGCTCAATGGGGGACAGATCTGGAGATCTTGCTGGCCAGGGTAGTTGACTTACACCTTCTAGAGCACGTTGGGTGGCACGGGATACATGCGGACGTGCATTGTCCTGTTGGAACAGCAAGTTCCCTTGCCGGTCTAGGAAGGGTAGAACGATGGGTTCGATGACGGTTTGGATGTACCGTGCACTATTCAGTGTCCCCTCGACGATCACCAGTGGTGTACGGCCAGTGTAGGAGATTGCTCCCCACTCCATGATGCCGGGTGTTGGCCCTGTGTGCCTCGGTCGTATGCAGTCCAGATTGTGGCGCTCACCTGCACGGCGCCAAACACGCATACGACCATCATTGGCACCAAGGCAGAAGCGACTCTCATCGCTGAAGACGACATGTCTCCATTCGTCCCTCCATTCACGCCTGTCGCGACACCACTGGAGGCGGGCTGCACGATGTTGGGGCGTGAGCGGAAGACGGCCTAACGGTGTGCGGGACCATAGCCCAGCTTCATGGAGACGGTTGCGAATGGTCCTCGCCGATACCCCAGGAGCAACAGTGTCCCTAATTTGCTGGGAAGTGGCGGTGCGGTCCCCTACGGCACTGCGTAGGATCCTACGGTCTTGGCGTGCATCCGTGCGTCGCTGTGGTCCGGTCCCAGGTCGACGGGCACGTGCACCTTCCGCCGACCACTGGCGACAACATCGATGTACTGTGGAGACCTCACGCCCCACGTGTTGAGCAATTTGGCGGTACGTCCACCCGGCCTCCCGCATGCCCACTATACGCCCTCGCTCAAAGTCCGTCAACTGCACATACGGTTCACGTCCACGCTGTCGCGGCATGCTACCAGTGTTAAAGACTGCGATGGAGCTCCGTATGCCACGGCAAACTGGCTGACACTGACGGCGGCGGTGCACAAATGCTGCGCAGCTAGCGCCATTCGACGGCCAACACTGCGGTTCCTGGTGTGTCCGCTGTGCCGTGCGTGGGATCATTGCTTGTACAGCCCTCTCGCAGTGTCCGGAGCAAGTATGGTGGGTCTGACACACCGGTGTTAATGTGTTCTTTTTTCCATTTCCAGGAGTGTATATGGCAAAGACAAAGTTAAAAAGCAGATTATCTTTCAATAAACATGTGAAATGTGGTGTAAACCTTTACTCTTCCTAGTACGCAGAGTTTCAGCTTCAGTGGAATTATCATGTGGTATATGGTACATCGGTAAAGAATGCTAATATTTTTCACATGGTTAGCGTCTATGTAATTTTTCCCTTAGCCAGCTGGCGCATGTGGCTGCCTGCGGTGCGAGTCATTGTCTGTCTCTTTGTTGGCGTGCGTCGTTATTGGGATTATGAGACCTAACTTCTACAAATTCACGTTGTTGAGACTGCCCTGCTCTGTTTGAATCCCGCCAGTTCTGATGGAATTCAGGTCTGTCGTTTTGTCGGTAGTTTACATAGTTTCTTGTTTGTCGCTCATGTGCTGGAGAATTTCTCCCAGAATCGTAACTGCGCGCTGAACAATTGCGTTTGTAGTTGTTCTGTCTCCCTTGATAATAATTGTTTTTGTTGCCATATTGTCTGTTTCTATGGTAATCAATGTCATATTCATAACTATGGAAATGCGATCTTTCTCTGTAACTATTATTACTCTGCCTAAATCCTAAGAAGAAGGAGAAGAAAATAAAAAGAAGAAAAGTAACACATAACGCACCATGAAGCAATTATCTGAATAGGACAGAAGTAGGTACATGTGAAGTACGTGTACAGTTACACAAATGATTAAAATTTGCAAAAAGGTGGTTGCTTTATTCAAAAGAAATCGCTTCAAAACACGGCAGGTGAATAACACGATGGTTCACATGTGACCTTTATGCAAGCAGTTCTTGACCTTTACATTGATGGACAAAGTTTGAAGCGTCCCCCTTTAAACAATTATACATGACTGTCCTTAAACTAACACACAATATTTTTAGCGCAACGCAATCTGACTTTCAGTAATCCCTACAAAAGAGTGGCCCTGACTAACATTAACCTATACCTTTCACAAATCACTTACCTCACAAAAATCTTCGTTACTTGAACTACTGCAATACAGCGAGCGCCACTACTGCCAGCTAAATAAAAGATTCAAACTATGGAAGGCACTAACTACTGATAGGCATAGCTAGCTAATGATGATTTTAATGTAGAACAAACAAATTGTTTACCTTAATAGTGCTGAAAAATCATAATATACATAGCAGTTCATGACGTCCAGTCTTACAAATTTCAAAACTCCGCCATCTCTCTCCCCACATCCACCACTGCTGGCGGCTCACCTCCAACTGCGCAACGCTACGCGCTGTTAACAGCCAACTGCCCAACACTACAATGGCAGACAACAATGCAAACTAAGCACAGACTGCACACAGCACAGCCAGTGATTTTCATACAGAACGCTACGAGGTGTTACCTATATAAAAACCTAAACAGCCTACTTACAAGTTGTTGGATGTCCTCCTAAGGGATGTCATGCCAAATTGACAAATTCTGTCCGATTTGGGCGTTATATCGTCCAAATTCCAACCAAGTTGGAGGGCCCTGACGATTATACGTCAAATGTTCTCAAGTCGGGAGATATTCGGCAACTTGGTTGCCAGGGTAGGATTTGACAAGCACATAGACAAGCAGTTCAAACTATCGCCGAATGCGGTCGGGCATTATTTTACTGAAATGTGCGCACAGGATATCTTGCCATGAAGATCAACAAAACAGGGCGAAGAATATCGTTGACGTACCTCTGTGGTGCAAGTGTGCTGTGGATGACAACCCAGTACTGTTATGAAAAGAAATGTCAGTCCTGATCATCACTCCTGGGTGTTGGGCCGAATACCAGGGCACAGCCAGACTGGTATCCCACAATTGTCCGTCTTCGGCTTGAATCGCATGTACGGAAGTAGAATTATCTTCATTGTTGAGTCTTACTTCGAACTGAGCCCCAAAGATCAACGAAGATGTGTCTGGAGACTGCCTGGACAGTGGTGGGATTCCTAAATGACTGTCGGCTGCCGCACTGCTCGACAACCAGAAGTGATGATCTGGGGCCCCACTTCTTTTCGTAACAGGACGCCTTTGGTTGTCATCCGCGGCGAGTCTCATAGCACAGCACTACGTCGACGATGCTATACGATTCGATTTGTTGCCCTTCATAACAAGACATTCTGGGCTTCACTGCAGGGAGGTAAAGTTCAACAACAAACGGTGGGACTTTCTACTGCTTGTGTTCGTGCTTTTCAAACGTTGCCGTGGACAGCATGGCAGCCGGATCACTCCCCAACTGAAACATCTGGGCATTATGTGCAGGGCTTTCCAAGCGTTTTGGGATTTGGACGATGTAACGTGCCAACAGGACAGCATTTGGTATGATATTCCTTTGGAGGACATCGAATTCCTCTGTCAGTCATTGCCAAGCCATATAAGGTTGGCCAACGCCTAAATAACTTCCTGAGTTTATAAAGCTCTTTCTTTTAAATAAATTTCTCAGTTTTTCTGAAAGTATTATCATTTGATACTGATTTCCGTACCACTTGAATAATTCGTTCGTTGTACGCCACTTTTCTTTTTTCTTAGAGTGTATTTCGTGACTTCCAGTTAATATAACAGTGTGTCTCATTAGTTGTTTTGTTGGTTAAGTTTACTGCTAATCACCATAGATGTTTGGATGTAGTATAATAAATGTAAGAAGAATTTTCTTAAACCAGATAATCTACTTTGTGAAAAAGTTGTTTCTCTTCACCTATAACTCTTCAGTTTTAAGCATTTTAGTAGCAAGTAACACAGAACCTGTGTCACTGAATTGCTTTTACTGCCAATGCTGTGAGGAGCTAAACTCAGTAAGTAACTAATATTGAACTTTGTGGAAGTTGTATGGAAGGTGACAAAGTCTGCCAGTTTCAGAAACTAATAGCGTCTGAAATATGTACGACTGTATACACCTATGTAACATACATATTCTTTCAAGTAGTTCAAGTCTTGTTGTAAGAGTGTTGCATCAGAAAAGATTGTCGGACGCCACTGTGTGTCAGACAAATGTGCTTTAAGTCACCCCTCTACGTAGAAGTAAGGGTCTTTCCGGGAGCACATAGTTAGAAGGGGAAGTGCATAGATTGATTTGGGAATAAAATAATTGTATACAGTGGCAATTTAATCAAAGTGCTCAGAAATACGTATTTAGGACTTAACGGGAGTTTTGTTTTAGCACTACACGAAACGCAGATTTATTGCGTGATTTTTTGGTGTATCTAACTCATTAGTCGTTTGGTGACATGCCAGTCCCAAACTAGTTTCGTGACGAAATAAGAGCTTGCTCAGTTCTCTTGGAAAAGAGTTTTTGCAGCACGTAGGAGGCGGACCACGTGCTTTGAACTGGAAAACACTCTTAACTGGTACGAAGGAATGAAACAAGTAGAGCCATCGTAATGGCTGGACTAACCTCATATCAGCATAACACTATAATGTTCTCACAAGGGAACCTCCCCATCGCACCCCCCTCAGATTTAGTTATAAGTTGGCACAGTGGATAGGGCTTGAAAAACTGAACACACATCAATCGAGAAAAAAGGAACAAGTTGTGTGGAACTATGAAAAAAATAAGCAAAATATACAAACTGAGTAGTCCATGATAGGCAACATCAAGTAGTTTGTGAGCTCAGGAGCGCCGTGATCCCGTGGTTAGCGTGAGCGGCTGCGGAATGAGAGGTTATTGGTTTAAGTATTCCCTCGAGTGAAAAGTTTACTTTCGTTTTTTTTATTTATGATCTGTCCGTTCGTTCACTGACGTCTCTGTTCACTGTAATAAGTTTAGTGTCTGTGTTTTGCGACCGCACCGCGAAACCATGATATTAGTAGACGAAAGAACGTTCCTCTCCAATGCGAACCGAAAACATTTGATCGCAAGGTCATAGGTCAACCGATTCCTCCACAGGAAAACACGTCTGATATATTCTATACGACACTGGTGACGGCATATGCGTCACATGACAGGCATATGTTGTCGACCCAACTAACTTGTACACTTAACGAATTGGTAAAAAGATTCTTCTACCTTGCCCGATACTACGGCGCACTTACCTCGCATCGGACGACAGACGGACAGATAATAATTGTCTGAAAATAAAAAGTTAAAGTTTTCACTCGAAGGAAGACTTGAACCAAGGACGTCTCGTTCCGTAGCCGCTCATGCTAACCACGGGACCACGACGCTCCTAACCTCAAAGTATCCTTGATGTTGCCTATGTTACGCATGGACTACTCAGTTTGTTTATTTTGCTTATTTTTTTCATAGTTCCACACGACTACTTCCTGTTTTGACGATTGATCTGTGTTCAGTTTTTCAAGGCCTATCCACTGCGCCAAATTATAACTAAATCTGAGGGGGGTGCGATGGAGAGGTTCCTTTGTCAGTATTATACAGATTTGTGTGTGCCTTTGTATGTAAACATCACTAAAGAGTAGCCAACAGACCACTTGCGGTGGCTGGAATCATGTGGCTTCGTGTTAACACTGCACATTAAATAAAAAAATTTGCTAATGTATTTGGTAGTTGTCCTAGCGAGGAAAGGTTTCCACTTACACTAAAGTGAAAGACTCTGTTGAAGCATTTCTTTTCGTCCACACAGTTGATGCCATGCTTTCATGTATGGCGCTCGACAAATTAAACAGTCACTTTTGTGTTGGCTTAGAGGATGTTTCGAGTTTTGATGTCTCCGCATGTTCACACGTTTGTAATTTGGTTAGGTAATTAGAAAAGATACTGTAGTCTGACTCGAAAACAAAGTGAATTAAACAAGTGGGTTAACGTAGGTGGGCAAAAGTGCCACCCACTAACATTGATGCCATTGATCAAGATAGTTTGCACATCGTCAGCGGCAGACGTTGAGAAGGTACTGTATAACCTTTTAATATTTTTTCTGTGTATTTGATAGGGCAGTGTAAGCAATTTATAACCTTGTAAGTTAACGACAGTTTTTTATACCCATATAACTTAACCGGCTGCCTAGCGTGTCATCACGTGACCATATATAGGGCGATCAAAAAGTTTCCTTTTGTGGGCGTTGCTCTCTCGGGCACTCTGGTATGCTAAATGCTCATTAATAATTGTTCATATGGGCGAAAATCTTGTCTCGAAACTGTTGTAGCTGGTTGCCTATCTGCCGCGCCAGATGCGGGTATATAAACAGCGCCAAGTAGACAACATTTCAATGTGGAAATGATCATCCATATACACGTCGAAGTTGTTACTGCAGATTTCAATTCGTATATGGTTCGATGCAACTCTCCACCCTAGTCTGTCCTATAAGACTGGTCGTAGTTGTATAGCTACTGTAACCTATATCCATTTTAACTGCTCGGCATCCCTCTAAAACTCACGATTCCTTGATGTGTTAATGTAAGTCCTATAAAAAGATACGTTCTTTTAGTCAAGCTGTACGGTACATTTCTTTGTTCTCCAATATGGTTCAATAGATCTTAATGACTTAATATTCAGATTTCTTCTATTACACTACATTAAACTAACTTCTATCCTTTTCTTGTGTGAAATGCTTATGAACCATTAGTCACTTCAGACTCCAATCTAGACAAATACCTATAGAAAAGAATACCTATAAATTTAAATTTATAATAGCTTTTCACAAAGTCGTCCTTTTCAGAAGATATGATTCTCTTGCTATAACCAGGCTGCATTTAGAACTCGTCTACTTTGGGCATCATCAGCTGTTCTTCTCCCCAAACAGCAAAACTGACCTACTACTACGTTTGGTGTCCCATTTCCTAAGCTAATCCTCTCAGCTATGTCTGATATAATTCTGCTAGATTTCATTGCTCTTGCTTTCCTTTTGTTGATGTCCATCTTGTAACTTCATTCCAAGACACAATCCATTTTTTTCAATTGCTCTTCCAAGTACCTTGCCGTCTCTGATAGAGATAAAGTGTCAAAGGGAAAGATTTTGTTTCATTTCCCTGATATTTAATTACTCTCCCCTATTGTTCCTTTGCTGCTTTTACTGGTTGCTCAAAGAACTCACTGAATAACGTCGTGGACAGGCTACACGCCTGTTTAACTCTCTTGTCAACTACTGCTTTCGTTCCATGTCCTTCGATTTTAATAACAGCAGTCTGTTTTTCGTACAGATCTTAATAACCGTCCACTCCCTGTACTTTTTCATCAAATCTTGATGACTTGAAAGTGTGTGTTTCAGTCAATATTGTCAAAAACTGTCACTAAATCTATACATCCAATAATCGTAAATTTATGTTTCTTTACCCTAACGCCTAAGGTAAGTCGTAAGATCTGTATTGCTTCGCATATTCTTAAATTTCTCGGGAACCTAAACTGATCCTCTCCAAATTCGGCTATAAATAAATAGTGTCAGAATTTGGAAATATTGACTTATTAAACTGAGAGTTCAGCATGTTTAACATTTGTCAGTATCTACCTTATTTGGAATTCCAATTATTATTTCCTTCAAGAATTCTGAGGATATTTGTACTGTCTCATATATCTTCCGTATCATGTGGAATACCTTCCACGTTTGGGGTCCCACAACCGTATTGATACATGTAATGAGATTATCATTTAATTTTACGTGTAGTGCGCTTGTAGTTAAACATACATCAATTATACTTAATAGTGAGTAATTAAAATAGGATGATATCCTAATATGTAGGAAAAATCCTTACAAGTTTGTATAAAGTCATCTTTACATTGTCCCTGTCTTCCTTTTTGTCCCATTACAAAGAATATGAGCTGTCGAAATTCACAATTCCTGCAACCTACATTGATTATCAACATCTGCTCTACCAGTGTACCACTCCACCCAAGAACTTACGCCAGACTCAGCTGCTTATGACATTATTCATTTCGTAACTACTGTCCTGCAAAGCATTCCCCTCTTTGTGCAACTCGGTTTCCTACAGTAAGGCACACGCGTCGGACTCTAGGTAATACACCCAAATTTCACTATCAGATTGTCTCAAAGCCACACCACATCCCTTTTCCACGGATAAACAGCATCATGTAATTCCGGTTTTATGCCCTCTCGTGCAGCATAACGCAAGTGACCACATCTCACCGCTCGTATTATTCATTTAAAAAGAAACACCTATTCCTGTCTCGTTTCCGTCTTGCTTTGCACCAGCCGATTCCGCCAAGAATTAACCTACAGCTGATGGGCAGACATATGGTCGCCGGTATTATAGATAGACTAAATCAAGTACTGATTATCAGTAAAAATGTTCTATGTCACTAAAACTGCCTTCGAATATAGCATTCAAACAAAAATATCGTGTGTAGTATCTTTAGCATTTCTATCCAAGTTATACTGTTATAGTGTTTTTATGTGTTAATTTGTTTGAGTGACGGGTAGCAAAGGTGTTGTTATCAGGTAGGCCACATTTTAACCGGGGAGGTGGGTGGAGGAGGGAGTTCGTTGTACGAATTTTTGAAAAAGCACAATTGTTGTCGTTGGTGTAAAAAGTGTCTGTTCTCGCCACATCAGATATCTGATCCAGAGACACTGACCTAGGCTGTAACCCACACACTATCTTCTACAGTTGCTATTGTCTGAGCACTCCGAGAAGCTGAAGGAAGAGCATTGCTACATTTCGGCCAAATCTAACGACACTACCATACTAGCAACAGTTCTGCGTATTTTATTTATATATTTATTTATTACATTTTAGTTTCTTACTTATCATTTAAACGCAGGCAGTCTTCACTCTTACTCAAATTATTGAGGTCAACAACCATTTTTTTCCATATATCGGTGACTAATGATGCAAAATGCACTATTACAGCTGAAACAGTACTTTATGACCGATAAAGCGAAGCGTTAGAATGCCTTTCTTAAAACAACTTCGGCGATGTTGTCCAGGAACCGTCTTGTTGTACCTCCTCGGCATCCAGTCATGCGCAGTTAGTGCTTCTGAGCGCTATTATTATCAAAATATGGACTATGTCCCCATAGAGCTCATTCTGGCTTGTCTTCTTTGTTCAATGCCAGTGGGTGGTGTACAGTCCCTGACCTGCCTAGAAGTGTGTGTCATGCATGTTGAGGGAACCAGGTGCTCCATTTCCTAACTATGTCTTACGTCTGTTTGTGCCCTCTATTCCTGTTAAATACTGCACTTGATGGCGTTCCTTTGTCTTCAGTCAATACTCTATCAGAGTAGAGAGCAACCGCTCCAAGCTTTACCAGTAATGCTTCCATTAAGACAGTACCAAAAGCTCTCGTCAACTGAAGAAGTATCCCACATTGCACACTTAACCCTTAACTCGCTAGGTGACTTTTCTGTAACGTATACCACTAGGCGGGGTCTCTAGGACTCCTATGTTTAAATCGAGATTTAAGGCAAAAATCAGTTGAAATTTTTAATTAATGCTGTAGAACATGTGAGGCAACGGGCGAGTTGTGGCGCCCAGAAAATATTCTGAGTTCACAGTTGATGTGGCAGCACTGGGGCCTCTCAGCGGGCTGTGGCTCGTTGCCTGCCGCGTGGTGCCAAACGTTATCCAGGGTCCAGGCCAACAGCGTGGCTGGGAATTCCTTGTTGACGCAGTGCCGACGAAGGAGACATGCGGGGAGTGGCAAATATGGTGGACTTTGTGAAACCTTAATGGCAAACATTTCACGGTTCGTATAGAAATAAATACACTACTGGCTATTAAAATTGCTACACCAAGAAGAAATGCAGATGATAAACGGGTATTCATTGGGCAAATATGTTATACTAGAACTGATATGTGATTATATATTCACGCAATTTGGGTGTATAGATCATGAGAAATCAGTACCCAGAACAACCACCTCTGGCCGTAATAATGCCCTTGATATGCCTGGGCATTGAGTCAAACAGAGCTTTGATGGTGTCTACATGTACAGCTGCGCATGCAGCTTCAACACGATACCACAGTTCATCAAGAGTAGTGACTGGCATATTGTGATGAGCCAGTTGCTGGGCCATTATTGACCACACGTTTTCAATTGGTGAGAGATCTGGAGAATGTGCTGGCGAGGGCAGCAGTCGAACATTTTCTGTACCCTGAAAGGCCCGTACAGGACCTGCAACACGCGGTCGTGCATTATCCTGCTGAAATGTAGGGTTTCGCAGGGATCAAATGAAGGGTAGAGCCACGGGTCGTAACACATCTGAAACGTAACGTCCACTGTTCAAAGTGCCGTCAATGCGAACAAGAGGTGACCGAGACGTGTAACCAATGGCATCCCATACCATCTCGCCAGGTGATACGCCAGTATGGCGACGACGAATGCACGCTTCCAATGTGCGTTCACTGTGATGTCGCCAAACACGGATGCGACCATCATGATGCTGTAAACAGAACCTGCATTCATCCGAAAAAATGACGTTTTGCCCTCCGTGCACCCAGGTTCGTCGTTGAGTACACCATCGCAGGCGCTCCTGTCCGTGATGCAGCGTCAAGGGTAACGGCAGCCATGGTCTCCGTACTGATAGTCCATGCTGCTGCAAACTTCGTCGACATGTTCGTGCAGATGGTTGCAAACGTCGCCATCTGTTGACTCAGGGATCGAGACGAGGCTGCACGATCCGCTACAGCCGTGCGGATAAGATGCCTGTCATCTCGACTGCTAGTGATACGAGGCCGTTGGGATCCAGCACAGCGTTCCGTATTACCCTCCTGGACCCACCGATTCCATATTCTGCTAACAATCATTGCGTGTCGACCAACGCGACCAGCAATGTCGCGATACGATAAACCGCAATCGCGATACGCTACAATTCGACCTTTATCAAAGTCGGAAACGTGATGGTATGCATTTCTCCTCCTTACACGAGACATCACTACACCATTTCACCGGGCAACGCCGGTCAACTGCTGTTGGTGTATGAGAAATCGGTTGGAAACTTTCCTCATGTCAGCACGCTGTATGTGTCGCCACCGGCGCTCACCTTGTGTGAATGCTCTGAAAAGCTAATAATTTGCATATCGCAACATCTTCTTCCTGTCGGTTAAATTTCGCGTCTGTAGCACGTCATCTTCGTGGTGTAGCAATTTTAATGGCCAGTAGTGTAGTAGAAAGATGAATTATGATACCTCAAAAAGAAACATGTTCATTACCAATATTTGCACGACGATTTTGATGGTGTAATCAGATTTTCAATATCTTTATTAGTATAAAGTTTAGTAAATTATACAAGTAACACCCAGCAACGAATATCCAAAATCTAAACGGTTCATCCGATTTTTTCGATCGATGTGTGTTTAGGAAGCCATTACTGTAAACCTAAGCTGGTATGAATTACAGGCATGTAACTTGAATAGTATATGAGTTATTGGAGGTAAAAGTGGGCGATTACTATTAATCGCCTCAGGCCGTAAGTACTCAACAGTTGCAAGAAAAAACGGTAGCACCATGCTTATAAATATATTTCTTCACCTATGTCTCTGTTTATATCCGATATATACTATCTATGAAGAAATTAGTTAATTATTTACTGTGTTTTAGAAAGCACAGGGACATTAGGCTACTGGCTTACCTCTGTTCTATTCCTTTGATACATGTTTAGTTAATTTGTTTATGTATTTAATAAATTGTGTTAGAGCGTGTTTATGGTCCAGCCAGAGGAATATTTATTTGATTTCAAGTTATTTAAATGTAAATCCAGTATTTCGGATGTGTTTCATTATGTCTGCGAGTGTGCGTTGGCTTGGAGACAGGACGGGAGCGCTCTAGCCAATCACAGCAATCGTTCCAAAAAGGACACATGGAGAGACAGAATGGAAGTGGGGGAGGATCAATGTTTGGAGAGGGGACAGGGGAGTTCTAGACAGTAGGGAAAGGACACGGGAGAGTCCTGGACAGTACAGCACAACAGACGCACGGGCGCGTGAAAAACTTGTAGAGTGGAGCAGCTTGCACGTGGCTGCGGGAGATACAAATATTTCGTAGTGCCATCTTTTGCACTTGTGGGATTTCCGTGGCTTCTGCAGTGAAGATGTAGTATGCATCTAGGAGTGAATATCTCACGAGCTATGTTGTCGTTCATATCTAATTTCGTGAAGTAGGAATCTATTGTTCCCCTGTTATTCTACTGAAATAAATTTAATTGCTGGACCATCGACGCAAATGATTGTTTTACAGGTACTTCAGCTATCGTACTATTCATTTAAAGTCGTTAAAATAGCACCTGCAGAATTTATTAATTTCAATCTTTCGTTTATAAATTTCTATATAACATTCAAAATTCGCAATTGCCGAGTGATAGGAACTTTCGACCATTCGATTCATGTGTATATTCATATTGTATACTATAGACTCAGCAGTATTTGGCTTGTAATGCGGAAACTACGTATCCCAGCCTATAGACAACGAAACGAGCCTAAACTTTTAATATTTCAACCCTGAGTCTGAGGGTACATAGTTGAGGGCCATCATTGCATGTTATTTGAAAGCCCGCAAACATTTCTTATCATTTAAGTGTAGTTTAAATGTTTCTAGTTTATTTTATTGCACTAAACAAAGCCTGCAGAATTTTACTATTTAACACGCAAAACACATAATTTGGTATGGTTCTTTTGAATAGTACACATAAATTGACTGTTAGACTACTGAATTTTGCATTCTGAAAAACTATACAATCTCTGTAGTAAATAAATTTCCAAATGAAACTGTTGTCAGGGTTAAAATTTCCACATAAAAATTGCACCCGATAGATACAAAAAGAAAGTCTGTCAAACTGACATTCATTTCCCGAAATTACACTTTACTTATCACCACCCAGAACAAATTCGATATTAACAGACACTGTAAGTATTTCATTGACGAAACAGACAGATCCCCATAACAACTTTCCTAAATTTCTTCCTGTGAATGACACTCTTGTTCCATAGCAGAACTGTGACCTCTGGCTAATGTAAAGTCGTCGCCTTTTTCGTTTATTTCTTGGTCTATATCATTGGCAACTTCCTCCATAGACCGATTAACAATTTCATCAAATTGGGGAAAGTTAAATCTGGCACTCTGGTGCGAACACATTTTGAGGTATGTGGTACCTTACTGAAGAAAACAGGTACATAGTTCGTGAGGCGCTGTGTAGGAGACTTCAGCACCCATCAATAACGCGTGTCAACAATAAACACAGTTCGAAAATTTTCAAATTTTCGCGTAGTCTGAGAGACCATACCTCGTGAGTTAAGGATTAACTACTTGTGCAGGTCGTACAAGCAGAAGCCTGAGCAACCGAGTACTCGTACAGTATTCTGTTATTGCCGTTAGGACAGCATTAGGTACGTTCTTACTGTTTGCATTGGTAGTTTATAATAACATCTAGTTTGACTAATAATTATATTCATACTATTCCAGTCGCTCTTACCCTTTTCATCAATATGTACATTATATCATAACTCCGTAGGCTTCCGTAGCTGGTGTCATGATAATTATAAGTCATGTCTTACCGTCAGGAAGACCGTTGTAATACGGTCTAAAAGTTGGTTTTAAGAGTTGTAATTAAAGTACTTATACAATAACTCAGTACAATACCCACAAGAATTTTAATCATCATGTGCATTAGAATTTCGTCGCTTGTTCAAAGGGACACATAGGTATTCGGACGTGGACATTCGGTTTATTGACCAATTGTTAAATGTTACAATAGAGTCACTGAAAACATTTCCACTGACATGTACGTGGCCTTTTCAGGAGCAGCAGACAATTTAATTACTTCGCATCAATGATGTAAGTCTCCAAATGCCATATTACATCGTCCTCCGAGGTTACATCTGGATCTACTCTCCACAAGAATCATCGCGTCGTTGGTACGTACCACTCCCCCTACGACAGTTCCGCTATCCTCCAGGTCTGGACCGGTTCCATGGATGAATTGTCGCTATATTTTTGTTTCCTCGATAGCTACTGTCATCCGGATACATGGAACCGACTTACCAGTAAAGAAACATCCCACCACTGTGGTCTGAAAGATGTGGCTTACAATGCAGACCTGATGTAAATGCATTAAGAAAACCATGTTATTTGGTTTAGTGTCGCGATGAAATTGGATTGGGTATGGTAACAACATCGATTATTGGAGGTCTGCTTGGTGTACTTGTAAATGAAACTAGTCTACTTTTCATGGATACATTAGATATGTATCATTTGCCACAAGTTCCTATCAAATGGCGTACAGAGTAGATGTTACGGCTTTACCACCATTCATGGAAACACCGTAAAATTACAAAGGGATTTTACATACAATATTAGGATTTATTTTACTGGCAAAAAATACAAGCAAGAGCCACTTCTGATCATCTAATAGGCACACAAATATAATTTAAGGTACAAATATTGCATACTGCAAGCGATAACTGTTATTAAATACTTTAGAACGTTAAAATTATTCTAGGAAGTTGTGTTAAAAACAGTGGTAAATTACACTGAAGCGCCAAAGAAAGTGGTGTAGGCTTGCATATTCAAATACAGAGAAATGTAAACAGAAAGAATGAGGCGCTGTGGTCGGCAACGCCTATATAAGACGACAAGTGTCTGGCAGATTATCAAGATTTAAGTGAGTTTGAACATATTGTTACAATCGGCGCACAAGCGATGGGACACAGCATCTCAGAGGTAGCGACGAAGTGGGGATTTAACCGTGTGTCCACTTCACGACTGTATTGTGAATATCAGGAATCCGGTAAGACATCAGATCTCCGACATCGCTGCGGCCGGAAAGAGAACCTGCAACAACGGGACCAACGACGACTGAAGAGAATCGTTCAGTGTGACAGAAGTGCAACACTTCCGCAAACTGCTGCAGATTTCAATACTGGGCATCAACAATTGTCAGAGTGCGGACCATTCAACGAAACATATTCGATATGGGCTTTCGGAGTCGAAGGCCCACTCGGGTACCCTTGATGACTGCAAGACACAAAGCATTACTCCTTGCCTGGGCCCATCAACACCAACGCTACACTATTGATGGCTGGAAACATGTTTCCTGGTCGGAGCGAGCCTCGTTTCAAATCGATCGGATAGACATGTACAGTGTCTACTGTAGCGACCATTTACACTCCCCTGTGTATACTCGAAATTACATTTACGTCCCTCGATTTAGTCTCACGAACATCGCGCAAGTTACTATCTGCATGGAAGTCCTGACTCCAATCGTATATCTGGTCGAATAATCCTAAAAATGTTCAAATGTGAACGAATTCCTAACGGACCAAACTGCTGAGGTCATCGGTCCCTAGTCTTACACACTACGTAAAATAACTTATGCTAAGAACAACACACACTGTCGCGCCCGAGAGAGGACTCGAACCTCAGGCGGGAGAGGCCGCGCAATCCGTGCATGGCGCCTCCAACCGCGCGGCCACTCAGCCCGGCTCCATAAGCTCGTATTTCAGTCTCTGAATGACAATCTGGAGCTGAAAAGAATGCCTTGAGTAAGCAAAGAAATACGACATCGACTGAACGCTGCTTCCTACGGCGCACTAAATCTCATCGTGAACAGAGAGAATGGATGTTGACAATGCCTCAGATGTCCTTTGCTTTTATTGATTCGCTTCGTATCCCTCGTTGCTGCAGCAGCCTACGATGAACTGCTTCTACATTGGGAGCATGTGACTTCCGAAAAATTTATTTATATTCTAACAGACGTCAGAATTCATTCTTGGAAGAATCCCCTACGCTGTGACTGGACCATTTCTCCGCAGTAACTTTTCCTCCAGGACTTCAAGTCCTGCAAGGTGTGCAGAACTTCTTTGAAGTTTTGAAGGTAGGAGAAAAGGTAGTAGGGAAAAATGGAGCTGCGAGAGCGAGTCATGAGTTGCTCGTGAGTACTTCATTCGGTAGACCACTTGCGTACGGGAGGCATAGGTGCAAGTTTTGAGTCTCGATCTATCTGTGGTTTGTAACTTGTTACAAAACAATATGCAGCGCGGTAGCAGCTGAAAGTAGCATTGATTAAACTACACACAGCAGTGACAGGGGAGCTCGCTTTAGTTGTCTGCACCTATGCGCTCGACACGTGTGTGAGTAGCTTTAAAATCGAGTGGCAGTGGCCACAGTATGAATAGAGTCTCTGTGATAGCGCATGCAAGATTGGATTCAGAACATTTTCCACGGAAGGGACGTATTATTCGGCTCTCCCTTCCCGTCCATAAATAAGCCTTTCGTTCGGTTTTTACAGATTCTACTCACATCATAAGTAGCATAATACCCATCGGTAGCTAGAATGTAACGGTAGCGGTCACGCATTTCGTGTTGAACTTTGTTGGTGAGAGTAGCTGTTTAACTGACGCTCTCGTCACTGAAATGGCGTCCGATGAAAATATTTACACCATGTCGTAATTCCCTGGAAATTTATGTCCATTTACCTAAAAACATTACAATAAAATTGCTATTCCATGTACATGGTGAGTGACAATGAATAGCAAAAATAATGCGTATGAAAGTATTCCACAAAGGATGTCAAAGGTCCAGTTAGCATGGGTCCGCACCCAAGCTATTTGCGAGATATTTCCGGATTTAAGCAGCAACCGTAGAATTAAATCTTCTTGTAGAAATAGTAAACAGTCAATCAGTCCTTAACTGGAAGATTTATTAGAGCCCGTTTACCATGGTTTCAAAGTTTATAAAAAGTCTTCTTCAGAAGGAAAATATGGAAAACTGGATCATTTGTCGTGGCAGAAGTACGTTCAAATAATAAATCTTCCTTTTTGCAACTGATTAGCAGTTTACTGTGTCAGCGAGAAGATGATAGCGAATGTATGGTTACGAATCGAAACTAATATCACTATGAAACGCTGTGTTAGTTAGTACAGATGTATTCAAAAAGTACGCTTCTGACAGAATCAGCGAACAGGCCAACGACTGCTTAAATGGAATTTAATCCTTGTTAAGCATGTGACGCATACGACGAAGACCCACCAAAAGCCAGTTACCCCTGTTCCGACAATGATACCTCACTATGGTACATGAAGCAATGGCACAGGCTAAAAATTCGACTATGGAGACAAAAAATCACCTCACAAGCAGATCTAACATACCTTTGAATTTACCTAGATGAGTTATTAAATTAACACATACGATATAACAACATAGACTGAAAACAGGCTAAATCAAATATGGCTAGTAAAATAAACACTAAAAGGACGAACGTCATGAGACAGCGATACGTACATATACAGATGCCGGTAGTAGAGCGTTCACAAGGCCGAGAAGACCAGTGTATTGGCGGACCTGTCATATGCACTCTCGTGATTCAAGTGAGGTTTCCGACGTGATTATGCTCGTACGACAGGAATTAACAGACTTTGAACGCGGAATGTGGTTGGAGCTAGACGCATGGGACATCCAGTTTCGGAAATCGTTCGGGAATTCAATATTCCGAGATCCGCAGTGTCAAGACAGTGCCGAGAATACCAAACGTCAGGCACTTCACTTAAGGACCAGCAGCAGCGGCGTTCGCGTATGGATGTTCAAATGTGTGTGAATTCCTATGGGGCGTAACTGCTGAGGTCATCGGTCCCTGGAATCACACACTACTTAAACTAGCTTACGCTAAGGACAACAGACACACCCACGCCCGAGGGAGGACTCGAACCTCCGGCGGGAGTGGCCGCCACATTCGTGACAGTTGGCGTATAGGTTTCAGTCATAACAGACAAGTAACACTATGTGAAACAACCGCAGAAGTAAATGTGGGACGTACGATGAATGTGTCCGTTAGCAAATTGCCGTGAAATATGGCGTTAATTGGCTATGGCAGCGAACGGCCAACGCGATTGCCTTTGCTAAGAGTACGACATCGCCTGCAGCACCGCTCATGGGTTCGTGACCATATCGTTTGGAATACCACGGCCTGATTAGATGAGTCTCGATTTCAGTTGGTAAGATCTGATGGTAGGGTTCACACCCCACAAACGACGGACCCAAACTGTCGACACACTGTGATGGCTCCATAATGCTGTGGGCTGTGTTGATATGGAATGGACTGAGTCCTCTTGTCAAGATAAACCGATCGCTGACTGGAAAAGTGCATGTTCAGCTCCTTGAAGATCAGTTCTGCCATTCGTGGACTTCACCTTTCCTAACAACAATGGTTTTTTTATGGATGATAATGAACCATGTCACAGGGCCCCAGTTGTTCGCAATTGGAATGTAGAACTTTCTGGGCAGTTCGAGCAAATGATTTGGCCACCCAGATCACCCGGCATGAATCCCATGGACATTTATGGGACATAATGGAGAAGTCAGCTCGCGTACAAAATTCAGCACCGCCAACACTTTGGCAGCATGGCTCAATATTCCCAGCTGAGGTTTTTGATACAAGGAGGTTTTCTTTCTCTCAGTCGTATGACGAATGTGGTCGGGATTCAGTACTACAATACATACAGCTTCCTCCCCCCAATATGTATTAAGCTGAAGCAAAATATGGAGTAGAAAATTTCTTTTAAAAAAATAAATAAAAAGCTTTTTGGTTAGTTCTTGGAGTAGTTAGAAAGTACGAAAAAATAGTTGATATCTTCGCCACAGTGTGTACACAGCGCTATCGATCGCGGTCGATGTAATCGACAGCTGTCGACTTCACTTTCAGTGCACGTAAAGAAATATTTCCATATAAGCAATTCATATTTCTAGTCGATGACTGGATGAAAGCAGCCTTGCACGCTACTCTACTTATTGGAGTGACACCTTAGATTTTTGTCTAACTGTATAGCCATGTAGACATCTTTTTCCAATCAAAGATGCTCATTTTGAAAATGTAAATTAATATTGTTCGCATGTTCTCCGCTTGTTTCGAAGCACGAAAATTTAAAAGTGACTTAACTTGGTCTATGCCTTGGTATAGTTCATATCTTATATTTGCAGATATTAGTTACGAGACGGTAGTACTCCACAACATAAACAATACATATAAAGCGAGAATAATAAGGAGGGAGCATGATACAACAGTTTGACCTGTATGTGTTATTTTTAGAAGCAACCATTCAATGGAAATACAACAGCATTTGTTGTTATTTTCCTGAGAAGAAACCATCAGGTAAAAAGAAATGGGAAAAAAACCGAGAGAAAAAGCAAGAGAATTTTGTATCTCTAGCTATAGCATCTGTCCTGATCACTGCGTCCTGCTACCGCGAAGACGGCAAACTGTAAAGCGACGCTTTGTGAGCTGTCTGACGTGCCTCGGTATCCTAGCAGTTTAGCGTACAAACTTCAGCGGCTGCTACTATTCAATCAACAGGATACCCGCGGGCATTGACCAGAACTTCGTAAATTGCCTTCGTTACTCGACCTATGAATAGGAGGTCCGTTGGCGTCATATCCGGTGACTGACTTCTCCACTGAACGGTAAACGTGATTTCGATGCCGTATCCTCACCATGTTATTACGGCATCTCTCGAAGTTTTATCACAGTCTTTCAGGAACTCAGGAAGGACTGGTACCATGATATCAGACACCGAGGAAACTATCTTAACTACATCCTCTAATACTTGGGATCTGCTATCTCTGCGCAACCATCCGTAGACGTATACCACTCTCACGACAAACCGGAAATAAAACGTTAGGTTAAAACCTTACAGTCATGACGTAGTTTCGACAAGTTCAAATTATAACTTAGTAGGGGGCTGTAACGCAGACGTGTTAGTGTCACTTTAGATAAAAATATGGGTGCGGTTTCAGTAGTGTACACGCTCTATAGTACCACTGTAACATTTCGTTCCAGACTTAAGTTCCTCATTATAGCCAATCTGCTACACTTCGCTAGTTCACGTTATCGTGGCCGTGTTGTTGAATTGAAGTCGAGACACCAAACGACTAGACAGTCCTTAATTAAAATTACGGATGTTGGTATGCGTTTGGCCACAATTGTTTTCTAATAGGAACTCCTTCCTCTCCCACATGTGTTACAAATTGGATATGATTCATTTCGAAGAATACATCACCTTTATCTGTATATGATACTACGTTTCCTTATTTTCCTCATTATCATGAGAAGGTACATTTTTATACATACGAATAGTTTGTAATGTAGACATTGCACGTGTTCCTGTACGCAGTTCACGTGAAATGGAACACCCTATCCAGAAAATCATTTACAAAATATAAGAAATATACATGCAGTAATTATTACATTCCCGATTGCCAAATAAACTGATCAGAAAGAACGATAATAGTGAATAGGAAATACAACAGTTTCCATTTCGTCGTTGACGAATGAATAAATCGTTACCGCTGCTGTTCAGTACTGACGACCACGGATAACTTTTTTTTTTATAATTTCGTCCATCTCAATTGCATTGAGATAAAATTCAGCTGTAGCTGTTACAGTTTTAAGGACGACACATCAATATTCAATCCACACACCTAAAAATTACAAACTACTTGTCTTAAATCGCTTCTTCCAATAGGTGTCTGCTGCCTTTGCTGCCTGACGCGACACAGACCTGCTTATTGACACTGAAGACACCTATACTTATACCTATACCTCTACCTTTTCAAAGAAGCGATTGTATAACATGTACTTTGTAATTTTTAGGTGTCTGGTTGGAAAATTGACGTTTCAGCCAAAAAACCGGTAGCCAACAAAGCTGAATTTTATATCAGTGCAACTGAGACTGACGACATAAAAAAAAAATAAGCATCCAATTTCCTTAGTATTGAACAGTTGTGGACCTACCATACCGTGGCAGCATGCCTCGAATAACCAAATTTGTTGCTATTCAGGCAGAAGAGGTAGCAGTCACGAAGCCACTGAATGACATGTACCTTGTAATTTGTAGGTGTGTGGTCTTAAACTGGGCGTGTCAGCCCAAAACCGGTAACCAGCTGAATTTTATATCAACGTTATTGAAACGGACGAAATCAGAATAATAAAAAAAAAAAGAAGTTACTCAATTTCCCCAATCACTAACGAGCGTCTGGAGATAATTGTACCCTTACATGAAATTTCATTGCATTTTAAATGTTTTTCTTAGTGTTCTTATCTACTATCTGCTACTAGAGTTCTTATCTGACATCTGTATGAGCAGATATAGGCGTAGATGCAATTCTAATGTGGCTACTGACAACTGCCCTGTGGTACAACGAATGATGCAAATACGTCGCATAAAGTGATCTTTGCATGATAGAGTATCTTAACACAATCATTCTTTTGCCATTATTCGGGCGATGCGGGAAAATCTAGACGCCTTATCTGATACACACTCTCTAGTATCCCTTCCAGCGGGTATAACGATGGATGCAGATGAGCTGGCGTGGGTAGCGCAACCGAATAGTGCGGAAACACGTCACGGATGGTGCACGCGATGAATTGTGTGGGCAGACTCACTGGCAGAAGAGTCTTACCTGATGGCGGCAGTTAGCTTAGTATTCCAGTGCTTACGATGAGTTGAACCACCATAGACATCGCCTTGAATTTTGTGCCTAGTGCTGTTGCCGAGTGCTCGGCCGTTAGCTGCCCGCGGCGGCCACGTGCTGAATTTGTTCCAGCGCACGGCACTACGTGCTTTTCTGACACACTGCTCCCCATGGCACAACTAGCACAACGTGTTTTGTTTCCTCTCTTGGGGCTCTTTTCCCCGGTTGTTACCGAGACACTGTTCGCCATTGACGTACCCACAGTGACAGAGTATTGTGGCGGCGTCGTCAGGACTGTGTCATATACAGTTTCCCAAAATAATAAGATTTCCGCAAACGGCTTTAAGCACAGTAAATGAACGTTTGCCCTACTTACTCTCACCAGAATTTAATTGACTGAATTTCGCCTTCTTTTTCTACTTCTCAATGTATTCCTTGATTTCTATTCACTCATCTTTTGTTGATTTGTTACATAATCAGAGTTCAGAAATCAAAACCATTTACTTTCCGAGAAAGCCGGAACCGAGAGAAAAGCATAGCTTTTAAAGAAATCTGTGTCTGTTACCTTGCCTTGAATTGCAACATGTGCGTGTCACTGCGTTGAAATGTAAAGGGATTCATAAAAAGTAAAGTATGTAGTGGCTTTCATACACTGTATTCATCTTCTTGCATAAACATCTCAGTGTTGTCGCTAATATTAGTTTACAATATTCTTGAAGTATGTAAGAAATCCAACATATATAATCAAAAGAAATTATTACATTTACAAATGTAGCATTAAGTGATGAATATAAATTTGTGAAGAAAATGACTTTGTGACATTAGTTAAAATATTTATGCAGCAAGTAGGAACTACAGTGCGTACGAGCAAGGATACCGAATTTTAGTACACAGATACACCAAAACATTACGACCAACTGCCTAATCACGTATTTGTACACCGCTCGAACACAGTACAGCAGTAATTCTGCAAGCCATGGATTCGACAAGCCCGTGGTAGGTTTCTGCCAGTCAGTGCTCTGAGCGAACGTCTCTGAACTACGATTTCTGTATCTTTGTCCACTAGGTTTATGACTGTTTCCAAACATTGCCATCACTTAAACACCATCCACACAATGACTATTGGTTCTGCATCAGCAGTCTTTATTAACAACCACTACATACACAAAGTTACGAAGGCTTATATCTGCAGGCCTAATTATAACAACCTTTGAGAAATATTAATGTAGCTAATATCTGTCGAAGAACACCACTAACAAGTGAGTGCACACCGGCGCGAAGCTGGTCTGACTCAAAAACGTAGCGTACGGTGGCGCGGATGCAGCGTCCCGACGTGTTCCTATTTGTTGGCCGGGAGGCTGGCGACGGTGGCGCACTTGTTTCGCCCGGCCGCCGCTGGCGCCGGATACAAACGCTGCGGTGGCGGACTGCGCGAGCAAGACACCACATATTGCTCAAAGAAACGACAGATATTTCGCAAACGTTTTGTCTTTACGATACAAGGCTATAAATCCCGTCTCTCCGCCTACCACCGCTGGAGCCGCATCAGTTGCTACGGTTACCAACTTTTTTTACAGGAATATTTTCGTAGTTGAAGAGATCATTAACTGCTAAAATTATGTCCTGTCCTGTAGTCACCCTGTTAGTGGTTTATAATCTTTGCCAGCTCCACCCTTATTTCGAAATTATCAAAAGACGTTTTCGCAAAAGCGGGCAACTGAGCTGTAACATCCACATCACTTGATTTGTCATATTGTAGGGAAAAACAGCTGCAGTGATCGAAATAATTTTTAGGTTGTGAAGTAACGTTACAACTTACAATTTCAACCTTCCTCATTACTGTATTTGTAGAAAGCTAGACAGGTTTAACACCAAGTATCATCTCAGATTTATTTTTAAAGCCTTCGTATAACGAATCTGCTGTTTCTAAAAACGCAATTTTAATTCACCGTGTTATTCATGTTTCTAATTCTGTGCAATGGAATGATACTAGAAACGATGCCGCACTTACTGGTTCATTCTTGAAACTTCCTGACAGATTAAAACTGTGTGCCGGACCGAGACTCGAACTCGGGACCTTTGCCTTTCGCGGACAAGGCACTACCAACTGAGCTACCCAAGCACGACTCACTCGCCGTCCTTACAGCCTTACTTCTGCCAGTACCTCGTCTCCTACCTTCCAAACTTTACAGAAGCTCTCCTGCGAACCTTGCAGAACTAGCACTCCTGAAAGAAAGGATATTGCGGAGACATGGCTTAGCCACAGGCTGTGAGGACGGGGCGAGCGTCGTGCTTGAGTAGCTCAGTTGGTAGAGCACTTGCACGCGAGAGGCTAGGGTCCCGAGTTCGAGTCTCTGTCCGCCACACATTTTTAATCTGCCAGGTATCAGCGCAAACTCCGCTGCAGAGTGAAAATCTCATTCTGATTTATTCTTCCTTAACGATTAATATTTTAGCTTTAGACTTGGATTCTATCTGCCTTGCCTTTTCTTTTCCCAGAGAAGAATCCGTTGGGAAAACCTTCTATGTTCATGAATGAATAGGTTTGGAGTGATGTTCGACGTTCCCTTTCTTCACTGCTTATACAGCTCTCCAGCACGTTGAACACACGAGTTTGTTTTTCACATAAATAAGGAGATAACCGTAAATGAAAGTGGTAAGTTTTTGACTTTTGCTATGACACGCCAACATCAGAACAAACTTTCCTTAGTGTCGATGCATAAATTAAACTGAGTTCGTTAGCAAATGGTTGCACATACGAAAACCATAACTCGCATAAAACCATAATGCGTATACAGTCAACTTCGAGAATCTAGCATTCTTCACCAACAATGGCAACTTCACGTGAATAACAGGCACTGTTTGAGCTCAGAGGAGCATTTCAGGTTACCCAACCTGAGTGTTACCTCGAGCTACCGAAAACGTCCCCGCGAGTGGGGACGGTGGTATGGCGATCACCGTAAAAGAGAAACTTTGATTTTTCTGTCAGATATGCCTGAAACATAGCAACAGTGCTCTGTCAATACTTTTACTTCTGCTTCATTGTCTTCTGTTCCTGTGCTGGAATGCTTATTTCTCTTGAACTTCTTTACGATACATTCTCTTCACGTAGTTGGTGTATTGATGGCATCCCAACGTATCTTCTCAAATCTTTCTTCTACAGTTAATGAGTCATTTATTTTTTCGGCCTCAATGTTCTTGGTGGCAGTTCTTGCTTAGAACATATCTGTGCTACGTATATCCCAAATATATTATAAATTGATGTAGGTATTAAATTGAGGTCTTCATTCATAACACACTAACTCGCTAGTGATTCTCTGCACGGTACACTATATTGGTGTTGTGTTCATCTTAGATACTGAAGTAATTATAGCATCATTAAAGTCTACGATATACTTTCCTTAACGCTAGCAGAAAGATCTTGAAAATTGATTTGTCATAATGTGACACTTGTCGAAGTACGTAATAAATGTTAAACTTCCTGCCAGCTTTGTTTTCAGGGTAGGGATTGGAAGCGGTTCGAGTCCCAGTCCGCCATAAAGTTTTAAGGTCAGGAAGTTTCAAATCAGAGCACACTCAGGTGAGGGGTGAAAATTCAACGAGGTGCCGCTATAAAGTGGTTCGCCAATAAAAGTGCCTTGTTGTACAATTTATACATAAAAACTGAAGCCAGTCAATGCTAGTCCGACAATCTTTACCTTCTCTTTTTTCGCATTTTTTAATTATCTCAATATACACTTTACTATTCACTTTCACAAGATGGACGTCACTCTGATGCTTTCGGCAGTACATGAATAGTATTTATAAAATCACATCATACATTCTAAAATGTGCTGTTGATTCAAGAGTGAAATGCTTCTCTCCTTTCGATATCTCAACGAAATTATTAAACCTTATGTGTAAAGGAAGGGACTTTATGGTACTTCGTCATGTTTCCGACTATGTTATTAGAGAAGGAGTACAAGTCTCATCGCTAATATAACATCAGTTCGGTTGACGACTATTCCTGCAGTTATTTTTTTGGCTATGTGCTCCCTGTTATATCATTTTTCCATTGCCTATTTACTTCAGAATATAATCCCATACTCCGAGGAAGAGCATGTGAGAAAAAATAGAGAGACTTCAGGAAATCAGTGGTGCGGAAAACCGATGGAATGGCCTTGAATGAGGTGTAGTAAATGTAGCAGCAAATTGTTCGAAGGTCAATAATATAGAAACGATGAATATGTAAAAACGCTGAAGTGTATAGTAACAACACAGTGTATTTTTGAATTAAATTAATAGCAAATAACTTAGAGAGCGTAAGAGAGAAGGTATAAAAGAATGACGTCAGCAGTCAGAGAAAAATCTGAGCAGTAGCAACGCACTTGGTGCACAGAAATTGATAAAACATCACGAAACAAGGGACACGGTGATTACAGGTTAGAAACGTTATTGAGAAACAGAAGTAGACAATTTTCTGATATAATGTCCTCAATACTCGGCGATACCTTCTATATTATCAACGCAGATTAAACTATCTGAAAATCATTACTAGGTGGAAGAAGATAACAGGTGATATGCCAACGTAAATTCAGGATATGAAAAAGATTTGTACAGATTCGAAAGGATCAAATACCCAGATATTGATGAAATACCATCTGAACAAGCATAGTTGTCAGGACGAGTAGCCCTGCAAGGATCAATTCTATTTGACTGGGGAAATTAAATCCAATTTGTAACCAATGCAGTGCGGCTGGCCCCGGCGGAGGTTCGAGTCCTCCTTCGTGCATGGGTGTGTGTGTTTGTCCTTAGGATAATTTAGGTTAAGTAGTGTGTAAGCTTAGGGATTGATGACCTTAGCAGTTACGTCCCATAAGATTTCACACACATTTGAACATTTTTTTGTAACCAATGCAATTATCATACTTCCGGAGAATGTAGGAGTAGGTATATTGGATTATTACTGTACAATCAGTCAGTTATATCTTGCCTCAGGAAGACTACTTTATCAAAGAATGGAAGGGAAAATTTGAAGTAGATTAGTGGAGAATCAGTTTCGTTTTAGAAGCAACAGCAGCACTCGTGAGGCACTTTTTGAACTGTAGTAATGGTGCATGATCGACTCATGAGAAAGAGTTAAACATGCATTTCATCTGAAACTTTGGAAAATACTTTCGATAATGCGAAGGAGATAAAAATATTTTTATATTTAAACAGCCTGTTATCAACTACTAGGATGGATGGAAAATTCACTTTATCTGAAGTACTGACGAAAAGCAAGATTACAGTAGGATTAGGGTAAAACGTGCCATCGCCGATGAGGTCATCTGAGAGAGGGTGCGCCGGCCGCGGTGGCCGTGCGGTTCTATGCGCTGCAGTCCGGAACCGCGGGACTGCTGCGGTCGCAGGTTGGAATCCTGCCTCGGGCATGGATGTGTGTGATGTCCTTAGGTTAGTTAGGTTTAAGTAGTGCTAAGTTCTAGGGGACTGATGACCTAAGTTGTTAAGTCCCATAGTGCTCAGAGCCATTTTTTGAAAGAGAGGGTGCATACTCGGATTGAATAAGTGCATGGAAGGAAACCATCCTGAAATTTGCCTTTAATAATATACATAAGCCACGAAAAGCTTATAATCGAATCATTGAACGTGAATTTCAACCTCCATCCTCCTGAGTATGGTTTACTATGCTAACTACTAGTTCTGACGCACTGATGCCGAAAGGTAGCGGGTTTCTAGCGAGCTCCTTTCACAAAATGCCCACGTACACACCACTCGTAAGTCAGATGACACCTCACAGGTGGTCAGTAACTAGGTAATTCTGTTCGATGAGTGGTACATCTTTATTAAGAAGTTAGGCCCGTGCTGCTTACCGCAAAGACAAATCTGTGACTGGTGTCTAATTCGGACCAATCTGAGCGCTGGGCGTCTATGTTCGTTTTGTCACCTCACGCAGTAGTAACCAAAACGCACCCTTGGCCCTCTAGTCCTGGGCAGCAGAAGTGATGCAGCCTCGTATGTTGCGTGTTTGGTATGCGCCCATTCGACCAGCAACTCTCATCCTGATGGTGAGACTTCAGCAAGCAGCGAGCCTTCCGATTACGCTCACATGGTTGTAAATCGTAAGAGTGTTCGAGCTGCAGTACATTTTGCATTCAGACTTCCGTGGAAACTGTGCCATTGTTTTCACTTTTGATCTCATCAGTGCATGTGCTGATCGGTATCCAATTCTGAGCTAACCATCTGTAAATTCAAGTCAGTAACATACATATTGTCTCTACTCTATGTTTATACTTGAAAATAGTGCAAATTTATCTTTAATGATTTTTGTAACAGGATGGTGGGAGGGGATGACAAATGTTCTAGTCCAGTGTGTGAGTTTACTAATAACGGTTAACTTTGTATACCTGAAGTATTCATACATCATACCTTATTTGTTTTACGTTTGGGCTTCCTGAAATCATCATCTTACATCTTCCTTTTATCCACAGATTGCAATACGTGTACCATACCATATTCCTCTACGAGGGAATATTTGAAAATAGGTTCATGCAAAACGTGCTCCAGTCATTTATATTCCAATCCAATTTGTTCACGAGCTGCGCTACATATGCTTACTGTCCTCCTAAAACTGAGCCTGTAAAGCCAAAATTTAGTACTCTTTACGGCAGTTTAATGTGAAGTTCGCTCTCAGTATTCTAGCTTAAAACTTGATGCTTTTAAGTAGCTCCCTCCAGTTCCCCCCCCCCCCCCCCCCCCCCACCTCTCACACCTCTCTCCCCGGCGACTGACGCTCTCTTTCGTATCGCTTTGAAGCCACATTGCGTTGTTAATGGTTCATATTCAGCCTTTCGGGGTTCTCTTCATCATACAAACTGGGTTCATAATCTTCTGTGAACATTCAACTAGAGTTTTAGATGAAGTATCAGGCTTGAAATGCGAGAGGCAATAATGAACAAATGTATGTTCCAGGAGTACTCCTGTTTCCACTGTTGTTTAAGTTGTACATTGAAGAGGCAACGGAACCGCCTAGATGTGAGACTTGCCACGTAGTGATTATCAACTTCATAGGATTTACTGACGATGAAGCAGTAATCGGCGAAAGTGAAAAGAGGAATGGAACTGGACGCTCAATGATATATAATGTGTAGTACCTAATGGCCGCAACACACACATAAACAAAAAGCAACCAAGAAGATCGTGTTTGGGGATGGACATGCTGAATAACTTAAACATCGTGTAGGTACTTCTAAAAAGGTATGCGAAAGGTGATATCTCAGAATCTGATAAAGAAGAAAGACCCAAAAGAGACAAAGTAGCTGGCATTGCACAAACTAAAATACGGCTCTATGAAAATACAGCGAAGTGGCAAAAGTCGATTGATCCCTCCTAATGTCTTGTAGAACCTCCTTTTGCGAGGCGTCGTGCAGCAACTCGACGCGGCATGGACACATCAGGTCACTGGAGACCCCTGCAGAAATACTTAGGCTTCAATTGCCTTCCATAATTGTGGAAGTGTTGCCAGTACAGCATTTTGTGCACGAACTGACCTCTCGATTATGTCTCGTAAGCGTTCGTTAGGACACATGTCGTGCGATCTGGGTGAGCAAATCATTTACCCTAATTGTCCAGCATGTTCTTCAATCCAATAGCCAACAGTTGTGGCCTGTCGACACGGAGCAATGTCAACCACAAAAATTCCACCGTTTTGGGAACATGAAGTCCGTGAATGGCTGCAGATGGTCTGCAAACAGTCGAACATAACCAGAGGAGGAGAGTGGTTGGTTGATTTGCTTGGGGGCGAAACCAAACAGTGAGGTAATCGGTCCCATCAAATTAGGGAAGGAAATTGGCCGTGACCGTTTAAAGAAATCATCCCGGCGAGAACGAAGTCCATTCCATGTAAACCCAACCCACATTATTGCGGTCTAGCCACTGCCTTTAACAGTGTCTTGTTAACAACTTGGGTCTATGGCTTCGTGGGGCTGCGCCACACTCGGATCCTACTGAGTTTAGGACATACCTGTCCAGGCTCAGGATTTACAGTCGTCTAGGGTTCAACCGATATGGTCACAAGCTATAAGCGATGTAGTGTTGTTGACAAAGGCACTCTCGTCGGTAGGCTGCTGCCAAAGCCCATATTTCGCCGCACTGTCCTAACAGATACGTTCGTGGCACGTCCCCATGATTTCTGCTGCTGCGTCACGTAGTGTTGCTTGTCTGTTAGCACTGACAACTCTACGCCAGGACCGCTGCTGTCTATCGGTAAGTGAAGAAAGTCGGCCACTACATTGCCTGTTGTGAGAGGGGTGATGATTGAAATTAGATTTTCTTGGCACTGTCTTGACAGTGCATCTCGGAATATTGAATTTCTGGAGGATTTTTGAAATGAAATGTCCCTTCCGTTTAGCTCCAACCACCGTTCCGCGCTGAAAGTCTGTTAATTCCAGTCATGTGGCCATAATCACGTCGGAAACCCTTTCACATGAATCATTTGAGTTCAAGTAACAGTTCCACCAATACACTGCCCTGTTATCCCTCGTGTAAGCAATACTACTGCCATTTGCATACGTTCATATCGCTATCCCACGAGTTTTGTCATCTCAGTTTATATGGCTCCTAACTTTTAAAACAGAACAGGAAAAGGCCAATGGATTAGCTGTATTTGAAGCACAACTCTTTATAGGTGCGAAGGAAGAGCGATGGGGATCTCAGACGTGAAACATTTAGAAGCCTCAGAAACGTTCGGTCGCACGAGACATGATCATATTGATTCACCAAGTGAGGAATGAAGACTAACGAAGAGACCAAAAAAAAAAATCGCCTAATAGAGTACATGAACAGTCGACCGACAGAAGCAGTGCACATGCATTACATAATAGTTCTCAACTACTGTACTGGAAGTGATAAGGCAACGAAAGAATCATAAGTAAGGCCTAATGATAGGAGTAGTATGTAGTTTCTAGATGATGCGCGATACAGAATGCTAAAATGAAGAGTATAGCTGGAAAGTGAATGGAATGGGAAACTACTAATACTTCACGCCAACCGTATGGTCTACGAAAGAAATTCATTTCAACCAGCCTCATTCCTATACAATTTTTCTAGTTTGGTTACTAGTTAGGTTCAAATGTTCAGATGTGTGTGACATCCTAAGGGACCAAACTGCCGAGGTCATCGATCGCTAAACTTACACATTATTGAAACGAACTTATGCTTAGAACAACAACAGACACACCCATGCCCAAGGAAAGACTAAAACCTACGGCTAGAACGGCCGCGCAGTCCGTGACATGGCTCCTCAAACCACGCGGTCACTCCGCGCGGCACTAGTGAGGTAATGTAATAAAGGGGGGAAAAAGGAAAATTCGGTCCTTTAACTTATCCCATGCGAATAATTTTTTCCCCTGCATGATTCAGCAATTCCACAAAACAGATACACCTCGACACGATGAATAAACTATTGAACATGGTAATAACATGCTCTTATTGAGTGTTACTTCATTTCCTTACCAAGCGTGATGGTTTCTTGAGTGTTTTAAGACACAGTGGTCTGATTACAAGGAGCATAAATAGTCGGAATCTGATTTCTTAAAAAACAGTAGCTAATTTCTCTTACAGAAATGAAAATCCGATCTCAGAGAAATATAAACAATTTCATGTGAAAAGAAATACAAGTATCAATCCGTTTCCGAACTGTTTTCATGAAGCTGTTTTGGTCAGTTCTGGAACTATTCCACGTCGTGTGATGATTTAACTTTCCTCTAACAACATATCTCTTGTGATTAACATCTGGGAACATTCTGTTTTTACAAACAAGTAATTTCAGACAGAGGAGGAATGAGTGTCCTTTTAACGTCGTGTAAACGACAATATCATGACAGCTGAAGGTTGGTTTGTACGACGGTAAGAACAATGCTACCTCTTAATTTTGGGCACCGCTGCCAACTTAAATTAGGAGGTTAAAAGTATAATTGCAGCTCCTGACTTCCGCTTGCAATTCCAGTGTGTCGACCACTAGACTACGTCAAAAATTATAAAAATAGAATAAAAATTATAGTGGACTGTAACGCTGTATGATGTCCATTTCTCGGTATTCTGGACACATGCTCTTCACATAATGAGAAATAGATTTTCAAAGAGAAACGAAAATCCTATTTCCGACGAATTCCATTGTTATGCTAATGCGCCAGACATTTTCGTACAGAAATCCAGTCTGTAAAAACCGTAGCGATGTACTGGAGGGAATAAAATATTTATCGGGAAAAGTTTTCGAGCAGTGTGAGATGCAACGCTGTTCCCGAAATGACTCGCATGGAAGCAAGGCATAACAAAGAATTCGGGAACTTTTATTGGTTTCCACAACTGAACAAATTGGCTGGTCTCGTCTTTTTTTCTTTTTTTCCCTCACAGTCGCTAATTTATAGCGTAGAACAGCAACTTCGGTAGAGTCCTTCTACGTTGCTTTTAGGCAGTGTTATTTTTATACTGAGGGTCTATCTTGATTAATTGTACTCATTAAGAACCTTATTGTGAGCGAGAAAACTGACACACAGCACATGGCACTCCGTTCTGTAACCTACACCTCAGGTCACGTACAAATGATAAAAATTCGAAGTAGCTAAAAAACAGACCAGTCCTCATTTCATTCGATTTACCCAAATGTTTCAGACTAGTTGCTGGTCTTTATGAATTTTGCAATACCCACAAGATCATAATGTATCCTTCTGCTTGTTGGTTTCCAAGAATTTTTACAGTACCGTAAAAAGTCTAGCTAAGGTTACGTTTATGTTAACTCCTAATATGTGTTCATAAAGTTATCTATGTCTCAGCAATAGAGTGCTCTGGAGCTTCTTATGATCATTAAGAATCTCAAACTGCTCGTATTAGCTTCATTGGAACTAAGGGAGAAAATTTCATATAAAGTGAATGAAGACACGTTGCCTGTTTGAAACAAACCCTTGACAGACAAGGCGTCAATACCTCTTTAAGACAGCAAATAATACTTTGAAATTCTGAAATAAAAGATATCAAAGCAATTCAGTCGTCACACAGTTTGTCAAATGGCCTATTATAGAGACTGATACTGAAGAGTTTGACCACTTGTGTCATGAAGCCTTTCGATTTTCAAGAAGACAATGCTGCAGTGTAGTTGGAATTCATCAATCTTCAAAATGATTTACCTTTAATTTTGGTTTCTTGGAGCTTCGAAAAAATACGGTCTCTTCTTCCTAAAGAAAAACATCCACTTTTGGTGTGGGTTGGTCTCACCCAATTTTGGTCTAGGTTGGTCTCAAAGTGAAGGCAATGTTCAGTTCTACATATGTCTGAGAGGTTTCTTTTCCCAGCGTGAAATTTATAGAAACCAAGAACAGAAACAGACAGATTGATGAACACTCGAGAAACTGTATTGGAAAGGCAGCCCATACCTATCCTACGAACTTTAAAGAGCTGGTTGATGAAAAAAAAGACTGCTATCCGTCTCTTTAACGTTAATAGGTCTGTTAAAAACTATTCTTACATTTGTAATTTGTTACTAACAGCATTACAATCTCTTTAATATGAACAACTGAATTTCAATTTGTTTTCCTTATGTACAGCGTAATTAAAATTCATTTCGTACTTGTTGGAAAGGTATGGTTACAGACAAAAAACGTAAAATCTTGTTAAAACATTCTTATTGCTTTTATTGCTGTCCCAGTTTCTTTTGGTAGCTCCCAGTCGGATTTAAAAACGGCAAAGTGATTCACGAGCTCATGGTAGATAATAATGTATTGCGTGCTGATTTCTATATTTTGATTTGTTTTACGAAAAATTAAATATATTCCATTCCTCTGAATAAAGATCGGTAAGAAAGAAAAGCAGCAAAGAAGCTAGGAAAAATTAACCCTGCTCAACACGCGATTACGCTGTGGAAATGATGACGTGGCATAAAAGATGATTGAGTACAGCCACGCCTAACACTGAAAGTTTATTTGAGAACTAAATCTGGGATACTGCGGAACCGAGCATACAGAGAGAGTAAGTCGTAAACCCATACCTGAGAAGTATACTAGCGAGGACCTGCTTACAAGAAGACAAAGAGGATAATTTACAAGTAGAGCATAAAGCAGTTTTACTGCTTGCGTTTCAGAGACATGAAATGAGGCATTATCTGTATCGGAAATACTTCAGAACTATTAGTAGCCAACCACTATGGCCGAGTGGTTCTAAGCCCTTCTGTCCGGAACCGCGTTGCTACTGCGGTCGCAAGTTCGAATCCTGCCTAGGGCATGGATGTGTGTGATGTCCTTAGGTTAGTTAGGTTTAAGTAGTTCTAAGTCTACGGAATTGATGACCTCCGGTGTTAAGTACCATAGTGTTTAGAGCCATTTTTGAACTATTAATAACTGATGGTTCAAAATGGTTCAAATGGTTCTGAGCACTATGGGACTTAACATCTGTGGTCATCAGTCCCCTAGAACTTAGAACTACTTAAACCTAACTATCCTAAGGACATCACACACATCCATGTCCGAGGCAGGATTCGAACCTGCGACCGTATCCGTCGCGCGGTTCCAGAATGAGCGCCTGAATCGCTAGACCACCGCTGCCGGCAAGAACTGATGTTTTGTGACATAACGTTATGATAAAAGTGTTCCAAAGGAGGCACTTACGAAAAATTTATGTCAGCATTGTACTGAAGAAGGCAGTATCACGTACGTATGGATTTATTTTAAAAAACTTTGCATCCGGTAGACGGAAAGAAATAAATTCTTCAATTAAACAATGAATATGTGTGACATTTAACAACTGTTGAATGATTAGCTTAATGTGATTAACCGTTCTGTACTGCAACGTGATTAGGTCTTAATGGGGCCAACGATCTTGAAAGAACAGTTGTAAAATGAACCACTACAAATAATATAGTGAACTGAGATTGTTGGGCTTGTAGAGGCAGAGCCAACTATCCAATACGTTTCATTTGAGTGGAAATAGTAAATGCATCTCGCAATTTGAGCTTTAATGGTTTAATGTTTGCGTGGTTCCATGTAGGAGATACATGATGATGAGAAAAAATTGAGCGTAAAGATGAGGGCCTGATCGTAGTCTAATCCTCTGGATTCACACAAAAGGGACCGACGAGCTTGATCCCCGAAGGGCGAAAAGCCATCATATACACTCCTGGAAATGGAAAAAAAGAACACATTGACACCGGTGTGTCAGACCCACCATACTTGCTCCGGACACTGCGAGAGGGCTGTACAAGCAATGATCACACGCACGGCACAGCGGACACACCAGGAACCGCGGTGTTGGCCGTCGAATGGCGCTAGCTGCGCAGCATTTGTGCACCGCCGCCGTCAGTGTCAGCCAGTTTGCCGTGGCATACGGAGCTCCATCGCAGTCTTTAACACTGGTAGCATGCCGCGACAGCGTGGACGTGAACCGTATGTGCAGTTGACGGACTTTGAGCGAGGGCGTATAGTGGGCATGCGGGAGGCCGGGTGGACGTACCGCCGAATTGCTCAACACGTGGGGCGTGAGGTCTCCACAGTACATCGATGTTGTCGCCAGTGGTCGGCGGAAGGTGCACGTGCCCGTCGACCTGGGACCGGACCGCAGCGACGCACGAATGCACGCCAAGACCGTAGGATCCTACGCAGTGCCGTAGGGGACCGCACCGCCACTTCCCAGCAAATTAGGGACACTGTTGCTCCTGGGGTATCGGCGAGGACCATTCGCAACCGTCTCCATGAAGCTGGGCTACGGTCCCGCACACCGTTAGGCCGTCTTCCGCTCACGCCCCAACATCGTGCAGCCCGCCTCCAGTGGTGTCGCGACAGGCGTGAATGGAGGGACGAATGGAGACGTGTTGTCTTCAGCGATGAGAGTCGCTTCTGCCTTGGTGCCAATGATGGTCGTATGCGTGTTTGGCGCCGTGCAGGTGAGCGCCACAATCAGGACTGCATACGACCGAGGCACACAGAGCCAACACCCGGCATCATGGTGTGGGGAGCGATCTCCTACACTGGCCGTACACCACTAGTGATCGTCGAGGGGACATTGAATAGTGCACGGTACATCCAAACCGTCATCGAACCCATCGTTCTACCATTCCTAGACCGGCAAGGGAACTTGCTGTTCCAACAGGACAATGCACGTCCGCATGTATCCCGTGCCACCCAACGTGCTCTAGAAGGTGTAAGTCAACTACCCTGGCCAGCAAGATCTCCGGATCTGTCCCCCATTGAGCATGTTTGGGACTGGATGAAGCGTCGTCTCACGCGGTCTGCACGTCCAGCACGAACGCTGGTCCAACTGAGGCGCCAGGTGGAAATGGCATGGCAAGCCGTTCCACAGGACTACATCCAGCATCTCTACAATCGTCTCCGTGGGAGAATAGCAGCCTGCATTGCTGCGAAAGGTGGATATACACTGTACTAGTGCCGACATTGTGCATGCTCTGTTGCCTGTGTCTATGTGCCTGTGGTTCTGTCAGTGTGATCATGTGATGTATCTGACCCCAGGAATGTGTCAATAAAGTTTCCCCTTCCTGGGACAATGAATTCACGGTGTTCTTATTTCCATTTCCAGGAGTGTATGTGAGATAATGTCCGCCCCCTGTGGCTGAGTGGTCAGGGCTAGATAATGTCAATCCCAAGAGCCCGGGTTCGATTCCCGGCTGGATCGGAGATTTTCTCCGCTCAGGGACTGGGTGTGGTGTTGTCCTCTTCATCACCATCATTTCATCCCCATCGACGCGCAAGTTGCCGAAGTAGCGTCAAATCGAAAGACTTGCACTCGGCAAACGGTGTACCCAACGGGAGGCCCTAGTCACACATTTACATTTATGCGAGATAATGCCTCGCAACGCCTTAAAATACCACAAACACGATTTTCGTATTTTTTCTGTTTATCTCACAGAAAAATAGTCACAACCTTTTGGTAAAAAAATTAAAGTAATTAAATTTTGTCCTTTGATACGTCTTCGCTAGAGGCGCAGTTCTCGACTTACCCAAGAAAACGTATAACGTGATCTTCAAACGCGTTTTTCTGGAATAACCCGAAAACAGTGACCTCCAGCGAAAACGTATCCCAGATAAATACTTAACTACACCAAATTTTCTACAAAAAGTTGTCGTGATTTTTTCTTTATGACTACCAGTTTGCACATAGCAAAAATTTCGCTCGCGTTTTTTGAAGACGTTTGCAGATTGCAAACACCTCCATATGTAGGGGCAGATGAATCAGCCTGTGTATTTCAGAACATTGTCTCCGAGAGCAGTGATGAGAAACTTTACGCCACCACCTCTTCTCCTCGTGATGGGGAACGATCGGTCGCTTGCAACTGGCTACGCAGATTCGTATACTGCACCCAAGCGGCGCTCAATGCAGACAGATGTCAGAGGAATACATGAATTACACAGTAATGACGCTGGTGGAATCGAGTCAACAACGCGGTCTATTTCATTCCTACAAGCTAGTAGAAGTGACGATGAACTGAACTCACTAGGCAGTAGAGATGAAAGATACGTCAACACATTTCAGCAGCACTTTACGTCACCTGCTATACGTACGGCCCATGTGTGAATGGGCGGAAGCATTTGCTGCATAAGCCACGAACAAGTTAACTACCGGAAACCCAGCATGACGTCGCCTTCGTTAGCACGTACTGTACTCGCATTCGGAAGGACGACGGTTGAAACCTGCGTCCATCCTGCGTCCACCCTGATCTGTGTTTTCTATGATCACCTGAAATTTTTTCAAGCAAATGGCGGGAAGGATTCGTTAAAAGGACACGTCCGATTTGCCGCCACCAGGCCGTTTTGGATTTCCTCGCACTTCGTTGAAGTACGAGATTCGGAGTTACGGGTTTTTCCCACTCCCCTCGAAAGTAAGAGATTATAACTTAATGTTTACTCTGCTGCGTTTTAGCCTGTCGTACGCCACGAACAGTGCTGTTGTCTAACATTTTAGAGGGAACTTTTTACTGTGTTACGGCGATAGCTGGTTCATCCAGTGTTCGTAAATGATCAGCCAGTCACGCATCCATTTGTCGTTACTTCAACTGTCGATTTTAGAAATCTGACCAATTTGACACGTGTTAAAATATATGAGATAGTGTGATTTAGGGCACAAGCATGAATGAAGCTGGAAGGTAGTGAGAGAAATTGTGTCAGAATTACTCTTACTTATTTATGACGTTTTAGCCATTTCCATCTCATTCGTTCGTGCTGATATTGGTACGCGCATTAATAATTGAGCGCCCTTAAACTGCAAACACACACACACACACACACACACACACACACATGTACGCACTCATGCACGCACACGCATACACGCCCAGAGTGTGATCTTTAGTGAAGCAAAACTGTCTCCGATTTATTCTTCTACTTTAAGGAGCTGTGTTGTCTCATACTTTTACTTCAAATTTGCAATCATTGGTCCTGAATATGTAAGTAAGTTATCTGCGATATTGACCGCGGGGCATTAGAGGCTTATGAAGAAGACGAGTTAGGCAATTGTCGGATACATAAAGCATTTCCCGAATTATGTGCTGCAGGAATGTCGTATGAGGGTCGGAGTTCTCTTGTAATGTCATGGCGATGTCACAGAGCATAGCTATAACTCACCGATAAAGTGGCACTAACCACACAGACACCTTCCGCAGCGTGTAACCATGTGTAGACACTCGTTCGCCCTATGTGGCCATCATCCGTCTACATAACTACGCGGCTGCAGTCACTTAGGTTATGCTGTATACATTTTTACAACAATCAGATCTCTCTCAACACCAGGATGTGATTCTGTCACTCATTCTGTTTTAGCCTTAAGGAAACCTCCTTCCTACCTTCATCTTCACCCTCTTCTATAGTTTTCATACAAAAATAAGATCGAAATTAGGTGTCTTACAGATTCACACGTTATCCATGGCCCTCTGCCCCAGCAACATCTGTGACAACCTATTGTTGGCAAATCTTCCCGGTTGAATGATCGTCGTCAATGAAACTCTGTCGTTCGTAATATTTCTTCCAGAGATTCGCTGGACTTGTTCAAAGTTGCTCCTGAATCCACTGAGTCCTGTCGTCTAGCGGGACTTAAATAGAGGGAAAATTAGGTGTCTTACAGATTCACACGTGATCGGCGGAGATAATGCGTGTCAAAGGTAAATAGTAACTACTGACCACTCAAATGTCAAAGAATAAACTTGTCTGTCGATACTGTGGTTCTACTTTCTTTGCATTACATTTCATGACTTCTTCTTTTCTAGTAAAACTGTCCCCATGTTTACGTAGTTCGATCACTTTTTTATATACACATGGAGAATATTTAGTCGCTGTAGGTTAAATATAAATTTAGGAAAACTTAACGATTTTATGAGTGAAGAGCGTGTATTGTTGCAGCTGATTTTGGTACTTTTCTTAGTCATTAGAGATTTTTGTAATCTCTCAGCCGAGTATTGACACTTTTCTTTGTAGTTCCAATGCAGGCTCGGGCTGTTTGACAGTACCTATTGCAGGCATCTAGGTGTTGTAGTGGCGTTTAGTAGACAAAGTGTTCGTAAGGAATACATGGTCCATGCATGCAATATGTCTGAAGATCGGATCACTTTCAAATCTCCCGATCCACACGCTAACAGAAAACATAGCGTCATCGTCAGTCCCTGTACAAGCCGCCTCTTGAGCATCTGACACGCTCCTCTTGAATGTGTAGCCTGCGTCGCTTTCACACCACTAAATATAATTGTGTAACATCTCCTCCCACCCCTATGCTTGAACAAAATGTTCAAATGTGTGTGAAATCTAATGGGACTTAACTGCTAAGGTCATCAGTTCCTAAGCTTACACAGTACTTAACCTAAATTATCCTTAGGACAAACACACACATCCATGCCCGAGGAGGATTCGAACCTCCGCCGGAACCAGCCCCACAGTCCATGACTGCAGCGCCCCAGACCGCTCGGCTAATCCCGCGCGGCCTTTCAGCTTCACTGATATCACATACCATTATCGTCCGGCTTCAGCAGCTAGGAGAAATTGTTAAGTTTGCATCTAAGAGGGTTGCCCGTGATTCTCCACCGACGCGCCGCATTCTTGTCTTTGAAGAGGACGTCCTACGCCTCATAGCAAATCCGACCAAGTGTAGGTGAACCACTGACAATGCCTTGGGCCCCAGTACAGCAAGCTAGTCAGAGCTTGTGGTGTTCGCTGTGTGGATGGTCTGAAGTGGGATATTTGAAGGTCATTCACATTTCAAATTATTTCGCATCCTGAAGGTAAATTTCTGGATATGGGCCCTACATCACAATTCTTTCTGAACTAAGTTCCCTCTATAACGGTTAGAGCCTGCAATAGGGAATGTGAAACACGTTACCCACACTGAATTCCAGCAGAGGAGGGCATTAATCTGTTATAGACTGAGGGCCTGACATATTTTGATTGTCTAAATTCCGATAAGACGTTAAGATTATATAGAAACTTACCAAAATTATATAGCTTATTTTTTAGTAAAGGGAGAAGAAATGGTGTTTCTCCAGGTAACCTACTGTTACCTGGTCGCAGAACTCAATTTACGTCTTTTCTTGAAAAGCAACAGTTCTGGAAATCTTCGCTCTGATGTTTTCATTCGTCGTGTAGGTGTGCCAGTTCTTTTGATTGTATCGACAAGACTTTTCTTTCGCTGTGACTAATGTTTGAAGTTTTACTGCAAAATATCTGTCTCATTGTGTCATATTGAGATATAGCTTTATGTTAGAAAGTTCCATACGCCTTTCTTATAAATAAATCATCCAAAAATTATTCCGTTCCCATCTTCCATTTACGGAGTTAGCTGTATTTTTGACTTTATATAATTTACATTACAAAATATTTCGTAAATATGTTTTACCATGTAACTAAACTAGAAATGTATCATTCCCAAATGGATGCTATACAGATATTTGCTTTTTCCATAGTTGAATGCTCGAATTTTTCCGGATAAAAGTTAGCTATAGCTGAACGCTACAGTTTCTTCATTGCGGATTCATCGACTTGTTCATAGAATTAATTCTCCCAATAGCACTGACTAGAAGTAAGACAATGTCTAAAAGTAGTAGGCTATTCTTTAACAATAACTTAAAGAATAAATAGTGGCGGTAATTTTTAGGTTGATCAAAAGACGCGCTCCCTGGCCGCTAGATGGCGATAACATCTGTGACAATGATAAAAGATAGCGAGGCCAGAGATGATTATTAATGAGCAATCCAGGCCGCACTAATTAATTAGCATCTGTCTGTGTTGAAGTGAGAAAGAGCCTAGACGCATATGATGTCTTGTGCAGAAAATGTACGCTCACCAAGTGTTATTAACCTTTAAATGTGTTATGAAAAGGTGTGTGACAATACACACGGGACCGTTTCAAAAAGTCGTTTGAATATTAATTTATTAGTCCATGAAAGCACATCGTAATAAATATTTGGACGTCGTAAGGACCTGAAAGGACATAGTAATATTGGAGGAAGACACCAACGTGTCACCGCAGCGTTGAATAGGTATAAGGAATAACTTGAAGAAGGGACATAAGAACATTTTTAATTTTTATTTGTATGTGTTCATAACAAAATCTTATTGTTCAATGTTTTCTTCATTAGCTACGGGGACTCTTCGAATAGCCAAAATCCCTCCTTTATCCGATGATATATTCCACAATAATGTTAAAAATCATTTAGGCCCTTAAAATAATATTTCCCTTTCATTTCAAAATCATTTCCCTATAATTTTACAATTTCAAGAAAAAGCGAATATAATATAATCTCTATGATATCGGTTTTTGGAAGATATAATTGAGATCCGGCCATTCGGTAGAAAAGGTTTACAGGAATGCTTTTCTATCTAAATAACATAAAATCATAAATCCAGTCAACTGTGGAAAAGGAAAAAGACTGATTTCTTGCATAGCAATTCCAACCATCATCCACAGGAAAAGAAAGGTCTTGTCGTCAAATTGAAAAGAATTGGCACACCTGAACTCTTACTCGCCAAACTCAAACATATGAAGCAAGTTTTCCAGAAAAGTTGCTGTTCAGAAAATGAAGTATATAAATAGAGTTCTGCGGCCAGCTAACAGTAGGTCGAAAACGAAGGCAAACAAAACGACTGAGAGTTTCTCTCTCCCTCTCTTTCAGACAGTCACACACATACAAAAGGAAAAGAAACGCTCTTTAGTCAAGAAAACATAAATGTTTTCGAATTTTATCTACAATGACAAACTATTCTCCTCGGGTAGAAAGAGAAGCCATTAAAATATATAAGCATTTGGACACTTAAACAAAATAGAAATCATTGAAATCAACAATGTATTGACAGTAGCTTTATAGCATCGACAGATAAGTTTTTTTGACAGATGACAGTTCGATAGTTAAGTTTTCGGGGATTATCTTTGCTGTTTATGTGTATACTCTTATGACGCCCTTTTCACGGTATTTAACGTCCCTCTCGGGCGCCCGGTCCGTAAGTACGCTGGACTCAGCGAACCCATGAGCCCATTTTAGTATGTCCAATAGAGCTCTGGTCGAAACGTGAAGAACGAAAATATTTATGGACTCCGACCAAATAAGGTGGAAAATTTACGAGCAGTGTAGGCATAATGCCCTGAACGACTTCACTGTAATTTCAAAATTATTTGTTTCATTATTATAATGACATCTCTCCATCTCTCACCCGCCCCCCCCCCCCTCTCGCTGTCTTTTCTTGGTCTATTCGCAATGCATTTCCTTACGCCATTGGTCATGCTCTCAGAGAATTTTAAATTCGTTTCACTGTGCCCAGATTTCATTATCGAATGGTTCTTTTTTGAATGTTCTTGAATTTCAAATTTCTGTTCGTCATCAATAGAGACACTCACCCAGGCTTACTTTGCATTCGTGAGTTTTATTTATAAATATATGTCGTACCGTAAAGTTACACAGTTGATAACTCCTTGTCTGGTGGCCTTTCTCCTTTCCCAAGTCCACTCCATTCTTTTGTAAGTACGGAAGACGGTGGTTGCTAAATACACTCCTGGAAATTGAAATAACAACACCGTGAATTCATTGTCCCAGGAAGGAAAGAATTTATTGACACATTCCTGGGGTCAGATACATCACATGATCACACTGACAGAACCACAGGCACATAGACACAGGCAACAGAGCATGCACAATGTCGGCACTAGTACAGTGTATATCCACCTTTCGCATCAATGCAGGCTGCTATTCTCCCATGGAGACGATCGTAGAGATGCTGGATGTAGTCCTGTGGAACGGCTTGCCATGCCATTTCCACCTGGCGCCTCAGTTGGACCAGCGTTCGAGCTGGACGTGCAGACCGCGTGAGACGACGCTTCATCCAGTCCCAAACATGCTCAATGGGGGACAGATCCGGAGATCTTGCTGGCCAGGGTAGTTGACTTACACCTTCTAGAGCACGTTGGGTGGCACGGGATACATGCGGACGTGCATTGTCCTGTTGGAACAGCAAGTTCCCTTGCCGGTCTAGGAATGGTAGAACGATGGGTTCGATGACGGTTTGGATGTACCGTGCACTATTCAGTGTCCCCTCGACGATCACCAGTGGTGTACGGCCAGTGTAGGAGATCGCTCCCCACACCATGAAGCCGGGTGTTGGCCCTGTGTGCCTCGGTCTTATGCAGTCCTGATTGTGGCGCTCACCTGCACGACGCCAAACACGCATACGACCATCACTGGCACCAAGGCAGAAGCGACTCTCATCGCTGAAGACGACACGTCTCCATTCGTCCCTCCATTCACGCCTGTCGCGACACCACTGGAGGCGGGCTGCACGATGTTGGGGCGTGAGCGGAAGACGGTGTGCGGGACCGTAGCCCAGCTTCATGGAGACGGTTGCGAATGGTTCTCGCCGATACCCCAGGAACAACAGTGTCCCTAATTTGCTGGGAAGTGGCGGTGCGGTCCCCTACGGCACTGCGTAGGATCCTACGGTCTTGGCGTGCATCCGTGCGCCGCTGCGGTCCGGTCCCAGGTCGACGGGCACGTGCACCTTCCGCCGACCACTGGCGACAACATCGATGTACTGTGGAGACCTCACGCCCCACGTGTTGAGCAATTCGGCGGGACGTCCACCCGGCCTCCCGCATGCCCACTATACGCCCTCGCTCAAAGTCCGTCAACTGCACATACGGTTCATGTCCACGCTGTCGCGGCATGCTACCAGTGTTAAAGACCGCGATGGAGCTCCGTATGCCACGGCAAACTGGCTGACACTGACGGCGGCGGTGCACAAATGCTGCGCAGCTAGCGCCATTCGACGGCCAACACCGCGGTTCCTGGTGTGTCCGCTGTGCCGTGCGTGTGATCATTGCTTGTACAGCCCTCTCGCAGTGTCCGGAGCAAGTATGGTGGGTCTGACACACCGGTGTCAATGTGTTCTTTATTCCATTTCCAGGAGTGTAGATGATGTCTGTGGTACGGCTCTAGCACCGTCTCTCCCTCAATTCATGTTCTCCTTAATCGTGTCTTACATTCACATTTCCCATAATAGTGTCCCTGTCATCTATAACTATCAAACTTTTATCCAAAAAGACACACATTTTATCAATTTCTGTATTCCCTGATATCATCTCTCTATTTCCCCATCAACAGCGTTTCAAGCGGACATTTTAGTTTTTACAGTAGTGGTTACTGTTGGCATAGTGTCAGTCCTCAGTAAAATAATTCGTTCACTGCGTTACTAATAGTGACTCACCGAATTACATACCTCTCCATAACGATACCGATTCTGTGAAACCATTCACCTCTGATATAGTTGTCCACCTGCGCCCTTCTAACCCGAAATACCTCTCTCCTCTTTCCATTTAATTTCATGTTTCTGTTTGATGCCTAACGTCAACCTGCTCATTTCTCTTTCCATATTCTCGAGTTTTCCTGCGTAGTTCAGTGTTGTGATACACCGAAATGCTGTTTGCGCATCTTCCCAAGCTAAAGGAAACAAATGCTCATCATAAGGTTTCTAAGTAAATGTATTCGTGCGTAATCTTGAGTAATGTAGTTTTCCAATATCGCCTATCCGCCATGTTCTCTTTAATGATCAGTTTAGTCGTATTGCGTCAATTGCCTCCTCTGGCGTAGTATTATCACTGACGCTACAGGCGAAACAAAGCTGTGAGGACCGATCTGGCGTCCCTGACTATCGCAGTAGCTGAAGACAGTGCCAGCCTGCATTGTCAGCGACTCCAAGTCTGCAGTCTATGTTGTTTCATGGTTGCTTGAGCTCCTCTGATACAGGTATGTCGCAGGTAGGTTTTTGAATTTTGTATAAGTAACAGATCAGTGATGACAAACGCTTCAGTGAAGAATAGTTTATGCAGAAAGAGGTACAGGTCCGGAACAATTAAATGATAACGTGATGCTATCAAAAACTCTAGAAAAATTTAGTGACACCTTTCAGAAAAAGCCTCAGAATAAGAAATAATTAGTAGCAGACACGACATGTTGAGATATGTTAACCACTCATGCGCCATCTACACTTATTAGCTACCAAAGTGAACATAAATATTATTTAGAAAAAAAATATCTTCGACACAATTTTGGGCCGTTCGATGATTCTATCGACATAGTTCCAAAGTTTCTGTATATCACAAACCGCAGAGTGAATCTGTTTGGAGCCGCACGCAGGTTACCTGTAATGAAAGGTCCAGTTTCAAAACGGTGTAGAAATAAAACCACTGTTCACAAGAGAAACTCTCCATCTCAACTCCCTCGACCCCCCCCCCCTTCAGATTTAATCATAGAATGCCCCAGTGGATAGTCCATCAAAAAGTGAACACAGATCTAGCATGAAAACAGGAAGAAGGTGTACTGAACTGTGAAAACAGGAACGAAATACGAGGTGCGTTCAAGTTCTAAGGCCTCCGATTTTTTTTCTGATTAAGTACTCACCCGAAATCGATGAAACTGGCGTTACTTCTCGACGTAATCGCCCTGCAGACGTACACATTTTTCACAACGCTGACGCCATGATTCCAAGGCAGCGACGAAGGCTACTTTAGGAATCTGTTTTGACCACTGGAAAATCGCTGAGGCAATAGCAGCACGGCTGGTGAATGTGCGGCCATGGAGAGTGTCTTTCATTGTTGGAAAAAGCCAAAAGTCACTAGGAGCCAGGTCAGGTGAGTAGGAAGCATGAGGAATCACTTCAAAGTTGTTATCACGAAGAAACTGTTGCGTAACGTTAGCTCGATGTGCGGGTGCGTTGTCTTGGTGAAATAGCATACGCGCTGCCCTTCCCGGACGCTTTGTTGCTGTGCAGGAAGGAATTTGTTCTTCAAAACATTTTCGTAGGATGCACCTGTTACCGTAGTGCTCTTTGGAACGCAATGGGTAAGGATTACGCCCTCGCTGTACCAGAACATGGTCACCATCATTTTTTCAGCACTGGCGGTTACCCGAAATTTTTTTGGTGGCGGTGAATCCGTGTGCTTCCATTGAGCAGACTGGCGCTTTGTTTCTGGATTGAAAAATGGCATCCACGTCTCATCCATTGTCATAACCGACGAAAAGAAAGTCCCATTCGTGCTGTCATTGCGCGTCAACATTGCCGGGCAACATGCCACACGGGCAGCCATGTGGTCGTCCGTCAGCATCCGTGGCACCCACCTAGATGACACTTCTCGCATTTTCAGGTCGTCATGCAGGATTGTGTGCACAGAACCCACAGAAATGCCAACTCTGGAGGCGATCTGTTCAACAGTCATTCGGCGATCCCCCAAAACAATTCTTTCCACTTTCTCGATCGTGTCGTCAGACCGGCTTGTGCGAGCCCGAGGTTGTTTCGGTTTGTTGTCACACGATGATCTGCCTTCATTAAACTGTCGCACCCACGAACGCACTTTCGTCACATCCATAGCTCCATCACCACATGTCTCCTTCAACTGTCGATGAATTTCAATTGGTTTCACATCACGCAAATTCAGAAAACGAATGATTGCACGCTGTTCAAGTAAGGAAAACGTCGCCATTTTAAGTATTTAAAACAGTTCTCATTCTCGCTGCTGGCGGTAAAATTCCATCTGCCGTACGGTGCTGCCATCTCTGGGACGTATTGACAATGAACGCGGCCTCATTTTAAAACAATGTTCATGTTTCTATCTCTTTCCAGTCTGGAGAAAAAAATCGGAGGCCTTAGAACTTGAATGCACCTCGTAGAATCAGTGAACCGTCCAAGCTCAAGATGTGCAACATGGAGCGGATTGCGAAAACCATTTCGTCGTAGTTGTATGGTCACGGTGGTGGACTAGCAGGCTGGAGATCCGTGTTCATATCTTACTTGTGCGCCATTTTTTTCCACAAAATTATGAATTTTCTGTCCTGTCATTGAGGTGTCAGTTTTCTTTCTGTAGTCTTTGCAACTGTCACGCTATACATTTGCCACGTGGCTGGAATAAGTTACTGTCGTAAGTAAATTTTATGAATAATGAGAGCAGGTCAGGTGCCGCATAGACCGCTCACAGAAGTGAAAACAGCAAATAAACTCGAGTAAACTATGTCACAATAAAGTAATTCAAGAGTGGAAACTTCTAAAACTGAACGCAAAAGTCATATTGGTTGGTATTTATAAATAACAAATAGGCGGTATGTACGTCTGAAGATCCGTTCTTTACACCTCGTTGTTGCAAACGGACGTTACAAACGACACAAACACAAATTTGAATACAGCGAACAGACACGTCAGTTACCGGCCGAACAGTTATTAATTTTGTGGAAAAAATATAGTGCACGAAGGAAATCTGAACACGGGTCATATCCTCCACAGTTGGTTGGTGGGTTTGGGGTATAAAGGGACCAAACTGCAGGGTCGTTAGTTCCTTTTTCCTCATGCAAACAATGCCCAAAATATAACTATTCCCAAAAGGAGTCAGGGAAAGTACACTCCTGGAAATGGAAAAAAGAACACATTGACACCGGTGTGTCAGACCCACCATACTTGCTCCGGACACTGCGAGAGGGCTGTACAAGCAATGATCACACGCATGGCACAGCGGACACACCAGGAACCGCGGTGTTGGCCGTCGAATGGCGCTAGCTGCGCAGCATTTGTGCACTGCCGCCGTCAGTGTCAGCCAGTTTGCCGTGGCATACGGAGCTCCATCGCAGTCTTTAACACTGGTAGCATGCCGCGACAGCGTGGACGTGAACCGTATGTGCAGTTGACGGACTTTGAGCGAGGGTGTATAGTGGGCATGCGGGAGGCCGGGTGGACGTACCGCCGAATTGCTCAACACGTGGGGCGTGAGGTCTCCACAGTACATCGATGTTGTCGCCAGTGGTCGGCGGAAGGTGCACGTGCCCGTCGACCTGGGACCGGACCGCAGCGACGCACGGATGCACGCCAAGACCGTAGGATCCTACGCAGTGCCGTAGGGGACCGCACCGCCACTTCCCAGCAAATTAGGGACACTGTTGCTCCTGGGGTATCGGCGAGGACCATTCGCAACCGTCTCCATGAAGCTGGGATACGGTCCCGCACACCGTGCAGGTGAGCGCCACAATCAGGACTGCATACGACCGAGGCACACAGGGCCAACACCCGGCATCATGGTGTGGGGAGCGATCTCCTACACTGGCCGTACACCACTGGTGATCGTCGAGGGGACACTGAATAGTGCACGGTACATCCAAACCGTCATCGAACCCATCGTTCTACCATTCCTAGACCGGCAAGGGAACTTGCTGTTCCAACAGGACAATGCACGTCCGCATGTATCCCGTGCCACCCAACGTGCTCTAGAAGGTGTAAGTCAACTACCCTGGCCAGCAAGATCTCCGGATCTGTCCCCCATTGAGCATGTTTGGGACTGGATGAAGCGTCGTCTCACGCGGTCTGCACGTCCAGCACGAACGCTGGTCCAACTGAGGCGCCAGGTGGAAATGGCATGGCAAGCCGTTCCACAGGACTACATCCAGCATCTCTACGATCGTCTCCATGGGAGAATAGCAGCCTGCATTGCTGCGAAAGGTGGATATACACTGTACTAGTGCCGACATTGTGCATGCTCTGTTGCCTGTGTCTATGTGCCCGTGATTCTGTCAGTGTGATCATGTGATGTCTCTGACCCCAGGAATGTGTCAATAAAGTTTCCCCTTCCTGGGACAATGAATTCACGGTGTTCTTATTTCAATTTCCAGGAGTGTAGAAGGGCGGAAGACTAACGGGGAACCGCACGAAAGAAGAAAACGAAAGAAGCTAATCGAAGGAGGAAAAGGTGCACCAAAAGGAAAAGTAGTGGAATTTATTAAAACGATATAGCAGGCGGCCGAGGTTGGCCGATGACAAGAATAAAAAGGACGACCCAGCCACCATGAAACACACCAAAATCTCCAGCCCAGAAGAGAAGATGAGATGAACACACGTAGGGATAAGAAGAACATCAAGGCAAACAAACAGGAAAGGTAGAGTGAGGAAGAGTTAAAATGGAGAGAGGGTGGAGGTGGGGGGGAGAAGGCCAGACTCCCACCCTTAGACTCTGTGGTAAAACCCCCCTCACGAGTAAAACGTAAAACAACACCACAGCCATTGAGGCACTGTCGCCCAACACCGGAGTCAGGTTGCTCGGAAGGTAAAAATCCGCTGCAGAGAGGCTAAAATAGGGCAGTCCAACATTATGTGAACGACAGTTATGTGTGAGCCACAGCGACACTGAGGTGGGTACTCGCAACGGAGGAGGTGACCATGTGTTACCCAAGTATGGCTGATGCGGAGCCGGCAAAGGACAACAGAGTCCCTGCGAGTGGCTTGCGTGGATGACCACCACACGTTCGTAGTCTCCTTGATAACGCGTAGTTTATTTGGTGTAGTAATGGTGCGCCATTCAGCATCCCACATCGCGAAAGCTTTGCGGCTGAAAACCGATCGAAGATCAGTCTCCGGCACGCCAATCTCCAAGTTTGGTTTACAGGTAGCCTGTTCAGCCAGGCGGTCAGCAAATTAATTGCTTGGGTTTCCGCCACGTCCTGGGGTCCAAATGGAAATCACTGAACATCCACTGTTGCGAGGGCATAAAAAAAATCAAGGATATTCAGTAGCAAAGGATGACGAAGGAACCACTGGTCGAGAGGTTGTAGGTTGCTTAATGTGTCACTACAGATGACGAAGGACTCCCTGGCGCAGGAGCGGATAAGCTTAAAAGGGCGATAGATGACTACCAACTTTGCAGTGAAAACACTGGCCCCATCCACCAAGGAGCATTGTTCAGTAGTCCAACGTGAGCGTAAAGAAAGCCAACAAGACCGTTGGCCATTGATCAATCGGTGTAGATTATTTCTGAGCCCTAGAACACGCCAGGAAGAGTGAAAAATTGTCGGTGGAGAGCCTAAGATGGAATTGAGCGTTTTGGGGCTAGCGATAGGTCCAGATAAAGCTGTGGCCGAGGCATGGGCCATGGAGATTTACGTAAGTGGCCTTGCAGGAAAGGGAAATTATCGAGTTCAGTTAGAAGTGAAGGGACACAGACCGCAAGAGGATGCCCTGTTCTTGGCTGTCGTTGCGAGAGATGGATCACCGTGTTAGGCAAAAGGAGACGGTAACTGGGATGGTGAGGCGAACTATAAACGTGGCCGGTATAGTTTGCAAGCGGCAGTTTCCGCTGGAGCCGCAATGGAAGAACGCCAGCTGCTACGAGGAGGCTGTTCACTGGGTTCGTTCCGAAAGCTCTCATCACAAGCCGTACTCCACAGTGTTGGACAGGGTCACAGCATTGCGGGACGGGTCGAGCGGTGGTGCGGAAAGATGCTGGGCATCGTGAATTGCCCGAATGTTGGACATGCTTGAGAGCACTGTTCATGAAATATCTGCGAAACAACCTGCATTGCTGTCGGCAAAAAATCACTCATGTTCAGGAATTTCTTCATGCTGACCTGCCAGAAGGACAAACATCCGCTCTGCCATTTCTCGCTCACATGGAATTGGACAGTGAATGACCATGGATCATTCCGTGGACAGAAGAAGTCCATTTCCATTTGCACGTCCCAGGACATGTGTATACGGAGAAGTACAGAATATGGGCAACGGAAAATCCACACACACTTCAACTGATACTACTTCAGTGGGGTGCAGGCTGATGGCTTCCATTATCGACGAGCCGTATTTTATCTAGGAGATGATTACTGCGAGTCCTGTCACTTGAACCGTCTCTGGATTCTTATACGCACTAACGTTATTCCAACCCTTGAACAGCTTGGATGTGTAAGTAGGATCATTTTTGTGCAAGATACCACTCCTCCTTACATTGCGCAACCAGTGAAGCGGTTGCTGCAGAGACATTTCGGAAATACTAGACCTGTCAGACGCCATTCCCCTACAGCATGGACCACGAGATCACTTGGTCTCAATCCATGTGACTTTCGGCTGTGAGGTTATCTGAAAGATGTAGTGTTCAGTGGTCCAACTACGAATGTAGCTGAACTGTAGGTATACATGCGCAACACATTCTGAACGTGACCTCAGAGACGCTCAGATCTGTTGTGGGACATGGTGTCTCTCGATTTTTAATTTGTGGCAGAAAATGGTGGTCAGCATACTAGATTTCTCTCACACCAGTCTCATGGCAATCAGAAACGGATTTCCTTTTGGCGTTTTGGTTTTTATGTGGATTTTTACCCCAGGCAAATGTAAAACAGCTGTCGTTTCGCTGTTAATTCTGTTTGCATCTTCAGTACAATTAAAAACCGATTTTTCTATCCGGATATGGCGCGATCATGCCATCGTGATTAGGCTTACCTAACTAAAAGCGCTACGACTGTAGACTGCCGCCGGCCGCGGTGGTCTAGCGGTTCCAGGCGCTCAGTCCGGAACCGCGCGACTGCTACGGTCGCAGGTTCGAATCCTGCGTCGGGCATGGATGTGTGTGATGTCCTTTGATTAGTTAGGTTTAAGTAGTTCTAAGTTCTAGGGGACATGACCACAGATGTTAAGTCCCATAGTGCTCAGAGCCATTTGAAACATTTTTTTTTCTTGTTGACTGCTGAATTTGTGCAGTTGTTCGCGTTGAACGGTATGGATGGTGTAATGTGCAACTCAAACCCTAGCCGTCATATTGCGATTCAATAGTCTTTTGTAGCCAGTCCCATTTAAGTTAAGAAATATACATCAAATTTTTTGGTAAAATTTATGTTAATATTTTTCCATAATGTCTCCCATACATTCTGGGAAGCGATTCTCCTTCTATAGCGTTTTGAAACTGGAACTCTAATTATGTGCACCCTGTGTTTAGGTTCAACGTGCATACGTATCTGTAGCTCTATTAATCTGAATACTGCGCCAAATTAAAAAAAATACGGTTATCTAGCAAACATTTGTGTGCAACACAGCAATATAGCTCTCCGAAATCGTGTTCGAAGCTACAATAAAGTTACAAAATACTCATAGCTGTGAGGAAATTTCTGGTCCGTTTGGGTGATTGCTGTTAGCTTTCAGTGCGAGCTCTGCACGTAAACCTCGTGACAGTCGACTCCCAGTATCGAAGCGGTCTGGTCTGTATACGCAGTGCCGCACGCAGTCTGGATGGTCTGTTTACTGCTCGGCAAAGGTAGTCGTAACTTGCTGTTTATTCCGTGCTGCTGCCGCTAGTACTTTCAGTAAGAAGTAGCAGTCTGAGCTCCCTTTTAACGAGCAGTCTGTCATCGTCCGACTGCGGTTCTGGAAGAACTGAGTAACAAGCTGTACTCAGCGACCACAAGCCCTTTTACTTCTTTAACAGATCTTCTTTGCTCTAAAAGTCTATTATATGGAATGTATTACGATCAGAGGAAATACATATATAATTCTTAGTTTTCTGAACACCGATTCCATGCTTTCCGGTACTGCTTGTACTATTAGGCGGGAACGTGTGGCACAGACATTAATAACATTTTTCTTTCCTGATATTTCAGGGACTAGGAACGCCTGCCTTTCCAAAACGACGTGTGTCGCACTCATGAAATCGTTTACACTGTTAAGTTGGCGTTTAGAGAGACCCGTTTCGTGTTTTGTATGACGCTCCTGGTGCAGTTTAATAAGTGTTACTAAGTGCATTTCACTGGAGAAGAGCATTGCCGGTTAGCCGATAATGTACGTGTATACAAAATATCCGAACATACAAGTGACTGTTTCGACGGCTTAATAGAGTAAGGATGTCAGAGAGTCATTTTGACTGATAAGGAGTCATCGGAAGAGTAGGTTGTGAGCAAATTATATAACAACGTTAGCGTTTATCATGTATTACCGTCATTTCAGAAAACGACCAAAACTGTGCAATTCCCGACTGAGTCTACATCTTGAAACATGCCGAGTTCTTCATCACACATAACATATTTTTTCTATGCACTTTGTTTAGTGTATCCATGGGTATATTATAGCTGCTATAAAGTTATTGTAACACACCCAACGTTTACGAATCTCGGATGTATAATGCATTGTGGGACAACCAGGAGGAAAGATTAAATAATGATCAATCGAAAGGTGGGATACACTTGAGGGGTAGCTCTGTGTATATCATATGATAAAACATACGGAAAACATGTAGCAGTGGTTAAATTTTTCACCACAAGACACAGAGTTTCCTACAGGTGAGAACAATGCATTCAAGGACAGAAGCTGAAAGCGAAGATGAATGTCGAAGTGCTTTGTTCAATATATCAGTTGCAGAACATAGTGATTAGGTTGAAAATTATACTTGGGAGCGTACATCGATCAGCAGAACACGAGATACAGAAGTTAATGAAGCCACTCGAGATCGTTGCTGCGTTGTGCTAACCTTTCTTTAATGTACGAAAATTTCACATGACCCACCGCAAGTCGAAGTAAGTCTGTATTCCATGCAATATAATAGCGAAATAGGTGTAGTACAAATGTACTGAAAGTACAGTCAGTGCTGAACTTTTGGAAGGCAGTGACGTAAGGAATGTGATTAAGTTTTCCACAGCATCATTCGCATGTGTTTTTGTGACAACTGGAATGTGTGGGAGTAAAACTCTTAAGTCTCATTAATATGTACTAGCTAGAGACGGAGCAACCATTCGGTCAAGACTAGGATGGGAAAGGATACCGACCGTATCTATTAAAACTGATCGAGCCTGACATCTGCCATAGTAAATATTAATGGAGATAGCCAAACGGGGAGTTAAACCTCTATCCACAAGACTGAGAGTATAGAGCGTAAATCGATATGGACCTCTACCGATGTAAGATTCGCGTGCAGTATGTCGTTTGAAAATCAACAGTACAAGGAAGCATCAGATGTAAGCTACGAGAAAAACAGAAGTTTAATGTCGCTTTGAGAACGAAGTCATCAGAGCTGGAGCACACTTTCGGCTGAGAAAAAAATGGAAAGAAAATCGGCCGACTCCATGTCATGTGAACCACCTACATTTCAACGATAATAAACATCTATAGAGAGAGGAAAGCGGAAATTCGAACACTAATCTATAAATTTAGGAGTGCAGACGGCAATTCAATATGCGACTCAAGCAAGCGTAGAGGATAGGCATTAACAACATGTAAACCATTATCTGTTTGTGCAATGAGTCTGCGGAATGTCATCCTAAGTTTGTGGAAATACCTTGCCGGTAAATAAAACTTCATTTTCTGCCCTTTGTTTTACATTAAACGACTCTGTATTGAGATACAGTCGTTACAATTGAGCACAAATATACATCGTAAAATTGTTTAACTGGGATTGTTTTGACCACATTAAAAATCAGATCTAAGCACCTATTACAATATTGATAAGATCGTCCACTTTCTAAAGTCCGGTACGAGAAAAGAGAAAATAGCTAACTTGTAAGAGTGTAGAGAAACAACGTACTTGATCATATTACATGCCACCACATATCAGATTAATCTGGTTTCCTAACATGTAATTAACAGTAATTCTTTATAAACCGGGACGCTTCGTTGAAGGCCAAAGAAGCATAAGTTAAATAGTGCGATAGATTTGATATCATCATTAGATATCTGGGTACAAAAACGATGCAAGCCAATTAGATATATGCGTTTACAAATGATATTACTATCGTGGGCAGAGATACAAACATATTTAATGAAATATACAAAGTCATTGAAGCAGATGGCTTAAAATCTGAATTTTGCTATAAAAGAATGCAAATAAAAATACACGGTAATTACATAACTTGAACGCCCGTAATAAATACTCTAAAGCCGTCAGTTGTTTCCATTTTCTAGGTGTCCTTTTACCCAGTAATAATGATTCGAGGTAAAGTATTAGAGAAAGGTTACAAGCAGGAGATGATGCCTCCAACGTGAACGTAACATGCATTTAAGAATTCTCCTACAATAAGAACTGATAAGTTATGGGATTATCATTCCCTAATCCGTCCGGTTGTTACATACGGGTCAGAAACGTGTGCGACGGCCCAATCGGATGTATAATAAGGAGACAAAGTCATGGGATAGCGATATGAAGAAATGCAGATAACGGTAGTCTGGCGTACACAAGCTGCAAAAGGGCAGTACACTGGAGGAGCTGTTATTGGTAAGCACGTAGTTTATGTGGAAATAAATCCGCCGCTATTATGGCTGCACGAGGGGAATTAACGGACTTTCAACGCGTAACAGGACTTGGAACTAGAGGCAATGGACATTCCACCGTCTGCAGAGTGTACCGAGAAAACCAATTTGAGGCGTAACCTCTCACCAAAGGCAACGCAGTGGCTTACGGCCTTCGCTTAAATACCAAGAACACCGCAGTTTGCGTAGATTCGTCAGTGCTAATACACTCGCAAAACTGCGTGACATATCACAGAAATGAACGCCGGACTTAGGACGAACGTATCCGTTACGGTAGTGTGGCGTTATGACAGTCTGTCGTTAATGGGCCATGACGGAAGACGACCGATGCGAGTGCCTTCGCTGACAGAACGACAGCGCCAGCAGCGCCTTTCCTGGCCTCGTGGCCATATCGGTTGGACCTTGAGAGGAAAACCGTGGCCTGGTCAAATGGGACCCGATTTCAGCTCGTAACAGCTGATGATAGTGTTCGAATGTGTCGCAAACCCCATAAAGCCATGGGCCTATGTTGTCAAAAAGGAACTGTGCAAGCTCGTGGTGGTTCCATAATAGTGTGGTCAGAGTTTACGAGGAACGCAGTGCGTCCTCATGAAGTTCGGGTAGTAGGTACCATTTGCAGACATTCATCGACGTCATGTTACCAAACAAAGATGGTTTCACTTAACTGTTGGTGATTGTTTGAAGAACATTTTGGACACGTCGAAAGAACAGTTTGGTGGTTGATCCACCCAGTTCGCCCGACATGAAACCCATCGAAGTCTTACGGGAGAGGTCAGTGGTGCACAAAATCCTTCATCGTCGAACTTTCACAGTTATGGACGGCTAGAGGGGCAGCTTGCCTGAGTATTTCTGTATGGGCTTCCAGCGACTTGGTGAGCCCATGCCACATCGAGCTGCAGCACTATGTTGGGCAAAAGGAGGTATGATATGAAAAGGGAGGTATCCCAAGGCTTTTGTCACATAAGTACTTGTTTGTGTACGTTTCATTACTCGTTCTGGTAGGCGGGTCTGCAGAATATTTCGAGTACGGCTATGCAAAATGCACAGTTTTTTCATCACCTCGTTCCACCAGTTGTCAAACATCTCTATGACATTTCCGCTTCGACCATACAAACCTGAGACAAAGAAAACAGCTCTTGTGTGAATCCTCTTTTTCTCTTCCGGCAACCCACCTCGATAAACTTTGAAGCCCCTCCACTAGAAACAAGAATTTGTCGTTTGTGTTGCAACAGATCACTTTCGTCAATGGATCGCCTTCGGTACGATTCTTACAGTCAATCTGAGTCTGGAAACTTCCTTCCCCAATGTGATCGTTGATGGATAAATGGACTCGAACAGGTGCTGTTAGATACTTGTCCGTATTGACTAAATCCGCTGACACATCACCGATCACACAGTCAAATGATTTAGGATATTTAAGTTTGCTCATGCATGTAACACTACGTTTTGTTATCTCGACAGTCTGTGATAGTTTTTCCACTAAGCGTATGAAACGTCCCCTTTGAACAATTATACACGACTGTGCTTAAACTGACACACAATATTTTTTTAGCGCAACGCAATCTGACTTTCAAAAATCCCTACAGAAGAATGGCCCTGACTAACATTAATCTATACCTTTCACAAATCACTTACCTCACCAAAAATCTCCGCTACTCGAACTACTGCAATACAGCGAGCGCCACTACTGCCAGCTAAATAACAGATTCAAACTACGGAAGGCACTAACTACTAGTAGGCATAGTTAGCAAATGAAAGATTTTAATAAAGAACAAACATTGTATTTACCTTAATAGTCATAATATATATAGCAGTTCATAACATCCATTCTTACAAATATCAAAACTCCGCCATTTCTCTCCCCACATCCACCACTGCTGGCGGCTCACCTCCAACTGCACAACGCTACGTGCTGTTCACATCCAGCTGCCGCTGCCCAACACTACAATGGCAGACAACAATGCAAACTAGCCACAGACTGCACACAGCACAGCCAGTGATTTTCATACAGAGCACTACGTGGTGTTACCAATAAGAAAACCTAAACACCCTACTTACATAAAGAAAACATAAACAGCCTACTTACAAGCGATTACCACAGCAAATCCTTCAGCAATTCAGTACAGTTACCTAACGACGGCGTCTTTTTGTACATAACTGTGCCATCTGCGAATACCTGTAATTATTACAAGCGTTTCTTGTTAGGGCTCCAACTGACATACACAAACGTTGTTACCAAATTTACTCATTACTTTCTCTCCTGATGACGCCTTATAATTCTGGACCTTCTGTGACTTCCGTACTCTATTAAGCCCTCGATCCAGTTGCATAATTTTTCTGATAGACTAGGCAATGACGCTCTTCACAATTTAAGTGCACTAAGTAACACCAGAAGCCCGCCCGGTTAGCTGTTCGGTCTAACGCGCTGTTTTCCGGGCGGGAAGGCGTGCCGGGTCCCGGCAGGAATCCGCCCGGCGGATTGGTGCCGAGGTTCGGTGTGTCAAACAGTCTGTGGATGGTTTCTAAGGCGATTTCCATCTGCCTCATCGAATGCGGGCTGGTTCCTCATATTCTGTCTCATTTACACTACGTCAGCGATTGCTGCGCAAACACTGTTTCAACGTACGTGTTCACGATAATTTCTCTACCAGGCAAACATTGAGGTTACACTCGGCACGTGTAAGACTTTCCCGGGGGTTCCACTGGGGGCCGAACCGCACAGTAACCCTGAGTTCGGTGTGGGGTGGCGGTGGGGTGAGTGGACAGCCGTAGCCTGTTGTGGGGTTGTGAATCACTCAGGGATATGACCGGGACGAAGTCTCTCCGTCGTTTCTAGTTCCCAGTTCCATACAATACAATACAAGTAACACCACATTTTAAAACATACGGAACTTCAAACTTGTCCCTCTAACTGCAAGTATTACAGCGTATATGGTTTCATTTGTAAGTCACAAGTAGTTTTGGAAAGTTTGAGAATGTCACCAAAACTGTCGTCGGACTATTACTGCTACTGTAATTAGTAATACAAGCATAAGAGATCAATGACTATAGGATGTACTGACTGCGTCTTCGGAATGCTTAATGTACTGAGTGGGATAGTTTTGAGTGGTAGTCCATGTGTGCAGTTCATCTTAGGACGCAGTTGAGTGGCAAAATTTAAAATAGCTTGTACTGCGCCAACATTTAAATACCACTAACTCCTAGGAGATATAGTATATGAACAGGCTGTAACAACACTGCCATACGTAGGTGAAAAGCAACGTCGGACAATGTAACTGACTCGCGTAATACTGTAATAAGTTGTACTGCAAAGACCTTCCCTCCACTCAACGACGTGATATGTGTGACTTGAGATAATCGACTGTACTAACACGAGGACGTCACGTAAGAATTCATATTAATGTTCTCACGATATAAATCACACAAAAACTCGCTGCGACATCATTACGTACTAAATGATGGACACCATATCACTTTTCGTGCTATACGGGAGTCAGTGGCAGCTACCTGTATATTAATTAAAACAACGCATCTGTCTATCAGGGTTCACTAAGTGTGATGGATAATCCGCCAAAAAGCTAGTATCAGTCGTCAGATTAATACCAAATGGGAGAGTCAACAGGGAGTAGGAATGATATATTTTCTTCATTGATAACAGCAATTGAAAGTGAAGCTTACTCTGAGTGACACCACAATCAAACACTTTCTCAACAACGTAGGCTTTCGTATATAACTGATTAATACGTCACATGGATCCACTACCTTTTCTAGTTGCTCCTCTTTTACAGCTTCAGTCAGTTTGCACGTAATAAATTTTTATGTAGATTGGAGAATACGTTAACAAGGCAGAGATATAATTTAATGTTGTTTATCTTTCGTTGTGAATCAACGGTAACGTCTTTAAGTAGCGCCTCACTACAACAATATAATTGAATCTATTGAAATTTTATCGTAATAAACTATTTGGTCACTCTCAGCATTGGAATAACTTTTCATTTATAATTCATCGCCTTTCAATAAAACGTAAACCTGCTTTCCCTGTCTAAATAAAGATTAATTATCTTTCTTTTCATTGCATGTTATTAACTGAAAATTCCTATTCCTTCTCTTTAGGGGTTTATTTTCTTTGAACTTCGCTTTTACCAATATCCCACTCTTTTACTGTATTGGCCTTTGGGCTTACATTGATACAAAAAGATATATTCGAGATATTAATCTCCTTAGAAATGAAGTTTTGAATATTATTCTTGCAATAGTTTAAGGAGAAAGGGCAAGTCTGGCACTTTGTTTTGCAGTTTAAAACAGCTAATTATTTATTTCCTGCCATTAATTAGTTTACAGGTAGAAGTCAGCGTTTACTTTACAAGTACTGGTTCTCTATTCAGAACCCCACTAAGGGGAAATGTAATAAAAAAAGAAATAAGACAATAAATCTGTCATCACTACTTTTCAACTATATGAACCTTAAATAATCAGAGCTCAACCAATTCAGAGGTTGCCTTCTGCGACCCACTTGATTTAGTGTTTAGATACATGGGGAAAAGTTATTAAATTTTCAATAACCCTCCGATTGTTTCTCAGTGAATAACTACTAAATAGGACGACCATTCTCTTTAATACGAACTACACATTGAGTGCATCCAACTAAATTTCCGGAATTTACTATATCACGACGCTCACGCCGAAGTCACACAATAAATCCTAATGAAGTATCGCTAAGTCACTTTCCCTCAGTGCTTCCGTACACCTATACAATCACTATAATGCAATGCAACGCTACCATCCCTCAGTACTGCTTTAATCCTCAACCACAAAATAGCTAAACGACTTCTCTACACATACACCATCCAAAGTAAAATCTCCCAAAAACATTGAAACACGGTTCGCTTACAAACCCGTGGCTGTTAACCAGCACAACGCACCATTGATCGCAAATAGGAGAAACTGATCTTCCAGTTCAATAAATCGGACCTTTCCGTATACCTGGCGAGTTTACACTCTACCAAAAGCGGCGAAATAATCAAATTCTCAAACAATCCTTCCCAACGACCTGAACACACTTAAGTTCTATTCACACTGCAGACTAATTCACGTATCGTACGAGTGAGCCGATCTCATCACACTCTTGACATATTCATCTCGAGACTTACTACTCAAACAATTCCCGAGTACGAAACTCAAATTCTAAAAGGACAAGTCAAGAACCATTATCTGCGAACAAACATATCACGTTAATTCTCTCTTTAACAATCAGTGTTTCTTCTTAGGAGTCGCCAGCAAACGTTCGTAGCGGCCAGCTGTATCACAGTTGTTATCTTTGCCGAGTCCGCCCCGGTAGCTGAGTGGTCAGCGCGACAGATTGTCAATCCTACGGGCGCGGTTTCGATTCCCGGCTAGGTCGGAGATTTTATGTGTTGTGTTGTCCTAATCATTATCATTTCATCCCCATCGACACGCAAGTCGCCGAAGTGGTGTCAAATCGAAAGAGTTGCACCAGGCGAACGGTCTACCCGACGGGAGGCCCTAGCCACACGACATTTCATTTCATTTCATCTCTGCCGAATGCTCGGCCGTGCACTGCAAACTCGCTGACTTGACAGAACGCAATCTTTCTCGAACATCAGCTGTCATATATATACAACATTTTAACGCAAAAAGACTTTACAAAACTCTTAACAAAATCTTCATTCCGTCAATTAATGTCGACAAAAAGTTTAGGTTGTATTAACAACTGATGCACGTTTTCGATCTTAAGGCGATTTGCGCTTTACAAGCTTCGGATTTTGTGATATGTTAGTGTCCTACATTTTGTAATAAGACCACCCTAGATCATCACTTCTTGAAATGAAACGACCTCAAAAAATTTGACCCGGACTGCACAGAAGATTGTCAAGATCTGTAAGACCTCGTTGTTGTCATTATGAAGCATTTCCCTCTCAACAAATCCATCGATCTGGATGTGATGTCTCCGAGTGGTGTCACATATTTTCAAGAAAGTTCTACAGTTTGTTAACGAATGGGTAGGATGATAGAACATGTGTTACGACACCAGGGTATTACGTCTATGGTACTAGAGAGAGCTGTAGAGGATAGGTGTTTTTGGCTGTGTTGTCAGCTTTTGTCTGAAAATTGGTGTCTTAACCTGCTAATTATTCTACCACTGCCGGAATTGTTTATTTTTTATTTCACTTGATCTTATTAGGGACTTCAAACTTTCTGTTATAGTGATGGTGGATTATACAGGGTGTTAAAAATAGGTACGGCCAAACTTTCCGGAAACATTCCTCACACACAAATAAAGAAAAGATGTTACGTGGACATGTGACCGGAAACGCTTAATTTCCATGTTAGAGCTCATTTTAGTTTCGTCAGTATGTACTGTACTTCCTCGATTCACCGCCAGTTGGCCCAATTGAAGGAAGGTAATGTTGACTTCGGTGCTTGTGTTGAAATGCGACTCATTGCTCTACAGTACTAGCATCAAGCACATCAGTACGTAGCATCAACAGGTTAGTGTTCATCACGAACGTGGTTTAGCAGTCAGTGCAATGTTTGCAAATGCGGAGTTGGCAGATGCCCATTTGATGTATGGATTAGCACGGGGCAATGGCCGTGGCGCGGTACGTTTGTATCAAGACAGATATCGAGAACGAAGGTGTCCCGACAGGAAGACTTTCGAAGGAATTGATCGGCGTCTTAGGCAGCACGGAACACTCCAGCCTATGACTCGCGACTGGGGAAGACCTAGAACGACGGAAACACCTGCAATGGATGAGGCAATTCTTCGTGCAGTTGACGATAACCCTCATGTCAGCGTCAGGAAGTTGCTGCTGTACAAGGTAACGTTGACCATGTCACTGTATGGAGAGTGCTACGGGAGAACCAGTAGTTTCCGTACCATGTACAGCGTGTGCAGGCACTATCAGCAGCTGATTGGCCTCCAGGGGTACACCTCTGCGAATGGTTCATCCAACAATGTGTCAATCCTCATTTCAGTGAAAATGTTCTCTTTACGGATGAGGCTTCATTCCAACGTGATCAAATTGTAAATTTTCACAATCAACATGTGTGGGCTGACGAGAATCCGTACGCAATTGTGCAATCACGTCATCAACACAGATTTGTAAGTAGGCTGTTTATATTTTGTTATTGGCAACGTTACGTAGCGCTCTGTATGAAAATCACTGGCTGTGCTGTGTGCAGCCTGTGGCTAGTTTGCATTGTTGTCTGCCATTGTAGTGTTGGGCGGCGGCAGCCGGATGTGAACAGCGCGTAGCGTTGCGCAGTTGGAGGTGAGCCGCCAGCAGTGGTGGATGTGGGAAATGAGATGGCGGATTTTTGAGTACAGAATGGATATTATGAACTGCTATGTATATTATGCTTTTTCAACACTATTAAGGTAAATACATTGTTTGATCTTTACAAAAATCTTTCATTAGCTAACTATGCCTATCAGTAGTTAGTGCCTTCAGTAGTTTGAATCTTTTATTTAGCTGGCAGTAGTGGCGCTCGCTGTATTGCAGTAGTTCCAGTAACGAAGATTTTTGTGAGGTAAGTGATTTGTGAAAGGTATAGGTTAATGTTAGTCAGGGCCATTCTTTTGTAGGGATTTTTGAAAGTCAGATTGCGTTGCGCTAAATAATATTGTGTGTCAGGTTAAGCACAGTCGTGTATAAATTGTTTTAAGGGGAAGTTTCAGATTTTCTGTGAACGTTTGGGCAGGCATTGTTGGTGATGTCTTTATTGGGCCCCATGTTTTCCACCTACGCTCAATGGAGCACGTTATCATGATTTCATATGGGATACTTTACCTGTGCTGCTAGAACATGTGCCTTTACAAGTACGATACAACATGTGGTTCATGCATGTTGGAGCTCCTGCACATTTCAGTCGAAGGGTTCGTACGCTTCTTAACAACAGATTGGGTGACCGATGGATTGGTAGAGGCGGACCAATTCCATGGCGTCCACGCTCCCCTACCTCAACACTCTTGACTTTAATTTATGGGGGCATTTGAAAGCTCTTGTCTACGCAACCCCGGTACCAAATGTAGAGACTCTTCGTGCTCGTATTGTGGACGGCTGTGATACAATACGCCATTCTCCAGGCCTGCATCAGCGCATCAAGTATTCCATGCGACGGAGGGTGGATGCATGTATCCTCGCTAACGGAGGACATTTTGAACATTTCCTGTAACAAAGTGTTTGAAGTCACGCTGGTACGTTCTGTTGCTATATGTTTCCATTCCATGATTAATGTGATTTGAAGGGAAGTAATAAAATGAGCTCTAACATGGAAAGTAAGCGTTGCCGGACACATGTCCACATAACATATTTACTTTCTTTGTGTGTGAGGAATGTTTCCTGAAAGTTTGGCCATACCTTTTTGCAACACCCTGTATACATGCAATCGTTCTACATCACAGTTTCTTCAATAATTGCAGTAACTTAAAATATGATACAGTGTAAGGAAAATATAGTAACTGAATTAATATGACCGCTATTTGTCTGATGAAAATTGGAATAAAAGTACTGACCAACAACTACTAACAATATTACTAGCTATACCTTTTACACTGCTAATAATGATGATTACAACACTGACGCAAAAAAATACAGAAATTTTTTATCGGTGTATGAAAGCGATGTTTTGTGACAGTTGTTTCTAGGGGAAAGAAATTTAGGTACACTGCACCAGCATAAAGGTGATCATTCACTTGCAATCAGTTAAAAAATGTGTATAGAGCAGAGTCTGACATTATATCTAGTTGTGTATAGATCTCATTAGCCGCATTTGGAGTTGCAGATGTTCTTTGGCCGTCTAACATAGTCTGCACTAACATAAAGAGTGTTTTTGTTTTTTTTTTTTCAACTGAGAAAGATTTAGAGAACGAGCTGCAATGACAGAATGGGGACGAGTGTATCTGCGGTGTTGTTTGGTCAGTTGCGTGAAGCGCGAACAGTGCCACGAGGGAGTATGCGCATTGACAGTTGGGTAAAATATACGTTATGTGTGTAAATCTTTTTTTTCTCTGGACAAAAACTGAACATACGTGCGTAAAACGGTGAAATATAGTCCAAAAATCGAATGTTACAAACGTAGTACATCGTACAGAATGATAGTTGTTGAACGATAGGAAATGAAATCGTTATAACTTCTCAACGGTTTGCGTTATGATGTTCAAACTGCACGGTTAGCCACGGGGCTTGGTGGCAAATAGTATGCGCGTTATGGTTAGGTTTGGCTTCTAAGCCCACTTTCATTAGGATGAGCTCGTCAATAAGCAAAATTGGCGCCTCTATTGGACTGACAATCTGCATTTCGCGATCGAGAAGTCTCTTCACCCTCAACAGGTGACTGTGTGGTGGGCAATGTCCAGTCATGGAAAAATCGGTCGACATTTTTTGATGGCACGGTGAGTACCGAACGGTACACGAAGTTTTGGAAGATGATTGCATCCCCACTATCCAAAGTGACCCGGATTTCAACGAGATGTATTTCATGCAAGACGCAGCTCGCAGCCATCGAAGTAGGACTGTGTTTGAAGTCATGGAGGAGCACTTTGGGGATCGCATCCATGCTCAGGGTGATCCAAAGGCCACTGACACGGGCCTCAGGTGGCCGCCATATTCTCCAGATCTGACCACAGACCGGCTCCTTTATGTGGGTCTATATTAAAGACAAGATGTAGAGCAATAACCCCAACCTCATTGCTGAGTTAAAAGCAGCCATTGAGGAGGTCATCGACAGCATTTATGTTCCGATACCTCAGGGGGTCTTGCAGGATTTTGCTATTCGTCTCCGCCACATCATGGTCAGTTATGGCAGGTATATCGAACATGTCATAAGCTAAATCTGAATATCTGTAGTGATGTTTCCGTGTTGAATAAAGTAGTTTCTAACCAACTTGCGTTTTTTTTTTTTTTTCATACAGTGCAGTAATTGGCACCGTGTGTGTAGGCGTTGTCACAAAGTACTGTCAGCTTTCACGAGGGAAACCTCGCACGACGATATTGTTGTATTCACCAATTGGCAGGTTGAAAGAAAGAGCTTTCCCTGTTTGTGCTGAGCTTTGCTAACTATAGCTATGCGCTCAGCCTAGTTTAGGTTTTCATCTAATATTGCTCTTAGACTCTTTAGTGACGGAGTTAAATTGATTAAAGTTTGAAGGCATTCCAAAAATTTTGGGATAATTAGCCCTGAATGATCAACCACATTGGTTTGGGTTTTGGATAGGCAGAGCTGTAACACTGTATTCTGTGACTATTTTGTTACTGCAGTGATATTCTTGATATCTGTCCAGAAGTTGTGCTGTGTACCTCCATGTATCTTGTATCTCGATTTGTTTGCGCAGTAATAGAATGTGGTCTTGCGTTGATTTTCTAAAAGTGATCCAACACTTCGTTTAAGTCTCGTTAGCTGACAAACTCGTACTGGCAAATCAGGCAGTAGACAGAAGGACCAATAATAATCTGTGAGGATTGATATAGATAGTCTGGTTGTTATTAGGTATAGTTCAGTTGTCCCACTCACACCTTTATACTAAACCTATGTTGGTTACTCCTAAGAACTTAAACGTACTAATTTTCGGCTCCGCATATCTGATTATTATGCGAGGTCACCATGCGTTCTCTGTTTAATATACCATACGTTGGTAAATAGCTCCGAAGTTGGGAACGGTGGCTAGAGAATGCAGTGTTATAACTACTATTGCTCATGTTATAATGTTTGGATACTCCTCCACTAGTATTGTCTCCATTATCTGCAGATGGTATGAATGGATCTCTAGTTCATGGTCAGTAGATACTATACATTTTAGCGCGAGATGTACCCTACTCTAAAGCCATATGGCAACTGGTGGTTGATGATACACTTCCCAAGTGTTTCAAAGTTATCTTCAAAGGTCTGCCTTTTGTATCTAACATCGGACAGAAACGCCATGTAATTAGTGCAGAATTCCCAATGCCTTCCATTATGCATTTCCGCACACGACTGTCGCATGCACTGAAATGGTGTAAGTTGATTTTATAACTATGGGTTTTGAAAGATGCTGCTGCATTTTGCTTGCGCGTGCTTATTTCGAGACCTGTAGAATCCAGTCCGAGAGCCACTTTCTGTTGCTCGAGCTCAATTGACCACTACTTTCCCTGTCGAAGCAGGGATACACCCAACACACTCCATGCAACATGCGCAACGTCAGCAGGAATTAATAAAGTCACTAAGTTCACCCCCGGATTCCCAACGCAGAGTGATGAAAGATATACCACGTAAGATTGCTTTTTATAACAACAGCTCACCCCACCGAAATATATGTTCATTAACTTCTCCTAAGTACTATTTATGTCTTACAATAAATTTTTGCCCTATAAAATCTAGGTTACTAATGAAATTTACCAATAATGCCGTGACAAGGCTCGTATAATAGTTGGCGACCGCGTACGTTATCTTCGCATGTTACAGAACTAATTGTTACAGGATCACACACGCTACTGCGAAGTATTTTCACACGGTGCTTCATAGGATTTAGAATTCACGTGACAACAAAAACTGTGACGCGTTGTGCATAAGTCGTATGACGTTGCAGACTCAGACTTAATCTCATCAGCTGGCGCCTGTTCCTGTTGTCAACAGACCAGCTCCGTTGAAAACGTTTCAATGCAAATTCCTAGAGACGGAACGCTGTAGTTAAATGGTCAAGCAGTAAGTAATATGGAAAGACAAGACTCTCACAACAAAAGACATCGAAGCTGTTCGGGAAGGATAAGAGACAATTTCCGCCAACTTTCATGAAGTTGAATATACAAAGATAGTGCGTTAATTTCTCTGACGAAAATGAAATCGTAGAATATGCTGAAAGAAACTGCAGGAACATAATACGCGCACATGTGCTAGTTAAGTATTACATTTGTTTGGTTTCGGGAGAAACTTCGCTCAGTTTCACACGCTAAAAAATAAATTTCGAGTCCCTAGTGGAAAGTAAACGCAAACCCGAATTTCGGCACACCTTCGGGAATTTTAAATTTATGAGTCCGCACGCTGCGGCGGACCCGGTGCTGATATATGTTTCGGTAATCTTCTGGAAAGCAATAAAGTTATAACTACGGGCTCACAATTTCAGAGCGGCGCAATAAATATTAATGAATTTAATGAAGACGCGGAGCGAAAAGTGCGTAAATCTACTTAAATTCCCTAGACGTGCGCGCCCCGTCTCCATCACTTTAATGACCGAACCCCGTGCGTCGTAGGGCTTCGCACTCGGTGCACGGAACACCCCCGCCATTAGCTAATTGTATTTCCGTGCCGGAGGGAAATAGGGTAGGGGGCAACAGCGGTATGCGGAATCCTCGCTGAATGCAACACTCGCTAAGCACGCGACAACAATGAGAACTGCGAATGAGAGCCTAAACTGAAGTAGATGTACGTGAGGTGAAGACGGATTGTTTTGAAACCCTAGTTGTCTTAACAGTGAGTACGTCACCTAATAACAGTTATTTCGTACAGGATTCCATACTTTAGGCTGATAAAACAACAGCTAACGTCGAATTTGATACAAATTTTATATCTAAAACTTCCTTGTTCCGTTCAATCACTCAGTTAACCGTCATGATTTCTGAACTGTCTGGCTCGTCACCGCCAGAAGACTGTGCGTTGACAGTGTTGCGTGCGTCTTATACTAAGACCGATTGTCCTAACAGGAAATACAACACGAGTAGCAGACGAGCACGTTCGTGCATGGATTCCGCGCATATCTGGAGCTTGCTGGGATAAAAGATGAGCTTTAATTTTCCACTTATTCCTACAGTAAACGCTTTAAAGGCTAGAATTTCATTGGAGTGCTCCAACTGGAATATTGTGGCATGCTGTACAGACCCCAAAATGAAGCTTTCACTCTGCTGCGAAGTGTGGATTGTTATGAAACTTTCTGGCAGATGGTGTACAGTACTGTGAATCAGAAATTTGCGGCTCACCGACGGCGCTCTAACGCCTGAGCTATCCAGGCACGAATCATGACCCACCATCACAGATTTATTTCTACCAGTACACCTATTCGGCCTTCCAAATCTTACTGATGTTGTCCTACATATTATCTTGTAGGACTAGCACTACAGTTGAGAAGCGCATTTATTTTAGCTCGATGAAAAATGTTCGCTGACTGATTTTCCTCTAACTTACTCGATAATACTATCAGAAGATAAGTAATGTAATCCATGACTTTTACTACAACACCTGAAGAAAATGTGAAGCACCCAGGAGTGGTGCTGGAAACAAAATGAAAATTCATGGATTGAGAGGGTGTAAGATGTTATTTTAGTGGTTACAATATCGAGTCAGCTTTTACAGATAACTTGGAAATTTGAACCCACTTATCAGTATGACATTTCATCCCCTCTTTCTCAGAGACACGCACTAATTCGTTTGGGATGGGTGTCATAAAGCCGTTTCCTCTCCTGTGGCATGCTGAGCTATAGCTGTTCTAACTGGTCATTGATTTTTTGTATACTGGAAATATGAAAGAGTTGACATTCGAGCTGTTCCCCCACTTGTTCTGCCGGGGACGGATCTGGGGATCATCTTGGCCATGGCCGTACCTCATCATCATTTAGAAAGTTCATAGAGGCATGTGCCATTTGTGAATGTGCGTTGTCCTGCTGAAAAATGCCACCACAGTGTAGTCACATAGGAGGTAACACATAAAGACGCAGGACCTTCGTGATGTACACCTGTCTCAGTCAGTACAACCCGTGAGCTAAAGTCATACCCGATGACATACCATTACGCCAGGAGTAACACCGGTATGCCTCTCCAAACATTGAAAGGATATGAATTCTCCCCGTGTCACTGTCAAATTCCTCGAAGATGGTCAACTGTGGTAGTGCAAAAGCACGAGTCTTAGCTGAAGTCAATGCGACGCCGCTCACCAGCAGTCCGTGCCCCCGGTCACGATATCACTCTAAACGCAGCCGTTGGCGTTGAATTGTTAACGGCAGCCTAAGCTTGGGACGATAATTAGCAAGTCCGGCTGCAGCTAGTCTCAATGGTGCAGGATAGCAGAAACTAGCAAGGAGCTCATTGGATGGCAAGAAAAAGAAATCGAGGAGTTACGGTGTGTTTTGGTGCACAGTGCGGCGATCCTCCCCTCTGGCGCTCACACGAGGTCGACCAGGAACTTGTTGACGAGTCTTCTTTCATTGACGTCCCCGTTTAGTTCAACATCGGGGCATGTGATATATAAATGTCCGACAAATTTGAATATTGCTCGATTCGAGCAGCCGGCCCAATAGCGACCTGTCATAAAGAAGCTCCTTTCATCATGTGTACGGCGAAGATAACGCGGTCTCAAACGGGTATACGGCATCCTCGCGTCCCTCACCCTGATTACTCAATATCTGGCCGTACCAGGCCTGGTAAAAACACTAAACATGAACAACGCTAATGCAATCTGGTCGCCGTTCTGCTTGTTGTCACAGAGGTTTGCAGCCTTAATCATTTACATACCCGCCGATGATGTGTACATGAACGAAGTTACGTTGACATCCGACAGTGTCTTCTGGCTGTTTCACTTCCTTTTTTTATTAATTTTTTTACTGGCGTTGTATTTTTGCCTTATATTTAAGATGATTTCTCTTTTCACGCTACTGAATATAAAATTCGAACAGTTGACGAAAGGTTAAGATGTAATTTATTGCCAAGCAGGGTACGACTGATTAAGTGTGGACTGAGAAAGTTATAAGTGAATCCGACCAACTGGAGAAGGTATCTACTTAACATTGCTGTATTTACTGAAGTTATAACGTAGAATCTACATCTACATCTACATCTACATCCATACTCCGCAAGCCACCTGACGGTGTGAGGCGGAGGGTACCTTCAGTACCTCTATCGGTACTCCCTTCTATTCGAGTCTCGTATTGTTCGTGGAAAGAAGGATTGTCGGTATGCCTCTGTGGGGCTCTAATCTCTCTGATTTTATCCTCATGGTCTCTTCACGAGATATACGTAGGAGGGAGCAATATACTGCTTGACTCTTCGGTGAAGGTATGTTCTCGAAACTTTGACAAAAGCCCGTACCGAGCTACTGAGCGTCTCTCCTGCAGAGTCTTCCACTGGAGTTTATCTATCATCTCCGTAACGCTTTCGCGATTACTAAATGATCCTGTAACGAAGCGCGCTGCTCTTCGTTGGATCTTCTCTATGTCTTGTATCAACCCTATCGGGTACAGATTCCACACTGCTGAGCAGTATTCGAGCAGTGGGCGAACAAGAGTACTGTAATCTACTTCCTTTGTTTTCGGATTGCATTTCCTTAGGATTCTTCCAATGAATCTCAGTCTGGCATCTGCTTTACCGACGATCAACATTATATGATCATTCCATTTTAAATCACTCCTAATGCGTACTCCCAGATAATTTATGGAATTAACCGCTTCCAGTTGCTGACCTGCTATTTTGTAGCTAAATGATAAAGGATCTATCTTTCTGTGTATTCGTAGCACATTACACTTGTCTACATCGAGATTCAATTGCCATTCCCTGCACCATGCGTCAATTCGCTGCACGTCCTCCTGCATTTCAGTACAATTTTCCATTGTTACAACCTCTCGATGCACCACAGCGTCATCTGGAAAAAGCCTCAGTGAACTTCCGATGTCATCCACCAGGTCATTTAAGTATATTGTGAATAGCAACGGTCCTATGACACTCCCCTGCGGCACACCTGAAATCACTCTTACTTCGGAAGACTTCTCTCCATTGAGAATAACATGCTGCGTCCTGTTATCTAGGAACTCCTCAATCCAATCACACAATTGGTCTGATAGTCCATATGCTCTTACTTTGTTCATTAAACGACTGTGGGGAACTGTATCGAACGCCTTGCGGAAGTCAAGAAACACGGCATCTACCTGTGAACCCGTGTCTATGGCCCTCTGAGTCTCGTGGACGAATAGCGCGAGCTGGGTTTCACATGACCGTCTTTTTCGAAACCCATGCTGATTCCTACAGAGTAGATTTTTAGTCTCCAGAAAAGTCACTGTACTCGAACACAATACGTGTTCCAAAATTCTACAACTGATCGACGTTAGAGATATAGGTCTATAGTTCTGCACATCTGTTTGTCGTCCCTTCTTGAAAACGGGGATGACCTGTGCTCTGGGATCAAATTTCGGATACCAGAATAGTCTCGCCAGTAAGAGCCAATTCGCAAAGAAAGCAGCTTAATGAACACACACGGAAACACAAGGAGCCGAACCGCCTGTTTCGGTGGAGAATGCAGGAATGTTCTAACAAATTCCATAAATATGTCCCAGAACTTTTTATAAATATAATAAATATTAATGAACTCCGCTGTACCGGTCCCAAGGCCGGGGCCTCATTATGCAAGTGATGAGGAAGGAGGAGGGGGAGGAGTAACAACCTCGTTTAAAAAACCAGAGTTCACCTGGTCCGGGTGATAGTATTCTGTCAGGGCCCCTTTGCTAGGGTTACAGCGAAGACCTCAACGGTAGTGAAGGCGGAGAGAACGAATCTCGGTACGGTGGAACTAGCGGAAGAGGCACATAATACAATAAATCCACCTTGCGTCTGACTTGTAACAAGCGGCACTGTGGTCGGCGTCTGTTCACCAGAGGTGCGGCCGTAATACAAATTCTGGAACTAACCACTCCAGTCTTAACCACTGAGCTTTTCTGAGCTCAACCCTTTGATTCTAAGTACTATTATGGAGCGTTTTAGTAATTACAAAATTACCCCAGGTGGTAACAAATCCTCCGACATCAGTGGCGCAACTAGTCTATCGGATTCTGGGGAGACTAGGCTGAAACGCTATATCCCAAACCAGAGGAAATCGAAGTCTTTTGACCGACTCATGCCCAAGGTCGAAACATTTTTTGGAACTATCAACATTAACTCTCTCTTGACACCAGGAAAACTCTATAAATTAGGAGACACACTAAAAGAACAAAATATCAAAATTTTAGCCCTGCAAGAAACAAGGTTACCTGATGAGAATACCATGGATTTTGGAAACTACCGATTGTTTAAAAGTAAAACAGACAAAAGAATTCTTAAAAACACTCCGCATCTGGGTGTTGCATTCGCAATTTCGCAAGACATTCTTGGCTCCGTAATCGAAGTAAATCCAGTAAACAACAGACTAATGACAATTTCCATGAAATGTGCAAATAAAATGTACTGTTTAATTAACGCACACATGCCTATCAACCAGGAGAATAAAACAAATCCAGAAAAAGTAAATAAGTCATGGGAAGTGTTAGAGAATACAGTCTCCAAAATTCCTCAAAATTATGTAAAGATTTTAATGGGTGATTTTAATGCACAGTTATGGAAAGAGAGAAAATTTAGAAAAACGGTCGGTGAATTCCCTGCACATAAATGGACCAATCAAAATGGAAAGAGGCTGGTAGAATTTTGCAGAAATTTCAATCTCAAAATTATGTCAAGTCATTTTAAGAAAAAACCTTCAAAACAAAAGACATGGCGATCACCTAACAAGGACATAGGTGAATTCCAAATTGACCATATTGCAATCTCGTATCCATGTCACAAAGAAATTTTAAATGTTCAAGTTCGTAAAGGCGCCAATATTGACTCAGACCATTACTTAACCCGTGTGAAACTAAAGCTAAAACCCCAAAATTTCAACAAAAGGACACCATTAATCCCCAAATTTGACACCAGTAAAATCCAACCATCAGTATTAGCAGACGAATTTGACAAAACAAGTGCACAAAATTGGGAACAACTCAAACACAAGATTATCAAAACAGCTCAAGATCAAATTCCTTTACGAAAACACAAGAAACATGCTTGGTGGAATGAAAACTGTGATCATGCAATCAAAGCCAGACAAGAGACATTTAAAGCATGGAATAGCAACAAGACAGAAGACACATATGATACATTCCTGACAACTAGAAAAGACACTTCAAAACTAATTAGACAAACAAAAAGACAATATGAGAATAGTCAACTCTTAGAAATTGAAGAAGATTTTCAGAAATACAATACCAGAAATTTTTATAAAACTTTTAAAACAAAAATAAAGGGGTACCAACCCCAGAATCTTTGCTTCAAGAAGGAAAATGGACAGTTGGCTCTTAACAACCAAGAAAATTGCAAAGAACTTTCTAAATATTTTAAGAATCTTCTAAATTGCCCCGAGCCCACAGAAAGATTTCCACCAAAAATTCCCCAACAATGCAATCCAGTTTCACTTGCACCAAATGAAGAGGAAATCATTAAAGAAATTCATAGGTTGAAAAACAACAAAGCATCTGGTGAAGATGGAATTGTTGCAGAACTTTTAAAGGCAGCTGGTCCAAAAACCGTTAAAGAAATTACTTCAATCATGCAAAACATTTGGCAAACTGAAAAAATTCCTGATGAATGGAAAACCGCCTTGATTCACCCACTTCATAAGAAGGGAGACAAAACTGATGTTAATAATTACAGAGGAATTTCTCTTCTTCCAGTCACATACAAAATCCTCTCTCAATGTCTTCTGAACCGAGCACAACAACAACTTGAATGGAAAATTGGCGAATATCAAGCAGGTTTCAGGCCAAATAGATCTTGCCCAGAACAGATTTTAGTCCTCAAACTAATTCTCAGACATCAAAAAATTTGCAATAAAAAACTAGTTTGTACCTTTGTAGATTTTAGAAAGGCTTATGACTCAGTGGATCGTGAATCTCTTTTCCAAATTGTGAAAGAACAAGGCCTGGATCCTAAAACCACGGCAATTATCAGAGACACGCTAACTGGTACAAAATCAAAAGTAAAGTTCAGAGGAGAAATTTCAGAACCCTTTGAAATAAAAACAGGCGTGAGGCAAGGTGATGGACTCTCTCCGTTGCTATTTAACTGCGTTCTAGAAAAAGTAATACAAGAGTGGCGCGAACGAAAATTGGAGTTCAAAATTGACCAACCAGTGAAATTAGGACGAACAAATATTCGAATAGACTGTTTGGCCTTTGCAGACGACTTGGTTATTCTAACGCAGGACATCCAAATTGCTCAGAAACAAATAGAAATTCTTAAAGAAACAGCAGAAAGAGTAGGTCTCCAAATCTCATTTGAAAAAACACAGTATATGACTAGCAACAAACTGGCACCCAAACCTTTGGAAACTAAGTATGGAAAAATCAAAAGAGTTTCGCAATTCAAATATTTAGGTGAAACAATCTCAGAGACTGGTCTAGAAAAAATTGGAAATGAAATTCGTTGTCAAAAGATGGAGACAGCTTTTAGACTTACAAAAGACATCTACAACAAAAAATGTCTCTCGAGGTACTCTAAATTGAGACATTACAACACGGTCATAAAACCAGAGTGCCTTTATGGGGCTGAAACGCTAATTTTAAACAGAAAAAAGGACATTCAAGAAATCCAAAAAAGAGAAAGAAAAGTAATCAGAAAAATTCTAGGTCCAAAATATACTGAAGAAGGAACATACAGGCTAAGAGCAAATAATGAAATTCAACAATACACCAGCATATATTCGGATATGAAAAAACGCAGATTAAAATTTTATGGGCATATTAAAAGAATGGATGCTACCAGACTAACTAAACAAGTAGTGGAATTCTACGAAAATCGAAGTAAAGCTAAATTTGAGACAATAAAATGGATTGCTGCTATAAAAGAGGACATGAAAGAGGCAGATATAAAACAAGATGAAATTCAAGACAGAAAATTATTTAGGCAAAAAATTCATGACTGGGTAGTTGGTCAAGCTGGAAAACCAAAGAAACCTGGAACCACATGGTCTGATGAAAGGAAAAGAGCTCATTCCGAGAGAATGAAAACAATTTGGGCAGAGAGAAAGTCTAAAAGAAAATAACTGAATGCCCCGTGATTGTACTTCGCGTGGTCCAGTAGGGCCCAAACGTGAATAATAATAATAAATATTAATGACTCTTAACTACAAAATGTAGTGGCCCGACTCCCACCATAGCGACCCACTGCTCACTGTTTCTGGATGGATGATAGCCTCCTGTATCTGGATTTAGTCAATAGTCCGATGTGTGCTTCGCTCTGGTGACTCATCGCGTTCTCAATTCATTACTCGTCTTCATGGCCAACGTGACGTCCAAAATTAAGGCAACGCAACAGTGGGCACATCTTCAATTGCCTTTTACTGAAGGTCGCTGTTGTTCATTTGAGCCTTAGAACTCTCATGGGTTCAAGGGAAGGATACGAATAAAGTCCCTTCGCATTTGTCTCCTCAACGTAGGATCATCATCTTCGATTAGTAGTCAGACAAGCGACCAGTACGAGATGACATAGCACTTTAATAAATGTTGTGCCAGCCGCCTCTTGCGCACCAGTGCAAAAATCCATGATATGTCGTTCGAGCATTGTGGTCGGAGTTTGGTGTTACGTCGTTCGACGTCTTCACTCATGGCGTCCGAGTACTAAATACGTACCACACTTCGTGTTTCTACAGTTACAATCATGAGTTCTTTAATAGAATTATTAACTAACCTTTCACATATCACACCATTCATGTAGATCATGAACAACTTAAAGTTAGATACAGCGTGTGTGCGTTGGATACAGCGTGTGTGCGTACGACATTAGGGATTCTATACCCACAAAGTCGACAAAAACTAAAAACTCAATCAGAATTGCGACACAATCGTCAAACACCATTCAAGGCCGCCGTCAATACAGATTTAGCTGGCTCCCTCGCCAAATATATCGCCACGCAGGAAAGCAGATATTTGAATAACGGAGTAATACACGCCAGTGTGTTTCCATTATTGACGATTTGGGTATTTCTTACGGAAAGAAAGAACAAATTTCGCAAGATCTCTATCAGTAGGGCGATTCTATGCACGCCAGGCTACTGCAGAGGTCTATAGCTGACCAGTGAGATGAATCCCATCGCCGTACCCTAATGAGATCCATCTCCAAGGCGCCGCGCCCAGTCATCATTTGCATACAGAGGTTTCACCTGCTCACTCACAGCAAAAATCAAGTAAACTAAACTAGGTGACCAGGAATGGTGGTGAGGATACCACATGTGAAAACACTACAAGAACTAGAGTTGTCAGCGAATCATTGACGTGATCGTAGATGATAAACTTATCCTCGAATTATGCTATTACGGAAATTTTTTAAACGTGAAGTCGGAAGCCTGTTGTAGCTGGTTGATCGAGTCAAGACCCCAAGTGTCAAACGTTCTTCTTCGGAAAGTTGAAAAAGGAAAACACCTAATTGAAACAGGCACCTGTTTTGTGAAAGTAAGCATCGCCGACAGAACACAGTCCTCCCAATTTACTATTTTACCAGAATTCTGCCATAATCTTATTCTGAATGGACTTCTTTACAGGAATTACAATCTATTCCTGACTGAGGGAGACAAATGTTCTAGTCTGGCGACACTAATCCGTCAGGCAAATTCGTGCCGGGGACCGGCACGCCTTCCCGCTCGGGAAGCAGCGCGTTAGACCGCGCGGTTGGCTGGGCGGAAGTTTCAATGGGTGTTTTTAAAACATCTCATGATATCAGCGAAAAGAATCACTTGTCGGTTCCAAAGTGCTATCAACAGTGCAGCTAGCACAGTGACTCTGTACATGGAGTTAAAATGGATGTGTCGATGTCGTTCACGAGCCAATTGATGACGAGCAAGCAGATATGACTAAATAGCCACATGTCGGTTGTTGTGGTTTTGGCCCAGTGTATGCCGTACCCGCATTTCGGATGTATGAAGTTTTCTCATTGATGCAAAATGTAGCACGATGGTGAAATGCTCACAGTTCATCACTTTTGTCTCGAGTACACAGATGTAGATGATTGTGGATTAATGCTTTCAAACGATCTTCATCAAACCAGGAGGTCATCCTGAACATGGAGAGTAACTGATGTCACAAAGGTTAAAACGATACTCTATAAAACGCGCTCTGTCAAATGGTATTATTCCCATACCAGGCGCAATTATTTCTGGCTGCCTTCATTGGTTCAAAAATGGCTCTGAGCACTATGGGACTTTACATCTGTGGTTATCAGTGCCCTAGAACTTAGAACTACTTAAGCATAACTAACCTAAGAACATCACAAACATCCATGCCCGAGGCAGGATTCGAACCTGCGACCGTAGCGGTCACGCGGTTCCAGAATGAAGCGCCTAGAACCGCATGGCCACACCGGCCGGCTGCCTCCATTGGTGTCACCCCTCTGTGGAACTGAAATGGAAGTCTATGTCGGAAATGTTACAATTCTTCACTTGGCACTCCATCCACAGCTCAACTCATGATATTCAGATAAAGAAAAAATGAGAATATATAAACTGAAATACCAACAGTGAACTAAAAAAAATGGAAATCGATAAATAAACCCTTAGCACCCGGAATACCAACATGCAAAACAAAACCACTACGATTTTTTGCAGTAGCCTAAACTATCATGTTCATCATTGACAGGTTTATGCTAATAATAAAATATATCTGATTCGCTTAAGTACAGGGTGATCAAAAAGTCAGCATAAATTTGAAAACTGAATAAATCACGGAATAATGTAGATAGAGAGGTACAAAATGACACACATGCTTGGAATGCCATGGGGTTTTATTAGAACGAAAAAGTACAAAAGTTCAAAAAATGTCCGACAGATGGCGTTTCATCTGATCAGAATAGCAATAATTAGCATAACAAAATAAGACAAAGCAAAGATGATGTTCTTTACAGAAAGCGCTCAATAAGTCCACCATCATTCCTCAACAATAGCTGTAGTCGAGGAATAATGTTGTGAACAACACTGTAAAGCATGTCCGGAGTTATGGTGAGGCATTGGCGTCGGATGTTGTCTTTCAGCATCCCTAGAGATGCCGGTCGATCACGATACACTTGCGACTTCATGTAACCCCAAAGCCAATAATCGCACGGACTGAGGTCTGGGGACCTGGGAGGCCAAGCATGAGAAAGGTGGCGGCTGAGCACACGATCATCACCAAACGACACGCGCAAGAGATCTTTCACGCGGACATTTTGTGAACTTTGTTTTTTTTTTGTTCTAATAAAACCCCATGTCATTCCAAGCATTTGTGTCAATTTTTACCTCTCTATCTGCATTATTCCGTGGTTTATTAAGTTTTCCAATTTATACTGACTTTTTGATCACCCGGTAGTAGTCAACAAATTACATTATCTGATCATGTATATGCCGACATCTCTATGCAATACTGAGTTGTCACGAGAGGTGGATCCACCACTACAAAAGAAGGGCCCGCATCTCGTGGTCGTGCGGTAGCGTTCTTGCTTCCCACGCCCGGGTTCCCGGGATCGATTCCCGGCGGGGTCAGGGATTTTCTCTGCCTCGTGATGGCTGGGTGTTGTGTGCTGTCCTTTGGTTAGTTAGGTTTAAGTAGTTCTAAGTTCTAGGGGACTGATGACCATAGATGTTAAGTCCCATAGTGCTCAGAGCCATTTGAACAAAAGAAGGCGGGGAGTACGGTGTTGTCAGTCGAGAAGGAGTAACACCAGAATGGTTCATTTACAAGAGTTTAGTGACTTCCAACACTGACTAGTATTGGATGTCACGCTGGAAGAAATCCATCATGGACATTTAAACCCTTCTAAAGCTGCCAATATGGACTGTTGCTGATATGACTGTCAAGGGGAAACGCGAAGGAGCAGTTAAAGCAAGACCAGGAAAACCTCATCGAGCGTCAGACTGAGACTGCCGAACGTTTGAAAGGGTGCTTGTAAAACAGCTCATGAAATCAGTAGAAAGAATCACTTGTCGGTTCCAGAGTGCTATCGGCGGTGTAGCTAGGACAATGACTCTGTGTATGTAGTTAAAATGAATAGGATACGTTGGTCCAACAGCTCCTCATAAATCAGAAACTCCTGTAGTGAAAATTAAACGGCTCTTGGGGGTGGTGTGAAGAGGGACACCATTGGAGAGGCGATGATTGGTAACGAATGATTAGGAGTGGTGAAAGACGCTACATTCTTTGACAAATCCGATCGAAGGGTTACTGTTTGGAGAGTTCCTGGAAAACTTTACGTTCCTTCATGTCAAGTACCAACAATGACGTATGGAGTCGGTAGTGGTATGATGTAAGGACGCTTTCGTGGCTAGGATGTGTTCCCTTCTTGTGCATAAGAAGAGAGGTTATGTACTGTGTACAGTGGAGGGACATTCTGAAGACGATGCTTGTTTGTAATGACAGTACAACCGGTCCTAAAGAAGCGTCTGTGAGTCTTGTTTGTGGACAATAACACTCCAGAATTTGACTGGGCTGGCCAGAGTCCCGACCTGAACACAATGGAACACCTTTGACATGAGTTAGAACGTCCACTCTGCTACACAATCCAGTGGCCGATATCATTACCTTCTTGTTTCCGGCTCTTGAGAAATAATGGGCAGCAATTCCTCCACAGACACTCAGAAACTACCCCTAGCAGAGTTCAAGCCATCAAAAACACGATGGTTGCACTCTCAACTATTCCACTAATACCTTTGCGGATACTTTTGATTAGATTTTGTATTAATTAGTATGACAAGAACGGGTGGCCAGCCAGAGGACGAGAGCTTGTCAGAAATATAAACACTGTGGAGAAAGCAGCGGCATGGTGGTAATAATACAACAGAGGAAGCCACGCGACTGAATATGATCAGAAAGTACATTTCAGGCATGAGCGAAGGCGTTCTTGTAGTTCATCGTCTGATCGAAACCACCAGGCCCACCGCACTCTAACTTTGCTTCTTACCGCCAACGACGCTTCCAGAAACTGATTTCAGAACTTCCATGTACTCAAATACTTTTTTAGTGAAATGCACTGTATTTTAAGTTTGTAGTGCCCAGAAATCGGGACTTTTGGCGCACCATGTACGGCCTACGCGGAACAGAGCTCGATTCTCTGTTGCCTTGCCCCTCACGAGAATGATCTATTAACAATTGCCACTACAACAATAAAAAATATAATCACCATAATCATTCCCGGTGATAGTCGATTTTGTGCCTTTTTCAGCGGTGATGGCTCCACAAGTTTCTATTGCTTGCACTGCTCCTTTGAGTTGGGGTCACAGTGATATATCCAGCGATCATGCGTGGTGGTTAAGATGCTACTGAAGTCACCTGTACTGTCCGGACACAGGTGTAACACTTCCACTGTTCAGCAGTCTCTCTTGATTTTCGAAACGTCGCACAAAATGTTGAAAAGTGATCCCTCATTGATTTTAATTTTACCATTATTGCCTAAATACAGATAGATACAGAGCAAGTTTTCATGCATCAGGTTACCAACTTTTCTTGCGATTCCTAGTTCCTCACACAGAGATGGTCTTCCACCTCTGTCTTTGTCATTCAGAGATTTTTAATTACCCTAAAAGTGTCTGGGTCACTTAACTATCGTGTCGTACGATTGTGCGTTATTGACTTACAAAAAATGGCTCAGAGAGTTATGGAACTTAACTTCTGAGGTCATCAGTCCCCTAGCACTTAGAACTAGTTAAACCTAACTAACCTAAGGACATCACACTCATCCATGCGCGAGGCTGGATTCGAACCTGCTACCGTAGCAGTCGCGCGGTTCCAGACTGTAGCGCCTAGAACCGCTCGGTCACCCCGGCGGTCTGTTGACATACACTTCAGCTGACGCAGATAGATTTCTTCCAGGATAGCTCCACATCACACGGAAAATATCAATTACTCCACCATATTCCATTCTATCAACGCGCTGCACCATTTGTTTTGACTTCTCTACCCCTAATACAAACATATCAGTTGCATTTGATGACGATTACAGCAGCTGCTGTAGCGAGGAGCAAGATCTTTTTGTATCCTTAAGGAGGCTATCACATCTTCAGTCCTGGCGCTTCTCACATGAATGCGGAGAGGCTATTGGTTGGGAATTGGTAGCAGGTCTATTTTAATTACAGCGGTGAGCGTATAAATCGATTGCTTGCATCTCCCGAGTATCATCACAGTTCAGGAACTGATTGACTGAGGAATTGTTTCTTGCTGTTTTATGGCGACCAGTAAATTATGGTAGACCAGTAAATAATAAGGCAGAATGTTCATTTTTGTGCCTGAGCTCCCAAATTATGCCGACAGCCAAGCCAGTAGGATCTTTCAGGACGACTGACAAGATGGGTAGATGATGCCATCGCAGTATACAAAAATGAACGCAGACACAAGGATACAGACTGTATTTCAAGGAATACACCGAAGTCACACTGCAACGCCGTTGATATCCTAGGCATCGTTGTATTAAAGAAAACTGCTGCTGAAACAAGAGATGAACTAGCATTAGTGAAGAGCATAGAGGCTATTCAGAAAGGAGCGAGGTGGCGCAGTGGTTAGCACACTGGACTCACTTTCGGGAGGACGACGGTTCAATCCCGTCTCCGGCCATCCTGATTTAGGTTTTCCGTGATTTCCCTAAATCGTTTCAGGCAAATGCCGGGATGATTCCTTTGAAAGGGCACGGCCGATTTCCTTCCCAATCCTTCCCTAACCCGAGCTTGCGCTCCGTCTCTAATGACCTCGTTGTCGACGGGACGTTAAACACTAACCACCACCACCACTATTCAGAAAGACGAGGGTGTCAAAGATGTATTCAGGTTTATAGACAATACATTGCATATAAGGGATTATGTTACACTGGAATGGATGCGACGGTTCTTCTTCCCAGCTCATTTACTGCCAGTCCTGCGAAGTATTTTCACTACGTCTGTGATTTTCAAAGACCCCTGGATGGGAAACGTGTCACGTGGCACATCATGGAAACGAGGCTTCAGAACCTCACAGTCCGCCGCTCGTGGTCTCGCGGTAGCGTTCTCGCTTCCCGAGCACGGGGTCCCGGGTTCGATTCCCGGCGGGGTCAGGGATTTTCACCTGCCTCGAGATGACTGGGTGTTTGCGTTGTCCTCATCATTTCATCATCATCCAGGAAAGTGGCGAAATTGGACTGAGCAAAGGTTGGGAAATTGTACGGGAGCTGATAACCGCGCAGTTGAGCGCCCCACAAACCAAACATCATCAGAACCTCACTGTTAAATCTCTGAATCTTGTGGTACTTGAGGGGAAGAGAGAGAGTATGGGACAGAAATCTGCCGTCGGGGATGACAATACTTCGGCAGTGACATATCTTCTTTCGGACTTTGAGAAAAGGAGATTTAATCTTCAAGCATTTCCAGAGAGGCCGGTTTTAAAGTAAATGAGTTCATGCTTCAGTCATTATTGTGAGTCAACCCTCACTATGGGGTTGCTCATCACATTTTAACAGAGTGTGTTTTATTTAATGATAGGAGGTCCCAATTCATGTGAACTCTCCTCCAATTTAGGTGACTATTTGAGGGATTTGTCTCTTTTTCTTTTTTTTTAGTTTTAGGATTCAGTTCTTTAGTTTTTGTTTCGAAGTGTCGTATGCCGTCAGACACCATGCAAAAACGGTGGTGTTCGGCAGACATTCTACCCCACACAAATTCTTCAGTCTTCGATGGCTGTCTACCAGAGTTCGTCGGTCGGTAGTCAAGAAAAGAATATCAGCTCGTTGTTCTTGTTACAACGCTTCTGGTAGGCCTTAGTTCACGCTTCCGCATTAACTCACAAGCACTTCGCAAATATACGAACGCCAGACTTACTACTTGCATACCGGTGGGTGCTTACCTACCCGCATCGTAGTCGCGCTATGCTGCATATATGCTGCAGCAGCACCCTCTGACGGAAAACATTTACCGCTCCTTATCTAATAAATACAGATTATTCGAATGAGTTTGCGGGTACGTATACACATATAATGGCGAAAACCTATTTGTCAGTTGTAACACCCCATGCACGATCTTGTATATTGACGTTGCCAAACTTCTACTTCAAAGTGAAATAAGCGTGTAAGGCTTCGTTGTCTTCTTTTATTTCCCAAGAAAGTAAAATCTCATTTTCTTGTGCAACATATACCAGTGCAAGTGTATTCATTGATGAAATATTTCACGATACTTTTAAATATTTTGTCGGGAAACTGGTAAACCTCTTTCTCTACCATGTAAATTTGTTATGCGTAGCCACCAACACGTTTGCGTGGATACACTGCTTTGTTTCGTGTGACGTCGGTGCTGGAAGGCGAGCAATTTTCTCGGCTCTCATGAGTACATTACTGTGATGAGGGGAGCCCGGACTAGCCGCAGTGCGGTGGCAATAAAGCGAGCACGAGTGGAAACAATAATTTATTCCCCCGGAGAACTCCATGTCTCGCTTTTAACTGCATCGGAACTGTCGACCAGTTGTTCGCAGTTCGCACTACGGAGATTAATGGTCACGATTATGGAGTAGCTTCCGAGACCGACCACGTATCTGCTGAAACGAAGTGGAGTGAAAATATGTTTCGACCGTAAGCTCAGATACGAGAAACGGGAAATTTAATTCAAAGAAATTTTTTCTCCCTCTGTTTGTAACTGGAAGGTGATACGAAACTTTTAGATATGAATCTTTGCGTACGGATAGGAATCAATGTAAAGGGCATAGTCGATTACCTGGGAACAAAATATAGATCAGCTGTAATAATTTCTATTATTAAAATGAAATTCAGGAATTTTAATTTTTGTGGCCGTTATTCCGATGACTGGTTCGATGCAGCTCTCCACCCTTGACTACGCAGTCCAAACCTCATCATCTCCGTACATCTAGTGCAGCCGATACTCATTCTAACATGCTGATTGTGGGTTCCTTCAATCTCTCTATTTAATTATCTGTATCATCTGGGAACACCACATTTCCTAAAATTCTATTCTTTTCTTGTCGGAACTGTTAATTGCCCACCTTTCACTTCCATTCAGGGCTACTCTCGTGTCTCATATCTCCAGAAAAATACTTCCTGACCGATTTATATTAACATTAGCAAATTTATCTTTTCAAGACGCACTTGTATAGTTACTGGCAGCCTGTATGACATATCCTGTCTCCTTGCCAAATAGCAGTACTCATCGACTTCTTTTAGTGTTTAGTGACTTATTTCCTGACCTATTTCAGTCAGTATCAACAGATTTAATTTGTCCAAAGTCCATTAATCTTGTTTTCCTTATGTTAACGCCCATCTCATAATTCTTTTCAAGAAGTTTTCCTTTTAGTTTTACTGATCAGCCAAGCCTTTGGGCGTCTCTGACAGAATGACAGTATTATCGGCAAACTTCCCAGTCTTAATTTTTTTCCCTCAACGTAAACGCCCTTTACAATTTAAAACGTTCATGTCTCAATTTTCTAGAAAGTGATAATGCTTAAAAGGTAGTGGCAGAAAATGACTGTTGACATTCAGCTCATTTATGATAAACGGTGAAATGAATATGAAGTAAATATTACTTGACTTTTGCATATCTGCAATATATGCTCAATGGGAGACAGAAGTCAAACAGCCTAAAAAATCGCTGTTTACGTCTTTGAAAAGAACGCTATTACCTGCATGAAACAGTTTATGTTCCACACAAATACCACAGTTTATATATTACTTATGATTACTCTCCTGATTCTCTGTGTAGTCTGGCATGTAAATAACACGCCTTCTTTTTTGCGCCACGCAAAGAAAATTACACCGATTTCTATATTCTTTGTACGCTGTTTCCTGCTTCTACTGTTATATTGCGTCAAGGCTTCCTGCCCTGTACGTGCTATAGATACGCTTCGTTCTGATCGTGTTTTTGGTTTCGAGCACTGTGTGGTACTCAGTGAAGATTGTTTGCTAGTGAGTTTAGCACAGATTTATATTTTCTCAGGTTTCGCACATTTTTGTAAAAATTCTGCGAATAAAGGAATTCTCGCCCACAGTAAAATCCAGAGAAAATAAGTATGGAAACGTGAATGAGATCAGTGGGTCAAAGGAGCCAAGAATGCCAGATGTAATGAAAATCAATACCTCAAGAAAGAAACTGTAGAGTCTTCAAGGTTTATCCTCCACTTGTGGAAATGAACAGTCTTTAAATGATATTGTGGAGATATTCAGCATCCTCTATGATCTTATTTCCTAAAATATTGTGCGCCGAATACGTGGTGGTGACATATCTTTGGGTGAGAATCAACTGCTTCGCAAACGGATTGTGTCAAAACTGACATCGAATTGTGTAAAGTGTGAAGTAGTTGCTACAACAATAACATCACAAGTGGGAAATAATAATCTGTACGAGTATTACATAATGTTTGATTATGGTCTCAGATCAGTTGGTAAAAGGATAGAGGCAGGCAAACACTTTTGGGGAGCGCCTGACATTCCAAATCCACCTGCAAACCTTATAACTGATAATGCAATTGCTGGGACTGCTGTCGCTGAAGATTTATAACTTCTCAATTGAGGAAGCAGCGGAAAGGGCATGACAGTAAAAGTAGAGATAGTTGTGCATGTTTCGATGACAGCTGGTAGAAATATGGCGTAATTCACCAAATGGTGTTGTGAAAGTACTTTAGATAATAGCAAGGCAACTGACGTAGAGATTCTAAAACAAATTCTTTATAACTTGTGGCTGTGAAACTAAGAAAAGAGCATGGACATAACTGCCAGAAGAATTCTGCTGGATCAAGTGTTGAAATGGAGGAAGTAGGAGTTCTCAGGATTTTTAATCGTTCTATTTGAAACAGAGTTGTAAGACACGTACAAAATTTAGGGGGTAGTGGCAGCAATGTTTATGATCGGATGTGGGCTGAAGAACTCTATAGTTCTAATGTCACAAGTTCCAAATCAGAACGCAATTGGGAATGCGCAGTAGGGAATGGGCTCCAGGCTGAGAAGATTTAAAAAAAAAGTAAAAAATGGTACTAGAATATGATAAGAATATAGGTAGTAAAGGTCGCTGACAAATGGTGAAATAAACACATTACAGAATTATTATAGCATGGTCATAAGAAGATACATTGAGAATTTAGAAAACCTGAAGAAAGCTGTGTGGGCTACCTTTTGCACAAGTTTTCCACAAATGAAAACTCTCAGAATTTTCTTAGGCCATATGATCGTGACATTTGGTGTAAATACAGGAGAAATGCAGCAAAGTGTAACACATGACCAAAAATATTTTTTATCTTCTGTAGTAATGAATGAAATTCGACTTATATATAGAGGTCTTCGCAAAATTACTTTTATGAAGAAATGCCCTCATTGAAAAATATAATGTTTAAATTAATGTGTAAATTCTGTCATTTGGATCAGGTTGCCGAAAAGTGTATTTGTTTGGATTACGACCCACAAATTTTGTGTTTATAATGCAATCTTACGCTTCAGTGATGGTTGAACAAGGAAACTGAATGTTCTGGAAGCACTGGGTATAAAATCTATTGCAAATACTACGAAATACTTGGTGCAAACAGTGAAGGAGAGAATCTGCAAAGCAGGAATTGCTAATGCAAAATGCAAAAAAGAAAGAAGACAGAAAAGAAGAGGAAACAACAAAAGAGAAGCAGATCATTACGATTCAGATGATGCCCAGTATTGTGCAGGTAAATGTTAATTGTAAGTAATTCTCAGAATTAACTATACTGCAGTTGCAATATTAACCTTTAAATTGATTTTTCTCATAACTACATTTTATTTTTTCACATACCATTATTTTCTGAACTGAAAGGTTTAGAAATATGATATTTGGTCATTTTGTACCTGAATGGTAATAAGTTGTTACAAGTAAATTGAGAACCACCAATCTAACATAAACTGTTATATGATCACCATCGAAAGATTAAAAAAAAAAACCTTGAAATCCATAGCATATATTGTGTTAGTTTTACTTGTAAAGGCAGGCATATAAGTTATATACACAGCTCTTTTGAAACGTGTACCTAATCAAAGGGTGAAATGTCATTGCCATAACAGGGATAAAAATTGCCTTTTGTCTCCCCTTAAGCGAAAAATAAGTCTAGCAGTTATGAAAATACTTTAATGAACTGAGAGTTGGAAGCTATGGTTCGATAATTACTGGAGAATGAAGCCTAATCGTAGCTGTTACATACGATGTAATATTGTAGCAAACTCAAATTACTCAAACTTTTAGACAGGAGTGATTAGAAAGTAATATCCTGATGATTGGGTAGATATAGAATTTGCAACGGAGCATATTTTCTCTCGTGTGTGTAACAGAGCACGCAGTCTGATATTGATTTCCAATAACGGAATCTATCACTGTCATCGTATCTAGAGGAATATCATGCAGATATTATTTGAAACAATATTGCAATGGACCTACAAAGGGCTGTCGTTACATTTTGTTTGTGAGAGCAGCATAAGCCTTATAATTAATTCTACAGTGTAATAGGCCGAAAGTGGGTGACTATCGGTCTAATGCGGGAAGGACTAACCAAGTGACAGTCACAGACATACTAACTCAACAACTGACAGTCACAGACATACTAACTCAACGGAAACACGTCGTATATAACGTCAGTGCCCTACTAAAATCACGGCTGTAAGCATCAGAAACGCTAGAAAATATCACAACTTGAGGCTGATTTTTGAAAAGAAAGAAACAACTATCACCCACAAATGGTTGGTTGTTGTTTTGGTCTTTGCAAGAATCAATCTCTATTTTGTACACAGCCACTTCCTTTAAATGTCAGTTTCGGAGAGAATAACTTCATAATTTCAATTAGTATTGTTACACAACTAGAATAAATCAATGCTGCTGTTTCAGTTCACATTTATATTTTAGAATAAGCTGCTCAGCGCAGTGCAACATAAAATAGTATTACATAATTTATAAACGTTAACACTGAGTAAAATTATCTCTTACACACAATTTGAATTTAGTTCACCCTTCTTTCAGTTACATTTTAAAGCTTCTCTTTTCGACACTACCATTATTTCTTCATTAGATGAAAGGGTTTACACGTGCCCATGTTTCATTTCCTAACTTAACATTTCGCAAGTTGTTCAAAATTCAGTACTAATGATAGTCTGATTAGGTTCAATGTACAAATCTAATTACTGTCCTGGAAACAGTAGAAGAGTACATCTATTACAGGAACATTTCGTCGATCACTACCCGAGATAGCTAATGCCTGCCTGTTCAGTGGTAGTCGCGTCGTAGGCAGCCGCTTCTAACCTTGTTGGCGGAGGAAATATCACCGCCAGTGTTTGGCCGGCAAGAGAGAGAATTACGCTGTAACTTTCTGATTACCAAACTCTGTAAGCGTCCTCTATTATTTTTCAAACACTGCCGCAGTTTCTCATGAGTGGAGTGCATGTTGATGATAGTCTGTCATTTGCATGGCGGTATTTAAGTCCGGCTTCCGACTTGTTGTTCGAAATTAGTAGGTTGTGTGCCACACCGCGTTCCCCCCACTTCCATCTCTCTCATCTTCACACAACACAAACATTACACGTCACCGTACACATGCCCAATACAGTCGCCTACATTTGACAGGCACACTAAAGACAGCTCTCTCTCAGATTACACAGGAAGGAGCCATTGTGTGCGGGAGAAGGAAACCTTTAATCGGCTAATAACCCATCTTGGTCGAGCAGCCAACAGTGTCATTTGACCCTTTTACCATCTTCGGTGTACTTTAGTAAGAAGTCGGATTTTACATTCCTGTCCACGCAATTATCAACCTACCTCCATGCATGTCTAGGGTACAAGAGTTTTTCCCTGCTCTTTACTAAGTGGAAGAAATGTTTACATTGTTAGGTAAATGCAGAAAAGTAATTCTTCCTGTGGAGTTATGAATGTGGTACACTTAACTATGTTCTTGAGAGTTAAAGCTAACGAGTTATAATTGTTTAAGCACAACATTTTTTCCTCAACATTTTATTTAGACCAACTGTGTACGAATCAATTTAAATCCCTTTCTATCAATATTGGTTAAGTAGGCAAAATCTCCGTGGACTAGGGATAGCGTCTTTAATTAGTAATCAAAATATCCTCGGCCTCTGGTTCGAACCCAGCCAGTGGTTAACTTGTGAAGAAATATCATCAGCAATGAGCGCAGAAGACTCCCAATATAGGGGATCACCCTAGTTCTGTCAGTTGTGTTTCAGATAGGGCAGAGGAGCGGACAGAATTTCAGTTCAGCCCTTTAGACTGTTGGGTGTGAAACTGTCGCTAAGAGGCGGAACAATGAGCCGCGTGAGCATACGGAAGGCAATGGAAATCATTCGTTGGGGTAAATGCAGTGGTGAAGCTATTAGTCATTCTAGCGAGATCCTCTCCTGGCTATGCAGAAACTGTAGTTGTAATAATGTGATAGAGAAGCATTAGCGTAAGACCTGTGCTCTTCAGCTCCAGTTACAACGCGCAAAGGAGGAACTGCATACATTGAGGAGGTTGAAGGGTGGTGGGGAATGGGAAATGGCTGTTGGCAAGAAGGCAGCTAGGAGGAGGAGGTATTCAGATTATTATACTTTGCGTACATGCAACATATTTGACCAGCTGACAGAGTTGATTGGAGAGGAGCCTCTTGTAGTTGTACATGTAGGGGACATGCAGCAGTCCTCAGCACTTAGGAGGGCTAGGTCAGTTGCGTAGCCTAACAAAAAATGGTTCAGATGGCTCTAAGCACTATGGGACTGAGGTCATCGGTCCCCTAGACGTAGAACTACTTAAGCCTAACTAACCTAAGGATGTCACACACATCCATGCCCGAGGCAGGATTCAAACCTACGATAGTAGCAGCAGCGCGGCTTCTAACAGCAAGAAGAAGGTTCTGGTGCTAGGTAGTTAGCACGGTAGAGGTGTGGGCCAGCTGCTACAGGAAGTGTTGTGTAGTGAGTACCCGGTCATCAGCATTGTGAAGTCTAGTACAGGGTTGCCCAAGGTGACTGTCAATATAGGGGAGTTACATAGGAATTTTGCGGAGGAGGATGAGGTAGTTATAGTGGGTGAAGCAGGGAACAGTCTTGATAGAGACGGGGAATATGATGTAGATGGTGCCCTGGTAAAGATAGCTACTCAAACTGGTGGCGCAAATGTGCATTTCGTGCAACTCTTTCAGCGTCATGATCTGCCTCATCTTAATGCGGCTGTTAGGCGCGTTAACATGGGGCTGGAGAGGGCGCTGTTGACAGAGGCATAACTCACATTTAAGGGTGTCAGTTGGGTCTATCAGTAGATCGGGTTTCAGTAGGCATGGCCTGCACCTCAATGGGAAAGGTAGTCTGGCAAAACTTATAGGTGACATTGTAGTGGGTAGTGGTGGGATACCTTATGGAAAAATTCCTGTAGTAGTTGGTGTTAGAGCTGCACCTTTTTAGACTGAAGTCAGCTGATAGGTATACCTGCTTAAAGGAAGTCCCTCTAACCAGGGTCTCACATTCAGGGCATGTCATGTTTCCAAGTAAAGGAATTATCATATTTTATCAAAATATAAGAATTATTAGAGATAAATTTAGTGAACTACTTACAGATGTTGACTCTGAAATTATTAGTATATCAGAGCATCGCTTAAATAATTTTACGATGCAGAGGCCTCCTTTACCAGGATACGGATGATCAGGCTGTTTTTCAGGGAGTTCCTTGTGGGGTGGGGGAGTGGCTATGTCCGTAAAAAGCCGTATTCCGTTTGAGTCCATAGACCTACTACGACCCTGCGCTCAACAGATTTTTGAATGTTGTGCAGGGGCAGTTGACTTTAATGAAACTAAACATACAATTGTTGTTGCTTATAGGTCCCCTAGATCTGACTTCAGAGCATTTCTGCTCAACCTAGAGAGGGTTCTTGATTCATTTTGTAGGAAGTATGATGGTGCAAGGAATAGGATCTTGGTAGATCTCCTAAATTCATATGATCTGATGCAGATTGTGTTTTCTCCAGCTAAGGTGCAGGGGAACAGTAGCATAGCCTTAGGCAATATTTTTATTCAATTGTCATTAATAGATGGGCATTCTGTTACTAAAAGAGTGAATGGCATTTCAGACCATGATTCACAAATTTTACAACTAAAAGGCTTTTGTACTCAAAAAAATGTCACATATAATTACAAACTATGTAGGAAAGTTAACCTAACAGCAATACAGAGTTTTTTAAACCTTGTCCAGAAACACGGGTGGCAGGAAGTTCATAGTTCCGACAACATAGACGATAAATATGATGCTTTCCTTAACGTCTTTCTTATGCTCTTCGAGAGCTGCTTTCCATTAGAACTATCTAAACGGGGTAGTAGCAGTAATAGGCTACCAGGTGGCTGACTAGTGGGATAAGGATTTCATGTAAAACAAAGTAGGAATTATATCAAAATGTTAGATGTAGTCACAATCAAGCTATGGTGGCCCATTACAAACAGTATTGTAAGGTGCTTAGAATGTTATTAGGAAGGCAAAGAGTATGTGGTATGCAAATAGAATTGCTAATCCACAGGATAAAATTAAAACCATACGGTCTGATGTGAAGGAAGTGTCTGGTCAGCAGCACAAGGTCGACGATTTCAAGTCAGTTTGTGGTCAAAATATTTCTGTTACTGATAAATCAGATGTCTGTACAGTATTTAACAAATCATTCTCAGAGCATTGCTGGTGAATTAAATAAAAATTTATTTTCTACAGGGAGTCATATAACTTTCTTGGCAAATGCCTTTCCATTGTCTGAAATACCCCTCTGTGATACAGACAAGGGGTAGATTGAGTCAATAATTAAATCACTGAAGACTAAGGACTCTTATGGATATGATGATGTGCCTAGGGGAATACTGAAGTATTGTGCTGCACATATTAGCCTTCTTTTTAGCTACTTTTGTAACTTTTCCTTTAGGAATGGTCAGTTTCCTGAAAGATTAAAGCATTCAGTAGTAAAGCTGCTTTATAAAAAGGGGAAAGGGATAATTGTCACAATTTTAGATCTATTTCTATGCCAGTATTGGCTAAAGTTAATGAAACAGACAGAAAAAGGCCATTATTCACAATGTTGAAAATGGCTGTGATGTGGGGTCTGAGTGGGGTATAGTCAAGTGAGGGTGCCTCAGGCATCAGTGTTGGGGGCACTCCTGTTCCTCATTTATATAAATGATATACTCTCTAGTATTATGGGTAACTGTAAAATATTTCTGTTTGATGAAGAGACTACCATGGTAGTAAGGTATGTTGTGTGCAACACTAGCTTGGTTTCAAATAGTGTGGGTCATGATCTAAGTTCATGGTTTGTAGAAAATAAACTAACGCTAAATCAGAGTAAGGTTTTAGAGAGTTAGGTTTTACAGAGAAAGGTTTTACAGAGTAAGGTTTTACAGTTTCTAACACACAATTCAACAAAACCTGACGTTTTAATTTCACAGAATGGGCATATGATTAGTGAAACTGACAGTTCAATTTTCTAGGTGTTCAGATAGATAGTGAAGTGTTGTGGGAAGCCCACGCTCTGTTCTTGTTCAAAGAGTTAATGTTGCCATTTTCACTATTCGAACGGTAGCTGAAGTGAGTTAGCGTTCGACACGAAAATTAGTCTACTTTGTTTATTTTCATTCGCTATTGTCGTATGGTATTGTACTTTGGGGTAACTCTTCCCATTGTAAAATGATATTTTTGGTTCAGAAACGGGCAGTTCAGGCAATAAATGGTAAAAGTTCGCGAATCTCTTGTCGACTCCTGTTCACGGGTCCCGGTATTTTCACATTGGCCTCTCAATATATATATTCCCTACTGTCATTTCTTATTAACAATATTAGCATATTCCCAAGAATAAGCAGCTGTCACTCAATTAATACTCGGCAGAAATCAAACCTGCATTTGGACCTGTCTTCCTTAACTCTTGTGCAGAAAGGTGTACAGTATGCTGCTGCATCCATTTTCAGTAAGCTAACACTCAAATTAAAAAAAATCTTAGCAGTAATCCACGCGATTTCAAATCGAAACTGAAGAGTTTCCTCATGGATCACTCCTTCTATTCTGTCGAGGAATTCCTTGAAAAATTAAGTTGGTTCTTGTTGTATTGTTGATTTCCTTTACTTAAACTCATGGACTGACACTTTTTTGGTTCATGAATATTTTATTTTTATCTGTTATCACTTCTCTGTTGTAAATTAATGTACTGACACGTTCCATGACCTTGGAGATTGGCTCCTCAGTTTGGTCCTACGGAACTTGAAGTGTGAATAAATAACTATGTTAATGACACATAACATGTATACGCTGGACACATGGCTTGTAACTGAAAAAGTATCATGTTGAACACTCCATTGGAAAAGGGATTCAAATTAGATCCTCAATCGGATCTTTAGGAGCTGACAGCCAATATGCCATAAAAAATAATTGATTAACCAACGAAAGGGTAACATACTACGAGTCGGAGCGTGGAATGTCAGAAGGGAGAACATGGTAGGGAAGCTAGAAAATCTGAATAGGGAAACGCAAAGGCTAAGTCTGGATATAGTGCGAATAGTGAAATGAAATGAGATGAAGAGTCTTTGTCATATGTGGATAGTGTAACATCAATAGCAGAAAATCGTGTAATGGGATTAAGACTCATTATGTATAGGAAAGTTAACAAGGTAGTGAGTTACTGCAGTTCTGTGATAGGGTTGTTCTCATCAATGAGGAAGAGGAATGTCGTTATCAGGGGAAGCGATGGAGGAAAGCGTTAAGGCCAAAATAGGCTTGTTTGTATGAATGAGAGTGGGAAAAGGTTAAATAATTTCTGCAGTAAGCTTCAGCTAGCAATAGCGATTAGCGAATACGGTGTGTCAAAATCACACAGGTAGAATCATTGGGTAGCTCGGTCAAGGCATCCTGAAAAATTCTGATATACTGGTCCCAAGGCTTATGTTGCTGATTACAGTATAACCTGCAAAGCTTACCTAATTCTTTCGTCATTCACTCTGATGGATACAAACTGGCATAGTAGCAAGCTAAAGAATTTTTATTATCTTTTGGTAATGTAGAGTTTTCATGCATTGGCATCCACGAAACTAGGATCCATTAACTAATTTTAGATTATCTACATGACCAATTTCACATAATAAATGCTTCACTAATGCAACTGACCATGACTTAGCGGAAGCTTTTCACTGTGAGATAAGAAAAACAAATTTAGAGACAAGCTCTACTGCTACAAATTCAAAGGAAAAGCCTCGATTCGTCCTTTTAATGGGATCATAGAGGTCAACTGGTGCTAACTCGGTAAACGTTCTGAAATTGTAGGAGCCAATGGGACATTGTGTGATACAGTGGAACACTTCGCCTTCTGATCTAATGTACAAACAACAAGTGCTCAGTTGATTATATTACCATATTATTAAAGTAAAATATTTCACAAGAATTACGGAGAAGCTTTGCAGTATAAAAGCATGGATAACAGAGTTGTGTATACCGAAAGAGTGTACCGGTCGAGTCATCAGGGATACATAAAACCCAGTGACAGTCAGCTTGATTTCTGCAGCTGAATAAAATATTGTTCTTTACAATATGACATTGTGTGAATGTTGTATTCATGTTACCTCTACATTTCTCCGTTACTTAGCACCAAATGGGGTCTTCATTCTGTACTTTTGCAATATTGATATGGGAAGAAAAACATATCTTTAGAATGCAACCATCTTGTGAGGTAAAACCAAAATTGTTCTCAGAGCAATATTCTTCAATCTTCTGACTACACAAAAGGCACATTTGACAAGGTAATGGCAACAATGTTCTGAACACCAGGAACGTGGCAATAGTTTAGCGTAATTCTTGCAAATACAGGGCCAGTTGTGCTAAGCACCCATGGGTTAATTTGGCAGGCATGAGAAATTAAAGTACATGATGATCAGCGTATTCTTTTGTGTTTCTGCTTTACAAATAGAAACTAAAATATCTGGAAAGCCCAAACTGCGGCAAGAGCCTCCCACACTGTATGAGGATAGTTACACTCGGATTTAGACACCTCTCTACTCACAAATGCTATAGTTCTCTGAGGTACGACCCCATTTCCTCCAATTTTGGGGACCAGATGAATACCCAGGCCCGTTGTTGAACTGATAAAAAAAAATACAAAAAATTTTGAGTCAAATGATAATTTCATAACAGTGAAGTAGCATGAATGGCATTCTTAACACTTAGAAATTTCTCTTGTGCCTAGTCGTCCCAGTCCTATGCTGCATTCCTTCCCTCCAGCTAGCCTACCCTAGGCATGGGTAATACCTTCAGACTGACTGAATTCCTATGAAAATTTATAAGACACAAGAATGATGCTTGGTCTTGGGAACAGTAAAACACCCTATAGCATGTAACTTTTCTGAATCAGGTCGAATGTTTTCAACAAATGTAATTTGTAGAAATAATTTGATGTTAGATTAATAAAAATCATATTTTTTTCCAAGTTAACTGTAACACCAGTATGAGAAAATACTTGTAGCAGTCAATTTAGGACGTGTTTATGGGCAGATCTAAATTCTTCAGCGTTTAATACAACATCGACATAAAGTGTAATTCATTTCTGTACCATTCAGGAAGAATAGTATTAAGTCCATGTGGATAAAACATGTAACCAAATGCAAATCTTAGGATTGATAATACATTTAGAATGAAAGGAAAACTGTATATTGTCGACAGGTAGGGTGGTGCTCAAGTGATCAAAAACTAGTTCGCAAATGGACATGATAAAAAACTTCCAACCCATTAAACTACTGTAAAATTAACCCAGAGGCTGAGGCCGATCTCTGGCATAGTAATGGTGTTAATTTGCCTAGAGTACATTATCAATTTTATTGATCCAACTTTCTTTGGAACAACATATAAATTACTGTTATATGAATTTACTAATGGTTCAATTATTCCTCCGTTTAATATGGGTTGACTCCCCTATCATAGCTTCTTCTTGGGAATAACTGGGACTAAATGTGATTTAACGAAATTTTCTTTATGTCTCTTTACTGTAAATTCATAATAATAGGAGATTTTTAATCATGATGATAATATAAGATACATTTGAGAAATGTTTAGAGGCACAAGAGAAGTATGTTCGATTAGTTCCCAAGTTCGTCAAAGTACAGATAAAATACTTCAACAATTCCTTCAATATTTGCTCACCACACAGAAGTGAAACACCGAAAATGAAGACGAGATCATAAAGAAAATTGATCAGTTCACAAGGAATTCATTAAGTAGAGACTCATTAAGCTTGTGACCTCCTAATTATTACAGTTACACTGCCAGGAATACGAATGAAATGCTGAACGTTAGTTTGTACGTATTCAACACCCCCAGTCTCTCCCATTCATCCTATCCTCCTACATTTTCTCAGAACTCCGACGTTTTCTAGTGACAACTAAAACACATGCTGCACTATTTTTACACATGAGAAACGAGAGAAATGTAACGCATATGGTGTAACAAATATTATCATGAGCAGACACTCTTTTTCATAAATTTTACTGCTCAGGTTCCAAACTATCTGGAGATTTGGGAGGATATTGATAATACTTCGCTATACCTATTCAAAATTTAAACCATTTTTCTTAGTAGGAGAAGGCACATTCGACTGACGTTGGAATAGGATGACACGGTGAACAACCATCTTGGAAGTGACCAACAATGATTCGAGAGTCCATTGAGGTTGAACGGAATTGATACATCCTCGTTATTACTTAGGCACTACAAACCGTGTGACGGGCAGACAGTACTAAATAATGGTCTTACCGTCCTGTGAAGGGAGAGACTGATTTCATGGTTGTAGTGGAGCTTCTTATCACAGTGATTTATCAGACATTTGTGTGTAAATGTCGCTCGAAACAAAATGGTAGCTGCCTGGAGTGTCCTATATATTTCAGCTTACAGTGTGAAACGGATGGCTATCCAGCAAGCTGTTTCATGACCTGTTTTAACACGAATGATTCGGAGAAATTTGCATCTATGGGAGAGTCGAGGGACAGTTAGTCACTGTTGCCTACGAACAGTAAGTCACTGTTGCCTACGAAATTGCTCAGCTGCAGAGGGAAAATAGACACTGAAGGAGGAGAACGCCAACAAAGGATAAGCGAAACCAAAGACAGAAGGAAATCAGCGACTTTCAATCGAGAGTACAGAACTAAAGTAGTATATTACTACAAGAGCAAATTTTTCATTATTCCAGGATGAGATTTATTTACTTCAAAACTATCGGAGAGCTCCATCAAGAAGTACGCTTCTGTGTTAGTAACTTAAGGAGGAAATGTCCAGAATTTACTCCAAAACAGTATTAGGTGTAAAGTTAAAGAGATAGATGTATTTTTTCGTTTCTGCATATTAAATACAAAATTCTTGGGTTACCTGGACTGTATGGAAATGGAGGGAGATGTAAGCATACCAAGAAATATGGTTGTAATGGAGTGAATAGCGTCATTTGCGGCGTATAGCGATAATGATTTGAAAGAGCGGTTTGGGTTTCGTACGGAACCTTTATAGTCGCTGCTTGATATGTTGTAGCAGTTAATACAGCATTATCCTGCTCTGTCTAATAGACTTCAATCTCTTTGTGGATCGTGAATCTTTCGCACTGGTACCTGTCAAACCGCAGCAGGAAATTTCATTAACGTCCTTTGTACTACTACTGGAAGCTTTTTATCAATGTAATAAACATTTTAATTGCCTTAAAGCCACTGTGTGAGTCCATAATACAGAACCAAAAAAAATATATCAAGGAACAAAATTGAATTCTATCGAGATGGTGGAATCTCGAATGTCACTGGGACCATACATTGTGCACATATACCTACACTTTGTCCCTCTAGAGCACAAGTAGAACTATACTGAAATGACAGGCATTTCTTTTCTATCAATACACAAATCACCTGTGATGCCAGTACGAAGATTTTGAACTTGGTAAACCGTTGGCTGTGTTCCAAGCATGATGCACGCACTTGGAACAGTAATACAGTTGCTTCTGAATTTGAAAATGGACAATACGATGGGGTGCTTGTTGGAGGTAGCCGATATACTCTCTCAAAACATCCCGTGACTCTTGTGTTTCGACCCCACACAGGTGCCGAAGCGAGCAACCATGACGTTTGGTAGCAGATGTATAGCAGAGTGTACATTCGGTGTTCAGATGAAACGTCTCCGTATTCTCACTAGAGAAATAAGATACAAACAAAACAAATATGGGAATGTTGTTGAGACTGTTGCAGTTATCTACAACAACAGAAGTTTCACGATAAAGAGGTGGAGATGAATGACGTCGATCATATACGTATAAGCCTTAAGCAGATGCTGCAGACTAAGCTATCAGAATGTCTCTTATACTTAATAATTTTAGTTACAATTGTATCTAATATTATAGTAAAATAACAAGTTAGTGTAAGGAATTTTCCTTCTTTAATAAATAACGCGTTAGATTGTCATTGCTACAGAAAATATGACCTATTTTATTTATGTATAATTTTATAATGGTATGTTTCTCGCTCCCTCTTATTTTTTGAAATTTGGGGGTTAACTTGTTTATTTTATTTGTTACTTCAGTACACAGAGTCATACAAAAAAGATATTCTGGGTAAGTATAAGAAAAACGAGACACCAGCTTTATATGTTTGATGCTACAAACAAAAACATTAAATTGTGGTAATTAGGAAAGTTAAGTGTAGTAACTGTGCTAAAAGACACAAATAATTCCTCACAAGAAAAATAAGAACATATTAATCACGGGAAAAATATCAAACAAATGAAATATGTGTCGCAAATATAAAACATCTTCTTATTCACGTAGAAAAACCTAAATTTGTCGAGCAGATTGCCTGAGAAACTGTAGCCTTAAGTTTGCTCCATTTCGTTCTTGGACTTGTTCATAACTTCCACAACTATGCTCTTTTTCGATGGTTCTTCTTTATCTTTCTTCAACGAAATTTTTGCATTATGTTCCTCTCGTTTTACACAAATTTTTAACGAATGAATCTTGTCTGAATTTTTCAGCAGCTCCCTGTTTTTCACTAGAAACACATGTTATCTGTCTTTTCATGGATTTATCTTCTAATAAGCTCCCACCAGAGAATGCAAGCGGTGATTCATGACTATGGGATAAAGTTTCACCTTCAGTTTCATTTCCATCTTCAGTGTAGTTATCATCACCGATGTTTCGTTACAGAGCGACATTATCTTTAACTGTATGGCAGTCATTAACTCTAGTTATCCTCTAGTTAACTTATGTGATTTTATCAACAACCACTTAGCTTGTGTCATCTATTGTTGTCTCAGCTACACCACCGCCAGTTTGGAACTGTTCTAGATTACATTTAATATTCATTATATTTGTTTTCGCTCTGATGAGGCTCCAAATTACTTTAAGCTGCTCTTTCAATCTTTGTGTAAGAGCTTCTGTGTTGTATTCAACTAATATTTCTTCCAAAACATCCTTTTCCCTTTTTAGAGTGTTGGCATCGTGCTTTTAGACTCAACAGTTGTTACGTACTTTCCGATTATTTCAGCAAACAACACGTTTTCACTTCACGGTATGTTTTTTGAAAGTTGCTTAAAACTTATGTTGTCCTTGGCTACCTTCGTGTTGCTGTTAACTCGTATCTCAAGCTGCAAAACAATTTTATACGGTGCTGCTTTCACTAACACCTATCACCCAGCAATAACGGTGGTAGCTGTAGATGCCGTGGTTATGTATTGAACAATAGATTCATCCATCAATAGCACGTTTCTTTTTAATAATTCACCGATCTTATCATTAATAAAATAGCATTTACCTTCTCTGAAATTCAGTTATCCCTTCCAGCAAAAATTACGTTAACACGATATTATGGTCAAAAGGTGATTCAATAATGTGTGCCGGCAATTCACATATTCCGATGGGAAACGAAATGCACGTGCCAGCTACATGGAGAAAGGACTTACTTCTTTCGTTAAAAGACGTTACTTATCTCGTTCCAAGTAAAGAAGTAAATAGAAGTTGAGCTCTCCACAGTTACTAAATGAGAATGTTGCCATGGAATTAGTTTACTAAAGCAGTCCAGAATAAAGAATTGAGAGTTTCTGTGAGAACAATTTATAGTAGTTTGGTGCCCACCACCTTAAGAAGTGAAATGGAAACGTATTCACTGCATCGGCGAAACAGTTCCTGTCTGCGTGTGAAATTCGTAGTTTCCATGAAATTAAAACGATATCAATACCCGTAGCTGGATATAGGCGTTAATATAAGTCAACGGGGACAACTGAAAAATTGTGCCCCGACCGGGACTCGAACCCGGGATCTCCTGCTTATATGGCAGACACTGTTCTCATATGAGGCACCGCGGACACAGAGCACAGTGCGACTGCAGGGACTTATCTTTGGCACGCCTTCCTTGAGACCTACATTCCCGACGTATTGTCCCGCACTATATTCATAGTGCCCCTGCCCATTGTACTCATCACTCGCGGCTTTTTGCCGATTCATGTAAGAGTTCGGGCACTGTTTATGCATCCGCACAGAAGAAGATGGTCGAATGACTGGTGAGCCTAAACTATATATGTATTTGGAGATGGTATCTGTTCTTTTGGACATGTCCGAAAGAACAGATACCATCGGTGACCATGCAGCTCGTTAGGATAAAATTACAATGAAATGAATACCTGTAGCTGCATACAGGCGTTGATGTAAGTCCACGGGGACACTTGAAAATGTGTGCCCCAACCAGAACTCTAACCCGGGATCTCCTGCTTACATGGCATGCTCTATCCATCTGAGCCACCAAGGCTCACCGGCCATTATATATATATAGTTATGGTTCACCGGCCATTTGACCAACTTCTTTTATGCAGATGCACCTCTTACGGGAATGGGCAAAAATCCCGAAGTAGTGAGTATAATGGGCAGGGACACTATTAATATAGTGCGAGACCATAAGTTGGGAATGTGGCACTCAGCCGACCAGAATGGCTGAGCGGTTCTAGGCGCTACAATCTGGAACCGCGCGACCGCTACGGTCGCAGGTTCGAATCCTGCTCAGAGCCATTAGATTTGTGGGACTCAACGGGAGGCGTGCCAGAGGTAAGTCCCTGCAGTCGCACTATGTGTCCTCGGTGGCTCAGATGGATCAGGCAAGAAAGTGTAGAGCGGACGGTAAATGTACAAAAAATAAGTTTTAAACTAAAACAAATTAGGGAATATTATCTTGAACAAAGCTATCTCAGTAAAATGCTTTTAAACTCCACAAACGTTACAGCAAAGGCGATTTTAGCTGAAAGATGGAAACATGAAAGGCAAATGACATACAAACTAAATATGCTGGAGTAGCAAGGAATGTGGTCTGGAAAAACATCAGCAGCGATGTTCTTTCGTTTGACGTGCGACCAGCGTGGTACAAAGTAGTCAGTAACATCATCAGCACTAATGAGCATCTCTTTGCCATCGATTTAAGTGACACTAACCTCTGCAGCAAATGCAACCTCGAAGGTAGTATGCCTCGACGTTACACATGTGGAGATCGGACTATGAACTGGAGGTGGAACAGGGAGAAAATTGCTCAAATAACAAGAACTTCAGCAAACAATGTATCGACTAGCATTTTCTTCAGACCAGAAGAAAGTTACTGCCCTCAGGCAAAAAATAACGCAGTAATTTGGTTAATGGACAAATATACAAGTTACGTTTTTAACAATATTGGGAGCGATGAACATGTTGAATACAAGATGTTTATGGAAAATGAATGCGAGAAAACACTTAAGTATCAGAATCACAATAAGAAATATGGTAACATGCTCCGAATTGTCTTCAAGAGGGGGTATAGGTTACGAACTGGATTTCTTCGTGAAGAGAGGATGGTTTGTGTCACGTTCCCGACCCTCACCTTATCTGCAAGTCACACACGAAAATAAATTCAGTAGTACTGCAGATACAAGAATATGACGGCAAACATCTGGTGTCAGTTATATAGGAAGATTTTGAACTCCCGAAGGATGCGTTTAGAAGGCGGGAACTGACAAAAATAACAAGGCAGTGAAGGACTTTGCGATGTCGCTGTTCGGGACTGCCCTTCTGTCCATGTAATTTATCCTGGAAGGAACACACATCAACGATTTACTGAATAATTAATTTGGGTTCGGGAAATTATGATGAGGAACCCCAGGCTGCAGAAGAAGAAAATGTGCATGCTGAACTGCCACCAGTTGAAGGTGACAGTGGAGGTGCTAAATGTGTGCTATTGATAAAGACTGCATACCATTCCTCATTCTTTGAATGCTGTAATTTATGACTGCAATTATCCGTCATCTTATTTATGTCATTTCATTATAAGCTAGCTATTTTTGTTACTGTTTTTGTGGAATAAAAACAAAAGTGGGAAAAAGAAAAAAAGGAAAAAGAAGTGGATAGAGCATCTGCCATGTAAGCAGGAGATTCCAGATTCGAGTCCCGGTCGGGGCACACATTTTAACTGGCCCAGTTGACTTATATCAACGCCTGTATGCAGCTAGGGGTATTCATTTCATTGTAATTTCATTCTAAGTAGCTGCGTGGTCACCGATGGTATCTGTTCTTTCGGAATGTCCGAAAGAACAGATACCATCTTCATATGTATTCTTAGTCTCCACTACAGAATGAATTTCTGCGGAGGATGCTCGTAAGTGCAGCAACAGTACCAAGAATAATATGTGATGTTTAGTGGATGTTGTAATGCGAACGCACTTATTAGACGAAACTGTTTTTGCGTGTCATGTACATTGAACAACAAATTGTGTTACAAAGACAGAAAATGAAATATGAACTGAAACATACTTAATAAGTTGTACTTGCCATTGTATCGAAAAGAAATGAGAAAATTTACAATAAGTGTAACTAAAGAATACCATAATATGGCTTTACGTAAAGTTGAAGTTCCACGACTGCTGATATCTTTGAAACAAATGATGGTAAAAGTTGCTTCTACTTATGTTGACATGTCAAACAGAATGAGAGGTGAAATAAAATCATCGTTAAACATTTTTGATGTAAATTACTTCAGTTATTACGGAAGCACGGATGATTACTTCAGTAGTTATATGCTGCGACAGAAACTGGAAATCAGCGTAGAAAACAGTACATAGATTCACGTTTTACTAAGTAGTTGGTACTAATATGTGTGTAGGGGGCAATGGCTGTGTTTTAGATTTCGGGGCTGCTGTCTTAATAAGTAACTAATTTCACTTACCGTTTTTTGTAACTAACTTTTTATCCTTTCATAGACTTTTGTTATTGCAGATAGGGTCCGTAGCCCATCTGAGTGTGGCTGTGACGACTAACAGTGGTTGCAATTGATTAAGTTGAGATTACGATATTAGCGACCACCATGTAACCGACGCCGCTTTCTTGACTTTTTCAATCCGACTAGGACTGTTAGCGATGAGCTGGGAGGCAGATCGTCTTTGAAGGTAGGTAATAAACGTTTTATTACACTGCCTTTCGGCATCTGCTACTCGCAGATAAAAGGAGGGACGACGGGAGATCGATAAATCTAATCTGACGGTTATTTAAGATGAATGGAAATTTTCTTTCAAGATTAGTGGAGGCATTAAAAAGATTGTTTCCAGGAAGTCTCCGACCTCCAGACTTGGCTATGGTGGTGTGTTGGGGCTTATGGGCGCTCAACATCGAGGTCATCAGCGCCCTGACACACATTAAAAGGAACGAATGTGGACAGACCTAAGAAAACTAAGGCACACACTCAAAGAAAGCAGAAAAAGAAGGAAAATGCTACATAAGAAAGTAAAACCTAAGGAAAGGGAAAACATAGCAACAAAAATGTCACAGGAAATTGTTATTGCCTGGCCACTTACATAAAATATGGGCGAGCTTGTCACACAGTGAGCAAATTAAAATCCTCTCCCTAAAATCTTTGTAAAAACATTTGACAGGGCACAGAACTTTAAAACTTTAACCACATTCGTCCGAGTGTTGCCTAAAAGAGATGGCAGGTCCGCTGGCAAGTCAGCCGCGACCCGCTGGTCAGAAAACAAAACGCAATCCAATAAAACGTGGCGCACAGTGACCTGGACGCCACAAGCACCACACATTGGAGGGTCCTCTCGCCGGAGAAGGAAGCCATGCGTCATAGGGCTGTGGCCTATTCGGAGCCGAGTGAGGAGAACCTCGTCCCGTCGATGGGGCTGAAAGGAAGTACACCACACACGCGTTGTGGGCTTGACTATACGGAGCTTATTGTCAGTCACTTCCAGCCACTCATCCTCCCACCGACGCATGACCCGTGAGCTCAACAGCGAGGTGAGTGCGTGCAAGGGGATAGCACACTGAGATACTTGTGGATCGAGACACGCCTCCTTGGCTGTGAGATCTGCCCTTTCATTCCCAGCAATGCCGACATGCCCCGGAACCCAGCAAAAAGCTACAACCTTCCCCAGTCGCTGTAGTCGGAGGAGGGCATCCTGGATGGTCTGGACAATTTTGTCTGCCGGATACGAACGTTGCAATGAGTGAAGGGCACTGAGTGAATCGGAACAGACAAGAAATTTAGGAGAGGATGAATGTCTCATGTGCTCCAGTGCCCGCAATATCGCAGACAATTTTGCATCAAAGATAGTAAAAGTCTGAGGTAGTCGGACCTTGAAGACACGATATGGAAAAACAACTGAGCAACCAACAGAATCCCCTTGTTTCGACCCATCCGTAAAAACAGCTACATAGTCGTGGTGCTCAGATAAAATGGCAGAAAATGCTGCATTAAAAACGGTGGCAGGAGTGCAATCTCTCTTGTACTGCAATAAATCTAAAATCACTCTGGGCCTCTTCAGTAACCAGGGTGGCAGGCGGTTAAAACCTTGGATTTGGGGTTGTACAGACTCCACACCGAGGGACTCTAGTACACGTTGCACACGGATCCCAAATGGCAACGTAGCCCGGGGACGGCGGGAAAAAAGGCGGTCCAGAGGTGGATGGGCAACAAGACGGTGAGCAGGCGAGCTGGGAGCTGCAAGAAACTTACAAGCCTGGCGTACCAGCAGGAGCTGCCGCCGGATGGTAAGTGGCGGTTCGCCAGACTCAGTACAGAGTCTGGGTACGGGACTGGTCCGATAAGCACCCATGGCCAGTCGGATCCCAGCATGGTGAACAGCATCAAGGATCCGCAAATAAGATGGCCTCGCTAACCCATATACTGTGCAGCCATAGTCCAGCAGTGAACGCACAAAAGCTCCATAAAACTGAAGGAGACGCGCCCTGTCCGCACCCCAAGACCTGTGGCTGAGGCACTTGAGAATGTTCAGTGCCTTCAGCGTTCTGGCTTTCAAGTCACGTAGGTGTGGCATCCATGACAACCTGGAGTCAAAAATTAGGCCTAGAAACCGCACTGTGTCTTTAAAATGTAGGACAGTATCCCCCATATGCAAGGCAGGCAAAGTAAAAAGATGACGAGAACGATTAAAATGAACACAAACACACTTATCGGCAGAAAACCGAAAACCCGTCTTTGCAGCCCACTCCTCTAACAGCCGCACTGTTAGCTGCAACTGACGGCTCACGGTTGCAACACTCGAGGAGGAACAGAAAACAGCAAAGTCGTCCACAACTAAGGAGCACTGTACTGGACTCCTCACTGTAGACGTTATACTGTTGATGGCTATGGCAAAGAGGGTAATACTTAAAACACTGCCCTGGGGGACACCGTTCTCTTGCTCAAAGCGATCAGACAGTGTGTTACCAACGCGGGTCCGAAAAAACCGCTGAGACAGGAAAGACCGAATGAAAATGGGGAGGCGGCCACGAAAGCCCCATTGATGCATTTGTGCAAGAATACAGTGTCTCCAAGTAGTATCATATGCCTTACTGATATCAAAGAAGATACCGATACAGTGATGCTGGCAGAGAAAAGCCTGCTGAATAGCCGCTTCTAGGAGGGTCAGGTTGTCGACCGTGGACCGAAATTTTCGGAATCCACACTGAAAGCGGCTAAGGAGCTGTCTGGTCTCTAACAGCCAGACCAGACGCCGGTTAACCATCCGTTCCAGGGTCTTTCCGACACAGCTTGTCAAGGCGATACTACGATAACTACCGGGACATGTGCGGTCCTTTCCTGGTTTGAGGAGAGGGATGAGGATTGCCTCCCTCCACGAGGTGGGGAACACTCCTGTCTGCCATATGAGATTAAAACATTCGAGGAGGATTTCCTTTGACGCCGCTGGCAGACGTCGAAGCATGGAGTACCGGATGCGGTCGTAACCTGGTGCAGTGTCAGAAGTCTCAGTAAGTGCCGATTCAAGTTCTCACATGGAGAAAGGGGAATTGTAGGCCTCAGAACTGTTCGACCGAAAGTCCAAGGTCGCTCTTTCGACAGTCGCATGGTAGCGACGAAACGCTGGATCCTGATTTGCAGTGGCAGTACTTTGTGCAAAATACTCTGCCAGCGTCTGAGCAATGGCTCTGGGTGTTGTTTGGAGGCATCCCTGGTTCAGGACAGCAGCTATCGGTTAACGGCTATGTTTACCAGAAATCCTCCGGATGGCTTCCCATACTTTTGTGGAACAAGTGGAACGGTTGATGGAGTCCAGGAACACTTGCTCTCTTTAATGGCACGGCGTGCCCTGGCTCTCGCGATTCGAAAGGCGGTAAGATTGACCGCTGTTGGGCGGCATTTAAATCGGCGAAGAGCCGCACGCCTGTCCCGGATGGCTGAACGGCACTCTTCTGTCCACCAAGGCACAAGGCACCGCTTACGAGTGCCAGAAGACTGTGGTATGGACAGGTCAGCAGCATGTGGACCACAAGCGTGATGTGATCCACCCATTCCTGTACGTTATTTTGGCGGTCAAAGACAGCCAACCGAGCGAACAGCGGCCAGATAGCCCTGCCAATCATCCACGATGGTGGCCGCTGCTCCAGCAATACACCATCCAGGAGATGAATGCGGATAGGGAAGTGATCGCTGGAATGAAGGTCGTCAATGACCTCCCAGTGAACAGAGTCGGTGAGTGTTCGAGAGCAGAAAGATAGGTCAATGGCTGAGAATGACCCTGTAGCAGTAGAGAAATGAGTCGGAGTACCTGTGTTGAGGATGCACAACACTTGAGATGTTAGGAAGCTCTCCAAAATTCGACCTCGAGCGCAAAGAGAAGTGGAGCCCCACAGGACATGATGGGCATTGAAGTCTCCCAGGAGGAGAAATGGGCGGGGGAGTTGGTCGATAAGATCTGTGAGAGCGTCTAAGGTCATTGCATCCAGAGGGGGTAATTAAAGGGAGCAAACGGTAAGCCTCCGAGGTGAATGAATTTCAACTGCAACTGCTTGCAGGTCAGTATCCAGGGGGAGAGCAGAGGAGTGGTGGTCATTATTGACAAACACAGCGACTCCGCCTTTGGCCCTTTCTCCAGTTAGGTCATCTTTGCGATATAACGTATAGCCCCTTAGCACAGGAACTTCAGATGGTTTTAAATGCGTTTCCTGTAAACACAAGCACAGGGGGCGTTGCCGTGCTAGGAGGTTCAGTCCCTCCACATGTGCCCGGAATCCATTCATGTTCCAATGTATAATGGGAGCCATGTATCAGGGTGGGAGTATCTTCATCCTCACTTTCTGTCGGGGAGGAGAGCCCACAACAGGTGGAGGCTCAGTTTTGGGGCAAGATGATTGCCCCAGTCTGACATCAACCTCCATCGCCTCAGAAGAGGAGTCGAGAGAGACGTCAGAGAGAATGACATCCACATCAGGAGACTGTATAACTGCAGTCTCCTTTAGTGGGCGAGTCTTCACCTTTGTCTTTGGCTTCGATGTTCTGGCCTGAGGTCGCATTGGAGCCAAAACCTCAGAAGCAGTAGAGGGTATAGCAGCTCTGGGCAGTGCACAAGACTGGGCCCGGGAAGGGGCAGGAAGTTCCATGATGTCAGCTACCACAGCCTGGTCAGAAGGCCGGGGGGGGGGGGGGGGGAGCAGCAGGCTTCACCGGCAGCAGCACACGTACATTGACAAGCGCAGGTGCTAGTGCTAACAGTAGCAACCTCCGTTTGTGTAGCGGCATCGGTTTTCAAGACTGGTTGTTAGAGAACGGAAGAAAAGGAAGCTGCGAACGTGGGCGGCTGCATGGACTTTTTCTTCGCCTTACCATACGGGATGCGTTTTGTAGTTTTCAGTTCCTGGATCTTCCGTTCCTCAAGGAAAACTCTGCATTCCCTACTCCACACAGGGTGATCCCCACAGCAGTTGACACAGTTGGGAGGAGAGGAGCAACCAACTCCCTCATGGGCGGCTTTACCACAATTCCCGCAAGTGGCTTCCCCTTTACAGCCGAGAGTAGTGTGTCCAAAGTGTTGGCATTTAAAACACCGCATGGGGTTGGGGTAATAAGGCCGTACACTGAGATGTAGGAAACCTGCCTTCACATGCTCTGGCAATTTGGTGCTGTTAAATGTAAGGATAAATGAGTCAGTCTTTATGAGAGCACCATCCACCCGTTTCATAATGTGTTGCACGTCGACAATTCCTTCCCGGGACCATTCAGCCTTTAGTTCGTCTTGGGGAATGTCAACGAGATCTCTGCAAGTCACAACACCCTTACTGTAGTTCAAGGTGTTGTGAAATTCAGTCTCTATCGCAAACTCCCCAAGAAATTGTGCCTTCTGAAGGTTCTGGACTTGCTGGAAGCTAGATGTTTCAACCAACAAGGTGCCATTTCGCAAGCGCTTTACAGATTTTAATGTGCCAGCAATACCTTCTAAGCCCTTCTGTATATAAAATGGCGAAACTTTTTCAAAACTCCCATCTTTTCTTTTAATTATGAAAAACACATTCTGCGAAGTAGCATGCGTTCTGTTACTACTACCTGAATCAGGAGGACTGGCTACACGAGCCCTCTTGTTGGATTGGGTGTTAGAACCCACCAGCGGTCCACCCTTTCCGCTGGCAGGAGAAGAATAAAAGTTCGAGGGTTCCATCTCGGTCCCACGAGCAGCTAGGGAACTACAAGTCCACCTAGACAGAGCCCCGCGTGCCTAGGTAAGCCTTATACAACTGGGGTGCGGCAGGTGCCCCAGAGGTTGCCCGCTTGCGACTGTTCCACCCTAACAGCCATGCATCTTATAGGGGCGCAGCACACTGTAAGATTGAGGGGTTTTCATAGAGGTTTACCTTCCTCGCAATCCAGGCGGTCAAGCCAAGATTACCATTCCCCGCAGCACACAACATTCCACCGCCGCGCCATGCGGTGGTCGCTGAAGCATGTCCGGGGGTTACGGTGACAGGAGACTGGCGGGGCTGACCAGTCCCCAGCTCAGGACCCCGGGGCCGCCAAGCCCGTACTCAGCAAATGAATGCTGAGCCCCTGGGGGCACCTACAGACTTGTCTGTTCTAACTGATAGACATGGTAGTGCTAACCCTCTCGCAGCTGGACTCTGTAAATCAGATGCACATAGTTACCACAAAATGCCGATTTGAATTTGGAGTAATGGGTTTATGTGTACACACTACGTATGCTTTGAAATATTTCGGTTTATAATGCAGGTAGTAGTTGTTATGATACTTATACGTCTTTAAGTATGTTACTGGACGTGATTCCGCCTTTGTAATAATTTTTGACTCACCTGGTCTTTACAGAACGAAATTGAACTAAGAATATCTACAGCGTGAATAACTTGCAGCACTGGTTTGGAGTTTTGTGCTTAGGCGCTTAGGTGGGGAGAAAAATCCTGCAGATTCTCCAGATGAAACCATACCTTTCGGAAAGCAAACTGATCGTCATCTAACCGATCTTCATTTCCTTTTTCTATTCTTCTGTATATTATTCTTTATCAACAACTTGGATACATGAGCTCATAGGCAAACTGTATTATTTCTCGCATTTACTTGCCCTTGTTATGTTTGGCAATGTGCGGATGACAGTTTTCGGTATGTCTCCAAGATCATAGGTTCTACACACCAATTCAATACTCGCTTGGATCCTACCTCCCCCAGTAATTTTATAAATTTCGAAAGAGTCTGATCTTTCTCTTCAGCCTTATTTGAAGTCTGCTACGGCTCTTTTAAACTCTAACTCTTAAAGTATCTGATAACTCCCATTTATCCTCGAGTTGCATCATCAGACAAATCCTCTCCGTCGAACTCTCCCATCACTCGCTCTTCCTCTGTTACCCATAACACCGCATTCAGATTCGCCATCATTGTTAGATTATTTCCTTTTAAATACGCAACTACCCGTTCAATATCGTGACATACTTCTATCTCTTCATCTTCTGCTTACGACTTCGGTATCTGTAACTTAACAACTGCTTTTTGCATTGGCTTAATGTAGATTTTGATGAGAACAGCCCTATTAGTCAACTGTTTACAATGACTCACACCTTGCCCTACTTTGCTATTCACAATACATCCTATTCCTGTCATTCCATTTTCCACTCCTGTCGGGCAAGAAGTCCTGAACTTCTCTCCAATTCACATCACTAATCCCCTTCCCCCGTATTTAGACTGATCCTTTACATTTCTCTTTTCTGATTTTCTAGCTTTCCTACCATGTTCAGATTTCTGACATTCCACACTGCAGCTTATAGAGTGATGCTGTTTCGTTAGTTAATCAGTCTTTATCTCGTGGTTGTCTCCCACTTGACAGTACCCTCCGAGATACCTGAATGGGGAACTAATCTGCAATCTATTGGCAATGAAGAGAAACTCATGACGCTTTTCCGTTACAGATTTCATTTCCTGAAGAAGATTTCAGTGTAGTGGAATTTATTGCCTTCTACATCTTCGTCATTGCTGACTTTATTGGACACTATTGTAACCTCCCGGCAAAGAAAAATGTCAATGAAAATATGTGAGCCATGAGTAACCTTCCCACAAATTATAATAACTTACAATGAAACGAATTTTTAAATATTGTAACCTTTGAACGGAATTGATTTTAATGTAACCTCTGAACAAAATTTGCTCCCATTTATAGTCTCTGTGCAAAGAATGCATTCACACTTAATATTCCCACAAAATTCTTTTTTCATTTAATGTTCAGTTTGGAACAGAAAAATTCCTAAACACCAAAAATAATAAAAAAGTTTAGTAACCTGATAAATTTTTTGAGGACAGCAGCGCTGCCCTTCGGCCCTGTATTCTGAATAAAAAAGCAAAAATTCTTACCTCAATAAAAACCGCAATTATATCTGCTCTTAAGTTGGAATTTTTCGACACAGCTTCGTGCAATGCTGGCGTATAGCTTTTTTTTATTATTGGAAGGAATGATCATGCATTTGAAATATTCTTTAAATTGAAATGAATGCTTTTCTTTAAAAGAGTTGCTTTATATTAAAAAAATTATTATTGGGGCATTCCTTTGAACAAATTAAATTACAATTAACATACATTATTAAATATGCGAAAGGCTGCTTCTTTACCTTCTACAACAATACTCATCCTCCAGAGTCCTGACCAGAGTCGCGAGCAGTGCACACAGCCGACGCATGCCGACTCCCGCCGACTCACGCAGACTAGCACGGACTAGCACGGACTGACGACTACTGTCGACTGACCACTACTACTGTCGACTCGCGCGGTCAAGCGCAGACAAGCAACAGTTAACGATAAACTACTCTCTGGTCAGAGATTCTGTCATGCCTCGCCCATCGCCGGCAATGTATACCTCTTTCATAACCCTCACTGGGGTGGCAAAAATTTGGCAGCGATGGTGAGTCAATTGGACTTGCCATGAGCAACAAATTTTTCTTAATTATCTAAGTTTACAATCACAGAATATATACAGATATATGGGTGAGAACGTGAAGTAAAATATAGTGCACATGCACTGAGTACAGAACATATCAGGCAATGACAAAATGTATACACAATGAATACAAAACCTATTAACAGATGGCAAAAATGCACATGCACTGTAAAACTCTTTAGCATTTTTACAACAAATAAACATAATGAGTACAAATCATATTGACAAATTACAAAAGTGCACACGCACTGTAGTTCAGAACATATCAGCAAATCACAAAACGTATACGTAATGAATGCAAATCATGTTAACAAAATGACGAAAGTGCACACGCACTGTAGTACATAACATATCTGGGAATTACAAAATGTATACGTAATGAGTACAAATGGCATAAAGTGCACACGCACTGTAGAACTCTTTAGCATTTTTACAACAACTAAACATAATGAGTACAAATCATATTGACAAATGACAAAAGTGCACACGCACTGTAGTTCACAACATATCAGCAAATCACAAAATGTATACATAATGAATACAAATCATGTTAACAAAATGACGAAAGTGCACACGCACTGTAAAACTCTTTAGCATTTTTACAACAAATAAACATATCACGAAGTGAAATAAAGTGCACATGCACTGTAGAAGTCTTTAGCATTTTTACATAACATATCATGAAATGGAATAAAGTGCACACACACTGTAGTACTCTTTAGCATTTTTACAACAAATAAACATATCAAGGAGTGAAAGAAAGTGCACACACACTGCAGAAGTCTTTAGCATTTTTTTTTTACATAACATATCATGGAGTGAAATAAAATGCACACGCACTGTAGAAGTCTTTAGCATTTTTAGGACCACTAATATTATTAACAAATGAAATGAAGTGCACACGCACTGTATATGTCTTTATCATTCTTACATAACACATCATGGAGTGAAATAAAGTGGACAAGCACTGTATAAGTCTTTAGCATTTTTAGGACAACTAGTCTCATTAACAAATGAAATGAAGTGCACACGCACCGTACATGTCTTTATCATTTTACAAGAATTTAAACGCATTGTATAAGTGTTTACCATTTTACAAGAACTAGGAAAGGAATGGGAATGATTGCGTCATGCTTGTAGCACATTAGGTTGCACGCACCTGTACTGAAAGACCATATCTTTCTATAGAAGCACAACACCAAGTGAGACATTCTGAAGTTCTTTTCCTTGAAGTGTTAATCAGTGTAGCCAAGACACTGAACTGTCGTAGTAATATTCATGTTATCATTTTGATAGTACATTAGGTACACCAAACAGTGGGACTATTATAGCATCTCCATCGCTCAAGGTGGTGGACAGCATGTCGTGTCAACACCATGTTCTTGTAGAGTACACCAACGTAGAATTAGTGCAAAAACCAAATATAGTGCTTCATGATCATGCGGATAGACAGGACAAATGGATATTGCAGTAATTTATGGTAATTAGGTCAGAAGGTGAAGGACATGAAGTCACCTAGTAGTCTTCATTGAGAATTACACTAGTCTAACAACTGATTTGAGTAATTGCTGGCACTCATCACCCAGTTACTGAACATTTCTGTACCATGTATGTAGTATTACAGAATAATGTTCATAAATCGTTTGTTTACAGAGAACACTGGCACTAACTGCCCAGCTACAAACCATCAGAAGTCATCATTCAAAACAGGAGCCAATAAATGGCATAGTATTATCATAATTAACATAATTATACTAATTATTGGCATCATAGGTCATCTTATTACAGTAATCAGTGGCACTCATTGGCCAGTTACAAAGCATATTTTTTGTGTATTATTCAGAAGTGATCATTCAAAATGAGTTAATTATTGGCATAGCATTTATACATAATTAAATGGCATCATAGGTCATCTTATTACAGTAATCAGCGGCATTCATTGGCCAGTTACAAAGCATTTTTTTTGTCTATTATTCAGCAGTGATCATTCAAAATGAGTTAATTATTGGCATAGCATTTATACAGAATTAATCTAACTATAGTAAACATTGGCATCATAGGTCATCTTATTACAGTAATCAATGGCATTCATTGGCCAGTTACAAAGCATTTTTTTGTGCTAGCAATTCATTGCGTTGGGATCGATAATTAATAACAATATTTGCTTTTGAGTTATTACTGCAAATGAAGATGTGTAACGTCATTCGTCATGAGTCAGCTGTAGCAAGGTTATGAAACAAGTAGAGTATATGTGATCACATTCAAAAATGACATAGGTTTAATGAACAACTACTTATAGCACATTAATTTCATGAATAATTTCTCCTGCAAAATATACAAAAATGGATTATTAAACTGAAAGAAGAAACGCATATTATGCTGAAGAGTAGTGAACTTCTAATTAACAGGTAGTGAAATGTGTATAAAAAACATATGTGTTCTCTAGCTGTCCTTTCCAAAACCTTCAGTCATCATACTATGCCATATAAGATATAAGACATACTGTCAAAACGAACTGCAACAAATACTTAAATAACTACATAGCATAAATACATAGACTTCAACATTATTCTCATCTGTAAAGAAAAAAACTTCATTATCCATATTATCATAACTCCATTATTATCGTCACCGGAAAAAAAAAAACTTCATTATCCATAGTAGCATATTCTTCATCATTATTCATCACTATTCATTATCATCTGCAAAAAAGTCACTTCATTATTCATTATACAACTATTCCTTATTTCTAGCATATTTCCTCACTAAAACTAAGACGTGTAGTTCTGTCTGACAGCATGCATCAATCGCCTCGTATTCTGAAAGAAAAAATTAGTTAAGACTGCTATTCTACGATGTGTATAGTATATTCTTATTAATGCTTGTTAATTCTGATCCATGTACTCTTCCTCACGAGGTATTGCATCTTCTTTCGTTCATTCCGAAGGTGAAATTCCCATGTCTGTTTAATTTATATATATATATATATATATATATATATATATATATATATTTACACGTTATTGCTTTCTGAAAGTGATGAACAAAGATTAATGTCTTGCATTTAAATCACATACCCACTAAATAAAAACTGGTTTATAGTAACATAATTGAGCATACAGCATAGCATGACAGAAAACGTAATATGTGAAAAACATAGACAATGTTCAGAGGCAAAAATGTACACAGTGTATCACAATGTAGCAGCAAAAAAAGTAAATTAGTCACGATGTTGAGATATCCTAGGGCAAAAATGTTAAAGTCAACTGGTGTTTGTTATATCTTAAATATTTCATAGTGCATACAAACAAAACAGGAAAACAATCATACATACATAAAAAATGATGACAAGAAATGTGACCTTCTTTGTGTTCAGCTTGTATGTTGTGCAGTAAATAGAGGCGAGAACTGAAGACTTTAATGGAGACAGAATTTAATAAAATTAATATGTCACTAGATAAAATTGCATAATTATTCATAAGATACGTAAGTTGATCTGGAAAAATGTGCACGGTCTGATGTGTAACGACAAGAAGAGCGACCTGCTAACCTTACCTTGCCGGGCACTTGCCAAGAAAAAATACGACAATCATCAGTAAGTAGTCACATAAATATAATTGCATAAGTGGTCATAAAATGTGTAAGCTCATCTGGAAAAATATGATCGGTCTGATGTGTAACGACAAGAAGAGCGACCTGCTAACCTTACCTTGCCGGGCACTTGTCAAGCAAAAATACGATAATCATCAGTTAGTATTCATGTGAATATAATTGCATAAGTGATCATAAAAAAATTAGGAAATGGCATTACAGTATGATAAATCATAAAGTATGATCATTCAATAAAAGGTTTGATGTTGGACACGTGGTGGTTCCCTTTGGTTTTTCTGGTTCTCTAAGTTTCGACGTGTACTACGTTGGGGTGAGGAATGCTGCGAATCCGATATGGACCTGCGTATAGAACCTCAAACTTACTACATCTACTCTTTCCTCTGTTGGATAAATAGTGTGTACGTAGTAATATCTTCTGTCCAATGTGAAAGTCACGACGTGTACAAACTTGTTTTTGCTGTCTTCTCCGGCGCTCTGCGGCACGTTTGATGTTGTTCAGCACAATGTCAATTATTTCATGGTGTCGTAGTCGACGCGATGAAGGAAAGGTTACTAATTCTATAATTTTGTTAGGTGGTTCAACATTTTTCAGTATAACAGACGGAGATAGCATAGTAGATTCATTTGGTATGGAATTAATTACTTCTAGGAATGAGAGTATGTATGTGTCCCAATCAATATGTCTTTTATGGCAGTATATTCTACACAGTTTACCAATTTCTTTCATTAATCGTTCACAAGAGTTCGAAGAAGCATGGTACCTGGATATATAGATCGGTGAATTGTTTCTAGCTCGTTACGTACGTGTCCATATCGCAGATCGAAACTGTGATCCATTGTCGGAAATTACTTTCAACACATGCCCTACATGAAATAGAAAATGTTTTACAAATGCTTTCGAAACAGTTTTAGCGGTAGCTTTGCGTAGCAGAGTGAAGGTAACAAATTTGAAGTGAGTTCAACAGCGACAAAGATGTAGCAAAAACCTCTATTAGTTCTGGGAATCGGACCAAAAATGTCTACAGCGGCCATATGTCTCAATTTAACAGGTACAATGGGATGTAATGGAGGAACATGTGAAGCCGTGTCTGATTTAGCTTTCTGGCAGATTTTGCATGACGCTAAAACTCGTCGAATACGTTTCTCCATGTTGGCAACGTAACAGTTCCGTCTCAGTATAAGAAAACATTTTCAGGCTCCATAATGTGCGTAACTTAAATGAGTATACCAGATTAATTTGTTAACAAGTTCATCAGGAATGCATAATAACCAATTGTTGCTGTCAGGATCAGAGCGGCGAAACAGAATGTCAGTGCGTACAGTGTAATGGTTTCTAATGGTAACATTATTCCTATCTTGCCAAAGGTGTTTACTCTCTTTCCATACGTTGTCTTTACTCTGCTCCTGTGCTATGTCTTGTAATGACGACGAAATGGAATTTTCAAATGCAACTTGTTGAATGTACATGACGCTGAAATTTGCTTTGCAGAAGTTGGTTGCGCTGTCTTGCTGATTGTTGCTGAGAGAACGAGACAGTGCGTCTGCTACAATATTTTGTGTGCCGGGAATGTGAACAATTGTGAAATTAAATTCCTGCAAATAAAGTTTCCATCTACTTCATCTGTCGTGTGTAAATTTAGCTGAAAGTAAAAATTGTATCGCTCTATGATCTGTGTAAACGGTAGTGTGTCTTCCATAAAGAAAATGCCTAAATCTTGTAAAACCCCATACAACACATAATGTTTCAAGTTCTCTAACAGAATAATTACGTTCAGCAGGTGACAGAATGCGACTTGCAAAAGCGATGTTTTTAATTACTGTACAACCATCTTCTTCAATTTCCTGACAAATATGTACGCCTAAAGCGTTGTTAGAACCGTCGGTGGCAATGGAAAGATATCTAGTAAGATCTGGGTGCGATAAAAGTGGTGCATTCAACAAAGCATGTATCAGGTTCATAAATTCAGAATGTGCTTGCTTATCCAAGGACCAAATAGTGTTTTTACCTGACAATTGACATAATCTAGGGGTGTCTAAAGCAGAGTAATGAATAAATTTACGAAAAAAGTTAATTAAACCCAAAAAGCTACGTAGTTGTTTCTTCGTCGTAGGAACAGTAATGTCACGTAAAGCTTGAAGTTTTCCCGGGGCAGGCATAATGCCCTCTGCTGAAATTACATGTCCAAGAAATTTTATAGAAGTTTTACCAAAGTGCGATTTACTGAGATTAACTGTGAGTCCTTGTGCACGAAAAGTTTGCAAGTGTCGTTCAAGAATCAGATTGTGTTCAGACCAGTTAGCTTCTGCAATAAGAATGTCGTCTACGTACGTTGTGATTCTGTCTTTAAGTTCTGTCGGAAGTATTGTATTCAAACCGCGAATAAAAGCTGCTGAAGAAATTGTTAAACCGAACGGTAATTTACAAAACTGATAACAGTCACCAAAACAGAGAAAAGCCGTCTACTTTCTGCAGTCCGAATGGAGCTGAATTTGCCAAAATCCCGATTTCAAATCTAATGTGGAATAAATAGCAGTACCATGAAATTTCTGTAGAAGTTCTTCTAGTGTCTGTGTTAGATCCGTCTCATTAATAATAATGTCATTGATGAGACGCGAATCAAGTGCGAGGCGAAGTGAACCATCCTTTTTATTAACAATATGGAGCGGGTTTCAGTACGGACTAACTGCCGGTTCAATAATTCCTTGGTCAAGCATAGCTTGCAACTCTTTCTTAACTTGTTCTCTGTGAATATACGGAATGGGATAATGCTTGGCTTTAAATGTGTCGTGCTGTTTAACTTGAAATTAATACATAAAAAACCTGACATAGTACCAGGAATGTTGTCAAAAACTGGAGCTTGCTGTAAAAGAATTTTGTGTAGTTGCGTGCGTTCGTCGTCTGTATTTGTACTGCTCTGTTTAACTTTATCAGAAATCATCTAAAAAATGGTTCAAATGGCTCTGAGCACTATGGGACTTAACAGCTGTGGTCATCAGTCCCCTAGAACTTAGAACTACTTAAACCTAACTAATCTAAGAACATCACACACATCCATGCCCGAGGCAGGATTCGAACCTGCGACCGTAGCAGTCGCGCGGTTCCGGACTGCGCGCCTAGAACCGCGGCCGGCAGAAATCATCTGCATAACGTCATAGTCAGCTTCGTCTGGAGTATTATAGTTGTGTACGTACGTATCTGTGAACAATGTGGAATTACAGTCTATGCTACGTGATACGGAAATGACCTCTGTACGATTAATTGTTTGTTTTTCTGCAGATAATGAGTGCTGAAATTCTAAAGCCAGTTGCACATTTTCATCCTTCAACATTAAATAGGAATTTTGAAAGTCAATAATTGCCTCGTGTTGTACCAGAAAATTCGTACCTAAAATAACGTCTGTTGTCAATAAGGGGAACAATCCAAAAATTTGAGTGAAATATGTGACCTGCAATACAAAATGATAAATGTGTCTGTAATTTTACATCTACTCCTTTACTAGATACTGCTCCTTTTACTTTCGTTTTGCCTAATGGTAACGTAGGATAGGTATTATTTTTGTTACACTCGTTGAAAGTTTCTTCATTTATAACTGACATAGGTGATCCAGAATCGATTACTGCCGAAAATTTCAATGATCCTATTTTTACTCCGATAACAGGGTGTGAAACGTTTTTTTGAACAACTGGTCTTTCCTGCAAAAGAGTGTCTCGGATGTCGTCAAAAGTAATAACATTTTCGTGAACAAGATTCTGTGTATCTGAAGTATTGCTTCCGTTGATGAAAGATGCAGCCTGTACTGTATCTAGTCAAATTCTATCTGACCTGCTATTATTTTCAGGAGGATGCTGTGGCATTTCGACTATTTGAACTGTTCTGTAATTTCTTCCAGACGTATTACGTTCTGGATATACCTAGTCTGGTTCATTCATGATAATATGATGTTGCTGATCTTCTTGCTGCTGATAAGATCGACTGTTATTAAATGTATGCTGAAAATTGTGCTCATTGTTTTTACGTCTGTCGTAATAGTCATTTCTATACGGTGCATTGTGATAGGAATTGAAATAGTGTGTTTTGTGAACATACTGATTCTCTTGTTGCTGTGCGTTACTATTTGTTGGAGCCGACGCGTACGCGTACGCGGCGAAACATTACAGCTTGGTTGACCTTGTGCATTACATTGTTGGTTAGGTATGCTAACCGGTTGGTTTTGTTGCTGTTGCGGAGAAAAACCTCTATTGTTACCAAAATGTGGTTCCTGTTGCTGATAATTTTGACGATACTGATAATTAAAATTTTGCCTATTATTGAAATTCTGGTAGTTGTCGTTCCTGAAGCGTCTATTAGGTTTGCTACTGAGATTACATGGCTGATCGTAATTGCAGTATGTTTGTTGGCCTTGGTTATTATATGAAAAATTTTTGTTTATAGAGTAATTGTCCGATTGCTGCACTTCCAAAAGCTGTAACAGATCTCTGAATGCCGAAATATTTTCTTTCTGCTGACCTGTTAAAAGTGGCACTGTTAATGATCGTGGTAATTTAGAAATACATAATTGAATAAGTGCAGATTCACTGTATGGTTCACTTAAATACTGGTTTTGTTGGACCATGTGCTCAAAGAATTGCGTGACAGTGGGAAAATTTGAGTTCTCTTAGTTCGGCAAACTAATTCATTGATCCTTGATTCCGCGCTGTGTCGTCTTCGACCAATACGCTGACAGAAAAGCATTCTGAAATTCTTCTACCGAGTAGCATTGTCTCGCGATCGGTCTCATACGAGTTGCCGGTTCGCCTTCCAAAAAACTGCAAATAAATTCAAGTTTGTGTATTACGGGCCAAGTCGGTGGAAAAGCAAAACTAAATTGTTGTATCCAATCCAAGGGGTGAATCTGTGGTCTGTCATTTTTAAATACTTTAAATTTTCTCACTGATAGAAAATGTTTGTAATCAAAATTATCGTCTCTGTACATTTGAACAGGTTCGGGATTATATGAGAATCTATTTGTCTGTGATTGTTCTGAATCTAAGTCACGTACTCTCTGTAAATTACCTAAAATATACTGGCTGTGTGAGTGTGAGAAATGTTCGGAATGTGCCGTATGCTGTGACGTGTTATTCACTGAAATAATTTTCAACTCTTTCACTTCTTGCTGTAGAGTTGACAGTTTTCTACGTAATGTATTATTGGACAAATCTATCTCACTGATCGTCTGCTGTAGATTTTGGAATTCAGGTGTTTGATTAAACGAAATCGGAGAAGTATCGTCTGATTTGCTGTCATTATTACTTTCGATAACATCAATACGACTAGCCAATTCATCACATTTTTCAGTCAGTATTTTTACCTGATCATCGTTTTTAGTGTCACAAGCATTAATTTGTTTTTGTATTTTACGTGTGGTTTCGTTCAATTTTTTAACATCAGCTTTGATGACATCGGAATCCTGTGTTAGTTGTAATTGTTCGAGTCTCTCTGTCACTGTCTGAAAGTCTACTGTGTGTGTATCTGTTTTTGATTTAAGATCGGAAATTTCATCACGCAATTCGGTGTTCAAGTGCTTAATAGTATTAATTTCGTCTGATACAGTAGCAATATTGTTGTCTACGTACATTTTTACTTTCGTAAACATTTTGCGTTTATCTTCCTGTCTCTGTGCGGTAATTGTTTCCATGACTTGTCGCTTTACTTTATTCTGTTCCTGTATAAATTTATGGTAACGCGTTTCACTGTTTTGTAGGTGGTGATTAATACGTTCGTTAATTTGACTGTTCTGTTGGTCGAATTTCGCGTCTACTTTTGCATCCAGTGTGTGCAAAAGTTCTGCTGTCATTAATTTAAACTCGTCGCGTAACTGTGTTGCTTTTTCAGAGCATTGTTTACCGACTGCACTAATTTCGTCTCTAAGTGATTCTGTTGTGGCTGTTTGCATATCCCTTAATTCTTGAGCAACAGATCTAATTTCTTCACTACTTTTCCTAGCACAAGCCTCAATTTCCTCACGCAATTGTTCTTTAGTATCATGACATTGCGCGGCAAAGGCTGTAATCTGTTCACTAAGCTGTCTGGAATTGTTGTCTAACTTTTCATTCAACTGTTTGGAATTGTTGTCTAATTTTTCATTAATTTCATTAAGTTGTTGTTTGAGATTTTCATTATTTTCATTAAGTTGTTGTTTGTTCTGTTCACTAAGTTGTCTGAAACTTTCACTAAATTATTGTTTGAGATTCTCGTTTTGTTTTTCATTAAGTTGTAGGATTAATGCTATAACTCGATCCATGCCAAAATTAGCTACTGTATCCTCTGTGCTGTGTGATGGTGTATCTGCATGTGTTACGCTTTGTGTAACCATTTCGTTATTCTGTGATTCTTGAAAATGTTTGCTAATAGAATGTGCACTGTTAGTCACTAAATCGGAATCTAATAAATCTGCCTTATTTTGAGTACACTGTTCATTTTCATTAGAAAAATTTATCTGTTCATTACGCAGATTTTGCAAACCGGGTGTGTCAAGCTGGGCAGCGTTCATTGTAACAGAACGTGCTGCGTCATCCATTGTCGTTAAATTAACAGACGACACAATAGAATTTATTTGTTCATCATTAGCATTAAAGTCAATATTAGTGATCGGTACGCACTGATTGTCTGTAAATGGAGGACTGTCACTATTACACTGAGTGTTGCAAGTACTATCGGTCAAATTATTCGAGTCGGCTATTTCACTCATTGTACATCGCGATGTACTGTTAACAGTTTTTCGCGGCATTTTTACACAAGTCGAAATTAAGCACAAAAATGAAACAAAGACAATGCAAACATGCAACAAAGACAATCACAAGAAATAGAAACAAACTGCCGATGATCTGTAAAAGAAAGAGTGACAAATTAGTAAATGCGCTGCGCCAGATCCAAACTACATTTAAGTAAATAAGAGCAGATATATGACTACTTCTCAGAGGATTCACAAAGAAATACGATCCTGGACGGATGTCGCCAAGTGTAACCTCCCAGCAAAGAAAAATGTCAATGAAAATATGTGAGCCATGAGTAACTTTCCCACAAAATATAATAACTTACAATTAAATGAATTTTTAAATATTGTAACCTCTGAACAAAGTTGATTTTAATGTAACCTCTGAAAAAAATGGGCTCCCATTTATAATCTCTGTGCAAAGAATGCATTCACACTTAATATTCCCACAAAATTCTTTTCTCATTTAAAGTTAAGTTCGGAATAGAAAAATTCCTAAACACCAAAAATAATAAAAAAGTTTAGTAACCTGATAAATTTTTTGAGGACAGCAGCGCTGCCCTTCGGCCCTGTATACTGAATAAAAAAGCAAAAATTCTTACCTCAATAAAAACCGCAATTATATCTGGTCTTAAGTTGGAATTTTTCGACACAGCTTCGTGCAATGCTGGCGTATAGTTGTTTTTTTTTTATTATTGGAAGGAATGATCATGCATTTGAAATATTCTTTAAATTGAAATGAATGCTTTTCTTTAAAGGAGTTGCTTTATATTATAAAAATTATTATTGGGGCATTTCTTTGAACAAATTAAATTACAATTAACATACGTTATTAAATATGCGAAAGGCTGCTTCTTTACCTTCTACAACAATACTCATCCTCCAGAGTCCTGACCAGTGTCGCGAGCAGAGCACACAGCCGACGCATTATTTGTTCATGAAACCCAGAAAATATTAGATACAGGCTCCCAGGTAGATGCCATTTTCCTTGACTTCCGGAAGGCGTTCGATACAGTTCCGCACTGTCGCCTGATAAACAAAGTAAGAGCCTACGGAATATCAGACCAGCTGTGTGGCTGGATTGAAGAGTTTTTAGCAAACAGAACACAGCATGTTGTTCTCAATGGAGAGACATCTACAGACGTTAAAGTAACCTCTGGCGTGCCACAGGGGAGTGTTATGGGACCATTGCTTTTCACAATATATATAAATGACCTAGTAGATAGTGTCGGAAGTTCCATGCGGCTTTTCGCGGATGATGCTGTAGTATACAGAGAAGTTGCAGCATTAGAAAATTGTAGCGAAATGCAGGAAGATCTGCAGCGGATAGGCACTTGGTGCAGGGAGTGGCAACTGACCCTTAACATAGACAAATGTAATGTATTGCGAATACATAGAAAGAAGGATCCTTTATTGTATGATTATATGATAGCGGAACAAACACTGGTAGCAGTTACTTCTGTAAAATATCTGGGAGTATGCGTGCGGAACGATTTGAAGTGGAATGATCATATAAAATTAATTGTTGGTAAGGCGGGTACCAGGTTGAGATTCATTGGGAGAGTCCTTAGAAAATGTACTCCATCAACAAAGGAGGTGGCTTACAAAACACTCGTTCGACCTATACTTGAGTATTGCTCATCAGTGTGGGATCCGTACCAGATCGGGTTGACGGAGGAGATAGAGAAGATCCAAAGAAGAGCGGCGCGTTTCGTCACAGGGTTATTTGGTAACCGTGATAGCGTTACGGAGATGTTTAACAAACTCAAGTGGCAGACTCTGCAAGAGAGGCGCTCTGCATCGCGGTGTAGCTTGCTCGCCAGGTTTCGAGAGGGTGCGTTTCTGGATGAGGTATCGAATATATTGCTTCCCCCTACTTATACCTCCCGAGGAGATCACGAATGTAAAATTAGAGAGATTAGAGCGCGCACAGAGGCTTTCAGACAGTCGTTCTTCCCGCGAACCATACGCGACTGGAACAGGAAAGGGAGATAATGACAGTGGCACGTAAAGTGCCCTCCGCCACACACCGTTGGGTGGCTTGCGGAGTATAAATGTAGATGTAGATGTAGATGCCGACTCCCGCCGACTCACGCAGACTAGCATGGACTGGCGACTACTGTCGACTGACCACTACTACTGTCAACTCGCGCGATCAAGCGCAGACAAGCAACAGCTAACGATAAACTACTCTCTGGTCAGAGATTCTGTCATGCCTCGCCCATCGCCGGCAATGTATACGTCTTTCACTATTGCAGCGGATACATGTTCTGATGAGCATGGCTGGTGACAGGTTCAGGTGGAAAGAGGAGGGAATAGACAAAGCGAGGAGGATGAGAAATAATAGAGAAGGGGATGGGGAGGGGGGGGACAATTATGAGGCCAGTGGAAGATGTACGGGGTAGTGGGCAGGTGAAAAAGGAAGGCCAGGGGGATGAGAGTGGTAAGCACCTGCAACTAGGTGACGTGTGGACGCCTTTCTATTCCGGCAAGCCTGCTAGCAGGCAGCCAAGACTCCCTCATGGGTTTTCGATGTGCAGGTACATTTTTAAAGTGCTCAGGTTAAGTGGGTGAGTCGTACTGGCAATGTTGTGAAATGAGGGGGGGGGGGGTCTTAGACGGAACGTTTGCCGTTTTATTAATGCGTGAGTCAGTTTCACATCCCTCCAGGACCACGATACAGTAGTGTGCAAAACATGAGGGCTGACAGAGCACAAGCACCACCATTTGCCACACTGGATCGTCTCCAAATTTCGTCGAGTGTTTTGAATGGTCCCTTGTGCTTCAACATCGTACACCATAGTAAAAACTGCGGTCGCACTACACTCCAAATCGATTCGGTAATGTTCGGTGGTGTTGCTAACCCACGATCTTCTTAGACAAGAACTTGAACGCCTGCGGGATCTCACCAGTGTCAAAGACTGTGAAGAACATCGTCATGTTGAACATCACATGGTTGTCAACTGCAAATTGTGTGGGAAGCAACGCCTCAGGGAAGAGATGGTTTCAATGACGCCATTTAGGCCTCCTCCCGTCCCTCCCTCTCTCCCCGAGACCTTTTTATGTCAATTCTCACTGACTTTGTACCTGAAACGTATTCCTACGCCACACATAGGAACACCGCGTGATTTCAGCTTTGTCGTTGTAATCTCCACCGCGGAGGCGTCAAAAGAAAGGATAAAATGTGGGTAAGAGGTGGTGCGACGACCTCGGCATGGTTTGACACGTCCATGGAGGCGTTCGAAAGAATTGTGGTGAAATGTGGGACCGATGTGATACCAATAATTTCCTTACATATCATATGAACTATTGAGCCAGGACCCGTCTGAAACGTCGCAGGACAGCATGCCTTTAAACAGATAAAGAGGAAAGCCTTCGGTCTCTTTCAGCCAAATTTCAAACTTATACGTCGCAAGGAGAAATAGGTTTCGAAAATGTGATACTTTAATTCTCTTTTACAGTGTATACTTCAAGAAAATATTTTAGTATGGGCCTCATACACTTGAGCAATATTCTAAGACGAAAAGCACAAGTCTCCTTTGTAGATTATATTTTTCCAATATCCTGCCAATGAACAGAAATCTGCCACCGGCTTTACCTACGACCAAGCTTTTCTGATTATTCTAGCTGATATGTATAGAAATTACAGCACACAGCTATTTTTATGAGTTGACAAATGTAATTTCTCACTCATTGTTCTCGTAGTCATGATTTTTCCGCGTTCTGTGAAACGCACAGTTTTACGTCTGCGTAGTAAAAGTTAAGTTATCGATCTGAAATTTTATAGTGAAGTGACTCGTATTTGTGCAGCTACTTTCTCCAGATAGCAGTTCTTTACTAATTACTGCATCTTCCGCCGTACGTCGGAGGTCACTTTGCTTATCAGTTCATTAACACACAACATATACAAAAAGAGTCGCGAGACACTTCCCTGGCGAGCGTATCTCCACCGTTTATTAAAGCTACTCGTTGGCATACAATTAAAATGGGACAGTCGATGGACGTGCCCACTTGTAAAGAATAAATAATTATATATAAAGGATCGTTATGCATACTGTCTTCGTAGAGGTCTGTTTGCACCATTTTACACATTACTTGGTTCAGCCTCTAATTTGAAACTAACGAACAGTGTAGACCCAGAATTTGTCTGGTGTAGAGTCAGTCTCCCAGAATTCGTTCTCAAATGCGCATTCAGCGCGCAGTGCTGGATCCAGATATCGTTACTTACATGACATTCTGGGTGAACGAGCGCTCCTAGCACAGCACACCACAGGGTCCTCGCAGGGCGGTGGCTGTAATTATCTGTTATGGCGCCTAGCCAATCTCCGACGCCAATCAGGAATTACCGCACAGGTAGCCGGTTGCCTGCTGCCGGCCTCCCCCGGCTGGGAGCCGTCCCGTGGGACCGAGCCAGATGAAACAGCAGGGGCGGAGGCAGAGGAGACGGCTCCTCCCTACTTCCAGACTGCTTTCCGAACTGCTCCCTTGGGCCTCCGCGGCCCATACATTCTATTTTTACAGCGCCCAGAGTCTTACTTAAGCGTAAACTATAATTTATTCACCGGCTAAGCTATAGTACGGCCGGCGACGACCACAACTCCTGCTAGCCGGATCGTCTTTATACGTCGGCCGCAAGTGATGGGCTATGGCGGCGCCTGATCCTGCGACGCCGTGATTTACGACGCCTGGGGCGCGGCTCGGGTGGCAATGCCTGACTTACCGCCTTACTCCATCTCTCTCAACGCCTTCGGTTGCATACCTTCAACTGATTACAAATTACCTTATGGTTACTATGCACTCCCTGTAATGAACACTGACATGCCTTAAAAGCTTTTCTCGAAATTAATTTTAGTATAAAACACTCTCGTAATACACAACTGTAGCTTTATCAACTTCACTACCACCAGCTTCTAGTTTCTTCAACTTCCAAATAATTTTCTACTGAATTTCACATTTTCACTGCCACTTATTTTTATTTGAAACTGCAGGACATGTTAAAATTGGGGTCTACTTTCAATCTCCTATATTAAAAGAAACGAGAAACATACTATAATGGATTACAGAGGGTATTAAGTTTGTGGTGATATATACCACTCCAGAGGAGTGATGTGTATGCCTGGTTACCGACAAATGACATTCACAACAACAATCTATTTGCAAAATTAGGAAATAGCGACGAAAATGATATGACGAATGCAAACAAGCTGATTTTTCTCGTTGGTTTTATTTCTGTCATGCTTATGTAGAAGAACGACGTGTATCTAAAGCAGGGGACGCTGATCACAATAGCTTCGTGAGAGAAAATATTTGCTCGGACAAGGTAATACGTATGTATTCCTTCGATGACCACCCTGTCCCTGAGATGCAAAGGCTTCCAAAAAACCGTTGTACTAAAAGTAGGAGCAGGATGTACGAGACGAACAATGAACTCATAGTGAACGAAAAAGGTGAGACATTTCAGGTTTATTTGGAGAACAGTATTCTTAAATTTCAGTCATATATCCTTTGTCACTCTTCATGGACGCGCCTCGCGAATTGATTTGTGTGTGCTCGGTTCTTACACCACTCCAGTTCTATCTAAATAAAACTATAACAGTAATCACGATGACGCGCATGAAACATTTCGTCTTCTGTGCCTGATGTAAGGAAAATGTTTCTTTTCGTCCTTCGCTTGTGTCACTCCGAATATTAGAACTAAATGGCGCTACCCTCTCTTTTCACGGTCGACCGCGCGCTAACGGGAATGGCTCCACAAAGCTCTGTCATAAGCGGTTCTTCGTGTGACAAAACCGAGTAACTTCAATAATTTTACGAAAATACATCCAGTGCGTCTTAGTACCTGAAAAAATAACTGTGAAAAAAGTATATCACTTGTTACATCGTAGGTACTATGAAAAGTTATTTATAAGCATGTCGTTTAGCAAATGATGTCAGCTTGGATTTCGAACTAATAACATTGAGTCTAGAGAAAAAGTCTGAGAGAAAAACGGTCACACATAGATAAAGGAGGTAATATGATAATGGAACTAACAACAGAGGGTTTATATATTCACAGGGGAATGGTCCAGTCCGATATATCGAAGTCCACCTTCAAATTATTAATGCAGGAAGAATCGAAATTTTATATTAAGCGTTCCGTTTGTTCACAGTTATTTCACGAAACCTGATTGACGGCATCGGACATAGCAGATATGAGGATAACAGATGCGTCGTCATCACGTCAGTTACGAATTAGTGGCATCTTCTCTATACTTCTATTTGAAATAAACTTCTTTGTTTTGCTACTTCCTATACTGTTTGGTTCGCTGAATCTGCTTAACCATGTCTAAGAGGACTTGAAATTAGCAATACTCATCTCAGTAGCTATTCGGAAGGTACTGGTGCATTGCCCTCAGGAGCAGCTCTACATGCTTCATATCGCCAGACAACTCCCCCAAAGAACTTTTTTCATGATATTTAATGAAGTTTAATGGTTTACGGTGGTTATTAATGGAGAGTTACTGGACTTTGTGGTCACCCTGAACATAAGTCTTTAAGATAGTTTGTATTCCACAGTTTCACGAGTTTCATTTTGGCACGTATTTATTACATCGTGTACGTCTTTATTGGATTTATATCGATCGCGGCCAGATTTTATAAAGTGAAACAGATCTGCACTAAGCGTTAGGAACAATGAATATTAATTCACTTTCATATCCATTGTTATCATTTGCGCTACCGCAAAAGCAACTGGTAGTTTTTAGATGAATTAAATGAGATGCAAATTTCAGTGCACAGCAATTGTAGACAATCATGTGAAAAGATTCGTCAAACCGTTTACAATTTTTTCGTTTTGAACCAGTTGATGACGTTGCTGCTTAAACCCGAATCTCCAGATGTCAGACACTCAGATAGGTACGAAACGTATGGCGGCGGAGTATCAAACAAAACCCCGACTTAGTTCGTGCTGCATGCTGTCGTCTAGCAACCGTCAATTAAAAAATACCAGAACTACGGATCACAGGAAAAGCATAACTGTAAGATATACGCATAATTTCCGTGGGAAGTTGGTATATCGCCGTGCCGAGGGTACTCGGTTTAAACCCCAATGATGTTTCTTTTTCCCTGCATTATGAATGAAAGTGTTATATGTAACTATTAATACTTGCGCGCGTCAGATGTAATTGTTTTATTTCTACTGTTTCGATTGTTTATATTAATTCTGTGAAACTACAAAGGCACTAGCTGCTTCAATCACGTGTGGTGTCTGTTCTGTCCCACGTGTCCGACGGAACACCAATCGTACCTATACAGATTTACTCCATAGGTTTGCCACTTTCAACAAACAAAGCGAAAGCAGATTGAAAAAAAAAGAATGCTACAAACTCCGAAAAATCCCTTTACGTGTCGGGAACATATTCTCCTATGTAACAGCTTCACTCGTAAATAGTTAAAACATACTGTCATCAGTGGGGTTTGAGTGCGGGACGTTAGGTCGATGACCTCACACTCTACCATCTCACCCATTGCAGATCTACAAAGCTGTCATATGAAAGTTTGGGTGTTAGATATCCCTAATATATATATTTGCACATCACACTACACAACCGCTTACACTCAAGAAATCATTGAAATACGCGCATCAGTGTTTTGCAAAATACGTCTTACGTAAATTAGTTCTTCGTAAGCAGTTGTAAACGAAAACAAGCAGAAGTAGCCTTTAAATCGTACATCTATATGTTTGTTCGAAATCTCCGTTTTGTCCTTTATTTATTCAGTAGTTAATTGTTTGTTGTTAATCTTTAAATTGGTAAATCAGTCTTGAAGAAACATTGGGTTGAAACTACCGAAGTTCTTTTATTTTCACACATATAGAAGTCTGTCCCTGTATACTACGACACTGCAAAACTTTATTATTTTCATCAAACCCTCTAAATATTTCTGCGTAACGCCCTAGAAACAAGATTTCACAAATACGAGAGTTGGAACTTAAATAGTGGCAATCGTTAGTTTCTCTGTCGTACTTGCTCCTTCTGCAAGGAGTAACGTATTAGTGGGAGATGGAGATCATCACGATATTAAGTATCAATATTGCCTCGATTGTAGCTTAGAAAGTAGCGAACGGACGTCCTTCTGCTGACTGTTCCCTGCGACGGAACCTTTGAAAAGCTGTCGTCGCTCGTTACGTTCCTTTTTCCTTTCGTAAATGTTTCCGTGTGTAGTTCACGCATCTATCTTGATTTTACGGTTCACTTAGGAGCTCCCAAGTCGCATGTGGTGCGAAACACTAATGGTTACTAAGCGGAACAGTTTTCTGAAAGCGATTAAATTAGGGCACTCAAGAACCTACCGTCTGACGAGCCGCCCATTCACGGAGTGTTTTAGGAAAATACTCATATGTGGCATTAATTCTTCGAATTCTACAATAATAATTATATAGACAGCTGTTTAATCCCTGTAATTAGATGTCAAGGAAGATGTAATAAAAATTCCGTAAAAGAAAAACGTTCAGCCAACACAGCCACCATCATAATCACATATTCATAAAACACGCTTCTCAATGTGAAATGATGAGGCCAGCGTACATGGTACATTATATGGGAATTCTAAGACAAAAATCTAGGGGAATATAATAAAAGTAATATTAAAGAAAGTATTTCTGGTGACACTACACTATCTGATCAGAAGCATCGGATCACCAACTGTAACGTAGCAAATTATTCCGAGTCTATCGACTTTGCAGTGAATTGAGCAGACTTGAAGTGCGTCTTGTCATGTAGGTGGGAGGAAAGCAGTATTTTTCTTTTTTTCCCACAATAGCGGCCGCTGGGACGATGTGCTTACCTACAGTCTGCGTACGATTCGTTGTACACACTCCCTATGAATCTAAAGTAGTACAATTAAACTGTATTCGATATTTTTCATATAACATATAGTGACTTTATGTTAACAGTTTTACTGGTGTTACGAAATAGAGCTAGGGACTGTAATGTATTCATATACAGTATCAGTTGAAACTATAACGAAAAAGATACGGTTCATAGGAGTTCCTTTTCTTGCTTTCATTATAACAGCGGCCGACGTAATAGAACCACTGTCAAAATTGTCATTTAATTATGTTTTGTTGTGTCACTGTTGTGGCGAGAACACAAGTGAAGTGTAGATGTCTTATTTTATTAAAAAACTATGTAAATACGTGTGTGGGAACGTTATTGTGCAATCAGGAATTATGTAACGTATCTACATGCGTCCTAGTGCGCAGCTTGTTGTATAAAAGCAGCCAGAAAAGAATTTAGATATTAAATCGCATAGTAATTCATTTCTGGCGATAAACAATACTTTGCTTTATTAAAATTGGTTTCGGTAATACTGAATTTCTTGTATACATTACTTTCTGTGTTGCTGTTGAGTGGCTTAGGGATTAGGGCGAGTACCTGAGGACTGGCTGCCTCAACCATCAGCCAAGAGGAATTAAGTATATCCCGCGCTTTGTGTAGTGCTTTGTGCTACAATTCCGTATCTCTGGGAGTCGCTCGGGAACCTGAGTGCTGCACGTCAGCGTTAACCCACAATGCACAAATCCGTGCGATGATAAGTAAACAGTGCGTTTTGTCGGTTCTCGTACCGCAATTCAAAAGCGACTACAGTTTTGAACGTTTAAGTGACAGCTGAGGCATTTGAAGTGATTTCTTTTGCAAGTTATCTGCGCATGAACATTTTCTTCGTGCTTCAAATTCCGCGTGGCGTGTTTCGCGAACATTACGGAATATATTGGCAAGCACTTGTTTGTAAGAAGACCACTGAATCACATGATGTAGCAACCCGCAAACAGATGTGATTCAGTGCCTATATGGAAAGTTAAAATAATTCGGGTCGGACTGATAAAGCTCTGGCTGCTTTTGTGTTGAGAACTTGTAGTAAAAGGAGATGTTAATTTCTACCGGTATGAATTCGACAGTAAATACGGAGTTAAAGGTCACTTACAATCGTTTTTGGGGCAGTGAAGAGTAATTGGTGGAACTTTAAAACAATTTCAAGCAAGTTATTTAGACTCCTGAACGCCCGAAAGTTTTACGAACTTGCAGATTCTTCCGGCAAACTTTAATTATGCGGCCTTTGATTGGTTGGTATTTAGATGGTGTTTCTTCAAGGCTTCTTTCCATCGCCTGAGTCAGTATCTGCTGACGCAGAGAGCAGAAGTATACAACGCGAAGCAATCGATGTAGTGCCCCGCTGCACCGTATGTAATGCGGGATGGACCGAACGCTGTCACGTGAGGCCAATCCCCAGTATCAAAGCAGGCAGGGAGTGTCCTGTTGTGAGTAGTGAAGCAATAGCAGCAGAATGTGTCAGTAGAGCTCAGTGACTTCGAACACGGACAGGTCACTGGATGTCACCAGATAACAAATCCATCATGACCTTATAACCCCTCTATAGCTGCTCAGTTCTACTGTAGGTGTCGTGACTGTGAAGTGGAAACGCGATGGAACAACCGCAGTTAAATGAACACTATGCACACCTCATGTACTGACGGACCGGCACCTTCAAGGTTTGTGGGACTTCTTATAATAAATAAATAAATAAATGAAAAATAAAAGAAACGGCATTAAGTCAGCAGAAGGAATCACTAGCGAGTTCAAAACTGCTACCGGCATTCCAGCGAGCAGAATGAGAATGAGTTGTTTAAAAGGACTTAAAAGGGGTGGTGAAGCAGCTCTTTATGTCACACATTTCTAGAGTCATTGCGAAGCGTCACTTATTGTGGTGTAAAGAGCGACACAACTGGATTGTGGACGACTGGAGCGAGTGATTTGGAATGGTTGGTATTACTGTGTCCTGTGGTACTCTGATGGCAGTGTTGCGCTTCGGTGAATCCGTAGAGGACTTCACCTGCCACAGAGGCTCCACTAAGAAAAACATGTCTATTTACTTCTCTATCCACTTGCTAACTGCCAGTCCGTCCTACCACAGAATATTTTGCCGAGGGGGTAGAGTGCTGTCAGCTATAGTAACACAGTCTATAGCGCTGGCAGCATACAAACACGCTACTTACAAGTGTTACGATATGGGAGCGTTTGTCGCGGTTATGGTATAGGCCCCTTATTGTGCATAAGAAAACGCTGAAAACAGAAGGTTATGAGCATAATTTACATCATTGTATACTACGTATTGTTCGGAAACGGTAACTGTTTGAATCAGCACAACAATACACCCTGTCATAAAGCAATATCTGTGAAACAACAGTTTTAGGACAATAACATTCGTTAAATTGACTACTTGAGCTGAATGTAAAAACTTTAGTATCGGTTAGAATGTCGACTTCGATCCAGACCCCAGTCTCCAGAATCAATAAGGCACTTGAGGAAAAACGGTTTTCTATTCTACCACAGAGATTCAGACACGTTGTGTAGGTGTTCCCAGAAGAGATCAAGCCATCATAAAGGTGGAGAGACGACACACCCGTAATAACGACCGTTAATAGGTGTCTGGGTGCTTAGGATCAGATCGTGTATGGCTTAGAACTCAGCATAATTTTCATGAGCTTTCTAATGGTTCTTTATTTACGTGACCATTACGGCACTCCAACCCCAGTTCTCGATACCAGTAATATCGTACAACTTTTCTTCGAAGTCACAGACATATTTTTGTGACAAAATTCACATTTAGTTTTATTAATGTATAGGTACTCCGATGTATCGATATATTACAGTGATATGGTTCTTATGTGTATTCATTTCTGTGAGACTGTCATAATCTTTGACTTACATGTAATCGTTTTGGTGCGAATGCGCACAGGACAGTCTTTGTTTCACTTTGCAGAAGTTAAGTTGTTATTTCACTTTGTAAAAGAACATGCAAGTCTTATGTTCGGTTAAAGTGGAAATTAAATATATGAAGATTGATACAAAACTGTTTTCTTGATGATGTGACAATTAAGAAGAAGTATATGTGAATGTACAAGAAGTTTAATAAAAATGTGGATCGTGAACACCAAGTCAAAAATTATTTCTACAATACTGTTGTTCTGATCTGGGATTGTTTAATCATTAAGAATTTCCTGAAAAACGTATTGGTTAGGTCTTAAATATTGCTAAAATACAGATCTGCACCTTCTAGCAGTCAAAGTGGAATCACCCTAGAATAAACTAGATGAGCCATAACAACTTCGACGAAATCTACGTAGGAATCCATACAAGATAAGTGCCAAAATTGATGATTATTTTACAGTGACTTCATTATTTCCATTCCGACAGTACCATACAAAGTCAATAACTATGTTGTTGCCCGATAAAGCGAACATATGCTGCGTGAGCAACATTATTAATATTATTTATAAAATAATTTGCAAGTGGTGGTATTGTTAGAGCTTGTATAGTAAGATAAAAGCATAACATCCTTCATATAGAATAGGGTTTATCCAAAGATCCGAAAATATAAAACATTTGTAAGCTGCAGGAAAATTTACAGATCTGAAAATACGTTGCTATAAAAATCCTTTGTTTTGCTGTCCTTTTCATGCTACTCGTCATAGGCTTCCGACCTCTCTTTAAACTATTGTTTTCTATGCACCATCTCAGTAAATATTATCAAACATCTGCGTTATGTTGTAGATTCTGAGATGCCTTCCGCAGTTATAACACACTGGTATTCCTTATACGTGTATAATAACTAGTAATTGATGGTTTAGAATGAATTCACAAACTACTTTCCCTATGGAAAACATCATTTCCGCAACTATTTAATTTCTAATTTTCACCATCCTTAGCAACACAACATCGCAACCCATTTCATTACCCGCATCTGTGTAGTCTTAGTCCATATTTCACTTTCTTACTATTCCGTTCTCATAATTAGCAGTTTCTGAAACATATTTCTCCGCCTTACTAAGGTGTGTAGTGATTCCCAGCAATTATTATTTTACTGCTGTAATATATTTTGTCGCTAGTTGCTGAACATAATTTTTCCTTCTCCAAGGTGCTCCTTATACCTGAACCATTTTGGTTAACTTATCTAATTTTACTTCAAAGGAGAAACATAATCCTTTTATCGTTTTATTCATCAGCATGATGTTACTCGTTGTTACTCTTGTTTCTTTACTATTCGTATCTTCGTTTGGCATAATTATAGCCAAAACCTCTCTACAATTGATAATTAATATCTTTCTAATTACTAATCAATTACAACTCTAAGTGTAAAGTCATCACCGAACCTTGCCTCTATTAACGAATATTGTACCTCATTTCAGATGTACAGAAACTTCTTCCACTTCTATCACTTCGTCATCGTCACACATAATGAATGTCACAAGTGTTACCAGCAAATCTGTCCCCCCCCCCCCCCACTTTTTTATGTCAGCCTGTCCTTTCTGTAATTTCATTGGTATTTTGAAAATATGTTAAAGAACTTATAATCCTTTCCTGTTGGTGTCAATTGTCTTTAGATTCACTTAGCCTCCATTACAGAAGCCTCCGATTAGCTCCAGAAGTGCTATAATTCTTATTGTTAAGGTATACTTCTGGTTACTTTTACTTCTTGTACTTGCTAATTCATTTCTTTCACTGTCTTCCTTTCTTTCTGTTCTGCTGCACATTGTTGTACATTTATGAGATGAGAGTGGGATAACGCATTAATTTCTAAGCAAGGGCGAATAAGAAGTTTTGTATAAGCCTTCCCTGTTTTGTACATTTTCGAAGTCAGCGTTAGAAACAGGCGATCATGTTCTGGAAGTTGATTGGTTTTAAGTATTTCAAAAGCTATGCCATCGTATTACCTTGCCTTACTGGTACTTATTTCGTTCAGTCCTCTGAAAACCTAGAAGAGATATTGGGTCATTTATTGGTAATACACGTCTCTTTCTCTTATTTATTTCCGAACACTTCCTTGCTCTCTTGGATGGTTTCCGCGTTTGTCTGGCTTCTGGTTCCTTCGTCGATATCAGCTCCTCCAGCGCCTGTATATCCTCATATGTCTTTTAATGTAACGACGAAAACACTGCGGTCACGAATATGAATCGCGGTCTACTTGGGCACAAGAGTGTAACAGGAAGCTGTAAGTATGGGGCAGAACGACAGGTTGAGAGTTGGGGGACTTTTACTATTCATATACATTTATTTAAAAAAAACACATCTGCTTTAGTGGTTGTTTACAACACATTGAAATATAATTCCACCTGTAATAAACCTGAGTTAATAGCCTGCAAGGACAACGTTTAAAGGTAGCCAGTTCCACAGTAATTCACAATCCTACTTCGTGGGAAGCACGATAAGCACTGTAAGTGGTTTACTATGACACCGCGATCAACACCAATCTCCGACATCAGAAACATTTAGCATCTTCGGCGACATTGCCTACCCCTTTGGACACAATCATAGCTTGGGCAAATGAACTGAAATGTATGTTCCAACCCAGTTGCTGTCGAATACGGACAGTCCGACTTCGTGCAAGGCGCCAAGGTAACATGCCGAGGCGCACCGCCTCACCGCCCCCCTCGCCACGTCGCACGCCTCGCGCGCCACCTGCCAGCGGATAGCCCCTTCCTCAGCCGACGTAGGACACGAGTCCGATGTCTACCGGAGGTGAAGTCGCCCGCCGCATTGTGATGATATACTATTGATCACTTAACTTTCCATATTTCGTCGATAAATAACAGCTTGTTTTCTGTTGATTACACGTTTTTCTGATAGCTACTACTGTTATTCAACATATCTTTACTTTTTGTTTATTATCAGCATTTGGAGAAAACAGTTATAAAGCTTTCCAGTGATCTGTTATACTTTCCCTGAATAGCTGGTTTTAATTTGACACCACATCAATACATAAATGGGTTTTGTATAACAATTCGTGGTTGCTAAGGTTTTGTACAACCGCGGCTCTTTCAACACTGCTGGGATATATTTTGATCTAGAATTTGTCAACCGTGCCCTAGTGTCTTACTATTAGCCAGTAGTGTGTTTTTATAGTAAGTTCATTTTCTTCTCAGATGGCAACACATGCATCTCGCGATCATCCGTGATCACCATTTGCTCTACAGCTGTTTCCAGCTTTTAAAGTCTACCCTCAGCTGAAAGCGTTTGTCGAAAACGCAATTAGCGACAATGTACTGGTCGCAGATTCGATCTTACGCTAACAAAAATTCTCACGAATTACCAAAAATTTCTCTTACGTCAACATAAGTCTATTTTATTTTATCATTTTAAACACATACATCAAAACTTACTTGAAGGATATTTCTAATGTTAAAACTGCTTAGTTCACCTGAGTCACTAACGCACAATAAAATGAAGTATGTTCCTGAGCGTACTACTTAATTAGCGTTATATTGCCAGTCCTGGGGTACCTCGGATCGCCTTAATTTACTGGCACTAAACATAAGCAAGAGTGTGTGAGCAACACACTACGTGCAGAGAAGCTTGTGCTTTTTCCAGTTCATAGATAGTGAAATGTCAGTGCCATATTATAAAGACCAATAACAAATTTCGAAAATAGTTCTTTAGCTGTAAAATCAATACCAACTATTTCACAGATTAGACGGATAACATAAGCCTGCGTTTTTAACATTTTAGTCCGATGATTTCTTAAATGTATATGTTCCAGCATTACTTTGTAATTATTATTCTGGAAACAACTTTCATTCTGTTGTGTCGCGTCAAGTGTTTCACAAAACAAGAAATTATATTTAAAGATTTACGTAATCAACGCGCGAGTACTAAAACAAAGTTTCAGTGTCTATATTTTCATATTACTGTTTTGTGTTTTTAGGAGTATACTAAGAACACAACAAACCGTTCTATCAGAAAAAAATATGAGTACTCAGTCATATCTAATTTTCGAATTCTATCGTTTCTGATTTCATGGCAGAACTTAGTTTATTGTTCGCCTTCGACAATCAATAATAGTCGGTCTTCGTCCTTTCATTTCGTGTTCGCTGGTACATGTTCTCGATCTCCTTAATGTGTTGGTGGAAGCGTGCTGCTTACTCTTCAGTATACCGTCACAGATTTTCGAGTAAATGAGTCTACGGAGGGGACATTTACACAAATGTTACAAACCAAATAATTTGAAATATCCAACGTGGTTTTGACAATGTCATTGTTATTTGGATTGTTCTTATTCTCTAGAAAGATTTTCGTGAGAGACTTGAAGGCAGTACATGCATAGACTGAGTTCTCTATTTCTTGATCCTTTACCAGTTTCTCAATTTGAGGACCAGTAACAATTCTGTCATTCCATTTTTATTGATTTATAAAGGGAAATTTTAAGGAAAACTATAGGGTGATTATAATTAAAGCTTCAAAAGGCAGTAAAGAAATAATGGCTGGTCGGTACGACGTAAAATTTGAACGGAGTATTATCGAAGAACGCGGAAACGTTATGAAACAAAAGAGCGAAAATTTAATCACTGGATGGCGTTGTAAGCATTATAACGTAAATGGTTTAGGGTACAAAAGGAAGATGGATCGCAAGACGACGGCTTTGGTGTGAGTTGCACATGAAAACAACCGTGCGGTGCATGACTGCAGAAGTTTGCCAACCAACAGCTGGAAAGTCGGTTTCTAAATTGCATGAAAAGCAGCAGTTATATCGGTTTTTAATTGTCCTGAGGTCGAGAACTGAAACAAAAAAGTTACAATGTGATCGGTTTTTAACGCTCGTGAGACTGATGCAAGATACATGTTCAGTATGTTGTCAACTGTTTTCTGCCACAAGCAGAAATCGAGAAAGAGCATGTTCCACAACAGATCACAGTGTCTTGAGGGCCGCGCTCAGAATGCGCTGCGCAATGCCTGAATTCTATTCAGCTCCTTGCGTAGTCGCAATACTGAACACATCATCCACAGACATAAGTCACACGCATAAAGATCAGGTGATCTGGACAGCCAGGATGTAGGGAAATAACGGCCGATAGTTACTAAATGCATCTACAGCAGCTGCTTCACTGGCGGTGCAGCGTGCGGAGGAGTGACATCTTGCAAAAATGACGTCTCAGTCACACATCTTTGCTGTTAAAAGTATGCAACGACGTTGGCGCCCAAAAGACTCTCATAGCGCTTACCAGTGACGGTACAGCTAACAAGACCCATCTCCTCGAAAAAATATAGCCCTACGATAAACGGTGCCGTGAACCTGCAACATAAACTTACCTTTGCAGAATGAAGCGATACCGCTTGAAGTGCGAGCGCATTTCCCGTTGCACTTACTCTGCAGTTCTCTGTACTGACATGCCCTTTGAGATGCAAATGGGTTTCGACTGTACAAAGAATCTTACATGGCCGCTCATCGTCCACTTCCATGTGAACAAGGAATTCTAGGGAAAATCTTTGTCTTACTGCAGGTCAATATGAAGCAACTCCTGAGCACGGATAATTTTGTATTGTAGCAATGTTTGATTCTTCGTAGAATTATAAGTACCGTGCTCACAGGCATGTTAAATGTTCCGATAATTACCGAGCATTACATGTTTGCACACTATCCCTCAACTCGTTCTGCAATGCTGTGGCCATATATTCTATTGACATCACATCAATTGTTTTCCTTCCTCTGCCATATTTCCTTCCACAAGAACCTGTCATTTCGACTTTCTTAATCGTTTTCTCCAGGCCCTTGGGAGTCATCGGGTCAATTTCTTTATTCATACCCTTGAGTGTCCGGAGTTTCTACAGAGCTACTGGCGCAGTCACCGTTTTTGTAAAAGATCTTTACCAGCAGCACGCGATCTTTCGTCGAGACAATTATGCCGAGCGTCTTAACCGTGGGCACCGCTGAATTTATCTTGCACATTCATCTGGTAGGAAAATGTTCGTTCTATTTATTTTGTTTCCATGACGTTTCCCTCTTCTTTGATAGTATTATTTTCACATTTGACGTCATTCTAAGCAGTCGTTAATTTTTAACAGCGTTTTAGACCTGGAATATTAATTATAAACACCCTGTGCTTAAGTCACCACCCATACTCTAGATGATCCTATATAAATTTCTTCATTAACCCATACGTAGAGATAGAAGAATTATTTTTTGTGGTCCAGAAGCTGTTCATGCAGAATGTTTTATGTCCCACACACTACACGTCTCCAGTTTGGTCAAAGATTTGGACTACAATAGTTTTACTTTACCCAGATACACTAGTCACATAGCCGACAGGGCTATTCTTTGTAGGTAGCTTGCTTTCCTAATAAGGTTCCTATAATCAATAATTATATTAACTTTAATCCATTATGAAAAAACTGAACCTGACAGATGGAAACTAAAGTTTTGAAATCAGTATTAGAGTTATTTAAAAAGCTGCATTTATAATCAGTCATCTGATATCATGCAGACGGTATGTTTTTTGCTAACCTAGCTAACGTAGAAATTTTGTACACTTGGGTTTATGAAAATTTCATTATTTGTTTGACTGCTTACCGCAGTATCTACCCAGCGATTAATTCGAACAGCACATGACAGGTTTCAATCTGTAACTACAGTTTTAGACCATTGTGTGCTATTTGTTTAGTTTAACATCCGCGCAGACCACATTTGAAAATTTAAAAAAAAAAGATACGCATTGGGTGTGCTTCGGTGACTGAGTATGTCCTTCATTATCTTTCATAACAAGGATTTAGTCCATATTATCTTTATACTTTCATGATAAACTATGGGATGAAGAAACTTTGTACTGTATGGACAAATTATTGTTAGTAAAATTATAGATTTTCAAAATACTTTGGTTTCTAAGAACATTTTTTAATCCGTGCACTTCATTCATGTTCATCCACTCTTACTATTACCGCTTGAGTGTTGTACATATTGTATATTGCGTCTGTTTCCTTGTAGGTATGGTGGGGATGGGAGATAAGCGGGTGGCCAGCTTGCCCCTGTGTGCACGCGGAACACCTGTTAACTGCACGCGTGCAAGTGCACCGCACATGTGCAGGATACCTGCCCGCCCCTGATCTTCAGTTTTCTTTCCCATTCTTCTGTGTATTATTATCGTCAGCAACGTGGATGCTTGAGCTGGTGAACTTATTGTCCGATAATTCTCGCACTTGTCGGCTCTTACAATCTTCGGAATTGTGTGGATGACGTTTTCCCCAGAGTCAGGTGGTATATCGCCAGTGTCATACATTCTACACACCAAAGTGCATAAACGCTTTGTTTCCACTTCTCCCAACGGTTTTAGAAATTATTATGGAATGTTATTTATCCTTTCTGCCTTATTCAACCTTCAGTCATCCAAAGCTCTTTTAAATTCTGTTTCTAATAGTGGATCCCCTATCTCTTGTATATCGTTTCCTGTTTCTTCTTCTTTCACGTCATCACGTAACTCATCACCCTCATACTGGCTTGCAATGTGCTATCTGCTCTCTCCTCTGCATTTAACAGTGGAATCCCCATTGCACTCATAATGTTACCACCTTTGCTTTTAATGCTATACAGCCATTTCTCTTTAGCTTGCCTGCAGTTTATATTTATTTCGTTTCTAAGTCACATGTATTTCTGTATTCCTGAATTTCCCTCAACATTTTTGTACTGCCTTCTTTCATCGATGAGCTGTATTTCTTCTGTTATCCGTGTTTGCTTCGCAGTTACCTTCTATGTACCTACGTCTTTCTTTCCAACTTCTGGGATTGCCCTTTTTAGAGATGTCCACCCTTCTTCCACTGAACTGCCTGCCGAAATTCGTTAACGCAGTATCTATAGCCTCAGGGAACTTGAAGCTTCTCTCTTCATTCCTTAGTGCCTCCGTATTCTATCTCTTTCCGCACTGATTCTTTCTGTCTAGTCTCTTAAACTTCAGCCTAATCTTCATCACTACTAATTTTTGATCAGTCTGTATCTGATTCTGGATACGCCTCACAATCGAATATCAGATTTCGGGATGCCTGGCAACGATGTAATGTAACTGAAGTCTTCCCGTATCCCCCGGCCCTTACCAGGTGTGCCCCGTCATCTTGTGATTCTTGAACAGCTCTTACTAGCTGGAATTTATTACAGAACTCAATTAGTCTTTCTCCTTTATCATTCCTGGTACGAAGCCCACATTCTCCCGTAACCCTTTCTTTTACTTCTCCCCCTAAATCCGCATTCCATTACTCCATGACTATTACACTTTCGTCCACCTTTAGGAATTGAATTATCCGTTCGTTACCTTCATATACTTTCTCTGACTCTTCATTTTCGGCTTGTGACTTCGCCATGTATACCTGAACTATCGTTGTCGGTGTTGCATGTTGTCGATTCTGACGAGAACAACCCTGTGACTAATTTGTTCACAGTAACTCATTCTGTGCCCTGCCTTTCTATTCATCGCGTTATACCATGTTCTGCTTGATATTACCCTATACTAATCTGACAAGAAATCCTCGTCTGCTTTCCACTTCACTGACTCCCACTACATCTACATTGAGCTTTAGCATTAACTTTCCCAGATATTCTAGCGTGCCTGCCACGTTCAAACTTCTGACATTCATCTCCCCGACCGGAGGTCCGAATGGGGACTAGTCCGGAATCTTTCGCCAATGGAGAGATCATCATAACACTTTTTCAGTTACATGCCACATGTCCCGTGAATAAAAATTATGTGTCTGTAGTGCAGTGATGTTCATTGCCCTCTATATCCATAAGCTGTTGGTTATTGCTGATTCTTCCGCGTTTAGGGGCAGTTTCCCATCACAAAGGCAAGAGAATGCCCTGTCTTCTGTTCACTCCTCCTTCCTTTTCGACAAGGCCGTTGACAGAATGAGGGTGACTTCTTATTCCGAAAGTCTTCGCCCGCCATTGCTGATGATTTTTATTCGAAATTTAAGTGGTAGTGAGGTTCGAGCACGTGACCGAGGACATCTTTATTTTCTTTTTTACCCCTAGACCACGGGTACAGTAAAAGCTACTTTTAAAAATTCTTAGTTCACCGTAGTTCAGAGCAAACGTTGAACAGCAGTTCTGCTTAATAACCGGGTGGTTCGCCGGGTGGGTGGATGTGTTGGGGGCAGCATGATTACTTTCCAGAGCTAAAACAAATTAGCTTTTATTGGTGAGCTTGGCTTGAGTAGGATTACATTTTAAAAGAATGTTTGTAGAGTGCATGCAGTGTGTATAGGGACAGAGGGTGAGAAGTAAGTGATCTGAGTGGCACTATTCTTTTACTTCGTTAAATAACGTCTTTGTAAAACAGTATTTTACAGTAGGGGTAAAACGAATAAAATACAACCATTTTAAGTAGACCAGCCATGTACTCCGGCCATCATGATTTAAGTTTTCTGTTGTTTCGCAATACAACTTAGGACACATGTCAGTATGCTTCATACTATGTTGTGAAGTATAACTACCTATCCCATCGAAATAAACAAGATTTGTGAGTACCTCATATCCGTAAATGGATGTTACAAGTGACAGTCCCCACTGCGTTTTTCTGTCTGTGTGGGAAGGTTAATCTCATAAATACTGTAGATATTTTGATACCGTTTACAGTGACAGACAGACTGATTTCCCAGGAAAATTTCTGTATAAAATCTATTATCATTACACCAGGCAAACACGGCATTGGATACTTACAAGGAACCCATTAAGTGCGAGGTCACAAAAGGCCAATGTTTACAATATTCGACGCCCCACATACTGTCTATCGTGCAGCCACAATATTGGCTGGTAATGGCAACAAGGGATGGTACGGGAGGTATCCAGTGGTGAGCACTGTTTGAGGTTATGAAGCGTGGTTGAAGTGCTAAGTCGACTAGTAAGTTGCAACAGAGCTACAGTGCTAGTGGTGGTGATTCAGAGCACAGCAACGATAAAGAAAGCAAATACCGCATTATGGGCACAAAAACAGTTCCAGAAGTTGACATTTTGTCAGAAAGGAGACCAAGGAATTTCCCAGACTGAGAAAGAAATGACAGATGGGATACTAGCGTTTCTGCAGATGAGTCAGTTGAATATGTGATATCGTATACGCTCGACTCTGCGAAAAATGTATTTGAGGAGTACAATGATGATACCTGCTTAACAAGTGAAAGTAATACTGAGACTAGTGCCAGGCCATGAAGTTCATCATCCTTGGCCGACGGGGAACCACACATCCTGTCTCCATTTAAAAGTAGTAAAGGAAAATCGTTGACCAAGGAGCAGGTACTAAACGTCATTAGGAACATGCAAGGTCATCCGTAGCATAGTATAAAATCTGTAAGATCTAGAATAAGTCCACAGCAATATAACTGTGCAGTGCATAGTAGAACCTACGGATATTCAAGGGACGACAACGCGCACTTGTTACAGAAACGGGGTTTGCGCGTTTCAAGGGTGCTCGATACGATTCGTAGAATGTGCAAGGGAGTGACGTACTAAGTTACAAACAAAGAGTGAACTTGACGATTCACAGCTACTGCGGAATCGGCCCGAAAATTTGTAGATGAGATACACAAACTTATCCCATTGCTCAGTAAGGAATTTATTTAGAACGCTTACCATTCGGGCTTTGAAGGGGAGGTGCATATGAAAGGAACCCTAGAAACTAGAGTTACTAAAAGGGTTGTATCAAGATCAACTAAAACCATTGCCTTAACACATCCGTATAGAATTATGCCGACTGTTAATCTGAATGGTAAATAGGCTGCAAAATTATTTATTGTGCTGCGAGAAGTAGGAAGTGCTCTGCCTCTACGATTCTTTCTAGTGTGTGTGACGTCGCAAAGACAGAAGAGAATATTTGTGTCACAGCAAGTTCGCGTGGGAAAACGGGCGTACAAGAATTACAAGTATGTTCGGAGAACTGCTTTTGGCCAATGCCTTGTCACAAGACACTGAAGAGCCAAAGAAATTTGTACACCTTCCTAATATCGTGTGCGGCCACTACGAGCACGCAGAAGTGCCTCAGCACGACGTGGTATGGATTAGACTAATGTCTGAAGCAGAGCTGGAGGGAACTGATACCATTAACCCTACAGGGCTGTCTATAAATTCGTAAGAGTGCGAGAGATCTCGTCTGAACAGCACGTTGCAATTCATCCCAGATATGCACGATACTGTTCATTTCTGGGGAGTTGGTGGCCAGCGGAAGAGTCTGAACTCAGAAGAGTGTTCCTGGAGCTACTGTGTAGCGAATCTGGACACATGGAATATCGCATTGTCCTGTTAGAATTGTCCAATCCATCGAAATGCACAATGGATATGAATGGATGCAGGTGATCAGACGGGATGCTTACGTACGTGTTACCAGTCAAGAGTCGTATCTAGACTTATCATGGATCCCACATCACTGCAACTGCACACGCCCCATATCATTACAGAGCCTCCAACAGCTGGAACAATCCCCTGCTTATACGCAGGGTCCATGGATACATGAGGTTGTCTACAAACCTGTGCACGTCCATCCACTCGATACAATTTGAAACGAGACTCGTCCGACCAGGTAACATACTTCCAGTCATCATCAGTCCAAATTTGGTGTTGACGGGCCGTAGCGAGGCGTAAAGCTTCGTGTCGTGCAGTCATGAAGGGTACACGAGTTGGCCTTCGGCTCCGAAAGCCCATATCGAAGATGTTTCGTTGATTGGTTCGCACGCTGACACTTTTTGATGGCCAAGCATTGAAATCTGCAGCAATCTGCGGAAGGGTTGCTCTTCTATCACGCAGAACGATTCTCGTCCGTCGTCGTTGGCCCCGTTGTTGCACTATCTTTTTCCGGCCGAAGCGATGTCTTTTTTTTTCGAATTCCTGATATTCATGGTAAACTGGTGAAATGGCCATACAGGAAACTCCTCACTTCATTGCTACCTCAGAGGTGGTATCCTCCATCGCTCGTTCCCCGACTATAACACCACCTTCAAACTCAGTTAAATCTTGATAACCTGCCTTTGTACCAGCAGTAGCCGATCTAACAACTACACCAGACACTTGTTGTCTCAAATACGCATAGCTGAGCTGAGTGCTGTATTCTGCCTATTTACATATCTTTGTATTTGAATAAGCATGCCATTACTAGTTTCTATGGCGCTGCAGTGTAATTTGCTTTTGCATGATTCCTGGTCGGCGTATAAAAATAATACTCCTTTAGAGCAAACTATTCCTCCTGAAAAGTGTATGACGCTGCTGTTAATACCAACTGGAACCTCTGGACAAATTGAGCCTCTATTGCACCATCAGCCACTAAGCGTTAAAGGATAGCCAGTTGCATGGTAAAAACCACGATGGACTGTTTCACATGCCGTAGCATGCCATCACATTCCATCACTTCTCAACATCCCGTTCCACCAATATGATTCTGTATGCATTCTCTAAGAGCGAATAGCTACCTGAACGCCGGCCGCGGTGGCCGAGTGGTTCTAGGCGTTACCGTCCGGAACCGCGCGACTGCTACGGTCGCAGGTTCGAATCCTGCCTCGGGCATGGATGTGTGTGATGTCCTTAGGTTAGTTAGGTTTAAGTAGCTCTAAATTCTAGGGGACTGATGACCTCAGATGTTAACGTCCAATAGTGCTCAGAGCCATTTTGTTTGAGCTACCTGAACGTCCTGCATGGTCTGCAATTCCGTAGGAGTTCGTCATCAGTGTTATTATGCGAACCTTTTTGATCACTATGGCGCACCATATTTCATTTGGCATTCACGATGCAAGTTAGTGATTTGTTTTTCGAATGTCAGCGATGTCCATTTTGTTAAGTGTAATGCATCTCATAGAAGGTTGATCACTGCACCTCCCGGACACGCATTTTCCTTCGCCTTCCTGATGCACATACTGAGTCATCAGCAGCTAATATTTTTCCTTTCGTAAGTGTTAACACAACACATACCAGAGAGCCTTACTAAATATTGAACTTTCGACCTCGCGCTCAAGGGATTCCTCGTTACTGGTACTCATTCAAAGCTGGGGCATGAAGCTATTGCCTGTACAAATGAATTCTGTTATTTTTGTTGTTCTCCAGCCAATTTCCGTCGGATGCAGTGACCTGCATGTATTTTGATCGTGTTATTCACGTTGCGTGTGGTTGCTTATCAGCAGCAATGGCCCGTAGTGAGACCACCTCAAGTAATGTACTAAGGGGAGACTCCACACAAAACCGTTAATTTCTCAAAAAATTCAAATGGGTTTTTCACATCTTTGGTGTATTTTCTCTTAGGTGCCTAAACGATTTGGCTGTATACGAATTACAAGTAGCAGGAGAAGTACTAGGACCTTACAGAGACAATTTCCACACTCTTCGTAGTATGGATGTAGTTTTTGGTCATGTAGAAGCTGTTTCTCAGTTCAGTATGGGATGTTTGAAGGCTGAAGAGAGCAGGAATCCCAGCACTACTTTATCGTCTTTTCAGAAGAAAATCTGCTTGGTTAAATATCAACGAAGCACTCCATAAGTCGCTGCCTGAAAAGGTAAAATTCAAGGAAAAGGCTATCGTGGTCTTGAAAGTACAAGGTTCAAGAGCCTTACAGGATATGGAAAGGAAAACGAATGGTACTGGTGAATGTAAAAGGGAATGTGCCTTGCTGAAGCATTAATTTTTTAAAAAACTGTAATATCCATATTAACATTAGTTAGTGTTTCTGCGTTCAGTACCAATTTCTTTATCATAAATATTAACCAACCTCAATGAAATTTGTTAGGAAGTAGTACTGAAGTATTTGTAGGCCTCTATGCACTAATATTATCGGAAAATGTTGTGTCCTTATGTTCTTATCGCATTTATGATCGGACAAGTAAAGAAAAATAAAATTTGAAGTTTGAAAAATTTGAAAGTAAATAACGTTTCTCATAAAATGCTTACAGGGAACTCTTGAACTATGTCTTTTGGATGTACCTAATAAAAACTGAATGTGAAAATCGAGGTCTGAGTACCACAAGTCTGTTTTCAAGATACCTCCAAAAGTCGTAGTAAAAATTCAAAACCCAAAACCCAATGAAATTCTGCACTTAAACACTTTGGTATCGCTACGTCATTGCATGACAGACATGACTTTAAAATGTGGTTGAAATCGAAAAAGGAGAAGAAAGTTAAGTTTTTGGGTGGAGCCTTCTCTTAATGGACGGCACGGCCGTAACCTGTGCGGCAGTACTCTAGCGCCCATCCGTCTGAGATCGAAGGATGCTACCAGACTCCGTGGCGTCTCGTTACTTCCTGCCATTCTCTGCGGCCCTGTGCCAAGTAGAACACGAACTAGAGTTAGCTGGCTTCAGCTCTGGTAACATCTTGGTATTGTGTCGAGTCAATGATATCAACGTGCTGGCGGTAACACATAATCATACAAATGTGATGATATTCTTGACGGAAACATGAGTCACGTCAGTCTCTATATTCCATATAAAACTCGATGGATCGACATAGACTACTACACAGATGGAAATTGTTGTGGTTGGCAGGAGTGCCAACACCATGTTACTAGAGGAGGCCGAAATGCACGCGTTTTAGCTCACGCAGGCTGGCGTGTGGTCTGGAACATGACAAGGAATTAGAATTCAGGAAAACGCACGTAGCTGGTGGAATACTTAACTTTAATCCATTAATGAAAAACGTCGGTCTTGACGGTACATGATTCACAATATCAATGGTAACTGATAATGGCGCCTGGCTAGGTCGTAGCAAATGACGTAGCTGAAGGCTATGCTAATCTATCGTCTCTGCAAATGAGAACGTAAGTAGGCAGTGAACCATCGCTAGCAAAGTCGGCTGTACAACTGGAGGGAGTACTAGGAAGTCTCTCTAGACCTGCCGTGTGGCGGCGCTCGGTCTGCAATCACTGATGGTGGCGAAACGCGGGTCCCGCGTATACTACCGGACCGCGTCCAATTTAAAGGCTACCACCTAGCAAGTGTGGTTTCTGGCGGTGACACCACATTCCTCCCCCGCAAATCGGCGTACGGTTGTGGTATAAGGCTTCCGCCCGGCGTGGGGAGGACCCCATGTTGACGTATGCGACGAGGTGGGGAGCCTAACAACAGGCGAGGCTGTGCCACCCGCACCCTGCCATTTGGACCGCGGGGAGCTAGGAAACGCCTGGAAACCTGCTCCAGGTTACACGTCAACGTGCGGTGTATGCGCCCGTAGAGAGACAGGAGGGGCCGAAGGGTCAATCTCCATCGGGCCGGGGCACCCGACGGACGAAGACGACATTTGGTCCCGAGCGGGCAACAGTTCCATGTCGGAGGACAACTCGTCACGGGAAGCGATCGGCGGCGCGTGACCCAGGGAGGTGCCCGGCGGTTGCAGCGACGCGTCCACTGCGGGCGTCGCCGGCGGGAGAACATGCGGCGGCGGCGGTGGTGGTGGCGGCGGCGTCGCGTCGCCATGGGGCAAAATGGAAGGCAGCGTCGGTAACACCTGGGGCTGAGGCGAGCCAGTAGATGGGGCCCCAGGGCGCTGACCGGACGGCACCGTCGCTGAAAGCAGACGGGGAGCGGCAGATCCCGTCCGACGACAGAGGCGCAGCTGGTTGAGATGCCGACGCACCTCACCAGAGGCCCCCAAAACCAGATACATAGCGCGGCCGAGGCAGCGAAGAATGCGCCCTTCGAGCCAACGCCGTGAACCTCGATAGTTGCGGTAGTAGACAACGTCGCCGGGGGCAAAAGCAGGTGTCTGCCGCTGCACAGGAACCTGATGCGGCGGTGTAGCAAAGACATTAATGTTCGATGAGGGCGACCGTGGAGCAACTCAGCCGGCGAGCGACCATCTCGGGGCTGAGAGCGATACGAGGACAAAAAGAGCAATTTTCCTCAAAAAACATTTCCGTTTTACGGATGTATTCGCTTTTGTGGGCAACGTACATCAAGCGTTGAAGAGCATTAATCTTAAGCTTAAAAATAATGAAGCACTGATAACTAAGGCCGATAAAGGCAATTCCCTAATTATCGCCCACTTTCAATAACCTACATGAAAAAATCAGTTTCACGCAAGAAAATCAGACAGCTGATAGGACCTTAGACTATCTCGATCTGACTCTATCCATTATTGGCAACAAAATAGATTTCAAAATTTTTCGGAAAGAAACCTATTCTGACATCATCATCCCAGCTGATTCCACCCATCCTCACGCCCAAAAAATGGCCTTTTTTCACTCGAATATCCATCGAGCTCTTTCCATTCCGCTTTCGCCAATCAACTTACAGAACGAATTAAAAGTCCTCGAAAACATCGCTCAGAATAATGGATATAATCCCAGTATAGTGAGACAGTTGTTCAATAAAAAAACACGAAAGAAGACTACCACCCTTTCCAGTTCAGATACTCACAACCAACACCAGGCAACGAAATACATATCAGTTCCCTTTATAGGTAACATATCCTATAAGGTAGGTCGTTTATTAAAAAACCTAGGGTGTAAAGTTTCATACTCTACCACCAACAACCTCAAAAAGAACCTAGTTCATTCTCTGGATAAAGGTAATGATAAATCATCGCTGTCAGGTGTATATAAAATCACGTGTGCTTAATGTCTTTCTTATTACATTGGCCAGACAGGAAGGGCCCTGTCTGTTAGGTTTAAAGAGCACCTGCCGACAAAAAGCGGTGATGGAACTCGAGGATCTACATTTGCTGAACATCTGGTCCAAAAGGCGCATGCTCCCAAGCCTCTAAAAGACGCAGAGCTTTTGCATAATGAAGTAAAGGGATGTAGGCTAGACACCCTCGAAGAATTGCAAATTTTTAAACATCTTAGTATAGATAGGGACAACTTACTTAATGATCAGCAGCAATTAAAAAATAGAAGTTATTTCGAAGGATTTCAACCTTTACTTCAGTGGAGTTGACCCACAGTCCGCCTCGAATGGCCGATGCTGTTTCCCTATCTGCTTTGTCCCTTTATTATAATGTGATTGTTCATGTGTGTCTTTGTATTTCGTTATATGCTTTGTAATGACACATAGTTGCTAAGGCCTTTTTATGTTAAAGAATTTTATGCTTAGCACGCATGGTTTTGACACTAATTTTTAGTTACTGTAGCGGGGCTACGCCCTCTTACTATAATATTTAAAGGAAAAAAAATTTATACCTTGGCTTTGTAGTTTGTTATCAGGTAAATTGTTTAATGTTGCTACACCAATAGATAGGTTTGTCCAATTGTAGGACAGCTTTCAGTCACATTTTGTTTATATGGATATTTGCTCTAAGTAATTTTGAGACAGTTTGTCTCTCGCCCCTGCGCTTGCGCATGCGCTTGGCCGCGGCCGTGCCTCGCCGCGTAACTGCTCACGACACCTAGTTTTCGAGCCGCTTACGTGTGGTCCTGATTTATGGCCGGCGTAGCTCCGTCTACGTTCGCCCTAATAGTTTTAATTTTGACTGACATAATCTTATGATTATGCGTCTTTAATGTTTTAATTTTTAATCTGTGACATGGCCAGTGTTTGGCTCACAAAATAATTTCATTTTTTGTAAGTATCACAATTTCTTCATTATTCAATCATTAGGCTGATAATGCATTTTAGTGAGTAATATATGTCCGTATGTGGTTTAATTTATAGGTTCTGAAGAAGATTCCATTACTGGAATCGAAACCTAGGTAAACGAGTAAAATTTCCTTGCAACTGAAGGCTGAAAAAATTGTTTATGTGCTGATTGTTGTTCGGCACACACCATGCAAGAAGAGCACATATTCGTAATCGCGGCATCGATTCCGAACCAAGTACAGTGCTGACGAGCAAGTTGTTTCGTTCTCACTATACCCCAATGTCCTTGGTGGAGAATCTGTAAGACAGAGGACTGTAACGAACGTGGTACCACGACGCTGGACTGATCATTATCAGAACGCAACAGCAAAACACCACGTCATACAAAAAGTCTCTCCCGGTGAGCAAAAACTGGCCAACCAACGGATCCCCGATCCGTGACTTTGACAAAAGCCATTGCGTAGCAACAAAACGCAGAACGGTAGCAAGGACAGGGTCGGCAGCTGTGGCTGTAGCTACACGACGAAAATCAATCGGAAACGATTCGACCACGTCATCGGTTTCCGCATCAATGAACATGCAAGCAAGTTCGGAGGAATCGAATGCTCTATCCTCAGCAACAGGCAAATGGGACAACGCATCGGCGTGTCCGTGCTTAGCAGTGGACCGATACAAGATATCGTAGCGGTACTGCGAGAGGAAAATAAACCAGCGAATGAATTTCTGCGTTGTACGTGGAGGTACAGGCTTGTTCGGATGAAAAAGCGATGTCAAAGGTTTGTGGTCTGTGATTATGGTAAAATGACGACCATACAAGAAGTCGTGAAACTTTGTAACACCAAATACGAGAGCCAATGCTTCTTTCTCGGTCTGTGAATAGTTTCGTTGCGCCGACGAGAGCAATTTGGACACAAAGGCAATAGGGCGATCGTGCGATCCATCTTTGTGCGCAAGCACAGCATCGGTCCCGAAATCCGATGCATCCACCAGCAACAAAAGGGGCTTCTGGGGATCGAATGGCGTAAGGCAAGTATTGGAAAGCATCGCCGATTTCAGCTGGCGAAAGGCGCGTTCGCATTCCGTCGTCCAGACGAACGGAACACCTTTACGGCGTAAGCGATGAAGCGGAGCTGAAATGGAAGAGGCATGTGGCATATATCTGTTACAGTAATTTATTTTTCCCAGCACACTCTGTAGCTGCTTCAAATTCTGCGCCGAAGGCAAGTCTTGTATGGGACGGAGGTGCTCTGGACTGGGATGTATGCCTTGGGCATTGAGTACATGTCCCAGGTATGGCAAGTCACGAGCAAAAAACACGCATTTGTCCTTCCACAAGCGAAGACCATTTTGTCGCAAGACCTGAAATAATGTTCTGAGATTGGCTATATGTTCTTCTTCCGTCTTTCCGGAGATCACAATGTCGTTCACATAATTTGCTGCAGTAGGGACCAACGCACAAACAGTTTGTAGATATTGCTGAAACAATGCAGAGGCGGATGCACACCCAAATGGCAGTCGTTTGAACTGATACATCTAAGATGCGTGTTAACCACTAAAACGCGCTGGGATGCTTCATCCACCGGTATTTGCAAGTACGCATCTGCGAGCTCCAACTTCGAAAAATATTTACCCAGGCACAGTTTCTCGGTGCGGTAAAGGAAAAGTTGCAATCACTAGTTTTGATTCACTGTTGCCTTGACGTCCACACAAAGTCTCAGTTTTCATGAAGGTTTTGGCAAAATTACGAAGGGTGATGCCCAGAGAGAAGCCTTCACACGTTCAATTACACCTTGTGATTCCAAATCGTGCAATGTTTTTGCGACCTCATCACGCTATGCGTGGGGAATATTGCGTGCTCTGAAAAATTTTGGTTGTGTGTTTACTTCCAATTCCTAATGTGCTTTATAGCTCTTAGCGCAACCAAGGCCCAGTGGAAAAATGTCTGCAAATTCTTCACATAGACGAGAAACACTATCAGAAGGCACAGTTTGGTTCACTGAGAGGACCTGATTTACTATAGACAAGTTAAACAACTGAAATAAATCGAAAGCAAACAAGTTCACTGCAGAAGAAGAACGAAGGACGTAAAATTACACAAGTTTTGTTTGTCATTTGTATGTTGCAAGAAGGCTGCACTGTCCTAACACAGGGATATCTTGACCTGAATAACTAGTTAACTTAACATTTGCGGCACGCAATGGAGGTGTGCCCAGCAGTTTGTGTCTTGATTGATCAGTGAAACTGCTGCCCCAGTATCGAGCTGGAATGGTATCACTCTGCCGTTAATGTCCAAGTCGACAAAAAGTTTATTGTCCATCTGATGACAAGAGCGACTGTCTCGTGCAACGTGAACTGACACTGGTCCAAAATCACTTGCGACTTGAAGGTAGTTCTGGCAACGTCGACGAACGCTATTTGTGGGACGAACACAGTCGATGTTAGAGAGAGTGGCACTGGGCGGAGTGGCATGAACTATATGAATTTCCATGGGCGAAGTGTCGTGAGCCTGAGTATCCTTGGTTCGATTCCGATTCTGGCGCGAAGCAAAGGGCCTGGAATGGTTTTGAGCTTCCGATTTGAGCTTTTTCTGGCAAACACTCTGAACATGTCTTTTTTATTGCAGTAAAATCCAATAGCTTGGCGTGACGGGCAATTCTCACGCAAATGTCTAGTAGCACACTGCGGGCAGGATTTGAGCACTGCATTTGCTTGCCGACGCGGCACACGTGGCTGAGAGCCTGGCGGCAGCGGCGCGGCGGGGCGCGAGGACTGTTTACTGTGCCCTGCAGCTCACCCGGCGGGCCGGTTAACCTGACACATGGGTGGCGAAGTTTCAAATGATTTCTGAGCAAAGTCAAGTGTGTCCTGCCGATCCAGCATGTCCATCACTTGTTGAAGGGAGGGATTGACTAGTTTCAAAATTTGTTCCCTTATACGAACATCAGAAAAGTTCTGTGCAATTGCATCACATACCATAGTATCTGAATAAGGGAGTCCACATTGACACTCAAAAGCACAATCCCTAGTAAGGCCTTGCAAGGTTGCAACCCACTCCTGATTAGTCTGACCTGCCGTACGTTTTGTACAAAAGAAGGTATACCATTTCGCAATGACATTGACTGATTCTTTGAAATATGCATGTGATGCAGACAAAATTTCTTCGTAGGACAGAGTTGCTACGTCGCATCGGGGAAATAATTTGACTATCACACGGTACGTTTGTATGCCGAACGATGATAAGAGATAAGGCTGCTGCTCGTTACCTTGAATTCTGTAGGTGGCGATATGGAATCCAAATTGACGTGACCACTCCGTCCAGCTTTCCAGTGCAGCATCAAAAGATCGAAAAGTTGGTGCAACTGCGTGTTTTGGCTGCGTTAGCGGTGGAGCAGCTGCTGTCGCATCGATTTGCATCGCACGTTGACCCTGGACGAACTGTCCAAGGGCATCTTGTAAGGCCTGCGTCTGCTGATTCTGTAAGCGATAAAATTCGGACAGTACATCTGGAGATTGTGGCGAAGCCATTACACAAGTAAATCATGGCAATATCGATAAGAACGCGGTTTTGCGTCGTTGCCAATGTTGTGGTTGGCAGGAGTGCCAACACTGTGTTACTAGAGGAGGCCGAAATGCACGCATTTAGCTCACGCAAGCTGGCGTGTGGTCTGGAAATGACAAGGAATTAGAATTCAGGAAAACGGACATAGCTGGTGAAATACTTAACTTTAATCCATTAATGATGAACGTCGGTCTTGACGGTACATGATTCACAATATCAATAGTAACTGATAATGGCGCCTGGCTAGGTTGTAGCAAATGACGTAGCTGAAGGCTATGCTAAACTATCGTCTCGGCAAATGAGAATGTAAGTAGGCAGTGAACCATCGCTAGCAAAGTCGGCTGTACAACTGGAGCGAGTACTAGGAAGTCTCTCTAGACCTGCCGTGTGGCGGCGCTCGGTCTGCAATCACTGATAGTGGCGACACGCTGGTCCGGCGTATACTACCGGACCCCGGCCGATTTAAAGGCTACCACCTGGCAAGTGTGGTGTCTGGCGGTGACACCACAGAAATGAAAAACAAACGTTTTATTCAGAAAGCACCTCCTCCCGTATTTTGCCCATGTTTCGATGTGGCAAAATGTTACATTACTAGTTTCGATTCCTACCGCAGAATTTCCTTATTCAGCATTTTCGAAGATCAAGATTCATTAAGTGTTTCCGGAGCAGTCTTGGTGACTGATTTCATGTGATTTTTTGACCTTAATGTTTTTAAATATCCACCTATCTACATCTACGTCTATGCTCCAAAGGTTGTCTTGAGGTACGTAGTGGGCGATATTTCTGGTAGCACTGTCTTTTTCCTCTTTCTCTCTTTATTCGCAAATTGTAAGTCGTATAAACAACTGTCAATATAACTTCGTCCGAGCTACAGTGTTTCTGCTTTCCATGTCATTATTATCTCGAGAGTGGTATAAGAGAGAACTACTCTTCTTCGAACGTAAGTTCTCAGGACATGAATAGCTATTGTCTGTGATTGTCGAAGACGTAAAGATTTAGTAAGAGGAAACTCGAACACCATTTGGCGCTCTATCATTCGAGTACTGCACTTGATCTTGGAACAGATTAGAGAGCAATGGGAGTGTTATTGGGTGGTAATCAGCTCTGAATTTCTTAACTTTTATTGGGTGTAAAGTCACCAGTACAGACAATACCCAAATGGAAATGAAATGAAACCATCGTATGACATTACTGGCTGGGAGACCAGGTCTTGGTTTTTTCGATAGCCTGGTGCGAGTCTTTCCATTTGACAATACTTCGGCGACTTATACACCGCTGAAGATGGGATAAAACGATGAGGACAACACAAACATTCAGTCCCTGTCCGAAGAATGTCCTGGACCTGGCCAGAAACGAAACCTGCGATCCCGCGATCTACAGGCAGTAACGCTAACCAGTACACAACTGGTCTTGGATAACGCTCTAATATCACTGAGCAAATATTTGATTAAAATATAACGACTGAATACGCCGTACTACAGACATTCACAGGGCAGTCACATGGCGAGTTACGCCCATGTGTAGCGGCACTAGGTCGCAATGAAAGAGTCGAGTAGGAATTAGCAAGCAATGAATCTGATGACCAATCTAGGACCCTCTACGAACAACCCACTGTTGTATCCATGATTTACCTATCAACCATAATTCAAGGTTCGGGAAAATTCAATCACGACCTGAACCGTTGACGAAATTTCCGAGAGGTAGAAACTTCATGTTAATGATTCTTGACATACTGAGGAAACGAGATCTGGAAACAGATGTTTGATGCCGTTATTTTGAGAGGAGTTAATATTTTCAAAACGGTGGCAACGGTTAAATACTACTGAGTTTTCAAACGAACGATCTTCCTTGTGGGAGCGAATGGACGCAGTGTGAACCGCTTTGCCGACGGCTGGAACTGTACCAGAACAACAAACTACTCCTGCAAAAATGCATGGTCAGCTCCTATGCCTTAGCAGGGAGACTTAGGCCACTGCCTACGGCGTAGTTGGCAGCGTTTCTATTTTTTTAAGTCGTAAGCTGACAGGAGTATATCGCCGACCAAGTCATAAAAAGGTCTGACCGACATAACGTCATTCTAGTTCTGTTTGAGCTTCGAAATAGACACTAACCGCAGCTCCATCACCTTCATGGAAGCCTCTCGCTACAGGTATATGCTGGCTTGTAATTGATAGATATTAAGCTTTTCAGCACCTTGAATAGAACGTAACAGATCAAAGTCTCTGGCGTACGTCCGCCGTCTGCTACCCTTGGCGAGAGAAGGTATCGCGCTATATTCGCAGTCAACTGACGCCAGCCATGTGGTAAGATTCATCGGACTCAGCTACCTTTGTCACCTTGAACCGCACTCTCTGCTTCAGTACTCTTTCCCCTGGTTGATGGTAGTCTTTTGTACCTAGCTATGGTCTCAGTACACGTGTTCTGTGTTGTTTATCATTGCAAAACGTCAGTGAAGGCTTCCCTCAGCTAAGTATAGCAATATTTTTGTTCATATTTCTTTTTTAACAGGAATTTGATAACCCATCTTTCCCCGTATACTATAATTCAAGGACCTCCTGCAGATAGGAACGTTGTCGGAGCCGAATACCGCTAAGAAATAATTTTAATATTGCGGCGGTGTGTTACGATTTACCGAGCCTGCCGAATGAGACTATTTCCTTCAACACCTCAAATCGTATAAGCTGTGGAAGACAGCCGGGTGGGGAAGATGTAAACGATCCCTCGACCCAGTTCTGCAATTACGGCGCCTAGCGGGATGATTACATTTTCTGTGAAGACCAACTGAGCGTAGACCGGGTGGCACGGATGTAATTTGTTAGACCGCTCTGTTTAGAGAAGCGTAAGGTACTTCCATAGTTGAGCAAAGAATTGATCATATGCAGGACATACGTCATTTCATAAGAGATTTCTAAAATTGTAGCTCTGGCATATAAAAATGCTTTTTGAACGTAGAGTCGCAGAGTGTTAAAGTCATAATTTAAAATTCGAGTAGGTTTCGGGTTTGCAGATGAATGAACCGACGTCTCCCGACTGACGTCCATTGGGCCGTCTTCAGATGAGTTTTACACTGGAGTTCATTGGTGCACGTCACTGACTTTATACCTAAAACAGACATGAACGCAAAGGCGTAGGTTACATACCACTTTCACAACACAGCAAGTCAGCCATAGGCGAACGTTACAACGTAAATCCATAAGTCATTTATGAATTATTCTGCCATGGAAATCTTGGCTACAATGTGATCTTGCTAAGATCCAGTTAATAATGAATCTGTGGAAAGGCATTTAGCAGAAGACGTTATTAATAGTGATGGTGGTTTTCAACTTGATAAGGCATGGAAGCCAATATGACCAAATTCAGTATTCAGTACGACCAAATTCTACCTCTAACGACGCTTGAGGCAACAGTTAATTTTATTATCCTGGCCAATGAATTTTAACTCTTCAGACCTACAATTCCATTGGGACGTGCATTCAATATCATCGCTAAGCATGCACCCTTGTGTCTCAGGTGGATAAATATTCGAAATTTCGACAGAGGGTGCTCATGAAGTGATATCCTACACGTATGCGACTCCGCCCCTATTGTAGATGACTTAATTGCTGTCAGCAGTGTCATGGAGAAATGAGGCTGTCATCGGGCTGAAAGCCGAAAATCTCATGGAATACTGATATCACCGCGAGAAGAAGCACCTAATTCACAATGTCATTCATTAACGTGTAACAACTTAATCATAACTGCCTTAGGCACATTAACTGCTATATTTTATGGTGATCCTTTATTGCCACAGAGAACGACTGTCTAAGTTCTTTTTGTGAAGAAGCCTCCAGACTAATCACTCAATGTCTGATATTCAATGACCACGTGCTTTCTTTATTCGACGTAGTGCATAGTTGTATGAGAGCTAGGAAGCTTCATCGATTGTGTCCCCTCCTACAGAGTTTTATGTATCTCGTGATTGAAAATCGAGCGAGTGGATGGATGCGTAAGACCCTGTGCTCTTATTTGGGAGCTCGGTGTTTCAAATTTCAGTCTCTGTGGTTTTTCCACAACGCTCGAAGTCAATAACAGGATGGTTACACTGTAAGGGTACTTTCGAGACTTCGTAACCGGACAAACAGCTACTAAAATAATTTGCATTATATATAATTAAGCCCCCATTCACGTGGCGACCGCTGCCTCGGATCGTCCCTTGGAATTCTTTTGATAGTAAAAATAGCAGACAATAGTATTGTTGTAGTAATTTGTAGTTTAGTAATTGTAGTCTATATTGCACGTATAGATTTTGTAATTGAACATTTGTAGTTGTCTTGTTATTCTTCTGATGGTATTATTGTGGAATTTAAAGTTTGATGAGTCGTATACGGGTTTGATAATTTTGTGCACTTATGAAGGTTCTAATTGTTCGTTGACCGTGTTTGTCGGGAAGAATTTCGTGTGAATGGTATTGTTGGTGATAAAGTGTCACAATGTATGTAATTTTCGTATAGTGACGAGTTTTGTATGTTTTGTAAATGATTACGCGATCGATGAAAAAGGTAAAAATGATGTATAGTCAGAATGACGAAATTGTTAACAGGGTGAACTCGCCATCACAGGAGAACAGTTTGATGAATATTGAAGTAGGAAACAATTTAATAAGCCGGGAAATTAGTCCGGAACCAGTTCCAAATTTTTCACAATCAAAAATTCACAGAATACGAGATTAACGATAGAAGATTCTGAAATAGTATCGAACACAGATAGCTTTACAGCTATGACGAAGGAAGTTAGTTTTATGGGAAATGTTAGGGGCGAAAAGAATTTTGAACCAGTTAATATGGAGCATTTGATGAGTGCTATATTAAATTTGGGATCACAGATGGAAACAATGGAAACACGGTTAGACTCATTGGGATCACAGTTAAGATCTGAAATAAAAACAGTGGCAACACGGTTAGAAACTGCTATGGGAACATTGGCTACACGGTTAGACTCACAAATAAGAACAATTAAAACAGAGATGGAAACAACGGAAACACAGTTAGACTCAGGAATAGGGACATATTTCTAAAACATGAAAGATGAATTAAAGAAACAAATTAGAGAAGAAGTACAACTGATTCTGAATTGTCACAATAATAGATTAATTTCAATAGAAATTAGACAAAAGGAACAGGACAGAGAACAGGAAGAAAGAGATCGCGTGATAGTACAAATATTTTCAGAGTTAAATCTTCAACGTGCACACTATAAGGAAGCAATATTTGAAAGAATCGAAGAAAGAGTTGAGGACATTTCAGATAAATTGACAAGTCTTAGTTTAAATGGGGACAGAGATTCAGATGATACAGATTCATTGCCATTTGCACAAACCGAAGAGTACCAGAATTAAAATAAACATGTTGAAAATCGGGAAAAATTTAATGAACGCGTTAAAAGGGATTTTGAGTCGTTACGAAAGCAAGTCAAACAAATTGAAAGCTAAATCGTAAGAAAAGTCAGCAGAAGAAATTTAGAATCACAGATAGCAGAGGGCTTTGAAGAAAATAATTTATTTCATTTACGAGATGCAACAATAGAGCGCCAGGCGCGCGAACTTTACAATTATCGACATTCGGACTGGGACAGACACGGTAGGTCTTTGTCGCCACGAGGCGAAAAGTTTGACTATAAACACTTTTTAACTGTTCGTAAATTTAAGATCTTTTGCAATTCTTAGAATGGCATACATCCATGTTCATGGTTAGATCAATTTATGTGCGCACTTCCACCAAACTGGCCACTAAGTCACAGACTGGAATTTATGTGCGGCTATTTCTGTCCTCAGGGGATTCGCTACACTAAATGAATATGTGCCGTAGCGTGCACAGGGTCCCGAGCTGTAGTGGTGCTATTTCCCTTTTAGTTTTCTGCACCGCTGCCTACTCTTTTACTATTCTTTGTATCTATCAAAACAACTCTTCAACTATCAATCTATCTAGAGAGTCGGTAAAAAATAACCGGGTGTGACTATTTTACCCAAAAGTGATTTCGGAAATTACCGTTTGGACTTACTGTATCTACAGGAGCATTCATTCGTGGTTTAAACGAAATTTTACCTGTTTATCTTCGTGACAATATTACTTCATATGTTGACGATATTCTTATTACTAAACGTTCTTGGAGTGAGCATAACAAAATTTTGGATTCATTATTACGTATTTTTTCAAGAGGGCATTACAGTGAATTTGGAAAATCTGAATTTGGTCGTTATCAGGTGAAATTTCTTGGTCATATTATTTCTATAGAAGGTATTTTTCCTGATCCAGAGAAACTAGACGCTATTCGTAATTATGCTTTTTCTACTACAAAACGTGATGTATGTGATTTCCTTGGTGTCTGTAATTTTCTTAGACGCTTTGTTAGAACGGAGAATTTGGCCACACCTCGTTTATGTCAACTATCTGGAAAGAATTCAAATTGGTGTTGGGATGAGGAAGCTCAATCGGAATTTGACCAAGTTCGTGATGCTTCAGTTGCTGCTCCACTTCTTTCACATCCGGATTTATCTACAGATTTTTGTTTGGCGACGGACTCATCATACAGGGGCCTAGGTGCACACTTATTTCAAGAGATAGAAGAAAACGGCGTTGTAGTACAGAAAACTATTGCATTTGGAAGTCGTGGTCTCTCTAAATCAGAAAAGAATTATTCGAGTACGGAACTTGAAGCCTTGGCTGTTGTATGGGCTTTCACAAAATTTCGCGTATTTTTGTATGGCAGACATACTAAGGTTTACACCGAAGACATGGAAGATTGTCACGATGGGCGCTGTATCTACAGGAATTTGATTTCAGTATTGTTTACATACAGGGTTCTTCACATATTGTTGCTGATGCTTTATCACGTGCACCTTTGGGTTCGAAACAAAGTGCTGAGGAGGACTGCAAGGAAAACAGTTATTGTTTTATTTTGTCTTCGCTGCAGGACTTGGTAAGGAGCAAAACAAGGATCCAATCTGGAAGCATATTAAGTAGAAGTGGAGGAGAAAGGAAAGCGTAGCGATTAGACAGTATTATTTAGTTCGCGATGCTATTCTTTTTAAACGAAAATCGGTCGACAACTCTGTTTGGTTAGTTTGCATTCCTGACGAGTGGGTTAATAAATTGATTTGGTATACACATTTCAGTTATGCACACTTTGGCCCAGAAAATGCTTTCATAAATTACGAGAAGATTGCTACTTCAGTAATATGGAAAAACGTATTCCATCTGTTCTTGCCAAATGCAAATTATGTCAAAAGGCTAAGTCGCCAACTATTTCTCACAGAGAACCGTTGTTTCCTATCATTCCAGCGAAATTAACGGAGATGGCTGCAGTCGATTTTTCGGTCCAGTGGTTCTTTCTACTAATGGTTTTGCGTACATTTTGGTAGCAGTGGAATTGACATCAAAATATGTGTGTTTTACACCTTTACGCAATGCAACAGCTGGTTCAGTATCTAAAGCTTTCATCAAACATTTTCTTAAGGAAGGGGGTCATGTTGATATGGTTATATCAGATAATGGATCACAGTTTCGCTCTAAAATTTGGCTTCATACTCTACGGCGTCATGAGATTAAACCAATTTTCATTTCACTTTTTCACCCTCAATCTAATGCTTCAGAGGGATGGACGAAGGAAATCAATAAACTGTGTCGACTTTATTGTCATCAGAATCACAGACCGTAGGATCAGTATCTTCATAATTTTCAAAACATTCTGAATGAACTCCCTAATGTTTCAACTTCTTTACCGCCTATATTGATATTAAAAAATAAAGCACCGACAAATCGCATTTCTGAAATCGTTCCTTTTCCGCCTTCACGGAAACTGCGGCATTCTGAAGTTGTCAACCTGGCTCTACAAAATATTGCATCTGCGGCTGCTAGAAGAGAGAAATCAGCTAAACGCCCTGGTCGATTAAAAACCTTGTCAGTTGGTCAAAAAGTGTTAATTAAGTCTCAGCGTTTGTCTCACAAAGGAAAAGGCTTGTGTCGCAAATTTTTTCCGCTTTATAATGATCCATATAGAGTTCGCAAAATTATTCATGATAACACTGTCGAAGTAGAAACTCTTAAATCTCGGCGCTCTAAGGGAATACATCATATATCGAACGTTAAAATTTTTGTGGAATGACTTACTTCTGAGAAATTAACAGTTATACGTAAACATGCAGAGAATACAAGGATACCGCGCCGTGTTCTGGCTGCGGCTCATATTCAAAGCCACAGTCAAGTCTGCGCGCCGCACAAGTCAGTCGTTGACCGCAAACAATTACTTCCTACGTCACGCATACCTACAGCTGATTGAGCGCTCAGTGCGAATGCACTGACAGCCGTAAACAAATACACAGTCTAATTTCTCTGACTAAATTCAGTATAAAGCTATAGTGACGTGATAAATTATGTTATTAACGTTCAGTTTTTTTCAGGATACAGTTGTATAAAATATTTAAGAATTTAAGGTTAATTCTGTGTGTGTTCGACGTTAAGAGGACTTGCTATCGAGAAAATTTCAAGAAGAATGTAATTTCGAAGAAGAAAGTAATAAACTAAAATGGTAAGTACTAATTGAGTTTATTTTTCAGGTAACATATTTCCACTTAGGTACGTACTTTAGATGTAGTTTGCTGCTCCCGATTACGTGATTTAAACTTTGTGTTAGCTGATTTTGACAATGATTGATTAATGAACAGGGTTGTTACTTATGTATATTATGCATCGCTTGGTTGCACTGCTTTTTCACTGATGTCACATTTTTTTATTATATGCCTGCTGTGCATATTTATTTAAATTATAATTGTGACCTGATTAGTTGTGCTGATATGGTTATGTATGTAAGCTATACTTTGTGATTTATCTGCTAGCACCTTCATGTTTACTTATTAAGATTACATATAAACATTTATTTGCTTAAGCTGATATGATGCTAATGACCTGTTTATTATGTAAGATATATATTTGCTGCTTTGCTTATGGATTGCATATTTACACATTTCTGTGTTGTTGTCATAACTACTCTTTAAATTGGTATATAGAAATGCTGATATATGGTGTACGAAAACGGAGTTTAGGTCACACTGTGGTATTAATTATAGATTGTTCGCTCGGCAGAGCCTCGTTATAGGGATTGTGCTACATCCACTTGTTAACATCCTGTTCTCCACTGGCATATCTACTCGCTATTGCATGTTTTGCTTACGCTCAGTGCCTTATATTTTAAGATAAGAATATGAACTGCTATAATTCTACCAACGACATTGGTACAAGAAACTTCATTGAAGTCACACGAGATGGAGGTTTTATGGAAGCTGTATAAATTTATGCTAATAGGAAGGAAGCTAACGACATGACATGCCAACACTAGGTTCAGACCATTGACAGTTATTACACTGCATTCTTCGTGAGCAATTGAAATAGCAAGTGACACTTGACACAACAAATACTCCACATGTTTGCTTCTGTTTTGCCATGATTCTTGAAGTGTTGTACACACTGTGAAATATTACAATCATTCACACTCCGTACTCGTAGTTTCTTACTGAAAGTATTCAAACTAAAGGCTGTTAGAGGTCATGTAGGCATTTCTTTTATTTAATGATGGACAAGGTAATCAAAATGTACTTTATAATTCATAATGAGTAGAAGATTTGGGTCAGATGGATTACACAGAGGTTGTGTGTGGGCATTTTGTCTTCGGATTGTATGGGATGATGAACTGAAGTTTGCACTAGGATTTTATCTGTATTTGTTCGAGGAGACTGACTAGAGAAAGAGTTGTTATGGCGATAAGGTTTATATGTATCGGCATATTGAAGAGGTATTATTGAGGTATTGAGATTGTGTGAAGATGATGATTATTGGAGTTTTGTTGGACAAGAGGTAAGGTAAATGATATTGATGATGAGTTTTATATGTATCGACGTAATAGGTTTTATTGAAATATTAAGATTATGTGATGCTGATGATTATTGGAGTTTTGGTGGATAAGAGGTAAAGTAAGTGAGGAGAATATTTTTTTTGTTCGTTTATATGGAACAAGGAGGATGAAGATGGCAGACTAGAACAGTCAAGTGGAAGGAAGATTGTCTACATGCACACTTTGTTAAATCAATAAGTTTTGGAGGAGGGAAGTATTTGCGTATCTTGGCACACTGACAGTTGTTCAGCAACCGTACATTTGATTTGGCTTGGCAAACATTGGTCTTGACATGATGACTATGACGTTGAATAACTCTTATTGACTGTTATACACTGCTGCCACTACTACTTGATACACATGTTGAACATCAAATTTATGGTGTGTTTTGTGTGTTTTCCTTTCCTAATTCCAAATAATTGGTACCGACCTACCACCTAAATATTATTTTACTTGTTTGTTGTGGCTTACACTGACACCCATAAATATTATAGGTTTACTAATATTTGTGTATTTGTAATAGTTAATATGACAATTATCTGATATCATTTGTGTGTTTATTATAATTTGTATGTTTAGTGTAAGAGCATTGATAATAATTTTGTAAAAGTAATTGGTGTGCATTCAGACTGTTGTTTGTGCTTGCACTTATCATCATTGATGGGTGCCACTTGGAAATGTTTAATTTCTGCTGATAAACTCTGATGAACTGTCTCATTAGTGATAGTGAATATTATGGACTGTTACCTGCACCTGTTCAACATTACTGCGTGCCACTGATGGAACTGCTTCTACTGAAATAATGTCACTTGCTGGTGTTTGCACCTGATTAACATTGCTGGGTGCCACTGATGGAACTACTTCTACTGAAATGATGTTACTTGTTGGTGTCTGCACCTGTTCAACATTACTGGGTGCCACTGATGGAACTGCTTCTACTGAAATGATGTCACTTGTTGCTGTCTGCACCTGTTCAACATTGCTGAGTGCCACTGATGCAACTGCTCCTACTGGAATAATGTCACTTGTTGGTGTCTGCACCGGTTCAACATTGCTGGGTGCCACAGATGGAACTGCTTCTACTGAAATGATGTCACTTGTTGGTGTCCACACCTGTTCAACATTGTTGGGTGCCACTGATGGAACTGCTGTTACTGCGATAATGTCACTTGTTGGTGTCGGCGCCTGCTCGCCATTTCTGGGTGCTACTGATGGAACTGTTTAAATACTGCTGATGAAATGTTATGAGATGGCTATTTGCACCTGTTGACCATTGCTGGGTGCTACTGTTGGAACTGTCAACTACTCTGAGGAGCGCCACTTGTTTATTGAACTATTGAAAAGATTTTATGTGAATATTTGTGTAAACTGATTTTTTGTGTATTTACTGTTTATGAAATGTTATGAGACTCTTACCTAAACCAATTCATCATTGCTGGTGCCATTGATTGAATGATACTTGTGTAAACTCTTATGTAAAATCACATGTATGCAAGCATTTGTATTCCTTACTTTATTTTATATATTAGGTTATTGAAGGGTCAGTGTAAAGCCAAAATTTATTTAGTTATGTGATATTTACTTATTAATATTATCTTTTATTTTTGTATGTATTTTTTTGACGAATTTGATGATATTTTCACCACCAATGCTGGCAAAAATAAGATCAAATTTCAGCCCTTGGAGGAGGGGCATATGAAAGGTGGCTACACTGAGTCACAGCGCCAGAGATTACGCTAAAGAGTTTTATTCTGCCACCTCCACTGGGCAGTTGTAGTTCAGAAGTTGCCGTGAGCAGTAGTAGTGCAGAGGTCGCTGTGGGCAGTGCTTGCTGAGAGGATGTCGATAGCAGTACTAGTTGAGAGCATGACGTGTGCAGTTGATCTGTTGGGCGAGACAGCAGATGTTATTCGATTACGGATGTTGCAATGATCACAGTGTATTTTTCATGAATATATATGAAGGTAACAAAAAATTTTTTATTTCAAATTTCCTAAATAACAATGGCTCATGGTCACAGGTTCAGTCAACAACGCATCTGGCTTGTGTTCATGTATTAGACTGTAATTTTGGTTTCTATGTGCAATTATAGTATTTCCGGTTTTTAGTTACTTCATGGCAAACGGTGTTTAAAATATCTTGTTGTATTGAGGAAGAACCGTGCCAGATGTGTACGTTGAATCACACTTCCACACACAGAACAGTTACACTTGTGCTTTGTTGTTTCGTAGCTTTTATAGTTGCTGTGGACTTAATTAATCAATTGTGTTAACGCAAATTTCCTTTCTTTCTTTGTTGTTATTCTATGCAGTGAGATTGCGTACTAATACTACTCAGGTCCAACCGGTTACGAGACTTCGTAACCGGACAAACAGCTACTATAATTATATTTTCATTTTAAATAATTAAGCCCCCATGCAAAATGTGTAAAAGTAAAACATAGGAAATAGAAAAAAAAGGATCTACTTTGACCCCAACATCTGAAGTGTATGTGCAAAACGAACTCCGTAGCAGGCTTAAATATTCATTGGTTTTAAAACTTTCACTTTCTAATCGGCAAAGACCCAAACTACGGTCCATAGCTAATGTAGGTCATAATACTCTGGTCTCTGCAAGTAAATGTCTATGGAGACTGATGAGTTAGTATGTGGGCCCCATGTACCCTTCTTGTCTAGTAGTTTGTTACTGTCATTGTAGCTACAATTATTTATCCTGTGTATTGGCCTAGCCACTTCCTCCCAAGATCGACACCGTACCGATCCTGCTCAGCAAAACTTAAGGACGAGGTGGAAAAACTAACCTAACGTATTAACTAGCCGGTGGAATAAATGAAAGTGCGGCAGCTTATCACATTATCACGAGGTTAACGTGACTATAGCGACAAAAGGGACTGGTCCCATACCACGGTTAAAGGGATGGAAAGGAGAAAGACAGTGTGTATGTACATCAGAGTGCAGTTATTGTGCACTATGGTGGTGTTATTGAGTACAAAATTGTCTTGAGACGGCATATGGACGACTCGACAAGGAGAAGAATCATTGGGAAACAGGAAGGAGGACGAAGTGTGAACACTGTAGCCCAAGAGTTTGGCATTGCTCACAGAGTGTTTCACTTGATTAGGGAGCATTTCAGACAACAGATACTGCCGCCAGAGGGAGAGGAGGTGGACAACCACGGTCAGCTGATCAGCGATAGTAGCAGAAGCCCACTACACTGTGCAAAGTCAACAAGGAGCCCACCTGAAACATTCGGTGCAACTGCAACCACTTGTAACAGGCTGCAAGTTAAGCAATCACAAACTGCACAGTGGCTCGGCGACTGCATGGGACTGGTCTACGAGGTGCGGCTACAAAATATCAGAACTGTTGCTGTAAGATATTTTATTTAAAAAAAATACATGCAATTTTAGTTACTGTCACCCTGAGTATACTAGCCGCCTCTATTCCTACAATGCTATACGAACTTCCCATTGATGGAACCCATGATGGAGGTCTTCCTCTGTGAGCGCCTTTCCCTGCTTCGAGGGATGGAAATTTTGTTTCTTTTAATGTAGGCTTGATCTTTGGGAACACATAAAAGTCGCATGGTGATAGGTTAGGTGAATAAGGTGGGTGATCCAACACTGGGAAGCTGTCCTTCGTTAGAAATACCTTAACAGACATTACGATTGGAACCGGTGCTGTGTCTTCATGCAGAACCTATGACTTTGAGTGGTAACGCTGTGGGGACTATATAAATGATTGAGAATGTATGCAAAATTTTGTTTACTAACATCATTTATTTTCGCAAAACAAAGACAGACATTAGGTACGCTAAACAAGTTATTGACTGAATACCGTGAACAACTAACAAGTGGGTGAAGACTGCAATGGACAAGGATCCTTGGTGGCAGAAGTGAGTGAAGTACTCTGGCCCTAAAAATGTGGATAACGCAGTCTCAATTGACCTGATGCTGAACACACTTTGATTGATCAAATCTACTGTAGTTTCACTATATAGGTGCCGCTGAGAGCAAGTGGCGATTCATATCTGTACGCCCTGACAATGCCCGAGTAGCTGTATGTTACCCTTTTTGCAGGCGAGATGTGTGTGGTGGAGGGGAGACATGAGACGGCACCGGTGAATCGATCGCGGCAACGGAAGAAATGCAAAAGTCTGACGGTCTAGCGATCAGGCAGACGGATTGTAATTTATTCTCTGCCAAAGCCCTGAAATAACGATAAATTTTAGTGTGTGACACACCCGTTCGCTGGATGTACCAAGTCCAGTTTGGCTCACTTATACGACAGAATGCAAAAGGATACCAAACGTCAAGTCTGGTAAACCAAAAACGAATACGTGTGCCCTCAGCAAACGAGTAGTCCAAGACGTTTGAAGTCACACTGTCAGTACAGTTAGAGCTTCACCACAGGCTCCTCAGTCCCAACTACTCGCAAGTTAAGTCAGTCTCAGGACAGGTCCCAAGCTCCAACCACACATACCAGAGCATCGACCAGGTGCTCTTACCAGACCAAAGTCCTGCACCTGAGTGCTTCGCACCTCTCCAGAAAAAAAAAATCCAGTTTTCCCGCAAAGTGAACGAACTACACTGCCTTCATGCCGTCTTCAGCAAATCACAGGGTTCTAGAGGCTCCCCTCCCACACGAAAGCACAAACTCATGTCGAACCAGGGCAAGAGTTAAGTAACCTGTGTTTCTGCAAAATGAAAAAGAAACCGCCAGTTTCTAGCTTTTTTAAGTTTTTGCAGAAGGGGAAGATGGTTTTCTCTGAAGTCGTGTCACTTCCCGCTGCAACAAGTGAATGGATGCAATCTTAAAGATCTTTATCTAAATAATCTGTGCCTTGGAGTTCGTTAGTCCTAACTATGAGGTGTAATAAAGATTGTATCTCCAAACATTTTTCAGATGCTTTAATTTCTTACACAACCAAGGTGGCCACAGGAAGTGGTTCACAGAAAGTATTTCACAGACCTACTTGCAGTTTCAGCAAACACAAAAATTGTGAATTTTTATTACACCTTGTTTACGACTCCACTGTGTAGACGCTTTCCCACCATTCCATCCCCCCACCCCCCCAGCCCCCACCCGGGTCCAGGTTTCGGTTGTCGCCATAGCAGGTAGCTCAGCAGTGTTCTGCTAGAGCCCTGTCTCAACAAGGGGCTGCCCTGCCTGGCCTTTACAAATGTGGACCTGTCTGGCTAGATTTACTAAGAGACAGGCTCGCCCACCAGTTGCTTTCAACTCCCAACATGCCATTCCTATGAGCTAAGAACCATAAAAATACCTCATTCTTTTAGTGCCTTACCAGGCTCCATCAACATCTGGTCAGGCCGTTAACTTTCTAGACTCTTGCTCAAGATGCATCAGGTTGTAACCAAATCCTTAATAATTTACCATATGAGGAAAATAAGTGGGAGAGTAACTTGTCCTGTCTCAACTTCTTCTTCCACAGTTCGGATTGTTTCTTTTTTTCTCCTATTTTCTCACAGAATTGAGAATAATTATCAAGGTAGTAATGTTGGTTAATAATTTTACCCTCAGGAACCCCGTGAAGGTGCACAATTCCACGAATATTGAAAAAAATGCAATCATCATCGCCTTTAGTCTTGATTTCCTAATTGGAGACTTTTTCCTTCCCAGTAAAGTTGGGCCCTTCCAGTACATGAATTGGCCCTTAGTTTCTGCATCATAAATGAGAAACCAAGATTCATCACATCTTATCGCGCTTTCCAAGAAATTAGGACCATTTTCAACGGCATTCAAAGTGTCAGAACAAACATTTTCACAAGCTTCCATTTGTTCTAGGGATGAAAAATTTTGACAACAGTTTCGGTCTCACTTTTCTCGTGTTAAATTTGATATGTAAAATTTACGTTACGCATATCTAGTCGATTCCTACAGGTTCAGCATTCGATTGAATACCCAACCAACAATTAGATGGAATAAGATTACCACCCTATTAGACATTTTCATCCTTTTTTTTTATTGAAGGGCGTCCCGGGCGTCACTCAACTTCAGCGTCTTCCGGGCCATCTTGGAAACGCTTGAACCACTCTAAAGCGTTGTAGTTTCTCCAAGCTTCATGTGAAATTTCACTTAATATTTACCCGACGAAATCAAAATGACGGCTCTTACACAAACAAATGCCACGGCCCCAATGATTTGTCACCAGACGCCAGAGATGCTGCATTTGACGGAGGATGCTTTGCTCTTAACAGATGACGGTCAACTGTCGTTGGTGCATTCCACTTACTTTGTGACAGTATCAGTTCAGTTTGTTTACAGCCAAACCTCACTTTCTTCCTGTGACCATTACGTTGGGTTCCGTTGACACCCTCATGCTGGAAGGAAGGGAGGAAGATTAATTGCATCATGTCTAACTAAAGGTAAAATCAGATTACCGTTGCCATTACCAGTGATCACAGTTTCAGTGTTAGTGGTTTGTGTTCTACTGTTGGAAACATGTGAAACAATGTAGTGTGATGCTGCAGCCTCTTTTATGTACAAATGTTATATGTTGTACCACATCATTTGATAAATATCTTACATTTTATAATACTGTTCAATATTTCAATTTTATGTCGTTCATCAACAGCACTGTATATAATTTGTTATGTGATCTAGATATTCTAGCACCGTGCAAATTGTTTTATTCATCCACTTTGACACTGCACTTCTTAACTTATTCAGAGGGCACTAGGTGTGCACTTTTATATTACAAATGAGATATTGTAGAATTTGAAGATGCCGTATAATTTACGTTTAGTTGTGTGACTGGTTTCAGTCAGAGACTATTTTCCAGTACAGTTTTTTGTTAATAATAGTAGTTACACATGCAGGATGTCCCTCCTAAGGGTCATCAGGTACTTTTCTCTGGTGCTTCAACAGATATTTGCAAATTTGTATTTGCTGTGTATTGCTAGAGTCAGCCTGAACAAATACTATTCATCATGTCTATCATGCGATGCCTAGTGTCAATGCAAGGCATTAGTTTGCTTCCCACTACAAACAAAATTTTTTTAAAGTAGAATTTTATCTGCCCATTTGATAGAGCACTCCCAAACTAGTCTAGTGTGCTATCTTTTTTATTGATGTGTATTAGCAGGGACAGTAAAACGTGAAGAATAACCAGTACTGTAGCAACGACAGCAACATCCTCGCCTGCACTGACTGCTACTACCACGCGCTACTCAATCACTGTTGGCGTGCTGATTATTTTTCATGTTGTATCGTCCCTGTTAATACATATCGATGAAACGAATACCACACTAGATTAATTTTGGACTTCTCTATCAAATTAACGTCCAATGTCCCGTTGGCATGAGATTATTAGAGACAAAGCACAACCTAAGTTTGTTTCAAGGATCCGAAAGGAAATGAGCCATGCCCTTTCATAAGAATGCCACGGTATTTTCTTGAAGGGATTTAGCAGAATCACAGAAGACCTAAATCTAGATGGCCAAACGCATATTTAAACCTTCGTCCACCAGAATGCAAATCCAGCACTGCGCCGCTTTGTTCCGTATCGCCGGCCGCGGTGGTCTAGCGGTTCTAGGCGCGCAGTCCGGAACCGTGCGACTGTTCCGGTCGCAAGTTAGAATCCTGCCTCGGGCATGGATGTGTGTGATGTCCTTAGGTTAGTTAGGTTTAAGTAGTTCTACGTTCTAGGGGACTGATGACCAAAGATGTTAAGTCCCATAGTGCTCAGAGCCATTTGAAGCATTTTTTTGTTCCGTATCCTTACTTCTGCGGAACCGTTTCTGGTGGTACGAAGAGCGTAAGGACAAGAGTAACGAGCAGTAGATAGGTGCGCTCTTCTCGAACAAGAGCAGATTCAGTTTTAGTAGTGATTCTCGACTTTGAAACGCGTAATGCTTTAGCTAGCCGTATTTCATTCTTATTAAACACGTTTATTAACTCAGTAACGTGATATGCAGATTTCTGTTTTGTGGTGCTTTTTTCATGTGAGGCAGAAGTGATGACTGCTAAGGTTAGCCGTTCCTATTTTTCAATGTATATTTCATTAGGGTATTTATTTGTAGTTAGCGGGCAGAACACCCGAGCCATAGCGAAAGGTTCAATTAGGACGGGTCGAGAGGGACAAGAACAGGGCACCAGAAACTGACGGAATCCTCGGCTCTTACGTTGCCGTGGCCGAGCACCGTTTTGTACCGCTCATTCAGATGGGCAAGCGGCTCACACCGATTCAGAGCATTAACGTTACCGTGAGGTGAGTGGCGTCTGGTGGGCGTGCCCCCCCTTAGAAGCCTTTAGCACATCTGCGAGGCATTTTCATATAGCACGTCTTCTAACTGTGTTCGCAAACAGTAGGAACTGTGTCTTACCGTCTGTCGGAGTTCACAACTTTCAGGAAGTGATCGTGCCAGTCTGAATAATAATGTGTAATTTCGGCGGAATCGTCAGGGAGACGCGGCAGAGTGCCAGTTATAGAGTGATTCGCATTGTGATTTTAGTCACATTCTGATGGGATTCCGAGCTCGCTGGGATTCTGACGCAATTCACATTCTGAGTCTGACTTTGATTCACTTCGGACGATGATACTCAGAGAGTCATTAGAGACATTGACAAGTTTCGGTTCGGAGGGAGGTTAGTGTTCAAGATTTGAGAGACGGAAGACGCATAGGCCTGCTGTAGCGCCCACTCACCGCCCAGCTTGGCTTCGCAAGTGTAAGTTCACGCAGCAATGAGGCGAGTCAGTACTACTCACTAGGGAATAGGCCCGATTTGATGTTTTTCGTAATCATGATCAATCACGCTTTGCACGGTGATCTCTAGGCCATGGCACAGTTGATGAATTTTCATACATGGTGTCTCCCTTACTTACTGTGTCGACGCAATCACCGTGTCCAATGCGACCCCATGTTTCAAGCCAGTTACGTACTCTGCAAGTTTATTTACCAGAGTAAACTTAAGCTTTTCATGATCCACACATCCCAAATTAGCGTTATAAGAGTAACTACTCTCACGGACTCAGCTTCCGTTTAGCGCTCATGTACTGTACGAGGAATGATTGATTACCTTTTTCATCTCCTTTATTAGTTTTCATTTAGCTAAATTTGTCAAGAAATTATGATGATTATAAATAATGTTTAATTTCAGTAGACAATAATCCCCTCAGCTATAAATTCATGATTATTAATTGTAACGAGACCCACAGCTACGGTTCATTTGCCAGGTCCATCCATCCGTTCAGTTTTCTTGAGCACACGTCGTTTCCATACATCTGAATCGTAGTAGGGCGATCTGCATACCGAGAGGGTATACACGGTGCAGATAATGGGCTTGTTCCACGAAGTCTTATCATTATCCCAAGTTGTCTCTTTCCACATGACCTTACATGGCGAGAGGTGGGAACGCGAAATGCGCCCAAGAACATTGTAGAACATGGTCATTTTGGTGCTCCAAGTGTTGTGGTATAGGTAGACATTATGTACCAAGGGCATACTAACCAAATCTTTGAACATGGTACGCCTATCTGTCAACGTCACTGTGGCACTGTACTCCTTGCGTCTGAGCACCTTTACAGGGGTGCATTCGGCTCTTACGTAATATTAATGGATGACAATGCACGACCACATGGAAATGCGCAGGCGGAGGATATCTTGGAACGAGAGGATATTCGGCAAATGGACTGACCTGCCTGTTCATCTGACTTAAATCCTATCGATCAAATGTGGAATAAACTGGGAAGAAGCCCGCGTGAGCCAACGTCCGTCCAGCACCTGTTAACCGTGCTCGTGGACAAACAAAACACCTCACCATAACTCCTTAGCAACCTTGTGGTCAGCATGGTAGCACGTTGCAGAGCATACATTGCCGCCCATGGTTACCACCATACTAAGAACCATGTCTCGCTTTCCTTAATGTCAAGGGGGGATGCTAAATCCCGGCGACTTCAGTGGAATTTGTTAATTTTTCTCTTTGAATAAAAGTACCATTTCTGTTGGCCTCATTGCGTCTTTGTTTCAGATACATTCTGTGTTATAGCGTAAGAGTTCCTTCTATGCATTGTCTATGTTTCAGCGGCTGAGGCTTGCAGGCATCACTTCTTGAAGCAGACACTGAAAAGAAGTAAGAGTCATCTTTCGATCTGTGTTCCACTGCACATTACGCATTCTAAATCCAAACTCCCGCATGACCACATAAGAAATATAGTGATGTGCATTAAAATTTCAGCACCATAAAGGCGTCAAACTGGCACGAAGTCAGCTACATGCAGGGATATGCAAGTGATTAGCATTTCACTGTAACCGCCCGAAGTAGATGAAACTAATTCCATTTCCTTTTCCCCATCAGTCTTCTACATAGGTTGATGCGGCCCGTCGTTGGTTTCTCTCCTATCCCAACTTCTTGATTTCAGACTAGCACTAGCACACAACATAGTCAATTATTTATTTGATTATTTGTAGGATAAATTCCAGCCTGTGTCTTCGCCTGCTATTATTACCCTCTACAACTCCCTCAAATAACATGGAAGTAAATTTTTGATCACTTAAAAGATGTCTTATCATCTAGTTCCTTCTTCTTGTCAATGTTTCCTCGGCAGTCTTGTACTCGCAGATTTTGCGGAGTACTTGCTCAATTCTTATCATATCAGTCCATGTAATTTTCAGTACCCTTCTGCAGCAAAACATCTTATATTATTTGATTATATTCTTTGACTCCCTTATTTTCTGATTTCAAACAATGATTAACTTCCATTAAATATTTTGCTCCAAACGTCCAGTCTCAGAAATCTGTACCTGAAATACACTCCTGGAAATTGAAATAAGAACACCGTGAATTCATTGTCCCAGGAAGGGGAAACGTTATTGACACATTCCTGGGGTCAGATACATCACATGATCACACTGACAGAACGACAGGCACATAGATACAGGCAACAGAGCATGCACAATGTCGGCACTAGTACAGTGTATATCCACCTTTCGCAGCAATACAGGCTGCTATTCTCCCATGGAGACGATCGTAGAGATGCTGGATGTAGTCCTGTGGAACGGCTTGCCATGCCATTTCCACCTGGCGCCTCAGTTGGACCAGCGTTGGTGCTGGACGTGCAGAACGCGTGAGACGACGCTTCATCCAGTCCCAAACATGCTCAATGGGGGACAGATCCGGAGATCTTGCTGGCCAGGGTAGTTGACTTACACCTTCTAGAGCACGTTGGGTGGCACGGGATACATGCGGACGTGCATTGTCCTGTTGGAACAGCAAGTTCCCTTGCCGGTCTAGGAATGGTAGAACGATGGGTTCGATGACGGTTTGGATGTACCGTGCACTATTCAGTGTCCCCTCGACGATCACCAGTGGTGTACGGCCAGTGTAGGAGATCGCTCCCCACACCATGATGCCGGGTGTTGGCCCTGTGTGCCTCGGTCGTATGCAGTCCTGATTGTGGCGCTCACCTGCACGGCGCCAAACACGCATACGACCATCATTGGCACCAAGGCAGAAGCGACTCTCATCGCTGAAGACGACACGTCTCCATTCGTCCCTCCATTCACGCCTGTCGCGACACCACTGGAGGCAGGCTGCACGATGTTGGGGCGTGAGCGGAAGACGGCCTAACGGTGTGCGGGACCGTAGCCCAGCTTCATGGAGACGGTTGCGAATGGTCCTCGCCGATACCCCAGGAGCAACAGTGTCCCTAATTTGCTGGGAAGTGGCGGTGCGGTCCCCTACGGCACTGCGTAGGATCCTACGGTCTTGGCGTGCATCCGTGCGTCGCTGCGGTCCGGTCCCAGGTCGACGGGCACGTGCACCTTCCGCCGACCACTGGCGACAACATCGATGTACTGTGGAGACCTCACGCCCCACGTGTTGAGCAATTCGGCGGTACGTCCACCCGGCCTCTCGCATGCCCACTATACGCCCTCGCTCAAAGTCCGTCAACTGCACATACGGTTCACGTCCACGCTGTCGCGGCATGCTACCAGTGTTAAAGACTGCGATGGAGCTCCGTATGCCAGGGCAAACTGGCTGACACTGATGGCGGCGGTGCACAAATGATGCGCAGCTAGCGCCATTCGACGGCCAACACCGCGGTTCCTGGTGTGTCCGCTGTGCCGTGCGTGTGATCATTGCTTGTACAGCCCTCTCGCAATGTCCGGAGCAAGTATGGTGGGTCTGACACACCGGTGTCATTGTGTTCTTTTTTTCATTTCCAGGAGTGTATTTTGAGATTTGTTGATACTAGAATCTTTTAGCAAATAATGCACTCATTCACTGTGCAGTCGGCTTTTGAGGACCTCCTTGCGTCGTCCGCCCTGTGTCATTTTCGTTCCAAGGTATCAAACTTACTTCTCCTCCTCCATTCCGTGGTCCCCTATCCTGATATTAAATTTAACTCTGATCTCGTTTCTGTTACTCTTCATTGCTGTTATCTTTCTTTGGTATGCTCTCAGTCTATTGCAAGTGGTTATTGGTCTGTTGACTCCATGCAACAGGATATGCAGTTCTTCCTCACTCTCACTAAGGATGGAAACCTCGTAAGGGGCTCGATAATTTATACCCTTCTCCCTGAAATTGCATTCCACTAATGAACCTTTCATTTTACCCGTCATTCTTATTCAACGTATCTACCGAACAGCAGAATAAAAAGACTAGATCCTCGTTTTATGCCCATTCTAGTCAGAGGACTTCCTTCTTGATGTTCCATTATTATTTATCCATCGCATCTTATACGCACTATCTCTGTGTATTGTTTCCTACCGGTCTTTTGCTGTGGTTTACATTTTCTCTTCGTAGAATGCCTAACATCTTCCGCCATTACAGGTCGTCGAACGCCATTTTAGGCTGAAAAGCCCTATGAGTGTATTTTCTCTTAAGTCTTGCGACAATTAATAAGCACAACGCAAGATCTGCCTTTCTAACGCCTTTAACTCTCTTAAAAATAAACTGATCGTAATCTAAGAGGTCCACAGTTTCCTTTTATGATCTTCTTTCCGTTATTCTTGCGAGAAACTTGGATTCATGAGTTGTTAATCTGATTGTGCGGTAGTTCTCCGCCAGTGCACTACCCTTTTATATCTTGTGTACGTGACACTACCGCCATATGTACATGTGCACATCTCTATACTATGATTTTTGTCACCTCAGTGTACAATGAATGTGTCTTTGGGATTATGTCAATGATGTTTCTTCGGATACCTGATAGATTCTACAAACCAACGTCATTACATCTTTCGTTGTCACTTACCCCAATGCTTTCTAAGTAACGTTATCTGAAATGTATGTGCTAAGGTCTGATCAGGGTAGCTCCAGAAAATTGTCGGTAGTTGCCAACTGCAAGGTGGAACGAGAACGAGTATAATATCTTTGTGTAGGAGGATCTTTGATGGTTAAGAGAGCCGGGCGCGCACAGTAAAAAAAAAAAAAAAAAAAAAGAAAGAAAGAAAAAGAAAAAAAAACAGGGAGTCGCAGCTAGGTGCCTGGAGGAAGCAGACGTGTGGTGACAGCTGTAAGGCTGTAAGGTAGGTCGCGCTCGCTGCCCCAGACCAAACCTTAGCACCTAAATGAGAGAAGATATATAATGATTTCAAGTTGTTTTTGTTAGATAACATTCAGAGTTAGGATTTGTATGTCCAAGGTTTGACACAGTAAGCGTTTGGTAAAATTTTTTGTAAGAGTGTTTCATACTACAGTAGATTTTGTGTATGACTTAAAATTATGACAATATATATATTGAGATCAAGAATGTGTTTAAATCTAACAGCCCGAATCATTATCCAAATCCTTTGCTTAAATTGAACATGAAAATGAGTAGTAGAGTACAGTTACCCACCAATGAAAGAACCAAGTAAACATCAGGGCCAAAAGTTATTTTTCCAGTATTATTTTAATGCCATTGCGCAAACGGCATTATTGTCTTAAATTTTATTGTTGAGTCAAATACATGTTGTATTTCGGACAAATTGGAGGAGTGCAAGAAACAAGTTCACAGACGCAGTCAGATGCAGCTACACTGAATAATTAATTTACAACAATCTCATCAATAATACTTTCATATCTTTATCTTCCACTTTGTTTTGATCGCAAGGAAAGCTCTCCTAAACTCTAGCAATAGATCTGCCTTCCATATCGACTACCATTTCTGCTTTTATCACGCCAATAGGCATTTCCTTGAATTCTCAGAGATCTTCATTGTACCCTGAGGCGACGAATGTCATGGGATAGCGAGATGCACATGTACAGTTAGTGGCAGTATCGCGTACACAAGGTGTAAAACGAGAGTGCATTGGCGGAACTGTCATTTGTACTCAGATGATTTATGCGAGAGTGTTCCCAACGTGATTATGGCCACGCAATGGGAATTAAGAGGCTCAACGCGGAGTGGTAGTGGGAACTAGACGCGTGGGACATTCCATTTCGGATATCATTAGGAAATTCTATATTCCGTGATCCACAGTGTCAAGAGTGTGCAGAGAATACCAGATTTCACACATTGCCTATCAACACGGACAACACAATGTCAATGCGAACAGACAAGCAAAGCAGCACTAAATAACTGCAGATATCGACGTGGTACGAACAACGAACGTATCCATTTCGACCAAATTTGGCGTTAGTGGGCTATGGAAGCGGACGAACGACACGAGTGCCTTTTCTAACAGCACATCACCTGCAGTACCTCCCCTGGGCTAGTGAAAATATTGGTTGGGTGATTCACGATTTCAGTTGGTAAGAGCTGACCCAAGTTGTCAACAAGGCACTGTGCAAGCTAGAGGTAGCTCCATAATAGTGTGGGCTGTGTTCATATGAAATGGACTGGGTCCTATTGACCATCTGAAGCGATATTTCACTGGATGTGTCTATGTTCAGCTACTGGGAGACGATTTTAGCTATTAATGACTTCACGTTGCCCAACAACGCTTAACTTTTTATGGACAGAAATGTGCGATGTCAGAACATTGTGGACAATTCGGGGGAATGATTTGGGCACCCACATCGCCCGACACGAATATCATAGCTTATTTATTTATGAGACATAATCGAGAGATCAGTTCGTGTACAACATCGTTAACTGGCAACATTTCCCCATTAGATCTTGGTATGAGGAAATTAGTGCAAAATTGAGCACCAAAATCTCACACCACAACAGCGAGAAATACGGAAAAATGTGGCAACCGATCTATTAGAGCAAACGGAAATCAGTCCAGAATTGTTGAGCCGTGTTATCACTAGTGATGAAAGTTGTTTTTTTCAGTACGATCCAGAGAAAAAAAGAGACCGTACACTTTGTTCTTGCTCAGTGCACAAAAAAAGTTCAGTTTAGTGCTATCACGAACATGTTGCAGCGTTTGATGTGGATTTTGACAGCTCCAAATCCTACAGTTATGTGTGTTAACCTAGCCACTTAAGTGAAAAGTTGGCTCGTCAGAAAAGATGGTATTGTCCAAGAAATGTTCATCCTCATGTAATCGATTTACATATCGGCACAGTTTTATCAGTGTGTTTGTACGATCGTCAATCTGCACGGGTTCGAATGAAACATTTTCCCAACACATTCCAAACGTTCGTATGTGGGATTTTCAATTAGCGAGATGCACGCCGGGCCAGTTTCGTAGGCCGGATGACAAAACGTTGTCTCACTCTCCCATCGCGTCGTCAGGTGTGCTTGGACGACCTGATGATGTCCCATGTCTTATCGAGCATCCAGTTTCTACAATTTCTACAAAACATTTATGGCACTTATAATCTGTAGGTCTACTAGGAGGATCTTTAGCGAACTTAAGACGGTAACTATACTGAAATGTTGTCGCCGACATCGATTTTTCAAACCAAAATACACAGTTACCACGCTCGGGTCCAGTGAAAGAGGGATCTTAAGCTCAACTGCTGCTAGCGTGCCTTAAGGTGCTATTCGGCATTAGCGAACTACCCGAGACATAACTTGAGGAAATTCCCTACAAATTGACACTACAATCACCTCTGTAGGTACTATGAATTAATTTATATGAATTTTGGAAGTAGTAAACCCTTTTTGAAACAGTCTGTATATTTAAGGAAAGAAACAGGATACACGAGTTTGGCATGTAATCAAATTGACTGTCTGTGAATAAACATTAACTGATAATTATTCACCATTTCCTTCTATATTATCCACGAACTGTCTCTGTCAGAGGCAAATTATTTTGAAGCAGCGTCGGAACTTCGCGATGACTCCAGGGTTATCCTATATCAAATAAGCGTCGTTACAGGCGCCACACCAAAGCCACATCCAACAGCCGCTTAATCATGTGGACAGTACACAAAGCTAGTGGAGGCTCTCTGTTCACCGCGATTTATTAGCACAGCGCCCACTCATAAAAGATATACCTTCTAAACACATTCCACTATTAGAAACAACAGCGAGAGGGGACGGTAAGATGTAAAAGAGTATGGATGATTAATTTGGGATGAAAAAAAAACAAAACAGCAGACAGAAGCACATTAAAAACAGCTAATCAGGATTCAGCGAATGGATGCAATAAGGAAATTGTAATGGTCGGTAAACTTCATTGTAAAACTGACCGTGCTTGTTAGTGCTGACCTCTGGTTTTGTTTGAAATATTGCCATTTGAACAGGTTAGTCAATGTTTATGTGTTCCCATGTTTACCACAAGAAACAGAATGAAATTAAATTATCGTGTAACTGGTATGCTATCGTTTTATGTATACACAGACCGCCAATATAGATGGTCACCCATGATATGACGGAGTAAAAAATGCGAAAATATTAATTTGTGGTTTTATATTTAGTTACCCACAGACGTAAAATACTAGTACTGATGGGAAACATGATTTAATGAACCACCAAGCTTATTGGCTTAGAGGTTATCTCTGACTACGCAGACACAAAAATTCATGTAAAATTATAAGGAATAACAGTAAAACACACGTCCACCAACTGTCAAACGTGATATAGCGCCTGCTGATGGTGCTCTCAAGATGTAAGGAGAACGCATAAATGTTAGTTACGTGCGGGCATCGTATTATGTCGGGCAGTTTTACTCATTTCACATTTATAAACATTTATTTACTGTGCGTAAAACGAGAACCTTAAGAATTGGTAATCTGTACTGAATATTACTTTGGTTATGCGTGAACTGTTTCAAAAATTACCAGGCTACTAGAAGTAACTAATTTTGAAAAACAATTAACTTTGTTGTGGATTTGTTGGTGTGCTGCATAATATTAGTGATAATTTGTGTCAATGCTTGTAGTCCATCTGTATCCCTGTGACCACTGACTGCGGTTCTAAGTTATTTTAAATACTTTCCTGATACAATTTGACATTAAGACAACCATCGTGCAGTGTCTCCTAAGGACGGAAATTACTTTTACGCACTTACCGAGTCACTATTCTTCAATTTTAATATAAATTAACTTTTAGCCAAACTGATTCGATAAATCATTGACCTGTATGACTCAAAGACGACTGAGTTTGGTTTCAGTAGGAGGCATAACTTAACGAAGATGAGAGGGCATAGAAGGGTTTTCTCAGTTACAGAATTAATCATCTTCAGACACACAACGTTTGATTTGTTTCAAATCAGTCTTTCATGTAGAGAGCAGTTAACAGAATAAAAGGGTACATGAGGGCCTGCTTTCTCTAATTCTCGGTCACCAAAGACATTGCATTGGCTGAGTTTCACCTCGACCATGGATCCCTAGGTTGTGTGACGACGATGAATGGCATTCGATGACCTTGTAAGTGAATGAGGTGATGCCATATTCATATATGTTCATTTCTGGTAATGGTCGGTTTGTTTCTCTCTTCGTTTTTCCTTGAAAATTTAATATTGTGGCTTAAAGAAAGGGGAGAATTGGTCTTAACGTCCCACCGACATGAAAGTCATTAAAGACGGAGCACAAGCTCGGATGGTGTAGGATATCGGACGTGTCTTTTAAAAGCAAATATCCCGGCATCTGCCTGGAACAGTTGAGGGAAATCACGGAAAACCTAAATCTGGATGGCCAGACACAGGTTAAAAACGTCGTCCTCCCAAATGTGAGTCCAGTGTGCTAACCAGTGCCCTCCCTCCAGCGGCGTGGCTTTCAATTATTCAGATGTGTACAACATGAACACGCGACACACACACACACACACACACACACACACACACACACACACACACTAACACTTCGTATACGAAACCTCAGCCCTCAGAGAAGTGCAGAACGAAGCTCACATAAACATTAATAAATTACACTACTGCCCATCAAAATTGCTACACCACGAACATGACGTGCTAAAGATGCGAAATTTAACCGACAGGAAGAAGATGCTGTGATATGCAAACGATTAGCTGTTCAGAGCATTCACACAAGGCTGGCGCCGGTGGCGACACCTACGACGTGCTGACATGAGGAAAGTTTCCAACCGATTTCTCCTACACAAACAGCAGTTGACCGGCGTTTCCTGGTGAAACGTTTGTTGTGATGCCTCGTGTAAGGAGCAGAAATGCGTACCATCACATTTCCGACTTTGGTAAAGGACGGATTGTAGTTTTTCGCGATTGCGGATTATCCTATCGCGACATTGCTGCTCGCGTTGGTCGAGATTCAACGACTGTTAGCAGAATATGGAATCGGTAGGCTCGGGAGGGTAAAACGGAACGCCGTGCTGGATCCCAACGGCCTCGTATCACTAGCAGTCGAGATGACAGGCATCTTATCCGCATGGCTGTAACGGATCGTGCAGCCACGTCTCGATCCCTGAATCAAGAGATGGGGACGTTTGCAAGACAACAACCATCTGCATCAACAGTTCGACGCCGTTTGCAGCAGCATGGACTATCAGCTCGGAGACCATGGCTGCGGTTACCCTTTAGGCTGCATAACAGACAGGAGCGCCTGTGATGGTGTACTCAACGGCGAACCTTGGTGCACGAATTGCAAAACGTCATTTTTTCGTATGAATAGAGGTTCTGTTTACAGCATCATAATGATCGCATCTGTGTTTGGCGACATCGCGGTGAACGCACATTGGTAGTGTGTATTTGTCATCGCCATACTGGCGTATCACCCGGTGTGATGGTATGGGGTGTCATTGGTTACACGTCTCGGTCACCTCTTGTTCGTGCTGACGGAACTTTCAACAGTGAACGTTACATTTCAGACGTGTTACGACCTGTGGCTCTACCCTTCTTTCGATCCCTGCGAAACCATACATTTCAGTAGGATAATGCACCACCACATGTTGCAGGCCCTGTACGGGCCTTTCTGGATACAGAAAATGTTCGACTGCTGCCCTGGCCAGCACATTCTCCAGATCTCTCACCAACTGAAGACCTCTGGTCAATGGTGGCCGAGCAACTGGTTCGTCACAATACGCAAGTCACTACTCTTGATGAACTGTGATATCGTGATGAAGCTGCATAGGCAGCTGTACCAGTGCTCGCCATCCAAGCTCTGTTTGACTCAATGCCCAGGCGTGTCAAGGCCGTTATTACGGCTGGAGGTGGTTGTTCTGGGTACTGATTTCTCAGGAACTATGTACCGAAATTGCGTGAAAATGTAATCACATGTCGGTTCTAGTATAATATATTTGTCCAATGAATACCCGTTCGTCATCTGCATTTCTTCTTGGTGTAGCAATTTTAGTGGCCAGTAGTGTATTTATGAGGTACAGATCACTTGACCTGTAGACCCAGAAGAGGGCCCTGCTACCGTGGCCGAAACGTTGGTTTTCTCCGGAAGTAATTTTATACAATATGACGCGGTACCATACCCAGAAAACTTTTATGTCGACTGACTGGCCGCGGAATCCTACGTAATTATACAGATCACTTGTTTCGAAGTGCTTCATTAGCAGTTCATGTAAACTGGTACGCTAATCTCACAACAATTAAAAGATTTAAAATTGTGGTTACATTAGTATGCTCCTGAGAAACTGTACATCTACATTACGCGTTTCTGTACCGACAAGGACACAATAAGCAAGGATTTAAGGGATGACAAATACCCACGATGGTTCAATAGCTTGTATTAGAAACTTACTGCAAAAACGAAAAGAAAAAGAGATGCTTCGCAGTTTTAAGTGACGTCAGAGCTTAGCTAACATATGAAACCCACAATGTACATTCACGAAGGGTCTCACCCATATTGAAATAAAATTGATTACTATGGAGACCTCAGGCATAGTTAGTTATAACTGCACGAATTTTAGCTGCCCTTAGCGGTAATTAAACATACCGATGAGCCTAATATATAGTGGTGTAATAACGAAAAGGACGGAAAACTCTGATTGAACATAATGATAGTTATGTATTCCATTTAGATGTTCGTACTTATTATTAAATATCTTTCTGGGTGTTGGTGTAGAGATCAGTTAAACACAAATGTAAACGACAACATGCGGATTAGATAAATGATGCAGCTGTGCAGTTGAGTATGGAGCAACTTTAATCATTTGTGTTCTAAATAACGTTGGCAGGATCATCAAAAGCATCACATTCAACTGGTTACCACCTTTCTTCCAGGCATCCTTGATCACGTTACTAAATCTGGGGTTGCTGAAACGTTTATGGGTAAGTGGATGAAGGTTGATGACAGCATTACGATTGGCGCAAAAATGTACATCTAACGAATAAACAGGAGACGTGGATCCAGGTGGAATAGTTGTTAGCTGTTGATATGTGCCTGGGATTTAGATAGCAGATACTGTTGGTCTAGAGAAGTGAATCGAGTACCAGGCAACGTTTTCTTCCAACATTGAGAGACAGTTACACACCATTTTTGAACAATACGCCTCTCCACTTTGCTTGATTTTGAAGTCGTTATGAACCATGGACCTTGCTGTTGGTGGGGAGGCTTGCGTGCCTCAACGATACAGATAGCCGTACCCTAGGTGCAACGACAACGGAGGGTATCTGTTGAGAGTCCAGACAAACGTGTGGTTCCTGAAGAGGGGCAGCAACTTTTTCAGTAGTTGCAGGGGCAACAGCCTTGATGACTAACTGACCTGGCCTTGTAACACTAACCAAAACGGCCTTACTGTGCTGGTACTGCGAAGGGCGGAAAGCAAGGCGAAACTAAAGCCGTAATTTTTCCCGAGGGCATGCAGCTTTATTGTATGGTTAAATGATGATGGAGTCCTCTTGGGTAAAATATTCCGGATGTAAAAGAGTCCCCCATCCGGATCTCCGGCAGGGACTGCTCACGAGGACGTCGTTATCAGGAGAAAGAAAACTGGCGTTTTACGGGTCGGAGCGAGGAATGTCATATCCCTTAATCGGGCAGGTAGGTTAGAAAATTTAAAAAGGGACATGGATACTGCGGAAATTAGTGAAGTTGGATGGCAGGTGGAACAAGACATTTGGTCAGGTGAATACAAGGTTATAAATACAAAATAAAATAGCAAAATCAAATAAGAGTAATGCAGGAGTAGGTTTAATAATGAATAAAAAATAGGAGTGCGGTTAAGCTACTACAAACAGCATAGTGAACGCATTATTGTGGCCAAGATAGACACGAAGCCCACGCCTACCACAGTAGTACAAGTTCATATTCCAACTAGCTCCGCAGATGACGAAGAGATTGATGAAACGTATGATGAGATAAAATAAATTATTCAGATAGTGAAGGGAGACGAAAATTGTCATGGGTGACTGGAAGACGATAGTAGGAAAAGGAAGAGAAGAAAACGCAGTAGGTGAATACGGAATGGGTGTAAGGAATGAAAGAGGAAGCAGTCTGGTAGAATTTTGCACAAAGCATAATTTAATCATAGCTAACACATGGTTTAAGAATTGTGTCAGAAGGTTGTATACATGGGAAAAGCCTGGAGATACTGAAAGGTTTGAGATAAAATATATGATGGTAAGAGAGAGATTTAGGAAACCGGTTTTAAATTGTAAGACTTTTCTGGGGGCAGATGTGGACTCTGACCACAATCTATTGGTGACGAACTGTAGATTAAAACTGATGAAACTGCAAAAACTTGTAAATTTAAGGAGATGGGACATGGATAAACTGACAGAACCTGATGGTGTAGTGAGTTTAAGGGAGATCATAGGGAACGATTGACAAGAATGGGGGAAAGAAATATAGTAAGAGAAGAATGGGTAGCTTTAAGAGAGGAAATAGTGAAGGCAGCACAGGATCAAGTACGTAAAAAGACGAGGGCTATTAGAAATCCTTGGGTAACAGAAGAGATATTCAGTTTAATTGATGAAAGTAGAAAATACAAAAATACTGTGAATGAAGCATGTAAAAAAGAATACAAACGTCTCAAAAATGAGATCGACAGGAAGTGCAAAATGGCTACACAGGGATGGCTAGAGGACAAATGTAAGGAGGTAGAGGCGTATATCACTAGGGGTACGGTAGATACTGCTTACAGGAAAATCAAAGAGACCTTTGGAGAAAAGAGAACCACTTGCATGAATATCAAGAACTCAGTTTGAAAGCCATTTCTAAGCAAAGAAGGGAAAGCAGACAGGTGGAAGGAGTATATAGAGGGACTATGCAAGGACGATGTTCTTGAGGACAATATTATGGAAATGGAAGAGGATGTTGATGAAGAGGAAATGGGAGATAGGATACTGCGTGAAGAGTTTGACAGAGCACTGAAAGACCTTAGTGGAAGCAAGGCCCGGTAGTAGACGACATTCCATTGGAACTACTGATAGCCTTGGGAGAGCCAGGCCTAACAAAATTCTACCATCTAGTGAGCAAGATGTATGAGATAGGCGAAATACCCTCAGGCTTGTAGAAGAAAACAGTAATACCAATCCCAAAGAAAGCAGGTGTTGACAGATGTTATCAGTTTAATAAGCCACAGCTGCAAAATACTAACACGAATTCTTTACAGACGAATGGAAAAACTGATAGAAGCCGACTTTGGAGAAGATCAGTATGGATTCCCTAGAAATGTTGGAACACGTGGGGCAATACTACCCTACGACGTACCTTAGAAAATAGTTTAAGGAAAGGCAACCCTACGTTTCTACCATTTGTAGACTTAGAGAAAGCTTTTGACAATGTAGACTGGAATACTCTCTTTCAAAGTCTGAAGGTGGCAGGGGTAAAATACAGGGAGGGAAATGCTATTTACAATTTGTACAGAAACCAGATGGCAGTTATAAGAGTCGAGGGCATGAAAGGGAAGCAGTAGTTGGGAAGGGAGTAGACAGGGTTGTAGCCTATCCCAGATGTTATTCAGTCTGTGTATTGAGAAAGCTGTAAAGGAAACAAAAGAAAATTTCAGAGTAGGAATTAAAATCCATGGAGAAGAAATTAAAACGTTGTGGTTCGCCGATGACAATGTAATTGTGCCAGAGACAGCAAAGGACCTGGAAGAGCAGCTGAACGGAATGGACGGTGTCTTGAAAGGAGGATATAAAATGAACACCAACAGAAGCAAAACGAGGATAATGGAATGCAGACGAATTAAATCGGGTGATTCTGCGGGAATCAGATTAGGAAAAGAGACGCTTAAAGTAGTAAATGAGTTTTACTATTTTCGGAGCAAAATAACTGATGATGGTCGAAGCAGAGAGGATATAAAATGTATACTGGCAATGGCAAGGAAAGAATTTCTGAATAAGAGAAATTTGTTAACATCGAATATATATTTAAGTGTCAGGAAGTCGTTTTTGAAAGTATTTGTATGGAGTGTAGCCATGTATGGAAGTGAAACATGGACGATAACTAGTTGGGACAAGAAGAGAATAGAAGCTTTCGAAATGTGGTGTAACAGAAGAATGCTGAAGATTAGATGGGTAGATCATATAACTAATGAGGAGGTATTGAATAGGATTGGGGAGAAGAGAAGTTTGTGGCACAACTTGACTAGAAGAAGGGATCGTTTGGTAGGACATGTTCTGAGGCATCAAGGGATCACCAGTTTAGTATTGGAGGTTGAACGTAAAAATCGTAGAGGGAGACCGAAAGATGAATACATTAAGCAGATTCAGAAGGATGTAGGTTGCAGTAGGTACTGGGAGATGAAGCAGCTTCCACAGAATAGAGTAGCATGGACAGCTGCTTCAGACCAGTCTTCGGACTAAAGACCACAACAACAATATGTATACATTCCAAGGTCAGTTCATTTTCTTTTGCACAGTTCTGATCAAATGTACCACTTGGTTCACAGAGCACAATGAGTAGTGGATAAAGAAGTCTACCTTCCACGGAAATGATTGATTGAATTGTATACGAGTGTGATATCCTAGACGCTGATTGCACTCCGTCAATCGTGTCTTGTTTCCCCTTGCTAGACACTGTGTGGCCTCTGTAAATGTCTTGATTAAATCGAGATTGGTCGGTATTTAGAATTTCATTTCCTTGAATTCAAAGCCAAATGCAATTGCAGAATTCTCTCTCTCGTTGCGTTACAAACTGCGTAACTTTGCGATTCACAGTCTTTTGTACTGCCGCAAAACTCCATGTCCACATAATCTATCTTTGAAATCTTCAGTCAAAGCGCTCTAGCGATTGCGCAAGCTTACCGCCTTATATAAACATGATGCACAGCCACATAATTAATCCTCGCCTCTTGGAAGGTAGACAAAACGTAGTCCTATTGTTCTTGAGTTTCTCGCTGTTGTTTATAATGTCACTGATAACGAAATAGACTTCCTTTTCTTGAACCTTCTGAAGAGCAGCATAATAGTTTTCAGTTACCAGCATTAATTTTTGCTTCAGTTACCTTCTTTACATAATCGAAAGGAACATAGTCATAAACTACGCGGTCAGTAAAAGGTTTATAAATTGGTTCGTCGTCAGTAATGTCGTCGAAAGGTAGTTACTCCAGTTCTTCATTGTCGACGATTTCAGTGTCAGTGACATCTTCAAAGTTGTTGATCAAACCGAACATAGTCTTTACAATATCTCTTTCTCTTCATGTGACGAAGACGTTAATTCAGTCTGATGTGAAACCTCCGACACCTTGTATGCTTCTATTCCCATTGTGCTCGATAGAAACCCAAACAGAAATGTCCACTGACAGTTCACTATGATAGATACAAACAGTGTAAAGTCAGACTATACTTCTTTTGCACTGCCAAGGCATTATGCTGCATTGCGCACGGATTTCCTGCAGCTGACATTCCTTTACAAACCATTACAATGGACAGCGAAAATGTGCGTTACTGACATCTAGTTGTTCGGTTATGTCTACGTACCAAACATGAGTTCAATTGGCACGGGATACTTCGCGAATGTACCTTGAGAAGGGAAAGGAAATGAGCTCAGGTAGAAGACTAGAAAAAGCGTTCGATAAATTTCAAAACAATATCTAGAAACACTAAAAAGTTTTGATCCTAAGTAAATTCAATAAGTTCATCGAAGTCCTTTACAACTGCACAATGATCATACTAATACCGGAAATTTAATATTTAGAGTACTCTAAATTTTAATTTTAGCGTAAATATTATTGCATAGCATTGTGTGAGTTGACTTCCTCCACGTCATGTGACTACGTCTAAATAGTTCACAGCGTGTAATTTAGATCAATGCATTTGAGTTTGCATATTTAATTCCTTGTAAGCAGAGTTTCTAGTAAAGAGTAGCTGTTGACAAATTTATTTTCAGAGGAGAAATATATTTCTGTTTCAACAGCCCTCAGATTTTGTGTTTTCAGGATGTATTGAGAACTCTGCAGAACATATCTTTGTGTTTCTATGTTCTTCTCGTTCTAACCTCAGTAGCACCACAATCTGGCAATTGTCTCTTCAGTAGGAGTCTACTTGGTCTTCATCAGTTTCTCCTGACTGATTTTCTTGGATTTTTTGAGATATTATTAAATTTATTTATACAATACTAAATGGCTTGGGACTGTGCTTTTTGTGAAGAGACATAAGGAGAATTGCCTACAGTCCGTAAATAGCTAGTAGTAGCATCGGCTAAAGTGGACAGGCTTCTGGATGCGTCTGGTCCCTTTAATCCCCACAACCAACCAACCAACCTTCTGGCTGCTCCTTAAAGCTACGGCGATACCAAGGCGACGGTGACACACACACACACACACACACACACATACACACACACGCTCACATATGCTATCACTCATTCTCTCCCTCTCACTCAGAGTCTCCCACGCCTTCCTTCGCTACAAGTGAACTGTGTCAATATGGGCGAGTTTAAATCCCGTCATCACAAAGTACCCTGTTATCGGCATGAGGCGAGAGGCCGATTTTAGACTGCAGCACTGTGTACACCAAGTCTCTTCTAGATCAAATAATGGTTTGCTGTACCATATGTGAAGCCTGCGGTGCCCCGATGCCAACACTGTTGTACAGCCACTGCAAATAGCCTTTGATGGCTCTCGATGCTATACGACACACTCTAAGCCCATCTCTGGGTGGCACCTTCCCGTGTACGATTAGCATAGATTTTTGATCGTGTACCTACAAACACCACAATCGGCAATCCATTCGCCTCGTCTTTCATGAGCCAATAACATTCTTGATCTGTGGAACAATACCATAAGGATTATTGGCCATGTATAAGGAAGTGTCGAATTCATTACCGTGGTACCGCAGTACTTCACATGGATCGCATTTCTTCACCCAATATACGAAGCTACCCATATAAAGTAATTTAGGATCTGCGAAATGAGTTTTCGCAGACTCATAATGAGAGCGGTACATGTGGAATTTTCAAAGGTCTAGTATGCACATCCCCACATAAATAAGCATCATAAACATTGCTCCAGTCTTCGCTCCGTCCACAACAACAACATTCTCACTGAATATGGTGACCCACTTAAAAATTGGTCTTTTCTCGCCGTTCCCTCAAATTCTCCATTGTTTTACTGAAAATTTAATTATTGATTAATTTACAAAAGTCTTCCTCGGAGTCACACATAGCGGATGCTCTCTGTCTCCATCAGTCGGGGATTTGTTTGAAGGAGGTAGCCCAGGTGATTCTAACCAGCGGCATAACACAAGGTGATACACTGCTGGAAATTGTGATAACGCATGATATGTCTCAGCTTATACCACAGCGTTGTCATCAGTTTTAGGGTGGAGCCTTCTCGCGGAACTACCTGCTCCGAAAACAGTGGCAAAGCGACGTCCACATCATGGAAACTAATAGGATCCATCACTTACCCCACATCAGATTCAACAGCCATCCCTCCTGATTTCTCTACCTAATCCCATGCATTCGTCTTCGAGCGTCCATAGAAAATCCCCAGTCGGTAGTGATTGTGGCTTAGCGTGGCCGTATAATTTATTTACATCCAGGTACGTTGCGTAGCTCCAATCAAGGGATGCTTTGAACCTGTCACCCAACCGTTGGTTATTTACCTTAGCGTGCCTGTGGACACACTGGCGAAGTCCCCCACGTACCCTTCTCCCAAAGGAAAGAAGCATGTCGGGATCAGTCAATAGTTCCATGCTGCGCTTCGTTTTCTTAAGCATAGCGTCCCATGACAACCCAGGTGCCGTGTAATAAAAGGGGGGGGGGTGATCGAAAACACCATGAGTCGATTCGTGTGCCTTGAAATACCAAAAGGGGAGGGGGTAATTTATGCCCCTCTTTTGAAAATATTTGTAATCTAGTCAGTTCCTTTATATTTCTGAATCTTGAAGAAAAATTATTTATTTTTTTAATGAATTCTTCTATCAGTTTCCATACCGTGCTGCTGCTACGGTCGCAGGTTCGAATTCTGCCTCGGGCATAGGTGTGTGTGATGTCCTTAGCTTTAAGTAGTTCTAAGTTCTAGGGGACTGAGAACCACAGCAGTTGAGTCCCATAGTACTCAGAGCCATTTGAACCATTTGATCAAAAACAAATGGCTCTGAGCACTATGGGACTTAACATATATGGCCATCAGTCCCCTAGAACTTAGAATTACTTAAACCTAACTGACCTAAGGACATCACACAACACCAAGTCATCACGAGCTAGAGAAAAAAACAGGGGGGGGGGGAAATCCAGAGAATATATCGTCACGCATAGACTCCAGACTTTCAGGAACACGACCGCAAGCTAGCGCACGTCTGTGTCCACGTAAATAAGTGCGTACTCCCCTAAAGTGGATATGTTGAACTTCCCAAGGTATTAGGCTTGTTTCACATCTACCCGGCAGCCGACAGCCGACACCGGCTACCCGGTTGTGGGTGCGAAGAGCTTACGGGACGTTTCACACCTACCCGACAGACGACGTGGCCGGCTGGATGACAACCGACAGCCGGGCAGATGCCGTGGGATGCCGGTGGCCCCCACCGTGTCGCCCGGTGCCGGCTGTCGTGGGGAACACCCGGCGCCTGTAGAGGGGCAGGCAACACAGGACTTCACATCTACCGTCGTCTGCCGATCAGTTGCGTTTTGCTTTGTTCCGGTGGTTCAGCCTGTTCTGAAGACTTCTAGTGTGCCATGGCGGAAATCGATGTCGAAATTCTGATAACATTAGTGCAGGATCGATCAGTTTTATGGGACAAGACTTTAAGTAGTTATAAGGACAGAATACAAACCAGGAATGCATGGATCGAAGTCTGCAAAGAATTGGACAAAGGTTTTGAACGGATGTGTGATAAGGATAGAGACAACTATGGTAAGTACATATCTCTATTTTTTTATGTTAAATACACAACATTTTTTTATAAACAGCGGTACATTAAATTTTAGAAAATTGCCATTTCACAGATCCTTCAGGTGTCATAAAATAGTCCGTCGTATTTCTTAGTTCATTATTGGCAGAAATTCACCCACGTGCACGTTCACTTCTTGTTATACTTTCAAGTCCAATTATGGACAAAGTATGTTCGGAGTTGTAGCCTTCGTTTTTAAGAACAAAATTGTGCAAAACAACACATGCCTTAACAATGTCAAGAGCAAAATCGCGTTTTAAATTTATAGCTCTGTGGAAAATCCTCTATTTATTAGTCAGTATCCAAATGAACACTCTAAGTACCTCGGAGCTCTTGACAGGCGATAATTCAAGACTCTTTTAGCAACTGTTAATTGGTGTCCAGAGAACGGTCGTAGAAGATGTTGATGCAGTCCAAACGCTTCATCACCAACAAAAAATAAGTACCTTAGGAGTTACTGTACTAGGAAGGCATCTGTCTTCAGGATTTACCAGCTTCTTTTCCATCAGTGACTTCCACAAAGAACATTCTTTAAATATAGTAGAATCACCCTCTTTGCCATAACTGCCGATATGTGCGTAGGTAAAATTATAGTCTGAGTCTCCCACAGCCATCAGCACTATTGATGAATATACTTCGTAATTGTAATACTTTGAGTGAGATGGATGGACGATACGAACATGCTTTCCATCTACAGCCCCCTTGCAGTGAGGAAAATTTGCTCATTGCTTAAATTTTGCAGCCATGTTTTCGAAGTCTTCTTTGGTGGGTAGATGCATACATTCACAAAGTAGACACCAAATAGAGAGCCACACACATCTAACTATTTCACTGATAGTGAAAATGCCAACTCTGTAACTAAAATGAAGATCTGTGAACGTACAGCCACTGGTCACATATCTGAAAAGAAAGTTTTAGTATTGTAGAATGTCTGTGTAGCTTTCTGGAAAAGTAAATTGAATGTAGCATGTGCTGTAACGTAAGCAATAAAATGAACTATCCTACATTAGGCCCAATCCATGGACAGTGATCTAAAATCGGAAAGCATTCATGCACAAACATCACTGATTTTGATTAAATTTTGTATGAACATTGACACATATCCCCAATGACCAATGGCAATGTCTAACGTTAACCAATTAAATACTTCTGCAAATATTTGAGCCTATCGTGCACCTTTCAACCGTCTGCCCCTAATTTTCGACAACGTTGAGATATGTCTCTGGCAATAGATTTGTGAAAGAAACAAATCTACGAAATGTTGTACAACGTTTTGGCCTTCTTACGTGAAATAACAAAAAAATTGCATGACCACTTTTCATAAAGGTGATTTGAAAAGAACACTGACAAAAAATAGTCGCTTGAAAGAAGTGTGAGATCAGGCTTCTCATATGTCGAGAAGAAATTGCACGATAAACCTTAAACTTCGTGTGTAATAACTCATCAACATATGGTTTTACAACGCAAAATTTCATTCTTATACTGCATTCCAACACTTTTTATATTGTGGGCAACACTGGTTTTCTAAAAGACGTTAATTTCTAGACCACTAGACACTTCGATTTTTCCGGCTTTCATGAAGCTCTTATATCAGACAGGTTGAAAACTATTAAACCTATTTGTGTAAGGATAGAAGACTGATGTACCTCTTCAAAATGGTTCAAATGGCTCTGAGCACTATAGGACTTAACTTCTAAGGTCATCAGTCCCCTAGAACTTACAACTACTTAAACCTAAGTATCCTAAGGACATTACACACATCCATGCCCGAGGCAGGATTCGAACCTGCGATCGTAGCGGTCGCGCGGTTCCGGACTGAGCGCCTAGAACCGCTAGACCACTGCGGCCGGTGGAAAGACCAGTTTCTGATAACACTTTTTCCTTCACTGACGATGCTCAGGACCCAGAAATTGATTGTAATGAGAATTTCACAGAGGAAGTTGTAAGAGGTGAGCCGCCAGCAGTGGTGGATGTGGGGAGAGAGATGGCGGAGTTTTGAAATTTGTAAGACTGGATGTCATGAACTGCTATGTATATTATGATTTTTCAACACTATTAAGGTAAATACATTGTTTGTTCTCTATTAAAATCTTTCATTTGCTAACTATGCCTATCAGTAGTTAGTGCCTTCCGTAGTTTGAATCTTTTATTTAGCTGGCAGTAGTGGCGCTCGCTGTATTGCAGTAGTTCGAGTAACGAAGATTTTTGGTGTGGTAAGTGATTTGTGAAACGTATAGGTTAATGATAGTCAGGGCCATTCTTTTGTAGGGATTTTTGAAAGTCAGATTGCGTTGCGCTAAAAAATATTGTGTGTCAGTTTAAGCACAGTCATGTATAATTTTTCTAAGGGGACGTTCAAAGTACGTAATTTACACATACTGAAATCATGCAGTAACAAGAAGAGGAAGCTTGACCCTGTAGAGGTAGAGCTGATCAATGCACTGCACAGAAAATACAATCACCATATGTCTTTTTTCAGCGGGATGTTTCCAACGCTGTAAATATTGGCCGATGATGAGGTAGTAGAGCTTCAATTAAGAGTTATGCAGAATGTTTCTGAAAATAAACAGCGTGAAAAGTCGTGGGATAAAAATAATACTGCCGCTCATCCTAGTACATCACGTGAATCCACATGTTTACCCCTTTATGAGGTACAACCAATTGCAAATGCAGAAGTCAATAGGCAACGACCCACAAACGACACACAGTGTTACCAACAAGCAGTGAAGTAATTTTTAGGGACATGTTCCAGATCCTCTGCGCCATGACAAACCTCTGCAAATTCGTGTGCTGGATCGTTCAATTTTTGAGCTATGTTTAAATTTTTTAATATGATTACAAAAATGTATATCCTTCAGAATTATAAACTTTTTAAAAATTTTACTATTTTTTATCCCACTAACCTGATTGTAATTGCCAACATTTGTTTAGGCTGGATACATTCTCGGAAGGACATGTTACCGCGCTGAATGGAACTCTTCATTCGATCATGTAGATCGTCAAAAGCTCGTAAACTCATCCGAAAATAATTAAAACTTATCTTCATCTCCCCTTAATTCCTCAAAAAGAACAAAGACTGCACCCACTTCGTCTCTTCTCACATTGAGTGGATGAACTCAATGCAACCTTCTTCTTCTTCTTCTTATTCTTCTTCTCTTCAAACGTCTCTACAAGACAAGCCACGCCAATAATTGGTCGGGCTCCGTTTGTCGTCTGAAAGCAACTGCTGGCGGAAGGACGGCGCGGTACAGCATGCCGTACTGGTGTCGGGTGAGTGTGAAGAGACGCGGCTCTTGTGTCGGCCCGGCAGGAATGCCGGCTTGTCGGCTGCCAGGGAGATGTGAAGTAAGCCTTATCAGCATGCTTATACTGTGAATCCGATAAGGCATCACCTGTAAGATTGTTGGAGAATTCAGTTATGTCGGGTAGCCTGGTTTCTTGAGTTTTGCCATACTATCCAGATACTCGGATGAGAAAAACCACTTCCTAGTCACAAGCTGAAACAGTTCCTCGTCGGGAAATGAAGCATGAGTGATATACATATCTTCCCGACTAATAGTTTCAGGAAGTTTCTGGAGGGGAGCCTGCATAAAACCCAACGAGTCAAGGAAGCGGAACGTGATTCTTGCCGTCATTCATTTGGAGAATGAAATAGATTTCTCGATGCTCTCAAGCAGGACACTTACCCTGTTCTCCGTACCGAAATCAGCCAAGTTCATAACAAGAAGGTGAGCATCATACCCGCTTAAACCGTGGAAGGAAATGGGTACATGCCCTGGTAATTGGATCTTAAAATTGCATGTATTATGGGCTGCACCATGGAACTTCCCCAAACGATGACAGTGGTCCCTACGAGGAGTTTTCACTTTTCTATCCAACGGCAGACGGCAGACTACAAATACGACAGTCAACCGCGTTATTGGACTAATCTTCATTATTCTTCGATTAGGCCACGAGAACGTTGATGTTGCAAAGCTTCTAAAAACTCCCATGAAAATGTTTTGAGCTCAGTGAGCAGCCAAACCGCAGAATTATCCTCGACACAAGATTTATAGCGGTTCAGACTCGAATCATAGGGCGACAGAATTTGACACGCTGCCGCATGTGGTACGTGTTTTTCTGTGAAGGTAGTATCTGGGGCTGTGGTCACCTTAACAGCGAGTCACAGGAGTGAGGAGACATTCAAAGTCAGCGTACACCACAAACGGACATTGCTCCTGATGGTTAGGGATTTTAATCTTTATTAATTTCTTTTCCTCTGTACGCATAATAACGCGCTTCGTCTCTTTGAGTGCGCAATGTACTAGACTGTTTGTTAATAACCTGTCTGAGGCAAAGACATTGAGGCACCTTAATCAAAAATGCTCTACACCTGTACTTGTTGACAATTGGGAAGAAAGGTTCAAAATGGCTCTGAGCACTATGGGACTCAACTGCTGTGGTCATAAGTCCCCTAGAACTTAGAACTACTTAAACCTAACTAACCTAAGGACATCACACACATCCATGCCCGAGGCAGGATTCGAACCTGCGATCGTAGCGGTCGTGCGGTTCCAGACTGCAGCGCCTTTAACCGCTCGGCCACTCCGGCCGGCGGGAAGAAAGGAGTTGGGACATATCTTCGATATAAACATAATGGTAACTGCAGTTCTCCTTATTTTTCTCATCGCATAATAAAAGCATATTTACATGGAAGTTACGGTAAAGTGCAAATTTGGAGAAACGGAGGGGGCGACGACCATATCTGACTTGCGTTACTCCTGGCCACAGACATGAACTGATATCCTCAAATGTAAGTACGACCTGCAGTTTAACAAGCAACTTAAAGCTGCCAACGTTACAACACTTAACGAACGTCAGTACCTAAGCCGTATCGAGATGTGCGCTGCGGATCTTCTATGTCATTTCACTCGCAAGCCAGAGTTGTCCATGCAAAATAAGCCTGATCTGTTTTATTTTGAGCATTAATGCCTGCCTTCTTATCACCTATATGTCGAGGTAGCTGCACATTGCTGGAGCCTCCATTTACTGTATATTAGACATATGTACGGATGTCTAGGTATAATTTTCCGCTGAGTGCTGTAGCTCACCACCTAACTTCCATCTCAGTGAATCGGGCCAGTATAGCTGACAAATGGGATTCACAGAACAATGCAGTGATTGATGTGCTCCCCGTTATCACGCCATTCCCTCCCCCCCCCCCAAAAAAAAACTATGACGGATGAAATTGTTTAAATAAATACTACATTGATTCTCCCACGCTGGCATTTCAACACAGACAGAGCGAGTTTCCAGCAATTTCCAGGGGGGGGGGGACAAATTGGGAAGTGGAGGGAGGAGGGGAGAGGACGAGATGTGGCGGGGGAAAGGACCCATGTGCCAGCTCGGAACATCATTATGAGTTTTGGCTGATTAATTGATGAATTAATTAATTTGAATAATTAATTTGACATCGGTTTGATATCAAAATTGCGCCAAAAAATAATTTTTCCTGCCACTTACAACTTCAGCCACTAGTCTTGGTAAATGCTATAGAAGTGGTAAAAGCGAATTTTCAAATCAAAGATAATGTCTTCTTCCGTAAATTTTAACGACTACAAGAAATTTTGCTTCTACATGCTAAGACTCACATACTGAAAACATGACTCGCTAAAAGTAACCTTAAAAAGAAAAGAAACTTTAGTTGTTTAACTAGTATTAAGGAGATGCACGTAAATCAATTGAAAAACGAGTTGTAAATAATGATTCTCTTTTCTTTTTCTTCTTATGCTGTATATTACCAATGCTTGTAATAATGATACAAAAAGTGATTAGCACAACAGTCAGCTGGAAAACAGACAATTTTCTAATATAAGTTAAACTTGTGGTTAACACTAAGTAAAATAGCCCCCAATCCAACCCCCCCCCCCCCCCAAGAACCATAGACCTTGCCGTTGGTGCGGAGGCTTGCGTATCACAGCGATACAGCGTGCCATAGGTGCAACCACAACGAAGGGGTACATGTTGAGAGGCCAGACAAACGTTTGGTTCCTGAAGAGATAGTTGCAGGGGCAACAGTCTGGATGATTGACTGATCTGGCCTTGTAACACTAACCAAAACGGCCTTGCTGCGCTGGTACTGCAAACGGCTGAAAACAAGGGGAAACTAAACTACAGCCGTAATTTTTCCGGAGGGCATGCAGCTTTACTGTATGGGTAAATGTAGGAGTAGGTATAATAATGAATAAAAAAATAGGAGTGCGGGTAAGCTACTACAAACAGCATAGTGAAAGCCTAATTGTGGCCACGATATACACGAAGCCTATGCCTACTACAGTAGTGCAAGTTTATATGCCAACTAGCTCTGCAGATGATGAAGTAATTGAATAAATGTATGATGAGATAAAAGAAATTATTCAGATAGTGAAGGGAGACGAAAATTAAATAGTCATGGGTGACTGGAATTCGATAGTAGGAAAAGGAAGAGAAGGAAACGTAGTAGGTGAATATGGATTGGGGGTAAGAAATGAATTTTGCACAGGGCATAACTTAATAATAGCTGACACTTGGTTCAAGAATCATAAAAGAAAGTTGTATACATGGAAAAAGGCTGGAGATACTGATAGGTTTCAGATAGATTATATAATGGTAAGACAGAGATTTAGGAACCAGGTTTTAAATTGTAAGAGATTTCCAGGGGCAGATGTGGACTCTGCCCACAATCTATTGGTTATCAACTGTAGATTAAAACTGAAGAAACTCCAAATGTTGGGAATTTAAGGAGATGGGACCTGGATAAACTGGCTAATTCAGAGATTGTACAGAGTTAGAGGGAGAGCATAAGGGAATAATTGACAAGAATAGGGGAAAGAAAAGCAGTAGAATAAGAAAGGGTAGCTTTGAGGGATGAAGTAGTGAAGGCAGCAGAGGATCAAGTACGTAAAAAGACGAGGGCTAGTAGGAATCTTTGGGTAACAGAAGAGATATTGAATTTAATTGATGAAAGGAGAAAATATATAAATGGAGTAAACGAAGCTGGCGAAAAGGAATACAAATGTCTCAAAAATGAGATCGACAGGAAGTGCAAAATGGCTACACAGGGATGGCTAGAGGACAAATGTAAGGATGTAGAGGCTTATCTCACTAGGGTAAGATAGATACTGAACAAAGGAAAATTAGAGAGACCTTCGGAGAAAAGAGAACCACTTGTATGAATATCTAGAGCTCAGATGGAAACCCAGTTCTAAGCAAAGAAGGGAAAATGGTTCAAATGGCCCTAAGCACTATGGGACTTAGCTTTTGAGATCATCAGTCACCTAGAACTTAGACCTACTTAAACCTAACCGTAGCGGTCGCGCAGTTCCAGACTGTATCGCCTATTACCGCTCTGTCACTCCTGTCCGCAAAGAAGGGAAAGCAGAAAGGTGGAAGGAGTATACAGCGGGTCTATACAAGGACAATATACTTGAGGGCAATACAATGGAAATGGGATACTGCGTGAAGAGTTTGACAGAGCACTGAAAGACCTAAGTTGAAACAAGGGCCCGGGAGTAGACAACATTCCGTTAGAACAACAGATAGCCTTGGGAGAGTCAGGCCAAACAAAACTATACCATCTACTGAGCAAGATGTATGAGACAGGCGAAATACCTCCAGACTTCAAGAGGAATATAATACCTCGTATCCCGAAGAAACCAGGTGTTTACAGATGTGAAAATTACGAACTATCAGTTTAATAAGTCACAGCTGCAGAATACGTACGTGAAATTTTACAAACGAATGGAAGATCAGTTTGGCTTCTGTAGAATTGTTGGAACATGTGAGGCAATACTGACCCTACGGCTAATCTTATAAGCTTGATCAAGAAAAGGCAAACCTTCGTTTCTAGCTTTTGTAGACTTAGAGAAAGCTTTTGACAATGTAGGCTGGAATACTCTCTTTCAAATTCTGAAGGTGGAAGGGGTAAAATACAGGGAGCGAAATGCTTTTTACAATCTGTACAGAAACCAGATGGCAGTGATAAGAGTCGAGGGGCATGAAAGGGCAGCAGTAGTTGGGAAGGGAGGGAGACCGGGTTGTAGCCTATCCCAGATGTTATTCAGTCTGTATAATGAGCACGCAGTAAAGGAAACAAAAGAAAAATTCAGAATAGGAATTAAAATCCTTGCAGAAGAAATTAAAACTTTGTGGTTCGCCGATGACATTGTAATTTTGTCAGAGACAGTAATGGAATTGGAAGAGTAGTTGAACGGAATGGGCAGTGTCTTGAATGGAGGATATAAGGTGAACATCAACAAAAGCAAAACGAGGATATTGGAATGTAGTGGAGTTAACTCGGGTGATGCTGTGTGAACTAGATTAGAAAATGCGACACTTAAAGTAGTAAAGGAGTTTTGCTATTTGGGGAGAAAAATGACTGATGATGGTCGATGTAGAGAGGATATAAAATGTAGACTGGCAATGGCAAGGAAAGCCTTTCTAAGGAAGAGAAATTTGTTTACATCGAGTATAGATTAAACTGTCAGGAAGTCGTTTCTGAAAGGATTTGTATTGAATGTAGCTATGTATGGAAGTGAAACATGGACGATAAACAGTTTGGACAAGAAGAGTATAGAAGCTTACGAAATGTGGTGCTACTGAAGAATGTCGAAGATTAGATGGGTAGATCATATAACTAATGAGGAGGTACCGAATAGAATTGGGGAGGAGTTTGTGGCACAACTTGACTAAAAGAAGGGATCGGTTGGTAGGACATGTTCTGAGGCATCAAGGGATCACAAATTTAGTACTGGAGGGCAGCGTGGACGGTAAAAACCGTAGAGGGAGACCAAGAGATGAGTACATTTAGCAGATTCAGAAGGATGTGGGTTGCAGTAGGTACTGGGAGATGAAGAAGCTTGCACAGGATAGAGTAGCATGGAGAGCTGCATCAAACCAGTCTCAGGACTGAAGACCACAACAAAAACAAGTAAAATAGCGAAATCAACTACAAAAATACAAGAGCACACGAGTTTAAACTCACATGTGCATTATCCTTTTCGTATTTTTTTCGTTTTGGCATTCGCTGATTCGGTCCTTTTTAGATAGATAGATTCGGGGAATGTGAGGCATATGTGACATAACTCCATATGTGCTACCTGCACTTGTTTCGCCAATTGTTTGCTTTGTAAATATGATCTACTTGTTTTATTCTGTAAGTGTTTAGAAACTAGGTTTTCGTTAGGAATGTAATAAGTATTGAAGTTTGTATAAATTATTTTTCATTACGATGGAATGATTCTGCGTTAACGCCGTTAATTGAAGTTAGAAAAAACGATATCGTTGGCAGAGAGCAAATGTTTGTGTAGTAGCACTGTCTGTGGACATGTGAGTGACCACAATTGCTTGCTTGTGGCGCGTCAGTGTGAACACACGCAAGTGGTGTGCATTGTACGTGCATTGTACGTTTCACTTTTGTTGACATACGCTCCTTGGTGAGGCATTTCTCAGTGGCATAATCTGCGTGTCTTTAATTGAATAATAAATAACATACGTAAAAACTGTCATTATTCCTAATCTCGTCACTATCCTCAATCATTATAACATACTTAGGTTCCAGTTCCTCTCCAGTTATTAAATGCTCGAATGTCGTTGTTTGAAGTGAAAAGAAGACTAATATGAAAACTGTCATTGCCAGCTTTGTTTGCTTTGCTGAAAAGACAACTGAAAAGAATGGGTAATGTAGTCTCATTAACAGTGTTTTTCAGTAATATTCAGTGACACAGTTATTCTTTCTAATTAACTGAACACAGAGTAAGTAACTTTAATTAAAGTAATTCTGGCGGTCTCAAATACAACAGAAGAATAATTAAGTTTATATATTCTATGTCTATGTCTATTGTGATAACACCTAGTGTGCCGTCATGTTTAGTATTTCGGCGCTGTTTATACAACCCAGCAAATTTTCATAATAGTTACAATCCATTCAAGGTATTTAGCTTGCAATATCGAGGAATCCAGTGATTGTAAGTACAGGTTAATCCGAGTTTACGTAAATTATTGTAGCATCAAAAGAGCTACCTCCAGTCAATCATTTACTTTCAACAACGAGTTTAAATATCTTTCACAAATTAACGTATCTGAGTCTTAACGATATAAGACAACAGCTGCTTTTTTCACTATTGTTTTGTAACGTGTTGTGTTGTCAGAAACGTATGTCAACCTTTCGTTGCCACACGTACAATCAAACAGTTACACATTCTTTGTTTTCCGTGTTATCGCTTGGATATCGAAAAGACAGTGCGCAACTGGACTGGCGAACGCAGTAATAAAGTTTTATATTATTTCAGTTAAATGTGTTGTGGTCTCTTTGGATCAACTGATATCCGTTTCCCTTTTGTATTTCACGTGAGTGGTGGCACTGTTTGAATAGTAAACAAAATACTAATATGTAAAAATGCAGGAGTGACAGAGATTGTTTATTAGAATTATTTGTTGTACATTTCTCTCCAACAACCGGTCAACTTTTCTTCGGAGACGATAGTCTTGTGCAAAATCAAAGTTATCCGTCATACACGGTCACAGTATTGTCACATTAACCGATCAGTAAAGCTGGAGTTTACAATCCGGTCTGAGTAAAAGCCCTAAGAAGTTTTAGTCGTACTTTAAATCAGCAAGCGGTTCGAAATCCCCTATGCACTCACCCAGTTACCATATTGGCACCTGAGCTAAGACAGGAGAGAGAAGGACGAAATACTGAATTCGGTCTTCCTAACTCTTTCAGTGCGCAATTTAGTAAGACGGTCCCGTGTTTCAGTACGAACTTCTATATGCCAAATGTTCAGATAATGATCGCGGAAGAGATAGCCAACTACAATCGTTTAGTGATGGGAATGTGTCTGACCAGATGAGATACCCATAAGATTCTGCAAAGGTTATGCGAAAGAGCCTGGTCTAGAGACAGGAAGAAAGCGCTGGTGACTCCCGCTTTCAAGAAGGGTCTTAGGACAATTGTACATAGTTGTACACCTACATCGTGGACGTCAATCCGTTGTCAGATTATGCGATAAGTTTTAGGCTTAAGACATATGGCGTTTTCGAAAATGGATATCGCCTGTATAAAATTCAAATGGTATTCTGCAAACAGAGATTTTGGCAAACTCGGCTCGCTCTGTTCCTGCATGAGAGACACAGCGCTGTAGACAACGTTGTCTTGGTCGATGCCGCGTTCCGTGACTTGAGGAAGGCATTGGACACCGTTCCGCACTGCCGTTTAGAGAAAAATAGTACTAGTTTATTGAGTATCGGATCAGATTTACGACTGGATAGAAAACTCAAACATATCGCCCTTAACCGAACCAAATCGACGTATGTAAAAGTAATTACCGAAGTACCCCAAGGAAATATAACAGATCCGTTATTATTTACAACTTATATAAATGATCTAGTTGAAAGCGTCGGAATTGCTTTAAGACTGTTCCCTGATGATGCAGTTCTCTGTAGGAAAGTAGCAACGCCAGAGGAAAATACTGATTTACAGAATGACCTGCAGATAAATGAACAATGGCGCATGCTCTGGCAGTTAAACCTGACCACAAATAAATGTAATATACTGTACGTACATAGGAAAAGAAATGCACTCCTCTGCAACTGCACTATTGTTTACAAAGTACTACAAGCATTATCTACACTAAAATATCTACGAATTACTATCTTAGCATAGAACAAGGTGTAGGACACTCAGATGCCAAACCGAGATTCGTTGGAAGAATCTCATCCAGGAGGCAAGTGGATGGGAGGACATTTTTCAACCGATTCTTTTCTACTGTTCAACAGTATGCGATCTAGGTATAACTGATAGAAGAGACCGAGATAATCCAATGAGGATGGTTCTGTCGAGGCAAAAGCGTTACAGAGATGCTCCACGAATTGCAGTGACACAAGTGACAATTAGCGGCGTTGTGGAAAAACGAGAGTTTAAATATTGAAATTCCAAGTGGTGTCTTTCTTGGAAGAGTTGGACAAAATATTACTCCATCCTATATACATCTTGCAAAATGACCACAAGAAAATTCAAGAAATCAGACCTAAAATTTAGGCTTACCGACAATCATTCTTCCAACGCTGTAAGTAGACTGTATAGGTTTTTTTATTGGCAACGTTACGTAGCGCTCTGTATGAAAATCACTGGATGTGCTGTGTGCAGTCTGTGGCTAATTTGCAATGTTGTCTGCCATTGTAGTGTTGGACAGCTGGATGTGAACAGAGCGTAGCGTTGCGCAGTTGGAGGTGAGCTGCCAGCAGTGGTGGATTTCTGTGAGCGGATGATCTGGACGTGTGTCTATCAGAAACAGTACGTTTGTAAGAATGGATGTCATGAACTGCTATATATATTATTACTTTTGAACACTTTTAAGGTAAATACATTGCTTGTTCTGTATCAAAATCTTTCATTTGCTAACTATGCCTATCAGTAGTTTGTGCCTTCAGTAGTTTGAATCTTTCATTTAGCTGGCAGTAGTGGCGCTCGCTGTATTGCAGTATTTCGAGTAACGAAGATTTTTGTGAGGTAAGTGATTTGTTAAAGGTATAGGTTAATGTTAGTCAGGGCCATTCTTTGTAGCGATTACTGAAAGTGAGATTGCGTTGCGCTAAAAGTATTGTGTGTCACTTTAGTGACTGTTTGAGTACGTTCAGTTTTGCTCAGCTGTTTGAAAAGCAAATAATGTATGAGGTTTATCAGCACAGTAATTCAGAAATTTTTCTAAGGGGACGTTTCATATGTCGACCCTTAGCCAAGGATACCTCACTGGAATCTTCTGATTTTTCTTGTAGTTTGTGTAAGTAGTGTAGCTTTTGTTTATTGCTAGCGCGTAATTGTAGAGAGAATCTCCTTTGTAGTTGCAGTCTTTCATTGTTGTGCAGTAAAACAGTTGTGGCATGCATGTAGATTTGTACCAAGTATTTCGCAGCTGCGCTTGCGATTAACTGGATATTATTTTCAGTGCTATGTTAATGTGTTTTCTTATTTTTGCTCTTCAAATTGTGTTTTTCTGTATTATCGTGTAAAATATTGTGACAATTATGGCGTGTAGAAAACGTAATACTAGGCTCCAAAGTAAACTGAGAAATGACAGTGAAGACGAAAGCAGTGTGTTAACGCCACCGTGTAATGAATTAACTTATGTTCAACATAGTAATTTGGTAATTGTGCATAGGGAAATGGAGCGGGCTGCAAATAATGGTGTAGACAGTGAAACAATTAGTGAACAGGGAAGCATTATCGATCGATCGGTCGGCAACAGCTCGCCTCAGGAATCCGAAATGACAGGACACAATCTTGCAAATACTGTAGATTCAGGTTTTGGGTCCTCACAGTTTTCTCAAATAAGTCAAGACACATTTTCTGCTTGTCAAAATGTGAATGTTGCCGGTGCAACTTCACTGCCGAAAAGCACTGAGGAACATGTTTCAGACACCAGTGCATTGTTATTACAGTTAATGCAACAATGGGACAAAGGCTACAAAAGTTAGACACAACGCTTGAACAAAATCAGAAACAAATGGGACAAAATCTTCAAAAGTTAGACACAATGGAACAAAATCTTCAAAAGTTAGACACAATGGAACAAAATCTTCAAAAGTTAGACACAATGGAAGAAAATCTTCAAAGGATAGACACAATGGAACAACACCAGAGACAAAAACAGCAACAGTTAGACGCAATGGAACAAAAGCTTCAAAAGTTAGACTCAGTGGAACATAAGCTTGAACAAACATTTGAAGATTTAACTACTGAGTTACATAACATTGAATCGAAATGTCAAAAAGTCTGTAATGATGTAAAAACACAAATTTGTGAGCATTTTCAACCTGTTTTTTCGCGGCATGAAAATACATTACAGAATCACGAAGCAGCCATAAAAGAACTGCAAACTATTGTTCATGAAAATCATGAGACCTTGCAAGCTAAAATTGACTCAGTTGCATCTACCGATTCGGTTACGCAACTAGCAAAAACCCAGGAAAACATAAAGGACACAGTAGATATTCTGAAAATTGGTTCAGAAAGACACATGGAAGAAATTAGTTCATTATCAGAGAAAATAGTTGAACTTTCGGATCAGCTAAGAAATTTATTTACGAAGGTAGATGATAATCTGAATGACACAAAACCGGTAGTCTTTAATGACACAGAAGAGTGCGAACAAATTAGGAAATTCAAACAAAATTCTAATGAAATTAACACGCAACACCAAAGAGAAATCCCGGAAGTACAAGATCAGCTGACACAGGTAATACAAGAATTACGTATTTCAGAGGACACTCGCGCTCCAATACGGGAAGAGGGACATAGAAATACGGAACAGCCATAGAATAATAACACAGCTCATTTCGGAAATTATGAAAGAAATTGGCAAGGTGCAACGAATTTTGAAATGGAACCGCCGAAACGACGTACCAATGACCGACATGCGACGCGCCGACATGATGATTTTTACTATGAGCTGTTCATTACTACACGTAAATTCAAAAAAATTTAAGAATTCTGGGAACGACATTCATCCACAAGCGTGGCTCCATCAATTCTCTCATTGTTTTCCTCCCAACTGGTCTTTAGAGCACAGATTAGAATTTATGTGTGGCTATTTAGAGAATGAACCATCTGTAAGAATGCGATCAGTCATTCACGATTGTCACAGTGAAGGAGAATTTTATCATGCCTTCCTCTCAGCATATTGGTCTCAAGCTACACAAGACCAAGTAAAACATAGCATCATAATGATGAAACATTTCGAACAATCTGAATTTTCCAGTCTTGTGAAATATTTTGAAGACATGTTGCACAAGAATCATTACCTGTCAAACCCATACAGCCCCTCAGATCTCATCTGAATTTGCTTAATCAAATTACCTGAACATTTACGACATATTATTTTGGCAGGGCGTTGCAAAGACGACATTGAAGCCTTTCAGGGACTCTTACAGGAATTATAAATCGACACAGACAGTCGCGGGATGCGAAAACAGGAAAACAATCACTACAGGTCACATCCGTCACAATTCCGTGACGACACAAACAATAACTGGACACGACAACGCAAATCGTGACCAAAACAGACACCACCCATAAGACAACCACTGCCAGAGTAATAATAGTTACAGAGAAAGATCGCATTTCCGTAGTAATGAATATGACAGAGATTACCATAGAAACAGACAATATGGGAACAAAAACAATTATTATCACGGGAGACAGAATAACTTCAGACGCAACAGTTCAGCGCGCAGTTACGGTTGAGGAAGAAATTCCCCACTACGTGACCGGCAAGAAAGAAACTATGGAAGCTACTAACAAGACGACAGACGATATAATCGTAACGACATACCTGAATTGCATCAGAACTGGCGCGCTTCAAACCGGGCAGGGCCTTCTCGTCAAGGTGAATTTGTAGAAGTTAGATCTCCTAATCCCAATAACGACGCACGCCATCAAAAAGAAACAGACAATGACTCGCACCAGCAGGCAGCCACGTGCGCCGGCTGGGCTTGAGAAAAATAACATAAGCTAACCTTGAGAAAAATTCCAGTGTTCCTTGTGGACGTAACCACATGATAATTGCGTTGAAACTAAAACTCTGTGTACTAGGAAGAGTGAAGGTTTACACCACATTTCACATGTAAAACCGTTTATTGAAAGATAATCTGCTTTTTTAACTTTATCTTTGCCATAAAACTTTTCACTTTACATTACTAGTATGCTTTGTCAGACTTAGAATCTGTTAACATGCAACAATGTTTGAAGTTAAATATCCAGTCAAGAACCAAGAGAACTTATTTAAACAGAAATTACGAATGCATTGTTATAGTGAACAGAGGACATGGTGTTATTGTGTGTGTACATTCTTGCACGATCACGTAACGACTATGAGGCTTACATACTTAGAACTTATACTGCTAATGAGATTTTAATGCAACATTTTGGTTTAGTTGAAAAGACATACTTTATTTGAAGTACTTTCTGTGAGATTAAAGATGACTGCTTTTGCACTGCATCTGTTTTATATCTGCACTGTTTTTCTGTATTATGCTGGAAAGTAAAATATGTTTTAGTAGTAACTTTTGTGGTATAGCTACTATGAGACAGCCTTTTCCGTAGCACAACCATACGTTACAGCACAATACTTTGTTCATCACGGCAATTAGCGTAATAAGTAAGATATCTATACGCAAAGCATTTCACTTTTGTTTATCAGGAGGTAAGTACATTGACTTCTACATAACTTTGCTTATGGATGACGATAATTACGACACTTGGCACATTTTTTACCCTTGAATAATGACAGAGATTATGTTACAACAAGATGCACAATTTATCACCACAGGACGCACATTTGAGTGATTAATTTTGTACTTAAAACATTTATTTTAAAGATTTTTGAATTACAATGATACAAAGGTTTTCTGTGATACATTTCATTCCATTGCTGTAATCTGTAACACCTGAGGGTATAATTACATTAATCCTCAGGGGGTACACGCCTACTTTGGGTACCATGTGTTTGGCAAGCACAAGGAGCCCTAGCTAATATGGTATTTGCTTATACAACTTTACACATCAGTACCATATTTCTCTAACACATAAATTACACACCTATCTGATCATTTAACTGAGAGACAAACATTTTTTTGAACACATCAGTGACACATGTTTACGCAATTACACAGTTGGATAACTTCATACTTATGAAATTGTATTTTGTCTGTACTTAGTGAACTGTTCATATTTTTTCGGAACCATTGTGATACTACAAGAGCTTTGAATGATGTATTTGGTATGAGATCAAGATTTTTAAAGTATGTTTGAGGTAGATGACACTATTGAAATGAGCAGAGAATTTTCTTTAGGTTTTGAAATTATTGCTGAAAGCTACAACGATTGTGAGATTTGACTGAGGTGTTCTGATGTTATTATTATGACGATGATGTGTATTATGCTGCTGAGTTATGTTTATGATTAATAAGCTGAAGATTTAACTACTGCTATGTATCTGTTATGATGAAATATTGAAGCGTCGACGAATATGTATAAGTGTAAAAAGGTAGGGAATAATGAGTAGTGGTTAGGGTCTCTGGTTAGTGAAAAAGGTTGTTGGAAACCAAGAATCGTACTTTAAGAGTTATGAAATGTATGTAAATGCGTGAATGTATTACAATGCCGACGAAAATTTTTTGGACACTGTTATATCAAGAGGATTTTGTATCTACACATTTGTAACGCAAATTCTCAACCTATGGATTTTTTTATATGAGGCTGCCACTGTAGCAGAAACTGCTGTCGTAAATATTTTAGTAAGAAAGGTAAGTGACCTTGACATAATGCGTTTTGGCCGCCCAGCTGAGAGGTAGTCGTCTGACAAAAGAAAGCCATTAGATGGAGAAAAAAAGAGGCCATTATCCCCGCCATTGACATTCCTTTAGAGAAAGCATCGCAAATACGACACGCTCATTACTTGGAAAGATACTTACATCTGCACACCTGATTATGACAAGCATCTTTCTATGAGAGTTGAGAGAATTTCTACTAACTATGAAACTATGAAATGTCACATGACTATTGAATGATATTTTTATGCTTTGCTTTTCATAGTTACTTATTTCATTTGATATCTAGTTTCCAGCTGTGTTGCAGCATTGGTTTTATAAAATAAAATAAAATGAATTTGCTAATGTGAACACTTTCTGTCAACAGATCTATTAAATAATAATTTTGTGATCCACATTCTTCAAAAAAGGAGCACTTGGAAAGGAAAGAACAATAAGAAGGGACTAGTAACAGTAACTGCATACATAATTTTCTTTTCAAGTACATGGTAATATTTTTTTTACAATAAGTTGTTGTGGTGCACCACTTTAATTACATAGACACTAAGATGTGACATAGGTATTAGACATGGCCATCTTTACTGTAATATTTTTTCTGCTTGAGCTTTGTCATGTTTAGATACAAGTTATTGCATTTGCTGCAGCTCTTTGCCAGGCATAGTGCTACTAAACTTCACTTTGTATTACTCTGTTAAGCCAGTTTTACTACGGATTTATTTTTCTTGTTTGCTGCGCATTGCCTTATATTAGTTGTAATATTGCAATTCCTTTGCTAATTTAGATTTCCTGCTGCTTGTTTCGCCAATTTCCATTTTTTTGTCATTGCTGTTTGTATTAATTGTTTTGTGCTGCTGCATTGCCTCATCCCTTAGTTTATGCATCTGAGCTCAGTAGATTTAAGTTAGCTTAAGAGGGGGTAGACTATATAAGAAACTGACTATGGACAATAGGGAAAGAATGAATTGAGAAGTTATATGAAATAGATTTGGGCCAAAATGAGTACTGTACACTGAGAAATAATTATTTTGAAAGAAATATGAATAGAATACAGAAAGAAGGTATAGATAGGACTTTTTGGGAATAATGATAAATGAAGGGAGATCTCCAAGAAGTAAAGGAAGTTTTGTTTGCAAAATACTGCAGTAAAACAAACCCTGTCCTTTCCTTTTGTATTATTCCGCTATATGTTTGTGTACCCTTGTGTATTTGTGTCCATCCTGTCTTTATGTGATTATCTGATACGATTTATGTTGTAGAATTTTTCTAATACTAAGCTACAATCACAATGATGCGGAATACTGTTATCCTCAAATTTAATTTGCATTAATAATATGTTTTTTACTTTTTAAAGAAGTTTAGACATTATTTATCTGTTCTGTTTTGTTGCTCATGTGTGAAGTTGATGTTTCAAAAGTTATTCTGATCTTTTATGTAGGTACTTATAATTCCTGTAACACTGATGCATATGTTATTTCGATTCTTTTGTAACGCCTGTATTACTACAAATGTTATCTGTATTATAATGTTTTAATGATGTTTTCTGTATTTTTGTAATTGTATTCTCATGTTATAAAATTGTAATTGTCACCAGTTCATCGTATTACTAACTTGTAAGTTACATTTCACTGCACAGGTTTCTGATGGTCATAGTATAGGCACAGTATGTGAGAAGTAGGGACTGTTAGTGTTTGCACACGTGTTAATAATTCAGCAAGGGACTGGATTGCTGGTTCTAAGGACAATTCCAAAAACTTTGTGAGTGCACAAGTGGTGCTTATGGACCTGCTATATTATCCGCAAGACTCTTCAATGGTGATTGTGCACCTGCACAGTCACAACACATGGCTGCTGGCCATCTCTACAAGGACTACAGTGGGTCTGCATCTTTTATGACCCACCAATACCATTATTTCTACAAGGACTACAGTGGGTCTACACTTTTGCTGACTCACCAGTACCATTATTTATACAAGGACTACAGTGGGTCTGCATCTCTGGTGGCCCACCAATACCACAAAATCTACCAGGACTACAGTGGGTCTGCCCGTCTGGTGGCCCACCAATACCGTAATCTCTACCAGGACTACAGTAGGTCTACTCTGTGATGACCTATCTACCAATATTCTTCACACCTTCGAATGACTCTGCCTAGGGTTTGCTCTGTTGTGGCCCATTACCTGTCTACATGTCGAGAGTGAGCACTATCTTTTCGTTGGAAGGACAACACTACTTCTTCAAGACTGCATGGAAATCCACTACTTCTGTGTGCATTTTCTTTTACTGCTCAGACTTTGAGAAAAACACTACAATTTTACTGTGATGAATCATCAGAACTGTCTTTATGGACTGTAAGAAAATTTTAGCCTTTGACCAACATTGTATTGATAAGTGTGTGCATTTGATTTCTTTGTTATTGTAATTATGAAAAATTTTTTCAAATCTGTATTGGCCACTGCCCAAAGCAATTTGTACAATTTTTTGTGGGGAGCATGGGGGCTATGTAAGTAGGCTGTATAGGTTTTCTTGTTGGCAACTTTACGTAGCGCTCTGTATGAAAATCACTGGCTGTACTGTGTGCAGTCTGTGGCTAGTTTGCATTGTTGTCTGCCATTGTAGTGTTGGGCAGCTGGATGTGAACAGCGCGTAGCGTTGCGCAGTTGGAGGTGAGCCGCCAGCAGTGGTGGATGTGGGGAAGTGAGATGGCGGATTTTTCAGAGCGGATGATCTGGACGTGTGTCTATCAGAAACAGTACATTTGTAAGAATGGATATCATGAACTGCTATATATATTATGACTTTTGAACACTTTTAAGGTAAATACATTGTTTTCTCTCTATCAAAATCTTTTATTTGCTAACTATGCCTAACAGTAGTTAGTGCCTTCAGTAGTTTGAATCTTTTATTTAGCTGGAAGTAGTGGCGCTCGCTGTATTGCAGTAGTTCGAGTAACGAAGATTTTTGTGATGTAAGTGATTTGTGAAAGGTATAGGTTAATGTTAGTCAGGGCCATTCTTTGTAGCGATTACTGAAAGTCAGATTGCGTTGCGCTAAAAGTATTGTGTGTCACTTTAGTGAATGTTTGAGTACGTACAGTTTTGCTCAGCTGTTTGAAAAGCAAATAATGTATGAGGTTTATCAGCACAGTAATTCAGAAATTTTTCTAAGGGCACGTTTCAACGCACCATGGCGAGTGGAACGGGTAAGGGGGATCAGTTAGTGTTATCACAAGTGCCCTGCGCCAAATAACGGTAGGTAGTTTGAGGAGTGTGTTATAGTTGTAGATGAAAATGACAGAAAGAAGGCTGACATACTAAAACTGGTCTTCCGAAACTGTTTCACAAAGGAATATCCTAATACGGCTCTTTCTTTCAACAATCGCGCGAACGCCGATATAGGATATATAAGAGATGGGGGAATATGAAGAAGTTACACTCGAGACCGGATGAGATACCTGAAACATTTTATAGATATTACGGCAAAGAACTGGCACACCTTCTAGTTGTTATTTATCTTAGGTTGCTGGAGCAACGGAGGATACCTAGTGACGGGAAATTTCCTGAAAAGACTCCTTTGCTCCTCGGTATTGCGAGGGGTAAAGAAGCCAGAGTCATCCTTTGTCGAACAGTATATACATGGTGACAACAACTACATAACAGATATGAAAGTTAGATATTTTAGAAATTAAGAAACAAATCTGTGTATCCTCACACTTATTACCGAATGAATAAACTCAGTTTAATTCTTCACCACTTTTAGACGGTATTATAACCGCTGTATGCAAGAAAAACCTTGATGCTTTCATTAACATAACAGAAAACTCAATACCTTTTCGTATATCTACTACAATGTATGTTCAGTGATATTTATTGTAAACGATGGTGTAATGAATTTTCTCGGTACTGTCATAGTGAATTTTGTAAATCCATAAGTAATTTGTAAAAACTGTCAACACAGATAACTGTTACAGTTTATGTCAAGAATGAATAGATTTGAAATATTGACCTGTCCTCGCCTTTGAGATCAGTTGTTGTTGTAGTTGTTGTGGACTTCAGTCCTGAGACTGGTTTGATGCAGCTCTCCATGCTACTCTATCCTGTGCAAGCTTCTTCATCTCCCAGTACTTACTGCAACCCACATCCGTCTGAATCTGCTAAGTGTACTCATCTCTTGGTCTCCCTCTACGGTTATTACCGTCCACGCTGCCCTCCAGTACTAAATTTGTGATCCCTTGATGCCTCAGAACATGTCCTACCAACCAATCCCGCCTTGTAGTCACGTTGTGCCACAAACTCCTATTCTCCCCAATTCAATTCAATTCCTCCTAATTAGTTATGTAATCTATCCATCTAATCTTCAGCATTTTTCTGTAGCACCACATTTCGTAAGCTTCTATTCTCTTCTTGTCTCAACTATTTATCGTCCATGTTTCACTTCAATGCATGGCTACACTCCATACAAATACTTCCAGAAACGACTTCCTGACACTTAAATCAATACTGGATGTTAACAAATTTCTCTTCTTCAGAAACGCATTCCTTGCCATTGCCAGTCTTCATTTTATACTCTCTCTACTTCGACCATCATCAGTTATTTTGCTCCCCAAATAGCAAAACTCCTTTACTACTTTAAGTGCCTTATTTCCTAATCTAATTCCCATAGCATCACCCTACTTAATTCGACTACATCCCATTATCCTCGTTTTGTTTTTGTTGATGTTTATCTTTTACCCTTCTTTCAAGACACTGTCCATTCCGTTCAACGGCTCTTCCAAGTTCTTTGCTGTCTCTGACCGAATTACAATGTCATAGGCGAACCTCAAAGTTTTTATTTCTTCTCCATGTATTTTAATGCCGACTCCCAACTTTCCTTTTGTTTCCTTTACTACTTGCTCAATATACAGATTGAATAGCATCGGGGAGAGGCTATAACTCTGTCTCACTCCCTTCCAAACCACTGCTTCCCTTTCATGCCCCTCGACTCTTATAACTGCCATCTGGTTTCTGTACAAATTGTAAATAGCCTTTCGCTCCCTGTATTTTACCCCTGCCACGTTCAGAATTTGAAAGAGAGTAGTCCAGTCAGCATTGTCAAGAGCTTTCTCTAATCTACAAATGCTAGAAACATAGGTTAGCCTTTCCTTAATCTTTCTTCTAAGATAAGTCGTAAGGTCAGTATATATCTACGGAATCCGAACTGATCTTCCCCCATGTCGGCTTCTACCACTTTTTCCATTCGTTTGTAAAGAATTGGCCTTAGTGTTTTGCAGCTGTGACTTATTAAACTGATAGTTCGGTAATTTTCACGTCTCTCAACACCTGCTTATTTTGGGACTGGAATTACTATATTCTTCTTGAACTGTGAGGGAATTTCGCCTCTCTCATAAATCGTGCCCACCAGATGGTAGAGTTTTGTCTGGACTTGCTCTCCCAAGGCCATCAGTAGTGCTAGTGGAATGTCGTCTCCTCCTGGGGCCTCGTTTCGACTAAGGTCTTTCAGTGCTCTGTCATACGCTTCACGCAGTATCATATCTCCCATTTCATCTTCATCTACATTGTCTTCCATTTCCATAATATTGTCCTCAAGAACATCGCCCCTGTATAGACACTCTATATACTCCTTCCACCATTCTGCTTTCCCTTCTTTGATTAGAACTGGTTTTCCATCTGAGTTCTTGATATTCATACAAGTGGTTCTCTTTCCTCCAAAGGTCTCTTTAAATTTCCTGTAGGCAGTATCTATCTTAGCCCTCGTGAGATAAGCCTCTACATCTTTACATTTGTCCTCCAGCCATTCCTGCTTAGCCATTTTGCACTTCCTGTCGATCTCATTTTAGAGACGTTTGTATTAATTTTTGCCTGCTTCATTTACTGCATTTTTGTATTTCCTCCATTCATCAATTAAATTCATTATCTTTTCTGTTACCCAAGGATTTCTACTAGCCCTCGTCTTTTTACCTACTTGATCCTCTGCTGCCTTCACTATTTCATCCCTCAAGGCTGGCAATTCTTCTTCTACCGTATTTCTTTCCCCCATACCTGTCCATTGTTCCCTTATGCTCTTCCTAAAGCTGTGTAATCCAGGTCCCATCTCCTTAAATTCCACCTTTTTGCAGTTTCTTTAATTTTAATCTAAAGTTCATAACCAACACACTGTGGTCAGACTCCACATCTGCCCCTGGAAATGTCTTACAATTTAAAACATGGTTCCTAAATCTCTGTCTTACCATTATATAATCTATCTGAAACCTTCTAGTATCTCCAGGGTTTTTCCATGTATACAACGTTCTGTCATGATTCTTGAACCAAGTGTTAGCTATGATTAAGTTATGCTCTGTGCAAAATTCTACCAGGTGGCTTCCTCTTTCATTTCTTAACCCTAATCCACATTCACCTACAACGTTTCCTACTCTTCCTTTTCCTACTGTTGAATTCCAGTCACCCATGAGTATTAAACTGTCGTCTCCCTTCACTGCCTGATTAATTTCTTTTATCTCATCATCCATTTCATTAATTTCTTCATCATCTGCAGAGCTAGTTGGCATATAAACTTGTACTACTGTAGTAGGCGTGGGCTTCGTATCTATCTTGGCCACAATAATGCGTTGACTACGCTGTTTGTAGTGGCTTACCCACACTCATATTTTTTTATTCATTATTAAACCTAATCCTGCATTACACCTAACTGATTTTGTATTTATAACACCGTATTCACCTGCCCAAAAGTCTTGTTCCTCCTGCCACCGAACTTCACTAATTCCCACTATATCTACCTTAAACCTATCCATTTCCCTTTTTAAATTTTGTAACCTACCTGCCCGATTAAGGGTTCTGACATTCCACTCTCCGGTCCGTAGAACGCCAGTTTTCTTTCTCCTGATAATGACGTCCTCTTGAGTAGTCCCCGCCCGGAGATCCGAATGGGGGACTATTTTACCTCCGGAATATTTTACCCAAGAGGATGCCATCATCTTTTAATCATACAGTAAAGCTTCATGAACTCGGGAAAAGTTATGGCTGTAGTTTCCCCTTGCTTTCAGTCGTTCGCAATACCAGCACAGCAAGGCTGTTTTGGTTAGTGTTACAAGGCCAGATCAGTCAATCATCCAGACTGTTGTCCCTGCAACTACTGAAAAGGATGCGGCCCCTCTTCAGGAGCCACACGATTGTCTGGCCTCTCAACAGATACCCCTCCGTTGAGGTTGCACCTACGGTGGGCATCTGTATCGTTGAGGCACGCAAGCCTCCCCACCAACGGCAAGGTCCGTGTTTGAATGAGGGGGGGGGGGGGGGCGGGGTGGCGGTGAGATCAGTTATGTTCCAGAAAATTGGCTTATCACCTGTAACATGGGTCGCACAGTAATAATAAAGTTCGTAAAACAAGGCTAAAAAATTATTTATCTTAGTTAACATAAATAAATAATAATTACTGTTCACTTTCTTTACCTTCTGATAAACTGGAATATGCGGAGGACGCACTGAACTAAAATACTGGGTAATAACATAACATTATTTGTACACTACTTTCAGAGAAAAACTGAGAAAAAATTAAAAGCCAAAAATTACTTTACGATAAAGATTTCCTTCTTTGCTCAAACTGTAATCGTTTCCATGCTCATTTTCACATATGAAGCACTGTACGTTGTTAACAACGCATCGTCAGCTGTTTCATTTCTGAGGGATGTTTATTTCATTTTTAAATCTACACTCCTGGAAATGGAAAAAAGAACACATTGACACCGGTGTGTCAGACCCACCATACTTGCTCCGGACACTGCGAGAAGGCTGTACAAGCAATGATCACACGCACGGCACAGCGGACACACCAGGAACCGCGGTGTTGGCCGTCGAATGGCGCTAGCTGCGCAGCATTTGTGCACCGCCGCCGTCAGTGTCAGCCAGTTTGCCGTGGCATACGGAGCTCCATCGCAGTCTTTAACACTGGTAGCATGCCGCGACAGCGTGGACCTGAACCGTATGTGCAGTTGACGGACTTTGAGCGAGGGCGTATAGTGGGCATGCGGGAGGCCGGGTGGACGTACCGCCGAATTGCTCAACACGTGGGGCGTGAGGTCTCCACAGTACATCGATGTTGTCGCCAGTGGTCGGCGGAAGGTGCACGTGCCCGTCGACCTGGGATCGGACCGCAGCGACGCACGGATGCACGCCAAGACCGTAGGATCCTACGCAGTGCCGTAGGGGACCGCACCGCCACTTCCCAGCAAATTAGGGACACTGTTGCTCCTGGGGTATCGGCGAGGACCATTCGCAACCGTCTCCATGAAGCTGGGCTACGGTCCCGCACACCGTTAGGCCGTCTTCCGCTCACGCCCCAACATCGTGCAGCCCGCCTCCAGTGGTGTCGCGACAGGCGTGAATGGAGGGACGAATGGAGACGTGTCGTCTTCAGCGATGAGAGTCGCTTCTGCCTTGGTGCCAATGATGGTCGTATGCGTGTTTGGCGCCGTGCAGATGAGCGCCACAATCAGGACTGCATACGACCGAGGCACACAGGGCCAACACCCGGCATCATGGTGTGGGGAGCGATCTCCTACACTGGCCGTACACCACTGGTGATCGTCGAGGGGACACTGAATAGTGCACGGTACATCCAAACCGTCATCGAACCCATCGTTCTACCATTCCTAGACCAGCAAGGGAACTTGCTGTTCCAACAGGACAGTGCACGTCCGCATGTATCCCGTGCCACCCAACGTGCTCTAGAAGGTGTAAGTCAACTACCCTGGCCAGCAAGATCTCCAGATCTGTCTTCCATTGAGCATGTTTGGGACTGGATGAAGCGTCGTCCCACGCGGTCTGCACGTCCAGCACGAACGCTGGTCCAACTGAGGCGCCAGGTGGAAATGGCATGGCAAGCCGTTCCACAGGACTACATCCAGCATCTCTACGATCGTCTCCATGGGAGAATAGCAGCCTGCATTGCTGCGAAAGGTGGATATACACTGTACTAGTGCCGACATTGTGCATGCTCTGTTGCCTGTGTCTATGTGCCTGTGGTTCTGTCAGTGTGATCATGTGATGTATCGGACCCCAGGAATGTGTCAATAAAGTTTCCCCTTCCTGGGACAATGAATTCACGGTGTTCTTATTTCAATTTCCAGGAGTGTATGTTACTTCAATTTGAATTGATACGTTAGGTGTCTAGATCAACGTTCTACTTGTTGTAACTGTCGAAGAAAAGGAAGAAAGAAAGAATAAGATGTAATGTCCAGCCTACGTTGGACAATCTTGGGGAAAAATCGTCTGTATCCTTTCCACGGAAGCCTTCCGGCATTTGCTTTATGCAGTTTAGGAAAATAACGGAAAATCCAAATCTGGGTGGCCAGACGGCAATTTGAACCTTCATTTTTCGAATACAAGTCCAGATTCCTGGCACAGCGATACCTCGATTGACCACTCTTGCGAATGTCGGTTTCTGACTATGAGATCCTTATTTCGTGCATAGATTCCGATGAGAGGCATCAAATGGGATATAAATCTATTCATATGTTTCACTATTTTTATGTTTCACATGAAATCGCGTCATATTGTTGACGTCTCAGTTCTGAGATACACAAGCTTCGGAGATGTGTGTTATAAGCTTATAAACGTAATGTTCTTATATCCAGCAAAGATTTTGTGTAGAAATGTAAAACCTAATCTAAAGTTGTGTATATGCTCAGTAGATATTAATGGAAAGATATGACGAGTGATACTTGATGATAAGTAAATTTTCACACCAATGTCATGTAACATATCATGGATTTTCGTGTCAAAAGTGGAATACACTTACGTACGGTATCAGCAATAACTTCACCTGCGATGTGCCAACAGTTTCTAAGTACAGGGTGTCCAAAAACGGCTTCAGGATTATGAAGGTAAATAACACGAAAACAAAGACCTATAAAAGAATGCAGCAAATGGTATTGTGAAGCCTGGAAGAATTCGGTATAGAATTCTGTATAGAAGTTACAAAAGATGCTACCTGATGGTGCTATAACAGCAAAACAAAATATCTGTAATTAATACTCTGGGACCCAGAGCCGTTAGTTCCGCCGTTCAGTAGAGGAAGGAGGTTAGCGCACCGAAAGGAGAGGTTGATATCATGTATTGCACTGAGCAATGTATGTTTCTGGTACCGGAATATCACAGGCTGAAACACAGTATGAAACAATTGAATGTACCAAAGCGATCTGTTGAGGAAACATTTCGCAAGTTCCTAGCCAAATTAGAATGTGGCGAATGTTGGCCCGAGACTAAATGTAGTTACTCATGAAAATATTGAGAGAGTTCCTGGACTTATTCAGCAACATCCGACGAAATACGACTGAAGAATTGCAGCGGAGAGTCGATTGAAGCGTTGCATCACGCATAAAATACTGACAAACAATCGACATACCACTGCTTTCGACTGATGACCTCAGATGTTAAGTTCCATAGTGCTCAGAGCCACCACTGCTTTCAAAACTCTCTTACCTGGTCATAACAGTACCTACTATGTTTCAAAGGACTTAGTTTGTGAAAGAAATCGTCACAATGACTGGTATTGAACATTTAAATGTTGGCTGCATTCAGTTCGGAGATGAAGAATATTTACATCTGAATTGAATAGTCGTGAATAAAGAGAACTGACCAATTTGGTGAACCGATACCAGTGCATTCTCCCAGATCTCTTTTGGGGTGTGACATCATCAGAACCTTTACCGACACTTTATCAGTTCGAGAATTGGTAATTAGTGAAACTCACATTGCAATTTTTGTACAACTTGTGCCCACACAGTAAACGTAGGAGGATCAACCATCCACCTAGTGGTTTACACAAGATGGTGGTCAACAACATCGTACCTAACAGCTGTCTCGTTTTCTTGATGGACGCTTCAAGAATAGAATCATTGCTTGGAATCATCCAACATTTACAGGTGCAGGCATAGGCTGGCCTCCATATTCAGTCGATCTGACTTTTTGCGACTATCTTTTGTGCGGCACAGTGAAAGACACTGTCTTTTGGAACTACACAACCAGTTTGGAAGAGCATGAACGCGTACCTCTGTGGTAATTGTAACCACTTCCGTGGAGTCTCAAGATGAGATAAAAAATTCCATTGTTTCGTTTCGGCACCTCTCTGCTCTCAGCGGTGGACATTTTCAGAAGTTTGTAATGCGATTCGAAAAGCTGCTTGAGAGGACAAGTTTATTTATCCGTGCTGTACAGACTAGAGCTCTGTCTGTTAGTAGCTTCTGTACCGACTAATTTAAAACATTTGTATAAAATTACTACAGCTTTCATCATAAACATACAGGTTACAACATTCTTCTACACATCTTTGACACTGGACTCACATTCGAGAGAACGACGATTCAAACCCGTGTGAGTCACGTCTCATTTAGGTTTTCTGTTGTTTCCCCAGATCGCTTCAGGCAAATACGCGGATTGTTCCTTTTAAAGGGCACGACCGATTTCCTTCCCCATACTTCCCCCATCCGAGCTTCTGCTCCAATGACCTCTTTGTCGACGGGATGTTAAACTTTCCTCCCTCCTCTACAGGTCTTTGTATTTACGTTATTTAATTTTAAAATCGGGAAGTAATTTGTTGGACACTCTGGATATAGCGCGAAATGCTGAGCTCGACGGTGAAATCTTCCGCTAGATGATGTAGGAACACAACGAGAGCTATGCGTCCTCAAACAAGTAAAAGTAGCCAGTACTTTCAAGAGAAGCTCAGTTACACAAAAGGTACAAACACGCAAAGGAACGCGTAAAGAAAAGAAAAGCTTATTGAGTTGAAAGATTATGACCCTATTACGGAAAGGTTTGCAGATGCTTTCCTTAGGCAGTACAAAATGACATTTCCAACACCCGGTCAATTGAAGTTTACACTAAGACATGAAACTGTAATAAATGAAAAAAATATTGTGCATGTGACAAGTGTAGATCACAATGTGGAACGTGTGATCGTTTTTATATTGGCCAAACTTGGCGGAATTTTTTAACTAGTTACAAGGAATACATTTTCCCAAACAACTACTCTTGGCCATCATTTGCGAAGCACAAACCATGCAGCTTGTAGTACTAAATACTAACAGAAAAGAAGGAAGTTAAACATACTTGAGGCACTGAAATATGTAAATGGAAGATAAGGGTGCCGGAGAGATTATTCATGAGCGAACAATCCAAATTTATTATACCACAAATAGATTTTACTCTTTAATAATGATATATGATTCAGTAAAGCAGTTTACCGATGAGTGTACATAATAGTAATTTATGAAATAATGCGTCAGCATCTGTAACCATTATCAATACGGTACCTAGGTATTTAATTCTAACATTGCAATCTTTCGAGAGACAGAATTTATGGGCGTATAGAATGAGGAAAAAAATCGGAACACCAAAAAATAATTCATATAGATTAATGAAATTTCGGGAACACAGTTTTCTAAGAAACATATTTATGTGATTAACATCGCAAAATCACAGGTTAAAAGTAAGTGCGAGATAAGTCATTGCAAATGTGAAATGCTGGTGCATTAATAAGCGGTTTAGCCGTCAGAATGTTAAATGCAAGCCTGGAAACGTGCATCCATTGTATTGTACAGGTGACGGACGGCAGTTTGTGGGATGCAGTTCCATGCCTGTTGCATTTGGTCTGTCAATACTGTTACGGTTAATGCTAGTTGTAGATGACGCTGGACTTGTCTTTAGGTGGTGACCCATATGCCCTTGACTGGAGACAGGTTTGGGTGATCGGGCAGGCCAAACCAACATGTCGATATTCTGTAGAGGTTGTTGGTGACAACAGCGATATTTTGGCGTTCGTTAAAACACACGCTGAAAAGCTGTTCATGACTGACAGCAGAACAGGTCGAACCACCATATGAATGCTTAAATTAGCAATCTGGTTGCATGGGATAACGGCGAAAGTGCTCCAAATGTCATATTATATCGCACCGCAGACGATAACTCCAGATGTAAGTCCAGTGCTTCTAGCATGCACAGAGACGGATTGCACGCCCTCAACTGGCCTATTTCTGACCAACAAACGGCCATCACTGGCACCGAGACAGAACCATCTTTCGTCAGTAAGCCGGCCCTCTGATGAGATCTCACTTGTGCGCCACTGAAGTCGCAAGTGGCGGTCGTATGGAGCCAATTGACTGCACGCTACAGGGCATCTTAATCGGTGCTGTCTTAGAAAAAACCGATTTGTAACAGTTCGTTGGGTGACTGTGGTACCAACTGCAGCTCAAACTGTTGCAGCAGATACAGTACGATGCTCCGAAGCCACACGTCGAAAATGATGGTCTTCAATCTCAGCAGCACACCGTCCAGGGCCCGGTCACCTTGCGACCGTACATTCTCGTGGCCACAGCTGCAAGCAATCATGTACTGCAAAGTTTTTTTTGCAGAATCGCAGAAGGAACATTCAACTTCTCGTAAACATATTATACGATCTCATTCTTCACTGACATCAACTCACCACATCTAATTTCAAAATTAACTAACGCTCACGACCGTTAGAGGGTGAATTTAAAGCAAATTTGATTTGCACATACATTGTGCTGCTACTAACGCCACTGTTACGCGGCTGGCGCGAAATCCGAATGGATATCGCCTTTTTAGATGTAGAATCTGGCCTATAGATTTTCGTGTACGGCGGACAACTCCTTCTCGGTGTTTCCTTTTCTCTGCCGTCGGTTCAAATGGTTCACATGGCTCCGAGCACTATGGGACTTAACTTCTGAGTTCATTAGTCCCACAGAACTTAGAACTACTTAAACCTAACTAACCTAACGACATCACACACATCCATGCGCGAGGCAGGATTCGAATTTGCGACCGTAGCGGTCGCGCTGTTCCAGACTGTAGCGCCTAGAACCGCTCGGCCACTTCTGCCGCTTCCGTCAGTGTAATGAGAAACTGAAGTGTCTTTTCAAATTTGAATGTATAAGCTACTTAATCTGCCTATCGAATTTTGAATGTACCATGAAATCACGACACAGTAAAATAACATTGTTACGTTGATCAGATGTAAAAGAAAGTCTATTATGTACAAAGATTAGAAATGTAGGTACGTCATAAACAATTTACAGCGATACTGTGTTCTGTGCATGGAGGCTAGATTAGTACACTACTGGCCATTAAATTTGCTACAGCAAGAAGAAATGCAGATGATAAACAGGTATTCATTGGACAATATATTATACTAGAACTGACATGTGATTACATTTTCACGCAGTTTGAGTGCATAGATCCTGAGAAATCAGTACCCTGAACAAACACCTCTGGCGGTAATAACGGCCTTGATACGCCTGGGTTTTGAGTCAAACAGAGCTTGGATGGCGTGTTCAGGTATAGCTGCCCATGCAGCTTCAACTCGATACCACAGTTCAGCGACTGGTGTATTGTGACGAGCCAGTTGGTCGACCACCATTGACCGGACGTTTTCCATTGGTGAGAGATCTGGAGAATGTGCTGGCCAGGGCAGCAGTCGAAAATTTTCTGTATCCAGAAAGGTCCGTATAGACATGTGGTCGTGCATTATCCTGCTGAAATGCAGTGTTTCGCAGGGATCGAATGAAGGGTAGAGCCATGGGTCGTAATACATCTGAAATGTAACGTCCACTGTTCAAAGTGCCGTCAATGCGAACAAGAGGTGACCGAGACGTGTAACCAATAGAACCCCATAACATTACGCCGGGTGATACGCCAGTATGGCGATGACAAACACACGCTTCCAATGTGCGTTCACCGCGATGTCGCCAAACAGGTATGCAACCGTCATGATGCTGTAAACAGAAACTGAATTCATCCTAAGAAATGACGTTTTGCCATTCGTCCACCCAGGTTCGTCATTGAGTACGCCGTGGCAGTCGCTCCTGTCTGTGGTGCAGCGTCAAGGGTAACCGCAGCCATGGTCTCCGATCTCATAGTTCATGCTGCTGCAAACGCCGTCGAACTGTTCGTGCAGATGGTTGTTGTCTTGGAAAGATCCCCATCTGTTGACTGACGGATCGAGACGAGGCTGTACGATCAGTTACAGCCATGGAGATCAGATGCCTGTCATCTCGATTGCTAGTGATACGAGGCCGTTGGGATCCAGCACGGCGTTCCGTATTACCCTCCTGAACCCACCGATTCCATATTCTGCTAACAGTCATTGGATCTCGACCAAGTCGAGCAGAAATGTCACGATACGATAAACCGCAATCGCGATAGGCTACAATCCGACCTTTATCAAAGTCGGGAACGTGATGGTACGCATATCTCCTCCTTACACGAGGCATGACAACAACGTTTCACCAGAAAACGTCGGTCAACTGTGTATGAGAAATCGGTCAGAAACTTTCCTCGTGTCAGCACGTTTTAGGTGTCGCCACCGCTCCCAATCTTGTGTAAATGCTCTGAAAAGCTAATCATTTGCATATCACAGCATCTTCTTCCTGTCCGTTAAATTTCGCGTCTGTATCACGTCATCCTCGAGGTGTGGCAATTTTAATGGCCAGTAGTGTATAACATGCCGTCTACGACGTTGTCATTAAAAACTGAACACGAACCAACGCGGCTCTTACCAGAAGCGATTTAGAAAGAAACACAGAAAAAAGAAACAATGCGACACCTCACCCGGTGAAGTCGCGCACAGGCAGATTCGCTCTGTGACTGGTCCCTCAATTGCTTCCACGCACGACAATAATGCAGAACAGCGAGCGAAGGAGGGAAGAGTGGCCGCCATAGAAGTTAATGAGCCCTTTTGCCGCTCATTAACGCAGCTGCAGACGGGAATTCGAAGAAGGGCTAGGAATTCGGCGGCGCGACCGCTCGCTCCCGCCGCGGCCGGCCCGTCAGTGTGATTTACGGAATAATCAGCATCTGTCGCGGCCGATGGACGGCCCGCGGCTCGCAGCCGCACCGGCCTTAATGCGGCCGCCGTAATATTTCGTGGCCGGCCGTGACGTGGAGCATGAAGCGCAATCAACTGGCCGGCCGGCCGCGCGGCGCGTCGCCGCCGTAAATCCGGGTCGACAGCGGCGGCCCGCGCCACGCTTTATGAGCTCCGACCCCAGCCCCTCGCTCTACCCACCGCTCTGTTTCCCTCGCTTTCCGTCGCTCCTCTCAAATTGAACACCCCGGTGGCCAATACGGCTCTAAAACTCTTACTACTGAGTCGCCCCGCGTACGGGTCGCATCCTTCCTGTTTTTCACCAATCTATTTCGTTCTTCTTCTTTCTACTTTGTCTCTTTCCTGAGCCACTATACTTTTTGATCATACATACACACACGCACAACACACACTCACGCACGGACGCAAAACATGAGCTCCATGTGGTGATGAATGATTTGTGCTCGTGTGTGTGTGTGTGTGAGAGAGAGAGAGACTGTGTGTGTGTGTGAGAGAGAGGGGGGTGGATATGGTGGGGGGGGGCGGTGAGAAAATGTTGAAATAATTATTTAGTCCCGCATGAACAGTTTAATGGCATGGATAGTGCCTTGAAAAGGGATTAAAAGACGTATAAACAAGGATAATAGAATATAGTCAAATTAAAGCAAGTGATGCTGAGGGTATTAGATAAGAAATGAGAAACTAAAAGTAGTAGATGATGTTCAAATGTTCAAATCTGTGTGAATTCCTAAGGGGCCAAACTGCTGAGGTCATCGGTCCCTAGACTTAAACACTACTTAATCTAACTTAATCTAACTTATGCTAAGAACAACACACACACCCATGCCCGAGGAAGGACTCGAACCTTCGGCGGGAGGGGCCAATAGTAGACGAGTTTTCTATTTGTTTCAGAAAGTAACTAATGATGATCGAAGTAGAGAGAATGTATCAAGCAGGAATGGAAAATATTCATGGATATGACAGAACCGAACTGTCCAGTAAACATGGGCGTAAAATACATACCTTAAGAGCAGTAAGCACTTCTTCATCTTCGACAGTCCGAAACAAGTGTCTTCTACTGTAAACTCTTTGTTTTCCTTATTTTAACACGAGGTAGAATCAGCCAAAATATTAAATCAGTATGTTCAGTAAAAACGGGCTCTAAAGGGCACACATTAAGAGGTATCTATGAAAACTTGCTATGTTCTCTTCTGCGACACACATCTGTTCTACTGAACAATTATTCAAAGCTGTTAAGGTAAGCATTTAGGAGCCCGTTTTTACTACACAAATTTTCTTGTCTGGTCCATACTACTGTCAGATAGCAATTTTCCCCGAAACTGTCACCCAACATGTATCAGAATATTTTTATGCTGAATTCCATTGATTAAGTAGCCAAGCACTAACGCGGCGTAATACACTGAAGCGCCAAATAAAATCTTATAGGCATGCGTTTCGAAATACAGAAATATGTATACAGGCAGAACACCATGCTGCGGTCGCCAACGCCTACATCAGACGTCTAGTCTCTGCGCAGTTGTTACATCGGTTACTGCTGCTGCAATGGCAGGTTATAAACATTTAAGTGAATTTGAACATTCTGTTACAATCGGCACACGAGCGATGGGACATGGGATCCCCGAGGTAGCGATGAAGTGGGGATTTTTCCGTACGACCATTTCACGAGCGACAGTGAATATCAGGAATAAGGTAAAACATCAAATCTCCGACATCGCTGAGGCCGGAAAAAGATCCCGCAAGAAAGGGACCAACAACAGATGAAGATAATCGTTCAACGTGATAGAAGTGCAACCCTTCCGCAGATGGCTACAGATTTCTATTTTGGACCATCAGCAACTGTCAAAGTGCTAACCATTCAACGAAACGTCACCGATAGGGGAGCCGAGTTTCCACTCGTGTATCCTTGGTGACTGCTCGACACAAAGCTTTACACTTCGCCACACCTACATTGGACTGTTGATGAGTGGAAAAGTGTTGTCTGGACTAACGAGTCTCATTTCAAAAATGGTTCAAATGGCTCTGAGCACTATGGGACTTAACATCTATGGTCATCAGTCCCCTAGAACTTAGAACTACTTAAACCTAACTAACCTAAGGACAGCACACAACACCCAGCCATCACGAGGCAGAGAAAATCCCTGACCCCGCCGGGAATCGATCCCGGGAACCCGGGCTTGGGAAGCGAGAACGCTACCACACGACCACGAGATGCGGGCAGTCTCATTTCAAATTGTATTGATCGGATGGACGTGTACGGGTATGGAGACAATCTCATGAATCCATGGACCCTGCATGTCAGCAGTGGACTATTGAAGCTGATGGAGGCTCCGTAAAGGTGTGAGGTGTGTGCAGTTGGAGTGATATGGGATCCCTGATAAGTCATGTGCGTTGTGCATTCCGCGACACCCCACTGGTCCAGAATTGCTACAGAGTGCTTCCAGGAACACTTCCGCTTCCCACCAAACTCCCCAGACATGAACCTTATTGAGCATATCTAGGATGCCTTGCGACGTGTTGTTCAGAAGGGAATTCCCGGAATTATGGACAGCTGTGGAGGATTCATGGTGTCAGTTCCCTACAGTACTACTTCAGAAATCAATTGAGTCCATGCCACATCGTGTTGCGGCATTCTGGATGCTCGCGGGGACCCTGCACGATGTTAGGCAGGTGTACCAGTTTCTTTGGCTCTTCAGTGTAATAGCGATCATGATTATTCCTTTGATTGCTTTCTGTTCAGCTCTCTTTTTAGTACGATGATGGAACTACACCGTTGGTTGTCTGCGAGATGGCTAGCAAGAGGTAAGAATTCTTATAGGAGAAGTTGGTCACCATAAAAGTGTTCTGAATCCTAGGTGAGACTGCAGCCTCAGGGAGAGAGACAGGCATTCAGTTCGCTCATCCTATGCTCTTGAGGTGGGACATCAGATAGCCAATTTCTGATGAGAAAACAAAGTAGTTTTCTTTGAAACCTTAAAACAAGCAAGATAAGAGATCTCTACCCTGGGCCATTTCCCAGAAGTTCGTGTGTAAAATCTTCTTCGACTCAGGAGTGACACTGCTAAATAACGTCGGATTTTGAGAATCCAGCTATCTGGTTGGTTAATTTTGCTATTTTCTACAGAGCACGCGGTTTCTCGGCTGTGCCTACATGTCACCTACCTCGCTATGTTTCAAAACTGCGTTATGTAGCGGATATTATACCTTTGGTTCAAATGGCTCTGAACGCTATGGGACTTAACATCTGAGGTCAACAGTCCCCTAGAAATTAGAACTACTTAAACCTAACTAACCTAAGGACATCACACACATCCATGCCCGGGGGCAGGATTCGAACCTGCGACCGTAGCGATCGTGCGGTTCCTGACTGTAGCGCGTAGAACCGCTCGAGCACGGCGGCCGGCGATTATACCTTTCTCCCCATCTCAGAGCAATGTTTGTCGTACGCCGCAAAAATCTACAAGAGTAGGAGATTGTTCAATATCTTTACTTAAGTTTTAGTGGACGGAATTCACTATATCTTCGGCTGTTGGCCGCCCTACCCTGAGGAAAGTAGCCAAATCAAACCATGGCAAACTCTGGAGGATGTTAATCCAGCATGGTAGCTCCAATATCGTGAGAATGTGGGCCAGCAGGTCTATGAGGCGGCGTTGCATCTACCATTAGTCGCACAAGAAGGAGGAGGTAGAACGCTGCTGCACTGGCCATGATGGAGCAGGTGAAAGAAACATTACCTCAGAATATCGGAATGCAAACTGATCGGGCATAAATACTGGAAACAAGTAATGGTAAAAAAAACGGGAATGGAAATTCTAAAGGTAATACATCCCCTATAATTACAATAAGAAGAAGTCCAATGTGGGATTAGTAACTGTGTGAAAACTGAAGATCAAAGAAGACCTCGCCAGCAACTGATATGGAATAAGATCGCACAGGTGGCCTAAGAGCCAAAGTAAAACCTTACCGACAGTCTGGTGCGACTGCCTGGTTTGGCACACAAGCAATGTTCGTATAAATTTGGTAGAGCTAGTTTATATAACACGAAAAGATTTTTCTGCTCTGTGTACGTTAAGGGCAACGTGAGGATTAATAAGTTTCGAAAGCCAATTTCTTCTTGAATGAAGAGTAAACAAGAGAGTCTCATCTAAACCCTGAAATATCTGGGAAGGCTGAAGGCTGGGACAAACAGTCACTTCGTGTAGAGAAACGAACTAACGTAAGTATGGTCTAAGGCCGATGACCTTTAGGCTGAAAACAAAAACTTCCAGAAAATACCGCTAACTAGGAAATAACCAATGAACTACAATGGGGAAGGCTGGAGTCCTGATGGAATCGTCGAAATGTTATTGTGATTTTGGTCTTCGAGTAAGTAAAAGGTAAAGTAACAGAACGATATTCCAGTACCAAAGTTCCAGTATGACGGTACACAGTGAAGTCTTCATCAGGTTACCTTCCATTATGAAACTGGGTGCATTCATCGACTGTTATGTAATTTATAAATGATACAGGGCATCAATCAGTAATCCTATTTTTTTACAGGTTTTATTACGCAAATCCAGATTTCGGCTAGTGCCCAGCCATTATCAATGCATTATTTTTTAATCTCGATGCAATCACCCCACACACATAAACAACTTTGATTTCGTGAAAGGAACAGCACATTCTTCTCTACAAGAAGAAACATGATTACACTCCTCACCTCATAGCTCGCAGGTTTCAGAATAGAAACTCTCGGTTCGTTTCACTGTCAATACCTTTTACTTCAACAGACTATTGTCAACTTGGTGGATAAAATTCCTTCGAGCGTCAAAGCCCAGCAGCCTTATTTTCTGGAGACATACCTCCTAGCCACCTTTGTGTACTCTGAGTAGCTCGAAGTATCTCGTCGTCAGTCTGCTAAGAGGAACACCTGGTTGTTGTTGGTGTCTCCAGTGCCAAAATCGTGTCGCGAGCATCGTGGGCGATCTTGATGTCTCCGCATAAACCCAGTCTGCTTACTGTAATTCCGACAACATTTTTTTAACATCATAAGCGTATTACATGCATCTTAGCGAGAATATGTCATTACTGAAGGAGTCCCGCAAAGAAACTGAGGTCGGCAGTAAAAGTCAACATGCTTTGTGTGAGACGCGAGTAATGGCACGTATCTACACTTTATAGCGCCAACAGTTTTCAATTTCCAATGTTAGGCTTCTTAAAGCGGTGTTCTGTGTTGATAAAATTTTCTTCTATTTTGAGAGCTCTTTACAATGATGCTAATTCCTATAACATAATCTTCTCGGTTTACAAGTCACTTCATTTAGAAAATGACACTCGACTTTTCGATAACTGTCTTCCTCATCGTCATCAGGAGTTAAAACGCTGACTTCCGGCGCTGATACGATGTACTGCTTATATAGATGTAAAGGCAAAATATGGAACCTTCCAGAGAGCAATGGCGTGGCGGGTGCGCAGGAGGCGTTTTGGGCAGCTCTTAGCAGCTCCGTCGTGCCGTGGGAACGAGTGACGTCACTTAGCGAGAGAGGCCGGCACTACGTCTGAAACTGCCACTCCCGCGTCCCTACAGGTGTCAAGCCGTCTTTGCTTTCGCTAAATGTCCAAAGTCCGCCCCCCATCCCCTAACAAATGTGTACCCTGGTACCTGTTAAAATTGTTGCCGCTTATTCTAATTTCGGACGTACCTTTGATAACGGAATCCCAGTATGATTGTGTTCGAGCCAAACTCTTGTCTTTTTGAAGTGTATTGTATGCCCGTTTTCTAGGGAATTTTCATCCAAGGCCGACTTCTACATTTCACCTCTTCACCTCTTTTCATACGTCTTGAATGCTCTGCACAACGCTCGGCAACAGTGGTAATTGTCTGACCTGTGTAAACGCTACCATACTCACAGAGGACGCCATAAACGCCAAGAACTCGAGAACCTACGTTCTCTTTAACGGGCGGGGGGGGGGGGGGGGGGAACATGCAATTTTTGAGGCGGGCCGTACACTAGTCTTACTCCATGTCACTTCAGTGGGAGTGCTCTCTGCCCTATCTATCTAAAGTCTGGAAGGAATGTAACTCGCTTCGCCTGTTTTGCCGATACACGAGGCGTCTGCGGGGTTGTGTCCATCTTCCTTCCCACCGTATATAGACGACATCTTCTTGATGTGGACTTATGGTGAAAATGCACTGCAGCAGTTTGTCGACCACATGAACGTTGTCCAGCCCAACATTACATTTAACGTGGAGTTGGAGAGGGATGGCAAGCTTCTGTTCTTGGATATTTCAGTTTAACGTAAGGCAGGAGGACGGATTGGTTATTCAGCGTACAGGACAACCACATACACTAACCGGTACACAAATGCCAACAGTTTTTATCATCCTGTACCTAAGAAGGTGGTTCTGAACACGTTAGTGCACAGGGAAAAGATTATTGTTGACGACGACAGTCTTGAATCTCAATTTCAGCATTTTAAGTGCTTATTTAGAGAAAAAGGTTATTGAAAAATAGAAACTACTAATAATTTCAGATGCCACCGACGAAAGACACCCTGTGAATCCGCGGAAGAGGTCACGCCAGCTGTATTCCTTCCACACTGCCACCGTGAAACACTCCGAGGGTACTAATTTCTCCCAACCATCGAGTTCTCAATTCCTAAATTGAGTTGTGTGTTTGTTTATGAATTTTCTAATAGCCTCGAGACAATAAAAGGTCGATGAAACTATTCACCTTTATTCGCTGACTTAGAATGTATTTTGCTCGAAAACGATCGAACACATTAATTCTGATAAAACTGTCTGTTTGGTAAGTATGAAGCCCTAGAAAATGCCTAAAGTCGGATATTAATTATACACTCTCTCTCTTTCCAAGCATTTATCTGAATATGCGAGGTCTGCTGGTTAATCGAATGTGGCATGTTAATGTTAAGGGGTGGGAAGATCCCGTTCCTGTCGCCACCCCATAGCCCCCAGGAAGGAATTACTGTACCCCAACTGTCTGCGTCTAGTGTAATCCATGGAAGAGTGCGAATGTGTTCAGATGTCTGTGAGCTGTGTAACTGAGGCGGAATATGGGGACCAGCACAGTATTAAACTAGTGGGATGTGGAAAACCGATTAAAAACCACATCCAGGCTGGCCGGCACACCGGCCCTCGCCGTTAATCCAACGGGCGGATCCGATCCTGGGCCGGCGCGCCTACCCGAGTCCAGAAAGCAGCGCGTTAGCACTATCGGCTACCATGGCAGGTATATTCATCTATACACTAATTAATCAGAAGTATCCAGACAGCCATTTGTTGACATTAGGGTGGGGTGTGACACCCTTCGCCTTTATCACAGCTTGACTCTGTCGAGGACACTTTCAATGAGGTGTCTGAATGTCATTGGAGAAACAGACCATCATTCTTACTCAAGACCCAAAACTAGAGGTGGTAGTGATATAGGAGCGAATTCGAGATCCTAACCCATCCCAAAGATATGCCACTGGATTCAGGTCAGAATACTGGATGGACCAGACGATGTCAGGAACGTTATTGACCACAAACAATTGCCTCAAAAATGCTGCTTCATGACGGTGTGCATTGTCGTGTTGGTACAAGTAGGTATCATGTCAGAACTGTCCCTCTTTTATAGAAACTTCAGAATACTGTAAAATGTGTTCAAATTCTACTGAATTTATTGTTTCCTAAATCGCAGTAAAGAGAACTCACTAGCCATGGAGATCGTCTCCATAGCGTAACAGCAAATCCTCCGCACTTTGCTGTTGCCACTATATACGACGGAAGCTAACATTCTTAAAGCTCGCCAAACCCAAACCCTTTAGTCGGACTGCCACAGGATGAAGCTCGGTACTTCACTCCGAATCATTCGTTTCCAGTCGCCCGCTGTCCAGTGGCGTGGTTCTTTGCAATATCCTAAGGGTCGTTTACCACCGTCTACAGAAATGTGTGTCTTGTGAGGTGTAGCTCGACCATTGTACCCCATTCTTTTCAACTTCCTACGCGTAGTCATTGTGCTAACTGAAATGCAGGTAGTACACTGGTACTTCCGGTGAATTCATGTGATATTTCACGGTCACCATCCGCAATACTCGAGTGTCCCTGCTCGGTCTTGTCTTAACTGTGGCTGTTCCTTTAGCGTTTCGACTTCACAGTCGTTTCATCGTCGAGCGAATTTAGAAGAGCTGAAATGTCCCTGATGGATTTGTTACTCAGGACACATCTAATGCCCAGACCACGTTCTAACCCCCAGACCTCTCCGATACAGTCTGCTGTCAATGCTTCTCCGTTACACTATGTTCATCTTAAGAATAAACTTGATGTAAACAAACACAAAAGTGATAAGCCGTAGCACATTGGTGTTGGAAGCAGGACCTAATTGTGTATTACATATGCACACATCAAGCAAAGTTTTGCATCACTTCGGTTCCGAGAGTTCCGGAACCTGTACAGAAAATTGGAATAGAGATCAACATAAACACCATATCCGCCCTTTATATTGCTCCTGAAAACAAGACATTGCATGTTGCACCCCCACAGCAGAAATTCAGAAGTGGTGGTCCAGATTGCTGTACATGCCGGTACCTCTAATACCCATTAGCAAGTCCTGTTGCACAGATGCAAGCCTGTATTTGTAGTAGCATACTATCCACAAGTTCATCAAGGCACTGTTGGTCCAAATTGTCGCACTCCTCAACGGCGATTCGGCGTAGATCTGTCAGAGTTGTTGGTGGGTTACGTCGTCCATAAACAGCCCTTTACGATCTATACCCAGCGTTTTCCATAGGGTTCATGTCTGAAGAACAGGCTGGTCACTCTAGTCGAGCGATGTTATTATCCTCAAGCTCAAGGAAGGCATTCACAAGTGGTGCACAATGGGGCGCAAATTGTCATCCTAAAAGACGAATGCCTCGCCAGTATGCTGCCGATGTGGTTGCACAATCGATCGGAGGATGGCATTCACGTATCGTACAGCCGTTACGGCACCTTCCACGGCCACCAGCGGCGTACGTCGGCCCCACTTAATGCCACCCCAAAATATCAGGGAACATCCACATTGCAGCACTCGCTGGACAGTGTCTCTAAGGTGTCTAAGGCGTTCAGCCTGGCCCGGTTGACCCCAAAACACGTCTCCAACGATTGTCTGGTTGAAGGCGTATGCGACACTAATTAGTGAAGAGAACGTGATGCCTATCATGAGCGGTTCATTCGCCATGTTATTGGGCCCGTCTGTACCGCGCCATGGTCGTCGGTAGTGAATTTGCGTATCATCCAGCTTGTTGCGCACACTTTGAGTCTTAACACGACCTCCTATGTGTGCACGAGAAGCATTATCCAACATGGTGGCGTTGCTGTCAGGATTCCTCCGAGTCATAAGCCGTAGGTAGCGGTAATCCACTGCAGTACTAGCCCTTGGGTGGCCTGAGCGAGGCATGTCATCAACAGTTCCTGTCTCTATGTATCTGCTCCAAGTCCGAACAACGTCGCTTTGGTTCACTCCGAGACGTCTGGACACGTTCCATGTTGAGAGTCCTTCCTGGCACAAAGTAGCAATATGAACCGCGGTATTGACCGCCTAGGCATGGTTGAACTGGTGGAATTACTGGAACTGGTTGGCTGTCTGACCCCCTACGTCTAATAGGAGATTCCCATGCATGGTTGTTTACATCGTTAGGCGGGTTTCGTGACGTCTTTGAACAGTGAACGGGACTGTGTCTGTGATACAGTATCCACAGTCAACGTCTATCTGCAGGATTTATGGGAACTGGGGAGATGCAAACCATTTTTTGATGTGTGTATTATTACTAAGCTACATTAAACGAAACTTTAAGATATTCTAATGTTTTAACAGCCATCAACGTTATTTTTAATCACTCTTTAGGTACGCAGTTTGTATTTAAAAAATCATCTACAGTCACAGTCTCTATACTGTTGTGCTCTGACTGTCGCGCTGTTAATACGCAGGCTGCTTCCTGTTCTGTAGTGAAACACGCGTGTCGAACACTGTTAGAAAGTGCCGAGAGAAAGGTTGTTCTATAAAACTTGCTGGCAGATTAAAACTTTGTGCCCGACCGAGTCTCGAACTCGGGACCTTTGCCTTTCGCGGGCAAGTGCTCTACCATCTGAGCTACCGAAGCACGACTCACGCCCGGTACTCACAGCTCCACCTCTGCCAGTATCTCGTCTCCTACCTTCCAAACTTTACAGAAGCTCTCCTGCGAACCTTGCAGAACTAGCACTCCTGAAAGAAAGGATATAGCGGAGACATGGCTTAGCCACAGCCTGGGGGATGTTTCCAGAATGAGATTTTCACTCTGCAGCGGAGTGTGCGCTGATTTGAAAATTGCTGGCAGGTTAAAACTGTGTGCCCGACCGAGACTCGAACTCGGGACCTTTGCCTTTCGCGGGCAAGTACTCTACCATCTGAGCTACCGAAGCACGATTCACGCCCGGTACTCACAGCTCTACTTCTGCCAGTATCTCGTCTCCTACCTTCCAAACTTTACAGAAGCTCTCCCGCGAACCTTGCAGAAATTGATGTTATACAAATTTTTCGTAAATCTACAGAAAAAATCGGCTCTGAAAATTTTCGAGGTACTGTGTTTGATACAGTGAGATATAAATACACATTTGGTGTATAGCGGAATCGGTAGGGTAGAATAGATGATCAAGTGCAGTCCATGGTTCAAGTGTCACTTCCGTCACTTTTTTCGTTCAATTTGAAATACCTACATTAATTGTAAAATTCATTCTAATTTTTTACGAATAATGCACGCATTCTTGTTTTCAAGTACCAATTGCTTGTGAAACTCCTGTTTTCAATCCAAACACAAATTCTTAATTATGAATGTTACATAAAAGATTGTTAATAACGGTTGTTTAAATTAAGGAAGTTCTCTTTATTTGGACTATGTCCATTGTTTTATCCCACAGATGTAGTCTCACATGAATCAGAGTGATCACTGTCGTAGACACATGAAAAACAATCATTTTCACAGCATCGAGTACACCACAGAAATGCTGAATTTTTACATTTGTCACTGTGCTATAATAATACGAACCCAACGGAACAGATCTGGAGCCATGTTAAGGGATCTGGCACGAGAAACAGCAACACTGTTAAGCTACTAGACGTATTGGAACTAACGCACGCAGCTTTTTCACATGTCACTGCCGGACGCTGGCGGAATATAGAACGGCACGTCGTTAAAGAAGAGAAGAAGATGCGGCGCCTGCGTGACAGTTCCAGAACTGAAACGTATTTCTCAGATTCGGACAAGGAAGGTGTTAAGATATTACCAGACAACTGACCGTAATTAATACCTTCAGTGGCTTCAGTATTCAATAGAACGGTGAAATGGCTGCAGTATGCTTTTACATCACACATGGCTCGCTCAGAAAAATTACCCCGTGTTTAAGTTAGGAATTTTCCATCACTCTTATTTGTAATCAGAATACTATGTCCGGTGAGCATTTTATGCTCTCCACCTGGTCGCTTTGGAAGCGTGCGGTAGTGCTGGGATTTTACCGAATATTATTTCACTATCTTTAAAAATTAAATGACATTCGAAACAAGATTGTTTCTTTGCTCGTCTCTTTTTTCATCTGAAATGCAATTTTTCACATTATTGCAGGTTATTGGACCAGCCGGGTAGCCAATGCTGTCCAAGTCAAACTCACCGGTCAATATGTTGTACCGCATTATCGCTTACTTATGTGCATGTAACACAGCATAAAACACATCCTTACTATCATACTTCACTGTACTGGGCACAGCTTGGCTTCGGCTCCACATGAAACTAAATCCAATGAGATTCAAGCAAACGCTGAAGAATACATAGCGTATTGTTTACATCAGGTTTATTCTTGTGATGAACGCAGTATAACCACATAAAACTCAGCACCTCCTTTTATTCTCGCAGGTCCTGGTGGCGTGACGACAGTGGTCAAATCCACAGTACAGGTGGTTCTCGGGTGCTTTTGATCGGATGATGTGTACAAAATAATTTTACTGGTAAATTAATTAACATCCACCGTCGAAACGATTACTTCAACATTTACATTCTTTACGTAGACAGTATCTTTAACAACATGTAGTCTGCTGCTGCGATCTGATGAAAATGCTTACAACAGCATAAACTTAGGTGCAGCTTACAGAAACTAGAGATACTACTTTAAAATCTGCCGTATAAATTAAATAATGACTTTACGAACCACTTTAGTGTTCTCCATTGCTCGTGAGACACATCTATGTGTAGTTCCATTTTAAGAGCTGTGAGTTGCTCAGATAAACACAACGCTATCTCTTTAGGAACAAATTTATTTAGTGGAACATAACAGAAAAGGACGTAATTACAGAAAATGTTTTTGCAGATATTCACACAGGTTTCCCATCATATATGAGAAACACTATTTATACGTGAAGAAAAACGTAAAATGTGATTACAGTCTTGGCGAATATCTGTCTTCGTCGTCTAGCACAATAATATACTATGAAAAATAGTACATGTTATGAGATGTATAAAAGGTATTAAGGTAGCATTATTCGTGTGATATTGTTTTTCTCACTAGCTGCTCAAGTATCTGCGTTGTGGGTGTTGTAATCCACATATAAAGCTTACGGCTGACTAGGCTGGTTTTGTAACCTATCAAATGGTTCAAATGGCTCTGAGCACTATGGGATTTAACATCTGTGGTCATCAGTCCCCTAGAACTTAGAACTTCTTAAACCTAACTAACCTAAGGACATCACACACAACCATGCCCGAGGCAGGATTCGAACCTGCGGCCGTAGCAGTCGCGCGGTTCCGGACTGAGCGCCTAGAACCGCTCAGCCACAGCAGCCGGCTATAACGTATCACTGTGTATCATGATTAACACATCGTTACTAAAGTGATGCCAGCCGGAATGGCAGAGCGGTTCTATGCGCTACAGTCTGTAACCGCACGACCGCTACGGTCTCAGGTTCGAATCCTGCCTCGGGCATGGATGTGTTTGATGTCCTTAGGTTAGTCAGATTTACGTAGTTCTATGTTCTAGGACACTGATGATCTCAGAAGTTAAATCCCATAGTGCTCAGAGCCATTTGAACCATTCTGAACTAAAGTGATGTTCTCTTTTCTCCTACAATACATTTCAGCTTGGCATAGCAAATACTCTGCTCAGGAATCAGGAGGTACACTTGGAAAAGACTGGGAGGTAGGAAAGATACCATTTAGATTACTTTCTGTTCAGGTAGAGCTTCCGAAATCCGATACTGGATTAAAAGTTGTACCTGAGAGCAGATGCAGACTCCCATTATAATTTGGTAATGATGAAGAGCAGGCTAAAGTGTAAGAGTCAAGTCAGGAAACCTCAGTGCCCAAAGTATGTATTAAAGAATGTAGAGATACGCTTGAGGTTCTTTGAGGCTACAGATACTACGATGGGAATAACTCAGTAGGCTGTACAGTTGAAGAGGAATGGACATCACTAAAAGGAGCAATTACAGAAGTTGAAAAGAAGAACATCTGTACAAAGAAGGTAGCTGCCAAGATACTATGGGTCACATAAGGAAATACTCCATTTGTTCGACAGAAGAAAGAAGTGCAAAAACATTCACGGAAATTGAAGAATACAAAAATACAAGCCACTTAGAAATGAAATACATAGAAAGTTCTGGGAAGCCAATGCGAATTGGGTGGAGGAAAAATGTGAAGAAAGCAAAACAGGAAAGATTGCTGGAAGGAATGACTTAGCATATGGAAAAGTCAAAACAACCTCCGGTGAAATTAGAAGCAACGGCGGAAACATTAAGACTGTAATCTCAATTCATGCTGGTGTGTAGAATGTATGAGTCTGGCGATGTACCGTCTAACTTTTGGAGAAACACAATTCACGCATTTCCGTAGAATACAAGAGCCGACAAGTGCGGGAATTATCGCACAATCAGCTTAACCGCTGATGCATCCAAGTGTATACAGAAGAATGGAACAGAAAATTGAGGATGTGTTAGATGACGATGAGATTCGCCTTAGGAAACATAAAGGCACCAGAGAGACAATTCGGACGTTGCAGCTGATAATAAAAGCGAGACTGAAGAAAAATCAAATAATCCTCATAGTATTTGTCGTCCTAGAAAAACCGTTACACAATGTAAAGTGGTGCAAGGTGTTCGAAATTCTGAGAAATGTAGGGGTAACCTAAATGGAAGTCAAGTAATACACAATGTGTACAAGAGCCACGAGGGAGCAATGGGAGTGGGAGACGAAGTTAGATGTGCTCGGCTTAAAAAGAAAGGAATGGATGTAGTCTTTCAACCCTATAATCCAACAAGCTGTTACTGAAACAGAAGAGTTCGACAGTAGGATAAAAATTGTATGTGAAAGGATATCAGTGATAAGATTCGCTGATGGCATTGTTATCCTCAGTTAAAGTGCAGAAGGATTTAATGACTTGTTTATTTTAATGGTCAAATGAGTACGGAAGATACACTGAAAGTAAATCGAAGAAAGTCGAAAGTAATGAGAAGTAGCAGAGATGAGAATAGCGAGAATTTTACATCAGGACTGGAGATTACAAAGTAGACGAAGTTACGGCATTTTGCTACCTAGGCAGCAAAATGACTCATAATGGCCGTGGCAAGGAAGAAATAAAAAGCGGACTAGCACTTACAAAAAGGACATTACTTGCCAGGAGAAGTCTACTACACTCCTGGAAATTGAAATAAGAACACCGTGAATTCATTGTCCCAGGAAGGGGAAACTTTATTGACACATTCCTGGGGTCAGATACATCACATGATCACACTGACAGAACCACAGGCACATAGAAACAGGCAACAGAGCATGCACAATGTCGGCACTAGTACAGTGTATATCCACCTTTCGCAGCAATGCAGGCTGCTATTCTCCCATGGAGACGATCGTAGAGATGCTGGATGTAGTCCTGTGGAACGGCTTGCCATGCCATTTCCACCTGGCGCCTCAGTTGGACCAGCGTTCGTGCTGGACGTGCAGACCGCGTGAGACGACGCTTCATCAAGTCCCAAACATGCTCAATGGGGGACAGATCCGGAGATCTTGCTGGCCAGGGTAGTTGACTTACACCTTCTAGAGCACGTTGGGTGGCACGGGATACATGCGGACGTGCATTGTCCTGTTGGAACAGCAAGTTCCCTTGCCGGTCTAGGAATGGTAGAACGATGGGTTCGATGACGGTTTGGATGTACCGTGCACTATTCAGTGTCCCCTCGACGATCACCAGTGGTGTGCGGCCAGTGTAGGAGATCGCTCCCCACATCATGATGCCAGGTGTTGGCCCTGTGTGCTTCGGTCGTATGCAGTCCTGATTGTGGCGCTCACCTGCACGGCGCCAAACACGCATACGACCATCATTGGCACCAAGGCAGAAGCGACTCTCATCGCTGAAGACGACACGTCTCCATTCGTCCCACCATTCACGCCTGTCGCGACACCACTGGAGGCGGGCTGCACGATGTTGGGGCGTGAGCGGAAGACGGCCTAACGGTGTGCGGGACCGTAGCCCAGCCTCATGGAGACGGTTGCGAATGGTCCTCGCCGATACCCCAGGAGCAACAGTGTCCCTAATTTGCTGGGAAGTGGCGGTGCGGTACCCTACGGCACTGCGTAGGATCCTACGGTCTTGGCGTGCATCCGTGCGTCGCTGCAGTCCGGTCCCAGGTCGACGGGCACGTGCACCTTCCGCCGACCACTGGCGACAACATCGATGTACTGTGGAGACCTCACGGCCCACGTGTTGAGCAATTCGGCGGTACGTCCACTCGGCCTCCCGCATGCCCACTATACGCCCTCGCTCAAAGTCCGTCACCTGCACATACGGTTCACGTCCACGCTGTCGCGGCATGCTACCAGTGTTAAAGACTGCGATGGAGCTCCGTATGCCACGGCAAACTGGCTGACACTGACGGCGGCGGTGCACAAATGCTGCGCAGCTAGCGCCATTCGACGGCCAACACCGCGGTTCCTGGTGTGTCCGCTGTGCCGTGCGTGTGATCATTGCTTGTACAGCCCTCTCGCAGTGTCCGGAGCAAGTATGGTGGGTCTGACACACCGGCGTCAATGTGTTCTTTTTTCCATTTCCAGGAGTGTAGTATGAGACATTGGTCTTAATTAGAGGGAGAAAGTTCAGAGAACGTACGTTTGTAGCACACCATTGTATGGTAGGGAAACATGGACTGGTACTACAGAAGAATTCCTGAAATTTGGCGAATGGAAAACGAATGCAATGAGGAGGTCCTTCACAGATTCGGCGAGGAAAGGAAAGTATGGAAAATACTGTTAAGAAGACAAGAAGGATGGTAGGATACCTGTTAATACATCAGAGAATAACTTCCATGGTGCTAGAGGGAGCTGTAGAGGGTAAGGAATGTAGAGGAAGACAGAGTTTGGGACACATCCACCAAATAATTGGGGATGTAGGCTGCAAATGCTGCTCTGAGAAGAAAGAAGAAGAAGTTGCCACAGGAGAGGAATTCGTGGCTGAGGGCATCAAACCAGTCAAACAAAAAAAGAAATCGTTAACTATTTTACATATGAATTGTGTCACAGATGTCGTTTCATATTTAGATGTAAGATATATTGAAAATCTTACACATGGTTGCGAAACAGGATATGTGGCAATCTGAAGAGGTGTTTATTGTCGTTGTTTTAGCTTATATTTACTCTTCTTTCCCCATGCATCTTTAACATTGATCTATGTATAGTATTACTATGTCAGCAGAAGTATTAGTAATTTTATATGTAATGAATACCTGTAAGTGTATTATATTTGTAATAACCATGTAGAGGATATTCCATGCTTACGTTGATATAAAATGCAGTTGTTCAACACAACCAAGACGCAGTTCTTAGAAGCATGTATTTAGCGCCCTCTGCAGCCCAATTTTTCTGATCGCTCGCGCCTGTACATTTGTACCTCTTACACTTAGTATCTGGCATGATGTACACTTAACGTTTGCAAATATTTTATCCTGAGACGCCTATTGCAATTTTATGTTGACAAGGGCCTTACCTGTTTTAACATTTTTAAATGTTCGGATAATAAGTTGCCGTCTCTTTATCTAAGAATAGATGATCAATGGAACTATCCGCTATCTCTGTGTAATTTCTTGTCCGTATAGACGTGTATCAGTTGTCTTTAAGATCCCTTCACCTTCACACAAAAGTCTATACAGTAAATTAAGGCTCTCCCAGTTCTTGGCTGATCCGTGATAAGACAGGCGAAAAATTAGAATAATGGAGCATTGTTAGTATTATCTCTACTTTCATTCGCTCTCTCTCTTTCTCTCCTTTATCTATGTATAGTTTTTAATATAAGATTTAATTACGTGTATAGTTGTAAAAAGAAAACAGCCAAATAGAATCTTTGGTGGAGTCCTTCGTCTTGGTAATCAGCGGTTAGCTTGATGTAAGAGATCTTAACATATATTATTATTGTTAAACCCTACAGTCAGTCGGGAGAACAATTTGTTCCTTTTACGAAAGAATGCGAATTCCAGATGTGTACGAAGCTTTTTTGGACGATTTAACACAGACTCAGTGATTGCAGGCTCTCTTCGACACATCTGAAACTTGCCCACTGATTACAGGGCCAACGTGATCAGTAAACGATTCAGAAAAAACTCATTCGTTCATTCACTCCAGAACAAAAAAGTCACAAACCTTATTTATGGAGGATATCGTGTACTAAATCCATCTCCATTACATGTCCAGATCTCCGGTGATTCCACGCCTTAATTATTTTCCTTTTACAACCTCTTTCTCGTCAAAACAAACCACTAGCGTCACAAATGTTAATTGGCTTGCTTTAGCGAGAAGAAAAGCAGAATATGTATCTCTCAGAAACACGTCAATCCCTCAACAGATACTCCAGAAGCTGTCCTAGTTACCACTCTAACAGCCATGGAGAATGCATATATCCATCTCTGTTATTTCAAAGAATAAACGCACTAGAAAATACTTTGGCGTCGACGAGCTGTCGCCGCATATATTACGAGAAAATCAGATCAGATAACTTTTCCAAAGTGAATGAATGTGGATGGTTTGATTGAAAATGATTAATTGGTGCATGGTAGAGGGTATTTGCTGTGGGGACATTACACTGTGGGCATTTACTAGGTAGAGTTCATTCTGAAGTACGATATATTTTATCTGGCTGCTCTCTCAAGTCATGTCTTGCCATAATTCTTGTTTTATCAATTTTGTTTATGAAAAGAGATGTTCGGCTTCATCTAATAGAAAGTACCATCATGTGTTGTAACAAGTGAGTACGCTTACCTCACAAATATTTTTCTTTTAGTATTTTATTATGTTTTTAAAAATAATAGTGTAACTGGTTGTATACATTTTTAGGGCCCACTACGTCTGAAGAAGGTACTTTTACAAATATCGTAACCTACGTCAAAGGCTAATAAACCTTTATTTTCATCTGGTTTGCTGACTTTCAACTTCTTAAGGTATATTGTTAAAACTAAGTACCAGCAAGTATAATTTCTCCGTCCTCCCGCATTGCTATGCTTGTATGTAGCTGTTTATTCTGTAGCTATGTGGTGTTATGTGTAGGGTTCGGAAGTTGACGGAAAGTCTTTTTTTACCTGAGTAACACACGACCAGGCCCAATGAAGCATACATTTGCTTTGGGCCGTTGTGAAACAGTAAATGGGGGATTTTATTTGTCTCGTTTTCCCTTTTGGCGTATTTCGGTCTCATATATTTATATATGAACACTTTCCTCTGAAACTTCACCTTTCTGTCGACTAGCACTGGCTATTCTCAATCCGAAAGAATAGACGCCATATCCACATAAGTATATAGTTCTGGCAATATCGGCCATGACCTTCTTCTGTGCGGATGGACACATATTACCCGAACTATTACGGAACTTGGTAAGAATATCTCCCACGAATAATGAGTGTGTTGAGTAGGTACACTACGAATGTGGTGTTTGGACATACAAGGTGAGAATGTGGGTCTCGCGGGAGGCGTGCGCGAGATAGTCCCTTCAGTCGCACGATCCTCTGTGCCTCGGTGGCTCAGATGGATAGATTATCTGTCAGATTAGCAGGAGCTCCTGGGTTCGAGTCCAGGTCAGGGCACACATTTTCACCTGTTCCCGTTGATACATATCAACGCCCGCCGTCAGGTGAAGGTATTAATATAAATCTAATGTCATGCTAATTCTTGTCTGTAGTAAGTAGATACCCTCTGAAAGTCGAGGTCCTTTGGAGCAAAGACCCTGGAAGATGTCTATTATACTACAACGCCAACTAAAATAAATGGGGAAGTTTATTTTCCGTAACTTTAGCGCGTAGCAGCCGGGTTCATTGAATTCATTCTGGTGGTCAAAATAGTTCATTCTAAATTTTATCATATATGAAGTTGGTTTTTCTCACTATGTCAGTGTAAGAAGTACATGTCTGAAGCAAGCAGTTTTTTTCGTACGAAGCTTTCTTCGCTCTGCGTTTCATATCACCAGAACGTGGTCTATAAAGTTCACTGAATCATATTTTTTCCTATTTCAATCAGCGCTTGCCCTAAATTTAGGAAGCCTGTATTCTGCTAAATGGCCTGAAGTCCTTAACACACATTTCCACATATTTGTCAGCTATTAAGTCTTTGCCCTCATTTCAAACATTTCTGGAGGAGGGAACCGATGGTCAAATTTGCTCACGTGTCGCAGTGTACTAGAGGTTCCAAAATGAGTATTAACTAACTTTTTACTAAATTTGAGTTACAAGATACCTACCGATGTATGTGAAGCCACGCAGGGCTGCCGCGAGTTCTGGGGCGCTTTGCCACGGTTCGTGCTGCTCCCTCCGTCGGAGGCTCGAGTCCTCCCTCGGGGATGGGTGTGTGTGTGTGTGTGTGTTGTCCTTAGTGTAAGTTAGTTTACGTTAGATTAAGTGGTGTGTAAGGCTACGGACCGGTTACATCAGCAGTTTGGTCCCGTAGTAACTTACCACATATTTCCAACATGTTAAAAATTTATTTGAAGCTGCCTCATAAACACACAACTTTCCCTATGTTGAGCTTTGTTTCGTAACTAATATATATCCACCAAATCTTAATGTCTCCTCAAATTTGGTTTACTCATTTTCCTACTCCCACCATTAAGACAACTGAAACCACTGACTGAGGGGACTGATGACCGCAGCTGTTAAGTCCCATAGTGCTCAGAGCCATTTGAACCATTTTTCAAAAGTGACCATTACAGTTAATAAAGACAATAGGCAGTACTTCCTGACTTCAATGCAAACACGGCTTCTTACCTGCACGTAAAATTTAGTAAGTGGGCTAGATAACGAATACGACAATCGGATGCTGGTGTTACCTTTTACTCAAGGTGCAGTTGTTATTGCTAGATCCAAGCTCAAAACGGGAAAGGCAGCATGTCCGGGTGGCGTCTACCCTAAGGGCGTGTGGATTGTAGGTTCACTGAGAATGTCTTATTTGAGAATGCTACAAAACGAGGGCTTGTGAATACATAGGAACCTGGTGTATTGGAAAACAGCTAGAGAAGTAGTGATTCAAAAGAAAAAGGATAAAGATCCGGCATCATTTAGAAGTTATAGACACGTTTGCATATTGAAGTCTTGGACAAATACGAAAAACTTCTCGTTTATGAGCTGATGCTGCGGACAAGGAGGTCTTGTGTCAGAGCCAACGTGAATATTTATTCATAATAGGGACAAGATGAGAACAGCTCTTATAGTATTTCAGTAACAAGAGTTCAGCGATTTAAAATGTTGTTACAAACCTACGCAGTAATATCACTGGCATGAGTAGTACATGTTTACTTACATAACTGAAGTACATCGGCGATTAAAGAAAAACTTAGCCAGCAATCTTTACCAATACTGACCTGAAGTTAATTCCCTGACTTGTTTCTGTGGCACAACCATGAAATGCTACACTGGTAGTGGTCGCTGCGGTAAGCAGCCGTTTTCCGACTAAATCCTAAAGGTCTATCTCTCAAAGCCTGTTGGGTTTACAGTCACAATAAAAATAAAATGATGAAGAGTGTACCCCACAACGGCCAGTAAAATACTAGATGTGACTGGAGGAGAGGAAAGTGAGAGGGAGATGTTGGGGGAGTGAGAGGTGCATGGCTTAAGAGAGGGGAGTGATGGGAGTAGGTGGAGTGGTGAAAGGGAGCGTGGCTTTGGTTAGAGATGGGCGTGATGATGTTATGCATTTACATGTAGGCAAGCTGATTGTTCAAGGGCATTTTGTTTGCAGAAACTAAGTAGCTGTCCTTCTCAAATTCTTTTTGGCCACCGAAACTTGCGCACTGATTTCATCTCTGAGGTCAGCCCGGTGAAGATACCGCAGTGCCTTGAAATCGTACGAACGTGGAGGCCAACTGGTAATGCCTTTGCGTTTTGTCAAGAGATCAGGAACGAGCTGGATGATCGGTTTTCTGCACCAACCGAGTCCTGAGTCGAGCATCATTCGCACTCGTACACCATACATTCACGTATTACCGAGCTGTACTGTCTCTTACAGAGCACGTAGCGTTTCAGTAATTGTTTTCAATGAAATAAGGACCAATTATGTAGTCGGGAATAATGTCACGCCAAAAGCTGAAACTTAATTGCCTCTCATATCCAACCTGCCTCAGCCAGAGTCGAGTCTCAGCGGCCGAGTTAAGCATATTTATTATATTAACTTACCACAATTTATAAATGTTTCATAGTTGAAGATATTTCTTTCAAGAACCCTGTGGTCCAATAGCATCACAAACAGTGAAGTGAAGTTCATGAGCTTCCAGCATACCCATTTGTGAATGTGACGTAACAGTGATATGACACGGATGTACGCTGCTAGTGCACAAAATTGACTTCTACCAGTGTTACTCTCAATTCCTGGGGAACTAATATACTGATTATGAGAAACAGCTCCCAGAGCTACTGCACCATTAAGCCACTGTTAATTTTTTGCTGATTCGATGTACTGTCATCCTTGTTGGTCACCATCTATCAAGACAGTTTTAAGCTACGCTATATGACCAAAGAATCCGGACACATGGCTGAAAAGGACTTACACGTCCGTGGCAACCTACATCGGTAATGCTGGAGTTCAGTGTGGTGTCGGCCCACCCTTAGCCTTGATGACAGCTTCCACACTCGCAGGCATACGTTCAATGAGATGCTGAAAGATTTCTTGGGGAATGGCAGTCCATTATTCACGGACTGCTGCACTGAGGAGTGGTATCGATGTCGGTCGGTGAGGCCTGCCACAAAGTCGTCGTTCCAAAACATCTCAATGGCGTTCTGTAGGATTCAGGTCAGGACTCTGCGCAGGCCAGTCCGTTACAGGGATGTTACTGTCGTGTAACCACTCAGCCACAGGCCGTGCATTATGAACAGGTGCTCGATCGTGCTGAAAGATGCAGTCACCGTCTCCGAATTGCTCTTCAACGGTGGGAAGCAAAAAGGTGCTTAGAACATCAATGTAAGCCTGTGCTGCGATAGTGCCACGCAAAACAACAAAGGATGCAAGCCCCCTCCATGAAAAACACGAACACACTATAATACCACCGCCTCCTAATTTTACTGTTGGCACTACACACGCTGGCAGATGACGTTAACCAGGCATTCGCCATACCCACACCCTGCCATCAGATCGCCACATTGTGTACCATGATTCGTCACTTCACATAACGTTTTCCCACTGTTCAGCCATCCAATGTGTGCGCTCCTTACACCAGGCGAAGCGTCATTTGGCAGTTACCGGCGTGATGTGAGGCTTATGAGCAGCCGCTCGACAATGAAATCCAAGTTTTCTCACCTCCTGCCTAACTGTCGTAGGACTTGCAGTGGATTCTGACGCAGTTGGGAATTCCTGTGTGATGGTCTGGATAGATGTCTGTCTGTTACACATTACGACCCTCTTCAACTGTCGGCGGTCTCTGTCAGTCGACAGACGAGGTCGGCCTGCACGCTTTTGTGCTGTACGTGTCCTTCCATGTCTCCACTCACTATGACATCGGAAACAGTGGACCTAGGAATGTTTAGGAGTGTGGAAATCTCGCACACAGAAGTATGACACAAGTGACAACCAATCTCCTGACCACATTCGATATCCGTGAGTTCAGCGGAGCGCCCCATCCTGTTCTCTCACGATGTCTAATGACTACTGACGTGGAGTACCTGGCAGGAGGTGGCAGCACAATGCACCTGTTATGAAAAACGTACGTTTTAGGGGGTGTCCGAATACTTTTGATTACATAGTGTAAGTCTCAGCTGCCCTCTCTCTTTCCTTTTGCATCCTCTGTAAGGGTGAGTGGAGGTCGTAGTTTTTCGTTGTTTGTGAAATATCGCTTTTCTTAATTTTCAAAGTAACCAATTCTCAAATGACGGCATGTACACAGAGAGGTTAGAATGCTGCATTTGCTCTGTGCTCCTTTTACACGGCTAGTGCAACTTTCTCGGTCTTCCATAACCGACTTTATCTGTTTCCCTATTTGGCTACGAAATCACGATCTTATTGACTACACTGCAATGAGGTGGCAATTGGCAAAAGCGCAGCAGATAAATTTATAAGTTCTAAACATAGCAATATGTTCGAAACTGGGATTTTGGTGAGCGAAACAAGATTCAATTTGTCTCGCTGAGATTTACAATAGTAATAGCAGAAATGACAATGTTTTTATTTGAAAAAAAAAAATTGTACCAGATCCTTTATGATTCATGTATCTAAAATAACATAAAACAAAAAAGAAAAAGAAAAAAACCGTGTATGTTAACTACGTTTTAGCATGTAACGTGAAAGAATGAGTTGAAAATTCGATATTGTTGAAGTCGTGAATGAATTGCCTAAATTGCTTACACTTGCCTACATGCGGTAAGTTACGTTCGGAAATGTCCACGTAGAGCCAGCTTAGACCGATAGTAGGTCAGACTATAGCGGGCAGTCAAAAAGATTCCGTCTGAAGGCCGTGGAGTCCAGGATCAGTATGCCAATCAGGCAAACCTGTCGTGAGCATTGAGGCAATAATGCCCCCAACGCACCAGGTTGAATATACCCGTTTGGTAAGGCACCGTGTCCAGCTGCGTGAAGAAATCCGTAGCTGCCTGCCACACGTTCTCGGCCGCCAGATATCGTAGACCCTTTAAGGACTTTTCCCAAAGTTGTAATCGTATGGGGAGATATAAGGCCTGTAGGGAGGGTGCTCGAGTGTTTCCCACTTTATTTCGCGTACGTTCTGCTTTACGACATTTGCGATATGGTGATGTGCGCCAGCATGAACTTGACGCATCATTCCGCAACGGTTGTTTTCGATAGACGTACCGCGCCACACACATTCTTCATTGTCCGATGGATGTCTGCCGGTGCCTATCCTTCTGCAGACAAGAAAAGAATAACATCACTTTGGTCCTGTTTGGACGCATTTACTAATAACTTCGCCATAGTTGATCTAGCTACATTTGCCCTTTTACTAGAATCGGACTTTCGCAAAGTTTCATATCCGTTGCAACAACTCCAGAAAGAGACACTTTTGATTGCCCCTCATACTTTCTGTTTTCCGTCAACGGCAAATAGTTTGAACAATACAGCAACTCACAGTAATACTGACTGTTATTATAAGGCTTTCTACTTTCAGTGTGATTAATTGTTTCGGTCTTTGAAACATTACTTCACAATAGTTACTTAACCACGTGAGTGCAATCTTGCAGGAGAATATCGGCAGTATGTCAAAGAAATACTTAATCTACTGTTTTGTAGAATGTGGTGCAGAACTTATTAAGTCACGAATGGAAAAAATTGTTACTGAGTTACCGCCAAAAAGAAAGTCTCCCTTCAAAAACAATTTTTTTTAGTTGAATAAAAGTAACACTGCATCTTGTAATTCAGTAGTCCAGACTTCAATACGTGCTACATACTTGTGGAAAATGGAAGTTGGCGGCTTGCAGTTTAGAAATGCTTAAGTACTGAGAGTAAGTCAACGGCCTTGCCGCAGTGGTAACACCGATTCCCGTCAGAACATCGAAGTTAAGTTGTGTCGGGCTTGGCCAGCTCTCGTATAGAACACTGTCACCGTCTGCTGAGTGCTGTTGGCAAGCGGGGTGCACTTAGCCCTAGTGAATCCAATTGAGGGGCTACTTGGTTGAGAAATAGCGGCACCTGTCATGAAAACTTCAAGTGCCGGAAGACCCTTGTGCTGACCACATGCCCTTCCTTAGACGCATCCAGTGACGCCTAAGGACTAAGGGAACACGGCGGCCAGTCGATACCGCTGGAATTTAAAATCCTGTTCGGATGAACTATCGTTTTCAGCAATGTACTATACTTGGTAAAACATACTTTTATGTATAAGGCATCAGGCTCAACCCATCTCAACATACATTCAGATTGAAATAAAAGCAGTGCTAAAAATGAAACGTATTTAGCTATTGGAGAAATTATGTATAAAATTATTTACCTACTAAAAATATCTTTACTCAGATTTAACACGTACTTTCTGTTACAGACTACTACAAGAATTAAAACAACGTCCTCAGAAAGACGGTAAGCTCAGAAAATTTTTACATTGGTCAAACATAATCCCTTCGAAACATCGTCTCAATGAGTGTCTTCACACGGGGTTTATATATAAAAAAAATAGTAGCTGATCGTAGCCTCGTGAGCAGCTCTGTATGCAGCTAAAGATAGCAAGCAATCGAAGCGGCTAACAAAGTAACCCGTTTAGCTAAAGCAGTCTCCTTTTTCGTAGCCACATACCTTTCATACGTTCATAAACTCCAGGTTTTTTCCTCATTGGTCTATAGATGTCAGTGCGTTACTGGATGTCATCAGCCCTTTAAAAGTACTGAAAGGGGCCAGTAAGACCAATCTCATGAGTAGCAAGTGTAACTTGTGCCTAGAAGCGATACTGGGGACTAACTTTCTCATTTTTAATTTTGTTACCAATTGAACACTTAGCCTGTGGGAAAAAGAGAGTGCGTCCATGTTTATGTATATACTATACAGCCCGCTTTTCTTCTCATCTTTTCCCTTATTGTGCGCGTGTGTGTGTTCGGGGAAGAGGGATGTGTGAGTGTGTAAATGGAAAGAAGTAAGTGATTTGCTATCCGCTCTATTTAATAGAGTTGTAGTGCCTAACAAGCAACATGTTCTCCCCCTCCACTTACTTTGGGGATGGGGGGAGGGGACGGATGCCCGTAAAAGGACCACACAGCGCTTTCCGACGGGACTTCGTAAGTGATGGGCGTACATCTGCGAGCACCACTCTAATATTGTGTTAATTCGATTCAGTTCTTCAGGTCGAGGACACAAAGGTTTTGAGACTCTTGTTCATTTTAAATTTTTCATGAAGGAAATTCACGCGATTTATGTAGTTTCGTTCGTCTTGTTCTGTTTTGAGAGGATTACCGTTAAATGTGTAACTTCACGGTGTTTGTGAGAGTGAATAATGGGAGATTTACCTGCAATGTGTTTTGTTGTTCTTGCTATTCGTGTACTAGAGTGTAACTCTTGAAATTTTCCTGTTTCTAATCCGGATCCCTTTGCGAAACATAGAATAAATCCTGGTTATCATCCAACCACATGGTCCTCAGCGCAATACTATCGACGCGTGGCTATGTAGATATGTTAGAGCTCATTATCCTGAGTTAAATGATTTCTCGAATGTATGAATAATTTTGGATTATTTCGGGATTTCTGAATTTATTAAAGATAAACCGCGTACGACCATGAGCCAGTCCCGTGGTTCTCAATCTTAGATTATTAATTTATTAATCCTTGGCTATACTAAAACGTTGGATCTCTTTCTCTTTTCCATTTCGTGACCGCCCATACGCTAGTCTAATTTTAGATTACTTCAAGGTTTCTGAAATTATCGAAGATAGACTGCTTTTCCTCCTCCCCCCTGAACCATGGACCTTGGCACTGGTGGGAAGGCTGGCGTGCCTCAACAATACAGATGCTTGTACCGTAGGTTCAGTCACAACGGAGGGGTATCTGTTGAGAGGCCTGACAAACATGTGGTTCCTGAAGAGGGACAGCAGACTTTTCAGTAGTTGCAGGGGCAACTGTCTGGGTGAGTGACTGATCTGGCCTTGTAACACTAACCAAAACTGCCTTGTTGTGCTGGTACTGCGAACGGCTGAAAGCAAGGAGAAACTACAGCCGTAATTTTTCACGAGGGCATGAAGCTTTACTGTATGGTTAAATGATGATGTCGTCATCTTGGGTAAAATATTCCGGAGGTAAAATACTCCCCCATTCGGATCTACGGGCGGGGACTACTCAAGAGGACGTCGTTATCAGGAGAAAGAAAACTGGCGTTCTACGGATCGGAGAGTGGAATGTCATATCCCTTAATCGGGCAGGTAGGTTAGAAAATTTAAAAAGGGAAATGGATAGGTTAAAGTTAGATATAGTGGGAATTAGTGAAGTTCGGTGTCAGGAGCAAGACTTTTGGTCAGGTCAATACAGGGTTAGAAATACAAAATCAAATAGCTGTAATACAGGAGAAGGTTTAAAAATGAATTAAAAGATAGAAGTACGGGTAAGCTACTACAAACAGCATAGTGAACGCATTATTGTGGGAAAGATAGACACGAAGCCCACTCCTACTACAGTAGTATAAGTTTATAAGCCAACTAGCTCTGCAGTTGATGAATGAATTGATAAAATGTATGATGAGATAACAGAAATTATTCAGGTAGTAAAGGGAGACGAATATTAAATAGTTATGGGTGACTGGAATTCGAGAGCAGGAAAAGGGAGAGAAGGAAACGTAATAGGTGAATATGGATTGGCGGTAAGAAATGAAAGAGGAAGCCGTCTGGTAGAATTTTGCACAGAGCATAACTTAATCATAGCTAACACTTGGTTCAAGAATCATGAAAGATGTTTGTATACATGGTAGAATCCTGGAGATACTAGAAGGTATCAGATAGATTATCTAATGGTAAGACAGAGATTTAGGAACCAGGTTTTAAATTGTAAGACATTTCCAGGGGCAGATATGGGCTCTGACCACAATCTATTGGATATGACCTGTAGATTAAAACTGAAGAAACTCCAAAAAGGTGGGAATTTAAGGAGATGGGACCTGGATGAACTGCCTAAACCAGTGGTTGTACAGAGTTTCAGGGACAGCAAAAGGGAACAACTGATAGGAATGGGGGAAAGAAATACAGTAGAAGAAGAATGGGTAGCTCTGAGGGATGAAGTAGTGAAGGCAGCAGAGGATCAAGTAGGTAAAAAGACGAGGGCTAGTAGAAATCCTAAGGTAACACAAGAAATATTGAATTTAATTGATGAACGGAGAAAATATAAAAGTGCAGTAAATGAAGCAGGCGAGAGGGAATACAAACGTCTCAAAAATGAGATCGCCAGGAAGTGCAAAATGGCTAAGCAGGAATGGCTAGAGGACAAATTGTAAGGATGTAGATGCTTATCTCACTGGGGGTAGAATAGATAGTACCTACAGGAAAATTAAAGAGACCTATGGAGAAAAGAGAACCATATGTATGAATATCAAGAGCTCAGATGGAAACCCAGTTCTAAGCAAAGAAGGGAAAGCACAAAGATGGAAGGAGTACATAGAGGGTCTATACAGGAGCGATGTACTTGAGGAGAATATTATGGAAATGGAAGAGGATGTAGATGAAGATGAATTGGGAGATATGACACTGCGTAAAGAGTTTGACAGAGCACTGAAAGACCTGAGTCGAAACAAGGCCCCGTGAGTAGACTATATTCCCTTAGAACTTCTGACGAGCTCGGGAGATCCAGTCCTGACAAAACTCTATCATCTGGTGAGCGAGATGTATTAGACAAGCGAAATAACCACAGACTTCAAAGAGGAGTATAATAATTACAATCCCAAGGAAAGCAGGCGTTGACAGATGTGAAAATTACCGAACAATCAGTTTAATAAGTCACTGCTGCAAAATATTAACGCGAATTCTTTACAGACGAATGGAAAAACCGGTAGAAGCCGACCTTGGGGAAGATCAGTTTGGATTCCGTAGAAATAATGGAACACGTGAGGCAATACTGACCTTACGAGTTACCTTAGAAGAAAGATTAAGGAAAGCCAAACCTACGTTTCTAGCATTTGTAGACTTAGAGAAATCTTTTGACAGTGTTGACTGGAATACTCTCTTTCAAATTCTAAGGGTGGCAGGGGTAAAATACAGGGAGTGAAGGGCTATTTACAATTTGTATAGAAACCAGATGGCAGTTACGAGAGTGGAGGGGCATGAAAGGAAAGCAGTGGTTTGGAAGGGAGTGAGACAGGGTTGTAGCCTTTCCCCGATGTTATTCAATCTGCATATTGAGCAAGCAGTAAAGGAAACACAAGAAAAATTCGAAGTAGGTATTAAAATAAATGGAGAAGAAATAAAAACTTTGAGGTTCGCCAATAACATTGTAATTCTGTCAGAGACCTCAAAGGACCTGAAAGAGCAGTTGGACGGAATGGACAGTGTCTTGAAAGGAGGATGTAATATGAACATCAACAAAGCAAAACGAGGATAATGGAATGTGGTTGAATGAAGTCGGGTGATGCTGAGAGGCTTAGATTGGGAAATGAGACACTTAAAGTAGTAAAGGAATTTTGCCATTTGGGGAGCAAAATAACTGATGATGGTCGAAGTAGAGAGGATATAAAGTAATGTAGACTGGCAAAGGCAAGGAAAGCGTTTCTGAAGAAGAGAAATTTGTTAACATTGAGTATAGATTTAAGTGTCAAGAAGTCGTTTCTGAAAGTATGGAGTGTAGCAATGTATGGAAGTGAAACATGGACGATAGAAATTTTGCACAAGAAGAGAATAGAAGCTTTCGAAATGTGGTGCTACAGAGGAATGCTGAAGATTAGATGGGTATATCGCATAACTAATGTGGTGGTATTAAATAAAATTGGAGAGAAGAGGAGTTTGTGGCACAACGTGACAAGAAGAAGGTATCTGTTGGTAGGACATGATGTGAGGCATCAAGGGATCACTAAATTTGCATTGGAGGGCAGCGTGGAGGGTAAAAATCGTAGAGGGAGACCAAGTGATGAATACACTAAGCAGATTCAGAAGGATGTTGGTTGCAGTAAGTACTGGGAGTTGAAGAAGCTTGCACAGGATAGAATAACACGGAGAGCTGCATCTAAGCAATCTCAGGAGTGAAGACCACAACAACAACATCAGACTGCTTTTGTCCATCAGTCGACCACATGGTCTGGTTCCAAATGCTACCATAATCCGATACAAATATTTCCGTTTACTTATTCCAGAGCATATAAGATGGTCACGTAAATTTGTGAAAAGTCTCTCCTAGTTAATGAATTTTATATCTTTCTATCGCTCTACGCATTCGTCTTCGACACCACTAGTTCACTTACACGTACTCCCCTAGTACTGTGTAGCACACTGTAGACTTTGGCCAGTATTTACCCAATAGCCTCAGAAATGATGATATTCAGCATGCATTAGTGTAGAAGTGATTGTCATATGCACTCCTCCAGGTTCCTACGAGATACTCCAATCCCCACATTGTGGACTGTATTTGACTATACTGAAATTTACTCCAGTCCATTGTGGCACGTTGGTACAGCAACATTGTAATATGAGTAATACTATACGGTCTTAAAACTTACTGGCCCTCTTTAAGTTCTTTTTTTAAATACTTATTCCCACTTACGTAACTACTAACTCACTACCCTCCATGTCTTAAATTAATAAGGTCTCTGTTTCGATGTTGCCCTGTATATATTTTTTTAGTTTGTCTTCTTACCAGGTATATGTCTGAGTTGATAGTTTCATTGCAACACAGTTATCGTAGCGGTGGGAGCAGGAAAATGAACGAACCAAAATGAAGGGAGATTGAGGAGAAGGTAACAATTGGAGGATATGTACTAGCTGCTAAACAGAGCTCAAGTCCAACATGGGAAAATTTGTATATTTATGAGGCAGCTTCAAATAAATCTGTAGGCGTCTCGTAACGCAAATTTTTTAAAATGTTAGTAGACACTGCTTCGGAAATCTTCACTATATTAAGAGATGTGTGTAAATTTGACCATTAGGTTCCTCAGTGCAGTAGCAGATATTCTACTGACTCACTCCTGCGAGCAGTCGTTGGGCTGTCCTCACTACAAAATGAGGACATGACAGTATGCCTCTTAACGTCCTTAGTTAACAAGTAGGGAGGTCTTTCCCATATGTTGAACTGAGGTTGCCATCGTTACCACTTATTAATTGCCATATATTCATGGATCCTTGCTGTGCGCTCTGATTGCCCTAACGCACGTCGAATAGTTTTTCTTCGTCGTCTTATTCTTCGCCTTGGTATGGAAACTTTCATTGCCATACGGAATTATAGCTTGAAAACCTGCCTAGGTTTTAGAGAGAAAATGTCATGTACATTGTCAGTTAGTGGCCGCTAGAGACGGGCAAACTGGTTCATCGTTGGGAACTAGTTCACTGGTGATCGCTCTTTTATGGAAACCATTCGATTTCACTCGTTTACCGTTCGTTTGAGCATGGTATATGGTTCTTACCAAAGTCTGTTAAGTTAAACGTATGTGAATCTTGGTTCGAATGCCCCAAGAAGGGCAATTTGCTTCCAGTCTAGAACACAAGACCTGGGTTCAATTAACTAACGTCAGGTGTTCGATTGCAGTGAAATGATATAAGGCAGCGCACAGAAACCCGGCTGTGAGTACAGACTGCTCACCCATTACACACGATTTGTTGACCGCTACGAGCAGAATAGATAAACATGTAATAATTAGGCAGTAAGGAAATAACAAATAAGCTGATGCAAACAACAACTTCGAAACAATAGTTGACGACTGGTGGGCGAAAATGAGCAGTATACTACTCGAAGCCGATTTTTCGTGTGCCAACAAGTACCACTGAAGTAATATTGTAGGAGGTATCATATTCCCTTTACAAAATATGCCACCAGACACTCAGTTATGGAGAGCGGGCTTCATTAGATTGTAAGTCGGTCTACCTTCCATAACAACGGAAATGCTGCTTTACCCTGGATCAAAAAGGACCGAAAATGACCACTTATGTGTCCCGTGCCGACTTTCTTTGCATGTGTGTTAACAAACAAAGTTTCTTTTTTATAACTAGGGCTTCTACTGCTTATCGAAATAGTGACGTAAGCTGATATGTCCTTTTATTGCCTGAAAAGATGTATGTATTACATACAATGTAATTTTATGTAATTTACGTAATTATAAAATACATTTTAATTACCGATCGTAGACGCTGAATAGAATACGAAAAGAACCAGACGTCCAGAGTTCAGGAAATGTTTGACATAGATCGAGAATGCGCGTAGGCAACGAACGAAGCGAACAACAACTCGATAATGGACTAACCAGGAGCAGTCGGCAATGGAACTGTGACGCATGGGCACGCGAAGGGCGAGTCCGGTCGAGGGAGACCGAGGCAGAGACGGGAACAAGAACAAGGCTGGAACGACACCAGCCGACGTGCCGATGTGGGATGAGACCGATCGTTTCCCGTTCCCCGGAACTATAAACAGAAACCCACGGCCGAAGTGAACTATGAAAGAGCGTTCCTTAGAATTCATTCCTCGCTCCTTCCGTTCATTTTGGTTAACCGTTCCTTTGGGCCCGTTATTTTGCGGACGACTCAACTCTAACAGCTGCGCAACCAAGTTTACATGTACCGGAAGAGATTATATTCCAAATGCTACAATGTAGGCAATTAAGCCATCCAAATTCGTTTTCCTGATATGTAACAAATTCATGCAATTCCCTGCTTGTTTCCCTCTATTGTTGTCTCTGTCTATTTCAATGAAAATCGCACTATGGTCACTGTATGTGAGGCACTTTCCAACTGTTAATCTTAGCTGCCGCCATGTGACGTCTTTATTTACAGCAAAATCCACTCGTAACTCGAGTATGTTGGACTGGCCTTCTAGACTGGAAACAACAACGGCCGCTTAGCGATTGTTGGTGCTGCCATTCCTTTTCATAGCAGGACCGTTTTGGTGGTTATCCACAGCATCATTACAGCACAGCTGTACGTCAACGATATTCTACGCCCCATTTTATTGCCCTCCATGGCAGGTTGTCTTGGGCTAACATTTCAGCAAGATAATGACCGCCTGCACACAGCGAGAGTTTCTGTTGCTTCCCTTCGTGCTTGCAAAACCCTAGCTTGGCCGTGAATTTGCCGGACCTCCCCAAATTGAGAACGTTTGGAGCATTATGGTCAGGACCCTCCCACCGACTCGGGATTTTGATGAACTAACGCACCAATTGGACAGTATTTGACATGATGTCCTTCAAAGAGCATGCAAAAACTCTGTCAATCAATGCCAAGCCGAATAACTGGTTGGATAAGGGCCAGAGTCATACCAACGCGTTACTGACTTGATGAATTTATGACGTTGTTTCTATTGACTAAATCATCCACTTTTTCTAAAGTTGTAATCATTTGTTGGTCGGTACATCTACATCACACTACCGATTTCCGTTCATTTGGATAACCCCTTCATGGTGAGGCATTTTTCTTTTTGTTTCAGTGTGTATTTTAGTAATACGTGATTTTAAACACTGACTGTGTGTAACAACTTCTTAACGAAGTAAAGACACTTACGCCAAGAGCTGCTAAGCGGCACCAAAGCGGCGACGATCTCGCACATTTCGTGTCTCAGTTCAGGACCTATTCGTAAAGGTAAGAAATGAGATTTTTAATGCATCCAGCTATCCAATTTAACCTCTTTCCAAAGGTGGCGAAACGTTATAGTGACCACATGTTAGAGGATCAACTTTGTCTTGCAGTACAAAACTACACTCCTGGAAATGGAAAAAAGAACACATTGACACCGGTGTGTCAGACCCACCATACTTGCTCCGGACACTGCGAGAGGGCTGTACAAGCAATGATCACACGCACGGCACAGCGGACACACTAGGAACCGCGGTGTTGGCCGTCGAATGGCGCTAGCTGCGCAGCATTTGTGCACCGCCGCCGTCAGTGTCAGCCAGTTTGCCGTGGCATACGGAGCTCCATCGCAGTCTTTAACACTGGTAGCATGCCGCGACAGCGTGGACGTGAACCGTATGTGCAGTTGACGGACTTTGAGCGAGGGCGTATAGTGGGCATGCGGGAGTCCGGGTGGACGTACCGCCGAATTGCTCAACACGTGGGGCGTGAGGTCTCCAGAGTACATCGATGTTGTCGCTAGTGGTCGGCGGAAGGTGCACGTGCCCGTCGACCTGGGACCGCACCGCAGCGACGCACGGATGCACGCCAAGACCGTAGGATCCTACGCAGTGCCGTACGAGACCGCACCGCCACTTCCCAGCAAATTAGGGACACTGTTGCTCCTGGGGTATCGGCGAGGACCATTCGCAACCGTTTCCATGAGGCTGGGCTACGGTCCCGCACACCGTTAGGCCGTCTTCCGCTCACGCCCCAACATCGTGCAGCCCGCCTCCAGTGGTGTCGCGACAGGCGTGAATGGAGGGACGAATGGAGACGTGTCGTCTTCAGCGATGAGAGTCGCTTCTGCCTTGGTGCCAGTGATGGTCGTATGCGTGTTTGGCGCCGTGCAGGTGAGCGCCACAATCAGGACTGCATACGACCGAGGCACACAGGGCCAACACCCGGCATCATGGTGTGGGGAGCGATCTCCTACACTGGCCGTACACCACTGGTGATCGTCGAGGGGACACTGAATAGTGCACGGTACATCCAAACCGTCATAGAACCCATCGTTCTACCATTCCTAGACCGGCAAGAGAACTTGCTGTTCCAACAGGACAATGCACGTCCGCATGTATCCCGTGCCACCCAACGTGCTCTAGAAGGTGTAAGTCAACTACCCTGGCCAGCAAGAGCTCCGGATCTGTCCCCCATTGAGCATGTTTGGGACTGGATGTAGCGTCGTCTCACGCGGTCTGCACGTCCAGCACGAACGCTGGTCCAACTGAGGCGCCAGGTGGAAATGGCATGGCAAGCCGTTCCACAGGACTACATCCAGCATCTCTACGATCGTCTCCATGGGAGAATAGCAGCCTGCATTGCTGCGAAAGGTGGATATACACTGTACTAGTGCCGACATTGTGCATGCTCTGTTGCCTGTGTCTATGTACCTGTGGTTCTGTCAGTGTGATCATGTGATGTATCTGACCCCAGGAATGTGTCAATAAAGTTTCCCCTTCCTGGGACAATGAATTCACGGTGTTCTTATTTCAATTTCCAGGAGTGTATTTCCTTCTCTGCTTGAAAGGAGTACGTCTTTGGCCCCCTTTCACAGTTTATGATTTTATGCACAGCTTATTTCGCAAGTATGTTGCTTTCGCTGTAATATTTGAGTATGCGCTGGTACTTGGGAAAAGAAGATATTGGGATGCTTTGTTTTATTTTCTTTGAAATCAGGGACCTTTTCCTTCTCCCTGGTCAGGTCCTGAGTGTCAGTCTGTACGATATGGATACGTGGGTGCTCTCAGATGTACCTGGGTAGATCTCATATATCTACTTCCCACAGAGTTTGCCAGTACTGACGTGCCTGTTTTCAGTCCATAGGTGCCCAATAACGTAGTATGCTGCAAATCCAGAACTTAACCGTTTATTCTTCGTGGTCCATTGATCAAAAGTACTTTTTTATTATTTTTACCCATTCTGAGTTTTTGATGATTACTTGTTACCTGTCTATTGAGATATACTGTTTACAGATTCAAATGGTACCCGCTTAGCTAGCCTCCTCAAATCCCAGCATCACCTGTTTCATAAATGAGCAGTCAGCACTCCTCAGTTTGCAACAAACTTTGTCCCAATGTTGACAGTAATTTCTAGTCTCACGTTTCTAGTGTCATTCAGAAAAGACGCTTTGACATAATTTTGCTCTGTGAGCGGACAATTATTGTTTCCTCCGTCAGTTATTCTGTGGAAAAATGTACTGATGTGTATGGTTATTTGTAACTTTCCCATACACTGACTTTTCAATCTTAATATGCCAGTTCCTGAATTCCTATATCTATATATCATATTCTCACCGTCTTCGAGTGCTGTTGTATGCAAAAAATCTGGCGTATGTTGATGTCACCTAACAACATGTATTCCACACTGAACAATGTTAGCATAAACTACCTTCGCATGAATTAATTTTTCTAGAAATAAAATTAACATAGGGTGTTGTATTAAATCTCAATACACATTGCCGAAAGAATGCTCAGCAGCGTTTGGACTATGCTTAGTGGCATCAGGATACAATATGTGCATAATAAGAGGTTTTAGTTTTAATCATTTATTCGTAACTGTCATCAGCAGTCTGATGGCGCTCAGGAGAACATTGCACCCTCTTATCTACCTCTGCAGGCATTAACTGTGCTGAGCTGGTGAACAGTGTTTGCAACATTGGTTCTAAGGTACAACTGTGTTCCACAGACTGGTACTTACTGCTGTTGAATAACTTCAGCCATTTTAAACGTGTAGTATTGTTGGCCGGCGGGACGCTCGATGTGCGCCTTCACGAAATGCCCAATGTGTCGGTGGTGTGTCGCTGCTTTCAGCAATGGTCAGTGGAACATCTTTATACCAGCAAACCAGTTTCTGGACGTCCGCTTGATAAAGATTCACGTCATGATCTACGCACTAAGCATGTAGCGGTGCCCGGCCGAACATCATCCAGGGAATAAATGCGGACTGATGTTGCACCTGCTGTGTCATCGGGGACCATTGCGAACCGTCAGCGTGCAGCAGGATTAAGGTCACGTGTGTCTCCGACCGGGATATCACTGACATAACGACACCAGTAAGCACGGACATTCTGATGTCGTGAAAGAGTTAACTGGAAAGTAGACTGCCGCTCTGTTGTCTTCAGTGGTAAGACTAGGCTCTGCCTGTATGCGAGTGATGGGCGTACACGTGTGCAGCGCCGACCTGGCGAGTTGCCAACTCCAGAGTGGACTCGCTCACGAAACTCAGATGAAACGATAATTTAATCAAGATCGTAAGCTGCCAACAAGCGTTGATATACATCAACGGGGACAGTTGAAAATGTGTTCAAATGGTTGAAATGGGTCTGAGCACTATTGGACTTAACTTCTGAGGTCATCAGTCCCCTAGAACGTAGAATTACTTAAACCTAACTAACCTAAGGACATCACACACATCCATGCCCGAGGCAGGATTCGAATCTGCGACCGTAGCAGTCGCGCGGTTCCCGACTGTAGCGCCTAGGACCGCTCGGCCACTCCCGCCGGCTATAAATGTGTGCCCCGACCGGGACTCAAACCCGGTATCTCCTGCTTACATGGCAGATGCCCTATCCATCTGAGCCACCGAGGACACAGACACACGTAGTGCCCCTGCCCATTACACCCATTACTCGCGGCAGACAATCCTACCGCGTCTCGTAAGATTTCGGGCAATGCGTGTGCATCCGCACGGAAGGTCAATGGCCTTAACTATATGAAGATCTGGTCTGAGTTATTAATAATATCCTCCTACAATGATACTGATATTGATTTTCTTATTAACAGCCTCTTACACAGTTTGTTAAGTTAGAGCACCGGAGACATCGACGAGCTGCTGCAGTCGTAAAACTACTTGATCAGCAATTTCTCGCAATAGTTCCCTTGGAAACTGAGAAACGCGTTCCCGCATACTAGACTTCAGTTGAGGCAGAGAATGAACGTGAACCTGGTAAGTGCGTTCTTTCCGATTTTCCCAGAGTCAAAAGTCAGATGATCTTGAATGACATGTATCTTGAGAACCTCTGGAGATACGTTCGCGGGGTTGCATTACGCACATCTTTTTACGCGATTACGACATTAGGCCTTGCTCCATATTACATGAAAACAATGGTTTCTACACAGCTGCGCTCTTACAAAGCAGGAAGTAATTATATGGTGCATGAAGAAGTCTCGATAACGTGCGGACGCCACGCTGCACCTGACAGGCCCTGTGGGTGTACGTATTCAAAGAAGGACGGACCGAGACTAAACGTGATCAAATGTTCAAATATGTGTGAATTCCTAAGGGACCAAACTGCTTAGGTCATCGGTCCCTAGACTTACACACTACTTAAACTAACTTATGCTGAGAACAACCTACACCACCATTCCCGAGAGAGGACTCGAACTTCCGGCGGGAGGGTCGACGCAGTCCGTGAAATGACGCCACAAACCACGCGGCCAGTCCGCGCAGCACTAAACGTACTTGTGAATACACATCAAACAGTTACATACGGCGGATGCAATGGTCGTTCATGCGATTTAACAGTACCCCGAATTGGGCAGTTCTGTGTATTCAGGGCACCTTGTAGTGTAAAATGTGTCACTCCAAAGATTATTGCCCGACCATATGTCTTCAACTTTTTTCATCCGTCCAGAAACCGAAGAGCAAATTCAGAACGTTGCTGCGGATTATGAAGTTTCAGTTAACACCGTCTGGGCCCTTCGCGGGTATCTGGAGGAACAGATTTGTGTTTAACGTGTCGTCTACAACGACGTGATTAGAGACGGAGCGCAAGCTCGGACTACGGAAGGATGCGGGAGGATATGGGCCACGCCCTTTTTTAAAGGAACTATCCACGCATTTGCTTGAAGCGATTCAGAGAAATCACGGGAAACCTATTTTTCGATGGTCGAAAGCGGGTTTGATCGTCGTCCTCCCGAATATGAGTCGAGTGTTCTAACTATGTATGGCTAACAGTGTAAACTAGACAGCAAAACTGTCCATACTATTCAGCATGGGATGCACAATCTCGTACGGGTACTAGCCATACCAATGCACTTGCTACATGGTCAGTTACAACAGCAATCTAGTCAATAATTACCATCGCAGTAGAACGCCTTCCTCTACCAGGTGCCACACCAAGCTCGTAGGTATTTCTAAATTTCATTATGATTTTCTTTAAACGGTGTAATGACGTCGGACCCCTCCTCAGACCTTTCAGTTCTCTATACACTCTAATGCAGCACAGTGACTGCTGCCGTTCACATAAAACAATTTCACTGACAAGGAGACGGCACGACCGTGGGGTCGGGGATTTGTTCGAAGTTTTGTGTGGTGAAAGAGGACCCCTAACACCTCACTTGATTAAAATATTAGGACGCAATACCCGAAAAATCCCGGGAAAAATCGATCCAAAGTTTCTTAGGTGGCGTATGAGTATAAAATGTTAGTCCATTGCCGAGCCGCCGTGAGGGCTAGATGGTTAGGGCTCGGAATCTTACGCTAGAGGTCTCGCGATCGATTCATCCTCCGGCACATTTTTTTCTTCTGTTTAATTTTCTTTTGTAATTCCACCAAATTATTCAGAAAGTTTCCCAAACCTACATTATCTTTAACAAATTAGTTACATTACTGAATAAAAATTATTTTCATTTTGTCCAACAACAATTCATGGAGGTGGGTTTTCCATCTTTCATTGTAAAGCATATTAGGAGAAACATAGGGTTTTTAATCAGAATAAAAAAAGTCGATTGGGAAATATTCAATTTTTATACATATAATAATTATAAACAAGAACCGCAGTGGTAATTATCGTAAAAACAAACAAAGCAATCATTTGTGCGACTCTTGCGCAACATATAAAAGCGGATTTTTTTACAATCACAGGGCGTTTGCAATAAATCTGTACAAAAACATGCCCCATTAACATTTACAAAAATGTTTCGAGATTCTGATAATTTTGAGGCAAACCAGGCATACTGAATCATGTCTCGGAATATTGGTGACGATAGTTGATGGTGAATTATAGAATGAATATTTATACAGTCTTCCTGGGAATTAATTGCACGATTTTCCTGTAACAATGCACTGCAATTTTGCAAGCGCTATATGAAATTTTTAACTTGCCTGTAAAGATAAACATCACAAGATTGCACCAAATAAGTGCATTGTGGAGGTATGACTTTTACAGACCAAGTTGGCATATTTTCGTCATCTTGAAAAATTGCATCAAATATCTCCGCATTCCTTTAACCTCCCCAAGAGTCAATGAGAAGTAAATATTTATTCCTCCCGATGTAAGATTTTAAACATTTCCGGAGAAAATCCATGTATAAAACTGTTGTTAATTTTCCAGACTTCGATGATGTTACGACGACGTTCGTATAAGTTTTGGCATAGCCATCTATTAATCTGTGAATACGAGGTGCAAAATGACCGGTCGTTTTTTGTAAGCATATGAAGACATGTGGCAACAATTGTCCTGATAATATTATTGAATATTGTGGGGTGTACGAATGCGTCACTTCATTCAAATCCGACTTTCTCATGAAAACTGTTTTACTCCCTTTTTCAGTGAGAGTCCAGTTGAAAACAGATTGATATTGGCTTCCTGAAACAATAGTATTTTTAATATTAAATAATATTCGAATGTGTATATAAATATCTTTTTCTATAATTAAATTTGAATAGATATATTTTACATTTTGTACGCAGAAAACTTGTATTTACCTGTTTGGTCAGTATTTATCACATAATCCTCATGGTATTGAGGGATTAAACGGCACGTCTGCCGACGAAAGGTCTCCGCAGACGCCTGGATGTCCTCCATTGACGCCGCTTCTTTTTTCGAAATCAAGTTCGTTATCTTGCGTTGTGAAATTCTGTGCTTCTGTTTAAATGCCGGGACCCATCAAATGCCTTGAATTTGAAATCGACGACTTATGCAGCCGCAGCCAATGCCCATTGCTGTAAATTTCTTGTCGTGACTTGCTGATATTGCTGTCTTGCTTCCACAAAACGGTCGTAGGTCCACGAATCTATCGCCTCAAATTTATCCATTCGTGTACCCCCTCTTTTAATATCTTTCTCCCATTGTAAATGATATTCTTTCCTCTTCAATTGGCGGAATCCTTCTTTTTTTTGCAATGTCGCCAAGGATAATGTGGGGTGCACGTTAGCAATATTCACGACTTTGACTTTGTAGGCAATGGGAATCATATCACTTTTAAACCTTTTCGGTGACGGTTTATATTCGTCTGGAGACGAATCATTTTGTGGCACTTCGAACTGTTCGTCGTTCTTCTCACATTCTTCGCAATCCTCATGAGTGTAGATTAATTCCTCTTCAGTTACGAATGTTTTTTCACCCAAAAGTTCCAGTGTATTAATATAAAGTTCTCCGGCCAATAAAGTAGCATCGCGAGAGATTTCTTCCGAAGATGTCGATGCAGTTAAATTATTTTCTGTCAACAGCTTTTCATAATACACCACTGCGTCCTTCAATAGTAATTTTGATAGATCACTATGAATGGATTCTTCAGCAATTTCTTCTCCTATTCCAGATGAGCCAGCAACTTCTTCAGTCGACATGTTTAACCTCGGATTGAAATTTGAAACAGGCACGTCTGTTCACGACGAAATCGAAAAACAAACTGCTGTTTACTTCTCATGACTCGCGCACAGTCCTAAGCGCAGATGACTGTTGAAATCCCAAGGGGACCCTTACAAAGCCCCTTTAAACCTTGAAACCCCATAAAACGAAATAGAACAACGAGCACGAAACTTTACGTTCTTCAGCTAAATAATGTTTTTTTAAAAAAAAATTAGGTTTGAGAAACGTTTTGAATAATTTGTGGAATAACAAAAGAAAATGAAACAGAAGAAATGAAAGACTGCTAGAGGAGGAATAGAACCCGAGACCTGTGGCGTAAGAGTCCAAGCACTAACCATTTTTTTTTTACTCATTTTGTTCGATACAGTTCGTTGCGTTTGGTCGGAGCGGACGTCACAAGACATCTTTTTAAATTGATCGTTGGTTCCTTGACTCAGTTTCTTTAACACAGAGAGCACACAGCCCTCTGACCGAACACGCTGAGCTACCGTGCCAGCTATATAGGCTACACGGCGGCTCGGCAATGGACTGACATTTTATACTCATAAGGCAGCTAAGAAACTTTGTATCGATTTTTCTCGGGATTTTCCGAGTAGTGCGTCCTAATATTTTAATCACGTGAGGTGTTAGGGGTCCTCTTTCACCACATTAAATTTCGGACAAATCCACGACCCCACGGTCGTGACGTCTCCTTGTGAGACAGCTGGTGGTCAAAATTGGAACTAACAATTTTTCCAGCGTAAATCGATTCGGCATTAATGCATTAGCATATCTATCAAGTTTCGCTGCCAAACGATTATTATGGCTCACATTCGACCTGCTTGAGAAGCAGCATTTGAATTATAACCAACCAGTGTACTCAAAATTGTGTATAAAATAAGTCTTTAATGTCGCCGTTGTTATTTTCAACAGTCCGTACCAAAGGATTTTATGCTCTAATCTATGTACACTACTGGCCATTAAAATTGCTACACCAAGAAGAAATGCAGAAGATAAACGGGTATTCATTGGACAAATGTATTATAGTGGAACTGACATGTGATTACATTTTCAAGTAATTTGGGTGCATAGATCCTGAGAAATCAGTACCCAGAACAATCATCTCCGGCCATAATAACAGCCTTGATACGCCTGGGCATTGAGTCAAACAGAGCTTGGATGGAATGTACAGGTACAGCTGCCCATGCAGCTTCAACACGATACCACCATCAAGAGTAGTGACAGGCGTATTGTGACAAGCCAGTTGCTGGGCCACCATTGAGCAGACGTTTTCAGTAGGTGAGATATCTGGAGAATCTGCTGGCCAGGGCAGCAGTCGAACATTTTCTGTAGCCAGAAAGGCCCCAACAGACCTGCAACATGCGGTCGTGCGTTATCCTGCTGAAACTTTGGGTTTCGCAGGTATCGAATGAAGGGTAGAGCCATGGGTCGTAACACATCGAAATCTAACGTCCACTGTTCAAAGTGCTGCCAATGCGTACAAGAGTTGACCGAGACGTGTAACCAACGTCACCCCATACCAATACGCCGAGTGATACGCCAGTATGGCGATGACGAACACACGGTTCCAACGTGCGTTCACCGCGATGTCGCCAAACACTGATGCGATCATCATGATGCTGTAAACATAACCTGGATTTATCCGAAAAAATGACGTTTTGCCATTCGTGCACCCAGCTTCGTAGTTGAGTACACCATCGCAGGCGGCCGGCCGCGGTGGTCTAGCGGTTCTGGCGTAGCAGTCCGGAACCGCGGGACTGCTACGGTCGCAGGTTCGAATCCTGCCTCGTGCATGGGTGTTTGTGATGTCCTTAGGTTAGTTAGGTTTAAGTAGTTCTAAGTTCTAGGGGATTTATTACCTAAGATGTTGAGTCCCATAGTGCTCAGAGCCGTTTGAACCATCGCAGGCGCTCCTGTCTGAGATGCAGCGTCAAGGGTAACCGCAGCCATGGTCTCCGAGCTGATAGTCCATGCTGCTGCAAACATCGTCGAACTGTTCGTGCAGATGGTGGTTGTCTTGCAAACGTCCCCATCTGTTGACTCAGGGATTGAGACGTGGCTGCACGATCCGTTACAGCCATGCGGATAAGATGCCTGTCATCTTGACTGCTAGTGATACGAGGCCGTTGGGATCCAGCACGGCGTTCCATATTACCCTCCTGAACACACTGATTCCATATTGTTAACACTCATTGGATCTCGACCAACGCGAGCAGCAATGTCGCGATACGATAAACCTCAATCGCGATAGGCTACTATCAAAGTCGGAAACGTGATGGTACGCATTTCTTCTCCATACACGAGGCATCACAACAACGTTTCACCAGCAACGCCGGTCAACTGCTGTTTGTGTATGAGAAATCGGTTGGAAACTTTCCTCATGTTAGCCCATTGTGGGTGTCGCCACCCGCGCCATCCTTGTGTGAATGCTCTGAAAAACTAGACATTTGCATATCACAGCACCTTCTTCTGTCGGTTAAATTTCGCGTCTGTAACACTTCATCTTCGTGATGTAACTATTTTAATGGCCAGTAGTGTAGAAACCATTTCGCACACTGAGATTACTTGGAAACGTAATTAGAATTTACTAATATGTAACAAAAAACGTAAAACACATTGACGAGCTACACCATTATGACCACTACCCTCAGCGAGACTGAATAGTTGCTGACCTCGTTGCTTGTACGTCACTCTACAGAGGTGCGATTCCAATACGGCGGCGGCGACGACGCAGGGTGCGCGGCAGTAGACGTGTGGCTGTCCAGTGGCCGTCCTTCAACGTAGTAACTGAATGCGACCCACTCCAAAGGCGCGCCGCTTTGATGTCTCCGGCGTCGCGCGACTACAGGAGTGCCGCTGGAAAGGGTTACATTGAGTAACATTAATGGAGTGCCATTGAACAGACGCCGAATTGGGATCGCAACTTAAGGACAGACAGTGTGCACGTGGGGTAGGGACGAATGTGCTACCATTCTAGCGACGATATGGGCCGCGAACGGGGAGGTCCGCTGATAGAACCGACTCTGCCAAAGGGCAGCTTCTGGGAACGAGAATCAGGGAAACATGCGAGGTAGTCTCCAGTCTGAGTGCTGCTGCCACGAACATCTGTGGAAAGTGTATGAGGGGTTTCATGGACTTTCAGAGCACAAGTAGGTAGGTGACAACGTGCTTGATGCCCATGACTCATCACAGAAAGTGGAGGTCTGAGGTTTCTCATTTCTAATGGGTGTCCGGGAAATAAGGACGAATTTGAATTTTGCACCATTTTGTCTTATCACGGTTGGCAGCCGAAGTTTTTTCGTGTTTATCTGTGATCCTTCCGATCACTAGTCATTAAGTGGTAAGCAATGTAGTTTCAAGTTTATTTTCGGCATGGAGCAGTTGACAACTGGACAACATATCCAAGTGACAAAAATTTATTATAAAAACCGTGAAATCCCACGGCAACAATTTGTGAACTGCGTGTGAGACTCAGACGTAGTGCTATACCAACCGAGTCATCAGTTTGGAACTCAAACGGGTTCCATTTCAAACGTTAAGAAAACAGGAAGACCGCGTTCCGTTCGACACAAACATTGCTGTCGTGTGTGACAATGTGACCGGAAGCACGAGAAAATCGGCTCACCGACGAGCTGAACAACTGAATTTATCCCGATGTTCACTGCATGAAAACCTCTCAAAAGATCTGAAAATGCGTGTGTACATGATTCAACTTACACAAGAGTTGAAGCTTGCAGATCGTGGCAAGAGACATAGATTTGCTCAGTGGGTCTTGGCTCAACAAGCGGAGATCGAGTACTTCACAAAAAGAATAGTTTTCTCAGATGAGGCACACTTCCACCTCACTGCGTTCGTCAATAAGCAGAACTGCAGAACTTGGTGTAACGGAATCCGCCAGTGACTGTGGAAGATGAGATGCATGCACAACGCACGACTGTGTGGTGTGGATTTTGGGCAGGAGGAGTTATCGACATGTACATCTTTCAAAATAATGAGGAGGCTGCCATGACTGTGAACGGCGACCGTTACGGAAACATGCTTTCCCATCGGTTTTTTCCCTCTTATTGAAGAAAACGACGAGTTTGGTCTCAACAAGATGGTGCGACATGTCACACATCTCGTGAAACGATCGCTCTCCTGAATGAAAAGTGTTGTGGGTTGGCAGGAGGGCTAACTCCGTATTATTAGAGGAAGTAGAAAGGCACGCGTTTTAGCTCACGCAGGCTGGCGTGAGGTCTGGAACAGGACAAGGAAATTAGACTTTAGAAAAACGGACGTTGCTGGTGGAATACTTTAGTTCATTAATGATGAGATGATGAGCGTCGCTCTTGACGGTACATGATTACAGTATCAATAGTAACTGGTAATGGCGCCTTGATAGGTAGCAGCAAATGACGTAGCTGAAGGCTATACTAACTATCGTCTCGGCAAATGAGAGCGTATTTTGTCAGTGAACCATCGTTAGCAAAGTCGGTTGTACGACTGGGGCGAGTGCTAGGAAGTCTCTCTAGACCTGCCGTGTGGCGCCGCTCGGTCTACAATCACTGATAGTGGCGACACGCGGGTCGGACGTATACTAACGGACCGCGGCCGATTTAAAGGCTACCACCTAGCAAGTGTGGTGTCTGGCGGTGACACCACAAAAAGTTTCTTCAAGAAATTATCTCTTTGCGTGGCAACCAGGAATAGCCTGCCAGATCATGCGATCTTACGCGTTGTGACTTTTCTTGTGGGTATTTTTGAAATCAAAAGTGTACGTGAACAAACCAATAACAATACACCAGTTAAAGGATGCAATTAAAAGTGTTATTAACGGAATTCCTCCAAATGTTAGTGAACGCATCATCAAAAACTTTACGCATTGTTCGTTGCCGCGTGACCTTGGTTTATCATATGGATGATGCAATTTCTCATACATAAATGGAAGAAGTTATTGTGTTTGTAAAAAATGCATTACATTTTCAATAAATTTTGTACGTTCTATAGCTTTACAACATTCGTCCCTACTTCCCGGACACCCTCTATAAAGTAGGATAGACAGGGACGTGTGGCAGATCTGACGACAGAGAACAATGCCTGTGCAGGCGCAATGGCTTCACACCTTAGAGTACAGTGCACGTTCTTGACCATAGAGCTGACGATCTCTATGTTGACCTAACGTCATCGTCAATTACGGTTGCAGTGTCAATGGCATCATCGAGATTGGACGCTGGATTAATGGGAACGTGTCGTCTACTGGGATGAATCACGTTTGTTGTTACACTGGGTCGATGGTCGTTTGACGATTCGCTGTCATCCAAGTTAACGGCTGGTCGAAACGTACACTAAAACATAGACATAGGCCGGTGAGGGCTGTGTTATGCTACGACGAAGATTCTCCACGGCTTCCATTGAACGTGTGGTAGTAACTGAAGTTACCAAGACAACCGTGGACTAGGTAAACCTTATTATAGACCATTTGCATACCTTTCTGTTTCATATCTTAACCGACAGCGATAGGCTTCCAGTAAGAAAACTCTCCGCTTCATGCTACAGCCGTTTGACGAGCGTGACAGTGGAATCGATGTACTGACCACCAGATCAGAACCCTACGTAAGACGTCTACCATGCTACCATCCACCAGCTTCGCGCCCACAAACAACCTGCCCATTACGCATGATCTATGCGTAGGTATGTGGTGCCGTATAACTACCTAAACTTACCAAACACTAGCTAAATATGTATCAAGCATAATCTATGCTGTGTTGAGTTCCAAACGTGGAGGGGAAACTCGTTACTAAGCCGTTGTTTCCTATGGTTTCTCAGGAAAATGCTCTTTTCTCTAATTTCCAGCTGCCATCGCATCCATGGGACGAGAAGCCGAATCATGAACCATTGGTTCTTCTACATCGACATCTGCATCTATGTCCCGCACCGAAAGGTGTGCGGCACAGTGAACACATCTGTCACTATCATTTCCCCTCTTCCCTGTTCCTATCGCGAAAGTGCTAAAGGAAAACTATGCGCAAGTCTTCATGAGTGATCGAGTCTCTCCAATTGTAATTCCACGGTCTTTTCACTAAGTGTACCTAGGAGGAAGTAATGTATCTGTTGATTCACCCTGGAAAATACACTCTTTGTATTTTAAGAGTAAACCAAATGTGACTTTCACTGTATCACTAGAGTTGGATGAGCTCCTCCGTGTCGCCTTCACACGCGCTGCACGAAACTGTGATGAAGCGCCCTTCTCCTCATTGGATCCTCTCCATTTCCTCCACTGCTGATTATTGTTGCCGGTTCCATAGTGAAGAACAATATTGAATTATCGGTCGATCGTGGGTTGTATACTGTAGCTTTTGTGTGTGGTCTCTAACCCCTGAAGATTTTCCCAATGAACCACAGGATGGTATTTCACTTACAGACGGTTTGTTTTATGTGACCACTGTGCTTAAAATTCGTCAGTAAGCGTACTGCCAAATGTTCAGTAGATATGAATGTTTTCAGTAATTATTTGATAACAGTCTGTTCGTAAAATAACTGGTATCTACGATGTGGATCACTTGATAAGCAATTAGAAATTCTATTTATTTATTGATGGGCTTACTACCGATGGTAGTGATAAACAGTGTCCATACCACTTGGCGCTAATGTTACTCAATCTCCCTCTTGCAGCTGCCCGTAATTCAGCCAATCAACATCGCAAGTCATTGTTAAGACAATGTGAAGGCCACACTACTTCATACTTAGTACATTACTCTTCAACCCACCTGTGCGTATCGTACGTGACAACTGACTGATTAATCTGTTCATCAGACTATATTATTGAATAAGAATATACTCTACTGGAAAAGAGACATTTCACTTAGCTTACTACAATATTATAATGACGTCACCTACCAGTGTTTAAATAGTGATTCAACCCGAATGAATTATTCATTAAGAATTAAAATATTGACTCATGGTATAAAGTATCTTTCGTTATTAAATAATCATAGCTCCATTACTCCATTCATCTACATCTACATCTACATCTACATCCATACTCCGCAAGCCACCTGACGGTGTGTGGCGGAGGGTACCTTGACTACCTCTATCGGTTCTCCCTTCTATTCCAGTCTCGTATTGTTCGTGGAAAGAAGGATTGTCGGTATGCCTCTGTGTGGGCTCTAATCTCCCTGATTTTATCCTCATGGTCTCTTCGAGAGATATACGTAGGAGGGAGCAATATACTGCTTGACACTTCGGTGAAGGTATGTTCTCGAAACTTTGACAAAAGCCCGTACGGAGCTACTGAGCGTCTCTTCTGCAGAGTCTTCCACTGCAGTTTATCTATCATCTCCGTAACGGTTTCGCGATTCCTAAATCATCCTGTAACGAAGCGCGCTGCTCTCCGTTGGATCTTCTCTATATCTTCTATCAACCCTATCTGGTACGGATCCCACACTGCTGAGCAGTATTCAAGCAGTGGGCGAACAAGCGTACAGTAACCTACTTCCTTTGTTTTCGGATTGCATTTCCTTAGGATTCTTCCAATGAATCTCAGTCTGGCATCTGCTTTACCGACGATCAACATTATATGATCATTCCATTTTAAATCACTCCTAATGCGTACTACCAGATAATTTATGGTATTAACTGCTTCCAGTTGCTGACCTGCTATTTTGTAGCTAAATGATAAAGGATCTATCTTTCTGTGTATTCGCAGCACATTACACTTGTCTACATTGAGATTCAATTGCCATTCCCTGCACCATGCGTCAATTCGCTGCAGATCCTCCTGCATTTCAGTGCAATTTTCCATTGTTACAACCTCTCGATACACCACAGCATCATCTGCAAAAAGCCTCAGTGAACTTCCGATGTCATCCACCAGGTCATTTATGTATATTGTGAATAGCAACGGTCCTATGACACTCCCCTGCGGCACACCTGACATCACTCTTACTTCGGAAGACTTCTCTCCATTGAGAATGACATGCTGCGTCCTGTTATCTAGGAACTCCTCAATCCAATCACACAATTGGTCTGATAGTCCATGTGCTCTTACTTTGTTCATTAAAAGACTGTGGGGAACTGTATCGAACGCCTTGCGGAAGTCAAGAAACACGGCATCTACCTGTGAACCCGTGTCTATGGCCCTCTGTGTCTCGTGGACGAATAGCGCGAGCTGGGTTTCACATGACCGTCTTTTTCGAAACCCATGCTGATTCCTACAGAGTAGATTTCTAGTCTCCACAAAAGTCATTATACTCGAACACAATACGTGTTCCAAAATTCTACAACTGATCGACGTTAGAGATATAGGTCTATAGTTCTGCACATCTGTTCGACGTCCCTTCTTGGAAACGGGGATGACCTGTGCCCTTTTCCAATCCTTTGGAACGCTACGCTCTTCTAGAGACCTACGGTACACCGCTGCCAGAAGGGGGGCAAGTGCCTTCGCGTACTCTGTGTAAAATTGAACTGGTATCCCATTAGGTCCAGAGGCCTTTCCTCTTTTTAGCGATTTTAATTGTTTCTCTATCCCTCTGTCGTCTATTTCGATATCTACCATTTTGTCATCTGTGCGACAATCTAGAGAAGGAACTACAGTGCAATCATCCTCTGTGAAACAACTTTGGAAAAAGACATTTAGTATTTCGGCATTTTGTCTGTCATCCTCTGTTTCAGTACCATTTTTGTCACAGAGTGTCTGGACATTTTGTTTTGATTCACCTACCGCTTTGACATAGGACCAAAATATCTTAGGATTTTCTGCCAAGTCAGTACATAGAACTTTACTTTCGACTTCATTGAACGCCTCTCGCATAGCCCTCCTCACACGACATTTCGCTTCGCGTAATTTTTGTTTGTCTGCAAGGCTTTGGCTATGTTTATGTTTGCTGTGAAGTTCCCTTTGCTTCCGCAGAAGTTTTCTAACTCGGTTGTTGTACCACGGTGGCTCTTTTCCACCTCTTACGCTCTTGCTTGGCACATACTCATCTAACGCATTATGTACGACGGTTTTGAACTTTGTCCACTGATCCTCACCACTATCTGTACTTGAGACAAAACTTTTGTGTTGAGCCAACAGGTATTCTGAAATCTGCTTTTTGTCACTTTTTCTAAACAGAAAAATCTTCCTACCATTTTTAATATTCCTATTTACTGCTGAAATCATCGAAGCCGTAACCGCTTTATGATCGCTGATTCCCTGTTCTGCGTTAACTTTCTCAAATAGTTCGGGTCTGTTGGTCACCAGAAGGTCTAATGTGTTACCGGCACGAGTCGGTTCTCTGTTTAACTGCTCAACGTAGTTTTCAGATAAAGCACTTAAAAAAATTTCACTGGATTCTTTGTCCCTGCCACCCGTTATGAACGTCTGAGTCTCCCAGACTATATCTGGCAAATTAAAATCTCCATAGAACTATAACATGGTGGGGAAATCTACTCGAAATATTTTCCAAATTATCCTTCAGGTGCTCAGCTACAAAGGCTGCTGAGCCAGGGGGCCTATAGAGACATCCAATTACCATGTCTGAGCCTGCTTTAACCGTGAACTTCACCCAAATCATTTCACATTTCGGATCTCCGTCAATTTCCTTCGATACTATTGCACTTCTCATCGGTATAAACACGCCTCCCCCTTCACTGTCCAGCCTGTCTCTGCGGTATACATTCCAATCTGAGTTTAGGACTTCATTACTGTTTACGTCTGGTTTCAGCCAACTTTCTGTCCCTAGTACTATAGGGGCGTTGTGACCGTTTATTAATGAGAGCAGTTCTGGGGCCTTTCTGTAGACGCTCCTGCAGTTTACTATTAGCACATTAATACTGTTATTCCCTGTTGCATTTTGCGTACTCCTACCTTGCCGCGTCTCAGGAGGTGTCTTGTCGGGCCTAGGGAGGGGATTCTCTAACCTAAAAAACCCCCGTGTGCACTCCACACGTACTCCGCTACCCTTGTAGCCGTTTCCGGCGTGTAGTGCACGCCTGACCTATTCAGGGGGACCCTACATTTCTCCACTCGATAGCGGAGGTCAAGAAATTTGCACCCCAGATCTCCGCAGAATCGTCTGAGCCTCTGGTTTAAGCCTTCCACTCGGATCCAAACCAGAGGACCGCGATCGGTTCTGGGAACGATACTAGATATAGTTAGCTCTGATTTCACCCCGCGAGCGAGGCTTTCAGCCTTCACCAATTCCGCCAACCGCCTGTACGAACTGAGGATGACCTCTGAACCCAGACGGCAGGAGTCATTGGTGCCGACATGAGCAACAATTTGCAGTCGGGTGCACCCAGTGCTCTCTATCGCCGCCGGTAGGGCCTCCACCACATCTCGGATGAGACCCCCCGGCAAGCAGACTGAGTGAACACTGGCCTTCTTCCCCGACCTTCCCGCTATTTCCCTAAGGGGCTCCATCACCTGCCTAACGTTGGAGCTCCCAATAACTAATAAACTCCTCCCCCCGTGTGCCTGCTCGGACCTTGCTGAAGGAGCAGCAACATGTCCACTCACAGGCAGAGCGGGCGATGCCACACGGCCAGCCTCCACATTGACCCTCCGCCTCGTGCGCCGCGAACGCCGCTGAACCCGCCTCTCCCCTTGGGGAGAGGGTGGCCCAATCACGCCCAGTACCCGCGAAGATGTCTCGACAGCAGGGACAGTGGGTGAAGCATGTAACACCTGGGGTGTACATTGCGACGCACCAGACTCCCCACTGCCGCTACACTCCGAGGCAGCAGCCTGAAGACGGCTGACCGCGGCCTTCAACAGGCTCAGCTGTTCGCGAACAGTGGCCAGCTCCTCCTGCGTCCGTACACAGCAGTCACACATCCTATACATCCTAAGGAATCAATTTACTGAAGAGAGTTAATCAACCTTTAACTAGACTGCTAATTCACTAAAGGCGGCTGTTTATTCACTAAAGTGTGGTTGCTAGCCACTTCTTGTAGAAAACAATGAAAATAGCACTACCTGTCTCTGGACTGTATTGAAAACAAACACTAGCACTACTGGCACTATGGCTGACTAAAGGGACTCTCTCTCACTGTATTCAAAACAAACACGAAATCTACGGAACACCACTATTAGCACCCGACAATCAAAGCTTCCCAAAAGCAAACACACACGGAAGAAGAAGTGACAAGCAAGAAAAATACAGTTAACACCCAAATTAAGGTAGCTCGCTGCACAGCAGACGTGAAGCAGACGACAGTTACGACGACACTCGTAAGTAGTCGTCGCTCTACGTCACTTCAGACTTCATGTCTCCTGCTGCAGTCGTGTTATCCTTATGTCAGAAACAATAAAAGAGAAAAACTTCAGAATCTTAATTGCGCACTGGCGTACATTCGTTACTCATTTCCCAGGAAAATTGAAAGAGAGCGACTATGTAAGAGTTAATGTATGTCCGGGCAAAGTACGACCTGGCTTCCTTCCACCTACACTGGTACGCAAAACATCAGATTGGACACTGCCAAGTAACAAAGCTCGATAGAACTTTGCACCATATATAGAAAGAAGTACTACAGAATAGTACACAAGGTAATTTAATGAGTTGCGCATTGAGACGAACAGAAATAATACTTTTATTCAAAGATATTAATTACGCTACAGTCGCTGTGATTCATGATGGTGGGACAGGGGTCTTAACAGGGTGTGTGATCACCACGGACGGCAGTGCACGCTCTGAAACGTGGTCCTGCAGTTGGTAATGAATTCCAGTGCTGGAACTTTCCATTACTCCACCAGCGCGGTTGACAACGGTTGGATAGTGCTTGATGCTTGTGGACGTGCAGCAATACAACTCCCCAACGCGTCTCGTACGTGCTCGATGAGATTTAAGTCGCAGGAAAAGGTAGGCTATTCCATTCGCCGAATTCTCATACAAGAGCTAATACACCTGTGTTGTTCGACGCATTTGCGCATTGTCAGTCATAAAACGGAAGTCAGGGCCGAATGCACCCCTTGAACAGTGAACGGCCGCACCGAGGTGGATAAACATGTTTCCGCCACATCACAGAAGTTAAGCACCGTCGAGCGTGGCCAGTACTTGCTTGGGTGACGGTACGCAGCGTACTCCTGAAAATTTTCCTTTCGCGTTTACATCGGAGGGGCAGGACTGGTGGTGGCGTGAAGTCTCTGATCATCGGTTTTTGTGGCAACGTCCTGGATTAAATTCAAAACTTCTCCACGGCATGCTAATTTGTTCACGGTGAGCCGTTCGTCGGCTGGTGACTTTAAACTTGGCGGGCCCGTTGGTGCGCTTCGAGAAGAGTAGGCTATGTGCAGCACCGTGTTTCACCGTCTTCCTTCCCCCACCATCTCCAACACGAACACAGCACTACACTCACGCACACACCGTTACAGTCGTCTACACTTAACCGATACACATCCACACACAGCTCTCATACTTCGAGAAGGAAAGATGTTTGCGCGTGCGGAGGATAGGAAAACCCTTTCCAATTACAAGGTTTCGACCTGCCATTAGCGTTCTCCCACCCAATTGTGCCTTACCCTTTTTACCCCTGGAAAGGTGCACACGGTAAAGGAGTAAATTGCTATAACAGTTTTTACGAGTCAGTTCAACGTGTCCAAATATTTGGAGGTCAGTACGCATATACAACAACAGGCCGCCCTACACCATTACACCAAGACCATCATAATCATAATGTACTTCTCCGTGTATATTTCTTCAACTATCTCTCGTACTATGCCGTAGTGGTTCCTTCTATGTTACTTGGCAGCAACATAACATGAGAAACTTACTTTCGTCATCAAGGTTAGTTTGTCAGTGTATTTGAGCTCATAGCGTGCCAATTCCTCTTTATACAATAGCATATTCTGCAAAAAATTAAGGGATATTCCGCCGCTACCTACTTGGCATGCTCACCGTCAGATGCCATTCTTACGTTCAGCGTAGGAACGAACAAGACAGTAAATGAAAATCAAGACAATTTCATAGTATTTCGTAAAACAAAAGAAAATCTTGCAAACGTCGGATGGAATAATGTGTTGTCAACAATGACATGTGTTACAGTATGCAGTCCGACTTATGATCTATAACATATACTAAAATAAAGTGGAACTAAGAGAAGGGACAATTCAAATAAGTACACTTCGTGCTAAAATGAGTGAAACTTGAGCGTCGAAATAGCTGTGAAAGAAGTACAATCTAATTAAATAAAGTAGAGAACAGTTGCGGGTTCTGTGGTTCATAGCCCACGCAACCTTTATTTGTGTTAGAAATAAACAAAATGAGCACAAAAGGGGGCTTGAGCTTTGGAAAGGAGAATAACGACTTCTTTAATATCAATATCAAGAATCTGTTGCAGTAGACGTGAAACAATTCCTCTGTCACGCTCGTAATTCGAGAAACCAAATGGCCAAATGCAGCGAGGTAACAGTTACAAATTTGTGTTACCGAAGAGCGACTACTTCAATAGAAGCAGCTTACTGGTATAAGTGTAGAGTTTCTAACACGGTTATCGATAATACATATAATGGTCCTATCTAACTACTTTGTTTGTTTCTTACTTAATGTGCCTTCTGTATAGCCATGCTCTTTGTTGTAACATCCATGTAAAGGTTTTCTTAATTATTTACGATAATTTATGTAAGTGTAATTGATTTAGAAATGTAACGTCAAACGTAATGTGCTGTAAAAGAGTGACAATATATATTTTTATTTATAATACCGGTTCACGCATAGGGAAAGTAGGTTCGTAATCATGTAAAACTTGGAGAGAAGTCCCCCCACAACGGAAATGGCTTGGATGGAATAGAAATGGCAGATCTGGCAGTCCACCTGCAAAGCTCCTGTGTGGCATGAGTCAGTCGGTGGGTAGCAGGTGAAGAGGGAAAAATATATAAGCGGATGCAATTGGGCTTATTGTTTAGGGCTGCACTATGAAAATCCGACGCAAAGAAGAGAATTTTCAGAACTTGTTGCACAGGAAGAGCCATGGATACCTTTTTCCGCCTTTCTTGAATAGGACATGAGATCTGTGTTCTGTAAACTTTGTGTTGAACCACAGTATTTCATTATTAGTAATTTACCTAGAAACAGCCCTATCCTAAGTTCTACGACAAATCTGAGTATAATATTTTACGTAACTGAAAAGCAATTATCCCCTTTTACAAAAATTAATAAACTGTGTAGAGATGTAAAGTACATAATTCTTTAGTGAGCCTAATTATTCATGTACTCCACGTAATTTGCATAAATGAAGACTTAAAGTCTCATCAATGCATAATTACTGAGAAAGATTTAAAGCATATAGTACAAAGATTTTTTATTAAACAGTATTGTTTATAACTTCGTAAGCTATGTAGTTAACAGTGTTTCCAGTTTTGTGTTGTGGCTAAGGTGGTCAGCCTCGATCTGAGTCTACCGATAGATTGGTTGCTGCGGTTGCGTGCTGATAGTTAAGCCAGATTAAATGTCATATTACAATAATAGCAATGAAGAATATGAAACTATGTACAGTTATTAACTATACTATATTCATGTGTCACATGTACCATTTGAGCTAAGTATTATAAGAAAATGAATATTCATTGAGAATGCAAATAATAATCACTACGAAAGGTACAATTACTTTATAATGATTTCAATAGTAGTAATTCCCTCTAATTTGAAATGCCACAAGAACCTTTTGTCCAAGTCAGTAGTGGTACTCCGTTAAAATCACTAGTGTGCACCGTATCAGATGGCTAATATGTGATACTGTCTCAACTTTTTACCCTGATTCCAAATCTGGTTTTAGCTTTCTGCCATCACGTACAGTTTTTCCGTAATTTCACTCCAAATATATATTGCTACACCAGTGGGTTATGCGTGTTGTTGGAGGGAAATTTACCAATACGACATTGTATACCTTTAGATTGTTACACATTTTGATGCTAGTTGTTATTGTGTGACTCTAAAAGTATTGCTTGTCTCACGGGCTTGGATTACCAGTGCCACATTGTGATTATTCTGTATATTTAAGACAGTATTAATGAAACACTTCGCCTACTGTCGATAGTTACTGAACACTTCGCCTACTGTCTACAGTTACTACAATTTCAATACACAAGTCTGTGTAGAACGTAAATATTTTTTGTTACATTTTTGTGAATTATACACTGGCTTAGCAGACTTTGTGAAAAAAGATTACAATTCTATTTTGAAGAGAAACTTGGTCACGAGGGGAAGGGATCGGCGCCAGAGAGAGGTTAAGGTTATGAACAAAAGGAAAGAAAACACGTATGCCATTTGCGATTCCAGTGGCATGGAGGAAGCCAACAAATCACCTTAATGACTGCTGCTTAGTTAACGTTTAGGGGCGCGGTTCGAAAAATAAGCGGCAGATTGTGTATTCGAGCATTGATACAGCCATTAGGCCAGTTTGCACATGAACAAGATCTGATTGCTACTTTTCATCCAGCTGTTGTAGAGAAAGTGGCAGAGAATGATGAGGAAAATGAATTTGATGCAATTATCGAAGACGATAGTGATTCCACCAGTCTTAATGTGACTTTACTCAATAACTCTCAGTGTAAAATTAATGATCTCGTAGGAGATTTGAATTTGCCCAAGGAATCAGTAGAACTGTTTGCCTCCTGATTAAAAAATAAGAATATTCTGGAATCAAGAACACATCACTCATGTTACAGACACAGAGACAAAGAATTAGGTCATTTGTTATCAAGGAACGACTCCTTGGTTTACTTCAATAACATACATAAACCAGTTAATGCACATTAACGGCACTGAACATTATTCTACGCAGTGGAAAATTTTCCAGACTCGTCAACGAAGAGCCTGAAAGGCATGTTACTGCATAATGGAAATTTGTAGGCGGCCAGTTTTGCGGCCCATTCAGTTCAAATGAAGGGACGTATGAGAACTTATCGATACTCTTAACAAGTATCTAGTAGGGGGAGCATTCTTGGCTATTTGCAGTGACTTCAAAATTATCGGAATACTATTAGGATAACAAGCTGGGTTCCCAAAATGAGAATTGTACAACTGGGCAGGGCAAAGACTTTGGAAAGTGGCAGGTTGGTAAGAGCGGAGAAATGTTTTACCTGTAAGTAAAAATATCCTGCGCAATCCACTTATAAAACAGAAATAAGTGTTGCTTTCACGTCTACAAATAAAATTGTGCTTGATGAAGTAATTTATAAGGGCACTACCACAGGATGGACCCTGAATCAAGCACTTTTTCTAGAAATTTCCCTTCTCCACACGAGAGAAACTGAAAGCTGTAATTCTTTTTTACTCATCAAATAAATAAACTGATGAACGATAAAGATTGAGTAGACAATGAAGAAAAGAGAAAATGGTGCATGACCGCCCATCGTGCAGTTACTGAAATCTTTCTATGGAATAATAAAGATCCCGACTACAAGCCCACTGTTGAAAAATGTTGCAAAATTTCAGGAAGATGTGCTGTTAAATGAAAATGGAAGTGCACTTTCTACGCTCACATATCGACTGCTTTTCAGAATTTGGGACATTATATTAATGAGTAGAGTGAAAGTATCCATCGAGATATTAAGAGGAAATACCAGCGGCGCTAGACAACAGCTGTAATGGCCGAAAATTGTAGGATGTTGAAGAGGAAATCAAAGAATATACATTTCAAATTTTATGGAACACCGTTGACTTCTTGTTTTTGTAAAAGGCAGTAACGAAACAAATTAGGGGCGTTCTGGAGAGTACTTTCGATGGATTTCATTTTTTGAATATGTTTTGATTAAAAACTCAACATATGTGAAATGGTGTTAGAATACATTTGTGGGCTCAAAAACAAAAATTTTTAAAAAATCACTTGTTAATTTTTGTAAAAACCTGACCTGATAGACAAAAAGGTAGTTATTTCTAGAATCAACATTAAAAAAGTATTCAAGAACGCCTGCTTTCAACAAATCATCTGACAAAATGTTTTAAAACGCAGTGTAATCATTTACCTGTAATTATCATTATCTTCCTATTGTAATGTACGGGTAGTAGGAGTTATTGATACCCTTTTGTATCCTACAAGTCTTAATACTAGTCCTGTGTAGTTAAAGTCAATTTACTGGTACAAAACTTGTATATTTGTGCTGCTGTATTTTATGTTATCAACAAAGCGGAAATTCAATATCTGGGAGAGTGAACCCCAATAGTTAATTTTCTTTATTAACCATGCTAGTGCATGGTACAATTTTGCCTAATTAGTCTGGCGAACGTTTCTTTTTACATAATTACAGTTTTTTTAATATAAAACTTTAGGAAACAAATTTAGTCCGACACCATTCCGCCACATACAGCCCCAGTCACAAAATAAAAATCCTTTCACAGGAATGATATTATCAGCATATTACTATTTTAATATCAGCCAACAGAGCTATACATGGAACCGCCTAACAGGACATTCGTTAGCTTCTTTCGCAGAAAGTTACAGACCATCACATCTGTGCTAATCTCGAAACAATGTATTACGAGTATTGAATGTCCAGCGGCACGAACTTGAAGTAAATTGAATAAAACAAAAAATGACTAGAAAATATTGTAGGAGTTTAGGAAGTATCCTGTAATTAATAACCAACTCAAAACACAGATTAGTGGTGTTGATAACCGGTTCAGAACACAAGTTAGTGGTTTTAATAATAAGCTGAAAACACAAGCTGATCTCATGAAAACACAGAGCATTAGGATCAGTAGACAGATCGAAAAGGTACACGAAAAAGTAGGCGTCTTGAGTAATACAGTCAGACGTGAAACTTGAAATTAATGCCATACATACAAATGTGGCCACAATGTAGTGGCGGATTGTAAATATCAATTAAATGTTGATGTAGAAACCATAAAGTTCCAAGAAACGATAGAACAATTAGTAGAAACAAAAATGGAAGAAAAAATTTTCGGTCTTAAGACCGAATTTGTTGACAAATGTAGAAAAGAAATCCGACATTTGAGAGAGACCGTGCTTAGTTTTGAGGCTAAAATAAGCAAACAAGAAAATATTTGCGGACAGGAATGTAAGCAAATGTAGGAAGCAAACATAAGAGATTTTTGGTATTTTCAGAAAGAGTAGGGGATGAACATCATTGGCGAAATAATCGTTATTATGAACTTAATAATAACAATACTGTTAACCACAATGACAAAGAAGAGAATGACAGCAATAGTTATCAGGTTAACTTTGTTCAACGAGCGAGGGGAAAAGGTCGAGCAGCCTTTCTCGGAAGAGGATTTGTACCGCGACATTACCACGACAGCAAGAACGTAGAATATTGAAGACCTAATATGTTGGGCGCCAAACTATCGCAGAAAGATTTTACTTCTAAAATGTGAGAAACAATTGTGGTGTAGACTTAAGGAATCATATACTCGAGAGAGCGACTCTGAAGCACCGCAGGTTGCTGCAAGCAAAGCGACAGATGTACCCAGGAATAGATCATGATAGATATTCAATTAAATGTATACTAGGGTGTGGACAGAGGAACCTCAAACTAAGAATACACCAGACCGATCAGATGTTTGCAGGAAGCTGTGGTTGCGGCAGTAGAACAGAACTGTGTCGTCAGAGTAGAATGCAATGAACCTGCTTCAGCAGATAAAAACTATGGAGTAAGAGAAAAGGTGAATACGTTCCTAGATGAGGAGGAAAGCGCCGCTGGCAGTTCAAATAACGATTAAATTTGCCAAAACTAGTTGTCAGGTATTACTCGTTGGTGTGAAGCGATTGATGATCTGAAGCAAGGAGTAGAACAGTACGAGAGGGAAGATTTAAAAAAAGAATTATTTTACCAGAAAGTTAGGTAATAGTGAAAGGCGGAAAAGTTACGTCGAGAATCGGAAGTGGCTCGATGGTAACAAAACAAATACTGTCGCCATAAGGAGAATGGAAGTATATGAAATCTTCAGCGTTGCTGACGAAGCATTCTTGATTAACCATCCACCAGCAGAACAAAGTCTGGAAGAAATAGATACACACATTTTTTTACGAATTACTGAAGTTCATGAAGTCTACACAAAACACGAAGCTAAGGCCGGCGTCACTAGAGCCAATGTCCATGACTGTTGAGATGAAGAGCCAGCTATGAAAGAATGAAAATTAACAACTTTAGGAGTAAAGTGTGGCCCTGAGTATTAAAGAATCGACAAAAGGTTGGATCAGGAAATGAACATGAGTCTAAGATAGACCTATCTGTTAGAATGGAACAGAGACCCAGAATGGTCTCACATAGAAGACAGTTCGGATGAAGAATATATTGAAGTATCAGAAATCGAGGAAGGCGTCAGAAAAAGTTGTTTTGTACCTCCAAACGAAGTACCTTCCAAATTAGAACAGGTAGTAAACACAGAAACAAGAAAGAAAGAAAGAACCACCGGACTATACTACACGTTATCGAAAACTCTGAAGCTGCGGAACCAAAGAAAGCCCCTGACATTGGCAATGTGCCAATAAATAAAATCACTTGGGATGAAATTAGATCTCTCTGTCTAAAATAGCACATTGTGTTACCACAATTAGAAAATGTGGGCCCATTCCGTTGCAAAGGCCCAATTTAAATGGATATACAGTGGACTGTTTGGAGTTCAATGAACGTGTTACTCTAAGGCTTACTGTCTGGAGTACCGTAAAATCAAGGAACGAGTTAGGAGTTCATAACGTAGTGGGCTTGAAACGTTTTGTCTACAGAACAGAATAAAAAAGAGCACTGTTTGCAAATATGTCAAGAATAAAATATACTGTATAATATGTTTTTTATCAAGTATGTTTTGTTACATTTGTTATAATGTTGTTAAACTGTGTAAAAAATTAACACAACAAAAAACACCTATTTGGTGAAAAGTAATAATATTTTCTAATCGCTTTTGATGCACACAAACTGAAAGCAAAATCTTCAATAGTATTTTTGAAATGGATAAAATCTGAAAAGTAACTACCCGTATTGCTTTGAAAGCATAGTTAATGACTGCATACAGTTTCTAGTAAAGAACTGTAAATACTGAACAACATTTAGATTATGTTTATGTAAAAGCTTGTATCGTATAGTGTACATTATGTTTATCTATCAAGTGTTCTCTTATATATGTATCATTTTAATATGGGTATTACCATTTGTATTTAGTGTTCTAGGTAAGACAGAGTTTCTTATTCACACTGAAACATTCTGGAAATTAACTAATGATATTCTTGTGTGAGGATCGCTCAAATATGGGATATGTCTAAGAATTTTATCGATTTTGCCCGTAATTGTCTCAACTGGCTTCTTCGTCTATTTCTTACTTAATGTAAATTCTGAATACATGCTGATAGATGCAAATCTATGTAAATGTTTTAGTTGTTATTTATAATAATTTACGTAATTGCAACTAATATATGGATGTAATGTATGAAGTAATGTGCTGTAAAGGATTAAAATGTTATTTTCATCCTATTTTAGTTTATAATACCGATTTATGCGCAGGAAATGTAGGTTTTTAATGATGTAAAATGTTGAGGGAAGTCCCCCCGCGACGGAACTGGCTAGACTGAAATAGAAAAGATGGATCTGGCGGTTGAACTGCAAAGCTCCTGTATGGCATAGTCAGTTGGGGGCTAGGATGGGGATGTAGCTCGGCTTATTATTCACGGCATACTTTGGTTAGCTCTGCACTATGAAAATCCGACGCTAAGAAGTGAATTTTCAGAGCTTGTTGCACAGGAAGAGTCATGGATACTTTTGCTCCTTTCTTGAATGGGACGTAAGATCGACACGGTCACCACCTTCATCTCGATTTATCAGTTGAGTACTGTATAACGGGATGAACCAGATATGTGGTTTCGTTTTCAATAATAAGTTTGTGCTCTGTAAACTCTGTGCTGTGGTGCCATATTTATGCTTCGTCATTTACCTAGACAGGGTCCAATCCCAAGTGCTACGACAAATCAGAGTATATTATTTTACTGAACTAATAAGCTGTTATCTTCTTTAACAAAAGTTAAGAAACTTTATGGATATTTACAGAACATAACTATTTAGTGATCATAAGTTCTGGAGTCAGTAGTGTTCCTCCGTTAATAAGCTTTCACGTAAAATTATCACTATCTTCCTACAGTAATGCGCAGATTGTGTTACTGAGAGCTTGTTGTTAGCTAAGTGTCTTAATACTCCTCCTGTGTAGTCCAGTTCACTGGTAAATTACTCGCTAAATTATGCTGGTGTCTTGTACCTTATCACCAAAACAAAAGCTCAGTATTAAGTGAAGTCAACTCCAATTGTTAACTTTCCCCATGAACGATGCTAGTATTGGTAAAGTTTTGCCTAATTAGACTAGAAGTCGTTTCTTTTTACGTAATTACAGTTTACTAGATTACTAATTGAACCTTCTTACTGCTTTAATAGAGATCTTTAGGGAAACAAAGTTAAGGTGACACCTTTCCATTACACACAGACACGGTCAGCAAAAAAAAAAATCGTTTCACAGTAATTACATTTTGGGCGTATTACTATTTTAATAGTAGCCGGTGGTGTTATCAACGGCGTCGTATGTCAGGACATTCGCTAGCTTCTTACGCAGAAAATACAGATTATAGCATATGTGCTAAGTGCGAAACAAAAGTGCCACGAAATTGCAGTAAATTTAATAAACGGACGAATAGCAAACATTAACGGAGTTTAGATTATAAACTGTGATTCACATTCAGTTTAATATGGATACATAACACGTAGTAGATCAAAGCGAACAGAACGAGGCTGTACAGGTTGTATCGATAAAACATCATGGAGTCCGATAGCATATACCGTAATTAATACACAGGTATCGCCACAGAACGGCAATTAGCTTACGTAGCTCAACACGCATACATAAATGATCAGATTCAGATGATGAGACGGCCACGAAGGAAACAGAGACCGAAGGATGGGACAAATGAGGAAGATTGCATGGAAGATAGTGGTTGTGCAAATGAATCGGTTGGTACGTTCAGTTCGCTACGACCAGAGGATCGAGAAACATGAAGCTGAATCGAAACACGAAGATATAGTGGAGTAAGACAGTGAAAAGCTTCTGAGAGTGCTATGTTAAAAATGTATCTACACTAAGTAAAACACAAGAAAGCAGATCAATAGTCGAATGAGTGGTCTTGTGAACCAACTCAGAATAGAAATTAGTGATCTCGATAACCAACTCACCACACAGATTATTGATTGTAAGACTTTGTAATCAACTGGAAAGGCAAATCGATGTCACGAACACAAAGAGCGTTAGGATGAGTAAGGATATCGGAAAGATAGACGAAAAAGAAAGCCATTTGAGTTATGCTCTTAAAGACAAGAGATTTGAAATAAACATAAAAAATATTAATGAGGCCAATATGTAGTGGCAGATCAATGATATCAATGAAATGTTCAATTTAGATATCCTAAAGATCCAAGAAAGTGTAGAACATTTAGTAGTAACGAAAGTGGACGAAAACGTTTTCGGTCAGAAATCCGAAATAGTTAGCGAATATAGAAATGAAATCTCACATTATAGATTCTGAAAAAGGAATGATCAGACAAGTAAATATTTGTGAGCCATGTATTGTTAGACATGTTATAATGTAGTGAAGAATTGCTGTTATAGCGTTTGCTAACATTTATCTATAAGTTTCTGACTCTAACGATGTAACAGTGTGTAGAATGAAGTGGACACTCCAATACAGTGAAACGATATGCTATAAGCTGTACTGTATAATGAGTTGCAGTTTGATGAAATGGATTGCCGTTAATTAAAGTAGGTAGCATAATTTCTCAGTAAGTGAATAGGGCATGGACTGCCGAAAATCTCACTAGATAACCAAGAATTCTGTTGGAAGAACAAGGTTTGTGAATGAAAGTACTGGAGTGGACTGACAGATATAATGAGCAGGTTGTGAGAAAGTTTATTCTTATTGAAATTTTACCATTTTGTTAAACTGCCTGAAAAATTAACACAGGAAAAAATGACTATTTTGTGAAAGTAATAATTTTATCTAACTGTTTTGATTCACACAAACTGAAAGTAAACTCTTCAATAGTATATTTGTAAAGGGCAAAAAATAGGAAAGTAACTACACATGTTGTCTTGAAAGCATAATAAACAGTCTGCATAAAGTTTACAGTAAGTAACTGTAAATACTGAACAAAATTTAGATAATGTTCGTAGAAAAGCTTTTATCATTACTGTGCCTTATATTTAGGTATTAAGAGTTGTCTTATGTATGTGTCTTTAGGAAACACAGAATTTCTCCCCATCGTCAAAATGTGAATGTAACTAATTTTGTTCTTCTGTGAATGAGGTGATATGATGTTATTTGCTTTTGTATTAATGTAAAGTGAAAGCGGTTGTGATGTGCTTGCAATTTTTTTCTTTTTCTTTCTAGTTTTCGCTCAACACTGCTTGAGGTGTTACAGGCGTTTCACTGATTTATCCCTAACAGGAAACATCACTGGGACATGAGGCCTGTCAATCAGTATCATCGATATTATCTATATAACCCATATCAGAATTTTACGTGTTTTTACTTAATTTGTCTTCTGTATACCATGTCCATTGATGTAACATCGATGTAAATCATTTATTCATTATTTACGATAATTTACGTAATTGTAATTTTTTGTGTATTTAATATCGGAAGTAATGTGCTTTAAAAGAGTGAAAATGTTATATTTAAATTTACAAATCTGGTTCATAAATCAGGAAAATTGGTTTGTAATGATGTAAGACTTGGAGGGAAGTCCGTCCGAAGTGGAACTGGCTAGGAGGGAATAGAAAATCTGGGTCTGGCGGTCGAACTGCAAAGCTCCTGCGTTGCAATTGTCAGCTGGTTCTTCGGATTGGAAATAATTCGGAAATTCAGTACCAAGTCAAGGCAACCCCAATTGTAAAATTTCTATATGAACCACGCTAGTAGTGGGTACAACTTTGCTTAATTAGGCTGTCGACATTTCGTTATTACTAATTCAACATTTTTCTGCTTTCTTTCAATAAGAAACTTAGTTAAACAAATTTCGTGCGATACCTTTCCATACCACACAGACATGGTCACAAAAAAGTCCTTTCACAATAATTTCTTTATTGGCATGTTACTATTTAAATAGTAGCTTAAATAGGGAGCTTAAAACGTTAACTGTAATTCATATTCAGTATTATATAGATAGATAATGAGTAGTAGATCAAAGCGAACAGAAAGAGCCTGTACGTGGTGTATCGATCAAACATCATGGAGCCCAACTGCATTACCGAAATTAATATACAGGTAGCACCACAGAACAGCAATGTGCTTACATATCATACTATGCATATCTCAATGAGTTTCAGATGATGAGACTGTGGCAAAGAAAACAGAGACTAAAGGACAGAAAAATTGGGAAAGATTACATGGAAGATAGTGTTTATGCTAATGAATCGGTTAATATGTTCAGTTCTCCATGAGCAGAGAAGGAACCAATCGAAGAACGTGAGGTACAATCAGAACATAAACATATGGTTGAGCAAGCCAGTCAAAAACTTTTTAGCATGAATGGTACGTTAAAAATTTTATCTACACTTTAAAACACAAGGTAGGAGGATTAACATTCAAATTTGTGGTATTGGTAACCAACTCAAAACACGATAAGCAGTCTTGATAACCAACTCAGAACAAAGTTAGTGGTCTTAATAATGAGCTGAAAACACAAGCTGATGCCATAAAAAGTAGGCGTCTCGAGTAATGTAAAGACATGAAACTTGAAATAAATACCATAAACACCAATGTGGTCACAATCTAGTGACAGATCATAAATATCAGTTAAAGGTGAGATTTATAATTCATAAAGTTCCAAGAAACGGTAGAGCTTTTAGTAGTAACGAAAGTGGACGAAAACGTTTTCGGTTTGAAAACCATAATTGTTAACGAATGTAGAAAATGAAATCTCACATTTGAGAGAGACAGTGGTTACTTTTGAAGATAAAATAAGCAAACATGTAGATATTTGAGGACAGAAGTGTATGCAAAACACTTCAGAATACAAGGCAAGATCTGTTACCTTGAAAAGAAAATGTCTAGTTGTGTCAGTGATAGAATACGTGATTTTTAAAAAAACTATTAGAGGACGAAGAACGCTTTAATCCAGCCAAAAGACGTACTGCCTGTCCCACATTGTATTTTTTGATAAATTGCGAAAGGATTTTTCCTGAATATTGACAGACCATGGAAAGATTAACATAGTTATTAGTGCAGTTGCAGGTGAGCTGGTCGGTAGGGATTAAATTTGAGCCCTGATCAGATAACGTTTAATGAATTCTGACAAAAGACTACTAAGGAATACTGGTCAGAACAAAAATAGGTTTGTTTATGGAGAGAATTCATAATGGCTATGCTGACAACAGGGGCAGAAACGCTGTGAATGATTCCTGTGAATCCTGGTAACGGAACTTACACGATTATGAAGTAGTCGTTTCGAATTCGAGATTATTTGGGAGCTGTGGAAAGAGCTGCCAGAAGATTCGAAGTGACACATAGGAAGCAAACTTAAGAGTTTTTCTGCGTTTTCAGAAAGAGTAGTGGACGATGATATTGTCGAAGTAATCCTTATTATCGCCATAATAATAACAATAATGTTAATCACAAAAGAACAAAAACAAAATAACGGCAATAGCTATCGTGCCAATATGGTTCGCGAGGTACAGGCATAGGACAATGTACTTCAGGTGTTGGCGGAAGAGGCATCATGACATTACCAAGATAGCAACAACGTGGGAAACTGAAGACTGCGTGTGATGGGAGCCAGACTAACGCGGAAAGATTTTCACGCCCAAAATGTGAGAAACAATAGCGGCTAAGACGTAATGAAACTAACTCTCGAAAGAGCGACAGATATGCCCAGGAGTGTGTCTGACAGCCGATGAAATGTATATCAATGTGCAGGAAGAGAACCCACCAGACTAATCGTCTGTTCATACAGAAGCTGTAGTCACGGCAGTAGAGCAGAATGATGGCATCACAGTAGGATGCATTGAGCATGCTTCGACAAGTAACGACAGCAGGACAAGAAAAAACGTTAACATGTTCGTAGGCGTGGTTAGGTAGTAGTGAAATGACAGAAGAGGATTGGAAGTGGCTAGATGCCAACAAAAGAAATGCGGTCGTAATAAGGAGAATGGAAGTACTTGAAATTCTCAGCATTACTTACGAAGAATTCCTGACTAAATTATCACCAGCAGAACAATCTATGGCTGAAGTCAGGAAGAATTAGATACAAGCGATTGTTTACGAATTACTGAAGTTCTGTTCGGACTACATAAAATGCGAAGTAAAGATAGAGGTCATTAGAGCCGATGTCAATGACTGTTCAGAGGACGAGCCAGCTATGAAAGAATAAGAACTAATAACATTAGGAGGAAACAGTGGCCCTGAGTATTAAAAAACCGACGAAAGGTTGGATAAGGAAATTAATATGTGTCTAACAATGAGGTTTGTGTTAGAATGAAACAGTGTCCCAGAATGGTCAGATGTGGAAGATAGTTCGGATGAAGGATATGCTGAAGAAACAGAAATCGAGGAAGGCGTAACAGAATGTTGTTATGTACCACCAGACGAAGCAGCTTCAAAGCAAGAACAGGTAGTAAACATAAAATCAAGAAAGACAGAACGATCTTAAGATGCTACACATGATCGAAAACGGATTCAGTAAAGTGAACCGCAATAGTTGACTACTCTGGTGCTTGTTAGAACTTTGGGTAATTAGGCTGACGAAAGTTCCTTTTTACGTAATTACAATTTACTTGATTACTAACAGAAGCCTATTTCGATTCTCGTTTACCCTGTTACTGCTTTATTTCAGTAGAAATCTGTATGGATACGAATTTCGTCCGACACCTTTCCATTACACACATTCATGGTCACAAAATAAAAATACGTTCACAAGAATAACATTATCAGAATGTTACGATTTTAATTGTAGCCAGTAGCGTTATAAATTGCGGAGGAATTATCACATTACGTTTCTAGCTGTTGTAGAACAATGCATTTTACTGAAACGTGGAGCATGGTAAATCTGATGAAAAAAGCACTAGGAATCTTAATGACGAATACTGTTAATGATAAGTAGACAGATTTATACAATAAAGAGTTTCTAATGAGTAACGCAAGGAAAGAAGTCTATGGACAACTATTCCAGAAAATGTGTGAGGTTGGTGTGACATATGTTAGACACGCAGTAGTAGCTAACAGGGTTCTGGATGGAAGAATATGAGAGGACCACTGCATGGGCTGATTGCTTTTAGTGGTTATGTTTTGAAGAGAGAATTACCACCGTGCAGGAACAGGTGGAGGACGGTATTATTGCGATGAAAAGATTTATAGGTTTTTAGGCAATGCATCTGTCTACTGAATTCTGTTCTACGGATCAGTAAAGGCAAAGGCACGTTACATATTTACAGAACGTTACGAAAAATTACATATTTATGTAAATAAAGGTATTTTAACTAGAAGTCGCAGTGGTTTCCCAAAAATATATCCACCATTCGAGCGAACAGCTGCTTTTGTACAAGCGATCTTAAGCTTCAGTAATACATAAAGAAGCTTTCTGCAGTATGTGAGTAACTAATGAGCAAATAGTTGAAGATTTACCACATAATGGGTGGTGGACCGTAATCGTTACCATAAAATGGGGAGAAAAGAAATATTTACAGAATTAAAAGAAGAAATTGATAGTTTTGAAGAAAGACAATCAAAATTATATTCGATTATAGCCAAATTTAAAAACCTTATAATTGGCTTCGGGACATAGTTCATGGTTTCTCCTAAAAAACTGAAACTTATATTCACACAGCAGATACGTTTGAATAGATCAGCGTTGTTACTCATATAATTTTTTTCTATTTACCGGTCTTTATGGTGAATGAGAACATGAAATCTATGTTTTGAATTCAGGGGATTAACAAACAAAATTTGCGTGGTTCAAGAAAAGTTTATTCAATACAGAAACTAAAAATGTAGCATCTTTCATGGTTTATATTATGTTGTACAAAAAGTGTTACATCTAGCTTTACTTTATTGTAAGATTATTTTAGTGGACTTTGTTAACCCCCAATAACATCGAGTTTAAAGATAATGTCTTTCAATCTACAAATTGTGCCCCCCCAGACAATACAGAACTTTTGAACAACACCTCCTTGACTAAAAGATGGCGCCTCAACAGTTAAAGTAAACGTTTTCAGTAGGCCTCTTTTTAAAAAACTAAAACCTTTACCGTCAAACTAATTTTCATCCATACAATCTAACTGAGTGACTGTTTCTGTTCACCCAACAAATTATGAAATGGCAACATTACATTTTCAGTTAGCTGGGACACAAGTGAGATTAAAGTATATTTTAAAACTGAACTTTGATTAATGAAACGAAAATGCAGATCTGCTTACCATGTTTTAATTCAAAACAAAAAAATTTAAATTGGTACTTATAAAGTTCGAAGTAAGCAAATTGAGCGCTACATCCGATGTGTGTCATTGAGTGAGAAGAACATCAGCTGATCGTCTAACCAACTTTGAAATTCGTAATTTCCCTGTTACATTAGTACACTACCAACCTAGATAAACAGTTCTTTAATGATATTCTCATTTGTCTTCTGATACGATACCAAAGAACTTTTTTGGAAGTTTCTTTCCTGTTCACCACATTCTATGGTACATCATTTGTTCTGTAAAGTTTCATTTGATATGGATCATGCGGTGCAAAAATGCGACTCAAGAGAATTTTTTAGATTACATTAATGGCTTTCAGACATCACCCACACAGCAATCCTCAGAATGAGTTTTCAAGATTTAAGTGTGTAACAGCCTGAACCATCATAACATCAATTACTTGTTACATCCACTTAACCTGAAATCATGGCAATGATCTGAGAAGATTAGGATACATTTAGATATATGAAAGGGGGGTTGACAACACAAATTAGGCCTGTTCATTTAGCATATTATAATGTAAGAAAAAATTTATGAAAAGTCACATATCCTGTATTGTTATTTGTGCCTCCATGTATGCATACGATTGTATACATTTTTATTTCTTGTGTCTGTAAAAGATTTTGAATGTTTGGTGGTAAAGCACTGCCAGAGGTCATCAAACGCTGCATTATCGTAGATTCTTGATATCATCTGTCGCTGTCAAAGAAAGTGTGGTTAACATCCTTATTGCCAAGTACATGCGTGAAGATGTGATATTGTTGAAGTAGTAGTGATGTAGTCGGCATCTCCCGTTCTTGAATCTAGGTCGTACAATTTTCACTACAAAGTTTCAGCTGTATCTCATGGTTTGGTATCAAGGACATGATGCGGTATTATGTACCACTGCAGCATAGTGTTGCAATTTTATTTTGTAAAACCTTCAGAGGGTTTCGTATCACTATTGCTCCGATCCCAGTCCATAATGTAGGTAGTATGTAGATCATCAGGTGGCCTTAACAAGTACATATTCTCCTTCTGTTTGATGATTTGACTTGAATATTGCAAACTTATATTTTGTGTAAGACATTTTAAATTTTGTTGCTAGATAAATGCACATTTAGTTAAGGTGGTTAAGGAATTACTCACATAAAAAATTCGTATCCTAATAATGGCAACATTTCATGAAGTATTAACACTAGAACGCTTAAATAACTCATGCACCTATGCTCTAGGTATATTTTGATTCGACTTATTTCTGGAGTGTTTTAGTCAGTTTCAGTCTTTACAGCGTATTTTTTAATAACTTGAGGCGGTTACTTCCTTTAGAGTGCGGATCTTCTTTCAACCACTTCCTGTATTCGGAGTTGATGAGAATTCAAAACACTTTAGCAATTCTCGAGAATACGACGCACTAGACCCTTTTACGCGTTCTCCGTGCAGATGAGCTATACTCTCTAGAATTTTCTCGACAGAGCGAAGCCTTCCACTCGCTCGCTTGCTATTCAGTTTATGAGCGTCTTTCGTTCAATATCGATCTTTATCGATGCACCCTAGATATTCACTTTCATCGTTCAGTGTAGCGACATACATATACACTGCATTCAAAGGCAAACAGACGTTATTATAGTGTTCATAATTAATTTTCTTGTATTTCTCTCCTTTTAGCAGAAGATGCCCCATTTTTGTTGTAGTGGATTTATCCAGTTTTCCAGTTGCGTAAGGACTGAATTTTCCTATTCAGAGGAGTATCGTTTATTTACGATGGTGCTCCTCAAATAGCAGTATCGAAGAGGAGTGGAACGAACGTCTTCCTCATTCGGAGCTCACACTTCGTGTGAATCCGCTGCAAGAAACTGTACCATGATAACGTTGTAATTGACGTAGTATTCAACTCTGTAAAACCATTAATCATTGAAGAGTATATAATGGTACAGTGTTATAAGGCAAACAGTAGTGCCCAAAAGTACTGATCATCTGAAATCCGCACAGAAAATCATTTCAGCTATGTATTCTATTATATTTTATGCCCTTATTTATTTTTTAACTCTACGCAGATTGTTGCTGCTTGAATGAGTAAGTACTGTTAATTCTGCCTAGATTTTCAGTTATTGGGAGAAGAGAAAAAATCGAGGCGATGACAATTACGAAATGTAGGCGTACTAGTTATTTCAAATCCAAATTAGTAAAGTATCCCACATGTTTAGGAGATGGCCGACCAGAAAATTAGTAACAATCAACAGAAAGACGAAAGAAGCAAACTCTAGGTCATAGACCGCTAGAACAACAACAGCTGCTCAACTATCACCTAATGCAACTTCAGCAGCGGTTTCAACAGTAATAATAACAACAACAACAACAACAGGATCAACAGATAAGGGAATAAATTCTGCCGCAAAAAGTGACAGTGCCCCCCTCCCCATCTTTGTCTACAACTACTGTCGTACTGTTCCCAACATGTGGCGTTGTCAAAGTGGATTGTGGCACTTACGTCAACGTATTTCGGAGCGTGCATAACCGATATATACAGGGTTAACATTAACAAAACCGACAAACTGCAGGGACGGATTCCTGACTAGAAGTGGGGGAAAGGGGTCCTTTGGAGATGTGTCCAGAAATGGATAGTGTGCGTGGAACGACAACAAATCTTTCCGAACCACTGTACAGAGCTGCATCGATTCCACGTTATAACAGATGTTCACAGTGGCTGCAATAGGATGCAATGAACGCGTGGATTGCCTCATTCTTTCGCACGTTACGGCCGCTCTCCGAATAGCGTCATAGGCATTGTGAACACGCTGTCGAAGGATGTTCATATCAGGAACTGGTTCAGCATAAACAGCGTTTTTCAGATGGCCCCAGAGGTAAAACTCCAGGGGTTTTAAGCCCGGCTTTCTAGCAGGCCATGCACACAGCCTACGCGTCCTATCCACCGCCCGGAAGGATGTTGTGGCGTCGGTAAACTGTTATGAGAAAGCGGGGTGGTGTTCCTTTATCCAAAAACGACATAATCCGTCTTATTGTCAAAGGCACATTCTGGAGCAGCCCAGGCAGAGTATTCCACGGGAACTCGAGATACGTTCCTCCAATGAGGCATTGTGGAACATTATCTGTCCAAATATGTCGTCGCCAAGAATTCCTGCCCACACATTGATGCTGAACCGATGATGACGATTCTCCTCAACCATTCCCAGGGGATTGCCTGTAGCTCATAGATGACGATTATGCAGATTGATGATGCTAGTTCTGTTAAAGCTTGCTACGTCGGTGAAGAGAAATGCTAACAGAACTCCTATAATTGTGATGATCTGGTGCAAAAACTATCGACAAAATCCTTCCCATATAGGTAGCTCCGTTGCTGATAAAACTTGCATTCATTGCAGGTGATTGGGATGGAAGCGGTTGTCAGCAGGATACACATAATCGTTCTCTGGCTTACACCCTGTTGACGAGCAACTTGCCTGGACCATTTACTAAGGTTCAACTCAGTATCCTGTAGAACCAGGTCCTCCAGATCTGGTATACGCAGAGTCCGCTACCTCCCGGATGTACATCTGTCTGAAAGGGCGCATCACACACAAAATCCCGAAAAGGGCTTGAAATGTTGTGCGATGTAATTGGTATCTATGAGGGTACGTGTTGTGGTAAAGCTGTGCTACCTCTCGACCGTTTCCATGTGATTGGCCGTAGACAAACACCATCTCGGCTCGCTTGCCGATAAGAACATCGGCCCATTCTTCTCTTTACAGTACGCTGCGTCTATCACACATACAATACACCAGGAACACACGGCACGTGGACATAGGAACTTTTATTTGTCAGCGCCATCTACCGTGGCAACGATGCGTTTCTGGTCACATGTTCACTGGAACTTTTTTTCAATTTCCAGGAGGGAATCCGTCCCTGCAGATTGTCGGTTTTAGTAATATTCATCCTTTATAATTCATTCATGATTACCTCGTAGCTTCATGGCGTCTATACGAGTCTCAGCTGAAAAGGGAGCTTTATCTCCTCATTCGAAAGAAACAACAGCGTAAATTACTTTAACAACCAAGTAGATGTATTTTCCAGCTTTTTCGTCCATTCAGTTGATATCAAGAATGGAATCTACTACTCCGCTAAAAGTGTATCAACGTTCCCGTTCCGTTCGTTCTATCTGCCACTGCAAGTACTGAAATGCGGAGAACCTCTTACGTATCCCATAAATACGTGTTAGAGCACTCGATCTAAACGATTCTTCACCCCAACTTCCAGAAACGACTTATCAGGTATCAGAAGTGAGCTTGTAACACTACCGCCCTGCCGGACGTGCGTTAGCTCAATAAAGCCTGTACTGTAATAAGTTCACGGGCTTCACCTTGTAAACAAGGATTTAGTACATAAGTTGACCGCGTGTACCTAATGGAAGCAATTCGGACTTATATTCAGTCAGTAACTACAGTGATGCGTCAAGCAAATGTAAAGTATAATTACGCGTTCGCATGGACAAGAAGTACACACAGTAGATACTACCAATGATTAATAATACGGTCGCCAGCCTAATTAGGCATTGAGTGAGTTTTTCCTTGTACAAGTGTGTGCATGTACAAGCATAACAACACGTAATACTGTAGCGTTATATGGCAAAGTTTGAAACAAAAAAAAAAATCCACTGAACTAAAGTTTTTTCCTTTTGTACTAAATTGGACGAGTTAAACTTACACAACACCACACAGCAATGATTACTACGAGCTGCACTTTGTATATTGATCAGAATGAAATCGGGCATAGATTACCCTAGAATCAGCAATTTTGAAAACACACATACAATGTCACTATTAAAATTGGAAAAAACACTAATATACTTAGGTTTAATATAGAAATTAATTTTACTGTTCAATTCTGATCAGTACACTTCAAAATGTGCAAGAATAGGCAAGAGAATGGGGGGGGGGGGCTGAAACTGTTACGGTCGTTATGCTGAAACTAGTAAGTCCTGAAGGTACATTAACACTCAAAATTATCAACCTATGGATTACTATTCTTTTGTCACGCTTCTGTAGTAATTGACTAACATTCTTTCAGTCTCAAATTAATTAAACAACATTGCTAGCTCAATTCAAATTTTATCTTTCAATTTAATCACACTGTTGTTCTTTACTAACATTTACATTTGCACTCCTAACCTTGAACGTCTTTATAGCATAAATTGGTCTGCAGATAATTTAGTACTAACTGTAAACTTTCAATTCAGGATACTCGGGTTACACAATGTGTGGTAAGGACCCTGTCTAGGTCAATGATAAGGATAAGTAACGGCTAAGGCAATTCTGATAAAGGTCACGTTATTATTGAACAGTTAAAACGGTTTCGACACTGGTCCACACAGATACACTTCTAAAGATGAAGTAAATGTTTGACCTGTGCACGTCGGTGCGGCGGGTGGCGAGCAGCGAGATAGCGGGCAGCACAGCACACATACAAGCACGGCTAAGGCTCTCACAGTATCGGCAGTTTCATTCTTCTTGGCGTCGTAATCGTTCCAGTTTTGTGCCTGAGAATATAGCCATGCCAAGTAGTCGTCGGAATCGGCCCATCCGAGGCTCAATGGAATCCACTTTTCCTAGACAGCCTCCTCGGTACAGTACAAGTTCCTCTGACCGATGCTCAACTCCGACTGTTTCACTGAGCCCGTTGTGCCGAACCGCGCCAGTGTGCGTTTTCCCGCACTCGCCTGCATCCACCTTTTCCCGCGCCCCTACAGGTAGGGTATTCACCACAGGTTTTCTACTACACATATTCTAATGCATTACCTACGTATGGACCAAGTGTTTAAATTACAATTTACACATTTTACAATAGTTTTAACATTAAATACATTTTCCTTTGGTTATCAAATTGCTTAAAATCTAACATAAGTAATGACATTCATTTCAAAAGTTGTGTACAGTTTCTTTAACATGACACGAAAAGAAAAAAATTCTAAAATAATATTTACATTATTTCACATAAATTCAGAAAGGAACATTTATCTAAATGCATAAAGAAAAAAATTATTATAGGTACATTATTGTTACACATGCCCCTGTTTCCAGAAAATTTTCTTAAGTCCAAATTTTATGGGAATACTAAATTTAACAATAATACACTGGTTCTGAATCTTTACGTAAAAGTTCAAGAAGATTTACACTACATATTTCCTTCCACTCACTGTATATAGGTTCATACTATTTTAATATATTAAGACCAATATCTTGTTATTTACTTAAGTGCCTTTTGCACAGTCCAACTTCCCATTTAAACATTACTAAAATAGCAATTTAATCATTTTTTCCCAAATTTCTTAACGAAATAATTTAAAATTCTGGAATGCAAATATTTAACTACAAAAACAAATGCATATTCCTTATATACTATAAGATAATTTGTCGCTGCTTGCTTTGAATAGCAGTCCATTTTCTAATTTACTAAACAAAACACACACACAAAATTTTCAGAAAATTAACTACACATATTTACTGCCTATTATGTGGATTTGGGCAGTCCATTTCACTTCATATTGTCACATCCTTTGGATTACATTTACTATTTTCCATCGACTATTTATCTGCCCTCATTGGTATTTGGCAGTCCTTCCTATTCTGGTTCATACACTGCCCATTTTCATTTTTGACAGTTCCACCTGTTATCTGTCTGAAAGCATTTACCCTTTCCTTTCAGTCCTTTCCTCCATACATTTTTATAGTTACAGTACAATTGGTAATCTGAAACTCACATAACTACATTAGTAAACTTTCAATGGTATACAGACATTTACAAAGAATAGTTACATTTGAAACAATTTGTGTTCAGCATAAGATACAGCACAATTACTCGTTTCTGGGAACATACAGTTTCAGATCCACTATATTTCTTACACCTAAAGGTCTTTTGGATTTTGGGTAGATTAGGTAGTAAGCATTTTCGTGTGGAATGTTCTGTATTATATATGGTCCATTATAGATATATTTAAATTTTGAAATTTCATGGTTTAGTTCACTAGATTTTTCGTGGGTTCTCAGAAGAACATGATCTCCAATTTTAAATTTTGAAACTTTTAGATTTTTATCGTGTCTTCTAGATCTAGATTCGGTTTTTTGCTTTGCCCTTTTTATTACCAATTCTTTCTTTTGATTCAATCCCAAACTTGTACAAGGTGGAAACTCTAATTTTTCTTCAATTAAACTTTTACTACTTCTACCTAACAAAATTTCTTCCGGTGGGAACCCTGTAGTTTCATGATGTAATGTGTTCATGACATTCTCAAAATCCGATATGAATCTGCCCCAGGCTCTATGATTGTGACTGCAGTATGTTCTACACAATCTCCCGACTTCACGCATGTATCTTTCAACCGGATTGCTTGCAGGATGGTAGGCTGCAATATATTTAACCTCCACACCATTTTTCTCCATTCCCTCTTTCCAAATTTTGGATATGAACTGGGGTCCATTGTCCGATAGTACTGCCTTGGGTTTCCCGATGGTCCTGAAGTATTCGACCATCCTACTAAATACAGCTTTTGCTGTGGCCCTTTTCAAGGGGTATAGTTTCACAAATTTAGAAAATACTTCCAAAATCACCAAAAGATATGCACAATTTCCCGAAGTCTTTGGGAGGGGACCATATAAATCTACCGATAATAAGTCTAGGGTGTCTTCAGGCAATGTACTTTGCATTGGTCCCCTACTAGTTTTGTTCGGTACTTTGGTCTTTTGACAGATATCACATGACTTAATCCGTTCCTTTACCTTCTTACTTACATTACCAGTAATCACTACGACCTTATTCAGTTTATCCAAACATTTTTTCGGCCCACTATGCCCCAATGCCAAATGAAAATAATCTATGACATCAGTATCAAACTGTTTTGGCCAACATACCCTCCATTTCTCAGTAACTAAATCTTTCCTCATATATAAAATGCCTTTATAAATTTTGTAATATTTCTTAATTTGAGGATACTGCACACTGTCAAAATTTACTTTCACTGATTTCCAGGTTGAATCCTCATTCTGATGGTACCTCATATTCTTACATATCTGCTCAGTTTTCCTATTTCCTGAAATCTCTTTCATATACCTTATCTGAAAAGTACCCTCTTCCCCATTTTCATTGGGCACTTCACTCATACCATTAGGCAATCGAGATAAGGCATCTGCCACATAATTCTCAGTACCTTTAATATAGCAAATATCGTAATCAAATTGCTGCAGGTACAAAGCCCAACGAGTTAGCCTACCATTAAGTAAACGGCAATCTTTAAAAAAGTCAAAGCTTTGTGGTCGGTATGTATAATGAGCTTATGGCCCCACAGATAATTTCTAAATTTCTTCAGCCCCCATATAATGGCTAAAGCTTCCTTTTCCGAAATAGTGTAATTTCTCTCGTATCTTGTTAGGGTTCTACTGGCAAATGCGATAGTCCGGTGTTCGATTTCCTTGCCCTCACAGATTTCTTGGAACACTTCTATGCCAATTCCATAAGCACTGCTATCAGTACTCATATGGAAAGGTTTTGACAGTATAGGGTGATGCAAAATATTGTCATTCAAAAGTTCCCTTTTTAAGTTTTCAAAATCTCTCCTGCATTCTTCAGTCCACACAAAAGCACTATTTTTCTTAAGTAAATTGTTCAAATGAGGACTATTAAAAACTTGGCCCTTGACGAATTTTCTATAGAATCCACACAAACCTAGAAAGGCTTTCAACTGTTTTCTATTTCTAGGAGCTGGACATCCCGATATTGCACTTAACTTTTCCGGATCCTTGCCAATACCGTTGGTAGTAATAATGTGCCCCAGAAACTTTATTTCCGATTTCACAAATTCACACTTCTTCCATTTAAGTGTCATGCCCCCTGCTTGTAGAGCAACAAAAACTTTCTGTAATAACTCGCAATGCTCCTGCCATGTTTCTGCAGCAATCAGTAAATCGTCTACATAAATGGTTAACCGGGAACTCAGTTCTCTACCTAACACAAAGTCCAGTGCCCTAATAAATACTGCCACAGATGTGCTAAGCCCAAATGGCACTACTTTATACTGATAGCATTTCCCGGCGAATAGAAAAGCGGTATATTTACGGGATTCTTTACTCAATGGGATTTGCCAGTATCCGGCGGTCATATCCAGACTGGTTAAATATTTTACGTTATAAAATTTTTGGAGCATTTCGTCCAGATTCTCAGGCCTATCTATTTCCTTCTTTACAATTTTGTTTAAAGTCCTAGCGTCGATAACTACTCTCACTCCCCCATCCCTTTTGTTCACTATGATAAGAGGACTATTATACTCGCTGTTACTTCGTTCGATTACCCCCCACTCTATCATCTTATCTATTTCCAATTGAACAGCCTGCCTCTTTGATATGGGTATCGAAAACGGTCTTACGAAGAAAGGTTTATGCTCTATTGTCTCAATCTGGTATTCAAAATTCTTAACTAGGCCAGGTTTGTCCGAAAATACGGGGCTGTTATCATCTAAAATTTCAAGCAACTCTGCTTTCTGTTCGGGAGATATTCCCTCTAAATTTTCCACCATTCCCTTAAATTCATGCCCCTGCTTGTCACTCTCATTCAATAATTTCTGGACATGGTACATCTCGTACTTGTTCGTCAACCCATCATTCCCTTTGTCAATCTCCAACAACAAAGAATCAATTTCTGAATCCAACACTTTCCCAGTTCCCTCAAAATTTAATTCCAAATTCCTAAATGTACTATTAATTTTGATCACTCCCTGGCTACAATCAATAATAACCTTTTCCTTATCCAACCAATCTATTCCTAAAATCATTTCAGTATTCAAGTCTGGCACAACCAAAAAATCGTGTTCAAAGTTTTGTCCTTTTATACTAAATTCAACCAAAATCTGGTTCTTTACCGGCTTGCTAGCCTTGCCAGTAGCCCCAACAATTTTTACACCTGTTACTGACATAATTACTAGCCCAGGCTTATCACAAATGTGTTCGAAAAACGATTGGGAAATTGCACTTATCTGAGACCCAGTATCAAGAAGTACTTGCAATTTCATGTTATAAATTTCAACTGGTATTATTGTTTGTTTCACCGTCGAATGCTTTTCATTATCGTGGTCTTCCTTGAGCAAATCCGGGTCGACGATAACATCGTCCCAAGATATGCTTTTAACATTCACTTCACATATATCAGGCGGTTTCTTTGGTTCCGGGAGATCAAAGTCATTAATTACCTGAACCCTTTGCGAAATAAACTCTGAGTCGTCCGGTGGTTCTTTCTTTCTTTGTTCAGTCACAACATCTGGATTCTGTTTTGACACTTCGTCCTTGTTAGGTACAATATCGTACTTAACTGCATCCCCTTTGATTTCACTGATTTTTTCATACCCTCTTTCGGTAAAAGTATATTCACTTTCTTTTACCCCGAAAAATTCATCTTCACTAGAGTCATCACTACTCTCTTCCTCCACATTAGATTCATTTAAATACGCTACTTTTGCACAACAGGGAAAGCTAGTATATTCAATTTTGTCTGTATTTACGTATATTTCATCATCTGAACTATCGTCGGAATCCGACCATTCCGGATCGCTATCAGGTTCTAACATAAAGGCTTTTCTGAGACAGGCACTAAGTTCTTCCTCGGTATTGTCATCAGGCTTAGATTTTAATTCAATCTCCTCTTTTGGTGAAACGGCCTCATCATCAGCTTTATTTACCTCTACTGTGACTTCATATTCGGTGTAATCCTCGTGGACTTTAATTACTTTCATGTAATCATCTGCCCCTTCTCCACGGTGCCTCTCGGTAGCAGCTTGCACTATTGGCGGATTGTTAGCAGAAGTTATTTCTTCGTCAATGCTGAGGATTTCATCCTCCAAATCCTTCCTATCATTAACCTTCCCCTTATCGGCAGCACGCGTACTTTTCGCGGCGCTATTTATTCTCCCTTCTATATATTGACGCCCCTATCATTTCCCTTTCTATTAACTAATTTCTTCGCCTCATATTCCTTCTTAACATCCTCCCACTCACATTGCTTTAGGCCCTTGTACAGATCGTCGATCTGCACACGCCAATCAGTCACTTCTGCTAATTCATTATCGCCCTTTTCCTCATTGCAAACACTGCTAACCGCACCTCTCTGTGTACTCACAGTCTCATCTATTGTTTCCTTTGCCACGGAATTATCACTCGTAAAATTTTCATTATCTCTTACAGCTACGTTCGTACCTACTGCTGCCGTATTGCTAGCGGCTTCTCTCTGAACAGATGTTCCGCTAGGCTGGGCCGTTGCCCTCTGATGCTCCACTCGCCCGTTAATCTGGAGTATTCTGTGCGGCCTATATGACTCATGCTGGCTCGCACCTGGCGCTTGTCTCGCCACTACACATTGCGTCGCTTCGCGCCTGTCTCTAGCCTGTCTCATTACATTACGGTCGGACCGGTATCTTTTCTTAATTCGGGGCCGGTATGTATTGTCCGCTTCCGTTTGGCCCGCAACGTTCGCGGAAATTAGTTTCCCGCGTCGTTATTATTTTGCGCGGCATACCCTCTACCGCGACCTTGATAATTTCCTCTGCCTCTTCCTCTGCCTCTTCCTCTCTGTATCATATTGACGCGAAATCCATCGCCGTCATTTCTTTCGTCATTGTGTCGGTTATTATGGTTACCAAAATTTTGATAATTGGCACGACTTGCGCGCCAATGGTCTTCGTCTTCGACCCTTTCCAGAAAGGCTTGGAAGCTACGATGGTTGCTTCCTACATACCTCTTGGAATCTTCTGGGAGCTTTTTATACAGTTCCCAGATAATTTCTGAATCTGATCTTCGGCCTTTTAAATGTGTCAATTTTCGGTACCAATATTCGCAGAAATCTTTCAAAGAATTCCTGCCCCTGTTATCATGCAGTTTGGCCATGATAAACTCGCGCCATAAATGGTCCTGCTTTTGTTCAGACCAATATTCTTCTGTAAATCGTTGCCTGAATTCTTCGAACGTCATTCGTTCGGTATCTAAATTTATTCCCCAGCGCTTAGCGTCACCTGCTAAGGCGCTAATTACTACATTTATCTTTTCCTGATCAGACAAGTGCTCAGGAAATACTCTCTCGCAATTTTTGATAAAATCTAACGGATGCCACCCGTTATGTTTCTTGGCTGGATCAAAGCGTTCCTCGCCTTCTAACAGCTTCGTAATTGGTGCGCCATTACAGACCACACCAGGCCTACCTTTAATTTTGCTCTGTAGATCGAAAATTTTGCCTTGAATTTTCGTACAATTTTGAACACATCCGGTTACTTTTTCACCTAATTCTTTTTCAGTGTTTACAACTACCTTTTTCAACTGAGATATTCCGTATTGACATTCGTTTACGATCTCAGTTTTAAGACCGAAAACTTTTTCGTCTACCTTAGTTTCAACCAGAGGTTCTACCTTCTCTTGGATGTTGAGAATTTCAACATCGAATCTACTATTAATGTTACCAATTTCCTCCTGCATAGTATCCATATTTTTGTTAATAGTATCAATTTCAAATTTCATATTATTTACCACAGAACTTAAATTTCCCACTTTTTGTTCTACCTGCTCTATTTGTTTACTAATTCTAATTCCTTGATCTTTGAACTGTGCTTTAATTTGATCAACGTGTGTTTTAAGCTGCTCGTTCTGTGTTTTGAGCTGCTCGTCAACGTGTGTTTTTAGCTGCTCATTCTGTGTTTTGAGCTGCTCGTTCTGTGTTTTGAGCTGCTCGTCAACGTGTGTTTTTAGCTGCTCATTCTGTGTTTTGAGCTGCTCGTTCTGTGTTTTGAGCTGCTCGTCAACGTGTGTTTTGAGCTGATTAACCTGATTGCCGACTTGTTTTTGAAGTTGCTCATTCTGATTACCGACTTGTTTTTGAAGTTGCTCATTCTGCCCTGCAATTTGTTTGGTTAATTGTTCGAATAGATCGTTCATGCTCAAAATTTTTACACTGTTTTGTTCTACGGAATCCGTGTGTTCCGAACCTACTTCAAAAGTTTCTTTCGGTTCTTTCTTTATCTGCGGTGAATCAAATATGTCAGTGGATTCGTTCACGTACCCACTATCATCTACAAAGTCACCCTCTACTTCCTGTTTTGTCCCTTGCTGTGTTCGAGACGATCGCGACATTTCAAGCTGTTCATTGACGTGTTCATGGTATTGTATGTACGCCAATTGTCTTCCGCTAACGCCATCTGTTATCTGGCCGCGTAAACTCCTGCAACTGCTAGCTGCATTCTCCATTCCGCTTGGCACATCTATCCTGTCCCCGTTCTTGTCCATATTAAATGCCGACTACACTACACTATTGTACTTGACTCACACTGCAGTTTATTTTACTGAACTTTATTTCTATTCGAGCCACTGAACATCCACTGTTCGGTCTTTACGTTAGTTTATAACCGACAACAACTGGATGTCCTGTCACCGGGAAGCCACGTATAACACTACCGCCCTGCCGGACGTGCGTTAGCTCAATAAAGCCTGTACTGTAATAAGTTCACGGGCTTCACCTTGTAAACAAGGATTTAGTACATAAGTTGACCGCGTGTACCTAATGGAAGCAATTCGGACTTATATTCAGTCAGTAACTACAGTGATGCGTCAAGCAAATGTAAAGTATAATTACGCGTTCGCATGGACAAGAAGTACACACAGTAGATACTACCAATGATTAATAATACGGTCGCCAGCCTAATTAGGCATTGAGTGAGTTTTTCCTTGTACAAGTGTGTGCATGTACAAGCATAACAACACGTAATACTGTAGCGTTATATGGCAAAGTTTGAAACAAAAAAAAAAATCCACTGAACTAAAGTTTTTTCCTTTTGTACTAAATTGGACGAGTTAAACTTACACAACACCACACAGCAATGATTACTACGAGCTGCACTTTGTATATTGATCAGAATGAAATCGGGCATAGATTACCCTAGAATCAGCAATTTTGAAAACACACATACAATGTCACTATTAAAATTGGAAAAAACACTAATATACTTAGGTTTAATATAGAAATTAATTTTACTGTTCAATTCTGATCAGTACACTTCAAAATGTGCAAGAATAGGCAAGAGAATGGGGGGGGGGGGGGCTGAAACTGTTACGGTCGTTATGCTGAAACTAGTAAGTCCTGAAGGTACATTAACACTCAAAATTATCAACCTATGGATTACTATTCTTTTGTCACGCTTCTGGAGTAATTGACTAACATTCTTTCAGTCTCAAATTAATTAAACAACATTGCTAGCTCAATTCAAATTTTATCTTTCAATTTAATCACACTGTTGTTCTTTACTAACATTTACATTTGCACTCCTAACCTTGAACGTCTTTATAGCATAAATTGGTCTGCAGATAATTTAGTACTAACTGTAAACTTTCAATTCAGGATACTCGGGTTACACAATGTGTGGTAAGGACCCTGTCTAGGTCAATGATAAGGATAAGTAACGGCTAAGGCAATTCTGATAAAGGTCACGTTATTATTGAACAGTTAAAACGGTTTCGACACTGGTCCACACAGATACACTTCTAAAGATGAAGTAAATGTTTGACCTGTGCACGTCGGTGCGGCGGGTGGCGAGCAGCGAGATAGCGGGCAGCACAGCACACATACAAGCACGGCTAAGGCTCTCACAGTATCGGCACTTTCATTCTTCTTGGCGTCGTAATCGTTCCAGTTTTGTGCCTGAGAATATAGCCATGCCAAGTAGTCGTCGGAATCGGCCCATCCGAGGCTCAATGGAATCCACTTTTCCTAGACAGCCTCCTCGGTACAGTACAAGTTCCTCTGACCGATGCTCAACTCCGACTGTTTCACTGAGCCCGTTGTGCCGAACCGCGCCAGTGTGCGTTTTCCCGCACTCGCCTGCATCCACCTTTTCCCGCGCCCCTACAGGTAGGGTATTCACCACAGGTTTTCTACTACACATATTCTAATGCATTACCTACGTATGGACCAAGTGTTTAAATTACAATTTACACATTTTACAATAGTTTTAACATTAAATACATTTTCCTTTGGTTATCAAATTGCTTAAAATCTAACATAAGTAATGACATTCATTTCAAAAGTTGTGTACAGTTTCTTTAACATGACACGAAAAGAAAAAAATTCTAAAATAATATTTACATTATTTCACATAAATTCAGAAAGGAACATTTATCTAAATGCATAAAGAAAAAAATTATTATAGGTACATTATTGTTACAAGCTGTCGTTGTTATCTTATCATCCTCTCCCCCTCGAGATAAGGGTACCCATAACCAAGCAATGTAATTCCACATATCGACAGGTGAGCAACTAGTCTGGAAACGCTCATTTCTATTCCTTTCGACGACGTCTACGTTTCCCTTAGTCATATACAACAGCTTTTGTATACATGGACGTTGTCTTGAAGAACAAGCTGTTCTCATTTTTATTTTAGATAGTCTGTGAGTGCTTCACCTGGTTACAAAGGAAGGTCTCAAGCGAATCTGCTAAGCTCTAACGATGCAGTTTTCACTCCGAAATCCATACACGAAATAAAAAAGAATACCACTCATCAGACACAAAAAATTTTTTGCCTGAAACACAAATTGAATAAACGTAGTGGGATGTGCGGACTATGCGACAGATAATCCCAATCGACGGAGGCTGAGAGTTCGGCGTAAGTGGCCGACAGGTACGTCTCACGATATCGCTGGCAAGTCGTAGATCCCGCAGCGGTGGCTTCCGACCGGGCTCTGACCCATTGGCTGCTAATAACCGTCGCATGAATTGGCGCAGCGCTCCTTTGGAGCGAACGGCCAATGTGTTCTCTTGGGTCACCCTATATAGCCGAGGCGCGGAGTAATTCGTGGCGCTCCAGTTCTGCACACGTGACGCGGAGGTAAAAAAAAATAGGTCCTCGGCACGGAGGAGCCCTGATGGCTCAATTCCTGCCGTCTGTTGTCCTTAGAAGCAGTCAGGGGAGGCAACGCCTTGTACTTATGCAAACCCGTGTAGCTTCAGTGTCTGACGGGTTGCCGGTCTTTGTAGGCGTATGAAATGCTCATGGCATCTCTCCCTCACAAGAGGATGATAGAGAGAATAGATGATTTCACCGTAACGGTCGATTCACAAGCCATCAGCAGAACCCCCAGATGGATGTGTGTCCCGAATACTCTGGTCGATGTCCATTGGTGTTGGCCCGAGGATGGGCTCTGGAAGACCAATCTCCACAGAGGGCTGCCAGAAGTGGTGCCTGGGCAATGGTGTCCTGCTGTGTCACAGTTGAATCTGGAATGAGGGAAGGCCCAGAATGTGTGTATAGCTTCAGTCATCTATGGAGTCGTTTAGCTGGACTCGTCTCCTGGCCCTGGAGGCCAGGCAGAAAGGAGCTATGTGGCGGCGAGCAATTCCAGTGGAGGTGCAGATTGTCGTCAACTTAGCAGACGTAAACTGATGCCAATTGTCTGTTATTTCTGACATACTTTTAATCATGAAGAAGACGTGAAAGACATCCGAAAGAAAAGCTGATCATCCATCAACCACAATGCACCATAAATAGCCAAGGAAACAACCCGTGACCATGGTGACGATGTCTCCGACCATGGAAAATAACCACTCCGTGGGGCTGCTCGTTTGCTTTGGCAAAACGTTCATGTGACGACCAAGGCAGCAAAATCACTGTCTATCCCTTTCGAACATACATCTTGCTACACACTGCGATTTCTCAATAAGATGTCCCAGTGACCTTGGCGAAGCAGGTCAGAAGAGAGAATGGGATGACCACTCGAGTCCAGCCATTTTCGTACTGAAGCAACAAAACACAGCTAAAGGCAGAGATTTCATGCTGGTGAAGCCAATAACTTTGAACTTCTGGGATGAGTATCTGCTGGTAGTAAAATGGCCATCCCTGCATGACCAGAAGCAGAAGCAGGCCAAGAACCGGATCACCCACAGAAAAATGGGCCACTCGCTTAGCGTCAGTAGGGAGTCAGGCAAGAGCTGCTTCATCTTCGGTATATCTAAGTGGCCACAGACTACCGGATCGGAATCAACGGATGAGTCTGGACCCACCTGAAACAGCGAAATTAGGTCGGGGTTGGCATGGGCATTCGTAGAACGGTACTGAATTTCGTAGAAGTAATTGGCGACATACTGAATTCGTAGAGATAACTGGCGACAAACAGAGCCCATTACTGAAGGCGGCGAGCTGATGTTGTGTGAATGATGACGTCTTTTAAACGCAGTTCTTCTAGAGCTTTTTCGTCAATTTTTATTTTGATGTGGTAAGTAGTCGTATTCTAGTGTGAGAGGCAATATTTGATATTCGGTGTAAATTGTCTCCAAAAATGTTTCACAGGGTTTCACTCGTGTCGTTTGATTCATTACAACACTTGTGGCACAATTTATAGTTTTCTGTGACACATAGTTACGTAGAACTCCATATATATCATTCCTCCTGTAAATTTGAAGCAGATATACAAGATTGAAACTTCTATATCTATGTTTTTACTTGGGCTGAAATAACTGGGGAGGTGAAACTTCTTTATTTAATTCTGAAACTGCTGAGTGAAATTGAATGCAAGAGAACCTGCTGAGTGAAACTGAGCGTACCGTCTTTGTCTTTATCACTTCATATCTGACCTACAAAATTCTGCCTAACAAATGCAACTCAGACGGAATCTGACTGCTCAAATAATTAACACAAAAGAATGGCCCTGAATTGGAAGAAATCCTAACAGCAACCCATACATATCGTAAGTCACTTACGTCACAGAAAATCATGATGACACGAACTACAGCGATACGAGCGCCAATACTGCCAGCTAAATAAAAGATTCTAACTACTAATAGGCATGTGTTTAGCAAAGGAAAGATTTTGTTGCAGAGCAAACAATGTATTTAGCAGATTGAACTTAATCAGGTGACAACTAGTTCAAAAATACTATATAATCATCAGTAATAAATCTCCATGACTGATACACATTCAGACCGTCCGCTCGCGCTGATACTGCAAACCTCCTACACTGCTAAGTATTAACCTCTAACCTTCATCACTGCTGACTACTCACTCCCAACTTCCATCACTCTGGCTGTTCACCTCTAACTGCGTCCCACCAGCCACCGAGCGTCTGTTACAGAGTGCTCATAGCGCTGTCAGAGTTATTAACGCAGAGCGCTACACAGCGCTGCCAACATACAAACACATAAACAGGCTACTTCCAAGATGATAATTTTCGATATGAGTTTTATAGCTTTGTCCACTCACTGTCAGGAATTTCCGAATTCTGTTATAAGAAGTAAAAACCCACATAAGTAGAATTATAATACATATGATTGAACTCTCTAGGAATGAAAAATGTTTCCTGAATAAAAGGATATGGTTAATTCCATTAACAATTGATTATCGATCTTGTAATGTCTATCATTTAACCAGGTAATTAAAATTAATTTATCACTACGAGAAGATTAAGAATTATTACTGTTGTACTTGCCATTTTACCTGTTATTATATGGGGATATCAGAAATAATCCGTTCGAATGGCGTACGGTGCTGAATGGTTAAGCCTATCGAACAAAATCGCCGTCAGCGTCGAGGTAATCACCCCGCCCAAGCACCAAGTTGAAAATGCTGAAGATACCTGTTCGGTATAACACGGTGTCCTCCTGCATTAACAAGTCCGTAACTGCCTACTGCACAACAGTCGTGGACCCTCTAAGGCTCTTCTTTAAGGGACCGAAGGCGTGATAATCCCATGGGAGGGGGGGGAGGGGGGGGATCAGAACTGTAGGGCGGGTGCTCGAGTGTCCCCCACGTAAGTTGGCATAACTCCGACGTTACGACATTTGCCACATGGGGACGTACTTGAACATGTAGCAGCAGCATCCCTTGTAGCTGCTCCGGACGTTTCGTCTCAATTCCAGAACGGTGCTTTTCGACGGATATGCTGCCCCATAGACATTCTTCTTTATTCGATGTGTCCAACGTTATGACCACTGAATTAATTCTCAACTTCCGAGATCCCTACAGTCATTTAATTGTATAGATGACCGGTTTTGACAGATCTCTGTTGCGACCTTCGGACCTTGTTAAATCACTGCATAATCTCCTCCAGTACAGAAAGAATTGCGGAAACCGGTCGTCTCTACGAATAAATGATTTTAGCGAGCTTGGCAGTTGAGAACCTATTCAGTGTTCCTAATACGCGCTGGCTATGTCACAAGTGTGTATGTCTATCATTGTTTGCTCTTCGGCCGCCAAGAGAAGAGTGACATCACGGTTGGTCCACTGTGAACGCGCCTGGTAGCAGCGTCGACATTCAGAAACTGAATAATTACCTGCGAATGAGAAAATTCTCGTAATCAAGGCGAACAGTAGGAAGACAGTTGTAGTGATTCATGACAACGATTATATTCAAAATACTGAAGAATTTCTTACAAATAATATTATTATCGAAGATAAATAGTACACAACATAGAGATTCCACAAAGAACCAAACAAGGAAACACATAATCTGAATTTTCAGTTTTCAAATAACATAAAAGGTGCCTCAAGTTTATAAACGTTAGTAAGCCGTTCTGAGAACACCGATTAAATTATAACGAACGGAGATCAATGATATCAGTAGCTAATAATAGTAACTGTCGTGCATATGGAATTAATAGGGAACGAAACTAAATATTGAAAGCGAGTTTTAATTCTAAATAATCCTGTAATATTAAAAATAGATGAACCTTCTCTCAGGAAATATAAGATATTGGTATGTGGGATGGAGCTACTTTCGTTTCAACTGATATCAAGAAACTTCACATAAATATCCCTTTTCACTAAGCCTTAGAATTTATAAAATAATTCTGCTATGTAACATAGACCTAGGGCAAGATGATGTAACAGAACCGATAGAAATATTACAGTGTGTTTTGTCATATAATTATTGCGTATTTAACAATCGACATTACAGGCTGAATGGCGGGCTTGCTACAGGAAAATGCTTAATCGGAATCAGTGCAGATACTTTTATTATGCAGCGGAAAAATAGTTTTTTTAAGCAAATCTAGACGTTGTTGCCAACATCGTATACTACAAAACATATGTTGACGACTCAGTTTTTCTTTGCAAGGGGAATAAAACGCAAAACACAGAACTAGGCCAAAGATTGAGCAGTGTAAATTCGAAGTTCAAGTCCAAGACGGTAAACGGAGTAGACGGGAAGATTAATTTTTTAGATTTGTCAATATAACTCTAAAACGGTAGGCATGCATTTCAAACGCACAGAAAACCTACATGCATGGACGCGATTATCAATACCCATTCCAATCATCCTCTACATCAAAAGCATGCGTACTTTGAAGCTATAACACCTAGAATAGTTCGGTTTCGACTACCCCAAGCAGAAGGGAAGAAAGAACTGTGCGTATTAAGACAAGTCGCCCTTGCAAATGAATATGAAATGGATATTGTGAACAAAGTGTATAACAAATGATGAAGAAGAGAAATAAATTACGTCTACAGGCGGCACTCTGTAAGGTCAAAGACACCACCAGGAAATACGTAGGCAAAACATTAGATAGAACTGAACACATATTCCGGAGAACGGGATTTAAAATTAGCATCAGATGATCTGAAGATATTACTGCGTCTTAACTTGTCACGTAGGAATAATAAATATGGGAAAGCTGTGGTCTATAAAATATCGTTCTGTGACTGGAGTGAAAGTTGCATCGGCCAGACAGGCAGTTCCTTTCACTTGAAATTGAAAGAGCACACCCACTCTAGCAATAAAACAGAATTACTCTTACGTAAGCAAAAGGAAGGACAAGATAATTGTAGGATTTTCCCATTATGATAGTACCGAAGGGCGATGTGTTTTAATTATTAAGGACCATTGAAAAGCCAAAATCGCAGGAAAGATTTTTTATTCAACCGATTTCAACAGTCTTAGCTGTCATCTTCAGGTCTTAAATATTTTTCTGTAGTAAAACACGTTCACTTTACACTGAACCCCATGCAAAAGACATAAAACGGATAAAAGCAAGTCATAAAAGTTTGTCATAGTTAAAACGTTTAAAAACACGCAGCACCTCGTCCAAAATTCCATATCCTAATACGTATTGCTCACAGATGCTTGTTACATGATACAAATACGGTACACAAGAGCACATCTGTGTACATACGCTGGACACGTACTAAATAGAGTGAATACATTTAAATGGCGTGTAAGGTATCTTATATACCATTTTTAGATATTGGTAACATTGCTGAAAAACTGCAAATTTCGCGTAATATTTAAGAAAGTAAATCGTTAGACAATTTAGACGAACTGGAGATTTATATTACGAAACGCAAGAAATCGGATAAACTTGTCAATGAGCAAAATACGTTTGCAACTAAAGCATATTTTAATATTTACGACGATCTATTTAGTTGAGATAGTCGCAGTGTCCTGTGTAAATGCTCCAGCTGTTTAAGGAATCTTTTGACGAACAAGTACCGTACTGTGCCGTCCGAGTCGCGTCTGCACTCTCTAACATTCATTCAGCTAACGTAAACACCTCGTAACCGGAAGAGGAGTGGCAGCGAAATGCAACAGGGACTGTGCTGGTCACCCATTCTGTGTCATATATCCTAAGCTTATGTGCAGTGGCGTATACTAGCTGCCTGAAGTTTGGCGCCTTCATGCATCAGCAGTATGTACCATAAGTATTACTAATCTGTCCATTTTTACTGTAAAGACTTCACTCTGTTTCAAGTAGGTTTCACTGTTATAACGAGCTGTATCCTGCTTTTATACGATATGAATAACTGATTAAAATATTATCTCAATGTTTGTCATAAGTATAGTTTTCATAAGAGAAGATTGTCTTACAGAGTACCGGGTGATCAAATATACAGTATAAATTTGAAAACTGAATAAATCACGGAATAATGTAGATAGAGAGGTACAAATTGACACACATGCTTGGAATGACATGAGGTTTTATTAGAACCAAAAAAATACAAAAGTTCAAAAATGTCCGACAGATGGCGCTTCAATTGATCAGAATAGCAATAATTAGCAGAACAAAGTAAGACAAAGCAAAGATGATGTTCTTTACAGGAAATGCTCAATATGTCCACCATCATTCCTCAACAACAGCTGTAGTGTTGTGAACAGCACTGTAAAGCATGTCCGAAGTTGTGATGAGGCATTGGCGTCGGATGTTGTCTTTCAGCGTCCCTAGAGATGTCGGTCGATCACGATACACTTGTGACTTCAGGTAACCCCAAAGCCAATAATCGCACGGACTCAGGTCTGGGGACCTGGGAGGCCAAGCATGACGAAAGTGGCAGCTGAGCACACGATCATTACCAAACGACGCGCGCTAGAGATCTTTCACGCGTCTAGCAATATGGGGTGGAGCGCCATCCTGGATAAACATCGTACGTTCCAGCAGGTGTTTATAAGCCAGGCTCGGGATGATGCGATTCTGTAACATATCGGCCTACCTCTCACCTGTCACGGTAGCAGTTACAAAACCAGAATCACGCATTTCCTCGAAGAAAAAAGGCCCAATAACGGTAGATGTGGTAAATCCAACCCATACCGTGAACAGTCGTAGAGTTGTGGGCGTTGACAGACCCTCGGAGCTTGAAATGACCTTCGTCGATTCACAACACGTTACTCAACCAATCGTCATCTTCTGCCATCTTTTGAAACGCCCACACCGCAAATGCCTTCCGCTTCACTAAATCGCCAGGTAACAGTTCATGATGCCGATGGATTTTGTACGGGTAGCATCGGAGGGTACGCCTCAGTGCCAACAAAACAGTAGTGTATGGAATGCCGGTGCGACGTGCGACAGAACGAGCGCTGACTTCCCCGTGCATAGACGAACCCGCTACAGACTCCATTTCTTCCTGAACTGTCTCAGCAGCATTACGCCCTGTGCTCGGTCGGCCACTATGCGTCTATCGTCTAAACAACCCGTGACTTCGAACTTCGAAATCATTCTCGCCACAGCTGCATTTGTCAAGGGACCTTTACCCGTTCGAATCCCCTTCCTATGGCGATAGGATATTAACGCTAAACTAGCACATTCCCCATTCTGATAATACAGCTTCACTAAAAGCGCCTTTTCAGGTAACGTCAACATGCTGAGACTGCTGGCGCATCTGATTCTCTCTCTCATTACAGCTCGTTTATACACGATTGTCATGCGCAGTCACTGACGTTTTTCTGTCCAGCGCCACCTGTCGGATATTACGTGAACTTTGTCTTTTTTTTTCTAAAAAAAAACCATGTCATTCGAAGCATGTGTGTGAATTTTTATCTCTCTATCTACATTATTCCGTTGTTTTTGATCACCCGGTATATTATCCCTTCCTTTCTTTGGTTATTAATTATTATTATTATTATGAAGTGAAACACAAGAAAGGTATAGTATAAGATAGATATATTTTGATTTGTTGGTGGCCAAATATAAATATTAAATTATATTTCAAATGAGCGCGAGGCTACCTACAAATTATTTCAAATGCTGTCGCCGAAATGTAATGCAGACTATGTTCATTGACCTAGAATAAATCGTATCTTTGAAAGTATGCATTTTTTGTCGAAATAAAATTAGTGAAGCTTTGCACTTTAGTTAACTCAATAACTTGAAATGATTCTTTGTGCGGCGGCTGTGGTGATACGTTACACAAAAAAAAAAAAAAAAATTAAATATGCCGCGTATTGGAGGCCAATCGTTGCCAGCCAGTGATCACCGATGCTCGTTTCGCAGAGATTGAAAAAATCCTAAACAACTTCTTGCAATTATTAATTCAGGACGAATTGTTTGCATGGGTTCTTTAAGTAACACAATGCACTCGCTTTTTGTAAATATATTTCCACTAGCACAGATTGCACACTTGAATTATTCTCTATGTATAAGAACAAATAGAACAAAAGCTACCATTTTACACATAGCAAATGTACCTTACATACAGCAGAAGAAGCGATCTGACTCGAAGTGATTTTAAATATCTTTTTTCTCTTATATATAATGACAAAGATAATAATGTTAGTTTCGAGAACATTATGCACTACGCTTTCGTCTAATATAAATAATGTCTTTTTATTACATTGCTATCGATATAGTCTTTCTTTGAAACTAATTTAATACAACGAAATAAATCTCGAGTGAACAACCTGGTATTAGTGTGCATAGGACACAATATTCCGGCAATCGACATCGGCGCACCTGATGATGGCTACGTGGTCGATTGCCGGAATATTGTGTCCTATGCGCACTCATACCAGTCTGTTCCCCCGAGATTTATTTCGTCATAAAATACGCCTGGACAAATTGAAGAATCACATAATTTAAAACAATTTCATAATTAATTTGTCGTTTATGTCCATATAATATTATTCAGAGTCCTTTTATTATTTACTTCAAATATATCGGCTTCAATATTTCAAAAGGGACACTATAAGAGGAAGCACGCATCAAGCGCAAAGGGTAGGGGAGGGAAAGTACTCTTAGTTGTATGTATATGCGACGTTATAGTTAGTTGACAATGCATGAATATATATTCATTAAATGTCTCCCATAGTTATGAACCATATAAATGATGGTAGCACTATCACTTAGCCTTGAAGTAGACCTAATTAAAATATCTGTACATGCTTTAAGCACTAATATAAGCACTGCTTTTCTCTATTGTAGCGCGTGAAGATGGCCATTGCAGCCGAAACCGGTTGTGATTGTGTCATTAAAAAATGACTGTATAATTAAAAGTAAACTTTATGATAAGTTTTTATATCGTCTAGTTGCCTCTGAAGAGCTGTGCCATGGGAAGCGAGGAGACGAAGTTGTTTGGTGGCCGGTATCCTCTAACACAAACTGCAAGCAGTTATTAACTGGGTTCTTTATTAACATACACAAAGAGCTACTTAACGTAAGCCTCACGTGCTGTGGTACAAGCTCTCCGTTCTAGTCCACTTTAGCCTCAATGTTGGCGAAGTACAAAGTCTACTGTGTTCACAATTTTGGTTGCTATGGGCTGTCTGACTTTGAGCTAGAGGCTGTGACTGCGGGTGCGACGCGGTGACACGCTGGAACTCACTCTGCTTAAGCTGCTCAAACTAACTGGAACAAACTGGCCGTACAGTCCGCGGCGGCTATATAAATACTAGCAACCGAGAGGGCGCTGGCAGTGCGTTTCCTGCGAGTCTGTTTTCGGCCTCTGTCGATCATCTTGTAACCTATATGCCGCATGGTGTGCTGGCGCCAGCTTACGCCAGCACATAAGTTAGTCACGCTCTTCTTAAATCTAATGTCGTTTTTTTGTAAAAAATACTATTACTGTTCGTATTTACTACGTTGTAATTGCTAGAAATGTGTTAACTCGTTCTCCACTTCCACATTCGGTATCGTCTCTTACATCTAATACTCAGTTTCTCACACTCCAATCTGCTACAACCCCCTGGGGTCCGCGAGCTATGACAGAGGGGTCCGCAAGATGCTATTAGCATCAAAAATATATTTAATATATTTCCTATGATAACAGATTTTTTGTTTTGGCCGCTTCCTGCATGAGCAGAGCTTAAGAACTGAAAATTAAAACCAACTGTATACTGATGGAGTTCTCTGTTGTAACTGTATTTTTTTAAATAAATAATTACCTTGTATGAAATTAGTGTTTTCTTATTTTTCACACATGTCTACCCAATGCTATCTCAAGCGTAGCACACTTGAAAGACCAATACACTCAGTTTTAATTTTTTTTCCTGTCATTTTCAGTTCATACCAAATTTTTAATTTTTTTAAGGATTTTGTTATACTAAACACCCTGATTTGGAGAAAAAGAATTTGAGCAATAATCAAAAATTTAACAATAACAACGACGGATAAAATGAAAAGTTTTCAAAACAATATTTTTTCAATGATGAATATGTCAATGTTTTTTTTGTACCAAAAATAGAAAACTTATAAAAAGACTCTTAATTTGGCTTTTTTAGGTATTTGATATTGTGATATGACAAGGTACGAATCATGTTCGATAAGGGGGTCCTCGATAAAATTTTCTTAAGAACCCCTGTGCTAGACCATTATTACAAGTATTATTATCTTTAGATTCATTAAAACACTTCCTTTTCCTGGTCAATAAACTACTAACGTTATCCGCTTCATCCAATCAGTAGTGTACATATTTAATCAACAACAGCCATGTTATTGGTTACATCAGAAAAAGAAGATGTCATTGCTGAGGGTGGCACTCTGACAGGCCCGAAGTTCTAGACGATCAATCCGAGGGAACGCTTTCCTTCAGCAAGAAGATCTTCGCTAGAATTTTTAGAGGTCGAATAGAGAAACTAGCGGCGAGATGTCGGGGTTGCGGCGCGAAGGATTAGACGCGTGCGGGCGGTGGTCGCCAGAAGGAGTTGAGAGGAGCACAGTGGGCCCGCACAGGGTGTAGACACCGTCACGGAGTGAGTCGGCTGGTGCTGCCTCGGTCGGCTACGATTGTCCTGCGTTGAAGTGGTCCGTGGAGCTGTGAAGTGATCGCCATGGTATCTGTTCCTACAACTGTTTACGTCCCTCGACGGAACCAATTCTGGTGATAAAAAACAGTGAGCCGCGCTGCGCATCGCACAGACCTGGGTGTAACGACTGTTTTTATACAGTGGCGAGTTGAATTACCAGCTGGTGGTGAATATTTCTCTATGAATCGAGCTTAACCCTTGGAAGTGTGTATGCTTGTTAAAGGTCTCTGGTATCACAGGCGTAGTAGGCTCAAGTACACGTTTACATGTGACTTTGCGATATACCTCGATCAGCTGATTTATGTGATCTAAACCATTAGCATTCACAACTCTAAACGCTTCCTTGCCGTGTAATTAGATTCAATGGAACTTGTTAGGACAGACTGGCAGTAATATGGCAAACTGCTTTCCTCCTTGTCAGATAACAGAGCTTAACCTTTTGTCAAAGCTCGTGGCCCAAGCACCGCTTTAAACAATACGACCTTCCGGTTATAAACTTAGTACACTACTCCTTGTGCCTGTATTTGGTCGCCTTCTCCTCCATGTTTATGGGTAAGCAATTCAACTTGTTTACAGCAGTCCAAACGGTCTGGGCCCATCATTTGTTGAGGGAAGGAAGCTGCAAAATACAGTAACGGTATTCGTAATATTGCTGTGACGAAGGAGAACGGGTCGGTGCCTTGGCCTTGGATTAAATGATTCAAATGGTTCTGAGCACTATGGGACTTAACATATGAGGTCATCAGTCGCCTAGAACTCAGAACTACTTAAACTTAACTAATCTAAGGACATCACACACATCCATGACCGAGGCAGGATTCGAACCTGCGACCGTAGCTGTCGCGCGGTTCCGGACTGAAGCACCTAGAAACGCTCGGCCACCGCGGCAGGCCTTTGGATTATTATGGACCAAATTATGTTGATAACGGTTGTGATAAACTTATTATGTTGAAAGGTTTGTTAAAGTGCCTCGCTTAATTTCCTTGCTCCTTACAACTGAACTGTGTTTACTGCGTGCCTAACAGCATTTTCTTACGTTCCGTGCGAGTGCACGAAATTGATTTAATCACTTTTTATCTCCGTAAATTATTACTAGCCAGTTAGGCTTTTAACCAACTATGTCGGTTGAAAATAATGGTCTTATTTGTGTTGGTATTCTTGATGTTATAAATGTAATAAGTAATTTTTCTTAACATCACTATTTCTCAGCCTCAAGTTTTAGCACAAATGTAGATAGTGGTTCAAGAAGTTGATTACCTTAATCACTGCTAAATATGTAAGGCAAACATCTTACTAAAAACACCACTTCCTTGCGATTTGTTAAATCTAATTTTTATCTTTTTAGAAATCATTACTTTAAATACAGCTGAGATTGTTCAAGCTGAGCGAGATCTGGATAAAAAATTTCCTTCAGATTTCACTATCATAAATACATGCTATATCAAAATAAAGCTTGCAAATTGTTACTGGTAAATTAATTTTCTGTTAAAAACATTTTAACTGTGAATGGTGTTTCTATTGTTACGTTTGGGTTCTCCTTCCACTCCACTGCCCTTGTGTTGACCTTTACCTTCCCGCTGGTGCAACCCTTTGCGGGCGTATCACACTAACTCGATGGAGACGGGTGTGTACAGGGTGTCCCATTTATCTCGACCACCCTAAATAACTGTTTTTCCAGATGCAAATTACAAAATGTTTTAAGTAAATGTTCTTTACCTGTAACAGGGACATCAATCAGCATAATTGTCTTTGTTGTAGCTTTCTTTTTTACAAAGATATGAACAGCGGTATGACTTTTTGAAATGGCACCCTCTATTTTTTATTCGGTAATTCATTTCCTCTCCCAGCGACCTATTCAAAAATGTATCACAGTGCACCATTCATTGAAATACAACGTTATTAATTACATAACACAACATTGACTTTGATCCTGGGATCACAAAGTCGTCCACTGGGGGGAGTTGTAAGCAGAGAAATTAAAACCAAGTAAAAATATAACACAAAATTGACTTTGAATCTCCTGTACCATTGCCCACGAGTAGAAAATTCAAAGGTGCTCAAATTGGTGATCCTGGACTCCGATATACTGATGTACTTGTTGAATGAAAGAATTATTTACTGCCTCCAGTGTTGCCTCTTAAAGAGAATTACAATCATGTACGACACGTTCCTGCAACTGCATGTCCTCTGGAGTTGTTGAAACATCGCGATAGACGACGTCATTAATGCATCCCCAAAGAAAAAGTCCAGAGGACTTAAATCAGGAGACCTAGCAGGCGACGTAACTGTTCCTCCTCGACGTTCCATCTGTCAGGATACCTTCGGTTCAGAACACGACGTGCACGCAAGACATTATGTGCTGGACATCCATAGTGTTGATACCACATAAGCATTCTGGTTCTTAGCGGCACTTAAACTAGAAGAGTAGGAATAATTTGAGGAAGTTGGCATACGCTGTGCCATTTAGACTACCATAGGTGAAATAAGGGCAAATAATTGTTGTACCAAGCATCCCACACCAGACGTTAACTCTCTATTGACGCTAATGTTCCACCTGTCTAAGTCATTGTGGGTTGTCGTTGGACCAATAATGCATATTCATTGTATTTACCTGGCCTTTGTTTGAGAAGGAACATTCATCGTTAAACAGAGCACTGGAGAAGAAGTTCGTGTTTGCCAGGATTTACGGCTGTGCCCTCTGACAGATATGTACACGATTGTGGAAATCATTCCCATAACATTCTTGATGTAGGTGTATATGGTAAGAATGGAACTGGTGACGTGTAAGAATACGATGTACACTGGTTTTATAAATGCCAGTCTCGTGTTCAGGCTGTGGAGTGTTCACATGTGGATTAAAAGAAACGGAAGCGAGAACAGTAACTTCGGCAGCTTCGTCTGTGCGAGTGCTACGGCGACTGCATTGTCTTGGGTTGAAACTTCCTGTTTCCTGAAATGTCACAACAAGACGAGGAAACACCCGTCGGGAAGGTGGGTTCCTGTCAGGATATCGCTCTCTGTACAGTTCAGCTTACCTTGAGCAACAACAACAATAACAGAAACGTTATGTCGATGCAGTTTCTAAGAGGGACCGCATTTACTGTATGCCTATTGCACACAACAGTATTTAAAAGGACTAACCTACTGTACTAAATGTATCCGTACATAAGAAAGCAGTATTGCAATTACTATTGTGCTAACTTACATTCACCATAGATGGGCAGCATTTCTGCCTTGTCTTCGTTGGTGTACATTCTACTCACACAACGAAATGACTGGTGTGCATTCTACTTAAGTTTACATTTGTCCTCTGTCAACGTCAGCACTTGGATGTGTTCCGTTACCCCGAGTACCTGCACTAAGTGCTGGGGGCGTCAACGTCAGTGTTGTATTACGTAATTAATAACGTTGTGTTTCAGTGATGGTACACTGTGATACATATTTGAATAGGTCTTTAGGAGAGGAAATGAATTAACAAATAAATGATACTGGGTGCCATTTAAAAAAGTCATACCGCTGTTCATATCTTTGTAAAAAACAAAGCTACAATGAAGACAATCATGCTGATAGATGTCCCCTGGCGGATAAAGAACATTTGCTTGAACCATTTTGTAATTTTCATCTGGACAAACAGCTATTTAGGGTGGTGAAGGTAAATGGGACACCATGTATAGAAGCCAATAACTGAAATTTATTCCCTGATCAGTATGACCGTTACGTCTCAAAACAAGTGTTGCATTCTGTTATGTCGTGGACTGTCGTACAGTACCTCCTTCACTGGATACTATATCGTCATTCCTTCATTGCATCTCACCATTAAGACATCTGTCCGACGATTATATGTTTTAAAACTGCGTTGTACATGTAATTCACATCTTTGTAGATTTAAGTGATGTATGTCCATCTTTTTATTTCTTTCCAATAAGTTACATAGAAGCCACAGTTACTAATGTGTGATTGATTTAGAGATGTTGGTGCCAACACTTGCATGAAGCCTAGGAGATATTAGTTTCTCGGTTATTAGATGTTGTATGATCCTAAATTCATTTCACTTTGTTATACAAGCTTATTCAACTGCCCCTATCTATGGGTTTTAAGCAGCCCACAATACAGAAAAATGGACAGGACGTTTTGGTAGGCAATTTATTGCAGTTAGTAGGATACATTATCGCCATATTCCGCGGTTTTCAAATTATTCAGGGAAAACGTACAAAATGACAATTGACCGTGCTTTTCTTTAATAACTCGAAAATCATGACCTCCACTGAAAACTTACCTCAGTACAACATTTAGGTACATTAAGTTTTTTTATAAAGATATCGTCTTAATTTCTTCTGTAGGACAAATAGTTCCGACTTAGTGGGCGATAGGGTATAAAAACCTCGCGGTGGACTTTGAAGGCATTGCAGATTGCATGAAACGAAGAAGTAGGAGCAGCTGCAGCGCTATGTATAATTAAGGTATTACTTGAAAACTGAATGTATAGTGTATCTGAAACAGTTTGCAATACTGTTAAAGATGTCCATCTCAGACAGAGTTTTACATGGCGCTTTTACTTATATAACAGCATCTCTGATGACCTCGATGTCGATGTGATGTTAAACTCTGCCCTCGTTTCTAATTCTCTTCCGTCGCCTCCCTTTCTGGGGCGCAGATAGCAGCGGCTCCGCCGTCCTAGATACGAACAAATCGTGCCGCTATGTAGGATAAGTGGCAGCTGCGGCACAGTTTCTCTCGCTTCCCGCCGCCGGCGTCCTCTCACTCCCTCGCTCGCACACCGCAGCCGGACGGTGGGACCCCGCCGCTGCCGCTGCCGCTGCTGCTACAGCCGCTTCCCGCACCCCGCCCGCTCATTACCGGCCGCTCTGCCCGGCGCGGTATTTGTGACGCTCCTGCGGTGGCGCTGCGGGTAATAATATTTGCCGACCCACCGGGCGCCGCTCGCTGCTCGCGTAATGACGGGACCAGCGAGGACCGGGCCGAGGAGGCTGCGCGCCGCACTGTGCGCCGTCCATTGTTTGTTTACTCGCGTCGGCGCCGCGACAGCTGACGTCACTGGAGCTGACGGCCCTCGCCGTCGAGTCAGAGTACCACCAACACACACACACACACACACACACACACACACACACACACACGATTTTGTGCTGTTCCTCTGCCAGTAATCTCGTTCGTGGACAGCAGAATTACGAACTAGTCTTCACCCAAAAAGACACCGTCAGTATCAATTGAAATTACAAATTATTCCAACCAGTGACAGTTTACTGTCACGTACTCACTTCTTATGTTGTGTACACAAAGCGTATGTGTTGTGTTAACGAGTGGAAGAACCGTGACAACTGTAAAACTGTTGCCACTGGTTGCTCGCAGTTTTTACATACACTACAGTCATGCCTAATTCTTCTTTCTTTCTTTTCCCTACCGCATATACAATGAGATGACAAAAGTCAGATGGCGGTAGTATCTCCTACAGGAGGTATCGATGGGCAGTGCATTAATGGAGTTGTCATTTGCACTCAGGTGATGTCCGACGCGATTATCGCCGCATGATGAGAGAGGAAGACCAGAAGCCAAATTCTTTTGAAATGTGGTGCTATAGACGCGTGCTCAAAATAAAATGTATCGACAAGGTCACAAACGGTTCTGGAAAAAGCAGGTGAGAAGAGAAGCTTCTGGAGTTTCATTGTTAAAAGAAGAGTGCAATTTATAGGCCATCATTTAAGACATAAAGGACTCCTGAACACAATCATAGAGGGATATGTCGAGGGAAAAAGACTAAGAGAAAGACCACGGATGAGGTACATTGATCAAATCGTAAAAGATGTGGAATGTAACAGCTATAGAGAAGAAGAGAAATGCAGAAAGACGCACAGAATGGAGACAAGCTGCCATTTTAGCTGTTGCAAATCAGTCCTTGGATTGACCTCTACAGAAAAAGAAGAAGATGAAAGTTAACTGATTTTGATCACGGGACGGTAGTTGAGATAGACGACTGGGAAATTCCGTTTGGGAAATCGTTACGCAATTCAACATTCTGAGATCCACAGTGTCAGGTATGTGCTCAGAATACCTAACGTCAGGCATTATCTCTCATCAGGGACAACGCTTTGGACGATGGCCTTCACTTAACGACCAACATCAGCAACGTTTGCGTAGAGTTGTCAGTGATAACATAAGCAACAGTGGGAGAAATGACCTCAGAAATGAATGTGGGAAGTACGACGAACTTATATGGTAGGAGAAAGCGGTGAAATTTGGCTCTAATGTGGTGTAATAGCGACGCGAGGGCCTTTGCTAACACCACGACATTGTGTGTAGCGCCTCTCCTGCGCTCGTGACCTTATCCGTTGGACCCTAGACGACTGGGAAACGTTGATCTGGTCAGATGAGTTCAGACTTCAGTTACAGCTAATGGTAGGGTTCGAGAATGGTGCAGACCCTACGATTCTATGGCTTAAAGCTTTCAAAAATGAGCAAGCTGGTAGTGGCTCTATAAATGTTTGTGCTCTATTTAGCCGGCCGTTGTGGCCGAGCGGTTCTAGGCGCTTCAGTCTGGAACCGCGGGACAGCTTAAGTCGTAGGTTCGAATCCTGCCTCGGCCATGGATGTGTACGATGTCCTTAGGTTAGTGAGGTTTACGTAGTTCTCAGTTCTAGGGGACTGCTGACCTCAGATGTTAACTCCCATAGGGCTCAGAGCCATTTATATAAAATGTGCTGGGTTCTCTGATTCAATTAAACCAATCATTGATGGGAAATGGTTATGTTCGGCAACTCGGAGACTATTTGCAGCCATTGATGAACTTCGTGTTCCCAAAAAACGGTGGAATTTTTGCGGATGACGACTCACCATGTCACAGGGCCAGAACATTCTAGATAATTCGAGCGAATTGTTTGGCCACTCAGATAATCGTGAGGTCAGTTGTTGCAAAAATCCTGCTTCGGCAATATTTTCACAGTTATGGACGGCTACAGGCGCAGCATGGATCAGCATTTCAGCAGGGGACCGTCAACGACTTGTTGAGCCCATGACGCGTGGAGTTCCTGCACTACGCCGGTACAAAGGCGGTCCGACACGATATTAGAAGGTATTCCAGTACTTCTGTCACCTCAAGGTAGAGGGTACCTTTTTCCGGTATTTGGCAAATTTTATTTTAATTTTTTAACTTTGTAGTCAGATGCCCCATCCTTCAGCCATCGTCGTCGTAAAGCATATACGCCGTGTTGTAGTGGTTCATTTATTGCTTCCTAAGAAATTAACTAAGAAGAAAGAGGTATGGAACATTCCTGCCGTGATGCATTACTGTGTTGGAAACGCTAACGTCTGAAGTTGTTGTTTACTAACTGCTGCATGTACAGAGCTGCTCTGACCAACTCGCAGTGAAGATTTCTGGCTCTATTTCCTCTTCCCAGGCATTACTGAAATGTAGGGGAGGGGCTATACTTATCGCGTGTTTTCTAAATTTGTATGTCCCCAATAGGTTTCTTGTCCGCTCGGCCGCAGATCCAAACACGACAACGAACAGTGAGTAATAGACTGGCAAGAAGGAATATGTCAACGCCATCACAGTGGAAGTCAACATAAAGCGATTTTATTGCTCAAAATTTAAAAATCTGTAACATAAATCATTATAATAAATCCCTTTAGAGCCAGTCTAAAAGCAACATATGCATCAAAGAAAGCGGATTCTAATTAGCGCTTATTCATCGGCATAAAATATAACAAAATAACGCTTATCCACTTGATTTTGATAAGTGTGATGTATGGTAAACAAACTATTCAGAGGCTAAAATATACTTTCTCTTAATTTATTAAGCATCCATATTCACATAGGTACCTGGGGCCGACGTGAAAGTTAGTTTTAAACTGAGTGATAAGCTAGACTGACTCTTTCGCACCTTCCCGCTCAAGGTGAGGTTACGACTGGTCGGTTCAGTCTGACAATAATTTAGGTATATTAACTGAAATCTTTAATTAAGATTTGGCCGTGAATTTAGTTTGACGGAAAGCAATTTTGGAAATCCGTCAGTGTGGATAAGGCCGTCGGTATTAGTATTACCTTGTGCAAATATTTCAACCGATAATATCCATTAACAAATTTACGCGGTAGCTGCCGTGTAGGTGAATCACCGTTCTCTCTATACGCTTTCGTGCAACACTGCCTGTACTCACGACACCATTCCCTGTCGTCGTGGCCATCTGCCACTTTCCTGTCTACCATTCTCGCCTCTTGGCGAACTTACGCAGCTTCAACTTTGGTGTACTGTACGATATAATATAAGAAAACGTGGGCTGAAATGAGGTACAAATGTCACAGTGTGTGACATCTGTCAGTGAATCGTGTAGACTTTGTTCTGTGTTGTACCGTATTTCAACTACCTCTGTAGCGTATTATTGTAGGCGGAAAGAGCGAACCAGGACAGTATTTTTCCAGACGATCGTGGGAAATCGTCTAAATACCCCACTCAGGCTGGCCCATGTACCAGTCCGTGGTACACCGCGGAGACTTATCCTTGTACGGTTCAACTCCCTCCCTCACAAGCGAGCGTACTGCGCGTTACAGTGCGAACAGGTCACTTCCTGGTATTACAATTTAAACTGATGAGCCAAAACATTATTACCACAGCCCACCGCCATTCTGTATGCTTCCCGGTGGCGCTGAGGGCCCGTGATATAGTAACAGAAGTATATGAAGGGGACAGAGACGAAAGGGGAATAATTCTAGCTACGGAAAGTGGCCCGAATACGGAAAACCGCCGACTTCAGCTACTTTGATAAAAGCGAGATTGTTGTGGCAAAATACTTGGGAGCGTGCATCTCGGAAATGGTGAAGATGGTCTGCTGTCCGCGTGCTACTGTCGTGAACGTCTATGCAAGGTAGCTGAAGAATGTAGAAACCACGAGTGGGCGACAAGAAGTTGGACGTCCATACGTCATCACAGAGCAAAGGGATCGGAGGCTTTCCCGCTCTCTAAAGCACGGAAGGCGTCGATCTATGGCAGATCTGACGGCAGTGTACAGTGCTGGCTCAGACACATGTGTTTTGGAGCACACTGTTCGGCGCACACTGTTGAATATGATGTTCCTCACCAGAGGACTAATGCGTGCTCCCGCGTTGACCCATCCTCAGTTATGGTAACAGCAGGCACGGAATCAGCGCTATTGGACTGCCGATCAATGGAGTAGTGTCGCCTGGTCGGATGACTGCTGTTTATTGCTAAACATGGTCGACGGTCTTGTCCAGACACGGCGTCATTCAGGCGAAAGGCTACTCGGAACATGCAGCGCGCCAGGGACGCAGACAGGTGGGAGCAGTGTTATGTTATGGGAGACATTCACCTGGGCGACCATGGGATCTGAAAAATACTCAGTATTGTAGAACGCTCAGTATAATGTCGTTCATTGAAACTGAATTACACTTCTTGAACAATCACTATATACACACAAAAACAAATAACTTGTATACGACCATTCATCAAGAGCGTCGGTGAGGTCTGTCGGAGCTGGTCCTAGCTCGGCGAGGAAACGGCTGTACTGCTGCTGCGCTGGCCTTATAAAGGCGGCGGAGGCCGGCCGAGTACTCCAACTTTCCCTGTATCTGTGAGGCGACCTCTGCAGAAAAAGGTTCAAATCAGTCTCTAGCAAGTTCTGTTTGTTTTGAAGAATTGTTTTCCTCTTGGTTGCGCCTGCAAGTGCTTGTGTATTTTATATGGTACACAGGGGTGCCTTGAGTGTAGTCTGCCTGGCAGGGGCCGTCTGTGGCAGACGTAACAGGATCTGCTGTTGTAATCGCAGGCACCACGACGGTTCTGGATGACATTGACATTATCAGAGACCACCCCTAACCCCTATTGCTTGCTGTCTTCCCCAACAGCCATGGCATCTACCAGCAGGGTAACTGACCATGTGACAAGGCCAAAATCCTACCTCAATGGCTTGAGGAGTATGATAGCGAACCCACGTTAATGTCTAGCCAGTAAATTCGACTAATCTGAATCCGATGAAACCCAACTGAGACTATATCGGACGCCAGCTCCGCACCCAGAAACCACCCGCCTATAAGTCAGGCGAAGTGTGTTACCAGTACATAGGCATCTGGTGCCACAAACATCTGCAGACCTTTAAAGTACCTATAGAATCCATGGCATACACTTTACTGCTGAATTGAATTCCAGAAGTAGACCAACATGTTTTAAGTAGATGGTGATAATGTATTTGATCATCAGTGCAAATCTGTGTTACCATGGACATATAACCCTCCTAAATGCGCTGGGAAAGCAACTTAAAACTGTGACTGGTAACAGTAATTTCAGTTAATATTCAGATTGGTCACTTTTACACCCTATCTAAATTTTTCACTGCAATCATTAAGAAGTAACAACTAGCAAGTCCCTCTACTTTTCGTTAGTTAGTTTGAAACACAGTGTGTTCAAAAATTACCTTCAGAAATATGAATCGCAAACACAGTGAATATGATGTCCCAAGACTATAGAACCTTTAGAAAATTTCTTGATTCATTTCAGAGATCATGTCAAAGAGTCTAACGAGAGCCACTACACCAGATTAGCTGTAGTTGCTGAGTGGTTGGCCGGGCTTGATGTCACGTATAGGACTGAGTTTCGGTTCCTGTCACTGTCAGCGATTTTTTTTTTTTTTTTTTCTGGAAGGACTGGGACAGGGTCTGCTCAGCCTCGTTATGCTAGTTGATGAGGTTCTTGAATGAGAAATAGAGGTTCGTGGCTAGAAAACAGACAACGGCTGGGAGAGCGGTGGTCTGACCACATGCACCTCCATACCTCATCCGAATGATGCCACATCGCAGAGCTGTCGGGTGGCATCTCGTGATCCGCTGGCACTGGTCAAGGAACTTTCTTCATTCACTAAATAAACTATGCATATAATGAAGATTTTTAATAATATTCTCAGACTAATGTCAAGAAGTTATGCTAAGATCCAATGAAGAAGTACAATTAAGTACTGTCTGGAAAAGAGCTTTACAAATATTCAGCAAGTTTTTGTTACTACACTGTTCTGGAAAACTTAGGGACGAAATAGGTAAAGTACATAACACGTTAACAACTTGGTGCAAATGAAAAAAAAAAGTGAGGGAGCATGTTGCCAGAGGTCTCCCAGCCGTGCACAGGAAGCTGAAATTTACATGTCGTGAGGTCAACACGGATGACCGCTATTTTGTGCTACAGGCAAGAAAGGATAAACGTCAAATAGAGGGTGGAGCCACATTTAACAGGACTGCCAGGCACGCAGTCTCAAATTCCAGGGTGGCAGGGTGACTGCGTGGGGATGGTCTCTTTGCCCGAGGTCCAGTAAGTGTAACACGTAATGCACCCAAGAAAATTGCATAAATTCTTCATTTGTGGTGCTGGTATTATGGTATGGAGACGGATCAGGTTTCATGTGCGTTCCGACTTTAACTCTTTTAACATGGTACGGTATGCTCACGAGTCTACATCACTGTGACGCTATACACCTTTCTCATGAGCATATTTTCAGGGGTGGATTGGGCCCTTCGAGGACATGTGGGATGCCTCTGCCAGATGTATTGAAGCACGCCCGTACTACCCAACAACCATCCAGCAGTGTCAACCGATCTTGTGGAGAAATGGAACGACCTGCCCCAAGAACTTCTTACCGAGCTAATGGCCAGCACAGGAAAACTTTGAAGAGCATATATTCCCTTTTGCTGTAATTACAAGCCCTATTGAGAAAGGTGTCCCGCCCTTTGTAATAACCAGGGGACTATTATAAACAGCGGATACTTTAGTGTAATTATTATCTTTAGAAGTGTTATTTCTGTTCGATTCAATGCGTATTTCTTCCGTGTATCTTACGTACTATACTGTAGCAGTTCTCTCTATGTATGGAAAAAGTTTCATTCAACTGTGTTACTTGGCAGTGACACATTATGTGGAAATTTCTTTCGTCCTTAATTTTAGTTCGCCAATGTACCTGAAAGTGTGCACATATCGCCAGTTTGCTTTGAAGCTGAGAAAGGGAAAATTGTGCAAGTGTCATCTAAGAAGCACACTACTCGAACAGTTAAACTGCTGATATCAATGCTTTAGCTATTATTCATTGTACCCATCACTTGCGTACAACGCACAAACGTTTACACATTCATTTTAAACTGTCAAAACAGTACTTGGTTTGCATGATGCTCAACTCGTGCTCCACATTCAAAACTTCTTCGGTCTTGGTGAACCATCAAAGGCCTGCACTTAGTCGCTTCGTGAAAGATTCGTACTGATAACACAAAGTCTTGCCTATCGTGACGACTTTGTCAAGAAAAGAGTAGGTCGCGTTTTTCATTTCAATCAGTTTGCGGCATGAGTCAAGGCGTCGTTGTTTTTTTTTTTCGTAAAACAAGATGGGCAGGAACAATATCTTCTTCAGAATATTCTGTGGAATGCGTCAAAATGGTTTTCACATGTTCCATTCGTTGCTCCATTGTGATTTATGACACAACAACGTTGACACTCTGCAGCGACTCGTCCATTACTGAACACAGTTCACAACTTGCTCAAACGGCTCTGAGCACTATGGGACGTAATACCTGAGGTCATCAGTCCCCTAGAACCTAGAACTACTTAAAGCTAACTAACGTAAAGACATCACATACATCCATGCCCGTACCAGTCGCGCGGTTCCAGACTAGCTCACAACTCACTGGCCAAATGTACATCTATTGTTTATGGTTGTTAGTTCAAGCTGCCACCGTAGATACTGCGCTGACATCGCTTGCGTCAGGAATACAGTCAATTTCTGAACTTCTTCCTGAATCTGTTGGAAGAAATCAACTCAATTCTTTGGTGATAGTCCCTAGCGTGATGAAAGCAATGATCATATAGGCTCTGTCGTAAGTGAAGCACGTAGAAGATTTCACTTCGCTGGTAAGAGACTGTGTAAACGTAATCAGCGTACGAAGGAAACTGCTTACGTCTTGCGACACATCCTTGAGTACGACTTGAGAGTTCCAAATAGGACTAAAGTTGGTACTGATCATACACAAAGAAGTTCAGCAGATTGACCACTTACTTTTTTAAGTATGAGACAGCGTCAAGCAGATTCTGAAAAACATGGACGGGAAGATGCGTCAAGATTTAGTCAAACTTACTTGTGAAAGCCTACCTACAACATATAGAGTCCGCTAGAAAAATGTATAACCTCTTAGTCAGGCTCTAGTGTCATATGGGTCTTTGGCTCAACAGATGCATTGAAGAAACAAGGTGGCTGGAGCACGCTTGGCATCAAGCAACTGAATTGTATTGTGAAGTGGTTTTTCAAGTTTGATAATGCCGTTGAAGTGCAACGTCAGTGGAGGCGGGAGTTCGAAACAGAACCTCCAACCCGCCCAACAAACGCATCCTTGACAAGTTTCAGTTGCATGAAATGATTTATGATACTCACAAAGGAAGATCAGCAAGACAGCGTTCAGCTACAAGTTCTTTTTCGTCGGCTCCTGTATTGTAATAGTTTGTTAATTCTCCACAGACGTCTGCTACGCTATGTGGACGTGAAGTAGGATTTAGCAATACAAGTGTAGGAAGAATTCTGAAAGCAGCAAACTGGAAAGTTTACATTCCTCGATTACTTCACGCCATTAATGATGACGATTCCAATCGCCGCATGCAATTTTGCTAATGTTATCAGCGAAGAGTAACTGATGACGAACAATTTGTGACGAAGAGTAGTGTGGAGTGACGAGTTACAATTTAAACTTAATGGAACTATGAATCGGCGTAACAGTGTATGCTGGGAACCGGAAATTCCGCATGATTATGAGGATAAAGAGGTCAATCTACCAGGGGTTCACTTGTGGTGTGGACTATCATCCAGGGGCTTAGTAGGACCCCTTTTCTTTGATGCTACTTTCACTGGAGAAGTGTATCTGGAAATGCTACGCACGTCAGTTTTGCCACGTATACTTGCGCTTTATGGAGCTGATAAAGAGGTCTTCTACCAACAGGACGGCGCGCCAACACACTACCACCAAGCCGTACTAGCTTTCCTGGATGACAATTTTCCGGGGCATAGGATTAGATGAAGGATGCCCACTGAGTTCCCTCCACGGTCGCCAGATGTAACACCTATGGACTTTTACTTGTGGGAATTGTGAAAGATAAAGTCTGTCGACGTAAGGCACGCACGCTGGAGGAACTTCACCAGGAGATTACATCGATATGTGCAACGATCTCCACTGTAACATTGACTGACGTAGTTGCGGCGACCGCTTGTCGTTCTGTTACATTTATAGCCGTCAGCGGTGAACATTTTGAACATTTAAAGTAACCATCAGCTAAACTGAAGGTTGTAAAACATGTGTGATCAAGTATAAAATGTAAAATAAACACATGATCCTTTTTGTTCCTCAAAACGTGTATACATTTTTCTGGCGGGCTCTGTGTTATGAAGAAACTATAAGTGACGATTCTAGGAATACGCTACAACGTCATGCATTTTGTTTCCACAGGGACGACGATTATAGATTAATAATTGGTACAATGGGAGGTATCAGCACCTCCTGAAAAAAGAAAGCCTGTGCTCTAGGCTGTTACGTCAACGCACGTAGTCTGAGCAGGTCACAGCGTAGTCCATTTGGTAAGGCGACCGGGAAGCTAAAAAATTCTTGAAGGGAATATCGACTTGAACTCTGTGATTCTTTATGCAACGACAACGCTTTTTCTTTGAAGTGATGCAATTGTTTTATTTGAAACTTACAGCTGATTACTGTTAAATCGTACCGAAAAAATGATTTAATATGCTTATTTTCATACTGCCAGCAGATAATATGCATACTTGTAGCAGATAATATGATTAAGTTATTAATATTTTCCCATCATAAGCTTACTACAATTTGAGAGAATGTTCTCACCAGACTCCTTTTGCTTTTGTTTACAATTTGAAATTTTTTTTTCTCATATTAAGTTTACTGCACTTTAAAAAACGTTTGTCATCAGAAGCGTTTGGCATTTGCTTATAAATTATCTTGTTGGGTTATTGGAGTCTCTTCCTCTCATTTAAATGTTTTGAAGTCCACTATTTTATCCTTTGTTTTTAGTGGAGATTGTATTCGGGAAAAATAATATTTTCGCAAGTACTGAGTGTGAAGCAGGTGAAAGCACAGATCGATTTCTATGAAAACAACTTCTATGAAGTTTACAAAAGCGAAGTGCAAAAGATTGCAAAAGCTACAAAAGTAGAAGCGAGTTTGATAGAGACGATATATCGTGAATCGTTATCTCAGAACGCATGAAAAAGCAATGGACTTCACAACGAACAAATCAGAGGAAGACACCAGTGAACACAAAAGACAGTTTGTAAATATAAGTGAAATGTGTCTGATGAATAGCTTCCTTTAAACTGCAATTAATGGAAGATGGGAAAGCTCAAAACTAATTGCAAATGGTGAAGTACTGGTCTTCAAATTTCGTATAAATTCTGTAAACACATGTCCCACTTACATAGCCCTTCTTGTGCCATAGGGCACAATATGACACTAAGCAGAACTGAAAGATATGGGTTCCTTATACTCGAAATGATAATTTTCAAAACACATGACTTGGCCTATCGAATCAAATGCATCCAATGATGTTACGTTCATTTTTATGATTACAATGTATCTAAATTTATTAATGACCCGAGCTGAAATTATTAATTTTTCTTTTGGATTTAACATTTACGAAAATAGAATAGTGCTGCTGGATCTATGCCCTGTATGACCCAATAAGCATTGGAAAATTGTATATCTCTTATTTTCTAAGCATTGTTTTTATAATACATTAATTTCTCTCTCTGAGTCAGTTGCATTCAGTGAGTTTTTCGTTTAGTTTTATCTTTACCACACAATAATATTTATTCATGTCCTTTCTTTGCTTTGAGTCATTATGACCTCAATTTAAATTTCTCTAGGTCTCTTGAAAGAAATATTTACGAAAATACAATAATTACAGTTACACTGACCAATTTAATTTATGTTTCTATGTTAGTTCATTAAAATAGTGCAAATATATCCACTTTCAATTGCTTGGGGTCTATATGACCCGAGTGGTACTCAGTGAGTCATAAAACGCTTTTAAGAGAAGGGTTAACAAGAGTTCATACATTGTTTCCCGACGTTTATGACATGCCCGCTTGATAATTTACGTGGAATTCGCTTTGGTCTGTATACTAGACGTATTTCAGTCAATATCTTTATATATTTAGTAGTTAGAAACAGAGAATATTTTATTCTTCTTGATGTTAATGTAATGAAAATTGACAGAAACCATGAGTTATCTTACATTGTCCTGATTTTAGTTGTAACATATAGTTTGCTTGCAAATAATATTCGGAGCAAACATACTTCATTCAATATCTTCTTCAAAAAAAAAAAAACCTTTAACACTAGGGGTGAACAAGGAATCACATATCTGTTACATTGACGGATAAGTTGGAATTTTCCAACGAAAACCTTTGCAGCATTCTACAGCCATTTCAGACTCAACTTGGTCAAAAGTATCAACTATAAGCACAATTTAAGCATTGTAATATTCAGTGACATGTACCACCTTTTCACCAACGTCGGTACTTCGTTCTAAGAACTTTGTCTCGCGCTATGCATGTATAACTTACCTATGGTCGAAGAAATGAACCAAGAAGCTAATTTGGGCTGAGAAAAGATTTACACTTGGTGGCAGTAGTACCATTGTTGGTGACGCCAACGAATGTGCATGCCAAATAAAGGTTGTGGTCGCAGACTGACCAACAGTATAGTCTAATATCAACGTTTGCGACACATTTAAACACACTTTACACTGTAATAAACAGAAATCCGTTGGTAAATTCAGTAAACATGTATTAGATAATCGATAGAAGAAAAAAGCGTCGGCTTTCCCACAGAAACGAAGCTAAGCTGATGTTAACTACAACAATGCCATCTTCAGCTTGTAAAAATAAGCTACTGAATTGTTCAAGTACAAACTGTGCACCATTATATGGCAACGCTGAGAGAAATATCGACTGGTTTGTGTGAAACTCTACCACAGTAACGAATTGTTAACCAATTGATGGTAAAAAGGAAGGGACACTTACCTACATTTGGAATCTCATTTGGAATGCGGTGCTCAGAACTTTATTCAATATTCAAACATATCCAAACCCTGAAGAGAAGCTTACATGCCTTGAAATGCGTTCATTTTTAGAATCTGAATATAAATTATGATTGTCGACGCTATTACTTGATTTCTGATAGAATGTAGTGACCTTAAAATATATGGCATTGGACAAGCTGTATCTCCTTGAAAAGCTAGGCACACAGGCATGGAATGCAGATCTGCTTAGGAAAATGGAGCATATAAACAAAAATTCTGCCTGTGAAAAAATCGTATCGATTTCAAGGAAGGTCTTAAACGACACCACAGGCTCTCATAAGCTATTACGGACGTTATAAAGATTTACTGCGTCACAGAACAGTAAGGGGTAGGAAATTGGAATCATGAAAATCGCCACGAGCAAGATCAAGTGATGCTCGAGACTGAAGCGGACACAGGAAGCGAGATTGATATCACAAGTGGGTCAGTATGTCGACACATTCAGTAGAAGGGAGACTGCAACAGTAAAACAAAGGAAGCAAGACAAATATATTCATCATCTCATGACATCATCTCGTAAGACATCTTCTCGTAAGAGCAACAAACCGACACAATGGTTAAAACAACATATTAAGTGAATACAACAGAATAAGCTGGACGCATACGGTCACTGCGTACCAAGCCTCAAGCAATAGCTTCACGATAGCTCCCTTTAAATACTCCAGAATTCTAGCTCTCCTAATGAGTTTACCGTTGGGACTGATGGCATTCGAAGAAATAGCACTCGATTCCATGATTACGATGCTGTAGTGGATGTATGTTCTAAGTTCTGCAACACCGTCTATGAACTAGCCGACGATGTACTCGAGATAATGGTTTTCACCTGGTGAACTCCATACAACTCGCGACCTGTAACCCTCTACTGGAAACGTGACTGCCTTCAGACATCACCACATCAGAAGTTGCGGCCAGCACTGAACTTCAAAGTGGGAGCCAGCAACAGGGCCACTTGTGGTCCACATTCCCGTTCGTCACACAGATGCCTGCAGGTGCTCAGATCTATCAGGCGGTAGGGAGGAGATCAAGCAATCAGATGGCTACCGACACAGGGTAAATGGCGGATGGGTCATCCAGAGTCGTCGTATAATTCGGGGTGGGAGTTAGTACACTACAGCAGCCAACACTAGGCAGCTTCAGGCTCTGGGCAGTGGCCGCACCAGGTGGCCGGTTACCCTGCAGTGGCGCCGAGGCCGCTTAACCACGTCTGGGCGCGCACCAGCTGAGCTGACTGGAGAGACATCAGCCAGAATCCAACATGCAGCTGAATGAGTAACAGCCGAGGCTGTTGCGGAAGAACTAAGACTTGTAAGCTATGTGAAAAAATGACTCAACTCTAATAATGTTTTACTCGCGTCTAAGACGCTTCTAAGGCTCCCAGCAGCTATCCTAGCTTCAGGTAGAAGTGTCTCCACTCGGTCCCTGTGTCGTTAGTTCATAGAGATCTGTCTGACAGAGATACTTTACAGAGTTGCCTTTATTGTTGAACATGGCATAAAAATTAAACTGCGAATAATAAAACGTAAGGGACAAGACAAAGAATTATGAAAGAACTAACAATGAAGCGTAAGGAGGAAATGTCTAGTTAGTCTGAGAAACTCTCTCATGGAACGGGATTACATTGAATATGCAGGGTGTAACAGATATAAGTGCAGATATTTTTATCGGTGACTGAGAACAATGTACTGAACAACATAACATCAGTATTTACTTAATTTGCAGACTAATAATTATTGCTACTAAGAGTTGCATGTTTTTATATTGGTTAGGACCTCCAAATACTTATGGCAAGAGCAAGACATTAATGCATATTTTACAACAGGTACCAAAGGAAGTGTTGATATGTGGGAACATGGAGGCAAAATTGTTAGCCTATACTGAATGGTATAATTCACTTAGTGGTGCACTTACGAAATGCAGTAAACTTCAAGCAGGAAATTGTGTTATATGGTTGTTAAACATAGAGAAAAAACAAACAACACACTGATATTACTATACAGGGTGATTCAAAAAGAATACCACAACTTTAGGAATTTAAAACTCTGCAACGACAAAAGGCAGAGCTAAGCACTATCGGTCGGCGAATTAAGGGAGCTATAAAGTTTCATTTAGTTGTACATTTGTTCGCTTGAGGCGCTGTTGACTAGGCATCAGCGTCAGTTGATGCTAAGATGGCGACCGCTCAACAGAAAGCTTTTTGTGTTATTGAGTACGGCAGAAGTGAATCGACGACAGTTGTTCAGCGTGCATTTCGAACGAAGTATGGTGTTAAACTTCCTGATAGGTAGTGTATTAAACGTTGGTATAAACAGTTTACAGAGAATGGGTATTTGTGCAAAGGGAAAAGTTCTGGACGGCCGAGAACGAGTGATGAAAATATAGCACGCTTCCAGCAAGCATTTGTTCGCAGGCCAGGAAAATCGACTCGCAGAGCTAGCAGAGAGCTGCAAATTCCACAATCAACTGTATGGAGAGTCCTATGAAAAAGGTTAATTATGAAACCTGAACGTCAACTACTCGAGGCTATCGATCGTCCGCTAGGCAGCCCGTGACAGAGCACTTCATCACTGGCCTCCAAGAAGCCCTGATCTTACCCCCTGCGATTTTTTCTTATGGGGGTATGTTAAGGATATGGTGTTTCGGCCACCTCTCCCAGCCACCATTCATGATTTGAAACGAGAAATAACAGCAGCTATCCAAACTGTTACGCCTGATATGCTACAGAGAGTGTGGAACGAGTTGGAGTATCGGGTTGATATTGCTCGAGTGTCTGGAGGGGGCCATATTGAACATCTCTGAACTTGTTTTTGAGTGAAAATAATCTTTTTAAATACTCTTTGTAATGATGTATAACAGAAGGATATATTATGTTTTTTTCATTAAATACACATTTTTAAAGTTGTGGTATTCTTTTTGAATCACCCTGTATGTTAAGGTACCATATATAAAATTATCTCCAACTATACCTATTACATCCTGTACAGAGAAAACAGCGAAGTCCATTTTAATTGCATTTGTTTTTCACTTTCCTCAGTAGATATGGGAGCTAATGAATTTTTTGGCTGTTATACCTACATGATATCAAAATGTTATTTATATCATACCTGTTTGGAGATACTTATTTAGAACTGCAAGGTAAGATAAAACGAAAAGTGTAAATTTCTTTACAATAGAAAGTATCATTGAAACCTGTTAAACAGTGTAAGACAGTGTGTAATATACCAGTAAAATTAAAAAGAGAATAAAACACCAGGTGTAAACATGTTAGGTGTGACTGTTTATTTATTTTTTGGGACACCTTATCAACTAGTATATCCCAGTGCCAAATGATAGCCCGTGTGTTGAAATGCATGTGTACAGGAACACTGCAGTTCCAAATGGCTCTGAGCACTATGGGACTTAATTTCTGAGGTCAACAGTCCCCCAGAACTTAGAACTACTGAAGTATAACTAACCTAAGGACATCACACACATTCATGCCCGCGGCAGGACTCGAACCTGAGACTGTTGCAGCAGTGTGGTTTCGGAGTGAGCGCCTAGAAGCGCTCGGCCACAGTGGAAGGCATTGTTTCAATCCTCCAGAAATTTAAGTACAGTAATTTTTAGGCCTCCATCGTTATTTCTCGTGTAAGTCAGCTCAGTTCACCGAAACAGAATTTTGGCAGTAAGAATAACATCATAGGTTGATCGAACACACAAAAATCGTCCAATCTAGTGCACACCTGGTAAATGAAAACAATTCACGTTCAATGTCGTACCAGTTACACTCACGAATAAACTCGGTTATGATAAATAGCGTGCAGTTCGAATGCTCCTGTGTTGCGTTTGTACGACATGTTGTTACTTAACGCACAATGTGCCGGGGCACACGAGAAATATAGGCCCTGAAGCAAACTTGGGACGTCAAAATAGGCGCATTGTACATCACGTTTCGCGAATGCTAGGTTCTGTACTTTGGCCATGGGAAATAAATATGAAATTAGAAAGGCACTCACTAAAGATCTTAACATATTCGTGTGTTTTAGAGAGCTTCCATGAATTCAAACGATCAGTCAATAATTATTTAACACGTGTGAAGTAGTTACTCGCTCCTGGCTGGAGCTGTTATTCACAAGGCCTGCAGTATCCCGTGTTGTGCTGTACGCGCCGCTGCCTGTCGTTTCTCGTCGGAGTAGCTATGTGCACAGCATTTTTTTCCTAGGAGGTGCTAGATGCACCCTCTACCATGCAGGTTACAAATGTTTCTTGAGTATAGTTGTAGATACAGATACGGATGTAGATTTGACTGACAGATGAACATCGTTGAGCATGGAATGGAGCGAAGATTCGTTTGGGCATTTCCCGCATGCTGAGGCTCACTGTAGCTGCCACAGCAACCTTTCGCATTTTGGCTTCATTAACACGATTCTCTGCTATTTACGACGGTACGTAACGGTTACTGCAGTGTAGCTGCTCTTGTAAACAGCATCCCACACAAGCACCCCAGTTGCGACTTTGATATTGCTCGTACCTTAGGTACTTGGTCTATGTAGGGCTATGTTCAAAAAACAGAAGGGAAGAGCTCCATGTAGTCATAGCTCGAGCCACGCACATCTGCTTTCATGCCCTGCAGCTAATTAGCTGCAAATAATGACCTGTAGCTGTGATCACGCAGTCAAATATTCTATGTACTGGCTTGAATTGCGGGTTAATAAAATACGGAGATATACAGAATAAAATTTGAATGAATTATTTAATAACAGGGATTCTGTTCTAAAGTCTGTACCTGACGTAATCTACAATGGATTATGTTGATTAATGTTTGCTCAGGAGAGGACATCTCTCATAAACGTAAGTGGTCTTCCGATATTTTAAGAGAGAAAATACCTTTACCTAATGCAGTAAAGTTAGGTTGACAGCATTACGAGAATTGTAGCAAAATCCCGAAATTGAATAGTTATCAAAGATACGCGAGAACGCTAAGCCCTTTTCGCGATCAATACATGAAATATTCGTCAGTTCAAAATAGTACAAGTTAAACATGATGGCTCATAAACTAATTCAAGCAATGTAATGAACAGTAACTCATATTCTGTTTGTCCTGTTCCTTAAGAGAAGCGGAATATCTTAGACTGCTTTTCTGGAGCACATTCAGACCTCTCCAAATACGAAGTCCCTTCAGAAGTTTGAGTATGGTAGCAGCCGTATACCACTCAGAATCAAACACCTATACAACTGAATTGCACTCGTTACTTCAGGAAGCTCTTCCTTCTTCAAGAACTCGACATAAAGTGTCCAGAATCGCTCTCTTCAGCTCTTCATTTCGAAAGTCGCTACTGCCATTTGCTGAAGGCCGTCCGCACCAAAATTGCATCTTCCTCAGGTTCTGCATAGATGATTTGACTCATCTTGACCACTTCCCGGGCTAAAATAAAATATTACAACGATATTTAAATAAAGAAACATTATAATCATTTGGTTACACTAAGATCATTTACAGTACGTGTAAGTAATAGTTGGTTCATAAGTAAATAAGCCAACATTCTAGATCAAGTGTGCTCATGACAAAAGAAAACAAATTCTCATTAAATACCTTTTAATCATTTAAACTATTATTTATGCCTTCGTGACAGAAGCGACTTTTGGTTCTCTTTTCAACTGTGGTGTCCGTTAATACATACAAATGATCACTTCTGAATTATCACAGTTTTTAATAGCACTCGGAATCAACATTTAAATAAAGTTACTGGCAAAATAGTAAACTGTTCATTAAATAATTACATAAGTATGACATGATACGAGGAATTGATGCTATGTTCCTTTGGTGTGTAAATGTGGACAATACGATGTACCGACAAACATATGCACAATGAACATATATATATATATAGAACACTTCGTAAATCAATAAATAAAATAATTACAGATAGGTTGTTTTCATGGATGGTAGCTGTAGTGCAATGCTGTCATCTGAGATATCGTTTCTTAAAATTGCAGGAAGCGATTAAAAGATGTTAATTCAGAGATTCACTGCGTAAATGTTTATTCACTGTGAAATGTTAGCTTCTGTAGTTTTAAGGATACTGAAATAATGTTGTGTTGTTGGAAGTGGTGCATTTTTCTGAGATTGCAGATATGTTCAGATATGCATTAATATTTGATTGTGAATAGTTATATACTATCAGAGGGCTGAATAAACCTTTATTCAGTTTGTCCCAAAGCCCGCCATTGCTAGGAGCATAGACGGCCCTCTTAAGCGATCAACAAGTCATCCAAGTTTCCCCACGTCCCGTCCTTTGCTGAAGCCCTTGCAGCTGGCTCGCCTGGAGCGGCCGCACGGCGCCCTCGTACCGTCGACTCGTTACAACCAGCAAGCAAATTCAGCTCATCCTGTACCAGTTCTAGGCGGCCGATTAGCTCGCCTACATTCGCCTAGCGTTACATATTGCGTAGTATCATTGCCACAGATACTACTACAACGCCGCGCCAACGTAATGTTGGCAGCCCGTCGTCTGCCGGGCACAGCGCACTCTAGAGGGCTGTGCAGCTCGACGGAACTGGAGTGTACCTCGTTCACTTCTTCGGTAGATTTCAACCTAGGCAGACGCACTTTCATAATCGGCCCTCAGCCAGTACTGTTTGCATTGATTCTCTGAGGAGGGCCAATCAGGCTTAGTCCCTCAGATTATGTTGTGTCAGTTATAGCCGTAACTGCAGTCCTACAAACTACTGAAGATGAGCAATTTTCATTGTACTATGTGTTTCTTGAATGATAATCCCGGTCTCTAGCAGTGTGCCGTACCGCATATTATTGCAACCTGGACTGCTTGAGCTCCTATCAACTCAGCCTCCTAGTTATTTGCGTTTAGTAACGAGCTGAAAACACCCACGCGTTTTGTGCCTCTAAACAGTTAGACCCAATATATTGTACCATACTTCCTTCCCTTTCGAGGAACATTATAAACAATCCCATTTTTGTATGAATATTCGATGATGGCACCAGTCTTTACGTTGTTCGTATGAAACCTGTCGTCCAGGAAAACTGCAAAGTTAGCAACGATTGTCTGAAAGTAGCTGGGGTAACAGGCACAGATAACATATGGCAATACAGAAACAATGGACGGACTTATCTAATAGATCTCGGTGAAAACCACCCTATATACCCATACCAATCACTCGCTTTGCTATTCTTAACAGGTATAACCATAACTTGGGAAAGACGAAAATGTAAACAGAAGCGATCAGTGGCCTGTGCGGATGATTCTCAATATTTCCACAAAAACTAGAACTGAACTAACATTATGTTCTCGTTAGTCATCTGGGCAAATGGCAAACTGAAGAACTGAATCTTGTACAATTTGTTTCCATACCCACATGGCTGCGGCACTTTTCATTCGTATGAATATGTTTATTGTATTAAAATCTCGGTCTCACTCTACAAACCCCCTCTTCTTACACACACACGCTCATACACGCACACAGACACACACACACACACACACACACACACACACACACACATATACAGACACACCACACCACACACACACACACACACACACACACAGTTTCATTCATTGAGAGACTAACTAGTAATTTTCGGCGTTCTGTATAGAGCAAGGAAGGTGGACTGATAGTGGAAGCGCTGTTAGCACAGGAGACCCGTCTTGGTATCTTTTCCAGTACAGATTGATGCACATGTTTAGGAAAAACTGGCTAACATTAACAAAAATTGAAGGAAGACAGTCACACAATTGAAATTTCGAAATACTAACTCATTTAGAACCAAGGAAACGTTATGACCGGATTTTACATATTTGATTTGTTGGAATGAGCGAAGAGAACTTTTAATAATAACCGAGGTAGAGGAATCACTGTATCCAAAATTTCGGTTCGATGGAGTTTTTGGGTAATTCATTAATGAAGATCACAAGATGACAGCTAAAGAGAAACAGCCATTACTTAACAGAACATGGCTACTCTGTTGAGGCTCCATCCTCCGTCCACAGTGGGTGACACTCGCGTGCAGTATCACTATCTGTCCGAGGTTTAGTGGGGTGTTCAGGTCTCTGCGCCTGCGCTTTCCTCGAGTTAGACCTAGGTGGAGACGTGTCATTCTCTATAGAACAACGAAGGTGGACTGACAGTAAGAGAGCTGTTAGCATAGTCTATCTTCGTCTCTTATCCTGTACTGATTGATGCAAATGTTTAGGTTCAAATGGTTCAAATGGCTCTGAGCACTATAGGACTCAACATCTTAGGTCATAAGTCCCCTAGAACTTAGAACTACTTAAACCTAACTAACCTAAGGACATCACACACACCCATGCCCGATGCAGGATTCGAACCTGCGACCGTAGCAGTCCCGGTGTTCCGGACTGCAGCGCCAGAACCGCTAGATCACCGCGGCCGGCGAATGTTTAAGAAGAACTGTCTAGCAGAAGACTTGTGGCACTCCTTAGTCTGAAGCCGGGATTTACAGAACGTTAGTTTATGAAATTCGTCGTGATTTTTATCAGCAATTCATTGCCGCTGTAGCTGCCACATCGTCTGATGCAGCCTCCTATTCTCCAGCCATGCTAGGTGAAGAATCTGTATCGGGAGTTCAGTTCTCCATACGAACAGTCATCCTTGCTATGCTGCCTTTGTTATTTCCATCCACATGTCAATATTTGGGCTTTAGGATCTACACTCGCAGAGTTTTCAAGAGTTATACACGTCAGACGTAGGTCATGGTCTGAAATGATGACTGTTGCGTTGACTACCCACGTAATGATAGGAACAGCCCCATTATCAGTTTATGATTAATTTTCAAATGACGGTCATTAAAAATAATGTGCTCTACCTGTTTTGTACAGTAAAATGTCTCATATTTTGCCCCTGTTCGGTTCTTGACTACTCTCATTATTTATTGAAGAATACAACCGTGTTAATTTCTATACATGGTGTTTCAGATGTGGAGGCCTGTATTCAGGGATATGACAAGAATGATCATTCGAAACAAAAATGTTATGAGCACTTGTTGATTAACCGAGCGAGGTGGCGCAGTGGTTAGCACACTGGACTCTCATTCGGGAGGACGACGGTTCAATCTCGCGTCCGGTCATCCTGATTTAGGTTTTCCGTGATTTCCCTAAATCGCTCCAGGCAAATGCCGGGATGGTTCCTTTGAAAGGGCACGGCCGACTTCCTTCCCCATTCTTCCCTAATCCGATGAGACCGATGACCTGGTAGTTTGGTCTCTTCCCCCAAACAACCAAACCCGACTTGTTGATTACAAGAGTTGTGTTTCAAAGTAGCGAATATGGAAAAGTGCTCACAGCTCTTAAGGTGCGCATTTTGCAGCACTCGTTTACTGGACCTTTTTTTCTTGTTTTGGTCAATACTACCACTTCCCAAAATATGCTAAATAACCTAAGCGAAGAGATTACAGTAATAGAGATTTGTTTCACAGTATCGAATATCAAGAACTGCTCATAGCTCTTAAGGTATGCGTTTTAGAGGCCAGGTTTACTTAAATTTTTTGTTTCGAATGATCATTCCTGTCATATTCCTGAATACTGACCATCACTTCTGAAACAACCGGTGCCGGCCGCGGTGGCCGTGCTGTTCTGGCGCTGCAGACCGGAACCGCGGGACTGCTACGGGCGCAGGTTCGAATCCTGACTCGGGCATGGGTGTGTGTGATGTCCTTAGGTTAGTTAGGTTTAAGTAGTTCTAAGTTCTAGGGGACTTATGACCAAAGATGTTGAGTCCCATAGTGCTCAGAGCCATTTGAATTTGAAACAACCGGTACGTTTTGCTACTTATTACGTAGTTTATAAATGCCGCTGGTCTTGTCCACCCTTGTTTCTGCTGTACTTTTATTCCAGACCGTCCCATCTTCTGGAATGAAACTCTCCGCTCCTGTACCAGTAGTTTTAGCAGTAAGCAAGTTCCTTCTTGTCTAGCCGACGTGGAGAAACTGAGAGAGAGGGAGAGCATTCCTCCTGGACGTGACGATGAAACTGACTACCTGGTAGCCCGAAGGCATTGTTACGAAACAGTGGTTATAATTTTTTCCTATCATTTCATGTGTCCGATTACGCCACAATGCGTGTAACAAGGAAGTAAATTAAAGGAACATGCTACAACATTATCATAAAAAGGAATTAGTAGGACGTAAATATCTAAAAGAATGAAAAATTCTATATGCGATAGACCAAATCCGTATTTAATTGTAGGGGACAGTGTTGAACCTAAAGGACAGTGTGCTTTGATTACCGAATCACGAAACATCAGCTTTGAATATTAGCTGTAATTCCTGTAACTTAGGTAGACGCGCAAAGTGCAAATTGCTTTCCTGAGTTCAATATGAGATCATACGCATTGCGATACTGCCAATTTCACGCTCACCGACTGCGAATTTGGAGGTACAAAGCGACGCAGTCTCGTATCAGCTATGAGCAAACAGCCCCAAACAGCCTCCATCACCGTGTATACACTGACGTGACAAAAGTCAGGGGATAGCGATATGCACAGATGCCAGTAGTGTCGCGTTAGCAAGGTATAAAACGGCAGTGCATTGACAGAACTGTCATTTGAACTCAGATGATTTGTGTGAAAGGACGTCTGACGTGTTTGTGGCAGCACGACGGGAATTAACGTAGTTTATACGAGGTATGCTCCTCGCAGCTGGGCGCATGGGACGTTCCACTTCGGATATCGTTGGGGAATTCAATGTTCCGAGCTCCACAGTGTCAGAAGTGTTTCGAGAATACCAACTTTCAGACATTACCTTGTAAGAGGTCCACGATTAAAGAATTTGTTGCTAGCGCAGTCGAGCAGATGTAATTTCGATGGATTGCTGACGCGCTGCCTGCGATGTGTAAGGTATAAGAGAATCTCAGACCAGAGAGCAGTGTTGTATGCAGTAGCAGTAAGCAGTTGCTAGCGAGCAGTCTGGTGTATCGTGTTGGCTGGGCCGGTCGTGGTGGAGCGATGGCGGAGCCTGACCGTTGTAGTATAAGGTAAAAGCAACCTCGCGCATGTGTAGTATTGTTATATGAAGTCCCATGTAAATGTTTTAAAAATATCTTAATAATAATCTTTCTGATAAAAAGTAACTTTTGACAACCATTCATTTCAGTTTTAAGAATTTACTAATTTCTCCAATCCTTTGTCATCCCGATTGTTGAAAGGAAAAATCAGTTGTTTCTTTGTATACTTGACAAATCTATCGGGCAGCATTGCACAGAGCTGCGCCTGAAAAATTTCTTATAGGAGCAGATATATACGCGTTATCCAGCGACCTAATTGAGGTAAGATTTTTCAATTTATTCAGAATGAATGTTCAGGGCCATGACGCAGCACTGCTGACGTGTAAAATTTACCAGTTTAAATTCACAGTCAGTTATTGAAAGGTTATAAGTGAGCCACAGTTTTTTATTGACAAATTAGTCACATTTTATTACTGAGAGGTTACGCAATTTATCTGTTAGTAGGTTACGCTAAATGTCAATGCTATACATATTTTCATTGTTGGGTAGTTACGCTAAATGAGAATATTATTTATATTATTTTTTGCAGTTGGGAGGTTACGGAATAAATCTGTTGGAAGGTTACACTAAATGTGAATGATATAAATAATTATTGTTTTTACTGTTGGGAGGTTACGGAATTTATTTTGTGGGGAGGTTACAACCTCTCAGCATGGACTACACGAGGCTGACAGCCTCCACTTAAAAATCGAGAGCAGTGGCGTTTACGTAGAGTTTTCAGTGCTAACAGACAAGCAACACTCTACGAAATAACCGTAGAAATCAGTGTGGGAGTAAGACAAACGTATCCTTTACGACAATGGGGCGAAATTAGGCGTTAATGGGCTGTGGCAGCAGATGACCGACGCCAGTGCCTTGGCTAACAGCCCGACGTCGCCTGCAGCCCCTCTCCTGGGCACGTGACCATATCGGTTGGATCCTAGACGATAGGAGAATCGTCATCTGGTTAGATAAGCCCCGATTTCAGATGTTAAAAACTGGTAGTAATGTTAGGGTGGGGCGCAGACCCCACAAAATGCGACCCAAGTTGTCAACAAGGCACTCTGTTAGCTGGTCGTGGCTTCATAATGATGAGGGCTGTGCTTTCATGGAAAGGAGTGGTTCCTCCGGTACAACTGAAGTGAACATTAACTGGCAATGGCTGCGTTCGGCTACTTGGTAACCATCTGCATGCATTCATGGACTTCTTGTTCCAAAATAACGATGTCATATTGCCGACCACAATTGTTTACAATTTGTTTGAAGAACATTTTGAACAATTCGAGTGACTCATTTGGTCAGCCAGATAGCCCGACGTAAATCTCATCGAACAGTTATGGGAAATGATCAAGAGGTCAGTTTGTGCACAAAATTTTTCACTGGCAATACTTTCAAAATTATGGCCAGCCAGGGCTCAGCATTTCTGCAGGGGACTTCCATCGACTTATTTAGTCCACGCCACGACGAGTTGCTGCACTGAGCAAAACGGGGTCCGACATGATATTTGGAGATGTCCGATAATAAAAAAGATAAAAAAAAAGAAATAAAATCAGAGTTAGGTACTTTCACCGAGTGACGCCTGCCTTGGATGCATGAACCTAAAGCAGATACTGTGCAAGTGAGCGTTCAGATTCAGTTAACTTTGGGCGCTAAGAAGATTTAACAAACATTAGCGGGCCACCGGCCGGGGTTCCTGATTTCCGTTGTACATTTGTATACGTGCACATATGTCTGTTGTTACCAACTTCGAGACGAGTGTTTACCGAGCGAAGTGGTGCAGTCGTTAACACACTGGAATCGCATTCGGGAGGACGACGGTTCAATGCCGCGTCCGGCCGTCCTGATTTCGGTTTTGCGTGATTCGCCTAAATCGCTTCAGGCAAATGCCGGGATGCTTCCTTTGTCTGGGCACGGCTGAATTCCTTCTCCAACCTTCCCTAATCCGATGAGACCGATGACCTCGCTGGTCTCTTCGCCCTACCTAAGGGGTTCGATTAGAGCAAAATAGTCTCGCACTTCTATTGTTCCTGGTCTCTAGCACCATACGTTACTGTGTGAACCCGATTCTTAACTACAATACAGACCAGGGTGGCCATTCGTTCTTGTAATTAGTTGTAAACCTTGAATATTTACAAACTTCCAGCATGTTCGAGTAGCTTGGGTCAGCAACATTTGTTAATCAATAGAACGAAGAACCAGTACAAGTTGCAAATATTTTATTTTTAATTTGATGAATAGTTTCGGGTCGAGACCCACTTTCAAATGGCATTTCCAAATACACTCCTGGAAATGGAAAAAAGAACACATTGACACCGGTGTGTCAGACCCACCATACTTGCTCCGGACACTGCGAGAGGGCTGTACAAGCAATGATCACACGCACGGCACAGCGGACACACCAGGAACCGCGGTGTTGGCCGTCGAATGGCGCTAGCTGCGCAGCATTTGTGCACCGCCGCCGTCAGTGTCAGCCAGTTTGCCGTGGCATACGGAGCTCCATCGCAGTCTTTAACACTGGTAGCATACCGCGACAGCATGGACGTGAACCGTATGTGCAGTTGACGGACTTTGAGCGAGGGCGTATAGTGGGCATGCGGGAGGCCGGGTGGACGTACCGCCGAATTGCTCAACACTTGGGGCGTGAGGTCTCCACAGTACATCGATGTTGTCGCCAGTGGTCGGCGGAAGGTGCACGTGCCCGTCGACCTGGGACCGGACCGCAGCGACGCACGGATGCACGCCAAGACCGTAGGATCCTACGCAGTGCCGTAGGGGCCCGCACCGCCACTTCCCAGCAAATTAGGGACACTGTTGCTCCTGGGGTATCGGCGAGGACCATTCTCAACCGTCTCCATGAAGCTAGGCCGTCTTCCGCTCACGCCCCAACATCGTGCAGCCCGCCTCCAGTGGTGTCACGACAGGCGTGAATGGAGGGACGAATGGAGACGTGTCGTCTTCAGCGATGAGAGTCGCTTCTGCCTTGGTGCCAATGATGGTCGTATGCGTGTTTGGCACCGTGCAGGTGAGCGCCACAATCAGGACTGCATACGACCGAGGCACACAGGGCCAACATCCGGCATCATGGTGTGGGGAGCGATCTCCTACACTGGCCGTACACCACTGGTGATCGTCGAGGGGACACTGAATAGTGCACGGTACATCCAAACCGTCATCGAACCCATCGTTCTACCATTCCTAGACCGGCAAGGGAACTTGCTGTTCCAACAGGACAATGCACGTCCGCATGTATCACGTGCCACCCAACGTGCTCTAGAAGGTGTAAGTCAACTACCCTGGCCAGCAAGATCTCCGGATCTGTCCCCCATGGAGCATGTTTGGGACTGGATGAAGCGTCGTCTCACGCGGTCTGCACGTCCAGCACGAACGCTGGTCCAACTGAGGCGCCAGGTGGAAATGGCATGGCAAGCCGTTCCACAGGACTACATCCAGCATCTCTACGATCGTCTCCATGGGAGAATAGCAGCCTGCATTGCTGCGAAAGGTGTATATACACTGTACTAGTGCCGACATTGTGCATGCTCTGTTGCCTGTGTCTATGTGCCTGTGGTTCTGTCAGTGTGATCATGTGATGTATCTGACCCCAGGAATGTGTCAATAAAGTTTCCCCTTCCTGGGACAATGAATTCACGGTGTTCTTATTTCAATTTCCAGGAGTGTATGTCAACAAAATGTCATTTTCGACTTTGTTCTGTTGATTTGAAAATGTGTCTCGCTCTGAAACTAGTCGTCCAATAAAAAATTAAATGTTGGCAACTCCGACCAGTTTTTCGTTCTATTTAACCTCAACTATGTTTTACACCTACCGATGTTGTAAGCTAATGACTGCCCTCTTCTGCATGTTACTTGCTAACACTCGAAGAAGCAGTGGAAAGCAAACCAGTAAGCCAACCCAGAGTGTATATCCACTATCACCACGATACTTAACTCCTTTACCTAACGTTTCAGTCATTCCGTACTGTCTTCCACTGCAGAGACCTGAAAGATCTCAACATGAACTCTTCGCTGTTTCACACTTCCACGCAACTGCTCGTGTACCGGGAAACGTATGACCAAAGATCCCTCTTCACTTCTGATCTAAGCATGATATGAAGTTAGTATGTTGCGATTCCCTGTCGGTTTAGGACAGCACCTAGGAATACGAGATTTATCCCGGTTGGTGCAAGCCGACGCCGATATTAGAATCAGATGATGGAAAGGACACTAGAGATCGCCATAAGCAGTTGCTGGGATTTTTTACTGTGCTTGTTGCCGTGAGACATGAGGCTGTTTTTTGTGTACCGTTTGCGAATATTACGAACCCTAATTACAAGTTCTCAATAACACAATGGCGGATAATGATAGTACATCGTTTTATAGTTTGCCAGTTCACTTCAGATTCGCGTTTTGCAGCAGTGCCTGTGGAGTGCATGTAGTGATATCGACCGGATATCGACCTGTGCGAAGAACTAATGTAAGTATATTGTGTGGACTCCACGGCGGCAATGTCAGTCGATAGTACACATGACGAAAATTGTTCTCAGATATGTTTTTCCATGGTTGCTCGACAGTAGCAGGACAAGGCTGGCATCACCCTAATCTTCATTGTTGCCATATTTATTCAACATAACGTGTCAAAGATGGCGACGATAGATGTGGTAACTTTGCAATGACATCATGACGGGAAGTTCAAATTTTGGCGGGAAAATATGTCAGTTGGGCTACTTCTACTACCCTAATACCCTCTTCTCCCCCAGACAATGGTGTAAAAATTTTGGTGGGAAGATTGGTCACTTGGGCTACCTCTACTAATCTGAGTCATCCAATCACCATCTCTTCCTTGAAACTTGTGGGAAAATGAGTCAGTGGGCACTGGGCTGCTCTGTAGGATGGACATAAGTGTTTTGCATGCATTGTTTATTTAAACAATTTGAGTTGTCGTAGGCAGTAGCTCCCTCCATCCAGTGTGTTTACTGTGAGGTCTGGAGTCCAAATGACCTAGTACACAGTAACGCCGCTAGAGGGCACTGTTCTCCTTCCCATGACATAATCCAAGATGTCGGTCCGGGGAAAAATGGTGGGAAAATGACTCAGTCTGTGTCCACCTGCTTGAGAGAGGAAAAAGTGTACTTTATTTATTTTCCGTAGGATGTTGGAACAATTTATTTATGGATTGATTACATGTGGTTTTTTTTATCATGCTGATACAAAACACTCGGCCTGGCGTGCTTGGGGTCACAATCATAGCCTACAAACCTGCAAATAGTTCGTAAATTACCGAAATAATGCAGTATACTGATTTACAGACATCCAAACAACTCGTAAATTGTCAAAATAATGCACGTATAGTGCTCTGCAGACTTGTTATCTCGAACCACGCCATTGTAGGGTTGCAGACCTAATGATTTAAGAAACTCGTAGTTTGCACATGTTACCACATTGCTGTTCTGTTGCAAAGTGCAGCGCTGTGAATTGTGCACTTTGGTTTCGCATCTTATCCCCATCCTGTCTTCGTTTACAATATGGATACTTCTATTCCCGACTGATTGAAGCTCTCTGACGAAGCTTCCGGTCCAACAAGTTACAGGACGTCGCTTTTGAGTCCAACACTTCCTAGATGGTTGATGGCTCTCTGCATTTTGAAAGTCACTGCTGGTTCCTTTTTAGATGTAGGTGTACTGTCGAGGCAATGCATTGCACAGTCTACAGACCTGCTACTTACTCCTAAATTACCGAAATGATGTAAGGCACTGACGTCTGAACATCGTTCTTAAGTAAAGAACTTGGTACAAAAACAAACCTGAGGTTTTAGCATAAGAGTACTCCTCATCATAGTGAATGCAGCCTAGTATTAGAAGGAAAAAAGTTCTACCAAATTTATATTATCAGGTAAACACAAAGACGAACATAGAGACACAAGAGTACACATAAACATACCAGAATAACACAAAGGAAAGTACAGGATCTGTTTTCAACTGTAAATGTGTCAAAGTGTAAGAGTAAGTGTAACATCTGATACTGGTGTATTTTTGGTGTGCATTTTACACCTCTGGTTCATTTTTCTCTTTTGAAGAATGTATTTCATGCTCATACCTCCTTTACTTTCAACTAAATCTACTTCATTTCCAACCAAATCTTCATTTAATTCTCGCAGAACTCTCTTACTACAGCACTTGCTACCTGTTTTTATACTTTCAACCAGTGTTTATAATTCCATATTATTCTTACCTCATCATTCGTTTCCAAGAAAATACCCTATTTATATATGTTCGTTTCCTCTTAAAAAAATTGTTCCTCATTATGCAATACGCTTTGGCCAGATCTTTCCCTTTTAACTTTTCAGTGAATGTCTCCCAACTCATCACAACTCATTTTCTTATGTAGCATACCACCTCTTAAGATAAATTAAATCTAGTGAGCTCAGATACATAAACTAGAGAATGAGGCAATGCAGCAGCAAAAAAGCACAAACAACAACTACAACAAAAATCAAATTGGCAAAGCAAACCGCGTTGTAGCTAATCACCAAAGTGAATGAAACATTATATCCAATATAAGGCAATATTCAGCAAACAACAAAAATAAATCTCTGGTAAAACTGCCTTAGCACAGTAATATAAAATAAAATTCAGTAGGACATTGCCTGACAAATAGCAAAAGCAAATGCAATTAACTTATATCTAAACATGCCAAAGCACAAGCAGAAAAAATATTACAGCAAAGACAGCATTGAAGATAGGGGAAATATACGTGTAAGTTTAAAACAGTATGTGTGCATCCTTGATCATCAAAACTATGCAAAGCACTAGCACAAGGAACAAGATCTGTACTATCTCCCATGCGAAATGCGAAGGTTGTATGTCACATCTTAACACTTACGTGATGCACCACAACAACTTATTCTACCAAAAACATCACCAAGTTCTTGAAAAGCAAATATTGTATGCAGTTCTGGTAATTAGTCCCTTCTCCTCCTTAGTGTTCTTTCCTTTCCAAGTGTTCTCTTTTAAGAGTGTGGATCACAAAATTATTATTTAATGGATCTGTTGACAGAAAGTGTTCACATTAGCACATGTGTTGAATTTTATTATATAAAACCAATACTGCAGCGTAGCTAGAAACCAAATATCAAATAAAATAAGCAAGTATCTACATAGCAAAACATAAAAACATCATTCAATAGCCGTGTTGGATTTCCTAAGTTAGTAAAAATTCTCACAACTCTCGCATAGAAACGTTTGTCATAATCAGGTCTGTAAACGTCAGAATATTTCTTATAAACTCATAAGCATTTCAGTAAGTAGCACAAAGTTCAAACTCGTAAGTGTAATCACATGTTTACAAGAAATTGTGTATGTCGTGTTTGTGGTGTGGTCTGCAAAGAAACGTCTATAGTGAGGTCAACGACCTCTCTCTTTTACAGCTATGCGAGCGCTTGCCGGAGGGCGCCCAGCTTCAAAGCAGCTTAAGCGGTACCAGTAACGTTGGACGACAAGACGACAATGGGTATATTTCAAGGAGGCTAGTGCGCAGCACAGTACAGCACAGCATTACGTCAAGGTCACATATACTCCTTACCAAAATATTCATGACAGCAGTTTCAGCTACAATGACAGTTTCATACAAAAAACCACAGGTTGAATAATTACAGTTGAGGTTTGTAGAAACCAAATATCATCAATAACACGGTCCAAAAATTTCCATCGGCATTCTGGTACTGACATTCACATGTATGCTCACTTTTCATATTGATCATAACCATATCTGAGCGTCATAATATACATCGTCCTCATAATAATGTCATTATAACACATCAATCAAATCGCAAAATCGTCATAGCCTCCTACAATTAACTCTAAACCCCTAAAAAATATGCTCTCTGCTCGTTTCAGTATTTTCATCTACCTCAAACGTAATTAAAAAATCATGATCCCATACAATATACATCACTCAACACCCTCACAGTATCACAATGCTTCCGAGGATGTATGTGAACCATTGACAGAATGCAGACAACGTACAAATTCATAAATGTCAAGTAATCAAACTGTGTAATTACCTAGGCACGTGAGAGTGATGTACTAAAAGCCGGCCGCGGTGGTCTAGCGGTTCTGGCGCTGCAGTCCGGAACCGCGGGACTGCTACGGTCGCAGGTTCGAATCCTGCCTCGGGCATGGGTGTGTGTGATGTCCTTAGGTTAGTTAGGTTTAAGAAGTTCTAAGTTCTAGGGGACTTATGACCTAAGATGTTGAGTCCCATAGTGCTCAGAGCCATTTTTTGATGTACTAAAGATGTTCATTTCTCTCTGTTAAATAATCAAATAGCTGTGTAATTCTGGTTAGAGAAATACGGTACCGATGTATAAAACATATCATAAAAGCTAGGGCTTCTTGCGCTTCCCACATGCATGGTACACAAAGTAGGCGTACCCCCTTGACGGATAATGTAATTATAACTCATGTCTTACAGATTCAAACTGCAGAATTAAAACCTTCTCTGTATCATTGTAGTTCAAAAATATTTCTATTAATGTTGCAAAAACGAAAAGCAGTCACTCTGATGCGTGTCATGTAGCACTAAACTGTATTTCTTGCTATGACAAAATTTCTGTCATTGCTTCTCAGTAAAAATGTGCCAAGTGTCATAGTTATCGTTGTTCATAAGCAAAGTTCTCCAAAACTGAGTGTACTTACCTTGTCATACACAAAAGTTAAGTGTTATGCGTATAAATGTCGTAGTTATTCGTTCACTGCCGTGAGCTTGAAAGTACTCTACCGTACCGTATTGATGTGAGACTGTGCAGACATAAAACAGATACAGCGTAAAAGCAACACTGAAAATTGTGTCTCTCATAAGTAGTGTCGTAACATAATCGTGTAGCCAAATATTGTGTCATCTGTAAACCTGTCAGACTAACTAAAAAATGTCTTTTAAAGTAAACCAAAATGTTACAGTAAAACATCATTAGCAGTATATATTCCAAGAATGTGAGCACTGTAATCGTGACGTAATTGTTCAAATGACAAGCGAAAACGTACTCACAATGAGACTGTGTCGTCTGTTCCCTGTAAAAGTGTACTCGTAACATTACTCTCTTAATATGTTTCTTAGGTTCTTGACTGGATAGTTGACTACAAAACATCGTTGCATCCAAACAGTTTCTAAATGTGACAACGCCAAATAGTAACTTGAGGAGAAAAATTTTTATAGCAAAGGCTAAGTGAGAAAGCAAATTATTTCTTTATAAACGGTGTTACGTGAGAAATATGGTGTAATCCTTTCTTTTCATAGTACGCAGAGTTTCAACTTTAACGCAATTATCAAGAGGTATACGTGGGGCCATATAAGGTCCATTGTAAGTCAGAAAGAATTTGTGACTGAAATGTATCTTCTTATGTGACAATGAATGACCTTTAATGAGAATTTTGGACCAATTCACAGTTTCTTAGCATTTGTCGTACCGTGTAGTTTTCTCCTTTTGTCTGGAGCAGATTTTATACTTTTAATAGCCAAATCTACACTCCTGGAAATGGAAAAAAGAACACATTGACACTGGTGTGTCAGACCCACCATACTTGCTCCGGACACTGCGAGAGGGCTGTACAAGCAATGATCACACGCACGGCACAGCGGACACACCAGGAACCGCGGTGTTGGCCGTCGAATGGCGCTAGCTGCGCAGCATTTGTGCACCGCCGCCGTCAGTGTCAGCCAGTTTGCCGTGGCATACGGAGCTACATCGCAGTCTTTAACACTGGTAGCATGCCGCGACAGCGTGGACGTGAACCGTATGTGCAGTTGACGGACTTTGAGCGAGGGCGTATAGTGGGCATGCAGGAGGCCGGGTGGACGTACCGCCGACTTGCTCAACACGTGGGGCGTGAGGTCTCCACAGTACATCGATGTTGTCGCCAGTGGTCGGCGGAAGGTGCACGTGCCCGTCGACCTGGGACCGACCGCAGCGACGCACGGATGCACGCCAAGACCGTAGGATCCTACGCAGTGCCGTAGGGGACCGCACCGCCACTTCCCAGCAAATTAGGGACACTGTTGCTTCTGGGGTATCGGCGAGGACCATTCGCAACCGTCTCTATGAAGCTGGGCTACGGTCCCGCACACCGTTAGGCCGTCTTCCGCTCACGCCCCAACATCGTGCAGCCCGATTAACATTTGTTAATCAATAGAACGAAGAACCAGTACAAGTTGCAAATATTTTATTTTTAATTTGATGAATAGTTTCGGGTCGAGACCCACTTTCAAATGGCATTTCCAAATACACTCCTGGAAATGGAAAAAAGAACACATTGACACCGGTGTGTCAGACCCACCATACTTGCTCCGGACACTGCGAGAGGGCTGTACAAGCAATGATCACACGCACGGCACAGCGGACACACCAGGAACCGCGGTGTTGGCCGTCGAATGGCGCTAGCTGCGCAGCATTTGTGCACCGCCGCCGTCAGTGTCAGCCAGTTTGCCGTGGCATACGGAGCTCCATCGCAGTCTTTAACACTGGTAGCATACCGCGACAGCATGGACGTGAACCGTATGTGCAGTTGACGGACTTTGAGCGAGGGCGTATAGTGGGCATGCGGGAGGCCGGGTGGACGTACCGCCGAATTGCTCAACACTTGGGGCGTGAGGTCTCCACAGTACATCGATGTTGTCGCCAGTGGTCGGCGGAAGGTGCACGTGCCCGTCGACCTGGGACCGGACCGCAGCGACGCACGGATGCACGCCAAGACCGTAGGATCCTACGCAGTGCCGTAGGGGCCCGCACCGCCACTTCCCAGCAAATTAGGGACACTGTTGCTCCTGGGGTATCGGCGAGGACCATTCTCAACCGTCTCCATGAAGCTAGGCCGTCTTCCGCTCACGCCCCAACATCGTGCAGCCCGCCTCCAGTGGTGTCACGACAGGCGTGAATGGAGGGACGAATGGAGACGTGTCGTCTTCAGCGATGAGAGTCGCTTCTGCCTTGGTGCCAATGATGGTCGTATGCGTGTTTGGCACCGTGCAGGTGAGCGCCACAATCAGGACTGCATACGACCGAGGCACACAGGGCCAACATCCGGCATCATGGTGTGGGGAGCGATCTCCTACACTGGCCGTACACCACTGGTGATCGTCGAGGGGACACTGAATAGTGCACGGTACATCCAAACCGTCATCGAACCCATCGTTCTACCATTCCTAGACCGGCAAGGGAACTTGCTGTTCCAACAGGACAATGCACGTCCGCATGTATCACGTGCCACCCAACGTGCTCTAGAAGGTGTAAGTCAACTACCCTGGCCAGCAAGATCTCCGGATCTGTCCCCCATGGAGCATGTTTGGGACTGGATGAAGCGTCGTCTCACGCGGTCTGCACGTCCAGCACGAACGCTGGTCCAACTGAGGCGCCAGGTGGAAATGGCATGGCAAGCCGTTCCACAGGACTACATCCAGCATCTCTACGATCGTCTCCATGGGAGAATAGCAGCCTGCATTGCTGCGAAAGGTGTATATACACTGTACTAGTGCCGACATTGTGCATGCTCTGTTGCCTGTGTCTATGTGCCTGTGGTTCTGTCAGTGTGATCATGTGATGTATCTGACCCCAGGAATGTGTCAATAAAGTTTCCCCTTCCTGGGACAATGAATTCACGGTGTTCTTATTTCAATTTCCAGGAGTGTATTATGTCTTTATGTCGAAGATTACGTGTACACGGAAAAGGTACAAGCTCTCTGATTTTGTTCGGTGATTCCTCAATCCTCAGTATAAGAATAGGTGGTAAAGTAGTGGAGTCATGAGGCATTTGATTCAGTATGTTTTGAAATAAGAGTAAGTATCTGTCTTAATACTGAAGCTTCTTGTAACAATAAAGTCTACCAAGCTTATTAATTTCTTTCATAATGCGTTCGGATGGGTTACAATGTGGAGAGTACAATGCAATATAAACAGGTGTGATTTTACGATTCCGTAGCACGTGTGACCTAATAGAAGTCTAAATTGTGGTCCGTTATCTGAAATGACCATTGACCACGTGTCCAACTCCATGTAAGAAATTTTTAACAAAGGCGTTGCATACAGAAAGTCCAATGGCTTTGCGTAACTCAGTGAACCGCGAAGACAACGTACGAAAATCCACTCAGTGTTTTAACAAGGGTTCCGAGAAGATCAACAGCAGGTAATTTTTTAAATGTAGTTGGAATAGTAGGAAGCAATGGAGCACGATGTGAGATGGTAGACGGTTTGGCCTTCTGACAAAATTTACAAACAGACAAGACTCTCCTAATTCTCTTTGCCATGTTATTAAAATAACAGGTCGTCCGAAGAAAATAACATTTTCGTGGACCAAAATGTTCGTAGCTGATTTGAATGTACGAGATGAGCTTATTAACAAAATCGTCAGTGCACCCATAGCCTGTCACCAACAGTGCAACGTTATAAGATTATGTGATCCTTAACCAGATAATAATGACGAATCTGCGTGTGGATCGTTTCATGCCATTTACTTTGAATATAATTCCAAATCGGATCCTTGTCTTGCTCATGAGCAATGTCCTTTAAAAATGCAGTGATGAAGTTTTCGAAATCTACTTTTTGAATGTAAAGAATAGTAAATTTTTCCCAAGGTTAGCTTCTGTGTTGCCAGCCGGTGGTCGTGAAAGTATGTCCGCAACAATTTTTTCCGTGCCAGGAATGTAGACTATCGTGAAGCGGAATTCTTGCAGAAATAATGCCCAACGTTTCAATCTGTCATGATTTAATTTTGAAGACATGAGAAACTACAATGATCGATGTTCACTACCAACTTTTACATGTTTGCCAAAAAAAAAAGGAACGAAATTTGTCTATTGCCCAAACGATAGCTAAAGCTTCCGATTGAGTGACGAAACAACGTTTTTCTGATTTTGTCAGCGCGCGGCTAGGAAAACCGATGGCTTTCTGAACAGTGATGTCATTTTCTATAGCTTCTTGAAATAAATGGGCACCAAGACCAGCTTTAGAAGAATCCGAGCTACGGCAAAAAATTCTGTGACAGATCTGCATGAGATGATGATGATGTTTGGTTTGTGGGGCGCTCAACAGCGTGGTTATCAGCGCCCGTACAATTACCCAATCTTTGCTCAGTCCAATTGCGCCACTTTCCTGGATGATGATGAAATGATGAGGACAACACAAACACCCAGTCATCTCGAGGCAGGTGAAAATCCCTGACCCCGCCGAGATCTGGATGAGCTTAGATGGCACGTTGAGTAGCGCTTCTTTCAAAGAATCAAATTTCAACTGTGCCTGTTCGTCCCAGTTACAAATTGTGTTTTTGCCAGTGAGAGAACAAAGTTTTGAAGTTACTAGACTCTGCATATTCAGAAAACAGATCAAACGCACTGCAAATGTAGAACATGTGGGTGGAGGTGAGTGGATACATTCGAGTAACGTGCTGTACTATGCCGCCCAATCAGGAATACCGTGTATTTGCGCTAGGTGTTGGTCGCCGTACTACATATACAAACAATTTTAGAACACAGAACGAGAAGTGATGGCTTGATCACATTTGTAGAAGTGACATAAAATCGATAGAATTACGAAAAATGGAGGAAAATTCGTATACATGGAGGAAAAATACACAGAAATGTGGGGAAATTGAGGAAGAACTTGCGTGTCTCCTGGCTGGCGCAGAACAATTCCTGTACATGGGAACGAGTTTGCGATAACAAGAGGAGTCCGAGAAAACGTTGACATGAAAGTGCTGGGAACCACTTAAACAGTAATTTTTTTCCCGTCGAGACAACATTCCACTCTACGTCAATTGAACTAACAGTGATACACGCGAGTTGGTCACTGTATTTCACGCTTTCCAGGAAAACAGACAACCACCTGTTTCTACAGGGTGTTTAAAAAATGACTGGTATATTTGAAACGGCAATAAAAACTAAACGAGCAGCGATAGAAATACACCGTTTGTTGCAATATGCTTGGGACAACAGTACATTTTCAGGCAGACAAACTTTCGAAATTACAGTAGTTACAATTTTCAACAACAGATGGCGCTGCGGTCTGGGAAACACTATAGTACGATATTTTCCACTTATCCACCATGCGTAGCAATAATATGGCGTAGTCTCTGAATGAAATTACCCGAAACCTTTGACAACGTGTCTGGCGGAATGGCTTCACATGCAGATGAGATGTACTGCTTCAGCTGTTCAATTGTTTCTGGATTCTGGCGGTACACCTGGTCTTTCAAGTGTCCCCACAGAAAGAAGTCACAGGGGTTCATGTCTGGCGAATAGGGAGGCCAATCCACGCCGCCTCCTGTATGTTTCGGATAGCCCAAAGCAATCACACGATCATCGAAATATTCATTCAGGAAATTAAAGACGTCGGCCGTGCGATGTGGCCGGGCACCATCTTGCATAAACCACGAGGTGTTCGCAGTGTCGTCTAAGGCAGTTTGTACCGCCACAAATTCACGAAGAATGTCCAGATAGCGTGATGCAGTAATCGTTTTGGATCTGAAAAATGGGCCAATCATTCCTTTGGAAGAAATGGCGGCCCAGACCAGTACTTTTTGAGGATGCAGGGACGATGGGACTGCAACATGGGGCTTTTCGGTTCCCCATATGCGCCAGTTCTGTTTATTGACGAAGCCGTCCAGGTAAAAATAAGCTTCGTCAGTAAACCAAATGCTGCCCACATGCATACCGCTGTCATCAATCCTGTGCACTATATCGTTAGCGAATGTCTCTCGTGCAGCAATGGTAGCGGCGCTGAGGGGTTGCCACGTTTGAATTTTGTATGGATAGAGGTGTAAACTCTGGCGCATGAGACGATACGTGGACGTTGGCGTCATTTGGACCGCAGCTGCAACACGGCGAACGGAAACCCGAGGCCGCTGTTGGATCACCTGCTGCACTAGCTGCGCGTTGCACTCTGTGGTTGCCGTACGCGGGCGCCCTACCTTTCCAGCACGTTCATCCGTCACGTTCCCAGTCCGTTGAAATTTTTCAAACAGATCCTTTATTGTATCGCTTTTAGGTCCTTTGGTTACATTAAACCTCCGTTGAAAACTTCGTCTTGTTGCAACAACACTGTGTTCTAGGCGGTGGAATTCCAACACCAGAAAAATCCTCTGTTCTAAGGAATAAACCATGTTGTCTCCAGCACCCTTGCACGTTGTGAACAGCACACGCTTACAGCAGAAAGACGACGTACAGAATGGCGCACCCACAGACTGCGTTGTCTTCTACATCTTTCACATCACTTGCAGCACCATCTGTGGTTGAAAATTGTAACTACTGTAATTTCGAAAGTTTGTCCGCCTGAAAATGTACTGTTGTCCCAAGCATATTTCAACAAACGGTGTATTTCTATAGCTGCTCGTTTAGTTTTTATTGCCGTTTCAAATATATCGGTCATTTTTGAAACACCCTGTAAATCTACTTGCATCTTTGTTAAAGGCTGACGAAGAGTGGATGGAATGATTGTTTGAGATGGATTTGTGTCTAGGTACGATTTAATGGTAGGCTGAAGATGCTTTCTAGAGAGAGATGGAGATGTTTCTGCAGGTCATTTGACCATTTTTTCCGTCGTTCTGTCAGGCTGCATTAGTTGTGTGACACAGTCTGCGTTCGACTCATATACAACTGCGTGTTCCGTGTGTGACTTACAGCACTATCTACTTGCGATCGTTAACAACAAATCTCTCGGTCATCAGATGACCTCCATCTCATGTGAAATGAAAAGTGACCATCCTGTTTCGACACATTCTTCCAAACGAACGAAGATTGATACAACGTACTCCATTCCCCTGTTCCCCGTCGACAGGGGTTTCAGAGGCACTGCAATCTCCATGTGTAATCTGCTTGACAGATGTCCTGTTTACAGTGCTAGTGGCAGCGTGAAGTATAATTTCACATGTCAAATGCCGCTACTATGCGTTTATCTGTTTCCTTGAAAGAGGTATTCTCTGCTACTAACGATCATTTTGTATAGGATAGATGCGAGCATAGTATAATTTCTGAACTGTGATCGGATGTGAACAGTGAATGCTAAACATCTCTGGAAAGCTATATGGCACGTGTATCACATAGAATCGAGGTTTTAAGGCAGCAGCTTTTTTTTACATTTTACAGTTTTTTTAACTATAGTTTATAGAAGAGATGTATACATGCGACATTGGAATATTATCATCGTTGCATTCCACAAGACTAATAGGTCGGAAAATGCAGTGAACTAACATTATAACTGGTTTTGAGTGCAGAACTGTGTAGTCTTAAGAGTGCGTGTATTTATGTTCTCTCTTACCAGTACCATCCTGGTACAATTATCAGAAACTAGGACAATACATTGGAATTGATAGAGCAGCTGATTTAAGCAAAATGCTTCGAACTCCATTGCCTGGAGCTCCATCATACATAAAAACCACCTGCTTCTTGCTCTTCTAAACTATCTGCTATGACATCACTACACTGTCATATCTACTACTTTACACTGACATGGGGTGCTAACCTCCTGGACATGCCCCTATCTGGAGAAATCTTGGGCACTAGAATGTTTGCGGAACAGCAGCTATGGACTCGGCAGGCGCCATTCATTCACGGGGCGCAGAATGCAGCGGCCTACTTCTGATCAACTGCGGATAAAATCGGTAACAGGCTGCAGGGCAGCTTGGTCACAGCAGTGCGAGGGGGTCATTCCGTCTCTAACTTTATCCTAAGAATGTGAGAATGCCCTGTCATTCCCTCCTGCATAGAGAAAGATCGTAAATTACGCACTATGCTCGAGGCGCTAGAAATATGTAGATCGTAGTCTGGTATACTTTGATGATATGTATGCTCGAAAATTAAGAATGAATGGACGTACTGTACAGCAATATATCTACATTAGCAATGGTGCTCGCAAAGTATAGGAGGGGTGGTTTAGCGATGATACTGGAATTGGGAAGCACGCTGTTGCCACATTCGTCGATGTTGAAATTACCGGAAAATTGCTAAAAATGTGCGCACTATCGGCTGTATGGTTATTGCTACAAAACATCGACGGTGTCTTCCCCATCCCATCAATGCACTGGTATACTGTTGATTACCACATAATGATTGACTGACATCACACTTTCAGATGGAGAAAGAGTCATGGTGGAGGGTGTGCCGTATAAAAATTTTCGGTGCCTACAGTGTCACGTCTTTCAGTGTCACACAAATTTTTATTTTTAAAGGGGATCACTTAAGACTATTTCCGTGGGTTCGCCCCTCAGATTCCTCCCTCATATCACAAAATTGTCGTCTGATGTAGTACAAACTGAAAAAAATAAATTCCTTTTGAAGCACGGTTTCGTATATAATTTATATTCAATACCTTACACCTGTGTCACAGAACAAATCCTACATCGAGAATGCTTTACACAAGTTTAAGGGAAGAAATGCTTCCCATAATTATTACAGTATTTAAAGAACATCAAAATATGAACAGGCTGAAATGAGGAAACGATACAAGAGACTATGTTAATCTGTTCAACTGTAAATAGCTAAGGAGCATATTATTACCAAAATGAGAAATATGCAAAAGTGAAATGCCAAAATGAGCACTTCTGAATTGGGAGTAAATAAAAACAATAAGAATGGCTGAAAGAGAGCACTATAACATGAGCCATAAACGAATAAGTGCTAAGCAACTAAGCAAATACGAGAATAGGCAAAAATGAGATGGCAACAAAATGAGAGCTGGCCGAACTCCGTCGGCACTTGTATACGGTTGTGCTCGTGGCGGCACCTCGCGGCCCGTACGCAACACGCGCGCCTGCGATCGCAATGCACTCTTAGCGCTCGCGGCGGCGGCGTCTAGCGGCCCGTACGAAACTTGTGCGATTGCTGTCGCAGGTCGACCCTTAATCTATGATGTTAAAGGGACGACACCGTCTGATGATAGCTAGCACCAAAATAGTGATCGCATACCTGACTTCAATACGAGGAATCAATCGAAACGGAACACAGAGCCATCTGCTATCCTGTCAATGTGACATATGTGTTTAAGTGTAGAGGCTGTCATTACCTGCAGACACCTCCGCACCATCGCAAAACTCTTCCAGTTTCCTTTTGTTGTGACTATCTTTTATATAAAATGATCCATTGTGTGTGTGTGTGTGTGTGTGTGTGTGTCCTGGTAGCAGCAACAACATCATGATATACTCCATGCGATGTTTAGTTTTCTGTGAGAGGCAATGAATTGAATGAGAATGTATTCATGTCAGTTTACAACCTGACACAGACCTTGAAGTCTCTGCAGAAGTGACAAAACGTATGACACTGTACAAAGCGTTTTACAGCAGAAAAAATGAGTGATTCAAACTACGATACACAGAGCCCCTCGCGACTGATTGTATAGTTGTGGGATATGGTCATCCTCCTCCTACGGTAGAGGCGTTGACACATTACATTGTTAGATGCAAGCGACTTCCATCACTTGCCCCCTCATGCAATTTATGAATACCTATAAATTTAACAGGATCGCATCTTGTGCTCGATGCCGGTATGCAGAGATATTTGTTTTCCATATATTGAGAGAGAGAGTTGCGATAAAAATCTTACCGAGTTCTCTATCAGATAAAGTTAATGGAGCTTTTATAGTTCATAATTTTTCTATGTTAGGTGGTACAGAATAACGATGATTAAATGTTGCGCTGGTAGACATGAATGGACCCTGAGGGGCGTAGATCTTCTTCGGACTGCAGTACCTGTTTGATGTTTAGTCTTCCTGACTTTCCCAATAAGAAACGCCACCGTAACTGTTCGCACTGTCTTTATAGTACCTTTTGTTGCTAGAGCGAGCTTCGTTTGGCGCTGACCTTACACATCGTACACGGCTGGCTGAGCTATGGCAGCCTGCCTTAGTGGACGAGTGGTTCTAGGCGCTACAGTCTGGAACAGTGCGACCGCTACGGTCGCAGGTTCGAATACTGCCTCGGACATGGATCTGTGTGATTTCCTTAGGTTAGTTAGGTTTAAGTAGTCCTAAGTTCTAGGGGTCTGATGACCTCAGAAATTAAGTCCCATAGTTCAAAAAATGGTTCAAATGGCTCTGACCACTATGGGACTTAACATGTGTGGTCATCAGTACCCTAGAACTTAGAACTACTTAAACCTAACTAACCTAAGGACATCACACACATCCATACCCGAGGCAGGATTTGAACCTGCGACCGTAGCAGTCGTGTGGTTCCGGACTGCGCGCCTATAACCGCTAGACCACCGCGGCCAGCTAAGTCCCATAGTCCTCAGAGCCATTTGAACAATTTTTTTTTGAGCTATCACAACATGTTCCTATTTCCAATGCTAATGGTCAAAACATGGTCCAGTCACACTAAATCAGCTTATGCTTTCTCTACACGGATTGCAGAATGTGGTAGATATAGCTCTCCGAATTCTCCTCAGTTATGACGTAAATTGGAACGCTCACATGCGCAAAGCTGCAGGAATGGCAGGGCAGAGTCTGAGGAGCAGTTGCAAGATGCATAGTGACTATCTAAAACCTCGTTGGAATTTTTCTAACAGACAGGTTCGAAAAAGGTGACTCATTTCCAGGTATGAGAGTGCCACTAGTATGACTCACTAGTGGCTGTAATCATTAGAGGACTTCTCCATAGGATCCAACACAGGTAGGTGGCTGAATGGAGGAATCTGATTCCAAACCGCAGACAGCATTTCTATCAGAAAGCGTAACACTGGAGATCTTGAAAGCTAGTGAACATTTCCTTCGGACTCAATCAGCACGCCATCTAAAGCGTATATCAACAATCGCCTATAATCCAATGGATGTATCACAGAATCTCTGACGTGGCATCGTGACAGCATGCATTACAAATACTGGAGGAATATCTAGTGGCGGCATGAACGAGTTGCAAATACTGCCTTCATACCATGCTTCTTAGCCGAATCACTTTCTAAATTCTGTCATTTTATTACAAGCTTGCACCGTCGGCGTCGTGCACCAGCCTTTTCGGTCTGTTAATATACATTCCGGCGATCACCGTCTATATTCGTGTCGCCGTATTTGTGTGAAAAGACCACTTCATTCGGAGGCGATACCATACCATGATATATAAGGCTTGTACAGTTCTTGGCAGGGATATCGTTCACAATACTTGTGAGAACCAAGACAGCTTGGGACAGCTGCATGGTCGTTGCGATCGTGTTTTAAACATCTGGTGGCTTGTAAGACGATTACGCCTCCCTTTCTAAGACACCGTGTTACAATTAGCAAGAAAAGCTCATGAGACATGTCCACCCATCGCCGATTTCTGTTCAGTATTGTTTCGTATCGCCAGAAATCTGTTGTTTTCAAAGTACTATACTTGGTAGTAAGGAATGCGTGATGGGTTCGCCTCGAACATCCGGCTTCTAAAGTACATGAGTGTGTGTTTCTACATCTGCAAAGAAATTGACTATGTCCTGTCACAAGGAAAGGTTTGGATTTGACGTGAAATACTGGAATAGCGGCAAAGGGAATGGAATATCTTTTTTACTTGGATAACTATGTCAAGTCATAATAAATGGACAGATTTTTCTGTTTCCAGAGCTGCAACTATTTCCAATACTCTGTTCGTGCAGCTGAGTCCGCAATCGTAAAATTTAATTGTAAGTATAGCAGTCAACTTTATATGTGACTGGTTTCCTAGGACGACTCTGTGGCGGGAATGTCTCACGTTTCCAGCTAACGGCAGGAACTGTCTGAATGGAAAGACTGATTGGAGTACATAAATATAGATGACATAACCATGTCGCCTTTTAGAAAGCTGAATAGTGAACTAATACTCAGTAAGTGTTGGGCAGCCTTCGTGATCGCATGTGTTCTTGGTAGTTTGAGAAGATTCTATACGGATGTGTGTTTGTGCTGACCCATTACCCCCTCCCATGTAAATTGTCCGGCTGACTCCTTCTGTACACATCCCATCTTTATTTGGTTGAGAGACATCGATTGTGGTGTGTGTTGTGTGCATCTAGCAGGTGAAAGAAGGGTGGAAGACACGTTTGCTGGTTCTCTAGACTTGAGAATCACCTTATTTGACATCTCAATTATAAGGATGATTTGGAATCATCGGTTATATCACCGACATCGGTATTTGCAACTGGAAATATCAGTTTCCTTTATATTTTTCGAGTTTTCACGTATAAGTCTTCACAGATGAGAGAAGTCTCTAGTTTGCAGCACGCTCCACCTCGCTAAAGTTTCGGGTTTCTAGAGAAATAATTTCCAGTCTATATCTTCGAATTATACTATTCAAGCGATCGTCACCCTACTGCTAAATGTTTGATGTCAAGAAGTACCACGAAAATGGTATGATATTCTGGCAAACCATATGAAAATACTTATTCTCTTGTAATCACAGAGTCTGGAAATCGGTTTAGAAATCAAATAACGAAGCGCGTCAGGGCCATATACAGTAACGCCTTTCTGCCGAGGGGAACCGACCCAGCCTATGTACATCAATTCCGAGAGTGACCTCTGAGGGCGCTCTAGTCACATATTGGGCCAGTGCATGTGAGGTATCGAATGACTTGTGACCGTCGGCTATGGTGACTGCCTGAACTCGCAGGAAATATGTAGTGCTGTGATGAGTATAAACGTGCATGTGCTTATGCTGTCTTGTCTTTGTGGTACATGTACAGGTGTGTCTGGTGCTCGATAACTATATGCAGGATGCAGAAGTTGCCATTTTGTATGGCGCAGGATACGCATTGTGTGTTTAATACATCGATATTGTATGTGATGACATATAGCTGGGTTGGAGATCGGTTTCACGCTGAAATAATCAATCTTCCGTTGTCTGTGGCAGAGCAGTGTAATTGAGCAAGTGTATATCCGAATTTGGCTATCTGTGGACTACTATTGCAGGATTTAAGTGTCACTGCAATATGGCGATCAAAATAGTTTTGGTGCTGAAAGTCTCGTCTGCAGAAAAGAATGGTGGACAGTGCTCCCACACAGGCAGCAGCAGCTGTTTGGCAGGTAAATTCAGTAAGAGCCAATCAGAATGTTTATTCATTCACAAGATATCGTCTGTACTGGGACGTAGGAGATAGTACAAACTGGTCTTTATAAGATGGGGCAACGTATCTACTGAGAGTACTGAGAGTAATGTGATGTCTTCTTTCTTCAAGTGTTCAAAGAAAAGTTCAAGCAAACCATTTAGTAGCTGTATAACACCAAAATTTCCAGCCATGGTACGCAAACATCTCGCAGCCAGTCTCAGCCACACTTCTCAAGTAAACGTGTGTATGCAGCCCAATTTGTCTCACATGGGGTGCGGGCTGTCTGATATGATTGCTAAGTGTTGCTCTGGGATATTTTTGTAAACTGTTTCTCAAAGAATTGCAACTGATTTGTGTGGCATGTCCAGAAGGAGACTTGCCTGTTATTTAAATAGACATGTTCAGTACAACACTGACAACCATTTGGCAGCACTTGCTATGGTGAGTCGCTAGGAAAACATCTCTCGCTCGTCAGTTAGGCTTGCACTGGACTCGCAGGTAGAAAACCTATGTGTCAGCAACGGTAAGAGCACGTGCGGCCATATGTGTCTCGGATGTGGGACGGGTTCGACCTGGCGTGAGCACAGCATCCGCACCTGAGCACCTTGGGAACCCTGCAGGAAACAGTTCACTGTTACGCTGCGGTCGAATTTCTTAGCAATAGTCCGAAACCTTTTTTACATGCAATGGGTGTTTTTACACTATATTATTTTCGGCTGTTTAAACATTGTCAGGGTGTTTGCAGAACGTTATACATGCATTATGTTTTGACAATTTTACGCGTTCATCTTGTCTGTGCGTCAGTGTACTGAATTACTTTGTCAACATGTCTGTACGCAGTGAAATCCATTTTTTCGACAATTTATAATTAGTAATCATGTTTTCAGAGGGTTTTACATGCATAACTTTGAGGATTTACGAGTTGTTCCCGTTTCTGTACGTCAGTGTGCTGTATCATTTCGGTAATTTACGAGTAGTTTACAGGTCTGCAGGCTGTGCAATCCATTATTTCGAACGTTTCCAATTAGTGAGCGTGTTTGCAGAGCGCTATAGATGCATTGGTTTGACTATTTACGAGTTGTTCGGGTGTCTGTACATTAGTGTACTGTATTATTTAGGCATTTACGAGCAGTTTGCAGTTCTGTACACTATAATTGTGACCACATGCATTTCGGGGCGAGTGTTTTCTATCAGTGTAATAAATAAATAAACTACATGAAATTCATCCCTAAATAAATTGTTCCAGCTTCCTACTGAAAATGAATAAAATACACTCTTTCCTCTCTCCAGCAGATGGACACAGACTGAGGCCTTTTCCCCCAATTTTCCGCAGACCGCCATCCTGGACTACTTGGCTGTACTGTGTACTAGTTCATTTGAACTCCAGACCTCATTATGAACACACTAGATGGAGCTAGTGCTTTTGACAACTCAAATTGCTTAAATAAGCAATGCATGCAAAATTAAGAATTACATCCATCCTATCTTGCAGCCCAACACAGTTGAAGAAATTTCCCACCAATTCCAAGAAAGAGGTGGTGGTTCGATGACATAAATTAGTGGAGGTATTCCAAGTGACCTATTTTCCTTCAAAATTTTCCCATCATTTTGTGGGAGATGAGGTTCAATTACTGCAGGTTGTCCACTTGCCCTCTTTTCGCACTAATATTTGAATTTCATGCCATGACGTCATTGCGACGTTGCCACATCAGTCACCGCCATCTTGGAACCGCCATCTTCAATAAATTTGGCAGTAATGCAGAGTGGGGTGATGCTGACCTTGCCGTGCAAAAGCATTGTTTTTTGACCAGTCGCAGCAGTCCCATCTTCCCTCATCATATCCCACAAATGCTCGTTTGGAGAGATGTCTGGAGATCATGCTGGCCAGGAAAGTTGCTTCATGTCATGCAGATCACGGAAAGTTTCAGGGGCAGTGTGTGGGTGAGTATTATCACATTGGAACAATGCATCACCCACACGTCAGAATAACAGCAAAAGAACGGTTCTAACAACATTCTGAACCTACCGAGCGCTGGTTAGCACCCCCCCCCCCCCCAATCAGAAATACTTGAGTATTTTGTCCCAGCCTAGACTGTGAGGCCTGTATTGGATGAATGCACTCCACGAGACAGGGCTCACCATGTCTGTGCCATACGTGCAAACAACCATCACTTGTGTTGTAACCTCCCAAGAAATAATAAAAATAAGAAATTATTTAAATGTAAATACTCATCGTACTAAGTGTAACCCCCGCTTAAGAATTTTTAAAGTCAATAATATAGAAAGTGTAACCTCGTTGCAAAATTAAAAATGTCAATGTTCAGTAAAAATGCAAATGAGCCACAATGTTAGCTCCCCACAGTAATAAAAGTCAATGATAACCAAAATGTGCAAAAATGTTAAGTCCCCACAAAATTAACGCTAAAATGAACGTGATAAATTTTATAAGGGCAGCTGCGCAGACCCTCGGCCCTGTGCGATTATAAAATGTGAACGAAAAAAAACCAACAAAATTCTTACGTCAGTAAACTCCCTCAATATTTGCTCTTGTTTTGCGGCACAGCTCCGTGCAATGCTGGCGCATATTTAATTCTGATTCTTGGAGGTAATGCTTAGGAAAAATTCTTTAAATGGAAATGATTGGCTTTCTTTAGAAGATCTACTTTATAAAAAAAATTATTATTGGGGGAATTCTTCAACAAATTAATTACAATTACAATACATTATTAGCTGAGCGCAATGCTGCTTCATTACCTTATTTAACAATATACCTCGTCCTGAATCGTGACCAGTGACCCATGTCGACGCCCGCCGACTCCTCACACACAACTGTATTGACTGACTACTACTCTCGAACTGCTAACTCGCAACTCAACTCTCGCGCGGTCAAGCGCAGACTAGCAACGTGCCTCGCCATCGCTGTACTGAATACACTGAACAATTACGTGTTTCAGTGTGCAGGCAGAATATGCTTTCATCACTGAGGAGCATGGAATGGTATTCCATCTTCCAAGTGATCTTCCGACGGCAACAGTCTGGCCATGCATGTCGATGCTGTGGCGTGATTGGAAGACAGGCTTGAAGTGTGGGTGCCCATAGACCCACTGCTAATAACTAGTTCCTAACAGTTCGCATTGAGACATCTGGGCTCAGAAGCCCTCCTATCTGTGCTGTGATAGATCTACAATTTGATACTGATGCCCTTACAAAACGACTATCCTGGCGGGCGTCTGTGATGCGTGGGTGTCCTGAACCTCGTGTATGGGTGTGAGAATGTTCACGTGACCACTGCTACCAGCATCATAGCACAACAGACCCAGTACTTCTAACTTGTGCGTCGGTTCTGCAAGAGGACCGCTCTACCATTCAAAAAGCCACAGTGTGACCTCTTTCATACTGGCTCAAATGGCTATGGGAAGTATGAGTGCGTCTCCATGGCATAGTGGCCTCCTTGCTTCAAACGTTTGTATGAAACTTAATCTTCTGGCTGTGAGCATTACCTATTAAAGACAAGACACAGATGGCTGTCTGGCAGCTATGCCCCTACGCTAGGTGTTGACAGACAATGCTGAAACCATTAACAGTACATCTACTATCCCCCTGTGGCACATACCATCATCAGCTCAAAATTGCTGTTGTTTTTCCTGGTGAAGTAATTTTTTCCAGTAGTGCATGTTAAAGCTGTTTTCAAGATATTGATGTTTCTTCATTTAAAGGGTATTTGCAAATGAGTTGTGTGCCTTTAAAATCTTCCGAAAACGGATATTTGCGATAGTTACCAATAGCTTCTATTTCTAAACGTTTTTAATTTGTAACTAGTTTTTATTAATACTCGTCTGATATCACTTGCTTGTTACAGGTATGTAGTAGACAATAATTTAGCACACAGACTATTAAACATAGTTTTGACAACACTTTTGCGATTGCTGCACTTTAAATATTTATTTATTGGAATACTTTGTTCCTAGGTACATGGCCATGTTATAAATTGTAACAAAATCTTTCACTTTCGTAAATACCTACTTTTTCCAGAGTAATCCTCGTAATTTCAGAAAATGACTACTGCACACATAAAGTTTATACACTGATTTCAAAATGGAGCTAGAAAGTGTATTAAACTTCTATTACGTGGGGAAAGTGCGTAAAAGTGTTCGAAGGTCGAACACTTTGCACTCCCATCAAACAGCTGTCCTAAACGTTTGAATTCGTTCCCAAGACCAGTTGTATGTTTATACCTTTTCAGTTTGTAAATTCTTTTAGAGTTTCAGGAAGCTGTTGAAAACAGAAATCTGTAGTGTCCTTGATCGGCCGGTGTGGCCGAGCGTTTCTAGGTGCTACAGTCTGGAACCGCGCGACAGCTACGGTCGCATGTTCGAATCCTGCCTCGGGCATGGGTATGTGCGATGTCCTTGGGTTAGTGAGGTTTAACTAGTTTTAAGTTCTAGGCGACTGATGACCTCAGAAGTTAAGTCCCATAGTGCTCAGAGCCATTTGAATTTGTAGTGCTCTAGGATTTCACATGTAAGCATGAAGTACTCCATACAAAAGGAGCTGTGTGGCTCCACCATTTTCGATCAACATAAACATCATGCAGATGCATAGGTAGATTCTTACTTTTACTTTTATGAAATGTGTGACAGTTCACGGCACTCAGACAGTCACTTGAAATATTTGTGATAACGAACTAGTTTGAACGAGATTAAACCGATAAAATGGACATGAACTGAAAATGAGAGTATTTTCGTCCCTATGAGGGTATCTTACAATAGCGGAGGAGTCAGAAATATGTGCTCTACAGTTCACCTGCTGGATCAGACGAGAAGTTGCATTAATCTTCAAGCAATGGACAGAAGAGCTAAGCACTTAACGTCGACTGTTACGCAACGCTTTGTTAGGAAATGGTACTGATGTTGTACTCCCTTACGGATTAACACGTTGACTGGGTTTTGTGTCTTGTTGTTTCATCCAAAGTTGAGTGTATCATGTATTTCTATATTAGAAGTGCTTTTCCAAAACTGTAGCAAACAGTTCGGCCACATGTAAAATAATTATTTCATTGCCTATAGGCGAAATGGAAACATTGTTCACAAGAAGTAAATAAAACTTTTCTTCAAATATGGTTCTACGGCAGTCACATGTCTTTTGAATGACAGCATTGCTCCATCAACACCGATTAATTTACGTATGTGTGTGCAAATGTTTGTGTAGAGAGATATAATGTTATTGGCCAATTGACGTTCTGGAGAAAATTTGAAGTGCTATTGTAGGACATCTACAATTGATAAACTGTTGTTACACTCCGACCAACATGACAAAATGAAAAATATGAAGCTTCAGAAGAACTGGATTATGATGTACAGTCTCACCACGATACAAAACAATCCGCTTATTTCGGCGTAAGATTTTCCAGACGTTTAGGAAACTCGTATTATGGCAATACTTGGGAGAATACTACACGACTAACGAACTAAAGACCGGAGAAACATATTTCTTTCTTAGAACAACAAAAATGAAAGATAAATTAAATAGAAAACAGAAAGAACGCCACTTTCATTCGTCAGATATGTCACGGAAATAACTGTATCGTCCGGTGCTATTTAAAACCATTAGCGGACCGAAAGTAGCTTGGACCAGTCTGATGCCGAAACAATGTCAACAAAAAGAAACTTAAAACGCTAAATTCCACTTTAAAAGTCCGTTCTCGCAGAAAGTTCGTGCAACTTGCACTGCGACATAAACTTGCAAATGAGTGCCATTGAAATAAGCGCCTCCGGTGCAAAGTAATTGAAAGAACTGGAAACAAACAGAAGCCGGAGGCGATCTTAATTTCTGTTTAGTATTGCATAGTGGGCGAAATGAATTCTCAGAGTAGTTCGTATGTATCTGCTGCTCATACTAGTACATTCTAGATTGATAACTGAAAGTAAATAAATAAGGGCGGAATTGTTATACATCCGTCCTTTCAAATATCTTTAGATCCCATATTAAGTATTTCGTAAATATTATATATGGTAGTGTAGATAGATCAGTTATCCCAGTCCTCTACAAAACACAGTCGGTAATGTAACAACCAGTCAACTCACACAAGATGTGGCAGATAAACGGGCTGAATTTGATATACCGAAACAGACCAAGGATTGTACTGTACGACATTTGCAATCACAACTAAATTCCTACGTCTTGTAGGTGGCCACCATTCAAACGTTGACGCTCATAGAATATGCCATAGATCATTCACTTCACATTGAGCCATCTCTATAGGAACATGTCTGATTTCTGCACTAACTGGGTCTTGCAGTTCCGCAACTGCGTGTAGATGTGTAGCATAAACCCTGTGTTTCAGGAACCATAAAGGAAGTAACCTCAGACCGGTATGTCGGGAGATTTGGGAGGCCACAAAATGTCCGCATTCCTTGAAATGATGTGGTTACCAAACACTCCGCTCACAGCTGTCACTGGAATTTGAATGCAGTGAGACAGGGCACCATCTTGCTGAATCCAATACTCATTTGCAGGAAACTGTTCTAGTTCAGCTGCGAGGAATGTGTCAAACATGGCAACATACCGCTGAGACGTGACTATGTTTGCTCGTCAACGTTCATCTTCATACAAGAAAAGGTGGATGACGCCCATTGAAGAAACAGGGCACCATACAGTGACTTTCTGGTTGTGTAAGAGGCGTTGATGTAGTTCGTGAAGATTATCCTCGCTTAAGTAACGGTGGTTTTGTTTGTCAACATACACAATGAGATTGAAAAGTGCCTCGTTCCTCATCAAGAGAAAATTTATGAAACCTTCACTATATCAAATTTTAGTCATCGTTTCAATGGACGGAGCCATTCGCTTATCGTCATCATTTTCTCCAACTCGTAACTGCTGCGGAGCCTGTGTCTTGTACGGTTGCCACTTTGATCAGTTCCGTAAAATTCTGTGCACACTACGAATGGACATTCCCACTAAAGCTGCAATTTGTTTCACAGAACGCTTTGGACTGTTGGTTACAACATTTCGCACTTTCTCCATATCTTCCTGTGAGCCCAAACTTCTGGGCTCTCCCGGTGAATTCAGCTTAAATGCACTTCCTATTGCTTCGAAGGTTTTCGCCCGTAATCTGGCTGCATGTGCCTATGGTACAGGATCATTCTGTCTACGGCTGAAACGGTGACGGCAGCAGCAACACGGTCACTGTTTTTGTAAACGACCTTCACAAAAACAGCATGTTCAGGCCAGCTCCAGCGCTCATCTGAGCGGATGACGTACCTACCTGACATACATTACAGACATTATTAATTAATAATTGCAGAAACATAAAACAAAACATTCAGTGGAGCCAATTTTACCGTTCCACATTTACGGAATTATTGAAACAACCCATTTTTCTGCCCACCCTGCATTAAAGATATGATGTTAAAAGTTATTTTCTTCTGTACAAGGATGCCTAGAAGAATTTTTATCAAGGAAATACATACATATTCCAGAACAGCTCACGTTAATCTTAGGCAGGGATACCAGAATGTATGATCAAACTAGGCGTGAGAAGATGCGTAATGTTGTAAATATATAGAAATGATCTCTACAGTGTGCCACTGTAGCTGTTTGTACACGAAAGCACAATCCCTCGTTAATTATAAATTCCAAGTTCATGTAGATAATTATTGTATAGGCAATGCTGCGAGCGCGAATGAAGAAACTGTAAAGTAATAATTACAACACTAAATTACGACTGTAAAACTAATCAACAACAAGTAGATCACGCGGCACTGTCTGTTAGTACGTTTTATTACATGAAACTGTAATACGATATCTTGCAGTAATTAAATAGGAATAAGAGTGATCTAGTGTTAAAGAGTATAGTTAAGGTTCTAGTTTGAGTAAGACGACAGTTCCGACAGATTCGAGATCATCAAGCGTAAGGAACATCATTTCTTCATTTTCGGTTCTTATTTACGTCTGTTCGAGGGTGTTCCTCTGGTTATCAGTTTTCCAGCGAACATCAAAAGGAAGTTCGCGTGATTTCCATTTACGCGTTAACATAAGAATATAGGCATTGCTGATGCTTGAGAATCCAACAGATCGACAACAGAAAACGCCACACTAATATAAATGTTTAGTAAGGAATTTCCGAGGTACTCGGTGGTCCTAAATATATGACGTTATTTCATGTACGTTTTATGGCAATAAATATGTTTATTTAAGACTGTCATATGAGTAACGCTTCGAAGCCCCTATTTGGCACTGAACATCACCCACAGGTCTGTATCTTTTCAGCCCGTATCTGAAATTAGAAATAGCTCTAATAAATAATTCTCCTGCCGAATACAGTTACTATCTCTTTAGCTCACTTGTTTAAAATAGTGCTGCTAAGTTTTCGTAACTAGAGGGCAAGAAAAATGCAAAGCTGGAAATATTGTGCTGATTATTCCTACAATGATCCTAAGCTGTATCTTCCTGTGCATTTCATTCGGTAAGTGAGATATAGTGTTTAAGTCTTCTATGAAATCGAAGAAAAATTTTTCCAAACGTAGTATAAACATTTATTTTAAGTCTCCAGCATCGGTCCTAGCTTTTTTTTATAAAGCGACATAGGACTATATTCTAGTACCTTCGACTGTAATTGAGTTATTTGAATTTATATGGAAGCAATATAAAAAAGACTAAGTGGGAAAATGCATTTTGAAAGGTAAGAAAATAAACTGGGGCAGTCTCATTTCAAATGGTTGTATGAGTGATCAACGACGATTGCAGTGGACTGGATACTTCGCTCATCTGGGAAAAACGAGCGGAACTGCTATTAATGAACTAGCGGTTAGAAATTATCCCACCTAGTACCACACGGTTTACTTCGGGAATCATCAGTTTGGAAGCTGGTCCGGAAGTTTGAGGCCATGGGTTTTGTTTCAAACGTTAAGAAAACAGGACGACCGCATTCTCCTCGTACACAAGAAAACATTGTTGCCGTGCCTGACAATGTGACCGTAAGCCTCAGAAAATCTGTTCAGCGCCGAGCTCAACAATGGAATTTATCACCAAGTTCACTGCATGAATCCCTTTCAAAAGATCTGAAAATGCATGCATACAAGATTCAACTTACACAAAAGCCTTCAGATCATGGAAAGAGACACCGATTTGCTCAGTTGCTCTTTACTCGACATGCGGAGAACGGGAACTTCAGAAAAAGAATAATTTTCTCCGATGAGAAGCAGTTCCACCACAGTGGGCACGTCAATAAGTAGAACTGCAGTATTGGGGTTAAGGAAAATCCGCGAGTAATTGTGCGATGCATTCACAACGCATGACTGTGTGATTTGGGTTCTGGGCAGGAGGAGTGAATGGCCCGTACTTTTTGGAAAATGGTGACTGCGCTGCCGTCACTGTGAAAGGCAACAGTTACCGAAACATGCTTTGTGATTGGTTTTTCCTTCTTTTTGATGAAAATGACAAGTTTTGGTTTCGACGAGATGGTGTCATGTGTCCCACATCCTTTGAAACGATTGCTCTGCTGTGAAAAGTTTCCCCAAAAATTTGTCTCTTTGCGTGGTAATCAAAATGGCCTGCAGATCATGCGAAATCAAAAGTGTACGTGAAAAAACCACAAACATTACACCAATTGAAGGATGAAATTAAAAGGTTTATTAACGGCATCCGACCAGATGTTTGTGAACTCTAATCCTGAATTTCAATGGACGCATTGCTCGTTGCCGTGCGGCCTTGTGTGAAGGACATAATTTTTCATACATAAATTGGGTAAGCTAATAAATGTGTTTTTAAAATAATTACATTCCTAGTAAAATTTGTATGTTCTTTGGCATTTCAATATTCGTTGCTGCTTCCCGGACACCCTTTAGAAGGAAGATTAGCTCTCAGCACTTCGTCGATGACCAAGATCGTACATATCGCTTCAAGGTCCGATAAGGGAAAGTTGGGGGCGGAGATCGGCTCAGTTCTAATCAAAGTCAGCATCCTGGTGTTTGTCAACTTAGAGAAATGACGAAATATCTAAACCTTATAACAGGACGAGAGTGACAATCCCCCTCTTAGTGTCAATCCAGTGTCCTACGACTGCGCCGCAACGTTGGGTTGAGTCGCGGCTTGGGAAAGCCGATAGGAGCATACTTAGGTCGCCTTTGATTCCATGTAGGGCTCTTACATATTCTCATTAATGCATCTTGGAAATTCACACTATAATGAAATATTGTTCTAGAAAATCCGTCGTAATCATGCGTGTATTACAAAGTACTGGTTTGTTATAATTATAGTGAAGCTATTCACAGAAGTCCAGTATGGTCGCAACTGCGCATGGCAGCGTAGCGTTGTAGATATTCCAATGCATTAATGGGGAACCGATTTACGCTGGAAAAAAAGTAAGTTCTAGTTTTGACCACCAGTTGCATATCCGGCGCTTTGAATGCAAGAAATGTGTTTAGAAATGAATTCGTGTGGAATGTGTTATCAACGGGACGTGGGCAGAAAGGATCAAATAAATGCGGAAGGCATAATGTTGATATTTTAACAACCGCCGCTTACACAGTTTGTTCGATGCGAGAACCGGGGTCATCGACGATATACTTTAGAGGGCCAGATTTTCACATGATAGCCAAAAGTGGAAATCTCTTTCCAGGTATAAATCGGTTAAGGATTAACGCATTAGCATAACTGCCAAGTTATTCTGCCATACAATAGTAACAGCCTGCACCGGACCTCTGTTAGCATTTTAATTATAACCACCCGATACCTGTGAAATTGAGTATAGCTCAGTCTAATATTGTTTTTGATGTGATCTCCTCTTTTTCGGTGTACAAATACATGTGTCGACATATATTTTCCCCATTTCAGAATATCTTTGAAACCATAACCAACAACAGCCTGAATTAGAAACTTCCTGGCTGATTGAAACTCTGTGCAGCGCAGCTGTAGTGGCATTTGTGATCAGTGCCTGGAAGGTTACTCTATATTTTCCACTTTCAAGCTACTGACATCATCAGCTGATACAACTAAACGGTGGAGAAGTTCTTTCGTGGAACAACAAAGAAAATACAGTTAAAATGGAGAATGCGGAATGCAGACTGCTTTGAGATTACATGTGAGGATGCTAATTTCGACTAGTCTCTTTTGAAGAAGACAAGCATAATATATACATTATTGCTTGTCTTCATTTTTGCGGGTACGGTGAAGCGCGGTAACAGTGTATATGTAAGTAATAATTATTATTCTGACGCATTCATAATTACTCATTTTGAAATAACTGTAAGTTTTCCCTACTTTTATTAAACAAAATCAGTTTAAATGTAGAAAACATCACAGCGAAGTCTTACAGCAGATGTACAAATTGGGATTGTGTATAATACCTAAATCCACGGGATAAATAGGCAAAATGGGTTAGGAAATTTTGCGATTGACAAAGGAATTTCATATTAGGCGTAAATCAACATGAATTTTCTAAACTGTTGCTAAAACAATCTCCCAATCTCTGTTAGGAAATAACAGTACTGAAATCAATTTAAAAAGTAACATGAAATGTTTGATCACTTTAATTTTCACATTTCAACACATGTTCATTTCATGGATAAGCAATCATGAAGAAGATATTCTCTTGATGTCTTCCTCAGAAGATGCAACTTGATTCCTTCACTTGCTTCTACACAGAAGCAACATAACATATTAGGTTCTTTAACAAACTTACGTAGTAATTTAAAACCGCCAATGAACTTACTATCGCAATAGTCGTCAGTCAAACCACTACAAATAGTGGAAGTATTCGATACCTCCGATGACTGCTGTTTCCTCCGAACTTCCAGTTTTCTTTTTCTTCGTTTCTGCCTGCTCAGTAAAGTAGCCACGACACCATTCTCGTTATTATTTTTCTGCTGTGTCTGTTACTTCTTTTCATTCCTTACTTTATTTTTCTGTTCAGGTCTTCCAGGCTCTTTTTCACGGGGTTGCGCACATATTCTCTTTCAGGGCACTTATACCTAGGTCTGCAGTTGCATAATAATGGCGATTACATTATTTATGTTAAAGTGTTATTGATAGAAATCAAATTCAGGCAATGATACAATGAATTACAGGTTTTAATAACACAGTCACATGAATGTAAATTAGTAACAGCTGTAACATTTCCGATTTATTACTTGTCTGTTGAAAATAACAAGAATCCGGCCTGTTGGATATACTTCACACATATGCATTTCATAGATCCCAAGCCACCTGTCTTCGTGTTCCTGTTTTTTATTTCCACGAATGAGAAGATGGCAGAAACAGATGGACGTCATCATGTGTATCGCGAGTTTCAAGTACAGGTTGGCGCACGAAATGGGTTACCATTTTATTTTTGAATATAAACTTTACTGTCAATACAATCTGAAAGGAACATATACTACAATAAAGAGCTGTCCATGGAGATTTGTTCTAACTCAGCACATGTTCAATATGTCCACCGTTCCGTCTCCTAACTTCCTTCAAACGAACACTGAAGTTAGTGATTACCCTGCGGCACATGACTTCCGTAATTTCACTGCGAGCTTGAAGAATAAGTCTTCTGAGCTGCATTAACGTGGACGTTTCAGGAAATGTTTTTCCTTTAGGTACCCCCAATGAAAAAAGTCACTTGGATTGAGGTCTGGACTATTGGGGGGTCAATGTTGTCCGTCATTGAAGCGACCTGGAAACGTGAGTGAAATGATCCGCATGCCGAAATGCTCGTGTAAAAACTCCAACACAGTGTTTGCAGTATGTGGCTTGCTCCATCTTGCAGGAACCACTGCGTGTTGAAGGGCAAGGCAACAACAAGAAGCTATGGAATGAAGTTATTGCGAAGCATGCTCAAATAACGCTCGCTGTTCACAGTTTCTTCAAAGAAAAAGGGTCCAATATGACCGTGCTGCCCACATTGTAATCCTCGAAGCATAATGTTGTCATTCATGAGGCACTAGTGGGTTTTGAGTGGCCCAAAAGCGTACATTTTGTTTGTGAACCACACAGTCTAAATGAAAAGGCGCCTCATTTGAAAACGAATCGTTGTTGAGAGTTTCTTCCCTATCCTCCGCCGACTGAGCAAACAGTAGTCTCTGCTGCTTGTGTTCTTCAGTGAGCTTCTGTGCACAGGTCATCTTCTATGGGTACATATGGAGGTCACTTTTAAAAGATATTCCCAGTTGCACTGCTGCCTTTCTACACGATTTCCCGGAACTTCTCTGTACAGCAATTCGTACCGCTTCAATATTTTCCGGCAAACAAACAGGCTTAGGCCGAGGTCACTTCGCTTCCAATACTGTTCCTTCCTGAACGAATTTATCGTACTATCTGTGGATGGTCTTCTTGCAAGGAACTCACCGTGTGTTAAACTGTTGGCGAAAGCGCCTCTGAGTCACAACAAGGCTTATCGTTTAATGAAAATATAGCATAATTGCCGATCGTTGCTGTGTCGTCAGTCTTCCATTGTTAGCCATTGCTGCTTACTAGTCTCCTAACGACAGTATCGTGAATGACACTGCGTACAACTAGCCAAATGACCGCCAACACTATTTGATTAACTAAAAGGTGGACAAATCATTCTTTTATAGAAGGAAAAAACAACAGCAACAAAAAGCACATAATGTGTAAACATTGGCCGCGAAAGCTGGCAAGACTCAGCGATCTAATTCAAGACGGTGGACATTTTTGATTTGCCAGTAAGGATGAGAACAGCACACAATCCACTTCTGCGCAGTGTATGATTCCTTCTGCAATCCTGTTATATTTCGCATTATGATTTTTATTCTATTGGCAAAATGAAATTTTTAATTCTGTTGGGATGGAGTTGCACTCTGCAGAAGATAACTTCATAAATTCTGAGACCATTGCTTTTGGCAGTTTTGGGAGCAGAGAAAAAGGAATCACCGGAAGAAATTGGGCCATCTCCTGTGAGAAGTACGCGAGGCACAAGATTGTTGCAAAGTTAGTCACTCCCGACGGGAGATATCTTGTGAATAAAACATACAGCAAAGTTAGGGAACGTATAATACTCAACCGCATCACGACCACTGCAAGTCAACTAAAGCGCGAGGGATCTCATTTACAATTTTTGATGAAACGTACCGCAACCAGAAACGTGTCCTAGAGGAGAAGTGGGATGAACGCGATCATATCCAGTTGAAAAGAGACTAGTTAGGCTCGACGGGCATAACGAAATTATCGGTAGTGTTTCAGCAATTCTGCACCACCCCGTTTCGAGTGAGACAAAAGACGTGTTTCCTCCATCAGGCAAACGATATTTCATGGAAATGCTATGGTATGAGTTTTCAGGTAGAAGCGACGTCACCTCTAACTTCTGTTTTTATGTTTCACGTATGTGCTTTATAACCGGTATAACACGAACGTGCCGAGAAACGCGATAATGTTACCTTCTGAGAGGATTTCGAAGCTTGATCTCGCGTGTGTCTAATGGACAAGGGTAACGGAATATAATTTCGATTTTGGTGTAATAACAGAAAAACCAAACGGGCTATAATCTTTGGAGTCAACGAAAGTGGTAAAATCCTAAATGAATGAAAATAAAAATGAACGGTAACCAGCTCAATTAGGCACATTAATTTGAAAATATACATTTGAGAAAATTAAATATTGATTATAGAAGTTACTTTTCTTGAGATATCCCTTTGAATAGCAAATAGGATACAAACTGAAACAATGAACTCTCTACCGTGTAACACACACACCAGTGAATTATGGGGAACAAATTTGCTGCAAGTTCATATTAATGATCGCCACACTCACACACACACTTAGTCAAATACTGAAATGACACTGCATGAAGTGCAGAACTAAATTTGGACATGAGGGGCTCCTATCTTGACCGACATGAAAAACAAAAATAACGATGGATAACATAATAAATACTCTGTTTAAGATCCTCTACATATATCAGTTTTCCTTAGTAACTGTAATGGTTCCGTTTTTTTCTAATAGGTGGAGAATACGATGGCGATCCATAAATTAGTACAGTTCCACTAGTCAAAGCTTTTTAATTATTACAATAGTGAAGACTACCTCTAAAAGCTTATCATTTGCTTCATTTGGAGTAGTTCATAATTTACTTTGCAGGACGATAAAATACAATACTTGGATTAATTAACTTCAAAAAAGGAACCTTCCATGATGGGTACCAAAAATACACCTTCTTTAAAAATGTGCATTATTTTTGTTCTAACAATACTATCGCAAATTTGTTGATTAAAGATTTATATGTACTTGAACTTTAATTACCAGTAAAGCAGGTATTCCTTGCAATAATATTTACACAATCTTGCACTGTAATCCAACAGAAATATATTTTATAATAATCTATGCATACTTTATCAAAATCCTACCCAATTTCACTTTTGTGGTTTTAGCTATAACCTTTACTACTCTTTTACTTCAGACAAAAAATTACTTTTAGACACATGAATGCAATAATGTTCATTTCAATCAGGATACTCTGTTTTAGTAGCACTTAGGTGAGGACTCTGCGTAGGTTCGTGATCAGGATTGAAAATAAGGTCCCGGAGGTGAATTTATGATTCGTACGGTTATTACTGAAACAACACACAAATTAGTAGGTCCATGCCCATATACATTACTTAACTGAATGTATGAAGATTGTGAAGCAGTGGCGAAGACTGGTGGCAGGCGACATAGCGACTAACCGTACTCACGGCTCTTCACGTACGAATGCTCTATAGAATATTTTCTTGGCGTCGGATTTTCAATATATTACAGCCATTCCATTATGCCGTGAATACCAAATAATAGCCAGATCTACATCCGAGGGAAATCCTTTATAGTGCTTCTTCCAATTGCCTCTCTTGCACCGTCGAAATATACTGTTCTAAGGCTAGTCACATACTGCGTGTTGTTCATGTTGTGTTGGCTGAAGAGCCAACACCGTGTAACTAGAGGAGGCCGAAATGCACGCGTTTTAGCTCACGCAGGCTGGCGTGAGGAGGGAGGAACTACACTGACGTGAGGTCTGGAACATGACAAGGAATTAGAATTCAGAAAGCGGACGTAATTAGCTTGATACTTAACTTTAATCCATTAATGATGAACGTCGCTCTTGACGGTACATGATTCACAATATTATCGGTTCAGAAGACATAGTAACTGAATATGGCGTCTTGTTTGGCCGTAGCAAATGACGTACCTGAAGGCTATGCTAAACTGTCGTCTCTGCAATCGAGAGCGTATGTAGGTAGTGACCCATCGCTAGCAAAGTCGGCTGTGCAACTGGGGCGAGGGCTAGGGAGTCTCTCTCGACTAGACCATCCGTGTGGCGGCGCTCGGTCTGCAATCACAGATAGTGGCGACACGCGGGTCCGACGTATACTAACGGACCGCGGCCGATTTAAAGACTAGCAAGTGTGGTGTCTAGCGGTGACACCACAGTTCACACAAAGGAGCCGCTGAGTTCGACTGCCAAACCCACCTTTTACATCGCTCCATTCCACTTCGATTGCAGGACTTCCCTACAAGATCTACATGTTACAAATACAATTGCCCTAAGCATGAACCAGCTTGTAACAAATATTTTCTTTTGATGAACATATTCATATTATAATAATTTACCATTTCAACATATTCTTTTGCTTTTTCATGTAGACATTGCCATAGATCAAGGAGTTTAAACAACACAGAACACACACATCACAAATTTCAGATACACAGTTATGTAAAATAAGCCTACTCCTAATCGATATAAGTGTTACACCAGGAGAGGGATATGTTCAAATGGTTCAAATGGCTCTGAGCACTATGGGACTTAGCATCTATGGTCGTCAGTCCCTTAGAACTTAAAACTACTTAAACCTAACTAACCTAAGGACAGCACACAACACCCAGATATCACGAGGCAGAGAAAATACCTGACCCCGCCGGGAATCGAACCCGGGAACCCGGGGAGGGATATATATGTCTTCTGTGGTCAATGGAAGTCGTGTTTTACGAAAGGAAGAAACAAAATTGTCACCCTCTGCAGCCCGAGGCTCACGAGAAAGACAGACCGTGGCGCGTCCGTCACAGCACATGACACTGTAGGTGTCTACATTTACATTCTACATTTATACTCCGCAACCACCCAACGGTGTGTGGCGGAGGGCACTTTACGTGCCACTGTCATTTCTGTTTCAGTCGCGTATGGTTCGCGGCAAGAACGACTGTCTGAAAGCCTCCGTGCGCGCTCGAATCTCTCTAATTTTACATTCGTGATCTCCTCGGGAGGTATAAGTGGAAGCAATATATTCGATACCTCATCCAGAAACGCACCCTCTCGATACCTGGCGAGCAAGCTACGCCGCGATGCAGACCGCCTCTCATGCGGAGTCTGCCACTTGAGTTTGCTAAGCATCTCCGTAACGCTATCACGGTTACCAAATAACCCTGTTACGAAACGCGCCGCTCTTCTTTGGATCTTCTCTATCTCCTCCGTTAACCCGATCTGGTACGGATCCCACACTGATGAGCAATACTCAAGTATAGATCGAACGAGTGTTTTGTAAGCCACCTCCTTTGTTGATGGACTACATTTTCTAAGGACTCTCCCAATGAATCTCAACCTGGTACCCGCCTTACCAACAGTTAATTTTATATGATCATTCCACTTCAAATCGTTTCGCACGCATACTCCCAAAATTTTACAGAAGTAACTGCTACCAGTGTTTGTTCCGCTATCATATAATCATAAAATAAAGGATCCTTCTTTCTATGTATTCGCAATACATTACATTTGTCTATGTTAAGGGTCAGTTACCACTCCCTGCACCAAGTGCCTATCCGCTGCAGATCTTCCTGCATTTCGCTACAATTTTCTAATGCTGCAACTTCTCTGTATACTACAGCATCATTCGCGAAAAGCCGCATGGAACTTCCTACACTATCTACTAGGTCATTTATACATATTGTGAAAAGCAATGGTCCCATAACACTCCCCTGTGGCACGCCAGAGGTTACTCTAACATCTGTAGACGTCTCTCCATTGATAACGACATGCTGTGTTCTCTTTGCTAAAAACTTTTCAATCCAGCCACACAGCTTTTATGATATTCCGTAGGCTCTTACTTTGTTTATCAGGCGACAGTGCGGAAGTGTATCGAACGCCTTCCGGAAGTCAAGAAAAATAGCATCTACCTGGGAGCCTGTATCTAATATTTTCTGGGTCTCATGAACAAATAAAGCGAGTTGGGTCTCACACGATCGCTGTTTCCGGAATCCATGTTGATTCCTACAGAGTAGATTCTGGGTTTCCAAAAACGACTTGATACGCGAGCAAAAAACATGTTCTAACATTCTACAACAGATCAGCGTCAGAGATATAGTTTTGCGCATCTGCTCGACGACCCTTCTTCAAGACTGGGACTACCTGTGCTCTTTTCCAATCATCTGGAACCTTCCGTTCCTCTAGAGACTTGCGGTACAGGGCTGTTAGAAGGGGGGCAAGTTGTTTCGCGTACTCTGTGTAGAATCCAATTGATATCCCGTTAGGTCCAGTGGACTTTCCTCTGTTGAGTGATTCCAGTTGCTTTTCTATTCCTTGGACACTTATTTCGATGTCAGCCATTTTTTAATTTGTGCGAGGATTTAGAGATGGAACTGCAGTGCGGTCTTCCTCTGTGACACAGCTTTGGGAAAAGATGTTTAGTATTTCAGCTTTACGCGTGTCATCCACTGTTTCAATGCCATCATCAAAAAAAAATTGTTCAAATGACTCTGAGCACTATGGGACTTAACATCTATAGTCATCAGTCCCCTAGAACTTAGAACTACTTAAACCTAACTAACCTAAGGACAGCACACAACACCCAGCCATCACGAGGCAGAGAAAATCCCTGACCGCACCGGGAATCGAACCCGGGAACCCGGGAACCCGGGCGCGGGAAGCGCGAACGCTACCGCACGACCACGAGATGCGGGCAATGCCATCATCATTCCGGAGTGTCTGGGTATGCTGTATCGAGCCACATACTGATTTAACGTAAGACCAGAACTTCCTAGGATTTTCTGTCAAGTCTGTACATAGAATTTTACTTTCGAATTCACTGAACGCTTCACGCATAGCCCTCCTTACGCTACCTTTGACATCGTTTAGCTTCTGTTTGTCTGAGAGGTTCTGGCTGCGTTTAAACTTGGAGTGAAGCTCTCTTTGCTTTCGCAGTAGTTTCCTAACTTTGTTGTTGTACCACGGTGGGTTTTTCCCGTCCTTCACAGTTTTACTCGGCACGTACCTGTCTAAAACGCATTTTACGATTGCCTTGAACTTTTTCCATAAACACTCAACATTGTCAGTGTCGGAACAGAAATTTTCGTTTTGATCTGTTAGGTAGTCTGAAATCTGCCTTCTATTACTCTTACTAAACAGATAAACCTTCCTCCCTTTTTTTACATTCCTATTAACTTCCATATTCAGGGATGCTGCAACGGCCTTATGATCACTGTTTCTCTGTTCTGCACTTACAGAGTCAATAAGTTCGGGTCTGTTTGTTATCAGTAGGTTCAAGATGTTATCTCTACGAGTCGGTTCTGTTTAATTGCTCGAGGTAATTTTCGGATAGTGCACTCAGTATAATGTCACTCGATGCTCTGTCCCTACTACCTGTCCTAAACATCTGAGTGTCCCAGTCTATATCTAGTAAATTGAAATCTTCATCTAAGACTATAACATGCTGAGAAAAATTATGTGAAATGTATTTCAAATTTTCTCTCAATTGTTCTGCCACTAATGCTGCTGAGTCGGGAGGTCGGTAAAAGGAGCCAACTGTTAACCTAGCTCGGTTGTTGAGTGTAACCTCCATCCATAATAATTCACAGGAACTATCCACTTCTACTTCACTACAGGATAAACTACTACTTACAGCGACAAACACGCCACCACCGGTTGCATGCATTCTAGCCTTTCTAAACACCGTCTGTGCCTTTGTAAAAATTTCGGCAGAATTTATCTCTGGCTTCAGCCAGCTTTCTGTACCTATAACGATTTCATCTTAGGTGCTTTCTATCAGCGCTTGAAGTTCCGGTACTTTACCAATGCAGCTTCGAGAGATTACAATTACAATACCGACTGCTGCTTGTTCCCCACACCCTTTGAGGCTGTTGCCCTTTCTGTACTAGCCCGAGGCCATCTAACCTAAAAAACCGCCCAGTCCACGCCACACAACCCCTGCTACCCGTGTAGCCGCTTGCTGCGAGTAGTGGACTCCTGACCTATCCAGCGGAACCTGAAACCTCACCACCCTATGGCGCAAGTCGAGGAATCTGCAGCCCACACGGTCGCAGAACCGTCTCAGCCTCTGATTCAGACCCTACACTCGGCTCTGTACCAAAGGTCCGCAGTCAGTCCTGTCGACGATGCTGCAGATGGTGAGCTCTGCTATCATCCCGCTAGCGAGACTGGCAGTCTTCACCAAATCAGATAGCCGCCGGAAGCCAGAGAGGATTTCCTCCGATCAATAGCGACACACATCATTGGTGCCGACATGAGCGACCACCTGCAGATGGGTGCACCCTGTACCCTTCATGGCATCCGAAAGGACCCTTTCCACATCTGGAATGACTCCCCCCGGTATGCACACGGAGTGCACATTGGCTTTCTTCCCCTCTCTTGCTGCCATATCCCTAAGGGGACCCATTACGCGCCTGACGTTGGAGCTCCCAACTACCAGTAAGCCCACCCTCTGCGACCGCCCGGATCTTGCAGACTGAGGGTTAACCTCTGGAACAGGACAAGCAACCACGTCCGGCCGAAGATCAGTATCAGCCTGACACAGAATCTGAAACCGGTTCGTAAGATAAACTGGAGAGGCCTTCCGTTCAGCCCTCCGGAATGTCTTTCACCCCCAGCCACACCTCGAGACGACCTCCCACTCTACCACAGGTGAGGGATCAGCCTCAGTGTGGGCTGTATCCCGGGCAGCCACAGCCGTAGTCCGATCGGGGGACGCGTGGGACGAGCTGGCCGTCCCCGCAAACCCCATCCGGACCCCCACAGTGATGCCCATTGGCAACAGCCTCCAGCTGTGTGACCGAAGCCAACACTGCCTGAAACTGGGAGCGAAGGGATGCCAACTCAGCCTGCATCGGAACACAGCAGTTCCAGTCCCTATCCATGCAAAAAGCTGTTGTGCAAAGAACGTCTGAACTAATCTACAGAGCACAAACAATTCGACACATTATTTAGACGGTTATTAAAATACAAGGTTGCCTAGTAAATGCAGTAATGCTGCTATTTGCGCACTGCTGTCACACTACTCGGCGGCGATAGGAGACTACGCGATTTTACACTATTCAGGTACTAAAACGCTACTACTCTCAAGTACTATAATACTCCCGAAATTTATGAATTAAACAATGCAAGTACCAAAAACACGCAAAGAAATTGAGAATTAAACTATGTAACAAATAAGTGAGCTAGCAGTATATGACTTGCTGCTGGCAGCTGCTTATCCAACGGCGGCGGCGGCGGTGAGCGAGTAATTTCAGATTAATTTAATAATTCTTGACTCCTCGTTTAAATGCATGTAAGCTCTAGATAGCACACGACAAATATAAGACCTTTAGTGGATACCTTTTCAAATACATAGTAAATTACAGCGGGCCCTATCTGGTGTCGAGCTTTCGTTAAGTGTGGCGGACAAGTCGACTGGTATGACGTCACTAGTTCGCTGTAGGGACCGTATAAGTCGTTGGCCCCACTGCAGCGGTGCATGCATTTGTATTCTCCTAGAAGCGTGGTGTCGGACATCAGTAGAACACTGAAACCCAAGGAAGGATAAATCTTCGTAACAACATCAGCTCATCTCATACAAGGTAGGGAACAGAAAACAGTAAATACATTTGTTAAATATAGGGCTGAAGAGAAAGATGCAATATTACCCAGGATTCGATTAATTACTGAGGTATTACATTCATCTTACTCCAGGTTTAGTACTGATAAAATGTGGCTATTGATTTTGTTACTGAGGCAGCCACATAAACTAACTCTGTATACTGCAACATTTCTTATACAAACAAACACAGGAAGTAGCAATATGAATACAAATATAAACCAGGGTCTTTAATTAGAAATGTTATTCCCAGTCATTACTGACTTTCAGTTGTCATAGTAGGGTCAGTCAAAGACTAATTAAATTTAATTAGTAATATATTTTCTCAATCATCTGTTGGCTACACACATTTGGCAGCAACCCTGTTCGTGCTGTATGATCTGATGGGTGTGCGTTGGCGCTAATATTATCTTGGCTTATGAAAGCAAAGAATATACTCGTTAATGGCACAAGCAAGGGTGTTAGGGATGATAACATCTTTTTGTGACTAATATTCCCCTTTGCTAGCGTGCAGTACACAAAAGAATCAGTGATTCTTCTGGACTATTAAATGATGTTAAAAATCTTACATCGACACGGCAGGTACTCAAGTATACCTCCGGTGTTATGTTAAGACACATTTTAGCTTACAATTAACCAAGAAATAATGTAACTACTTGTCAGTAACTCATATATTCAAGCACTGCACAAATTCTGCAGAATTTTCTCAGTCTGAATTTATTATCGTCGTGTGTGAAATCTTTTGCGTACTTACTGCTAACTATAATAATTGCTCTATTTCACCTTTAGCAGGTTCTGGATTCACAGATAAATACTTCTGCTTTCTAGTTTTTCTTCTTCGTAAAGTCAGGGTGGACATTCCTATTCCCCCTTATGTTATTTCTTACAGAGATAAAACCAATATGTGTTTAATATTTTACTCCGAAAACATATCTTTTTTCACCCATGAATATGATTTTTTAAGGTCATGATAGGTTATTGCTAAACTGACAGTGAATTAAATTTTTTCCATTTTACTAGAATGAAATAATTTCTCCTAGAACTCTCCTTCAGTTAAATACTATGAGTTCCTTCGTTACTTCAAATAGGAAAGAAATTATATTTTCCATTTTTTTTCAGTTATTTACTTATGAGAGAGTTATACTTGTAGCAAATCTACATTGTGGGATCAAATAGCAGATAATTTTGTTACTCCATAATGGTAATTTATTTTCATTGCCCCTCTGCTGTGCGTACACACACTGATTTCGAGTACCACAGAAAGCCATATTTACACTTTATGCTAATCTTGACCTTATGGGAAAAAAATCTAATTCATTCCACCTGTTTTACTCTATTTTTTTTATGAAACAGAAGCAAAATATGCTATTTGACTTCAAGCTTTAGAGTCTCAATACTTGGAAATATCCCAAACTACCGGTTACAAAGTATGGTGATAATACAAACAGGGAAAATCATTCTTTGTTATCACAGGAAACGGTGCTGTCTCAGGGTAGATACCAATTCCGGATAACGATTAATACATTACTTCAAACAAAAGTACAAACCTATTTGAGATGTAGAAACTCAGCTATGGAAAACAGAAAAATGTACCCAATTTATTCCAAAGATATTACATCCCTGTTAACAGATGGACTGTCATACCCCGCCGATAAAACACCCAGTCCACTCCAAGCTCAAAGGTAAACTGACATAAAAGACCATCCTGGCCTTCAATACGAACTAGAAATACGCAAGTTACAATGTTATTTTCACTTTTAAACAATGCCCAGTTGTATTTTGTGGCAGTCTGTATGTGCAGCATCGGCCGGCATCGATGCCGTGGACGATCTTTAACATCCATGGCGTATACTTGAGTATTTCTCAATCCAGACAAATTGGAAGCTTCAACCTCCCCTGGAAAATTTCATAACGTTACAACAAAGATATTCACATTAATTCACAACATATAAAATTATACTTCATATAATTTGGTCACTAAAATTGTCTTACTATTCACTTGAATATAATGCTCTTCGACACTTTATTTACGTGACGCAATATTTTCATTTTGTTCCATGACATGTGCTGTATTTTGCACGTGATCGAACATAGGTGGATGGTTGTAGGGTAACTTTACTATCATTTATTTTTTGTTCTGCTGGCATATGAAACGAGGCTTTCATGCAGACTTTATCTGCCCTCATTTGTAAAACATACAAGCAAATTTCCACTTATATAAATTCAAGGTAAGGAAGTGGCATACAATATTAACTGACTTTGGCGTCGCTTCATGGAAGAACGTAATAACAATGTTAAATTACGCTCGACTGGCATTCGGGAGGATGGCGTAGAACACGCGTCTGGCCATCCTGATTTACGTTTCCGTGAATTCCCTAAATCGCTTCAGGTAAATGCCCAGACAGTTCCTTTCACAGGGAATGGCCGATTTCCTTCCCTTTCCTTCCCCAGTCAGAGATTATGCTCCGTCTCTTATGATCTCGCTGTCGATGGGACGTTAAAAACTAATCACCACCTTATCTCCCTCCAATAATGTTGAAAGGGAAACACTTGCTAATATTTTGCTAAATTACTTTTTTTGTCACCTGAGAGTGGATGAAGACACCGAAAGGCTGTTCCTGAACAAATGAATACAGATTTGCATAACATTAAGAAGTGTTTCCTTCTTAATACTGAAAGGACTTACCTGATTATAAATATCACATTCTGAAATAAATTCATGTAAATGACATTCATGAAGGACCATTTTCTTGTAGAAAGTAGCCTTCAAAAAGATCTTTTTCACAGTCTATCATAGCAGTGATGAGGGTGGATAACATTACAAAGAAATCTCTGCATGTTATGTGACTGATATTAAAAATAAAAATGGCAATATTAATTACAAAAATGTAAAAACATAGCTTAGTAAAATATAATGATGAGAACCTGTGAAAATGTCATAGGAGGTCATACACAAATAGCAAACATAACTGAGCTGTCTAGTGAATTTTATTCAGTTGCAAATTCAACTGAAATTATGATGTAATGGTTTCTATAAAATGGAACTGCATGCCCACAAAATTATAAATGTCAGGTCTGATACTAACAATTTAAAAAAATGGAATGTGGCCCTGTTTGTATCAAATGACAAGTACGAGTAGTAATAGTGCCAATTTCATACAAATTTAATTATGTGTGTAGATCGTTCATCAGTAGATTTTGATAAGTGAGTTTATGAGTATAAGAATATACTACTGATAAGGCCGAATTTTGAGACTGTATTGATTTAGAAGTTAAAAGTTTTACACAACCAAGAGCAGAGTTAATTATTTGACATAAATTTAAACTTGACACCTCTACCCACACCTGAGATAAAGTGGTCATAAAAAATTGATCTTATAAGGTTTCCGATTTTACTGACTGAGATATGAAACCACAAAAATCAATGAATGACCCAACCCAGGACACTTGGAATATAGTTTTTATTGTTTGCCATGACAATGAAGAAACTCTAAACAAAAGAATACACAGAAACAGTGTTATGAAAAGTAGGTCCTTGAAGAACCAAAGAAAAATTCAAAGTTATTTTTATAGGATTTTCTGACTTCTTGCACGTGAGTCATCATAATTCCATGTTGGTGACTTACAAAAGTTTATTTAGTGCATTAATTTTTAATGCCAGTAATAACATTTGGTATAGACTTCTTTTTAATGTTCCCCATCCATAGACCATATTTGACATTGCTTTAAAATGTTCAGAAAAAATTCTTATCATGTCTTCTTTCTTCGAGTAAGTGGAACACACTAAATGTAATTAACAGCTTCTATAAAATACTCTTAAGTGAAATTTTCATATGTTGTCTAATTAGTAAACTGCTTTCAGTGCTTAAGTATCAACATGCATTTGTGTAAATCAATTGAATGAACTTGTATATGCTTAATAAAGTTTATTATCACAGGGATACATAACGAGAGTTTTATTTATACACCTTTCATTGCAGTACAGACATATGATTGTAAGAGGTAACTACTGGATATGACTCTGCTTCTCTGCAGCTTGGGTAGATATTATCTGTTTCAAATGTTTGGATATTCTGCAATATTGGTAGTGTATCATGTATCTGTTATATGCTGACGTACCTCTTATAAGCATCCTGTATGGAAAGTGAAATCTTTGGATCTTGAGAGAAGTAACGTGTCGAAAATGACAGAAGTAATACAAATAACCATTTTGAAAGAACTTAACACCATAGATGTCCATGGGTTACATATTAATGGAAGTATTGCATCCTGCTTTACAAGTGGATTTTTCAGAATGAAACAACCACGTTCACAAGAAGATATTCCAGTGAGCATGAACAAGGTGTATGTGCAAATATGCTATGGTTATTGAACATGCTAGAGATATATTGCACCCATACAATGGAAAGCTGCAACACAAATTTTGTTGGACAAGTATGTCTTAAATTCGACTTTTATGAAGCTAATATATTCTCTACAAGGTCATTCTGTGGACGATCTTCAATGTATGATACTTGAAGAAAACTGCACAGGCGAAGATCATTAGAAAATCATTTTATTGGATGGCCAGTTTCGACAGAGCTATGCTGTCATCATCAGATCTGCAAGAGAATGAACAGAAGTTGACAGGTAAGTTTGACAATCAAGATATTAGAAATTGATTAACAGCTTCGTAATATAACATACAGAATAATAATATATGTAATTCTTTAAAATTTTTTAAAAGGTGTAGTCAATGAGCATTGCAAGTTGCTTTAGTCTGTATATAGATTTCCCACCAGTATGAAAAGCACTACACATTGGCATGTCAAATGTATAAAGTAATATGTTCAAACATAAATATAACTATATTGAACCGATTATAGGTGCTCATGTTCACTATTGACTGGCCACTGGGAGAAGTATTGTAAACACAAAGACCACCACGTATGACCACGAGGTGGCATTGTGTAGATTGACAGATTGTCGTCTTGTATGTAGCATGGAACATAGAAAAATAGTTCCATACAACTGATGATATATTATTAAAGAACTTTTCTATTTATATTATTATATATCCAAACAAGAGGGATATAGAAATTTTATATGTACTTAGTGTATGTACCTTTGATAAGTCTGTAGGACAAAATATGTGACATATATTAGATAACAAGAATTAGAGTCGCAATATTCTGAAGGTAAAAAAGAATTTAAAAAGAAATTCTGGAGGGTGGATGTCAGTATTCTGGAGTACTGTTAAATGTGTATAATTTACTCCTGAATATCCATTATTACGAATATCTCATCATAACGGTTAGACTACACGTTTTTTGTTTTTATTTTGTAGAAAACAGTTCTCCACACACATACTAAACATGGTCACCGTTAAAAACTATCACTCTATAATTTTAATCACGGAATTACGAAGTCTGTCTGCATTGCATATGTCACCCAATTTCTTTGCACTCATTGGCGATATCAGTAGAACAACGTTCATCATGCTGTACCTCATCAAAAGGAATTAAATGACCTTGACCTGTACATAGAATTTGTATAGGAAATAATACATAGTGAAGCAGTACATTGAGATATAGATCAATTACTGTCAACAATCATGTTGAGAAAGGAGTAGATTGTCCTTTTTTAGAGAACCACAAAAACTGTTTAATACATTATACATATCTAAATCAGTATCCCAGAGTTATTACGTAATTTCTTCCAGGGTTTACTGGGTCATTATATGTGTTCCTTGTCTTCCAACGTCACGATTTAATTGAAGAGAAACATGCGATTGACTCTTAACTTGCAGCTTATATACAAATAACATCATATGAATATGTCGCTCGATGTCTAAGTGGTTCTATATCAAGATAGCAATCGCATGTAGACGGACATTGTAACTCTATGTTTGAAACTACATACGGTTGTTATTTTTAACGGTGATCAGTGTATAATACTGTGTACATACAACTGCATTCTAAAAAATAAAAACAAAAACTATATTTTCTAGCTATTGTGACAAGACATCCGTAATTATGGCTATTTAGGTGTAAGTTATGAACATGAAGCACTACACCAGAATAACGACGTCCAGCCATATGAGTTTCTCTTTAATTTCTTTTCTATTTTCAGCATATTGCGAGAATAACTTGTTCCGCGAAGTACATCATACATATTTTATCCTACAGAATTACCATACATACGTACATTAATTATACGTAATATTTCTCCATTTATAAGGTTTAGACTGAATAATAATGTTCACAAACAAGGTTCATAATCTTTTATTAAGAATTATATGAAATTTTCTATGTTTTACGCTATATACAAGATGATAAACTGTCAACTGCTACAGTGCTACGCGGTGGACGTACATGATGTTCATTGTATTTACATCTACATCATACTCCGGAAGCCACTTAACGGCATATGGCGGAGGATAATTTTTGCATCACTAACTGAGCCCTCCAACCCTTTTCCACTCGGGAATAGCGCGAGGGAAGAATGGTTGTCGCATAAGCCTCTGTTATTGGCTCCAGTTTCTCGAATTTTCTCCTCATGGTCATTACGCGAAACGTATGTAGGAGGAAGTAATACGCTGTAAAACTTCTCACAGAAAGTGCTCCCTCGAAATTTCAGTAGTAAATCTCTCCATGACGCACAACGCCTCTCTTGTAACGTCTGCTAGTTCGTTGAGCATCTCCGTAACGCTCTCGTGCCGACTAAACTATCCCGTGACGAAAGGTGCCACTGTTCGTCGGATCATCTCTATCAGTCCTATCTGGTACAAATCCCTGATAGATGAACAACACTCAAGAATGGGCCGAACAAACGCCTTATAAGGCACTTCCTTCGTGGATGAGTTACATTTCCTTCATATTCTTCCTATGAATCTGAGTCTGACACCTGCTTTTCCCACTATGTGTTTTATATAGTCATTTCACTTAAAATCGCTGTGACAGTTACTCCTTGGCATTTTGCGGCAGATACTGTTTTCAGCGGATCGGCATCAATAGTTAACTATTCAGTAGCGGATTTTTCGGTACGCATACGCAATATGTTACATTTATTTATGTTCAGGTTCAACTGTCAGAGCCTGCACCATTCATCAGTTCACTAGAGGTCATTCTGCAAATCGTTACTATATTCTGGCGTTGCTGCTTTGTTATAGGCAACCGCATCATCAGCGAACAGCCTTAGACAGCGTCCGGCGCTTTCTACAGGACCGTATCTATTATAAACAGTAACGGTCCTACCACACTTTCTTGAGGTACACCGGAAATTACTTTTACATCTGTCGATTTAGCTCCGGTAAGAGCGACGTGTTGAGTTGTGTCGGTAGGGAAGTCTCGAATCCAGTCACAAATCTGCTCCGATACTCGATAAGCTCTTATTTTTATCACAAAATGGCGGTGACGGACATCTACATCTACATATATACTGAGCTAGCCACCAAGATGTGTGTGGCGGAGGGCACTGTTCGCGCAAAAGTCATATTTCCCCCCCCCCCCCCCCCCCTCGTGCCACTCGCGGATACCGCGAGGGAAAAGTGATTGTCTCAACGCCTCAGTGCGAGCTAAAATTTCACTTATCTTGGAGTGCTGATCATTGCGCGATTTGAAAGTTGTTGATAATAATATATGCTCTACATCCTCGGCGAAGATTGATTTTGGAGTTTAGTGAGCAGCCCCTTCCGTTTAGCGCGACGTCTATCTGCAAGTGTGTCCCACCTGAAAGTTCCTATGAGATTTGCAACGCTCTCGCTATGGCTAGATGAACCAGTCACGAATCTTGCCGCTTTTGTTTGGACCTTCTCAATCTCTTGTATCAGACCTCACTGCTATTGGTCCCATACAGACGAATGATGCTCTAAGACTCGACGAGCTAACGTATTGTAAGCAATTTCCTTTGTTGAAGGACTGCATCGCTTCAGGATTCTACCAATAAACCGCAATCTAGAGTTCGTCTTACCCGTTAGTTGTGTAATCTGATCGTTGCATTTGAGATGATTTCGGATAGCCACACCAAGATACCTGGCGGATGTTACCACTTCCAAAGACTGGGCACTTATTTTGTACTCGTACATTAATGGGGATTTTAGATTTGTTATACGCAGTAGGTTAGTTACACTTCCCAAAACTGAGAGATAACTACCAGTCATTACACCACGAATTTATTTTCTGCAAATCCTCATTGATTTGTTCACAACTTTCGTGTGATACTACTTTCAAGTAGACTACAGAATCATCGGCAAACAGTCTAATGCCGCTGTCAATACCACCCACCAGATCGTTTATGTAAATCGTAAAAAGCAGAGGACCTATTACGTTGCCCTGGGGCACACCTGATGCTATGCTTGTTTCTATTGAAGACTCGCCATTCAGGACGATATACTGCTCTCCGTCTGTTAGAAAACTTTCTATCCAGCCGTATATATTATCGGATAGACCATAAGTGCTCACTTTTTGGAGAAGGTGACAGTGCGGAACTGAGTCGAACACCATTTGAAAGTCGAGGAATATGGCATTAACCTGGAAGACGATATCTTGAGCTTCTTGTATATGATGCACAAAGAGGCCCAGCTGTGTCTCGCATGACCACAGTTACCTAAAACCGTGCAGGTTTTCTCTGATTCTACAACAAATCGATGTCACTGAAATTGGCCGGTAATTATGTGCATCCTATTTTCTACCCTTTTTGTAGATTGCTATGATATGAGCCTTCTTCCAGTCCCGTGGTACTTCCCGCTGTTCCAATGGCTCTGAGCACTATGGGACTTAACTTCTGAGGTCATCAGTCCCCTAGAACTTAGAACTACTTAAACCTAACTAACCTAAGGACATCACACACATCCATGCCCGAGGCAGGATTCGAACCTGCGGCCGCAGCGGTCGCGCGGTTCCAGACTGTAGCGCCCAGAACCGCTTGGCCACCCTGGCCGGCTGCTGTTCCAATGATCTCTGACAGATGATGGATAGGATTGGTGCTATATGCGTAGCGTACTCAACATAAAATCTTACGGGGATACTGTCTGGGCCAGGTGCCTTCCTGACGTCTAAGAATCTTAAGTGTTTTACAATCCCAGATACATTAAACACAATGTCAGCCATCCTTGCGTTTGTTCGATAACTGAAAGGACGAATGGTGCTGCCATCCCGTATGGTAAACGAGTTTGTAAAGCTGGGTTTAATATTTCGGTCTTCTTTTTATTATCATCCGTTACGTTATCCGCACTGTCAGAAAGAGAAGGTATTGAATTACTTGCAACATTCATAGATTTTTACGTACGACCAAAATTTTTTGCGATTATGTTTAAAATCTTCAGATAAAATATTGCTTTCAAATTCGTTAAAAGAATCTCTCGTTGAAATTTTGACACATGCTTTCATTTAGCATAATTTCTGTTTGTCAGTGGGGCCGTGACTACGTTTAAAACGACTGTGCAAAATTCTCGGCTTTCTCAGCAACTTCCTAATATGTTCGTTGAAGCAAGGTGACCCCTTTACCTCCCCTATAATTTTTCTAGGCACATATTCCGCTAGCACATGGTGGACAATACCTTTAAATACTGACCAAAGATGCTCAGTATCTTTGTGTCCCGTGGTCAGTGCTTGGAGCTGACTATGAAGATATTCATTAATGACACTTTTATTTGCTTTCCCAAACAAGAAAACGCTACGCTTTTTCTTCGGTTTTTTGAAACTTCCACTGACATAAAAGTCACAACGACATTATGGTTGCTAATACCTTTTTCTAGACTGACTTCCTCAAAAAGAAGTGCCCCCTGTGACAAACGTGTAATTTTCCCAGTCAGTGGACGCCAGATTTAAGTCACCACCTATAACTAATGAATAATTGGGATATTTATTTCCTATGTTCTCAAGACTTCCCCCGAAACGCTCTGCGACGTTTGTTGCGGATGCAGGTGGTCTATAAAAACATCCTAATACAATGGTCACTCCTTGTATGATTGACAGCTTTATCCAGACAATTTCACAGTCCGACCCAGTAGCGATCTCTACTACGTTTAAACAGCTTTTAACTGCAATGAACACACCACCTACCATAGTATCAGTCCTATCCTTCCTAAACATTGTTCATTCAGAGTTCAAAATTTCACTGCTGTTTATGTCTGGTTTCAACCAGTTTTCGATACCTAATACAATATTGGCATTAATACAGTTTATTTCGGAGAGTAACTCGAGGATCTTGCTACAGACTCTTTGACAATTTACTAACATGAGATTTAGCATACTTAAATCCCTTGGAATGACCTGTTTAGGCGAACTAACAGTCTTTACAGTTGTCAAATACCTTCCTGAGCCCCGCTGTCTACGGCATTGTGTATCTCAAGGAGGAACAGAGCGAGCTGACTTTTGCAGGTTTTCTGTTTGCGGAATCCATGTTGATTTTTATAGAGTAGATATTCATTCTCTAAGAACGTTACAATTCTTGAGCATAAAAACATGTTCCATAATTCTACAAAAGATTTGCGGCAACGATGTTGCTCTATAATTGTGTTCATCTATCCTACGTCCCTTCTCAGAAACGGGAGTGACCTGTCCTTTCTTCCAGTCGCTAGGCACATCTGCGATTAATTACTACTAGAAGGGGAGCAGGTTCTTTCACATAATCTTTGTAGAATGTTATAGGTATCTCACCTCGCCCTGACGCCTTACCACTGCTAAGCGCATGTAGTTGCTTTTCTATTACACTATTGGTTATCTCAGTATCTGCCATTTTGACGTTCGTACGACGATTTAAAGGAGCGTCCGTGTTACGACCTACCGTGAAACAATTTTCAAAGAACGAATTCAGTACTACGGCTTCTTCCCTATCATCTCTCTATCGTTTCGGTGCCAGAATGGTTACTGAGTGAATGAGTAGATGATTTTGATCCACTTACTTATTTGTCATACGGCCATATCCTCTTAGGGTTCTTACTCATATCGGTTCACAAAGTTTTACTTTCAAAGTCATTGAACACTTCTCTCATTGCTCTCCTTACGTTCATTCTCGCTTGTTCAGCTTTTGTTTATCAACTTACCACTCTTGAATCCCAGGTGAAGTTGCATTTGTTTACGTAGCAGTTTTCTAACACGTGCATTTTACCGTGGTGGGTTTTTCAAATGGCTCTATGGGACTCAACGTCTGTGGTCATCAGTCCCCTAGAACTTAGAACTACTTAAACCTAACTAACCTATGGACATCACATACATCCATGCCCGAGGCAGGATTCGACCCTGCGACCGTAGCGGTCACGCGGTTCCAGACTGACGCGCCTAGAACCGCGCGGCCACAACGGCCGGCTGGTGGGTTTTTCCAATCCCTTATGACCTTACTCGGAACATATTTGTGTAGGGCACATTGCACGATTCCTTTGAATTTTTTCCATTTATTTTCCACATATTTGTCCTCATTTCCGAATATTTGGTACTGACGGCTCCGATACTCGGACAGTTGTAAGCTGTCAGTCTTCCTAAGCATAAATATCTTCCTACCTTTCTTAACATTCGTTGTCAAACCCGCTGTCGTAGATGCTATCACAACCTTTCGATAACTGATACCTTCATTTTGTTAAGTAATACGATAAGTTCAGGTCTGTTTGTTCCAAGGAGGTCTGAGACGTTACCGTGACGAGTAATTTTCGGGCAAGGAATCCAGAACAACGTCACACGAATCCCTGTCTCTCGCAATAGTTTTGATAGTGTGACACTCTCAGTCTATACGTGGCAAGTTGAAGTCATTACAACGGTATGATCATGAAAATTACTAACGACATTCAGCAAGTTCTGTTTGACACGCTCTACCACTAGAGCTCCTGACCTAAGCATCCAATTACCGTTTCTGACCGATCTTTGATACTTTACTTCACCCAACTCAATTCGCAGTCGAAATGCGTGATAACCTCGCTAGATGTTATCGAATTATTTTCTGCAGTAAACACGCAGCTACTAATGGCGACTAACTTATCCTTATCATAAATATTCAAATGTGAACTTAGGATTTCATTGGAATTAACGTCCTACGTCAACCAACATTCTGTTCCTAATACTATCTGCGCTTAATTAGCTTCAGTAAGCGATACTAATTCTAGGAAATTCCTCGGATGCTCCTGCAATTTACTAACGTCATATTAACCTTTCCGATCTCTGATCTGCGACGACGAACGTTCTCAGAGGACATTGTGGCTAATTTGTCAGGCAAATCGTCTTTGATCCCAATGGAGGGACTCTCAAACATAAAAATTATTTCTCTGTCAGTTTCTAGCTGATGGTGAACATGAACACTTGTAATTTGCGCAATATAGTTCTGTCTATGTTAGTACATAATACTTTTAATTTCTCATGTCGATGTATAATGATCTTGATGATGATTGGAAGTGCACACTGATCAGCCAGAACATTAATGACCACTTTCTAACAGAAAGTATGTCCACCTTTGCCACAGATAACGCCGGCGACGAGTCGTGGTATAGAGGCAGTGAGATCTGGATAGGTAGTTAGAGGGAGTTGGTACCACGTGTGCACAAGCGATTGATCTAATTCCCGAAAATTCCGAGGAGGGGGTGATGAGCTCTGACTTCACTTTAAATCCCATTCCAGATATATTTCATCGGATTTGGATATGATTAGTTTTGGAGACCAGCACGTCAACAGGAAATCGCCACTGTCTTCGCCGAACCACTCCATCACACTCCAGTCCTTTGACATGGTGCTCAATCTCGTTGAAAATTGCCACTGATATCGCCATGAAGAAGAACGCGTGATCTGCAACCAGTGTTGATACTCCTTGGGGGTCAAATTACCTTGCACGCGCTCCACTGGACCCATGTATGCACACGTCAATGGTCCGCAGTATAGGTGTCAAGGAGCTGTTGAAACGTCCCCTTAGAACAATTTATACATGACTGTGCTTAACCTGACACACAATATTATTTAGCGCAACGCAAGCCGACTTTCAAAAATCCCTACAAAAGAATGGCCCTGACTATACCTTTCACAAATCACTTACCTCACAAAAATTTTCGTTACTGGAACTACTGCAATACAGCGAGCGCCACTACTGCCAGCTAAATAAAAGATTCAAACTACAGAAGGCACTAACTACTGATAGGGATAGTTAGCAAATGAAAGATATTAATAGAGAACAAACAATGTATTTACCTTAATAGTCATAATATATATAGCAGTTCATGACAAGTTACAAAACTCCGCAATCTCTCTCCCCACATCCTCCACTGCTTGCGGCTCACCTCCAACTGCGCAACGCTACGCTCTGTTCACATCCAGCTGCCGCTGCCCAACACTACAATGGCAGACAACAATGCAAACTAGCCACAGACTGCACACAGCAGAGCCAGTGATTTTCATATAGAGCGCTACGCAACGTTGCCAATAAGAAAAGATAAAAAGCCTACTTACATAAAGAAAACATAAACAGCCTACTTACATAGCCCCTACGCTCCCCACAAAAAATTTTACAAATTTTTTTGGGCAGTGGCCAATACAGATTTGAAAATTTTTTTCATAATTACAGTAAGAAAGATATCAAATGCACACATTTATTAATACAATGTTGGTCAAAAGCTAAAATTTTCTCACAGACCATAAAGATAGTCCTGATCATTGATCATAATAGTAATTACAGTTTTTGTTTTCACAAAGTCTCATTAGTAAAAGAAATTGCACACAGAAGTAGTGGATTTCCATGCAGTCTTGAAGAAATAGTGTTGTCCTTCCAACGGAAAGACAGTGCTGACTCTTGACATGCAAACAGGTAATGGGCCACAACAGAGCAAACCCACAGCAGAGTCATTCGACGTTTTGAAGAAGATTGGTAGGTAGGTCATCACAGAGTACACCCACCGTAGTCCTGGTAGAGATTACGGTATTGGTGGGCCACCAGAGGTGCAGACCCACTGCAGTCCTTGTAGGAATTGTGGACAGGCCCACTGTAGAACTGGTAGAGGTGACGGTATTGGCGGGCCACCAGAGGTGCAGACCCACTGCAGTCCTCGTAGAAATAATGGTACTGGTGAGTCAGCAAAGGTGTAGACCCACTGTAGTCCTTGTAGAAACAATGGTATTGGTGGGTCATCAAAGGTGTAGATCCACTGTAGTCCTGGTAGAGATGGCCAGCAGCCATCTGTTGTGACTGTGCGGGTGCACAATCACCATCGAAAAGTCTTGCAGAGAATATAGCAAGTCCATAATCAACACTTGTGCACTCACAAAGTTTTTTGGAATTGTCCTTAGAACCAGCAATGCTGTTATCCAGTCCCTTGCTGAATTATTAACACACGTGCAAACACTAACAGTCCCAACTTCTCACATATTGTGCATTACTATGACCAACAGAAATATGTGCAGTGAAATGAGTGCTTACAAGTTACTTAATTTGATGAACTGGTGTCAATTACATTGTTATAACATGAGAATACAATTACAAAGGTACAAAATACACCTTTAAAAACATAACAATACAGATAACATTTGTAGTACTGGCTTTATAACAGAATCGAACTAACATATACATCAGTGTTACAGGAATTATGACATAAGTAAATACATAAACGATCAGAATAACTTTTAAACATCAACTTTACACATGAGCATTAAAAAAACAGAATAAATAATGTCTAAGCATCTTTACAAGGTAAATAACATATTATTAATGCCAATTATATTTGAGGATAACAGTATTCCTCATCATAGTGAATATAGCTTAGTATTAGAAGAAGAAAAAATTCTATAAAACTACACAGAGACAGGAAGAAAACAACTATACAAGGGTACACAAACACATAGTGGGATAACACAAAAGGAAAGGACAGGGTTTGTTTTCAGTGTAACATTTGGTACTGCAGTCCACCCCAAAACTTCATTCCATATATCTTTCCTCTTACTTCATCCTTTGTTTCCACCAAAATATTCTATCTAAGCATGCTTTCTGTATTTATATGTTCACACATTTCTTACCTCATCATTTATTTCCAAGAAAATCCTACCTAAACCTGTTTTCTGTACTATTTTCGTATAACTTCTCAATGCATTTCTTCCAATTCATCGCAACTCATTCTCTTATATAGTCTACCCCTCTTAAGCTAACTTAAATCTACTGAGCTCAGATGCTAAACTAAAGGACGAGGCAATGCAGCAGCACAAAACAATTAACACAAACATCAATGAAAAAAATTTTAAATAGGCAATGCAATTGCAGTTCTACAACTAATATAAGGCACTGTGCAGCAAACAAGAAAACTAAATCCGTAGTAAAACTGGCTTAACAGCGTAATACAAAGTCAAATTCTGTAACATTATGCCTGGCAAACAGCAGCACCAAATAACAAAACTTATATCTAAACATGACATAGCTCAAGCAGAAAAAATATTACACTAAAATGGCCATGTCTAATACCTATGTCACATCTTAACACTAGAGTGATGCATCACGAGAACTTACACTAGCAGATAAGTTACTAAATCGTAAAGAAATTATTTATGCAATTCCTGTGAAGGGAAATGTCTATTTATGTGCCCTCGTTTTCTTGGAAGTAAATCATAAATTTCTTATTGACTGGATCTGTAGGCATAAAATAACTATATTAGTACATATATTAAATTTTATTTTAACCAATGCTGCAGTGCAGCTAGAAACTTGATATTAAACAAAATGTGTAAATAAATACATAAAGCAAACCATATGGCATTTTTCTCAACTAGCAAGACAATAGCCGTGAAATGTTTCTCATCGTTTCATTAGGCATTTCAGTAAATATCATAAATTACGACCTCCACAGTATGCTATCAACAAGGAAATGTCAATAGCGAGGAGAATAGCTTCCCTTTTTTTTCCAGATAGAGTTTCATAAGTGTGAAGTTATCCAACTGTGTAATTGCGTAAACATGTGTCACTGATGTAGTAAAAAAATGTTTATCTCTCAGTTAAATGATCAGATAGGTGTGTAATTTATGTATTAGAGAAATATGGTACCGATGTGTAAAGTTGTATAAGCAAATACCATATTAGCTAGGGCTCCTTGTGCTTGCCAAACACATGGTACACAAAGTAGGCGTGTACCCCCCTGAGGTTTATTGTAATTATACCCTCAGCTGTTACAGATTACAGCAATGGAATGAAATGCATCACGGAAACTTTCTTTGTAATTCAAAAATCTTTAAAAATAAATGTTTTAAGTACAAAATTAATCACTCAAATACGTGTCCTATAGCGCTAAATGTGCATCTTGTTGTAAGATAATCTCTGTGGAAGTGTCGTAGTTATTTTCCTCTGAAAGCTAAGTTCTGCAGAAGCCAATGCACTTACCTCATGATAAACAAAAGTGAAATGCTTTGCGTATAGATATCTTAGTTATTACGCTTATTGTTGTGATGAAGAAAGTACTGTGCTGTAACGTATTGTTGTGCTACGGAAAAGGCTGTCTCATTGTAGCTGTACCACAAAAGTTATTACTAAAACATGTTTTACTTTCCAGAATAGTTCAGAAAAACTGTGCAGATATAAAACAGAAACACCACAAAAGCAACATTGTAAATTGTCACTCATTAGTAGCGTCGTGATATGATCGTGTAGCTGTCACATAAACCAACCACTGTGTCATCTGGTATTTCACAGAAAGTACTTTAAATCCAGAATGTATTTTCAAGTGAACCGAAATGTTGCATTAAAATCTCATTAGCAGTACCAGATATAATGTTTTTTTTCTCGGAGCCAGCCGGCGCACGTGTATGCCTGTGGTGCGAGTCATTGTCTGTCTCTTTGTTGCCGCGCATCGTTACTGGGATTAGGAGGCCTAACTTCCTCAAATTCGCCTTGCAAGAGAGCCCAGCTCTGTTTAAAGCTCGCCAGTTCTGATGGAATTCAGGTCTGTCGTTTTGTCGGTAGTTTACACAGTTTCTTTCATGTCGGTCACGTGGTGGAGAATTTCTCCCTGAATCGTAACTGTGCGCTGAACTGTTGCGTCTGAAATTATTCTGTCTCCCTTGATAATAATAGTTCTGATTACCATATTGTCTGTTCCTAAGGTAATCTCTGTCATATTCATTATTACGAAAATGCGATCTTTCTCTGTAACTATTATTACTCTGCCAGTGGTTGTCATATGGGTGGTGTCTGTTTTGATCACGATTTGCGTAGTAAGAATAGCCTTGTCGTGTCCAGTTATTGTTTCTGTCATCACGGAATTGTGACATATGTGACCTGTAGTGATTGTTTTCCTGTTTTCGCATCCGGCGACTGTCTGTGTCAATTTCTAATTCTTGTAGGAGTCCCTGAAAAGCTTCAATGTCGTCTTTGCAACGTCCTGCCAAAATAATATGTCGTAAATGTTCAGGCAATTTCATTAAGCAACATGTCTTCAAAATATTTCACAAGACTGGAAAATTCAGATTGTTCGAAATGTTTCACCATTATGATGCCATGTTTTACTCGGTCTAGTGTGGCTTGAGACCAATATGCTGAGAGGAAGGCATGATAAAAATCTCCTTCACTGTGACAATCGTGAATGACCGATCGCATTCTTACAGCTGGTTCATTCTCCAAGTAGCCACACATAAATTCTAACCTGTGCTCCAATGACCAGTTAGGAGGGAAACAATGAGAGAATTGATGGAGCCACGCTTGTGGATGAATGTCGTTGGCAGAATTCTTAAACGTTTTGAATTTACGTGTAGTAATGAACAGCTTATAGTCAAAATCATCGTGTCGGCGAGTAGCACATCGCTCATTGTTACTTCGTTTCGGCGGTTCTATATCAAAATCCAATGCGCCTTGCCAATTTCTTTCATAACTTCCGAAGTGCTCTGAGTTATTATTTTGTGGCTTTTCCGTATTTCTATGTCCCTCTTCCCGTATTGGTGCGCGAGTGGCCTCTGAAATACGTAATTCTTGTATTACCTGTGTCAGCTGATCTTGTACTTCCCGGATTTCTCTTTTGTACTGTGTATTGATTTGATTTCGATTTTGTTTGAATTTTCTTATTTGTTCATACTCTTCTGTGTCAGTGAAGGCTACGGGTCTTGTGTCATTCAGATCATCATCTACCTTTGTAGATAAGTTAGTGACCTGATCCGAAAGTTCGGCTACTTTCTCCGATAGTGTACTTATTTCCTCCATGTGTCTTTCTGAACCAATTTTCAGGGTATCTACTGTGTCCTTTAAATTTTCCTGAGTTTTTGCAAATTGCGTAACCGAATCGGTAGATGCAACTGTGTCAAATTTAGCTTGCAGGGTCTCATGATTTTCATGAACAATAGTTTTCAGTTCTTTTATGGCTGCTTCATGATTCTGTAATGCATTTTCATGACGCGAAAAAATAGGTTGGAAATGCTCACAAATTTGTGTTTTTACGTCATTACAGACTTTTTGACATTTAGATTCGATGTTATGTAACTCAGTAGTTAAATCTTCACGTGTTTGTTCAAGTGTGGTGTCTAACTTTTTAAGATTTTGTTCCACTGTGTCTAACTTTTTAAGATTTTGTTCCACTGTGACTAACTGTTGCCGTGTTTGTCTCTGGTATTGTTCCATTGTGTCTAACTTTTGAAGCTTTTGTCCCATTTGTTGCATTAATTGTAATAACAATGCATTAGTGTCTGGAATCTGTTCCTCTACGCTTTTCGGCAGTGCATTTGCACCAGCAACATTCACATTTTGACAAGCAGAAAATGTGTCTTGACTCATTTGAGAAAACGGTGAGGACCCAAAACCTAAGTCTACAGTATTTGCAATATTGTGTTCTGTCATTTCGGATTCCTGAGGGGAGCTGTTGCCGACTGATCGATCGATAATGCTTCTCTGTTCACTAATTGTTCCACTGTCTACACCATTGTTTGCAGCCCGCTCCATTTCCCTATGTACAATTACCAAATTACTACTTTCAACATTAGTTTATTCATTACTCGGTGGCGCTAACACATTGCTTTCGTCTTCACTGTCATTTCTCAGTTTACTTTGGAGCCTAATGTTACGTGTTTCACACGCCATTATTGTCACAATATTTCACACGACAACACGACTAAAACACAATTTGAAGAGCAAAAATAAGAGAACACATTAACATAGAACTGAAAATAATATCTAGTTTATTGCAAGTGCAGCTGCGAAATACTTGGTGCAAATCTACATGCATGCCACAACTGTTTTACTGTGCAACAATGAAAGACTGCAACTACAAAGGAAATTCTCTGTATAATTACGCGCTAGCAATAAACAAAAGCTACACTAAATACACAAACTACAAGAAAAAATCAGAAGATTCCAGTGAGGTATCCTAGGCTAAGGGTCGACGTATGAAACGTCGCCTTAGAACAATTTATACATGACTGTGCTTAACCTGACACACAATATTATTTAGCGCAACGCAATCTGACTTTCAAAAATCCCTACAAAAGAATGGCCCTGACTAACATTAACCTATACCATTCACAAATCACTTACCTCACAAAAATCTTCGTTACTGGAACTACTGCAATACAGCGAGCGCCACTACTGCCAGCTAAATAAAAGATTCAAACTACAGAAGGCACTAACTACTGATAGGGATGGTTAGCAAATGAAAGATATTAATAGAGAACAAACAATGTATTTACCTTAATAGTCATAATATATATAGCAGTTCATGACAAATTACAAAACTCCGCCATCTCTCTCCCCACATCCACCACTGCTGGCGGCTCACCTCCAACTGCGCAACGCTACGCTCTGTTCACATCCAGCTGCCGCTGCCCAACACTACAATGGCAGACAACAATGCAAACTAGCCACAGCCTGCACACAGCACAGCCAGTGATTTTCATATAGAGCGCTACGTAACGTTGCCAATAAGAAAACATAAACAGCCTACTTACATAAAGAAAACATAAACAGCCTACTTACACTGTTCGCCAGGCAGACGACCGATTCGCGTTCTCCCGCCGGCATGACTGAGAAGGTATCGGGATTCATCAGACCACGCACGCTCTGCCACTGCGCCAACGTCCAGTGTCGATGGTAACGTGGGGATTCAGTCGTAGTTGCCGATGTAGTGGTGTTAACACTGGCACATGAATGCGTCGTCGGCTGCGGGACCCCATCTTTGCAATGTTTGGTGCACAGCGTGTTCAGACACACTTGTACTGTGCCTAGGATTAAAGTCTGATTAAGCTCCGCCGCATCTCATCGCCTGCACAGTTTTACCAGCCTGCACACCCTACGACGTCCAACATCTGTAATGAGGTGTGGCCACCTAATCCCTCGATGTCTGGACTTGGTTTCACCTTGGTTTCGCCTTGTCTTGAAGACATTCACCACAGCACTCCTCGAACACCCGACACGTCGTGCAGTTTCTTAAATGCTCGTACCGTGACACCGGGCCGTCACGATTTGCTCCCGCTCAAACTAAGATAGATCACGCTCCTTTCCCATTCTACACACGGCCAGCACGCTCACTGAAACCACACGACTGGCCATTAAAATTGATACAACAAGAAAAATGCAGATGATACACGGGTATTCATTCGACAGATATATTATACTAGAACTGACATGTGATTACATTTTCACGCAACTTGGGTGCCTAGATACTGCGAAATCAGTGCCCAGAAATACCACCTCTGCCCGTTAATAACGGCCTTGATACGCCTGGGCATTGAATCAAACAGAGCTTGGATGGCGTGTACAGGTACAGCCTCTCATGCAGCTTCAACACGATACCACAGTTCATCATGAGTATTGTGACAAGCGAGTTGCTCGGCCACCATTGACCAGGTGTTTACAGTAGGTGAGAGATCTGGAGAATGTGCTGGCCAGGGCAGCAGTCGAACATTTTCAGTATCCAGAAAGGCCCGTACTGGACCTGCAACATGCGGTCGTGCATTATCCTGCTGAAATGTAGGGTTTCGCAGAGATCGAATGAAGGGTAGAGCCACGGGTTGTAACACATCTTAAATGTAACGTCCTCTGTTCAAAGTGCCGTCAATGCGAACAAGAGGTGACCGAGACGTGTAACCAATGGCACCCCATACCATCACGCCGGGTGATACGCCTGTATGGTGATGACGGATACACGCTTCCAATGAGCGTGCAGCGTCAAGGGTAACCGCAGCCATCGTCGCCGAGCTCATAGTCCATGCTGCTGCAATCGTCGTCGAACTGTTCGTGCAGATGGTCGTTGTCTTGCAAACGTCCGCATCTGTTGACTCAGGGATCGAGACGTGACTGCACGATCCGTTACAGCAAGGCGGATAAGATGCCTGTCATCTCGACTCCGAATGATACGAGGGCGTTGGCATCCAGCACGGTGTTCCGTATTACCCTCCTGAACTCACCGATTCCATATTCTGCTAACAGTCATTGGATCATTGGCAGCAATGTTGCGATACGATAAACCGCAATGGCTATAGGCTACAATCCGACCTTTATCAAAGTCGGAAACGTGATGGTACGCATTTCTCCTCCTAACACGAGGTATCACAAGAACGATTCACTAGGCAACGCCGATCAACTGCTGTTTGTGTATGAGAAATCGGTTGGAAACTTTCCTCATGTCAGCACGTTGTAGGTGTCGCCACCGGCACCAACCTTGTGTGAATGTCCTGAATATCTAATCATTTGCATATGACAGCATCTTTTTCCTGTAGGTTAAATTTCGCGTCTTTAGCACGTCTTCTTCGTGGTGTAGCAATTTTAATGGCCAGTAGTGTACATTCACCGTGCGTGTGTTTGGCTTGCAGTCATGCCTCACCAGGTGACGCTGAAGCTATGGACTCCCCTCTGTCGCCTTTTGCAGCAGACATCTTCATGTAAACATTTGAAGGTCCAGTCCGCACCACTACGCCCGGACTGTTGGTTACGATGTATTCGTTATCCGGCCACATGGAGAGGAAAAGCTGCGACTTTTCCATAAACACCTCAACCAGCAGTACAGCAGAATCCAATTGACTATGGAGACAGGAAATAATGGGGTGCTGCCTTTCCTCGACGTGGAAGTTTACAGGAAGCCTGATGGTAAACTGGGCCATAGAGTGTACAGGAAGCCAACAAGTACTGACAGATACTTGCATGCCTTCTGTCATCGTCATCCTAAGCTCAAGAAATCCGCCCTGCACACTTTAACCAAGAGGTCTCACAGGATGAGCATTAAAGAACACTGACAGGGTGAACTTCATAACCTCAAGTTCATATTTGGTGCCAATGGTTATGGGATGAAACTAATAGAGAAATTTATGGCGACATAAAATTAAGGCGACAGAGGAGGACAGAAGGAGGTACAAAACATCGCTCTATTACTATTTTTTAATGATGTCAATGAACGGGTTGACAAAATTCTTCGCCGAGCAGGCATCAAGCCCATTTTCCGAAGCAGTAACAGAATAAAAGATGCTCTTCTTACAATGAAAGACGCACTTGACGAACTTACATGCTGCTGGAGGTTACAAAATCAGATGCAAATGTGAGTTAGCGTAGGTAGGCGAGGCTGGGAGACCCATCAGTACATGGGGATCTGAAGACGAAAAATATATTCGACCAAGACAGCACACCAAGTCAGCGGTGGCAGAACACCAGGGTGAGTGCGGAAAATAGATTGATTTTGGTGACGCTTGCGTACTGGTGAAAGAGCCTCTTACTTTCGAGAAGAATATTAGAGAGCCGATAGAAAAAGCCAAGCGTCCCGCCAACATGAACAGAGAAGACGGGTGTCGTCTGTCGACGTCTTGGCTGCCAGCAATAACAGCGTTACGGGACGACAGCTCGCGTGAAGCAATACACACAGGCGCGCGGAAGACCGCAGCGTCAGCCGGCTCTAGAATGCACGAAAACAACGCCACGTCACAGCCTGCAGGCTGCGTCTTCACCCGCCCATTTCCATCACAAGAAGTAATGCAAACACCAACCAAAACATCGGGTTTCCATCGGTGAAAAGAAACAATAAGAACACCAATAGAGGACTTCCAACATCCCTTCCCTTTAGCCTTAACAGTTTGTCAGAATTAAATAATAGCCGCGTCTGCAGCTGTACAAGAAACAAAGTTTTCTCATTCAGGAGTAAACAAAAACACCCTGGAGAAACTCACTCGCAATAACGACCGAAACGCCGGTAGTTTTACATATTGACAATGCGGTCACAAAGCTGGAAAAAATTTATTCACTGAAAACAGTGTACCTGTTACTCAACCTTACATATAGGGCCAATATTTACACCCTTACCTCCAGAGTACTAGTTGTGGATCTCAGCCGCTGAACTACTCTCGCTTGGTCGAAATATGGCTAACGTTACGAGTGCAGAAGGGAGGCATTAAATGCCAACATCGATTTTCTCGGAAACTAGAAGACTTCGTATGGAATGCTGCTATCAAGGTTTTGAGGTCACGAAGCATAGCGAAGACTCATAAAAATCCGCAATCTGATGGTCTCCCTGTCAATCTGATAAACGCTTCTACTACAGTTTCTAGTATGTCCGCAGCTCGTGGTCGTGCGGTAGCGTTCTCGCTTCCCACGCCTGGGTTCCCGGATTCGTTTCCCGGCGGGGTCAGGGATTTTCTCTGCCTCGTGATGACTGGGTGTTGTGTGATGTCCTTAGGTTAGTTAGGTTTAAGTAGTTCTAAGTTCTAGGGGACTGATGACCATAGCTGTTAACTCCCATAGTGCTCAGAGCCAGTTTTTCTAGTATATCATCCCTCCACTTCAGGTCGCACCGGATGGTAACTGCTAGATATTTTAAGATCGATACATATTCCATCGATCTTTCACGAACATCGTAAACCGAAAGACCCTAATAGATCATTTCGCCTACTTGTGTGCAATACGTTAGAATTAATTGTGTCCAGGATCAACAGTTGACTCCCTGGAGCAATCAGCGATCCTCTGCATATATTTGTAGATTTTTCTACCTTGTAGTGGCTTTGCTGTAGACAACGGCATCATAAGCTAAATACCTCAAAGAGCTTCTGACTTTATCCAGTGGATCACATAAATATATTTTAAACCGTAAGGACCCTTTAACACTCTCTTGAGGAACTTCAGAAATTACCTTTAATACGTATGTCTCTTTCGTCTGGTTAACACTTTAAGTATCAGTGGTTTCCACCTGAAGTCACCACATGTTTAATTTTGTTTTGTGGTACCAGTGCTTTTAGCGTGAAACGACCGGTGCTCTAGCCAGATAGGTACGTCTGTCGTACCTTGGGAGACGTCTGCGACTGTAATGCATGGTAGCAGTCACTTACAACTGTCAAAGCAAGTGCCGACGCACAAATTGAGCTATGGTATTTTTGTGGATTGTGAGCGTGGTTTTTTAATATTTTTTTTAATATAGTGGTGATACTGAGGAGACCATTGACAGTGAAAATAAAAATATCAGAAGTTATTGTAATGTAAATTCGAGTTTCTGCTGCCGCTTTTATGGGGAAACCACCGGGACAGTTTGTAGTTGTTAAAATTTATTAAATATTAAGCACATTTTTGCCTGTTATTTAGGACTATAATTTATTTTTGGAATTATGAATTAATGGAAGTTTCGGGAATTGAGATTGTGTCTAGGAAAAATGCGAATTAGCTTACAAATATAGCACATGAAATAATGGATGGTTGGAAACTTTATGGCCTACTGTTTCCTAAGTGAAACTGCCTGCTTAAAACAATTGGTTCTTTCTATTTTACCATTTCTTCTTGTTTTCGTTCCTTATTATGACAACGGTTAATTTTTTGAATAATTTCATAATTATATATTTTCTCATCTTGTTGGGACTCAAAGGGTTAAGAATAGTGATGAGTCCGATCTATTAGAATATTCTGAGTGAAGACACAAATATTCATCGATACTCGATAAGGCTATACTTCATTCCGTAAGTGGCGCACGCCTGTGTCAAATGCCTTCCGGACGTCGTGGACGAATAGAGTGAGCTGCTTTTTGTACTATCAGAAACCATGTTAGTTTTTATGGAGGAGATTTTCTTTCTCCAGAAAAGTCATATGAGCACGGAATACGCCCTATTATGCTAGACTAAATCAGCGTCATCGAAATAGACTTATAATCCTTTCGCTGCCACATGCTGTCTGCATTCCGCGCATAGCGCGACTTTCGTTACTGCTGTATTGCTCACCAAAAGCTGATGCCTGTGCTGAGACACGGCGTTCCGGCATATATGAAATACTTACCATCCGATTTTTTGAAAACTATTATGGGAAAAAATTTAATTTTTTCACATCTTATAATCTAATGTCTTCCCTTGTTAGCGAAATGAATTTCTTTCCGTTATCGCTCATAATGCGATGCATGAAATTAATTAACACGCTCGGTAAAATCGCAATTCCTACAGTTTGCGCATAGTTGATTCAGGTCGTTTGTTCTTTTTGTACATATCCGAAAAGAAAAGAAGACACATATATTCAATTCAGACGAGGGCGGACAATGCGCACAATGGACGCGTAAAAGGCTCGAGCTCTTATGGGAATCGAGGAAATGCCCCGAGTAATGAGGATAATAGTCTAGGGGCACTACGTTCGTAGCGCGTGGACAGGTTCGGAATTTGGGTCTGATGGGACGGGTACTAGAGTAGACCGTTCAGTTGCGATGAACACTGCGTCTGGATAGCACAGTGGTCAGCACATCTGCCTAATAAAGCAGGAGGTCCGGGTTCGAATTCCGGCCAGGCAGAACTTTCCCCCTTCCCCATTTATATAAATCAATGCCCAATCACAGCCAATATATCTAATTTCTTTGTGTCTTAATTCATAGTGGCATCTGGATCAAAAATGTGTCTGTTCTTTCGGACATATCCGGAAAGAACAAACACCACGTAAGAATAAAATATCGTATGTTCATAATAAGATCTATCATATACTACTTACCGTATAGAGGTCCTGTTAGAGCCAGCAAACGACATTACAGATTAATTAGAATAGCTTGCGCCTATATACTACCTATTTCACACTACAGAGAAATAAAGATATTTAAAACGCCCATAGCGATGTCGTCGTATATTGACACTCACAGCAAGAACTGGACCTCGGCAAGGATGTAGGAACCCAGCGCAGCTTCCATGGTGGGGCAATCCGGACGTACGTCGGGCCACGCCCTTCGGAATATCCAGACGCCACCGCCTTGCGGCTTTGTCATAAGAACGACGGCAGCAGACAAGCAGCTCTGCTGATTCACTGGACGTCGCCTCGCAAAGTGTGTCTCGGAGTGTTAACCGTCGTTCAGTCAATTCAGCGTTATGTTCTCAGGCTGACAAGAGCAGTAGCTCTACATACAGTTGTTACAAGTGTTCACTGTACTACACTGTGTGTTACAGTACTGTGTACCTATTCTTTTGCAGCAGCGGAGTGGCCCTGTGAAATCACCGCTACCGGGCAGCACAGTTGTTATTTGGCTACCAAGTACTAAACAACTGTAAACTGCCACAACAGGGACGATACGTGAAACTTAAGTTGTTTATTAACTAATAAAGTGCTTGTGCTCGTACACAACTTCATGCCATTGTCGTGACTTGCACAGTCTGTTCATTTTTAATTGTCTGCTGTCGGTGCAGTGGAGATAACAGTAATACTACAGTCTTTATGCTATTCAGCAGAAAGCGCTGTGTTTCCAGTTATGAATGGATGCCGAGCACATACACTGTTCATTTTGTCAACATGCCTCGAAGGGAAGTTTCAAGCTTGGACCATGATAGCATTGTAATATTACGGTAAGAAAGGATTGTCAGTATGGGAGATGGCGCGCCAAAGTGGCGTACGGTCTAGGAACGTCGTTCGAACATATAACTGCTTATCGCGTCATACGGAACACAGAAGACCCTCACCCCAGTAATCGGTCGCCCGCAGTCTGCAAGAGAAACTGCTCGTCGCTACCTACATACATTTTACACAAAAAAAGGTGTAGTGTACGTCGGCAGACAAGACTATAATTCCAATTTCGGAGAAACTGCATGATTCATTTAAGAAAAAGAGCGTCACAAATTGAGCAAGTCAATAACACGTTGCTCCATCACTGGCGTTTGTGCAAGCAGCTATTCGGTGTGACATTTATTGATAAAATTGCTGTATGTTCTCCAGAGGGACCTCGTGCCAAATTCTGTTCATTTGGATCGTTAGATCGTCAAATTGTCGAGATAGTTGGAGAATACTGGAAACGTTCTTAACTGGAGACAGATCCGGCGAACTTGCTGGCCAAAGTTAGGTTTGTCAAATATGAAGACAAATAGTAGAAACACTCGCCGCGTGCGGATGGGCATTATCTCGATGAAATATAAGACTTTGATGGTTTACCATGAATGAAAACAAAAGGGAGAGCGTAGAATATCGTCGAAGTACTGCTGTCTGTGTATTTGCCGCGGAAGATAACGAAAGGTATCGCACGGCTGTCTGGGGAGTCTTCATTCCCGTTCTCGCTGGTAACTGGGGCTCGATTCGAAGCAGGACTTGTCACTGAAGGCAATTCTACTTCAGTCATTGAAATTGCAGGCCGATGATGCGTCTGGTGACTCCCCAGGTATGAGTGGGATCCAAAGTGACTGGCCCAATAACGAGTACTAATGGATGACCTAGGGTGTTGTTCATTTTCATAGCAGGACCTGTTTGTCATCCGCGGCACCATTACAACACACGGGTACGTCAGGTATATTCTACGCCCCTCCAACCATTACGAAATTTTGACAATCTAACGCACCAGTTGATAACGTTTGGCATGATATCCCAGAGGAGGAGACGCAAAAACTCTCCCAGTCAATGCCACACCGAATAATTGCTTGCTTAAGGGCCTGAGGTGAACCAACGCGTTACTGCCTTGCTCAGTTTGCGAAGCTCTTTCTCTTGAAGAAATCATTGAATAGCAAATGTTTTTGTTTGCGTTGTCATCCTCCCCAGCAAGCACAGAAATATTTATTTTGTAAATAAAAACCACCTTTCTTTCTGCACTGTAATTTATTTCTACCAGGTGCGTTTCAAATGGCTCTGAGCACTATGGGACTCAACTGCTGAGGTCATTAGTCCCCTAGAACTTAGAACTAGTTAAACCTAACTAACCTAAGGACATCACAAACATCCATGCCCGAGGCAGGATTCGAACCTGCGACCGTAGCGGTCTTGCGGTTCCAGACTGCAGCGCCTTTAACCGCACGGCCACTTCGGCCGGCTAGATGCGTTTCGCTTTTTTTCTTTTCACTCTAGGGCATCTTCAGTGGTATCTAGAACGATACAATTTTGTTTTGATACGTGTTATTTTTAGATTACAAAACACTTCCGTCGGCCGGAGTGGCCGTGCGATTCTATGCGCTACAGTCTGGAACCGAGCGACCGCTACGGTCGGAGGTTTGAATCCTGCCTCGGGCATGGATGTGTGTGATGTCCTTAGGTTAGTTAGGTTTAATTAGTTCTAAGTTCTAGGCGCCTGATGACCTCAGAAGTTAAGTCGCATAGTGCTCAGAGTGAAGCCAAAACACTTCACGTCTAATTTTTATGTAAGTAAGTGGATACGCACAATTCTTCGCATTTTAGTTTGCATCTCCGCTTCCCCTTCTTAAATAAACAGAGTGAACAAAAAACTTCGTAATATAAAAATGTGCTTATCTTTCGTAGATGAGGTGGCAGTGTGACCTCCATCATGTGACCGGATGACAGGAAACGCATACGCCAAACAAAAACGCGAAGAACTGTAAGTAATCACTTATTTACATAAAGAACGAGACGTGAACTGTTCTATAATCTTAAAATAACACATATCAAAACAAAACCGTATCGTTCTGGATCACACTAAAGATGCTTTAGTGTCCCATTCGGATAATTCCTTCTTGATGCGACGTAATTTTAGTCTCAGAGGGTATTATAGCTAGCAGAAACATGTGCTGTTGTTGCAACATAGAGAGCTATGTCGCTCACGTGGTACACAGCGTCTTCACTGGATCAGTTATGCTTCTATAATCACACGTTAAGTACGACCATTGAATACCTTGTATTAAGGATGGTCTGTACTATGGGATACGTTTATTGATAACAGTGTTTCCGTTGTTCCCAATAATAGGTTTTAGAAAACTGTGAATTCTTTCTTGGTACCATGAAGGCCATGGAAATGGAAATGAGCGTTTGACGACATTGGTCGGGAGGCCCCTTGCGGGGCAGGTCCGGCAACCTTGGTGCAGGTTTTATTAGATTCGCCGCCACATTGGGCGACCTACGCGCCGGATGGGGATGGAATGATGATGAAGACGACACAATAACCTGAGCGGAGATAATCCCCGACCCAGCCGCGAATCGAACCCGGGCCCCTTAGGACGGCAGTCCGTCACGCTGACCCTTCAGCTATCGCGGCGGACCTGAAGGCCATGAAGTACAATGAAATCAGTGAAACAGTTCGCACAGGTATTATAGTTAATTCTGTGTTTTATGTAATTAGGGAAATCATTTTAAACTTCTATTTAAGTTTCTAAACCATAAATTGATGCTTATTTCAACAAGAAAGTATTAATTTTTCAGCAATAGAAACCTTACTATGAATTTTTTTTATAAAGCGGGTGGGATGATAATTGTAAAATGGTAAATTTGTTGTTAGATTCCTTACCTCCAGATGTTATCTCAGATTACTCAACACTGTTCAGAAACATTACGTTTGACTACAAACTTACGACTGTATAATTTTGTTACCCTCATTTCCTATATATAAGTAATTCCACAGCTAACAATATTTCCTTCATTTTGGGCCATTATATACAAATCTGGATGTAAAAATTAAATATTTCGCTTCCTTGCAGCATATAAAATATTCATAACAAAGCGAATACAGGACTGTAGTTGCGAGCGCAGAGTACACTGGTAGTAGTTAACGTGACCTTGCCTACGCTTAGGAATGGTGGTACTCCTTCGCATTAAGGGACTCGGCAATCGGAATTCCACGTTTGTTAACTCTTAATGAATGAATGAATGAATTAGTTCCGAAAAACTCTCTGCCGGTGTAATGCTCAAAAAATGGCTCAAATAGCTCTGAGCACTATGGGACTTAACATCTATGGTCATTAGCCCCCTAGATCTTAGAACTACTTAAACCTAACTAACCTAAGGACATCACACAACACCCAGTCATTACGAGGCAGAGAAAATCCCTGACCCCGCCGGGAATCAAACCCGGGAACCCGGGCGCGGGAAGGTGTACTGCTATTAAAGAGTCACTACCGCAGCTGCAATGGAACGTTCTGAAGGAAACAATAAATTTTTGGTACGCTATTAACATTCCGATTCCACTGAGCTACGTATCCACATCGGACTGTGAGAAAAACCCAACGGCTGCCGGGCATAGTGACAAGATAGGAATTTCAATTGATAAAAAATAAAGGATTTAAGAAGAAAAGATTAGTGAAAATTCGCTGTCCTAATGATGACTCTCACCTTATTAAATGGTACAGGTAATTGTAAAACTATGGCAGCCTCAGCTAAAGTAATTATGCATAACTGATAAAACAATTCATGTAAAGTAAAAGGTGTTTCTGCTTAGGTGTTAAAACTATTAAAAAACACTGATGAGCTAAAAAATTATAACCACCTACTTACTGTCCGTATGCGGAACGAAATACGAAGCTGATGCCGCGCTGAGGGGTCCCATAGTTTGTTGATAGTTTAGTGGAGATATGTAGCGAAAGACGTCTACGTGAAGGTCATGTAATTCGCGTATATAACCGTGCGCATTGATGGCGCCCCATAGCGACCTATATGGGTTCTGTAGGATCTACATCAGCCGAATTTGGTGGCCCAGACATAAACATGACTTCACAGTAATGCTCCTCAAACCACTGTAGCACGGTTCTGGTTCCCAGAAACGAACAATTATACCGTTCAAAGATGACATTGCCGGCGGCGAACAAATCAAGCATGAATGGATGCAAGTTATTCGCAGCTGTTAATACCACAGGTCCCATGCCAGCGCTGGAGAATGTCTCCCATAGTATAATACTGTTCCCACCCCCTGGACCTGTGACGCGCTGCACCTTTGGAGCCGCCGTTCACCTCGGTGACGGCGTTTGAAGAGACGACCATCGACCTAGTGTAGCAAAAATGTGATTCACTGGAGAGCCGACACGTTACCATTGATAGCACTGATCGAAGATCTAATCCCAATGGTTCCTTGCTTATTGCAATCTGTCTGCTATGAAACACTTGTGTGTAAACCAGCATTGTGCTCTTTCGGCAGAGATGCCTTACATCTCCATCTATCCTACTTTGCAGATCAGACTAGTATTCCAACGTCACATTCTGTGAAGAGACGTGGACGTCCAACTAATTAGCGCCTAGTGCTAGTTTCACTGCCCTTCTATTTTTTTCCGTAGATGCTCACTACAGTAGCACGTGGACGTTCGACCAGCTTTGCCGTTTTTGAGTTACTCATTCACAGGCTCTGCTTAATAATAATCTGCCCTTCGTCAGAGTCGCTCATCTCGATGGATTTCCCCATTTTCAGCCCATATCTTCACTAGAGTGGTACTCCGTCCGTGCCTGCTCCACCTACACAGTTTTGTTACTGCGTCACGTGGCCTCAACGCTACCAGGTGGCCTCCAAAGTAGCGGTGCATAGTGTTCATAAAGTTTTGGCTTATCAGTGTGTAAAACTGAATGAGCTTGAGAAATCTTGATAGCAGCTCAGCTTCCTAAAGCTGTCCTCGACAGTTCGTGGTCTCCTCTGGCCTGTAACCTCTGCCCGAATTTCAACTTTTGACGTCCGTATATTCGACAGTGCCAGTCAAACAATCCTTCTATCTCCGAGTGATATAGTCGGTCTGGAAGGCCGTCTGGAAGACTGCGTTCTGATTCTTCTTGCTGCACGGTAGCCCTGAGTCCACCTCGTCGCAATTCGTTCCGCAGACACGGCATTATAGACAACTGACAGTGAAAAATTTCCGTGTGGTACACAAATTGCCTGAAGCCAATGAGTCGAATCTTCTGCTAATCCGAGAGATAGAGATCAAATATCTGTGCGTGAAGCACGTCTTTCATCACCACCTGAAAAGTTCCAGTAACGTAACATCCATCCAGTTGTCTCCATACACCGTCACTATTCGTCGTCTACAAGAAAGGCTGAAAATACTGAAACTAGAGTCACATAATGAGGAAATTTTGATCACCATACTTAGGTTACAGTTTGATAACGGCCAATGATACTGTTCACTGGGTAAAAGATTCCATACCTGTTGGTGTTTAGCAGAAAACAGAGCAGTCTGACACCATCTTATGACATAGTATGTTGCAGAGAATCGGCAGCGAATAATGGAATATGCTGGTGGAGCAACAGGCTAAACTACCTCTCCTCATTGTAAAGACACTAATCAGTACGGTGGTCTTCAAGCTTCCAGCCGTTGCCAGTGCATCAGATACTAATGATTACTTTCTCTTCCTCGAGTTATCGTGGTCATTATCACTTATTCTGTGCCTTTTCAATATCTTACGTCTTTTAATTTGATTAACACTCTGCAGACATCGTCGGTGTCGCATGTATAAGTGTTCCAGAATTACGATTTGTATAGGAGCCGATCTACTTTTCACTCATGATGTAGGTTGCATTTTTGTGCTGTACGACGAAGGCAATACAAGAGAAAATCCTGTCTGTTGATAATCTGTATACTATATTGACCATTATTTTTGCTGTAATAGTGGTTCTTCACTTCTCTAGAAAGACAGACATATTATAAAGTGTATTCGCAGAATAATTGTACCTGGCAGAATGGAATGCTACACTGCAGGAGAAATAATTGTACACCATTTTAGAAGTTTCCAGTTGACTCAAGATTTATTGCAACAGAACATATGGTCTACATGAAATACACTCCTGGAAATTGAAATAAGAAAACTGTGAATTCATTATCGCAGGAAGGGGAAACTTTATTGACACATTCCTGGGGTCAGATACATCACATGATCACACTGACAGAACCACAGGCACATAGACACAGGCAACAGAGCATGCACAATGTCGGCACTAGTACAGTGTATATCCACCTTTCGCAGCAATGCAGGCTGCTATTCTCCCATGGAGACGATCGTAGAGATGCTGGATGTAGTCCTGTGGAACGGCTTGCCATGCCATTTCCACCTGGCGCCTCAGTTGGACCAGCGTTCGTGCTGGACGTGCAGACCGCGTGAGACGACGCTTCATCCAGTCCCAAACATGCTCAATGGGGGACAGATCCGGAGATCTTGCTGGCCAGGGTAGTTGACTTACACCTTCTAGAGCACGTTGGGTGGCACAGGATACATGCGGACGTGCATTGTCCTGTTGGAACAGCAAGTTCCCTTGCCGGTCTAGGAATGGTAGAACGATGGGTTCGATGGCGGTTTGGATGTACCGTGCACTATTCAGTGTCCCCTCGACGATCACCAGTGGTGTACGGCCAGTGTAGGAGATCGCTCCCCACACCATGATGCCGGGTGTTGGCCCTGTGTGCCTCGGTCGTATGCAGTCCTGATTGTGGCGCTCACCTGCACGGCGCCAAACACGCATACGACCATCATTGGCACCAAGGCAGAAGCGACTCTCATCGCTGAAGACGACACGTCTCCATTCGTCCCTCCATTCACGCCTGTCGCGACACCACTGGAGGCGGGCTGCACGATGTTGGGGCGTGAGCGGAAGACGGCATAACGGTGTGCGGGACCGTAGCCCAGCTTCATGGAGACGGCTGCGAATGGTTCTCGCCGATCCCCTAGGAGCAACAGTGTCCCTAATTTGCTGGGAAGTGGCGGTGCGGTCCCCTACGGCACTGCGTAGGATCCTACGGTCTTGGCGTGCATCCGTGCGTCGCTGCGGTCCGGTCCCAGGTCGACGGGCACGTGCACCTTCCGCCGACCACTGGCGACAACATCGATGTACTGTGGAGACCTCACGCCCCACGTGTTGAGTAATTCGGCGGTACGTCCACCCGGCCTCCCGCATGCCCACTATACGCCCTCGCTCAAAGTCCGTCAACTGCACATACGGTTCACGTCCACGCTGTCGCGGCATGCTACCAGTGTTAAAGACTGCAATGGAGCTCCGTATGCCACGGCAAACTGGCTGACACTGACGGCGGCGGTGCACAAATGCTGCGCAGCTAGTGCCATTCGACGGCCAACACCGCGGTTCCTGGTGTGTCCGCTGTGCCGTGCGTGTGATCATTGCTTGTACAGCCCTCTCGCAGTGTCCGGAGCAAGTATGGTGGGTCTGACACACCGGTGTCAATGTGTTCTTTTTTCCATTTCCAGGAGTGTAATTCCTCTTACAGATTAATAACACAAGCGGTTCTGAGATATCAGATATCGATCCCTGCAAAATACCCATATTAGTACTGCTGCAGAGTCCACGGGCTATAATACAGGCACTGTCCCTGGCATCCATTCGATCGTGGATATGGAGAATAATATCCTGGGATACGTTATGCCACCCCTATTCGACCCGTTCACGTGGTTCTATATCAGTTGTTGGTCGACGAGTCGCACGAGTCACTCCACGTCTCATCATATCCCACATGTGCTTGATTGGAAACGTCTTGCAGAGGATGTTGACTTCACAGGGAGTGTGTGTGAGAGCATTTTCTGTTGGAGAAACACATCACCTTCCAGTTGCAAGAACGGCAGACGAACTTACCGAGCTCTGGCTAGCGTCCCTTCCAGAAACGCCATAGGTGAACGAGAGTTGTAACTTACCGCACCCCAGGCCGTAAGGCATGGGCTTGGGCCAGTCTGTATTGGATAATGTAATTTACGAGACAGCGCTCACCAACCCTATGTTGTTCAATAATCAAATGGCTCTGAGCACTATGGGACTTAACATCTTAGGTCATCAGTCCCCTAGAACTTAGAACTACTTAAACCTAACTAACCTAAGGACATCACACTACACCCAGCCATCACGAGGCAGAGAAAATCCCTGACCCCGCCGGGAATCGAACCCGGGAACCCGGGCGTGGGAAGCGAGAACGCTACCGCACGACCACGAGATGCGGGCCCCTATGTTATACGTATGAACTACCGTCACTTGAGTGCAGGCAGAATCTGCTTTAAACACTGAATCCCACAAGACGCCATCCCATCCTCCATGTGATCCTCTGGAGGCAGCAGTTTAGCCATGCACGTCGATGCTGCGGCGTTAGTGTAAGACAGGGTAGGGGTGTGTGTGCTTGTTAATAACCGGTTCTGAACAATTCATGTTGACGTGTCTGGGCTCACAAGCCCTCTTACACGGAGGTGACAAAAATCATGGGCTAGCGACATGCACATAAACAGACGGCCGTCGTATCGCATACACAGGGTATAAAAGAGCAATGAATTGGCGGAGCTGTCATTTGTAGGTAAGTGATTAAGGTGATAAGATATCCAACGTGTTCATGACCACACGAGGGATTAACAGACTTCCATCACGGAATGGTAGTTGGAGGTAGACTCTTGTAACATGCTGTTTCGGATATCGTTGAGGAATTGAATATTAACAGATCCACAGTGGCTGAAGTGTTCCGAGAATATCAAATTTCAGGTTTTATCTCCCACCACAGTCAACGCAGTGGCGGACGGTTCTCACTTAAAGACCGAATTATCTGTGGAACAGACAATAACCGCAGTAATCATTTAGGACAGTGCACCGAAAATTGGCGGTAATGGGTTATGGCAGCATGCTACCGACGCGAGTGCCTTTGCCACTCCCTGCAGCGCTTCTCTTGGGCAGTTCGACCACCGACGACGGCAACACCGTGACCAGGACTGATGAGTCTCGATTTCAGTTGGTATGAGCTGATGGTAAGGTTTGAGAGTGGAGCAGACACCACGAAGCCATTGACCCAAGTTATCAACAAGGCACCGTGCAAGCTGGTGTGTTGCTCCATAATTGTGTGGCCCGTGTTGTCACGGAGTGAACTGGGTCCACTGTTCCACCTTAACCGACCATTGACTGTAAATGGTTACCTTCATCTACTTGGAGATTTGCGGTCATTCACGGACTACATGTTCCCACACAACGACAAAATTTTATGGATGAAAATGCGCCAAGTCACTGGGCCACAACTGTCAGCGACTGTCTTGAAGGACATTCTGCATAATTTGGGCGAATGATTACACCATCGAAATCGCCCGACAGGAATCACATCGAACATTTATCGGACATAATGGAGAGGTCAGATCGCGCACAAAATCCTGCACCGGCAACACTTTCGCTGTAATGGACGACTATGGAGACATATTGGCTCAGTATTTCTGCAGGGGACTTCCATCGAGTTGTTCAAGCAACTTCACACTATGTTGCTGTACTAAGTTGGGAAGCGAGCGAGGTAGTGCAGTGGTTAGCACAATGAACTAGCATTCGGGAGGACGATGGTTCTGACCCGCATCCGGCCATTCTGATTCAGGTTATCCGTGATTTTCCTAAATCCCTTCAGACAAATGCCGGGATGGTCCTTTGAAATGAAATGTCCGACATCCTTCCCCATCCATCCCTAATCCGATGGGACTGATGACATCACTGTTGGGTGCCTTCTTCCAAATCTACCAACCAACCTCCGTTGGGCAAAAGGAGGTCCGAAACGACATTATGAGATATCCCAAGACGTTTGCTACCTCATTGTACTGCGCTGTGATAGCTGTACGATATGCCACTGTTGCCCTTCAAATACGAGGATCCTGGAGCTGCGTTGACGTCTAGAACCTCGTCTACTGAAGTGAGAATCTTCATGTGACCCATGAATACCAGAATCTTGCACTAACTGACGCATCACGTCGGAGTTGTGTGGCTGTTCTGTGAAAAAATAATCCCGCCACTTGGAAGATCACAGTTTGTTCCCTTTCAAACTGCTCAGTTGGCTGTAGGACGCACGAATGTGTCTCCGCGGCATTGTTGTCCTCTCTCTTCACACGTTTGCACCACACCGAGACTTGCGGCTGTGAGCATTCCTTATGAAAGGATAGACACAGATAGCTCTCTGGTAGCTATGCCACTACGCTATCTGTTGGCGGACGACTTCGAAAGCATTACCAGTATATTTACTATCCCTCAGATCAAAATCCACATCGTATTTCCAGGGGTTCTAGTTTTTCCGGATGTGTATTAATATTCCAAGATCACAGAATGGTTCTATGTGAGACGGAGCTAAACAAGTGTGGCTCACTCAGAGACCTAACTTGGAAGCAAACCGGCTCCGAATGGCATCTTGAAGAATTTATTGCTTTTTTCAAAACAAATGCCGTGTCAATTGCCGGTAGGTGACATAAAACATACCTCTCCCCCTCACTTTCCAGAGATGCTCTGAGAGTGTCAAATCAGGAGACCCTGCAGCACACGAAAGACGTTTCTGTTTAGCATTGCTGAGGGTGGTTATGTTTTATCTTGATCGAGTGTGCTATTTGTCTCGTATCTTGGAAACGCAGTGAAATCGATATGGATAACATTCGCGAGGTACACTGATACAGTGTTCGCGTTTACACGGAAAATATGCTCAAGAACTGGGTGTTTAACTGGCGCTCTCTGCCGGATTCCAATGTATTAAACCGGCTCCGCAGTGAGCTAACAGTCAGAACACTTTTGGTGAAGCTAACAGTCACGCACCTTTGGCACCGAGTGTTGTTTTCTCTCCTTGTTTGCTATTGGAACTCGGTACCTGGCTTATGTAGGCTCGAGTCCGACATTTTATTACTATATTATAGTGCGCTACTAAAATTAGGCCCTTTGAACAACAAGGGCGTGAGGACAGAATATACCATTCTTGTCTTTGCTGGGTATCTCTTTTGATCAAGTTTACTTTACTTTACGTCTGTGGTCACAAATGTTTTGTCATCAGACATATTGACCATCTTCAGTTTTCTTTTATAAGAACATGTCCTAATGGACTTGAGCCATCTTGGCCATCTTGATTTAGCGCAATGTAAACTCAACACACATAGTGGGCTAAGTTTTGTGGAATCAGTCGGTAAGGTACTGCCTGCTATACCGTGACAGCTTTATCAATGTGTTGCTTTACGTACACGTCCAAGAAAGAGAACGGGTGAGGTAACTACTGTTTAAGATTTAATCTATATTTCGGCTTAGTTCTTTCTTTACTCCACGGCGTACGTTTGTTTTGAGTCTACATGTGTATCACAGGCGCCAGCGGTAAAATAGCGGTGATTGGTAACAATATTTTAAGCCGCTGTGATCTTGTAACAACAATTACTCGGCAAGGAACCTCTGTGACGTTACCTTTATGTACTTAAATAACAAATAAATGCACTCAGTCTGCGAGCTGCATATGGACTACTATTTTCGTAAGTTGGTTCGTATATTTAAAGAAACCTGGTTTAGCTATTAGAATATGACAAACGTCTGGAGATTCTCTACTAAAGAGAGTCTTCGTCACATTCAGTTATCTGGAATTAAATGAATAAAATCGTTTGCATTTTTTGCCATACTTGCTCGAATCTGTAATAGGGTAAAACACTATTGCTTCAAACCGTTCGTAGGAGCTGGAAACAAAGATAACTATAAGCCCACGAATATTAAAATTGAATAATAGACGATGCAGGGCGGATGACCACTTGTAGAAATGTCAATCTTTTTTCTGTTTGAAATTGAAATTATTTATTTATTACTTTTTTTACGTACAGTACTATAACATCCTAGGGGACTTACGTAATTTATTCACAATCAACCCTGTATTGCTTTCCAAGTGGAGTCCCCATGAAACAACAAAACACAAATAATTTATGCTTTCAGGTTCTATTTTCATCCACCAAACAGAAAATACTAAACCATTTCAGGTGCGATCTTTCTATCCCCGTGTCATTCCGGCATTTTACTACACAAGCTATCCAGGTCAGAAGCTACCCACAATATATCAGGACATATGAAACGCCGTATTTGTTTCATGTACGTTACTACAAATTGCTAGATGACAGTCTCTCGCCGAATCCATCCCTTCTATAAAAGTAAGACTGCAGAACCTTCATAGACCGAAACAGCTTTCAATATCTCAATATATCAAACTGAACAAACGTTCGGCTTTCTTATATTAATTACTTCATTGTAACATAGTTTAAATCATTACAACTTGTGGCCAGACACCTTCAGAGTTTGTACGCATAATTTTGGTCTAGTTACAATTTTATTAGGCGTGACGTCGGTTGATTTTCATAATGTCCACCAGTCACCACTGACTAGCAATAAACCAGCCTGGAATTCTCATTGCGGCCACGAGACATCCCTCCATACACACATGAAACATAACCGAAATATTTACTTTACCCATTAATCATTCCAGTAAAAATAACCTCTCTTCTATTGTCTGTTCCTGGATGTGCACATCTCCTGGCACGAATACCTTAGGATATAGAATTTTCATCTTAGAAAAAACGCAGTGTTCGCAAATGGATTCATCGCTATAGCCACTTAGTATGACTTTGTGTCCCAGTGGGCTCTGGATCTACTTTAATGGAATTCTCTTACGTCTACGGTAAACGACGCATGACGACTGAAAATCTCAACCCATTTCCCAGTACTCTTTTCCCGACGGTTCGTAGTCATGCTCTACTTGTCGATACGCATGCGGCAGTATGTTCTAAAACCCCGCGCATAACAAGGGGGTTTTCCGGTCCTCATACGTCGGTTTCTATGTATGATAAAAAGGTAGGGTCAAGCGTTTTGAAAAGCCCTTGGGTTGGAGAGAATTTCTGTTCCCAAAAGAAGCATCGTCTTAGTGTCACTATACTACAGTACTGGTTCACAATATTATACACTTCCTCCAGCTTAGGCAAATAATATGGTATACGGTGGATTTGATGGAGGCACCTTTAGTTAGTATGTGGTTAATAAATGAAAAGCACCAGTCTGCTTTTGTTCTAAAACATTACTTTTATTATTAACCGGTTTTCGGCTTACAAAGCCATCTTCAGACATTTACTGAGTATTATCACCAAAGAAGGTAAATGTTAGCAGACAACATTGGAAGAGAACTAACACATCTAGACAGAGGTTCATCTAGACTGCAGTCTAGATGTGTTACTTCTCTTCCAATGTAGTCTGCTAACATTTAACTTCTTTGGTGATAATACTCAGAAAATGTCTGAAGATGGCCTTGTAGGCCGAAAACCTGTTAACAATAAAAATAATATTGTAGATCAAAAGCAAACGGGTTCTTTTCATTTATCATAATGTTGTCCTACCAAGAACCGACGGAAGATTCTGTTAATAGTACGTGGTTCCTCGGAAAAGCCCACAAAAGGGCTCTTTCAGTAAATTTTTGCTGTCACCAGTGGACCAAAATACATCCGAGAACTCCAAGACGGCTACTCACTGCAAATGTCTGAAATTTCTGCACTGTGTTCTTAGGATCTCCATTTCGAACAGCCTTGAAAATATCTCTGTTATCTTCATCCATTTGCCAGATGCAGACGTTGAAAGTTATCCTACTTCTACACGTAAATTCGTTCTGAGGCGAAATCTCAATAACAAATAAGATCAGCAGATTGCTCAACTTTTAACTGTATATTCTGTAGGCGTCTGTCAGGAAGAACCATCTCTCTAATATACAAAATCTGTATCCATTATCGAGAAACACCCCAAAAGCCAGTTTTGGGTACCAAAGCTCAGCCGTGGATTCCGAGACGACTGTGCACAGAAAACGGCTGTAATTTTTACGACGTATTCCTGACACCCTGATCTCGAGCAACTTTGAAAATTTTCTTCGTATCTTTATCCATTACTGTGGTGCAGAGGTTGAAGCATACCTTACTTCTACCCGTAAAATGTGCACGTAAAATCGGCTGAGAGGCGAAAGCGTCGTTCTAAAGTGACGTAGCACGGAGAAATATGCTGTAGAGTCTCTCCGCTGTCATCTGACAACCTCATGTTGTAGTACCGAAGCATGTACAAAAACGTTCGCCGTAAAAGCCAGTCAGAGGCGTAAAATAAATTTTGCGTTATTTAAATTTCACCTGAGTAAACTATCATCACTTTACTGAGCAAGTCATTTTGTTTCATGTGAGTTGCAGACCTTGCTGCAGAAGGGAAATGAAGGTAATCAGTAGAAAATTGCTGCTATCAGAACACAAAAATTTCGAATGTGTTCGTGTTTATTTAAAAGACTCTGATTGAAAAGTCCACTTTCCTTCAGCACCTTTAAAATGTTCCCATCAATTTTGCCAAGTGAACATAATCACTGATACTGAGAGAGAAGTGACTGTGACAGTGGCAAAGACATGGAAAAGCAATAAATACTGAAAGATAGTAGACTAGTTAGGTTATGGAGAGAGGAGACAATAGCAGTGTACGAGAAAGAATTGGTCACAGTAGCAGTAGAAGATAGTTGTCAGTGGCAGAACAAACCTAGGAAAAAATTGAAGGAGACAGCGCCAGCGGGGAGAGGGGAGCGGGGAGGGGGCAGGAATAAAGAGAAAGCGGAAGTGTGTGTGAGCCAGTGATTATGAGAGGCAGAGTATACAACCATGACAACGAGGAAGAGAGAGATAGTGACATTTCTACTCACGTGGTTACAGGAACTATTCTCCTAGTTTTGTTCGATGCTACCATCCGTCCAAAGTGAGATACTTTTTTAAACGCCCAGTATATACGAGGATGAGTCAATAAGTAAATCGCAGACTGGGATAGAAACATCAGAGCTGCTTGTACTAGCCTGAAATTTATTTTCCTTTTCAACTTTCATCTCCTTGTAAACGTAAACACTTACCTCAACGCTCGACAAAGCGTTAAAAGTTTGGAGCATACAATTCCTATGACAGATTTCACATGTAGATAGTGACCTCTCGGAATAAAACACACCGACACACCGAGCGGGGTAGCGCAGTAGTTCACATTCGGGAGGACGTCGGTTCAACCCTGCGTCCGGCAATCCCGATTTAGGTTTTTCTGTGATTTCTCTAAAACGCTTAAGGGGAGTTCTGGTCGAGAAGTTTCAAAAAATCTATTTCTCATTGCATGTTTCGATACTTTATATTATGGAAAACAAACCGTTTTCTCTGTGAACTACTGCACATACTCGAAAAATACGAACACAGGACCGGCAACTCCGCGTCGTCGAGCGCCTACGGTCTGCGCTCGTAGGCGATCGGACGTGTATACGAGGACCTACTGAACGTCAGTTTGCTGGAAAGATGTACTGGCGCGAACACTCAAAACTCGGAGTCGATAAATTCACTGATTTGGACCCTTTCCCCAAAACACATATTTTCCGGTAAAGAAAATTTCAAACAATTTGCCTACAGTTATCTTCAACGACAGCTTCATGGGACTCCCACAGACAATCAATGTCATGGGCATTCAGCTTGGTAACACGACGAATTTTGCAGAAGGTGCAACGCGGACCGTATTGTACGCTGAGAACAACGTGCATCTACGGCAGTAAAGAAGCCTAATCTGCGGCCCAGGAGGAAGCGGTGCACGAGAACGAGATTTACGACATTGAGGAAGGCGTACTGAACACTCGAGGCGTCTATAACTGGTGGTAAGTCCCAAAAAACCGACGAAAAACCATTTCCAAACATTTAAAAGCGATATCCTAAAAGTAATATTTATTTGCTGGGCGTTTCGATTGCTGAAAAGCTACTCGCACGATTTTGATTCTGCTTAGCTATTTTTGTAGAGAATTGCGCTGATTACGAGGGGAACCTGTAGACGTTAAACAATATTCAAAATACCGACTTTCTATGTACGATTCAATGCCCAAAGAAAGTCGATTTTTCTTACTTTCTTTCTAACAGTAGCCATTTTGTGAGAAATGACATTTTTTTCCAGTTTTCAGTGGTTATGACCATCGTTACACTCATATATTTTAATATTTTTTTCGGTATGGTCTGTTTCAGACGACCCAGTTATCTGAACCAGGTCTAGCCGCCTACCGGTGCACGGCGTGCATTAAAATCTGCGGCGCCATTTTGATTAATAACTTCTTAAAAATGTTGGACAAAGAATTTTAGAAGCTAATAAAATATGTATGAATAAAAGGATGTAATCACATCTTTTGATTTCACCTCAAAAGAAAATGTTGAAAATGAAAAAATCTGACCTCTAGACCAGAAAATCCGCTTAAACAGCGGCCAGAACGGTTCATTTGAAAGGGCGAGGCCGATTTCCTTCTACATCCTCCCCTAATTCGAGCGTATGGTTCGTCGCTAGTGACCTCGTTGTCGATGGGACGATTAGCACTGATGTCCTCCTCCTCATGATCCCCGAATATAACACGTTTATTTCGTTCCTTACATTGCTACAACCCAGAAGACCGATGAGTCCTGAGAGAGAGAAATATCCTTAGACGGGGAAATAATGTACCATCACTGGATACCCAGGACCGCCATATCGTGCGTGCCTTTTTTGTGATTTTTTTTGCTCTTTCCTGAATTCCTGTACCTTCCCGAACATAAATTTCCATGGGATATAATTCTTCCTATATCCGGAAAGAATTCCGCAATGGAAATGCTCAGCGGACAATGTTTCGGCTCACATCTGCCACCTTGATCGAACTGCAGGTCATTAATCAATGGTTACAGAAAACTATGTCTTGCTGTCTTCCACGCTGAATGTGTTTCCACCTTCTCGATACGGATGGACGCGAAATTTGAAACGATATTGCCTGTTCTGGCGTTTGCGACACATTTATTGCTTAAGCTTGTATTTATGATATTAGTAAGTGAATTCTGTGAGGTATCGGTGCTTATAAAGGTGTGTCAGCTGACTTTCGTTCTGTGTGTAACTGTTGCTGCACCTGTCAGATAAGAGAACTCCCCATTGTAATGTTCTTTGACATCGCTGGCGCAACGCTGCAACCAGTGCATATGCGGTTATTTCGTACGTGCTAGGCTAGCAGCGTTCTGAGTTAGCAGCTGGCAATCTCTCAGCGACAAAGAGACAGCGCTGTTCAAATACGCTCAGCGGCGACCCCGCTGAATGCCGCATTCACACATGGAGCGACACGAGATCGCGCACCAGTTGTATAAGCTGCATCCGCAGCAGCGGCGGCTACATGCCGCCTGTCGGTAAACATTTGTGGCAGAGGGAGCAGCTGCGACGGAGTTACGGAGCGATAATGACTCCGCTACATGTAACAACGGACGCCGCGTGTATCACTGAAACCCGGCCAGATAATGCACGGTCGTTACCCGGAATGGAAAGAGCGCTTTCAGAAAAAAATTGCGCCAGTGTCGAGGCGTTAATGTACGAAGAAAGTTCTGAAACTGAATTAGACGTAACAAGGCTTCTGTGGTAATTTTTAATACCAGCCACTTTTATCCTAGACAGAGACTTCACGTAAATTTGAAAGCTGCTGCCACCATTATGTAGTTCCTTTTTTGTGATAATGGAGAGGCTTGTTCAAGCTTCTCGGTGCAAGCATAGCGGCTGCACATAATTACTGTTCCCTTACAACGAATAAGTCCTTCAAATTAATTATGCAGTAGAATGATAACTCTTTTCTTTTGGCGTAGTTTTGCTGAATAAAAATGTAGAGTTGAGTATCACGTTCATTTGAATTGTATCATAGCTCTCACAAGTGTACGATGAAAATTTCCTGTATCAAAATAAGATACGAAACATCGGATTTTGATGTTCAATTCATTACGAGTCTTGACAGATGAAGTACAGTCTTTGAGAGGAGAAGGACGAAGTCGTGAATTTGCTCCTTCTATTTAATAAGGAACCGTTACAACAGTCACCCAAATTTAATTACGGTAACCTCAGTGAACTTGACTCAGGATTAGCGTAAGGGGATTTGAACCCTATCATCAGGACTGTGCGCCCATTTCCAAAGAACTGCAATACCCTAGTTGTTATCCCTTCACGAGAAGACATGCTGCGCAAGGCTCGTTGTAGGTGATTCTGTGTGAAGTAAGTCAAATAGTTAAGATTTTTCACATTTTAAAGTTAATTTTAATAACACTAGTGGTGAAAACGTGATTTTCGTTTTCTTGTAAGGATAAAATATATATTACCACAACCGTCATCTAGCTAACGGTTAGAATAACTATCTGGAGCGCCTTTTTATGTTTACAGCAAAAAAATGGTTCAGATGGCTCTGAGCACTATGGGACATAACATCTATAGTCATCAGTCCCATAGAACTTAGAACTACTTAAATCTAACCAACCTAAGGACATCACACAACACCCAGTCTTCACGAGGCATATTTACCACAAAAGGAAGTGTCTCTCATATGTTCCGTCGATCCTTTATCAGCATTCCTTCAAAAACCTCCAATAAAATTTATTGTTTTCACCGCAGGTCCGGTACTTGTTTCAGAATTGCTCTTGTCTCTTTATTGGATTTCATCAATATGTACTTTGGGGCTGTATTTTGTTGGCACTCATACGAAGTGTGAACGTGTAAGGCGAGGGCATCATTCGAACGCGATATACGTGTACGAATGGTGTGTGTGCGTTTGTGGATTTGTGTGAATGTGAGTGAGAGTGTATACGAGTGTGAATTTGCGTTTCTCGAACAGTATGGTCAATTTGTTCCTCTTATCGCCCGTAGTGTGTTACTTATCACTTGTAACTAAAATAGTCTAAAAATTAATTCCTTCAGTAGAATCATTTCCCTCTACAAGGCTTTATTTTACTGAATAAAAGGTAATATATACAACTTCATACAGGCTAATTTCAGCATCACCGTTATTTAAAGTGTATCATAACATACACAAGCATATCATCACAATTTGCCGCTTCAGTACGAAAAAATTGAAGAGTGACTTTTAGTGTCCGATCAACGGCGATGTCGTTAATGAATGAGGGCGATCTGGGATAGCACGAGAATTGACAGATTAATTGTCCAATTTTTTTACTTTTGTTTTTATATTTTTATCAGAACTGACAAGTTGATTGTCCTATTTTTTACTTTTGTTTTTATTTACTTTTTATCAGGAACCATAACGACATTCACCTCAATTTGTCTAGGGGAAACTAAGCCAACTTTACTTTGTGTGGACACTCAGGGATTTGAAACCCTCTCCTGGGGTCTTCTACATTTTTACTGTTTTCAAATGAGTCATTATTAGACGAGAGAAGAACAAGAAACGTTAGTGGCCAAGAAGAAGGAAAAACAGACTGGGGTGATGATGTCAATGGAAGTGGACAAATATCGGAATCTTCATCTCACCTGACTTCGAAGGGCTTCTTGTAAATTACGGTCGACGTTCATTTGTTTTGTGTTTTGTTTTTCTTCAGGAACCTTAATACTTTATGTTTAAAGTGTCTTGTAACGGCTGCATTGCTTCAATATGCTGCTTTCATACAGAGATTCCACACTGCACTTGTTTCAAATGGCCTCCTCTGTGTTTATTAGGCTTCACCACTATTTGCTTTGTGGTTTTCATTTCTTAGAACCTACACGACAAGTCAGTGGTAAAACTTGGGCACAATATACAGGCGAACTTTACTTCCTTTATTGTTTTTTTGTTCCTGTAATTTCTACCATGTTATCTTGTGATCTGTTTCCTAGTATTCACCAGTTATTTGTATCTTTTCTCTCCTCTACACGCAAGAAAGGTCATGCAGTAGACTATTTGTACTTGCAGTACCTACTCATGTGTCAGGACTGAACATTTTCAAAAAAATAATAAAGTCGTTTCCTCTGAACAAGGGTATATTGGTATAAAATTCTGAACACGTACTTACTAGTTTGTGCAAAACATTCGGTAGTGGAGTACCCCTTACAGAAGATGAACAGCCAAACGTCGAAATCTGACAGTAAGCACCAGTAATAACCTAACATTTCAAGCAGTTTTACTGCTTTTTGGGTATTAGGAAGCCTAGAATAAAAGAGGTGTATTTTGACGGGTCTAGGAGCGATATCTCTGCTCAGCAAAGAAAACCTCATCGGTCCAGGGTTGCAACACACCACTGCTTAAATTTTGAATGAAAATCATCAGCAATTGCGGCCGGGAACCTCCGGCAAAAGTTTTCACCCTCATTCGGTCAACGGTGTTATCAAAGGCAGTGGAGCAGCGGACCGAGGTCCAGGGCACTCCCTTGCCATTTGGCAGGGAAACTGTCCCTAAGGGCTGAAGAATCAACAATGATCAACGGCATGAGGATGCAGAAGACAGTGAAAACCACAGCATTAAAGATACATCATGTGTATCCACAGGGCGTGTGGCTTGCAATTGAACAATGTCATGAAGATCTCTCCATTGGCAAAAGATTTCGAAGTAGTCCCCTATTCAGATCTCCGGGAGGAGATCCCAATCGGGAGATGATCATAGAAAAAAAGATGCAACACACAAGGAAAGGACGACGCTCTACGGTCCAGGACGTGGAGTATCAGAAGTTTCAATGTGATGGGGAAGCAAGAAAAGGAATGCTAAGACTCATTCTAGCTATAGTGCACTGAAAAGAAAAGAAGACAAGATCAGTGTAAGGTAATATCAACAGCAGCAGAAAACGGTATAACGGGAGCGGGATTCGTTAAGAATTGGAAGGTAAGTCAGAGAATGAGAACCTATGAACAGTTCAGTTATACCGTAGTTCTCATCTGAATCGACAGATACCAACACCGACAACGACAGTTCACTTGTACATGCCGACGTCGAAAGCGGGGGAAGATGAAGAGATACTGAAAGTGTACGAGGATATTGAACGGATAGTTTAGTACGCAAGACAAGATGAACATCATACCCATGGTGGATTGGAATGCGGTTGTCGAGGTAGAAGCAGAAGAAAAGGTTACGGTAGAATATGGATTTGGTAGTAGGATCGAGAGAATAGAATGTTTTCTGCAACAAATTTCAGCTAGTAATAGCGAATACTCTGTTCAAGAATCACAGAAGGAGGAGGTACACTTGGATATGGCAGGGATATACGAGGTGATTACAGTTAGATTACATCATAGTTGGGAAGGGATCCTAAATCCGATACTGGGTTATAAGGGGTACCCAGGAGCAAATGTAGGCTCAGATCAAAATTAGGTACCGATAAGGAGTAGGCTGAAGTTTTAGAGACTAGTCACCAAGAATTAGTGTCCAGAAAAGTTTGAGACGGAAGTACTAAGTAATTATTAGGTACCCTTGAGGTTCTCTGAGGCTATGGATACTGCGATAAGAAATAGCTCAGTTGGCAGATCAGTTGGAGGCGAATGGTCACCTCAAAAAAGGGCAAATACTAAAGTTGTAAAGGAAAAACACAGGTGCAAAGAAGGTAACTGTTAAAGAACTATGGGAAACAGTGAAATACGTCTGCTGCTCGATGAGAAAAGCTAGTACAGACATTTCCAGGGAAATTCAGAAATAAAGAAAAACAAACCACTTGGAAATGTTAGATTTACGAAGGGTAGGGGAGCTAAGGCAAAATGTGTGCAATGAAAATGTGGAGAGATCGAAAAAGAAATGACTGTCGGAAGGAGTGTCCCAGAATATAGAAAAGTGGAAACAATCTTCGGCGAAATTAAAAGCGAGAATGGAGATGGCGCTGTTAAATGCAGAGCAGACCGCAGATAGGTGGAAAGAATACACTGAAAGCCTCTGTGAGGTGGAAGACTTGCCTGATGACGTGAAACAGAAGTCAATATAGAAGAGGTAGGATATGTTGTATTAGAATCAGCATTTGAGAGTGCTTTGCGAGAAAGCAGAAAGGATATGAAACATTCCCACATAATTTCTAAAATCGTAGGGGGGAAGTGGTAACAAAACTACTATACACGTTGGTACGCAGAATTTATGAGTCTGGCGATATAAAATATGACTTTCGGAAGAACATCATCAACAAAGTTACAAAGATTGCAAGAGCCGACAAGTGAGAGAATTTTCGGACAATCAGCTTACCGCATCATGCTTCCAAGATGCTGACCATAATAATAATCAGAAGAATGGAAAAGAAAATTAAGGATATGTTAGATGACGTCCAGTTTGGCTTTAGAAAATGTACAGTCACCAGAGATTAAGTACTGATATTGCAGTTGGTAACGGAAGCAGGACTAAATATAAATCTAGATACGTTCGTCGGATTTGTCGAACGAGAAAGAGGGCTCTACATTTTCAAATGGTGCAAGATATTGTAAATACTGAGAAAAATATGGTTAAGTTATAATACGTACAAGAAGGAACGACAGGAGTAGAAGATCAACAGTGAAATTCTCGGATTAAAAATGTGTAAGACTGGAATGTCGTCTTTCGTCCCTCATACATCGAAAAGGCAATAAATGAGATTAAAGATTCAATGGTGCAATTTCAGTTCAAGGTGAAAGCGTATTAAATGACAAGCCTCAACGATGACGTCGCTACCCTCAGCAGAATGGATAAGTATTAGGGTATCGTCTGAATCGAATGAACATTTTAAGGAATGCAAAATATGCACTGAGATGAAATCGAAGAAAAACGAAAGTAATGAGAAGTTCCAGAAAAGGGAACATCAACAACTTTAACACAAGTATAGGTGATCACGGAGTAAATGAAGCTAAGGAATTGTGCAAACTAGGCACAAAATAACTCTTGACGAAATGAGCTAGGAGGACATAAAAGCAAATTAGCACTGGTGAAAAGGGATTTATTGCTAAGGCAGTGTAGTAGTAGCAAAAGTAGGCCTTAATTTGAGTACGAAATTTCTGAAAATGCGGCTTTGGAGTACAGCATTGTACAACACTAAAACATTGATTGTCGGACGGCCAAAAATGAAGAGATTCGAAGCATTCGAGATGCGGTGCTACTAAGGATGTTGAAAATTAGGTGGACTAAGGAGTCAGGTTGTCCGGAGTATCCGCGAGGAAAATAATATATGGAAAAAACTGACAACAGGGACAGGATGGTAGGACATCTGTTAAGGCATCACAGAACTACATCCATGGTACTAGAGGGAGCTGCAGAAGGTAAAAAATGTAGATGTAGACAGAGTTTGGAATATATCCAGCAAATAATTGAGGATATAGGTTTCAAGCGATACTTTGAGATCAAGAGAAGGGTACAGGAGATATCTATTCTTTATACTGGTCCAGTAGTCCACAGAGACTCCTTATAGATTGATAATATAATTTTCATTGTTTGGTTTGTTACTATAATTTATTATGTTTCTGTAAATATGTCATCACAACAGTTAAAAAACTTATAAAATGCGATCACCAAAATGTACAACACTAAACAGAGTTATGCTATAATCCTTATTTGCAAACGTACAGATTTGGTCGCAGAGAGAATAGCGAAAAGCACCAGCAAAGCGCTGTGCTGCTATTCCATTGCGTTCAGTGAACCGATACACGAGGTGCGTATTGACCGGTTCTTTGTCAGTAAGCCATCTAAACTGCTATCATCGCTAACGCTCAACTGTCTCTGCTGTAGGAACAAACCGGTGGGGTATCGAATGCAGGACTGAGGACAAGAGAGTGAAGTGGGTTTTACTATTATCATCGGCCACTACCGGGACTGAATGGAGCAAGATTGGTTCCAAAAGAGACACACAGCACAAACTATCAACAATTGCTCTGCTGTGCAGATATTTTTAGTGTAACGCAGATACAAAGATAAATGGGGGTAAAAAAATTATAGTGCAATTACCCTGTGATGAGCGTCCCTAGCTGACGTGTCTCTTAAACAAATGCATTCATAAAATATCTCGCAAAGCACTTGGAAACTCTGAGGAGTTCTGGTTTACCCTCTAAAATTTAAGGATTTGAAAAAGCGTCACACTCTTCCATAGGGTACCTGCAATAATGTGTATGTCTTAGCATTAGTTGCTGCGAACACTTAGCTGCCGTAGTTACGATCACGACAGGTACAGGATAAGGATGTACATCTCTTCGCAATGAGAAAATATTCACCTGCGCCGGGAGTAGTTGATTACTGTTGAAACTGTAGGTGACTGTAGGTAAAATATTGTAACAAAAAGAAGCGTACGTCTCCAAACAGGTCCGGCGAAACTGTCCAACCAGGAGTTAAAACCTCACGCACCCAATTTTAAAGTCTAGCTCGCACATAGCTGGCAATGGCTGCAGAGACCAGCTGACTGTAAGGTTCATACCAGAGAGTAGAATTAGTCATGCAAGTGATGTAAGAGCTCTGTGCCAACCTCTTTGGCAGACTCGTGGATAGCACATTTACCTCCCTGTGCTGACTGCAGAGGGAGAGGCTGTTTTAAGGAACGCTGCTGGGACAGACTTCTTCACCAGTGGGCCGACATTGCGTGTATGAAACTGTGCTTCTGTGCACTAGACCGAGAGTTAACATTATACTTATTTTACATACACCTTCATATTTCAGGCTTCGGTATCAAATTTCGGCGGAAAAACTAATGTTAAATGCGTATGGAACAGTTTAATGATGAATTCGCATCTGATCCTAATTAATATGTAAACAGAACAGAAATGCGCTTCCAGGTATGTTGTGACTGCATTGTACACAATGCTGCTATCTGTCCTAGGATGCTCTATTCAAGCACTTGTTGGATGTTTTAAAATGCCTGTAAATTTCGGACGTAATTTGTACTCAGCTCCGATCTTGATCCCAACACTTCATGCACTAAAATAAAACAGAAAGATGATGTTCTGCATTCTATGGTCTACGATCGTTCAAAAGACTAACATGGTCCTAACGACGTGGTTACCAAGGCATCTAATGGCAATACTGAATAACATTTCTCGAAGCGATAGTAAGGTATTCAGGTGGAGCGACTGTTTTAATAACAATAAAAAACAGTCGAAGTTGCTGACATAGACGGAACGTAATTAACAAGAGTGCAGGAAATCGTTGTAGATTAGGAAATATGAGAAAACTGGAAAGCATTATTCGGACGTGAGATAATTTACTTTTGAAACACTTTCAACAGATCTCACGTGTAGATCTCACAAGATGAAACATTCACGAACAAGGGATTCACCAACAAAAGTTCACGAAATCTATCTTCATTTAAGCTGTGTATTAAAAGGACCAGGTATATCCCTCACTGATGCAACAGAAAACACTATAGGAAGCCTTATATATGTTTGTACCGAGGCCTTGATTTTCTTAAATTATATAACACTGTAATCTTCTCCAAACTATATCAGATAGGTGTTACTTAAGATACCAGCCAAAACAACATTCATATCTCCGGAAACTTTCATGAACCGTACCATCTTTCATCAGATCAAGCAAAGCACTTCCTCTCTCGTCACCACGTGGTAGCAGATCCATGAGATTATTAACATTTTCTCATACGAGACGATAAACAGCGAAAGAGGTTAAGGCAGTGGTAAGATATGTAAACCAAGTATTAAGTTAATTCTCGCTGTTGTGCAGACAAGCATAATGTTTCCCCTACAAGTGATGGCAAATTCTGTCCCAGGTACCTTCAGTTCAACCAGCGTCTCCCTCAACAGTCGACACACCCATGTCCAATACAACGGATAAACACGCCATACGCGAGGTCGACAAAACTGAGACCGCCAAAGACTACGTCATGTGCATGGCTAATGCTGTTCTCTCGAATGAGCCTTAAAGTCTATCGGTCTAGGCGGCCACCACCAGCCGTCTTTGACGAGTTCACGGACAGTAGACGATTAGAGATTGAACTGTACTGCGGCAACTTTTATGCCTTAATTGATCCCTTTCACCAGACTGCTTATAGACGAAGAAGGTATGTGGTTACTGAGGAAACAAGCAGCATCAAAATGTGTTTCTGTCAAACGGAAAGAAAACTTAAAGTTTCCATTTATACAGTATCTTGACCGTGTCGGTACTTGGCATAACACGTTAATAATTTTAAAGATTTTATTGATGATATGTAACTACATTTGTTTAATCATGAACGTATTTCCTGTTTGTTACGCCGTCTCCCAAGAGAGACATGACCAATGCAACCATACGTAAAGTAACAATAAGGGAGAAAGATCTACCTCATGGCACAAAAGATTTTTGAAATCGTATATGCAGATTCGTTGAAAAATAAACTGTCACTTTCTTGAAAGAAAGTTATAAATACAGAATCCCCTACACTTGAATGCATTACATTACTTTTGTCCCTTGTACATAACTGATTGATCATTTATACAGTATAACACAGGTGTTTACACAGGTGTACATAACTGATTGATCATTTATACAGTATAACACAGGTGTTTACACGCTGGTATTGAAACTTTTTAAGGGGAATCGTCCCACCCTATCTATACGATGTTGAACTGACTACATAACTGCTCCATTTTGCCAGGAACTGTTCCATATATAAATATGAGATTTTTACCATATGCTCTATCATGTTTGGTCAAAGTATTGCTCTACAATCACTTTAAAGTGACCCTTAGCGAAAAGGTACGATATTTTTACTGACGCATATATTTTGATGAAATTTTCACAATTATAGTTTCTAGAATTCTAACTATTAGAGTTAATGCTACTAATGTAGTCCTACAGCAACACCGTACTATGCTGAGGTAAATAATTCATAGGTGTAGGTTTACAAGATTCTGAGAAAAAGGGCATTTTACCAAAAAATATTGTTTTGAGAAAACTGCGGTTTTAAAGCAGAAACTAATACACAGCCAACTGATACATACAAAATATGTTAGAATTTTCCTGACTGGTACTCCTAATCTTTTTCCTTTTCCTCGCTTACTGCTGCCCTCCTTTCCTTGGGTAGAGCTTGTTTTTCATATTATTTGCTGCAATTTCCACATATATGATTCGCAGCTGATCCAAGTCCATTGCACCCTGCGGTGTTTTAACTTTTATCGATTCCAAGAAGCTCCAGAACCTGTAGTCTCCTGGAACATCCATCATTTAAAGTAGGAGCAGCGTCAAAATCACCAAGTTCACAGACTAACCTTCCAACAAAAGCACTTTTTGGTATCCTTCACCACACAACATTGTTAAAAGATTCGTTGACATTTTGTGTTTTGCCTTTCAGACATTTCTTGAATAGTTCAGAATCGGCAAGATTCTGAAACACACGTTACATGACAAGCACAACAGTATTTGTTATAATAACTGTATGTAAGAAAGTGTCTAATTTACCTTCCCCTTTGACATTCATATATTTACAAAACTCAGTGGAACTCAGATTGGGGATTCGTTCAGTATCTGTAGGCAGCTTGTGGAAATAAACTGCCCAAACAACTCTCTTCATACCCCGTTACTTCTAGTAGCCATACCATAATATTATCTAATCTGATCAATTTCATTATCAGTCACTAGACCACTTATACTTATATCACTGATAACTTAGTACTTCCTAATTGCTGTTATAGTCTACGCAATCTCGTGCCCATCCTATTCTGCACATAATTAATACTTTTTAGCTTTATAGTTGACTATTCAGTATACGGTTTACTCTCCACCAATGATGAAAACAAAATTCGCAGAAATATCTGTGGAAGATTATTTTGAAATATTGATTTAAAATAGTAAATATCTGAAAATTTCAATGAGTCAGACACCAACTTAAACATAAATACCCACACTTCCAGAACGTGCATAACAGTAAAACTGCCAGATCTACTCATTTTGGGTGGTACGACTGCCCTTAAAGCATGAAACTGAATGTAAAGTCCAATAGACCGTGATAGTTGTGTATAATGAAGTCGATTAGATCGACACAACTGGTTTTGCAACTAACAAGTTTCCTCTGCTGGTGTATGTAATACTGCGTAATTTGGTATAGGCAGCTATTACAGAATGCCGCTAAGTAACGACATAGCTAGGCAAAGTTCTCAGTCTTGTTTAATTGATAAAAACCATCATCAAAGATGAATGGTGAGCCTGTGTTAAAATCACGATGAACTGTCATCACCTGACTGATTAAACTGTATTCCAGGTGCCTATATTAAGCAATGGACATTCACCACTGATGATGGTTTTTACAAATGGAAGAGGGCTGAGAACCTTGCCCAATCACGCCATCTGTTACTTTTCGGCATTCCGAAATAGCTCCCTTCACCGTATGACACAGCATTGTATACACCAGAAAATTCAATTTAAAAGTTGCGAAACCGGTTGCGTGAGGGTATAAACGACTTCAAAAAACACAGTTTAAACTGTAAAGATATGACACCATACTAAAAGACCTCTGACACAAGGCAACATTGGCCAGTTGCAACACAGCGTAACACAAATTCAAAGAAAACTGCAGTACTGGTTGATAGTTCAAAGGTGCGTTAGAAGCTAATAAAGTTACTATATTCATATAATTACAAATTCTATGTTATGAATGATTTAACACATCAAACTGCAAGTTCTCAGAAATTAATGGAGATTTCTCTGGAGATTTGGATACATGGTTTTGCATTTACCCCGAAGAAGCACTATTCAGCATGCCCCGAAATGTGATTTCATGTAACACGCGGTTGCAGATAAGAGAAACCGCATGAGTACGTTGAACAGCTATTGTATGATACTGAGATCCGTATTTCATGTACAATCAAGGGATAGTATATTTTTCTGGATATACTCTACTGACAGTAAAGTAACGGTCTTTACTTTTTTTCCGATACCGGAATCATCATATGGATGACTTTGTATTAGGATATGCTCATGAGCGCTAAAGTAATTTATTTTTCCCTCAGCGGCATCTGCCGCATTATGACCAACTAAATGGCACGATTCTGCCCGCGTGTCTTAACGGTGATCCTGTTTGCACTACGTTATACTAAATGTTTCATTTATATTTAGTGTCGATTAATATCGTCACACATTTATTTTTACTGAAATCTGACCAATATACCTAAGTGTTTCCAGGCGCATCATTGGTGATGCTTCGGAAGAAATTAGCAATTTCGCGTTTGCAGCGTCGATAGAAAGCATCGGTTTGCTTTCCGTTACCAGAAAAATTATTTTTAAAGCGGAATTTTACGTGCACATTTGAAAGAGCAGCTCGAATTCGTCTAGTGCTACCTTCCCTTTATCGACATATATGAGCAGGAACATTCAACCACTATGAATAACCAATACTTTTACTGACTTCTGTTATCATATACAAGCACTGCTCAGTCGCTGCTAGAGTACTGCTTTTTCATAGTGGTTTAATGTTTCTGTTAATATGTGTCGATAAAAAGAACGCCGCACTAGACTAATCGGAGCCGCTCTTTCAAATGTGCCTGTAAACTTACTCTTTAAAAGTCGTTTTGTTCGTATTTGGAGGCACACTGACCAATCCCGTACACGTTAGGCAATGCGTCAAAGACGTGGCGAGCTGTATTTGTTCGAGATATCTACGAGCACACATTGTGAAAATGAAATTACAGCTATCTGCCGAAACAGCATACGCAATCCACCTGACGAGTCCTAACTGTGGCGCCCAGGGTAAATTAATACTATTATAAGAAGAAAGGTGATCTAAAACAAGAGGGCTGAATTATTCCCGTCCCTTTTCAAATAAAACATAGAAAGACTTGGAGTAGGTAGGTAAGCTGTACGTTTGTTTCCACACATTTCCGCAGGAAAGTGATTCCCACCACCGCACATTCAAATCGACCTACGTGTCATGGTACACCATCCATCGCACACTATGGCTGTGAAATTTTTAAGTATGAAAGAAGACATGCATTTGGATGTAAGATAAGGATAACTGTGCTGCTGACTCACCAAAACTAGGGACATAATGCTCGCCATTTTTATGAACCGGTAGCCTAGTATCAAAGAATGCCAGAGTTCTCCAGTATAATGGGCGTCATCCCCCAGTGTTTAATAGTGGCCTGAGATATTGCTGATGGTTACCTGCGTGTCAGAGGTGAACATGAGGTTCAATGGTTTCCATGGTACTGTTCGAAATATACCATTTACCCCACAGCAGCTCTTATCCATGCAAATGTTTACTTTCTATTTGCAGTAATAACAATCTCGTACGTAAAACAAACACACATCAGAACCAGAACAGGCTCGCTGTAAAAAAATTACCTCAACAAGTAGTAAAAAAAGTTTCCCTTGTAGTTAGGTATTCAAGAGAATGTTGACATTCTCCAAAGAGTATGTGTGTGTGTGTGTGTGTGTGTGTGTGTGTGTGTGTATGTGTGTGTGTGTGTGTGTGTTTGTAGTTTATGAGCGATCAAAGCCCAGGTTATCAGCGCACGTAGACATATTATTCTCCGAAAAAAAAAAAAATCTGTCCCTCTCTCTTGCATTTTCTATCATTTCCTTTTTCTCTTTCACTTACCCCGTGCGTATCATTCATCCCCCAGACCTGTGTATGACAGCAAGTATTTACGAAATACATTATTCAAATACTTTTCTTTCCCTCAACTGACTTCATTTTGAATACTCTTCGAAATTCGTACCAGTTTTCAATAATAGCTTCAGAAACAAATTTCAGAGACTTGTACATGTAATACATATATGCAGAAATGTACATAGTGTGGATGACATTGCAGCCAATATTTAATTAGTGTTTCCTATGTTAGCTAAAACGGTTCCGCAACAACACATTATGTCAAAGCGGATTTTAACATGCCCTTCGTTGTAAATGTGAATGAATTGGAGCAGAGTACTATAGTTTCCTTACGCACCAGTAACATCATTTGTAGGGAGTGTTAACTTCCTTTTTTATGTGAGAGCTGTACGATGTTTACCTTCGCTAGAAATGAGTTTGTAACAAATACGTTGTCGATCGCTTGTTCGGAATCGAAATCACACCCATTCCACAAAACCAGATAAAAAGATAACGACAAGTCCTCACATTCAACTTATAAGTTCCTTCCTGGAAACATGCAGACAATCAGTCCACGAGTGAACAGAGAGAGTTCAGTGTGTCGAATCGGTGACAAAAGACATCAGATGGTGTTTAGCAGGTTAATGATGGGAGCGATTCTCACTGATATACAATTTCTCTAAAGAAACAATGATTAATGAATAATAAATGTAAAACTATACATGAGATGCTGCATGGAACACTGTAGATAGGGAAAGTGAGAGGATCCAATCGAAAGATCTCACGGAAACCGAAGATATACTTGTCACAGTAAAGGTTGTTACTTGGATTCGAAGATATTCTCCAGACACCCATATAGGGAACATGAATTTTAATTTAGTGTGGTAACAAAACAGCAGCAACGTTGAACTCAATGATCAACTATTCCTTCACAAAGGATCATTCACAACCATGGTGACTTAACTTTTCGTGCCACTGCAGAAATTAGTAATACACCCCTTTCATTGAGGTTAAGAAATAGCAAAAATTAAGAGAGGTTACAGGGCTAAATGGAGCCCTGTTTGTTTTTGCATCGAATCTGCAGCTGAGTTAGCACTTACTTTAATCATAACATACCACGGAAATTCGAAGGAAAAACTGTGTCCACATATTTTAGTGAAACACTTGCCTGACGCGTCAGCAAGACGGGTAACAGAAGCGATCCGCAGAACTACCGTTCGTCTGTTGTCGAATCTTAGAACATATTCTGATCTTAAATATGACCTCTTCCATGCTAACTAAACCAACGGGTATACCGAAAACATCTATCATGTGAAACTCAACTTGTACGTTTTTCACAAGACACCCTTAAAACAATGGACAAAAGCATTTAGGTTGCTGCAGTTTTACTTGCCTCCCGTGAAGCATTTGACTCATAATTATACTAACGGTTAACAAACTTTTTTCACATGACACTCTGAAAACAGTGTACCAAGACAGTGAGGTGGATGCAGTTTTCCGTAACTTCCGAAAAGCATTTGACTCATAATCACACTAACGGCTCACCAAAATACGGCCATAGGGGGTCTCAAACATATGTGATTGGATGGAAGATTTCTTAATAGGGATAACGTGAAATGTTACCTTGGACTAAGGGTCAGGACAGAAGTAGAAACAACTTCAAGTGTGCACTCGGGAAGTGTGATGAGACCTTTGTTATTCATGTTGTCTGTAAATTATAATGCAAATGAAATTAATAGTAACCACATACTCATTGCAAGAGATGATGTAGTAATCTACTAAAGAGTACTGGCTGAAATATAGCTGTACCAATATATAGTTAAATTTTGAAAATAATTTGCAAGTGGTGCACCACTCAGCAATAGCAAAACGCACAAATGCGTAATCCTGAGATTACAATATCAATGAATAACAAATGGAATCAGTCAACTAATGTGAATGTCTCTGAACAAAGTTTTAGAGAGATGTGAAATGGATTTGGCCATATAGGCTGAATTGTGTGCAAGGCATGTGCCGGTTCATAGGCAGTTTACAAGAATGGCTGATTTAACATCGCTTGCGTGTTCCATCCTAGAGTATTGTTCAAATGTTTGGAACCCATACGAAACTGGACTGAGGAAATTTAACATATACTTAGATAGTGTCATCGAGCATCTCTATATATTTCGTTCCAAGCTTTGTTTCAGATTTGCTGCGCAATTTTGTTTAGAAATTTTGAAAGGTGGCTGCACTGAGTCACAGCGATAGAGATTGCGCAAAAGATTATTATTCCGCCGCCTCCACTGGTGCAGTGGTAGTGCAGAGGTTGCCGTGGGCAGTGCTTGTCGACAGGATGTCGAGAGCAGTACTACTAGTTCAGAGGATGGTGTGTGCAGTTGTTGTTCTGTTGGGCGAGAGAGTAGATGCTGTTCGGTTGGTGTAATGTATAGATGGAAGATGTTGCAATGATCACCGTGTATTTTTCGTCAATATATATGGAGGTAAAAAAAAAATATTTCACATTTCCTTAATGACAATGCCTCTTGGTCACAGGTTCAATCAACAAAGCATCTGGCTCCTGTTCATGTATTAGACTTGTAATTCTGGTTTCTATGTGCAATTATAGTATTCCTGGTTTTTCAATTAGTTCATTGTAAATGGAGTTTAAAATATCTTGTCGTATTGAGGAAGAACCGTGCCAGATACATGTACGTTGAATCACACTTCCTCACACAGAAAGTTACACTTGTGCTTTGTTGTTTCGTAGCTTTTATAGTTGCAGGGGACCTAATTAATCAATTGTGGTAACGGAAATTTCCTTTCGTTTTTTATTGTTATTTTATGCAGTCAGATTACGTACTATTACTACTCAGGGCCAACCGGTTACGAGACTTCGTAACCGGACACACACCTACTAAAATTATTGCATAATAATTAATACCCATGCAATTTCTTTACATTGACTTTATAGAATAGAGAGTCTCCCATTATGAAGTCTAAGTATTGGTAATATCAATAAAGTATGTGTTAAATTATTATTCTACAATTCCTCTACTTGTTTCCACCCAGAGATAAATTTCTGAAGTTCCTCCTTCGATTATTACACCCCTACACCTTCTTCTTTGTATTTATTTTGTACCTTTGTACTTAGATAATGACAGTTCTAAACACTGCCACCAAGTCATTGAAACATATTTCAAAATAGACATCCATAAAGATGGAAGGTGCATTTGCTTTCCTTTCCAAACTATATGTTCTGAGTACGTCTCAAGTAAAGCATTTGTGTTGCTTAAAAGATGTCTCATCAAGCCCACCACCTGCAAAATGGTGGTCATGTCTGTGGTATTTTTGATGATTAAAGTCTCCTCCAATGATGACCGAATGTGTGGGGAGAGTCAGTGAGCAGAGGATTTCCCTAAGGTTTTCGTTTACGTTTGGGGGAGATTTTGGAAGTAGACAGAAGAATTCTATTAGATGTTCATTGCCTTTCTTCTCTTGATAGCAGGACTTTCAGAAATGGTGTCAAGTGCAGCTACAAGTGCCTTTTTGGGACATTTGAATTTACTTTCTCCTGCAACAAATAAAGCATTTTCATTTACGATATCCGTATCCTTCCACGAATCATTTCGATTCACTCGGAAAATCTCACTGCTACCAGTTATGGGATTTAGGCGACTAGTATTACGCGAGTTCGACATAAGATTCTGGAAACTTTGGGGCTTGATTACTTACGTTTCGGCAGCTGGAGAAATTAATTTTAAAGTGTTATCTGTGGAGGTAGTTTCCTGACTGATTGGTGACTATGGAGTGCTGTGTGCACAACGACCATATACGTGAAATTAGAGAGAAGGTCAGCGTTGGCCATAATATTGGTGATTTATCGATAGCAAAATCTATTTTCAATCACATAGTGATCATCTTCAGTGCTGTGGTGTACAAATTAAACTCATAGGCACTGTTATCAAGTTATTATCACTAACCAAAGCTAAGAAACGATCACAATAACTATGTGATTGAAAATCGATTTTGCTATGAATAAACCATCAGTATTACGGCCAACGCTGACCTTCCTTCTAATTTCCTGATATTTTGCGCTAATACTTTGAAGTCTCCCACAGCTGTAAGTATCTAAACTGAATAGACAATGCCTTACCTAATGGAAAAACAAATGCCTTTGATATGTAGAGGCATTCAGGGGACTTCATAGTTCTCTATTGTGCAGGATGCCGCAGCGTACCTTGCCACAGAGAATTATGTCTCTGATTTAGGACTATTGGCACGTTTCTAGGGAGAAAGCTGCATTTAGGTAGCAAGATAATTCTGAACTAGCAAAGAGTACAGTTGTCAGTCGCAAATGATGTTTATTCCATATTTAGATTTTAGTAACTGTGTGGCCACCTTTAACGCTAAAAAGAATCATGTAAAGAACGAGTTAGAAGTAGGTAATATGCCGGCTTTATCAAATGTACAGTTTCATAAGATTTAAATGTAAGTCACCTATAAAATACACACCAGTAAATGTAAGTTAAAACATATAAACCACTCTTGTATGAACACGGGCCCAACTGGACTACTCATGTCAGAGGTTGAGTTGGTACGGAGGCTGCTGTTTACAGTTATAACACAGCTCACTTAAGAGTACGATATATATATATATATATATATATATATATATATATATATATGTGTGTGTGTGTGTGTGTGTGTGTGTGTGTGTGTGTGTGTGTGTGGAGGGGGGGCGGTGTAATATTAAAACTTTCCCTTTACAACGTATTAAAGAGCTCTGTGCTAGAATGAAGCACGCGTCGTATCAGATGAACCTGCAAAGACCTAGTCAAAAACAATTAATACAATATCGTGTAACCGGGGGAAAGAACACAAAACAAATAAATAACCCGAACGAGATATATATCAACAAAGTCGAACTAGCAGGCCAGAATAGTGCAGTGATAGGAAGACACTCACAATGTAGTGTACACATATAAACATAATACTTAGTTCCGCCGCAGTAACTTCACGGCAGGTGCGTCAAGCAGCGCATAGGCAATGGAATAAGGCTTGCATACAACATTTGCAGAGGACGCACGCAGGTGGCACTCACAGCAGTTACGTGACAGTCAACATATTTTAAACTTAACAAATGATCTATAAATGTTTGATTCACTGTAAAGAAATTAAGTTTTATTAAAACCGTGCTACAAGCTAAGCACAGTGAAGTTTGGAACAGGTAAGATTGTTGTACAATCAGCGGTTTTTCGAAAGCCTGGAAAACTGTCTGCTTCAAATTGTTTTGAATTGTCAGGTCCATATACAAATTCATTATAATTTACAGTTTTAAGTGTCAAAACTAATAAACTGTCAACCACAGATTCGATCTAGGAGGAGTGTGATCATCACTATCGTCAGATCAGTGCGTCTTTTGGGATCGACTCTTAGTGTCCGAATTGTAACGATGTTTCAACAGTTATTCTGAAGATGGCCACATAGTGAACGACATCTAGATATGCAGCAAACGTCATGGGTGGCTGATTATTGTAATCTTTACTGCTTGAAATTAATACAGTCGCTGGGTACAACTGTTTCCCTGTGGAATCACTCCTGATAAAAAAGATCATTCTTTTCCGCCATCTTTCAGTCACTGGAATAATCCAGCTACGACCTCGAATTCCCATCAAACAGTTTTCGTTCCTAAGTGTGTCCCAACCTGCAGCTCTTTGTTTATCCCTCGTAAAACTCTGTATTTCGACATAAAATGCAGTAAACTGATCGCTGAAGTAAAATTGGTTTGGGGACAGTATCGACAGTACCTAATACTCTGCTGACGTAGATATAAGTATAGCAAATGAGGAGGAAAGAAAGGTCGAGACGAGCCCTGCGAGGAAGATGTGAACTGAGCAACGCTGCCGCTCCTCCGTAATTCCAGCCGCCCTCATTCGCTGTGCCCTGGACGCGGCCGGTCTTTTTCTCTCCCTCTCCGTCTGTCCCGTCCGGACGCCTTAAGACAGACGACGAACTGCCGCCTCGTCGGGCGACAGCGCATCAATCACACGTGACTGGCGCACGCGAAGACGCCGACGTCGCCCGCCGCGCGCAGATGAAGGGCCGTCCGTATCTGCGCCTCTGCAGGCGCGCGGGGAAAACACACTTCTGCAGAAAACAGGAAAGGCCCAATTAGTACGATTATGCCTGTTGACTGGGAGCAAAGAAAAATGGCGCATACGTCATCTTTCTTCTTTAAAGTCGTCAATTTTCTGACTGGTTTGAAGCGTCCCGCTACGAACTTCTCTCCTCCGCTAACCTCTTCATTCCAGGATTATAGCTGCAACCAACGTCCTCAACTGTCTGTTGGGTGGATTCCAGTCTCCCTTTTCCCCTGCAGCGTTTAGTTTCTAACACTGCCTCTAGTGCCATCGAGTTTATTCACTGATGTTGTGACACATGTCCTATTATCCTGTCCATTCTCCTTGTCAGTATCTACCTTTATCATCGACTCTGCAGCGAATCTCTTCATTCCTTATAAGTCCACCTAATTTTCAACATTTTTCCGTAGCAACAAGTCTCAAATAATTCGATTCTCTCCTGTTATAGTTTTTCCATTGTCCACGATTCACCTCTATACGAGGCTACGGTCCAAATGTACATTCTCAGAAATTTCATCCTCAAATTAAAAACCTATATTTGATAGCAGTAGACTTCTCTTGGCTAAGAATGTTCATTCTAGTTTGCCTCTTACTTCTTCGTTTCTAACGTCAAACGTTATTTTGTTTTCAGCTTAGCAGTGTTCCTTGACTGCTTCTACTTCATTATCATCAATTTTGACATTAAGTGTCGCTTTATTCTTACTTCTGATACATCTTATTACCTTTGTCTTTTTCCAGTTTACTCAGAATCGTTATACTCTACTCGCTACACTCTTCGTTTAGTCAAAGATCCTGTAATTCTTTTTTATTTTCACTGCGATTGGCACTGTTATCATTGATATCCTTTCGTCTTGAATTTTATGCCCATTCTTGAAATTCTCTATTATTTTCGTTATTGTTTCTTCGATGTGCAGACTGAACAGTAGGGATGAAAGACTGCATCTCTGCCTTACACACTTTTTAATTCAGTTTTATTGTTCCACATTGGGCCTTTTACGTATTATATATTACTCGTCTTTCACTATATCTTATTCCTGTTTTCCTCAAAATTTCGAACTTAGTAGACCATTTTACACTGCGGAACGCTTTTTCTAGTTTGAGAAATTCTACGAGCATGTCTTGATTTTCCTTCGGTCTTGCTTCCATTAAGAAGCGCAACAAGAGAACTGCCACTCTTACACTTTTAACTTCCCTAAGTCAAATTGATCACCATCCTGCAAGACTCCAGTTTTGTTTTTCTTTCTTCCTCATATTATGCTTTACGGCAACCTCGATGCATGATCAGTTAAGAAGATTGTGTGATAATTTTCGCATCTATATCTGCCGCTATCTTTGGAACTCTCGTTTGGATTCCACCAGTTTAGTTGTGATAGAATGTTTTATACCCTTTCTGCGTAATTGGATTTCAGGTCTTCCAGATCCCTTTTAAATTCTGACACTAATACTTGATCCCCTATTTCTACCACATTGACACCAGTTTGCTCCTCTGTCACGTCGACAGAGTGCTCCTCCTCAAAGAGCGTTCAGTGTAATCTTTCCACCATTTCGGCCTGCCTTCTCCGTCTAACAGTGGGGTTCCCATGGCGCCGTTAGTGTTAGCACACTTCCCTTTAATTTCAACAAAGATTATTTTGATTTTTCTATATGTTGACTTAGCACACCCATCTATCCTTTTTTTTCGTATACTACCATTAAGGGTAAACTTCCTTAACTATTAGTTCTCTAGTGTTCAGAAGAAAAGCCTATTTATCAATACGTCTCAAAGCTGAAAAAAGAGCTTTTGTTTCCTTGAGCATTATGAATTTTAAATTCATGGATATGAAGCGTATTTATCGTTTATTATTGTTCATACTTTTTTTTTTTTATTTTGGACCTGACCATGTTGCAACTTCATTTTGTGATCTTCATCTGAAGTTTCCTGTGTATCCTCCGATAGGGTCTACGCAGTTCTTCCTTCGACTCGATACCATTCCAACCGGTCACGTCCTACCTGGTCTTACGGGATGTATTACTTCCCAAGGTCCGAGCTTCTGTAATCCGCTCTGTGGTGGCATTCCTGTTCCACAGATAATCCAGTATTCGTTTAGGTAGTGTATTCTGGCCATCTTGTATTGGTGTCCAAGAGATACCAGCCTCCACATCCTGACGGTTTCCGTGATCTTTTCACGTTTTGATGAGTTCTCTGTTGCTCCTGTATGCTGCCGAATTCAGTCCATAGTTTATTGTAAGACTCTGTTTTCCTGGGACTCCTCTGTAGTTGATCAAGAGGCATTTATTGGCGTGCGGGCATTCGCTGCGACCACAGTATTATGTTATCTTAGTATGGCATCACAGGAGATGCACATTGGAACAGTTTTTAGTCAGTCCATGAGCTCCCTCTATTTATTACTATTATTGTTATTATTACTATCATTTTATTGTTATTATATTTCTGTTGCATAATAGAATATACACAGATACATACGCTCTTCCTCAAGGTACAGACAAAGTTTCCAAATCCGCTTCTGATGCTAGTCGCGACGGGGTAGATCAGACCCTGTATATTTCCTCATTGAGTTCTCAATTAACTGCGGTTTCTTAAGTGGGTGTTCCTTCCAGCGTACTTTCGAAGACATCGAAGACGTCTATACACAAAGACCTATTCAGAGATGGCTAACGTGACTTCTGTCTGATAGCTGGAGGATCCTGGAAAGCACTGTTAAGAACACAATACTGATCTTCTTGGATGGCTGTGTGTTCAGTTGCCAGGGACTCAACGAAAATCCTGAAAAAATGCAAGCAGAATCGTCGATCACGGAAGAAGTTTAAAGATTAACTTGACGTGGCCAAAATAGTCTAAATATTTGACCGTCAGTGAAAAGGCCGCGAAATTCTCCAGAATTATGTACATCTGGCTCAATTGTTTATGAGCTGCTATCCCACGCCTGGACACAAAATTCAACAGCCTAGTAAATAAGTGAAACTGGAGCATTGTGCAGACTATTTAGACATGCCCCCAGCCCTTTCCTTCCCCCCCCCCCCTCTCCCCCTCCAATTGTTTCCTGTTATTTTGTAGATTGCGTAACGATTTTTCCACAAGTTCGTATAGTACTTGCTTTACAATTATTGAGGGTATTTTTGTTCTGTGATTGCAACTACAACAATTCGTGTTTTTTTCACCAGACGGGTTTCGCTTTATTGAGGTAAAGCACCATCTGTGGTCTGTAATTAAGTTATTTATATTTGGATTTGCTTTAAGATCGAAAAACAACAACGATGTGCTAGCAGACGGCAATCCCCGATGTAAGCGAGAAATCAAGTGAAAATCGCCGTAAGTACAAATCAATATATGGCTAACGAATTGTTTTTCGATCATAAAGCAAATCAGAAGGTAAATAACTTAATTACAGATCACTGATGGTGCTTTAACTTAATAAAGCGAAACACATCTGGTAAAAAAAAAGCACGCATTTTTGTAGTTGTATTGACAGAACAAAAGTTCCCAACAATCGTTTAATACTGCTAGAATGACAGTATCCAGCAGAGGGTGATACCTAGGTACTTAGAGCGACAGTTACGCAGAACTTCGGCCCCATCATGTAGAACATGTAACTTCTTGTTTCCTCTTTATTATGTAGATGGGACACTGACAGTTGTACTTCTTGAGTTTGGTTATAATACCCATACAACCTGACTGAGTCACATCACTGTTCACTTAGTACCTCTGACGTATCAAGTAGTATGATCTAAATATTGGAGTTTAATTAAATTGTTTGCTTGTTTGTCGTATGTATATAAGCCGCGACTGAATCGTGATCCAGGCCATTGTTCAGGTCTCTCAATTCTCCAATATTTCTCGTTGAACTAAGTTGAATGTTTACCTATTTCCTGTGCAGCTGAAAGTGACTTGTAAATATCTCACAGTACTATCATAAACCTAGGACTCGAACAGAAGTGAGGGCTGCCAAGCGGAAATGACTCAATACAGCCAGTAATTTCTGAACATTGCTACTTTTGCCGTAGGAGATGAATGACGCTAAAATAGGCGGAGAAGTCGGCGATTAGGTGATATGACACCAGAGCAGAGACCCCTAAGGTATTCTCGTAGTAATTCCGGTACGAGATACTGCAAACAATTTTGGCAATTGCCTCTTATATCATAAGTCACGTGGGAAGTTTGAAATGAAAAAGTTTTTCCACAAATTTAACTAACGTGCTAGCAATTTCACCTCTACGGGATCGGAAAGCTAATTTCACAACAATGCCTGAATGAGTAATATAAAATTCATTGCTTCGGAGGGAGCCTTCAGCTCATTTTTCGCTCTACAACTATTCTAACGAATAAGGGGAAGCACGTATGGTTTATTTTCGATGTAGGTTACTTACTATTTAAAAGGGCAACGCCTCTAGTCTAATTAAATCATGTTCACTCATAGAAATATACATACATGCACTCCTTCCCCCTCTCTCTTTCTCACATACATGCACACACGCACACGAACACACTCACCTACACACACACACACACACACACACACACACAAACACTATGTATTATCCCGAACCGTGGATAACGTTGGACCGAAATACATTATAAATTGTTTCTAACCCAATTTCACGAAGGAAAATCGGAAGGTCTCTCTTGGCTTTTCAGCAAATGCCGGACCTGGTAATCGACTCGAGCCCTCAATCCACAGTGTATTTGCTTTCTAGAGCGCAACTACTGCTTTTACTGCGTTAGGTTGAGGGTCATGTTAGTTATTTTAAATGCTTGTGTAACTAGGCTAAGCATTCACATAATTTCTGATCTGTAAAGTATCTCTTTAGAGAGCTTTCAGTCTTCCATGCAAATAGGTTGTTTGTCAATGGCTCAGTCCCAGAGCATTCACGTAATGCCGAGTGCGAAGCACTCTACAGCGGAGCGTCAGTCAGGGCCCGCTTATACCCAGTATAATATTTTGAGAAACCAGCCTCAGTGGCACAAATTTTCTTGTGAAGAGATGCCGGGGTTGGACTTCAGCTAAGTAGCTTTATTCGACATGGTACCACGGTACTATAAGTTTTAATTTTAATGTTGACTGTGTCTTACTCTGGCATGTTATAGTAATTTTATGCTTCTGAAGAAGGCTAGATTAATTTAGCCAAAACATGGGAAGGACCAGAAAATTTGTGCAACTGAAGCTCATTCGTCAAAATAATAGTCCATCACAGTTGCTGATGGAGCTGCAATATACTGAAATTTCTTATACCCAATATGATGGAAGCAAAGGAAGAGGAAAATGAAAGTGGCTACATGCGCCCAACGTGATTTGAAACCTTGTTCGAGAACACGTTATTCTGCACGAAAAATAGTAAGTAGCCTCTTACACATAAAAATTCAGTACTATTTCTGCAATATGGTCGTACTGATATTCTGCAGTTACGTTTGTAAGCTTCAAAGTCAAAATGAATAAACCCAAGCAGCTGAAAAATTATTATGAAATGAAGGTAATGACTCCGATTTACATATTAATCATACCAGTGACGTTGAAGAACAGCGGAGCTCCTACAAATGTACTTACATTACGAGTGCTAGATTTAAAATCCGAAGAAAATAACGTACAATACCGATATCAATAATTCAACAGTGCTACTGTGCTTCTTGAATGACGTGCATTTACAGTGTATTTGTTAATCGCAACAAAAGAAGTTCAAACAAAAGATACCTCTCTCTGTTGGCAGCTACTGGTTGAAAACCACAGAGAGTGACACAGTGAACAAAGTGAACAAGTGAAAATTGTAGTAAATTAGCTTACTACACCTATTTTCACTCGTTGCTTTCATATGGCATCATATTTTGGGGTAATTCATCAGTGAGGAATAAAGTATTTATTGCACAAAAGCGTGTAATCAGAATAATAGCTGGAGTCCACCCAAGATCATCCTGCAGACATTTATCTAAGGATCTAGGGATATTCACAGTAGCTTCTCAGTATATATACTCTCTTATGAAATTTGTTATTAACAACCAAACCCAATTCAAAAGTAATAGCAGTGTGCATAACTACAATACTAGGAGAAAGGATGATCTTCACTATTCAAGATTAAATCTAACTTTGGCACAGAAAGGGGTGAATTATACTGGCACTAAAGTCTTTGGTCACTTACCAAATAGTATCAAAAGTCTGGCTGATAACCAACAAGTATTTAAGAAGAAATTAAAAGAATTTCTGAATGACAACTCCTTCTACTCCATAGAGGAATTTTTACATATAAATTAAAAAAATATATAAAACATAAAAAAATAAAAATAAAAAAACACAAAAAATGAAAACGTTGTTATATTAACTTAAGTATGTTGTTAAATTAACTTAATTATGTCATGTATTGGAAAATTTGACTCGTTCCACATCATCCATGGAACTAGAAATAATGAAATCTAATCTTATCTAATCTAATCTGTTAGCAATGTTAAGACAGTCTTATACAGACCTCTGAGTCAGTCCACTGTACAGTGCTTTTCTCTCATGGATTACTGTATGGGAACTATAACTTCGCATGCGGGCCCCCTAGTTCCGAATCGGAAACTATCGGCATCAGTCGGGAGATTTCCTGGAGTACGGAGTAGAACTGCATTTGTCGTGTGCTTTGTTGCCTGCCATGTCGGTCGCTTAGCTATGCTGTTGCTGTCAGTCTGTTGTAGCTGTGTTTCTACAGTTTCGAAACTGAGTGATGATCCGGTTGCTGGCTCAAAGCGGGACTTTTCGTCGACTCCACTTCGGAAAAGGAATCCGGTTATAAGGAGCTCTTGTCGTAAAATGATGATGAATGTGGAGTGCTCCAATGAAGAAAGAAGACCAAAAATCACTGTTACATCCGATTTGGCAGTCTTCCTTCAGAGGTGCGACGTACACTGGAAAGACCCTACGTAGTATTGCGAGCATTAGAGAATCTGCCAGGTATCACCCAGACGTATCCCTAGGCACTCCTGGCAAAAACAGGTTACTTTCTTTTATAATACTATTACAGGTTATTTCTAAATAGCTCCACATTTGGATATAATTAATTTAAATTGTGTACTCTTTTACTGATAGACCCAGTAGAATGACAGATGTTTACAGTAATGACTAATCGTATAATTTAACCCATTTCTGAAAATATTCGAATGCAATTTCAGTTCGTGAAAAAGGCGTTTTATTCTCTTCACCTTAGGAGAAAAAGCGGGGAAATTGAAGCAGTTTTTGATGACTGCAACAAACGAGTCATCAGGGACACAACAGATGAGTTTTACTCTCTGCAAGAGATTGTGTCCACTGTGCAAAATCTTTTGCCGGTTCTTGAGCAGAAGATTGGTTGGAGATGGAGTACCACGTCTCTCAGACAAGTATTAAAGTCCATTTGTTTCGTGTGGAGAAAGGTTGAAAGGACATTATTATTGGAAGGTTGCGACATTGTGCATTGGCGGTCCCCGTTCCTCGTCGAGTTCAAAAATATCTGGGAGGATGGTACAGAAATTTTTTATTCGGACGAATCCTCGATGAACCGTAACCTAACGTGCGGCAAATGCTGACAAAAAAAGATGTTCTGGCTTTTACTGCGTGGAGAAGCGTCTCCCGAAGTCTAATAACTGGAAGTGTGCGTTCTAGAAACGGATTGGTTAGACAGGCCGAGCTAATGTTCTGGGACAAAACAATCAAGGGAGATTACCACGGGCAGATGAATTCTGTTAATTTCGAAAAAGGACATTATTATTGGAACGTGGCGAGATTGTGCATTGGCGGTACCGGTTCCTCCGCACTCTGTAATAATCATGAACAATGTTGTCACAGCAGACAACTTAGCAAACCTCCCGCCATATACGATAGGAAGATATCTATGATACAGTGGCTGCAGAATAAAAAAAGTCCGATGTTATGAGAGCATGACAAAGGAGGCTCTGTACTCTCGGATTCGGGAGAGTTGGGCGGCAGTGCAGTCGTATCCAGCTAACATACTGGCAACAAGAAAGGGCAACAAAGTAAGTTGCTTGCCGCCATCCAATTGCGATTTGAGTGCCATTGAGCTAGTGTGGGCAAAAATAAAAAGACTCTTTTTGGAGCGGAACATTACAGGCGACATGTCATCTCAGAATCTATTGACTCTTGTAAGCGCTTGTTTTCAGGCTGTTACGCAGAAAGGCTAGAAAAGGTACTGCAAAAAGGTACAACACCTCGACCAGGAGTACTGAAGGCACGATGGTGTGATGGAATTAGCCATTGACAACCTCATTGTCGACGTCAGCACTTCAGATACCAGTGACGTGTCAGAGAAAATGATTACGTGCGAAAGTGAAACAGTTACTGCATCGTAATTATCAGAAGCTTCAGCAAAATTTGTCTGTTCCAGGCTTGTTTTATTATACGTTTGTGTTGAATGTTATTATAGCTTTGGTCAAATGTGTGGCATCCAGTAAAGTAAAAAAAAAATAAACAGTAAGTTATCTTCCATCATTATCGTAAATTGTTCTTTAACCTACTTCCAATTACGCATTTATTTTGATATGGTAACTGATAAAGTAGGATGTTAATGTCTCTATTTAATGTGTCAGTGAAAACAGTGGTCTTAATTTCAATAGTACGAAGTATTTAACTGACGATTAACTCTGTCCTACACACAGATGCTTTTGTTGAAGTTTGAGAGACACGTTTCTGTTGCTTGCAATGCGCGTTTGCGGTACATGGAGGCAGAGCTTGTTCCTCTCCTCACCCCGCCTCTCCCCACAGAAGACCTAGTGCTCTCTCCCGCACTCCTCTCTTGGAGATGCCAAAGAAGCGGCTTTTGTGGGGCAGAGCGAGTGACAAACAAACGGTGTGCACACATCTTCAAAATCTGTACCTTCAGAAGGTCGTAACAATGAACTGTTAGACCTATGGCCCATATAAAGTGCAAAATCGACTCCTTTAGCTGGTATATTGCCAGCGTGCCTTTCTCTCTTTATAATATGAGTTCAAGGTGGTAATGTTTCCCTGTGAGCTCCAGAGGAATAGTTGGTAGCTAGCCAAAGCTGCAGCAACTCGAGTCACGTATGTATGTAATGTGGGTGTGTCATTAGCGGATCCAGCAAAATATTCAGACAAATAAATACTACAAAACCTCGTCCTCATAGAAATAGCTATGCGTGCAGCGACCAAAAGGCATGCGAATGCATTGGATGTAACGTTAATAATCAGCCGCGCATCGTCGATCATTCACAACTGCAGCAACGAGTTGAGACGTGGCCTCTACGAGAAGCTGTAATCGATCTGGAGAGATTATATTCACACGTATCTAGTAGAGCTACTGACAGTTTTCTTTGCCGGCCGGAGTGACCGTGCGGTTCTGGGCGCTACAACCTGGAGCCGCGTGACCGCTACGGTCGCAGGTTCGAATCCTGCCTCGGGCATGGATGTGTGTGATGTCCTTAGGTTAGTTAGGTTTAAGTAGTTCTAAGTTCTAGGGGACTGATGACCACAGCAGTTTAGTCCCAAAGTGCTCAGAGCCATTTGAACCATTTTTTTTGACAGTTTTCTTGTGTAATTTGCTCTGGGCTCAGTGATCGTACATACGTTATAGTCACGTCATATGTAAGGGGAGGTATTGATTCCGTGTCTCTAAATTTCCAGAAGGCTTTTGACACTGTACCTCAGAAGCGGCTTGTAATCAAATTACGTGCGTACGGCATATCGTCTCAGTTAGGACACTAGATTCGTTATTTCCTGTCAGATACTTCACAATCCGCTTAACTAACGAAAAGTCATCGAGTACAACAGAAGTGAATTATGACGTTCTGCAAGATAGTGTTATAGACCCTCGGCTGCTCCCCATCTTTGTAAATGATTTAGGAGACAATCTGAGCAGTTGTATTAGGTTATTTGCAGACGATACTGTCGTTTATCGTCTAGTAAAACATTAGAAGGTAAAAGAAATCGGAAAGAGATTTAGAAAAGTTATATTTATGATACGAAAGTTGACAACTGATCCTAAATAATGGAAAGTGAGAGGTCACCCACATCAGTGGTATAAGGTATCCGTTAAACTTTGGTTGCAGAAGTGAATTATGACGTTCTGCAAGATAGTGTTATAGACCCTCGGCTGCTCCCCATCTTTGTAAATGATTTAGGAGACAATCTGAGCAGTTGTATTAGGTTATTTGCAGACGATTCTGTCGTTTATGTAGATGTAGATGTAGAATCAGTCAAATATAAAGGCCGTAATCTCAACTAAATATCTAGGAATTACAAATACGAACTACTTAAATCGGAAAGAACACATAGAAAATGTTGTCGGGGAGGTGAACAAAAGCATGCGTTTTATTGACAGAGCACTTAGAAGATGCAACATGTCTACCAAACAGACTGCCTACACTACGCTTGCCCGTCCTCTTTTGGAGTACTGCTGTGCGGTGTGGGATCCTTACCAGACAGGCTTAACGGAGCACTTACAGAAAGTTCAAAGAAGAGCCGCATGTTTTTTACTATCGAGATGTCGGGCAAAGAGTGTCAACGGATACGATACATTATTTGGGGTGGACATAATTAAAATAAAGACGTTTCTCGTTGCCGTGGGATCTCCTCACGAAACATGACTAACCATCTTTGTCCTCCGAATGCGAAAATATTTAGTTGATGCTTACAATAAGGGAAATGAAAGCTTGCACCGATACTTTACCGAGTATCCAGGAGATGTAGATGTAGACGGTAGCGAGCTACTGGGAGTATCAATAAAACCCTCTCTGTTCAATCAAAGAGCGGTGAACTGTTGCGGCATAGCACCTCCATCAGGGCACTCTAATTCCGGAACAGGACTCAGATGGTCAGCAACAACGGTAGTACAGTGTCTTATTAGTCCCTGGTTTTGGAAAATGATGACTAACTGCGATCAAGTAATCACAGCAGAGGCCAAAACAGAAGCTCCTCACGCCTGAACACAACCTTGTTGACTTGCCGGACCCATAGATTCACGGTCCATTCGTTACACACTCTCTACCGCAGATGCATCTGAATCCAGGATTCACATATCATGCTACACGCAGGCAGTGCTCGTTGATCCACTGTTGGGCTCCCATATCGACATGTCAGCAAAGACACGAGAGTAGGCAGTCGGCTGCTGAAAGGCAGTGAGATACATTTGTCTTCGTACATTCCTGGCGGATTTGAATTCCTGACCCCCCTCCATTCAAACAGAAGACCACCTGACTCAGAGTAGATCGTTGCTCACCCACTGTGACTCAACGGAAGCCCGTTAAAGGCTTTCGGTCGTGTGTGTCTCAGGTATGTTAATGTTTGTCTGAACGGTCTATCTTTTCTTTTCCCTTCGATTCTTCTAAAAGTAGCGTGACTGTGGTGTTCTAATTGCCTTGAGTATTTCTCTCAGATCATCCAATGCAGTTCCGTTTGGTTACACAACGAGTAACTCCAGTGCGAGCAAAAAAGAACTTTGCCGTTACATACAAACGAAACGATACAGCCTACTCCCTTAAACTGTGCTGTCGTGGAGAAGGAGATTAGCGGTTAACGGCCCGCTGACGTCGAGGTCATTGGAGACGGAGTACAAGCTCGGATTGGGGGAGGATGGGGAAGGAAGTCGGCCGTGTCCTTTCAAAAGAACCTTCCCGGAATTTGCCTTAAATGATTTAGGGAGATCGCGTATAACCTAAATCAGGATGGCCGGACGAGCGTTTGAACCGTTGTACTCCCGAATGTAATTCCAGTGTGCTAATCACCGCACCACCTCGCTCGGTATCGTAACACGTTAAGTTTTTTAGGTATCGGTACATTTCTTTTCTTTCAGGCTGCCGCTGTCGTCGAATACTAAAGAGGAAAATGGCAAAGACACCCCCACATAAGAGCTGATGCGTCCATCTGGTTCAGAGAAGGTAACTGCTGCTCAAGGAAAATTTCGTAGGCGGTTTCACCAGCAGCCACCCAGCAGAGTCTCTGTTTATGCCTGTTACAAGCAGTTCGAAGAGTAGGCCTGCATTTGGAAAGGCCAAAGTCCTGGCCGGCCTTTTGTGTCGGAGTAAACAGTGATCAGTTTCGAGCAACATTACAGTGGAACAACGTTACTGCTAAACCCACTCCAGTCAAGCAGTTCATGAGCTCCAGATCAACAAATAACCGTTTCCATAACCCTGTGTTCACGCCTGCACATGAAGCCACACAGGTAGCAGTTGGTCTAGGTACTCCCTCCAGAAGATCATGCTGCGCTACCCGACTTCTGCACGGACAGGATGCACACAGAAAACGATAATCCAAGAGGTTAACGTTTAGCGACGAAGCAACATTTCACAAGTTTCGGAAAATAAAACCCTCACTTCTCCACCGAACACAAACGAGATTCGACGCGTGTGTTCTGCTCAGTGGCGAGGGACAAGATTTACGATCACTTATTTTCATGGTGAAAACAGTCATAGGCATTTGCTACCTAGACATGATTTCATTGTGGCTTCGTCCTTATTTTCAAGAAACTGCAGAAACATCATCTTACAATAAGATAATGCACCTCCTCGTATCCACTTCCCTATACATAACAGGTAAACATACAACTGCGAGGACGATGGAGCGGCTGTGCAGACCCTGATAACATGTGGTGCAGATGCCCACCATCATCACCAGAGCTCAACCATTGTGACTTATTAACGGTTTTATGTGAAACAGGGAATTTGCCTCACAATCCTTACCTTAGCTGTGGTCGAGTCTATCCCGACCGACCTGTTGTAAAAGCTTTGGAATGATTGAGAATATCTTCTCGGTTTTTTGCTCTGTGACTGAAGAAAAACGTATTGATTCACTTTAATCAGTAGAGAAACTTCCAGAGACACACTACTAGCAGGATGAGTTTTGAAGCGAATTTATTTTACCACTGAGTTTGTATGAAACATTAATAATGTAAAGTTGTTTGCGCACGCCCTCCACAATTTGTTTGGTGTCAGTCTTTTGTGCGCACCCTTACAGCACGTGTTTTGTCATATGATATTACGCCTAGTCGGCTTTCTGTCCAATCGAGGACCATTCGTGCCCTATTTATCACTGTCAGCTATTATACATGCAGCTGATTCAGAGGATCCACGCGCTGCACATGTACGTGTATGTGACTTCCCGTCATAAATAATCACTGCTTTATAACCCTGTATCGTGACGTGTGATGAAAGTGCTGTTTTAAACACCACGAGGAAAACAGGCCGTACCTGCACAGCTGCTCAACGGGAACTCTCTGCCAGCTTCTCAGTTAACTTAAACTCTCAACGCGTCTGAATCAGCAATAATTAATTTTAAAACAAAACTTGCATTTTTCAATTGCTTCGACTATGCTTCGTTAGAAACATCCTGAATCATGACGTTTTACCTCCATTAGGAACTGACTTTCTCTATTAACTTCCAGGCAGATTAAAACGGTGCATCAGACTGGGGCTCGCAGTCTCGATTCTTGCCTTTCCCGGGCAACACCATTATTGTCTGAGCTATCTAAGTACAAACCCACACTAGTCCTCGCAGTTTTAACTCGACCAGTATCAATTCCCTAAAGCTTTACCTTATTCGACCCACACATTGTGCTGAACTACAACACTTGGAAGAAAGGTTGCCACGAAGGAGCTGTGAGGATGCATCACGAATATTGAGAAGCTCAGTAGGGGACTACGCTGACTTTTAATTGCATGACTCCAATTTTCAGTCCTCATCTATCACTATGCTCTAAAACAGCTCACACTCCGATGCTGGGTGAAAGCTTCATTTTGTTTTTATTTTTGTCAGAAACGTCCCCTGGTATTTAACATGCAGTCTGATTGGAGCTGGTACTGGTGAACCAAAAACTATAACTGCAAACATATTCTAGACTAGCTGAAGGGAACAGAGAATGTTAATCACATTAACAGAAAAAGACTCTCTTCTCAAGAAGTTATTTTCACCAAGGCTGACAAGGAGAACAGTTTAGTGTTACTTAATAAGAAAGAATACATAGAAAAAGTCTTTGTATTTTGCAACCCCATAGAATTTCCCCTGTTACTTAATGAACTAACAATGAAATTTGGTATCAAAGTGAAGTGCGTCATTAAAATCTCCTGCTTCATATTTACTGATACCGATTTCAGATACCTCAGGCACATGAATCCATTAACACCCACATTGTATGTGTTGCCTTATCATCACAAAGGAAGTTTCTTCAGTTTCAGCACATCGTCACAAATTAGCCAAGGAATTAGATTCACTAGTTAAAAGAAAAACTAAATGTCAGCCAATATTTGGAACCCCCAATTCGATTGCATTAGTGAATAACCAAAAAATTCCACCTTGTGCTAAGCTAATCTCATTTGAGTTATGCAATCTTTTTCAAACATTCCTGTTCGAGAGGCTATGCAAATTTTAACGGAATTGTTATACACAATCAAAACAAATCGAGTGGAATCAGAGGATTTAAGACTGTCAACTGAGACGTGCTTAACCAAAAACTATTTCCAATTTCAACAATCTGTATACTGATGGGTTAGCTTGGCAGCCCAGCCTGAGCCTCTTATTAGCTGAAGTGTTTATGGATAGTCATGAACAAACAGTTTTAGATAAATAGATAAGTTTAGATAAGTTTTAAGCTTCAAATCTGGAATAGGTGTGTGGACGATTTACTCAGCCTGCAGACAGACACTACCATCTGGTAATTATATTTTTTCAGTATTTAAATTCACACCACAATAACATAAAGCTTACAATGTAGTTAGAAGGAGACTCACCAGTTACATAAGCAAGAAAAAGCATTTAATTAAGATATATTGAGAGAGATAACTTCTACAGACACTGTAATACCTGTCAGTTTCCAGCATCTCATAACATACCAACATAAAGGCTTCCAATCTATACCACACACAAAATCAGATTTTTAAAATTAATTAAAAATGGTTAAAAATGGCATACTGCAACATAGTTCTCCCCTTACAGATAACAGACTCAGTAGAAACAATAGGCAGAGCATAACAGCACTTCGGCATCCTACTCACAAAGCACTAAACCACTCTAATAATAATGTCGTGTGACTAGGGCCTCCAGTCGGGGAGACCTTTCGTCGGGTGCAACTCTTTCGATTTGACGGCACTTCGGCGACTTGCGCGTCGATGGGGATGAAATGATGATGATAAGGACAACAAAACACCCAGTCTGTGAGCGGAGAAAATCTCCGACCCAGCCGGGAATCGAACCCGGGCCCTTAGGATTGATATTCCGTCGCGCTACCGGGGGCGGACACCACTCTAATAACAAATGAGTTGTAGAGGAATATTGGTAGGACTTCACAGGCACTTGCCAGGAAACTGAAATCCAGGAAATATACTCTATTTATACTAGGAATACTATTGCTCACATTCTCTTCAACAGTAAACGTATGATTCCACCATTAGAATAGAGTAGAATTTATGAGATTTCCTCCAATCTTTGTGGCAAGTTATAAGTCGGTACACAGCTGTAACTATAAGACTCGCTGACAATATAAGGACTTGGAGACTGTAAAAGAAATATTACACATTTACTGAAGATGCTGTGAATGAATGACATTGCTATAATACTAAATGTGATGTTCTTCATAGAGGAAATAAAGACAGAAAGTGAGATTTCTCGAAATCCTGATTATTAATAGAAACCAACCAAAGAATGCTCAGCTGAGGCTCAGTGACCACAGGTTCATTAATCACCCTTACTAAGTAGCATCAGGCAGTTAATGCTTTATCGCCATTAGCTAATACGCTTGTTATAACTATTCCACACAGACACGACATAGATTCCTTTGTCCCACCTTCTCCCGTCCCACTGTTTCTCGGCCTGTTCATTACATTCACCTGTTTGTTAAGTTAGTCAGCGTCATAACTTATTTGTACAATGTTTTTATCTCGTACATTCCTTTACATTTAATCTTATATTATAAGATTTATTTGCTCAGAGCAGTTTTGTGAGTTTCATTATGCTTGTGTGTTTGTAGCAGCTTGCACCTGTACAAATTCGCGTATTTATGGTAGAACAATGTTTGTACACCTTAGAATTTTGACTATTATGTGGAATACCTGTTCAGTAGTCAGTTATCTGAGGATGACCTACAAACTTGAAAGCTAGTTGGTTTATAACGAACTATTAAGCAACTATTGTTGTGGAATATCAATCTGGTGTAGTTTTGTTCCTAATATCTTTATGTTCCTCCAAGTACCGACGGACATTTCAAAGATTTTAACTATGTTTAAGAATGTATGTTTAATGAGGTCATTAGTCGTCTTCTTTAGGTTCCTCGGGACACACATTTATGTATATAATCAGACTTCGCGTAGTCTTTTCCACGAAAGGTGCAATCAGCATACAAGTGATCAGGGATATCTACACGATACGTTTCCACTGCTCACTGGGAATCACTTTTAATCTGTGGAAAGTCTACCTGGAATGGTTGATCGTCTTAATGGCTGCTGTGTTTTAGGCAATGGATTTAAAAGGAGAAATATATTTCCAGTGGCTATTAGTCATAACCAGAAGATTATACTGAAAATAATAACAAAGACAATACAGTAGAAGTTAGCATTGTATTTTTTTAGTTTGTAATTGAAACCACATATTCCAAGTGTGAAGGATTCGATTTTTTTTTTTTTTAAGTACAAGAAGCAGTGATATCGAACTTTCTAATGTTTTCATAGCAGGAAAAGTATTTCTTTTCTTTAACTACAAAACTAGCCATTTTAGCTATTGTAATAGTTGTGTTTGCTTTCTTTGATGTTTAATATGGTAGAGAATACTGTTGTAAGTTACTGGAAAGAAAATGCTTCGATGCCGTATCGTCGCAAAGAACCGTATTACTAGCCATTCTCTATCTCTCTCTCTTCCCAGACAAAGAAAGCCTTCTTTTCGCTCTGCTGAAATTGACATTTAATTTGCACTATACAAGTGTCGCTGTTTTGCTGATACTAAAAAATATTTAATTACTGAGTAGACCATGTATAGCCGACAGGAATCTAATTAATTTTGAGCAACTAATTTCTTTTGTACCTCGATTTACAATTATTTCGGCACGCAATAAAGGATATTACTGTGAATGAAAAATTCACTGCCTACATTGTAGGTTTACTCTCACTGTAATAGCGAACGGATTGTAGACTGGTATTATATTAAATTACGATAGTCCGTCTGAAAAAGATAGTAATTCTGCGAAAGTTGCAGACGTAAGCTCTCAAGGAGCAAATTAAATTATTCAGTCAGAAGTTATTTAACTGTTACTGAAACGTATTTATGCTAGTTTTCAATCAAGATGGACGCTAACTGTGAGATTTTGTCGTAGCTCAGTGGCTGCTTCCTTTAAAATTTGCCGTTATGAGTGAATGAAAACTGAATAACTAAAGATGAAGTGAAAGTAATTGCAAAAACTTCAGCATTAAGTGAATTAACCAAGCGACCAGGTAATTTTAACTCTGTTGATCTATCACGCACCGGTGACATCAGCTGGTTAGGCAATTATAAGTATCAATGAAATTCTGCAACAGCCGTGTAACTAAGATGTTATTATATTTTATTCTGACGACAACCAGATTCGGCAATCCACTATGCCATCTCAAAGCCCCACAAACATTTCTCAAAATAGACGATAATGCCATACAGTGCCATATCTCCCTGCATTTCGTAAAGTCAAACCGTTTCACAAGTGCTTGATTCCAATACTTGGCAGCGTCGTAAATTAATGTGGGATATTTTAGGCTTTCAGAATCCGAAATATCTGGAGACGACTTTACGACAAAATTCCACAGCCACACGGTTCGCGCGGCTACCCCCGTCGGAGGTTGGAGTGTGTGTGTAGTCCTCAGGATAAGTTAGTTTAAGAGGGGTAGGAAGTCAAAATAAATTCATAAAACTTTGTCAGCATGACCAGAAAGGATTCAGGATTCACAATCATAGCAGTGGAAGTTCAAAAGCATTAAAAAATAAATTTTTTTACATGTGAAATTTCATCATGTTTTTCGCTTACTGCTGGCTGCATTTGTTGCTATAGGTAAATTTTTATTCACAAGTAAGAGAGATTATTTGATGCATTTTGCACAGCATAGAAACCATACTTACAGGTGTATGAAACTCTAGAAGCTTCCAAATCTATTAAAAACTGTGGTAAAAATTGAGATAATTAACTACAAAATTTAATTTTTTTCTAAACATAAAGTTTAAAACGTAACAGCTCATTCACTTTTTCATTAATTAAATAGATTCTAGAGTTTCAGACACCTGTGAGTAAGGTTTGTATTCTGTGCAAAATTCATCGAACAGTCGCTCTTACTTATGAAGAAAAGTGTACCTATAGCAACAAATGCAGCAAATAGTAAGTGAAAAAATGATGAAATTTCACATGTAAAAAAAATTATTTTCGTATGTTTTTGAACTTCCGCTGCTACGAGTGTGAATCCTGAACCCTTCCTGGTCGTGCTGACAAAGTTTTATGAATTTACTTGTAAAAGTATAGACAGTGGAAATTAAAATGTCCTGTGGTGCCTCTCCTGCTCCAAGTCGGCCCGTTTGACGTCCTACCCCTCTTAAGTTAAATGAAGTAGTGCGTAAGCCTAGGGACCAATCACCTAAGCTGTTTGGTCCCATAGTCCTTACCAAAAATTTCCTTTTTTGCCACTGCCACATCAACTTTCGCTCGTTTATGAACAGTTTTAGCACTCACAAAATTTTGACGTTGTCAGACATGGCACAGCTACGTAAACACACCAGGCGACACTACTTACAAAGCAAGCGAGCTGACGTAGTGGATATCAGACTGGACTAGCATTCGGGAGGACGACGGTTCAAACCCGTGTACAGCCATCATGATTTAGGTTTTCCGTGGTTGCCCTACATCGTTTTAAGCAAATGCCGTGATGGTTCCTTTGAAAGGGCATGGCGACTTCCTTCTCCTTCCTTCCATAATCCGTTGGGACCGACGACCTCACTTTTGGTCCCCTCCCCCCAACCAACACACAAACATGCATGCAACTGCTTCCTTCTCGTTTCGTTCCATCCATTCCGCGCCACATAGCTCCCAGGTTATCCGCAAAACCTCCGGTTGAAAACCCAGAGTGGATTCCCAACTTCGTTCTTTACTTTGTCAAAAGTAAGATATATCTTCAGATATCGTATTACAATACAGTCGCTATAATTATTAACACCATTCATTCTGATTTCGTTAAACAATATTTCGTGTACGTTTAACGAATTCTCATACACATTTAACATACAATCATGCTCATAAATGAAGTATAATGCTGATACATGGTGAAACAACGCTCTGGTGGGCAGTTTGCGGGTTTAAATCATCTCGGGGTATGACCATGCGGTGCATTTAACCTGCGGTCGTCGCACGGTGGCGCTGGCAACGCATAGGTGTGTTGGTGCACGTCAGAGTACGATGCAGTGAGTAAGTCCGCACGCGTTTTCGGACGTGCTAATGGTGACTGTGTGTTGAAAATGGCTCAAAGAACTCATATTGATGACGTTATTAGGGGTACAATACTAGGGCGATTGGAGGCTGGTCAAACACAGCAGGTCGTAGCACGGGCCCTCCTTGTGCCACAAAGTGTGATCTGAAGTTCTACATACACATCTACATCCATACTCCGCAAGTCACCTGACGATGTGTGGCGGAGGGTACCTTGAATATCTCTATCGGTTCCCCCTTCTATTTCAGTCTCGTATTGTTCGTGGAAAGAAAGTTGGTCGGTGTGCCTCTGTGTGGGCTTTGATCTCTCTGATTTTATCCTCATGGTCTCTTCGCGAGATATACGTAGGAGGGGGCAACATACTGCTTGACTCGTCGGTGAAGGTATGTTCTCGCAATTTCAACAATAGCCCCTACCGAGCTACTCAGCTTCTCTCTTGGAGAGTCTTCCACTGGAGTTTATCTATCATCTCCGTAACGCTTTCGCGATTACTAAATGATCCTGTAACGAAGCGCGCTGCCCTTCGTTGGATCTTCTCTATCTCTTCTATCACCCCTATCTGGTACGGATCCCAAACTGGTGAGCAGTATTGAAGCAGTGGGCGAACAAGTGTACTGTATCCTACTTCCTTTGTTTTTGGACTGCATTTCCTTGGGATTCTTTCAGTGAAACTCAGTCTGGAATCTGCTTTACAGACGATTAATTTTATATGGTCATTCCATTTTAAATCACTCCTAATGCCTACTCCCAGATAATTTATGGAATTAACTGCTTCCAGTTGCTGACCTGCTGTATTGTAGCTAAATGATATAGGAACTTTCTTTTTATGTATTCGCAGCAAATTACACAGACATAAGATTATGGCAATGATTCCAGCAGAGAGGAAACGTGTCTAGGCGCTACAGTACGGAACGTCCACAGTTTACAACAACACAAGACGACCGATATCTCACCATCAGTGCCGGCAGAAGGCCACGGAGTACTGCAGGTAGCCTTGCTCGGGACCTTACCGCAGCCACTGGAACAGTTGTCCTCAGACACACACTCTACAGACGACTGAACAGATATGATTTATTCACCCGGAGACCTGTAAGGTGCATTCCACTGACCCCTGGTCACACGAGAGAGTGTAAAGCCTGGTGTCAAGAACACAGTACATGGTCATTGGAACAATGGTCCCAGGTTGTGTTAATGGACGAGTCCAGATATAGTCCGAACAGTGATTCTCGCCAGGTTTTCATCTGGCGGGAACCAGGAAGCAGATATCAACCCCTTAACGTCCTTGAAAGGGACCTGTACGGAGGTCGTGGTTTGATGGTGTGGAGTGGGATTATGATTGGTGCACGCACACCCCTTGCATGTCTCTGACAGAGGAACTGTAACAGGTCAGGTGTATTGGGACGTCATTTTGCACCAGTATGTCCGCCTTTTCAGGGGTGCAGTGGGTCCAACCTTCCTCCTGATGGATGATAACGCACGGCCCCACCGAGCTGCCATCGTGGAGGAGTACGTTGAAACAGAAATTATCAGGCGAATGAAGTGGCCTGCTTGTTCTTCAGACCTAAACCCTAAGGAGCACATATGGGATGCTCTCGGTCTTCAGACCCCTAGGACACTTCAGGAGCTCCAACGGGCACTGGTGCAAGAATAGGAGGGTATACCCCAGCAGCTGCTCGACCACCTAATCTAGGGTAAGCCAACCCTTTGTGCGGCATGTGTACGTGTGCATGGTGATCATATCCCATATTGATGTCGGGGTACATGTGCAGGAAACAGTGTCGTTTTGTAGCACATGTGTTTCGGGACGGTTTTCTCAATTTATAACCAATACCGTGGACTTACAGATCTGTGTCGTGTGTGTTACCTATGTGCCTATGCTATTAGCACCAATTTTGTGTAGTGCCACGTTGTGTGGCACCACATTCTGCAGTTATCCTTAATGAATGAGCATGAGTGTAGTTAGGAAACATAGAGATATTTAACATTGTTTGAAAACATCAATACTTTTATGTATCCATTTAGCCAGTGACAGGTCTATCGAAAATTTTAATGAATTTTGATCAAATTTAAGCTGCTACATTATAACTTTTCTCGTACAGAGTCAACCATATTTTCACATAGGTGGTCAGATAGGAATAATTTTATTCTTTAAAAAATTGTAGACTGTGTATTCTACAAATTAGTGATTTTTTGAGCTGCCGCTAGTGAGAGAGACCAAATGGATTATTGCAGCCTGCTGTTGTTATCATACTAATCACTGGTCTAAAGTAAACTACATTGCGCCTATTGACATCGTCAGTAATTTCTTCTCGTTCAAATCTTCTGGGTTATCAGCCGAGTCGTTACGTCATGTTGTCGCTACATTTCGACGAGTCTCCTACTCGTCAGCTGGAGTCGAAGTGTCGGCTCAGTTTTGTACACTGATCAGGCAGAAAATTAAGACGACCTGCTTGATAGCTGCTACGTCCACATTTGGCACTGAAATTAGCGGCGACGCGTAGTGTGATGGAAGGAATGAGTTCCTGGTAGTTCGCTGGAGGGAGTTGGCACCAAATCTGCACATGCAAGTCACCCAATTTCCATAGATATTAGGGAGGCGGCGATGAGCTCTGATACCAGGTTAAATCGCATCCCAGATGTGTTCTGTCGGGTTCATATCTTGCGAGTTGTTGAGGAGGGGGTGGGGGGGAGGGGGCAGCACATCAATTGGAACTAGCTACTGTTTACCTCCGTCATACTCCTGGACTGTTAAAAAATGCCACTGCCGTCGGGAAACATGATCGTCATGAAGAGATTTACGTAGCCCGCAATCAGTCTGCGATACTCCTTGCCCATCATGGTGCCTTGCACGAGCTCCACTGGACCCACGGATGCCCATGTCGCTGGAGCCGTCACCAGATTGCCTCCATCCCGCAGTACAGATGTGAATAAGGCGTTCCCCGGGAAGATGGATTCGCGATCTCCCTTCGGTACCATGACGAAGGTATCGGGATTTGTCAGACCATTCAGTGCTCTGCCACTGCGCCAAGACCCAGTGACGATGGTCCAGTGCTCATTTATATCGCAGTTGCCGATGTCGTTGTGTTAAGAGAGGCAATGAACAATATTAAAAACTAATGTAAGCTGCGCCACTGTCCGCAGCCTGTCGTATTTTTCCAGCCTGCACAGTCTACGACGTCCCACATCTGTAATGAGCGGTGGCTGCCCAATCGCACTGCGTGTGTACGTGGTTTCACCTTGGTTTGGCCACGTATTGAAGAAGCTCACTACAGCACTCCCCGAACACCCGACATGTAGTTTTCGAAATGCTTTTGCCGAGTCTCTTGGCTATCACGATCTAGGTCAGATAGATCGCGCTGATTCCCCTTTCTACACACGGACAGCTCGCTCACTGATACTACGCCGTCCGTGCGTGTATCTGGCTAACAGTCATTCCTGCTGCTATTGCGTGGACGGGTTTATGTCGATACTAGGTCGGTGGTCATAACATTCTGGCTGATCAATGTAAATTCACTGCATCGCGGGTGCCTATGCCCAACGCCGAACCAGTGGGACAAGCTTCTGCCTCTGGAAGAAAAGTCGCGGCCGATAGTTTTTGAAGGAGTGAGGGTCACTGTCCGGCCGTCTGGTCATGATAGTGCCCGTCTATTATTCGTTGCTGTCTCCGCTGGTTTCACATTCCTGAGTAACATCTTCTAAAGCCACATCCCATGTGGAGCTAAGTTGGAGACCACTGTTCTAGGTGACAAAATCTCTATGTACCCTTATTTCCTCTACGTCTTTGATGACTGAAACCTAGACCGCATGGGTGACGCACAACGAATTTTTGAAACGCGCCAGCGGTTTACAGCTGAGGTCAGCGTAGGATGTGGCATTAGCAAACGCGATTGGCGTACCTGTTGGATTTTCGGCAGGGGAGTCAGGGATCCAGCAGTTAGAAAGGAACGAAATCGATATGAAACAGAAATTCATATCTCCATAAGAATACGAGCAGGAAACGCGTCGAAACTTTGGGTGGCAACACGACAGCCCGACTGGGCCGTTGGCCTGTAAAGATTCTAAGTAACGGTTTGTATGTTGGCAGTGCTATAGATTGTGTTAATATCACTAACAGCACTCTGTACCCCCGGCAAGAGCTTCTGTGATTGGACGGACTAGCGTTAGCTAGTGGATAGGGACGTGTATGTACATGATATTCTTAGTGGAGGCTCTGTGTTGGTAGGACATGCATTGTAAAGTGAGAAGAAATTATGTGTCTATAAGAAAATATGAGTGGAAATTTAGCACTTTAAATGTTGTTGATAATGTTTGGGTAGTGGAATTATAAACAACTATATAATTTTTGGACCAAACTGCTGAGGTCATCGGTCTCTAGGCTTACACATTACTTAATGTAACTTAAACTAACTTACGCTAAGGACGACACACACACACACACCCATCCCCGAGGGAGGACTAGAACCTCCGACGGGGGGAGCAGCGCGAACCGTGACAAGACCCCCCCGACCTCGCGCCTACCACACGGTGCCTATAATTTTTGGAACTTATGTCACATGAATAAGGTAAAATTTTCTTAATGCATTGTTTGCTCTTCAACAAAATCTTTATTTTTCTAACTATATGACTCATAGTGTTAGTCTACAGTAGCTAGAATCTTTTTATTTAGCTAACTGTTGTTGCTACTTGCTGTGACTGCTATAGTTCGTGTTATGAGGATTTTCTGTGAGGTAGGTGACTTAAGAAAAAGAATGGGGTTTCCACTACCTCAATTCGGGATTGAAATGAGCTTAGGCAATTAACAGAGTTGGAGGTAGTTTAATTTTTTTTTAAATTTCATACTTTTTGGATTTGTATTATTGTTAGGATTTTTTGCAATTCGGGGCCATTCTTTTATGTCAATTATTGGATGTCATATATTATTAATATATAGCAATCCGTTTGCGTTGTGTTTGTAAAATGGTTCAAATGGCTCTGAGCACTATGGGACTTAACTTCTGAGGTCATCAGTCCCCTAGAACTTAGAACTACTTAAAGCTAACTAAGGACAACACACACATTCACGCCCGAGGCAGGATTCGAACCTGTGACCGTAGCGGTCGCGCGGTTCCAAACTGTAGCGCCTAGAACCGCTCGGCCGAGCCGGCCGGCTTGTGTTTGTATATTATGGGTAATAAATGAATAGGGAAAATTCCGTATGTCAGTGATCAATAAAAAAAAAATAATTAAAAGGTTGGGTTCACTAGTGAAAATCGCCGAGAAAGCTTCCAGTCCCTTATAATGTCCATATAATGATGTTAGTTTTGCTAGGTGATACACTCACTCTAGTAGGTAAGAGTGACAATGGATACTTTAGTAATTCAAACATGTTAACGTGTTTCTCTGATTTGAGATCCGCTATTAACAATGTAGGCAACAGCTACATTAGGGCGTGGTATGAATATCGCAACCTCAGTCCGAAGGCATTCACAAGACATTTACGCTCTTGAGGGACCGACACTTCCTATTATGCTTATATCTGCACTCTATATTATATTTTACCGACTCGTAGTGTAATTTCAGTGGGTTCAGGTAGACAGTTCTTGTCCAATACAAACCAAAATATTAGAACTGTACCATTCTAATATTTACTGCAAGTGAATAGTGATACACAGAAAATCAGCACCGTCGTCCCTAGCGCTGTGAGAAACACACTACACACAAATATTAACCATTGCATCAAAGTTCTCGGTCATCACCATAACATTTTACTGCCAATTTTTCTATACAGGGCGATCCTGCAACGATGCTACAGACTTTCAGGGACGATGAATCAGGGTAAGTAAAAGACCCCGGCCTGGAAACGACCGGTTTGAAAGTTGTAAGCGAAAATCTTTCTCATACCTCTGACAGTGGACCTCTTCTACCACAAGCTCTTCGTTTACCGTATTTTGGGAGGAGGTACTATGGACCGAAAAAAGAACAAAAAATTGTCTAGTGAACACGGGCTCCAAAATGCATCCCTTAAGAGCTATAAGCACTTGTGTTCAGTAGAAGAGACGTGAGTCATAGAAGTTAAGAAGAACAGAGGCCTATAGCTCTCATGGTATGTATTTTAGAGACCATATTCCGGTCCACATTACCTCTTCCCAAAATATGGTACCAAAATGTCTCTCAGTAGAAGAGGTCCACTGGCAGAGGTATCAAAAAGAATCTTACTTACATGTTTCAAATGGATCGTGTTCGGACCAGGATCCTTTACCTTAATACTCTTCTCCATTGCCCACGAAAGTTTGTAACATCATCACGGAATCAGCGTACATATTAATATTCGGCTTTAAGATTTGTCATACTGTTCAGTCATTAGTCGAGTCATTTTATACGAGTATCTTGGGCTGACAAAATACATGTCTGCTTCAACCTTCAGCTACAATATGTCACAAACTTGTACTACAGTTAAAACTGCAGCCAACGAATTTACCAAGGCAGTTTCTACCGGAGGATACCAGAATTGTAGTTACAGCACTGGCTACAAATAGCTACATCCATTCAACGGTTGGAAGTGACATAGGAAACAGAGGATGCTGAGGTCAAAAGCGTTGCCAAGCGGCTTAGTTGTTTCGCATGATTGCTAATGCAAATGACCTCGGCTGACAACACAGTATAATGACAGAGATGCACCGATCTGGCGCTGTGCAATGCGGAATCGCTGCCCGGTAACCGATAAAGTAGATGCGTCGGCCAGGCGGGCTCTTATCACATTGCGCTATCGAGAGCGGAACAGAGCTGCAGCAAATCGTGGCAGGTTTCGTGCTTACCGTATGGACTGCTAAACGTGGAAAATCTGGCACAAGCCCAATGTAGCAGATTGCGAATTGTCTTAAAGTGCCTGATTTCGACAATATTTGCGCAGACTGACTCGCATCATCGATGATGTCAGAGGAAAACGTATAACATTGGGAAATGTGTGATACACACTATGCTGTCATACAGTACGTTTATTGACTGCCGGTTTCGCAAGGAAAACGTATAACATTGGGAAATGTGTGATACACACTATGCTGTCATACAGTACGTTTATTGACTGCCGGTTTCGCATCGACTATCTTCACAGTGCTAACACAAAAATGGAAACAAAGTGAAAATTATGAAACTCAACACACATTACATTTTCATGAGAATTATTAACCGAAGAAATTTAGAGTTCTTACCAAGAATATCTACAGTAATAACTTCACTTGGCTTCTATGCTGCTCAACGAGGAAAGTATGCGCCGTTGCTGACTCGAGAACGTAATGAAATTGTTACTGAACCTCTTAATACAGGATTAACCAAGCAGAAAACAACGTTGAAAACATGAAAACCCTTTAAGAGCAGCATGTACAGAGCAACAATGCTGAGGCACAACGACAGCCATTAGACTTCCATACAAGAGTAGATCAAAGACGCTGCTAGTGAAAGTCAGAAAAGTAGGTGCAGAAAATGCGACTTAACATCTCAGGTCATCAGCCCCCTTAACTTAGAACCACGTAAACCTAACTAACCTAAAGACATCACACACACCGATCCCCGACGCAGGATTCGAACCTGCGACCGTAGCAGCAGCGCTGTTCCGGACTGAAGCGCCTAGAACCGCTCTGCCACAGCGGCCGGCCTACGTGCAGAACATTTCTACACTATAGTACAGTCACTGAGAGATACACAAGTACTCAAACTACAAAAGAAGAAGTGCAATAGAAGAAGATACAGTTGTACATGGATTTTTTATTCTGTACAATATTATAAAAATAATGGTCACATAGTACAATTATAGAGTCTCACGATTTTATAGGGTCACATGATGAAAACGAACCGAACACACACACGTATAATGTTGAACAGTTATATGATTCAATGCAATATCTACGGATTATCCAGACTAGCAGCAGCAAAACAGATCGAACATCATATCCATATCAGAGGTTTTAGGATGCAGATAGGGAAACCAAATGGAGAAATGCATACTGCATACAGTATTACGTAATGCGGTATTCACATACTATTAATGACCTCACTAGTAGTGAATAAATGTACTGTAAGAAAGCAGAGTGCGTACCATGCATTTCTCCAAGTATATCGGCGCAGTTGAGAGCTACCGGAAAAAAATATTTTTGAAAACGTGAAAGCTACAAAAGCATTATTTCAGGAGAAGTGGAAAACATTCTTTTAGACGTGTGTCACACAACTTAAGGTGTTTAAGAGGTATTTTTTTCTATATCTTACATAACATCTCTGATGCTGATGCTGTTGCTCATTACAAGATCTATTGGTGTGCTGTTGTAGAGCTAGGCAGGTAAAGAGTATACGCCAGGCAGTAAGTAGTTACGGTTGCTGTTAATGTTGTTGTCTGTATTAGTAAATGGGTAAAGCGATCACCTAAAGCCAGTTGTAGATTGTCTATATAACGGCTTCCACGGCAGCAAAAGTTCTAATCTCAGTTTTTCATATATTTCCAGACCGAATGTAAAAATGTAACAAACAACCATTAAGAATTATATTCTTACGTTAAATGTGGAACTCATTAAGACAAATATCAAAGTCAGATTCTGTCGATATCTGATGAGGCACCGTAACTTGTGGCGTGCTAATTACCCAGACAGTAATTATCCAGTATTTCAGAATGATATCACTTACCAATTTGTAAGAAGATGTACACATAATTTGAAACCTTTCCGAATACTTTTATTGCTGACAACCTTAACACAACAACAAAAACATAAAAGTTCCTCACATACATTTTCGCTGTTCATGCAGTAAAACGTCCGCCGTGACGTTTTAATTCATTACCTCCTAACTATCACATCTACTCACGACACACTTTACAGACAGTATATACTTGCGCCACTGAATTTATCTGCAAAATTTAGCCGGCCGGGGTAGCCGAGCGGTTCTAGGCGCTAAAGTCTGGAACCGTGTGGCCGCTACGGTCGCAGGTTCGAATCCTGCCTCGAGCATGGATGTGTGTGATGTCCTTAGGTTAGTTAGGTTTAAGTAGTTCTAAGTTCTAGGGGACTGATGACCACAGAGGTTAAGTCCCATAGTGTTCAGAGCCATTTGAACCCTTTTTTGCAAAAATTTATCATTGTACAACACAGTGTACTGAAAATATGATGTATACACACTGACTTGCGTGAAAAGTATGTTTTCTTGAAGCGGAGCGCAGATACCCAGACTATTCTCGGGCAGTGTTAGGTAGCGAGAGCACTTAGCAACTTGCAACGAACTTTAAACTTAATTTTACAACTTTTATGGCTGAATAATTAGGATTTTCGGTCTTCAGCCATAAAGGTTCTACATGCTTAATGTCAAATGTTTAATACATTACTCATACGTCTGAAGCTGTTGAATACTTGGAAGTTGACGACGAGGGGTTGCGTTTACTTGTTCTGAATACGCGAAAAATATGCCAGAAATTTGTCACTCTTCTCTCATTATGAACTCGTCTTACCGAAGAAACATTCAAATCCACACAATTTTAACAAAATTAAAGGATCACTTTTTGAAACCCCGCATTGTCTCCCACTGCGACGCAATATGGCTGGGAGGTGCCTATAACCTCTGTCTGTAATGGTACAAAAGCGTGGTACCTTTCGATGCCAGCCTCGGGCTCGACGACGCTTTAAACAGCAAGGTGTCAACAATTGCTACACATATGTCACCACAATACTGTCCAACGCTACCATGGTGAGTGACACAATGGGAAGATCGTATTACCTCCTACTATGCGTCCACGTGTTATACATTGTCTAGACGCCTCTACGACGGAGGTCAGAGCAGCATTGAAATCACGCTGTTTTCTTATGGCATGTCGTTGCTGAGAATCGGCACGAAATGCCTCATAAAGGGTGTGAATGAAACCACGCCTGCTGTTCGCACGTTCGTTTTCACACATTTCACAGTCGAAACGACAGTTCACAGAGCGGTGTGCAACAGGAGGACTTTCCTTACAAATTTCACCCTGCTGTCATACATTATGTGATCAAAAGCATCCGGACACCTGGCTAAAAATGATTTACGAGTTCGTGGAGGACTCCCTCGGAAGTGCTGGAATTCAGTATAGTGCTGGCCCAGCCTTAGCCTTGATGACAGCTTCCACTCTCACAGACATACGTTCAATCATGGGTTCCAAGGTTTCTTGGGGAATGGCAGTCCCTTCTTCACAGTGTGCTGCACTGAGGAGAGGTATCGTCGTCGGTCTGTGAGGCCTGGCACGAAGTCGGCGTTCCAAAACATCCCAAAGGTGTTCTGCAGGATTCAGGGTAGTATTCTGTGCAGGCCAGTCTATTACAGACATGTTATTGTCGAGTAACCACTACGCCACAGGCCTTCATTATGAATAGGTGCTCGATCGTGTTGAAAGATGCAATCACCATCCCCGAATTACTGTTTAACAGTGGGAAGGAAGAAAGTTCTTAAAACATGAATGTAGGCCTATGCTGTGATAGTACCACGGAAAACAACAACGCGTACAAGCCCCCTCCATGAAAAACACGATCACATCATAACACCATGGCCTCTGATTTTTACTGTTGGTTCTACCCACGCTGGCACATGACGTTTACCAGGCATGCGGCAAACCTACACTCTGCCTTCGGGTCACCACATTGTGTACCGTGATTCGTCACTCCACACAACGTTTTCCCACTGTTCAATCGTCCAACGTTTGCGGTCCTTGCACCAAGCGAGACGTCGTTTGGCACTTACCAGCGTGATGTGTGGCTTATGAGCAGCCGCTCGTAGACCAAATCCAAGATTTTTCTGCTCCCGCCTAACTGCCATAGTACTTGCTTAGGATCCTGAGACAGTTTGGATATCCTGGGGTGATGTTCTGGATAGATGTCTGCCTATTACACATTACGAGCCTGTTCAACTTTCGGTGGTATCTGTCAGTCAACAGACGAGGTCGGCTTGTACGCTTTAGTGCTGCAGGTGTCCCTTCACGTTTCCATTTCACTACCACATCAGAGACAGTGGATGTAGGTATGTTGAGGAGTGACGAAATCTCGAGTACAGACGTATGACACAAGAGACATCCAATTACCTGACCACGATCGAAGTCCGTGAGTTCCGCCGATCACCCCATTCTACTCTCTCACGATGAGGTCGCTGATATGGACTACCTGGCAGTAGATGGCACCACAATGCACCTAATATGAAAAATTGGTTGTTGTGAGGGTGTCCTGATACTTTTCATCACAGTGTCTGTAGACGATCCGTACCTTCTCTGAGGACGGTGCTGGGCTGGAACACCGCTGAACGTGGGACCTTTGAAAACTATTTGAAAACATCTGAAAGTGATCCTATAAAGAAAAGGGAATTTATGCTATTCCAACGTTCTTTCAATCTGTGACGTATGCAAGGGGTCATGGGGAGGGGCGGTTGGGTGTGACACTGACGTACCCTTGAATAAAATGAAGAACCTCTCTATGTCTCTTCAGTTCAGGGCACACTCGGTGGCTCCTGAATACTTTAGTCGCGCATACCAGAAATATCCTAGCACAGAAACACTCACTCACCATTTCCTAAGTGCTAGATGTGAGCCCCAGTTTCTGCTTACGTGCAGGAACTATTGCAGCGGTACAGTGGCACTCAACTGTTCTTTTTTGATGCACGGTTGAACCATTGTAAGGGCAAAGAAAGGTATAAGTTCTGGTTCTTATGATTTCCACTAATTTCCAAGCAACTTCAACTACAGATCAAAAAACTTATATAGGCCTGAGGCATGTTGTTAGAGAAGTCTTGTAATCCATCTGCTGATTCCTCAAAAGTTCGATGCAATAAATCCTATACAAGTTCACTTGGGCTTAAGTCAGAACTTTTGGCACACCATTGCATCACGAGGATTCCTCTACATTGAAATGATATGGCAAGACCTGGGGAATGTGAGGCCCGCCGCTGTCGAGCCTGAGTGTGAAGCGTGACCCTAACGCTGCAGCCTCTGCTATTTTACCCCAATACCCAGGAGGAACTAATGCTGGAGGTGGCAGGACGTTACCCCATGTACCCTGATGCCCTTCCATGTCGTAACCGACCCAACCCACAATGTGATATGTGGGGAAATGATGTCCAGATAAATCCTCACCTTCAGCTCGTGGTGCTAAACAGCAAACGTGATGTCATAGTGTCATAACCCTCCCTCGAGAAGGGTGACTCATCTGTGAAGACGGAGTTAGGTCACATAGAATGGAGTTATTGAACTACGACGTTATTAGAGTAAGGATGAAAAAAGTCGCCCTCTTCATTATCTCAAAACAAGCTCCCGTTTTACACTGAAAAATGTGTAAAACTGGACGCACCAACGGACGGAGTGGTCTCATTCACGCCCATTATGATGCTCCAAGAGGCCTTTTGGTGTTCATTCTACTAAGCCGACCTGTGTTGCTTTTTTCCATTTTTGCTGCTTATAGGAAACCCGCATCGGTTCAGCCCTGGGTGTCGCTGTTCTGACCTCTGTCGGAGAAGCGTCAGTGGAAGGGGTAAGATGTGAGTAAGGGGAGGCGTTTCTCGTGGTATGATACGTTTAAGGTTGCCTGTTCCTTCCGCAGTTTTATTTATTCACATTATATTTCGTTTTTGGCATATTGCGATACTTGCCTTGGGAATTCTTTAGAGGCGTCTGGTATTGGAGGTTCCCAATTTTCGATATAAGCCATGGTAAAATCTTTATTTGGTCACTCAACCAATTCATTGTCTTCAGGGAGTCAGTTTACATGTCATTATCATTCGAGTCTATGTGCTGTTCCAGGTTCTGGTGGATGCTTACTGGAGGAGCCATGCCTAGAAAGAAACTGACCTTTGTAACAGAAGGCCACACTATTATGGAGATTTTGTAATGAATAAGGAATTCAGTGAGGCCACTTCAACACACCGGGTTCAAATGGTTCAAATGGCTCTGAGCACTATGGGACTCAACATCTTAGGTCATAAGTCCCCTAGAACTTAGAACTACTTAAACCTAACTAACCTAAGGACATCACACACACCTACGCCCGAGGCAGGATTCGAACCTGCGACCGTAGGAGTCCCGCGGTTCCGGACTGCAGCGCCAGAACCGCTAGACCACCGCGGCCAGCAACACACTGGGATTAGTATAGAATTACTGTCTTTCCAACATGCGTGCGGTAAATTTGGAAACGTGATGTTTTCACCAAATACGTCCCAACACCAGATGCGTCCAAACACGTCCACTGTATTGTCATTCTCTGCCGAGTGTCAAACACCGGTAACCACCCGCCAGAGAATGAAGAGAAAGGAGCAGTATATCTGTCGACATCCACCTTGGTCGAATGGTGCAGCAGCCATGTGTTGGAAAGGTGCTGCTCACAGTGTTGAATAGCGGGGCTATTGATTACCGATTCACTGGGGAACGGTACTGCGCAAAACTGGAGAAATTATGGCGTACTGCTGAGGCGAAACGCCCCGGAAAATTGTGGCGAGGGTTGCTGCTGCATCATGATAACGCTAGTCCTCATATCGCAAATGTACTAATGTAGAAGTTGCGCCAACTCGCCGGCCGGAGTGGCCGAGCGGTTCTAGGCGCTACAGTCTGGAACCGCGAGACCGCTACGGTCGCAGGTTCGAATCCTGCCTCGGGCATGGATGTGTGTAATGTCCTTAGGTTAGTTAGGTTTAAGTGGTTCTAAGTTATAGGTGACTGATGACATCAGAAGTTAAGTCCCATAGTGCTCAGAGCCATTTGAACCATTTCTGCGCCAACTCTTGTGGGAGTTATTGGAGCGCCCTTCCTATAGCCCTCATCTCTGCCCATGCGATTATCACGCCTTCGGTCCCAAGAAAAAGACCTATAAGGGGCGTCGTTTCTAGTTATGTGATGATGTGCAGCAGGCACGGACTTTTTCAAGCAGGAGGATACAGTATTTTACCAAACGCGTATCTTCAACCTGTTACGCCGGTGGGGTAGTTACCTCAGTACTCACGGCGATATTGCCTAGTTGTCATACCACTTCCGGCCTGCACTGCCTTTGAAAGGAAACTTTTTGAACACCTCTTATACCTTACTATCCACAAGCTTCAAACACATCACATCTATCGTAGGCCATGGGCGAGGTTCGTCAATAGCTGTGTGTGTGCTCGTGAGTTTGAGAAAACCTGTTGACATAATGTACGGTTCTAATATTCATTCACGCTCATAACAGCATTAGAAAACGTGTTTACCACATAAACCGCTCAGAGGTATTGGCCACAACTTCAGAGCCGTAAGTATCTACCGATGGGTTCTCCATGCCTGTCTCTACTAGACTGTGCAATGAAATTTGTAACTATTTTATACCACCGCCTTTCCCTTCCGGTATCTAATACTCGTAATTTCGTTGGTTAAATTGACAAAGATGTTAAAAAATGGCGTTGCCGGTACTCGAACCTGTGACACCTGTGGCACAAGCCAGGCAGTCTGCTACTAGGTTGTGTAGTGATGTTTTCCCGAGAAGGTTATAAGATTGAATCAGTTTTTTAGACGTACTTAGGGAAGTAAGTTGCGTTATATTATACAGGGTGAGTCACTAACTATTGCGACCAAGAATAACTCCGAAAGTATGATAGTAGCTGAAAAGTTTGTGGGACAGAAGTTGCAGTGAACAACGGGGGCCATAATATGAGGTGGTTTTTTGTTGCTAGATGGAGTCGCTTCAGAGATATGTAGGACAACTTTTTTATTAAAAGGGGTTGCTGTATTTTGGTACATATTTTGTGATAGCGGCTGTCGAGACGAATCCAGTGATGTGTAACAGTAAGGTCTCTGAAAGTGAACGAAGATCACATAGGTGGCATGAACGTCCATTTACAGAGGTGTTAGAATTGATGACAATTGGTATTAATACAGTGCTGCAATCTTATTATCATGGATTGAGTGGTATTCCTTATCAAATCGGCCCTTATCGAAGCACATGCTGTGACAATTCTCTCTCGTATATCTTCAGATGTAGTTGGAACGTATTTATAAACAAGAAAAAATCCAGGGGCGTCAAGTCTGGCGAACGAACCGGCCACGACACATTTCCTTCACGGTACATACAATGATTTGGAAATTGTCTCTGTAGGTCATTTCTAGCCATTAGCGAAAAATGTGCCGGACCCCCATCGTCTTGATACCACATTCAGCTCCTTTCTTCTAGAGGTATTTATTCCAATTACCGACCTAACGTTTCTTGGAGGAATGTGGTGTACTTCCTACCACTAAAATTTCCTTCGATGAATTAGGAGGCTATAGTTCCGTCCTACAGAATCCCGCATCATACATTCAATGAACACGGTCTTTGGTGTGCATCTTGCCGCACCCATAATGGATTTTCAGTTGCCCGATGGTGCATGTTATGCAAATTAACATTTCCTGGGTTCGTGAATATAGCCTCGTCAGTAAAAAAATCAAATTAATAAATGTGTCATCCCTCTGAATCTGAAGTTGAGCCCACTGACAGAAGTTAGTGTGACGCATACAATCCGTACTGGTTAACTTTTGGTGGAGACTGATATGGTAAGGATAATTATGGTGATGCCGAACACGAACAGCACTACTCTGGCTCATTCCAGATTCCCTTGCGATATGACGCGAACTAACACAAGGGTCTCGAAGCACAGTGGCAAGAGTACCAATTTCCGTTTCCTCGTTAGTAACTTTCCTTTGCCGGATATGTTCCCGATGCGTTAAAGATCCAGTTGTTCTCAATTTATCACACACATTTTTAAATGTACTAAGTGTAGGGTGAATACGTTCAGGATACCTTTCAGCCTATTAGTTTCTAGCACTCACTGAATTTCCGTGCCATTCTCCGTAAATGATAAATATATCGACTTGTTATTCGAAGGAATACATCATTCACATTAACTTGATTCGACGATACTAGTCTTACCGTTCGTATTAGTGATGTTTTGCGAAACCGTCGAATGGTGCTTACGTGTCAACGGCACGTTAGACGGATACGTCGTATTCGGCGAATATTTACTATTAGCACGATATACGAGACAGAATTGTCAGAGCATGTGCTTCGATAAGTGCCGAAGTGATAAGCAATACCACTCAATCCATGATAAGAAGATTGCAGCACTGCATTGATACCAATGGTCAACACTTCGAACACCTTCTGTAAATGGATTTCCATGCCTCCTTTTTGACCTTCGTTGATCTTAAAAGGCGTTACTGATACCCATAATAGGATTCGTCTCGATAGCCGTTATTAAAAAATTAGTACCAAACTACAGCACCCCATTTAAAAAAACAAAGTTGACCTTCATATCTCTGACGTGACCAACAGAAAACCAACGTTGTATTATGGCCCCCGTTGTCCCATGCAACATTTGTCCCACCAACTTTTCAGCTACTATCATATTTTAGGAGTTATTCTAGGTGGCAATAGTAACTCACCCTTTATAGCTATGTGCGACGGACTAATGTTTAACAGTCTTTAACGCGTGAACGGAATCGTGGCCGTCGAATCTATAACCATCCGATATCAGAAATCAGATTCGGTTCGACTGACTTTGGAAAAGATAGCCTGGTCGAGGACAATAAGATAAAAATTTACTTGTATGCTGTCAGCATTTTCCCTTCCTTATTACTAACATAAGAGGTCCTGGTATCTTTATAGGACATGTCTCTCTTTCGCTCAGCGCTGTCCCTTTACCTGGGGAACTGCAGTGTTAGAGTGCCACAGCGTACCCCGTTCCCTCTGGAACATTCAAAGAGAGTGCCCTGGCAAGAGGCACGAGGATATCACCCTCACCTTTGGGAACAAGCCCTGAGCCGGCCTTATTTTCCACTTGTTCGCTGGAGAAGAATACAGTTAGCCAGGAAGATGGCACATGAATAGAAAATTTTGTGTGTTCACCGATATACTGCTCTACACTGAAAATTTTCGTTAATTTGACTATAAATACTGTCATGTACTGCATCTGGAATAGAAGACATTGTCTCAGAATTATTGGGATCGTCGGGACATCCAATCATAATAAAATTGTAGCACCAAGTATGTAAGATATACGAGACAGGCAAAATACTCTCAGACTTGACACTAGTAATTCCAATTCCAAATAACGTAATTGCAGACAAGTACCATCGGTTTAAGAAGTCAAGGTTGCCAAATAATGACACGATTAATTTACAGAAGACTGAAGGAACTGGTAGAAGGTGAGCTTATGGAACAGCAGTGTTGGACAGATGTAGGAACACGACAGTCCATAATGACGCCTCGACTATTCATAGCGGCCACGCTGAGGATAGCCAAACCTGCTTTTATAGCGCTTGTACATTTGGAAAAAGCTTTTGACAATGTGGCTGGGCCACTCTCTTAGAAATTTTGAAGGAAGCTGGAGTAAAATACAGGGACTTAAATATATATTTCCTACATGTGCAGAAACCAGACGGCAGATATGAGAGTCAATCTTCATCTAAGGAAAGTCGTAGTTCAGAAGGGAGTGAGACAGGGCTACAGCCAACCTGCGATTTTATTCGGTCAATACATTGGGCAAGAAATAAAGGAAATCAAGGAGGAATTAGGAAACGGAATTAAAATTCTGGGAAATGCAATGAAATTTGTTACCATCACTAGTATCGATTTAAATGGAAGACTTTTCTGAAGATATTTGCCTAGAGTATATCCTTGTACGGAGGTGAAAACTGGACGGTAAGTCGTTCAGTCAAGGAGAGAGTAGAAGCTTAGGAAATGTGCTAAATATTAGTTAGGAAGATCGAATAACAAATGAGGGGGTACGGAATCGAATTAGGGGAAAAGGAATTTTAGGCACAGCTTGACTAAAAAAAGGTTATAGTTCGTAGGACACATCATAGCTCATCAAGGATTTGTTAGTTTGATAATGTAAGGAAGGTAAGTCAGCAGGGGCGAGGTGTATGAAATTGGAGAGGGAAACCATGCCTTGAGCACAGTAAACAGGTTGAAATTCGTATAGGTTTAGGATTTGGTAACAATGAAAGGATGCAGAGGGGCACGCAATTTCGACTTATATGAGGAGCTGCATAAAAGGAGTATTCTGACAGAATACGACAACAGCAATATGAGGCAGAACCAGTTACAAAATAAAAATAAAAGTAATGTATGCAGGAGGGGGCCAGCTGCATATACTGAACAGTCAAAACATTATGACCAATGCCCACTGCGACACTGGATGCAGCCTGATGGTGTTTTGGGCAAGGGACGCTGAAACAAAAGTAAGTAAGCGGAGCAGAAGCAGCCCAGCGAAGATGCGGTCTTCAAGGGGGAAATCCATTAAGATAAGAGATTCTGATAAAAGGTAGATTATTATTACGGAGAGCCTGTAAACGAGTATCTCGAAAACGGCGAAACTGGTCTAATGTTCATGTGCTGTTGTCATGAACGTCTATGGAAGCAGGTGCAAGGACAGAAAAGCTACCACAAGGCGCTATGTAGTTGGACGTCCTCAACTCTTCACAGAACGTCGGGTTCGGAGGCTTGACTGCTCTGTAAAGTAGGATGGATAGCGATCTGTGCCATCTCTGCCGAAGAAGCGAAATGCTGTGCATGCCCAAGTGTTTCGGAGCACACTGTTTATCGCACACTGTTGAATACGGAGATAAATACCAGTCCAATCCTACGTGTTACATGTTGATCCAGCGACATCCTAGCTTACGATTGCTGTGGGCTCAGGACCATCGGAAATCGACCATCGATCGATGGAAACGTATCGGCTCGTCGGGGGAATCACGTATTTGCTACGCCGTCATGAAGATGAACGGTGGATCGCAAAGGATGCAGGGAGGTGGGAACGGTATTATGCTATGGGAGGCACTCTCTTGCGCTAGTATAGGAGCTACATTCCTTCGTGCTCTTCATGTGTTCTCCGAAGGCGATGTCATCTTTCAGCGGTATAACCGTCCGTGTCTCGGAGCCAGAACCCTGATACAATCGTTCGAGGTACATTATAGTGAACTCTCGTTCCCCGGATATGAATCCTGTTGAACCCATCTCCGTAATTTTCTGGCACCATCATCGCATACGCAAATTAGCGGCCCGTTATTTACGCGAATTACATGACCTGTGCTTGGACATCTAATGTCAAATACTCCACAAACCTACCAGCAAACTGTCGGATCCCTGATACAAAGAATAAGCGGTATATATCGTTCCAAAGACAGACAGACAAGCTATTTGGCACGTGGTCATATTGGTTTGGATCATCACTGTATGTCGTTTGAACTCTATTAAGCTATGAATCTTGGCATTTACTTGCCAGTTTCTCATTTATCGGCGCATTTCACATTAGCAGAAATGTATCACCGATGCTGAAAATACAGCAAATTTGATGTTATTGTTGTTGTTGTGGTCTTCAGTCATGAGACTGGTTTCATGCAGCTCACCATGCTACTCTATCATGTGCAAGCTTCTTCATCTCCCAGTACTTACTACAACCTACATCCTTCAGGATCTTCTTAGTGTATTCACCTCTTGGTCTCCCTCTACGATTTTTACCCTCCACGCTGCCCTCCAATGCTAAAATTGTGATCCCTTGATGCCTCAGAACATGTCCTACCAACCGGTCCCTTCTTCTTGTCGAGTGCCACAAACTCCTTTTCTCCCCAATTCCATTCAATACCTCCTCATTAGTTATGTGATCTACCCATCTAATCTTCAGCATTCTTCTCTAGCACCAGATTTCGAAAGCTTATATTCGCAAATTTGATAAAAGCTGTAAAACGACGTAAAGTAATCGATCAGGGGAAACGCTTCCTAGTACTGGTGATATTTCTCCTGACGTCCGACGGGTTCACACAGAGTGAAGTGACCCGTAAGTAATATAGAAATATGAGGAACTCATTTTACCGGTACGGGTTGTGTAACTTCATTAGCAAAGAGCAATTCTGGTTACTTTTTTAGCACAATGAAATAATTTTAGTGCACCTGAGCGAATGCTCGATGTCCTCATATATTCCACTATCTGCTGTCAGGAATACTTTGGTAAACTGTACCTCACAGTCAAAGATAACTACTTTTGATGCGTTCATCACGTAAGTTGTGAAAGAAAACACACGGTAAGACAACTTACAGCTGGGAGACAGCTACTTTTTTCGCAACATATACGACAGGGATAGAGTCTGAATAGTAAATTGGCGGCTCTTTCTGGCTATGCACACGACATTACAACCCATTTTATGGAAGCAGACACTCAAACTGACAAAACTATGCCACTGGTTAGCTGGATTTTATCGGAACTGTTTGCCATAAAACGTAACAAATTAGGACAGCGATTTAATCAATTTTCTCAGAATACTATACTCCCATTAATTGCTTACAGACTATTGTTTTAAGAATTCGTTATTACAAGTATCTTCAATAACTTCTACTTCATACGTGGGAACCAGCGACGTGACATAGCAGTTGATTCTGACCTGATATTCGAAAAGACAGCAGATAAAATACACGTTCCTTTCCACTCATGCATATTTAGGTTTCCTGTGTTATTCCTAGGTAGCTCAACGCGAATGTATTCTGCCTGGAATTACGCATAAAGCCACATAAGCGTCTCTAATTAAATTAATAAACAAAGTAATTTAGTACCCATTACACTCATTCTTATATACAAACGGAAAAACCATCACTTGAATCCCAAGTCTTAACACACTATAGGTAAATTGACGACCGTGGACTGGAACAGTTACGTCGTTAAAAATATTTCAGTTGAATTAATAGTCCTCTCAGTGCTCTGTTGTTGACAGAGGAAAATGTACTGTTACTTGAAAGCTCATTTGATAATTTCCTCACATTTTTATAATACTGTATATGCCAGTAGATGCATATTTTGTAGAGCGGTTGTAGAGTGGTGGAATGATTCATTCATGATACAGCCGTCGACAAAACCGAAACTGTGTTATGTGAACAGCGCTCCAGGTGCAGGACCACTAGCCTGGGCACAGTTAACATCCTTTCCCTATTCTGTGTACTTCAGGGGTATGCTCACAACAGTACACTTATCAGAATTGTTCAAATAATAATAGGATAACAACAGGGAACACAGTACCAAATGGTTCATGGCAGAGCAGCAGCAGTGATCCTAAGAATATAAACACCCACTGTGGAGAGTGGGGAGTTGAGGGACTGGAGGAGCAATTGGAAACGTGGGTATAGCGGATGGGATGACGTGGAGGGAGAGGTGGTAAACTTGAGAGGGAAGGGTAACCTTGAAGCGTGACCTCGAGGACTGACGTTGAAGATGAGGGGTGTGAATGACCTTCAATTGTTCTGAAACCCTCATTTTAAAGTGCTAATGTATTCATCGGACACAGGAGCATTTCTCCAGCATTGCACGAGTGCAAACATTTGGTTTGTCGAACACCGTTGTTACAGCCCTTATCATGTCTATACATTGATGTCTCGCTTCTCATTCCTACTATCTTTTAGTATAACTCCCTACTTTCGTCTGTAGCAATCGCATTACACACACTCACTCACTCTCTCTCTCTCTCTCTCTCTCTCTCTCTCTCACACACACACACACACACACGCACTCACACACACACACACACACACACACACACACACACACACAGTTGTGAGCCAAAACATTATGTTCACCTTCATAATAGTGCTTTGGTCTACATTTGCGAAGGACATTCACATGGATGCCATTACCTGTCGGCTGATGGTTTTTGGTCGCAGAGCTGGTGCCAACAGCGTCCTAGATGTGTTTTCTTCGGGTCAGTTCAGGTGAATTTGGTGCTGAAGACATCAATTATCATGCTGCTCAAACCGGCTTAGCACCATTCTGGACTCATGACAAGGATAGTTACAGCGCTGAATGATGTCATGTGTGTCTGAAAAGATGTTGTTGTGGTTGTGGTCTTCACTCTTGAGACTGGTTTGATGCAGTTCTCCATGCTACTCTATCCTACGAAAGCTGCTTCATCTCCCAGTAGGTACTGCAGCCTACATCCTTCTGAATCTGCTTAGTATCTCCATCTCCTGGTCACCCTCTACGATATTTACCCTCCATGCTGCCCTCCAATACTAAATTGGTGATCCCTTGATGCCTCAGAACATGTCCTACCAACCAATCCCTTCCTCTAGACAAGTTGTGCAACAATTTCCTCTTCTCGAAAATTCTATTCAGTACCTCCTCATTAGTTATGTGATCTACTTATCTAATCTTCAGCATTCTTCTGTAGCACCACATTTCGAAAGCTTCTACACTCTTCTTGTCCGAATTATTTATCGTCCATGTTTCACTTCGATGTATGGCTACACTCCATACAAATACTCTCAGAAACTACTTCCTGACACTTAAATCTATACTCGATGTTAACAAATTTCTCATCTTCAGAAACGCTTTCCTTGCCATTGCCAGTCTACATTTCATATCCTCTCTACCTCGACCATCATCAGTTATCTAGCTCCCCAAATAGCAAAACTCCTTTACTACTTTAAGTGTCTTACTTCCTAATCTAATACCCTCAACATCACCCGACTTAATTCGACCACATTCCATTATCCTTGATTTGCTTTTGTTGATGTTCTATATCCTCCTTTCAAGACACTACCCATTCCGTTCAACAGCTCTTCCAAGTCCTTTGCTGTCTCTGACAGAATTACAGTGTCATCAGCGAACCTCAAAGTTTTTATTTCTTCTCCATGGATTTTAATACCTACTCCGAATTTTTCTTTTTTTTTCCTTAACTGCTTGCTCAATATACAGATTGAATAACATCGGGGAGAGGCTACAACCTTGTCTCACTCCCTTCCCAACCACTGCTTCCCTTTCCTTTCCCTCGACTCTCACAATTGTCATCAGATTTCTGTACAAATTGTAAATAGCTTTTCGCTCCCTGTAGTTTACACCTGCCACCTTCAGAATTTGGAAGAGAATATTCCAATCAACATTGTCAAAAGCTTTCTCTAAGTCTACAAATGCTAGAAACGTAGGGTAATGCCTCACGTGTACCTACATTTCTACGGAATCCAAACTGATCATCCCCAAGGTCGGCTTCCACCATTTTTTCCATCCGCCTGTGAAGAATTCGCGTTAGTATTTTCCAGGTGTGACTTATTAAACTGGTAGTTCGGTAATTTTCACATCTGTCAACACCTGCTTTCTTTGGGACTGAAATTATTACATTCTTCTTGAAGTCTGAGGGAATTTCGTCTGTCTCTTACATCATGCTCACCAGATGGTAGAGTTTTGTCGGGACTGGCTCACCCAAGGCTGGCAGTACTTCTAATGGAATGTTGTCTACTCCCTGGGCCTTAGGTCATTCAGTGCTCTGTCAAATTCTTCATCATATCTCCCATTTCATCTTCATCTACATCCTCTTCCATTTCCATAATATTGTCCTCAAGAACATCGCCCCTGTATAGACCCTCTATGTACTCCTTCCACATTTCTGCTTTCCCTTCTATGCTTAGAAGTGTGTTTCCATCTGAGCTCATGATATTCATGCAAGTGGTTCTCTTTTCTCCTGTAGGCAGTATCTATCTTACCCCTCGTGAGTTAAGCGTCTACATCCTTACATTTGTCCTCTAGGCATTCCTGCTTAGTCATTTTGCACTTCCTGTCGATCCCATTTTTGAGACTTTTGTATTCGTTTTTGCCTGCTTCGTTTACTGCATTTTTGTATTTTCTCCCTTCATCAATTACGTTCAATATCTCTTCTGTTACCCAAGGATTTCTACTAGCCCTCGTTCTTTTACCTACTTGATCCTCTGGTGCCTTCACTATTTCATCCCTCAAAGCTACCCATTCTCCTTCTACTGTATTTCTTTCCCCCATTCCTGTCAATTGTTCCATTATGCTCTCCTTGAAACTCTGTACAACCTCTGGTTCTTTCCGTTTATCAAGATCCCATCTCCTTAAATTCCCACCTTTTTGCAGTTTCTTCAGTTTTAATCTACAGTTCATAACCAATAAATGGTGGTCAGAGTGCACATCTGCCCCTAGAAATGTCTTACAATTGAAAACCTGGTTCCTAAATCTGTGTCTTACCAATATATTATCTAACAGAAACCTTCTAGTATCTCCAGGGTTCTTCCATGTATTCAGCCTTCTTTCATGATTCTTGAACCAAGTGTTAGCTATGATTAAGTTATGCTCTGTGCAAAAATCTACCAGACGGCTTCCTCTTTCATCTCTCACCCCCAATCCATATTCACCTACCATGTTTCCTTCTCTCCCTTTTCCTACTCTCGAATTCCAGTCACCCATGAGTATTAAATTTTCGTCTCCCTTTACTACCTGACTAATTTCTTTTATCTCATCATACATTTCATCAACCTCTTCATCGTCTGCCGAGGTAGTTGGCATATAAACTTGTACTACTGTAGTAGGCGTGGGCTTCGTGTCTATCTTGGCCACAATAATGCGTTCTCTATGCTGTTTGTAGTCGCTTACCCGCACTCCTATTCTCGTATTCATTATTACAGCTACTCCTGCATTACCCCTATTTGATTTTGTATTTATAACCCTGTATTCACCTGACCAAAAGTCTTGTTCCTCCTGCCACGGAACTTCACTAATTCCCAATATATATAACTTTAAAATCTCCATTTCCCTTTTTAAATTTTCTAACCTAACTGCCCGATTCAGGTATCTGACACTCCATACTCCGATCCGTAGAACGCCAGTTTTCTTTCTCCTGATAACGACGTCCTCTTGAGCAGTCCCCGCCCGGAGATCCGAATGGGGGATTATTTTACCTCCGGAATATTTTGCCCAAGAGGACGCCATCATCATTTAATCATACAGTAAAGCTGCGTGCCCTCAGGAAAAATTACGGCCGTAGTTTCCCCTTGCTTTCAGCCGTTCCCAGTACCAAAACAGCAAGGCAGTTTTGGTTAGTGTTACAAGGCCAGATATGTCAATCATCTAGACTGTTGCCCCTGGAACTACTGGAAAGGCTGCTGCCCCTCTTCAGGAACCACACGTTTGTCTGGCCCCTCAACAGATACCCCTCCGTTGTGGTAGCACCTACGGTACGGCTATCTGCATCGTTGAGGCACGCAAGCCTCCCCATCAACGGCAAGGTCCATGGATCATGGGGGGGGGGGGGGGGGGGTGTCTGAAAAGGGACGACGGTGGATCGCAAAAATAATCACGCAGTCCATAGCTGTCTTGGTGACTTCGGTTACCGCTGTTGGTTCCATGTAAGTGAATAGTGCATGTTTCAATCCCCTTTTTGCCGGAATAATAGCGTATCGAGATGGGACCACTGACTTGGTGTAACAAGAAACATGATTCAATTGTATGGCAAAATAGGGCGCAGTCCTGTCTCGGTGATCCTGAATAATAGTATTTTACGATGATGTTAAGTTAGGGATCTTCTGCTTCTCAGCACCATTTTCATCAATTTGTGCTGAGTAGAGCGCTTCAAAACACTTGTAACTGCACTAGTAGTGTTCTTTGTCATGCGACCTACCACAGATAGACCGCTGTTCCACTTTACACGTTACGTGTTGAGAGGTGGACGTCCAACACATTGTCACCTGCTAGTGGCTTTATAGTGCTTTACACACTCCACTGTGGCAGTATCGCCGAACACTCGACCAACTTTGCCGCTCCCGATGTTCGTTCTCAAGCAGAAATTCATAACAGTCTGTGTGTTGTCGAAGTCGCGCATTTCAGTAGATTTTCCTACTTACGACACTTATATTTGCTAAAATGATTCCCCATTCGTGTCTGCTGCAGTTAGATACTTTCAATACCGCATCACGTGCCCGCTACGCCAATAAGTCGTCGTGAATATCACTTGGGTAGTGTTATAACGTTTTGGCTCATCAGTGTATATGAAATATTACGGAAAATGTACGACCAAATTCTGACGAGATAGAGTTAAAAAGAAAGACTAATACAATACATACTTTGCAGGACTAATTCGCGGTTCACAGAATATCTGTTCCTTTAAAAGATGAGTACTGGTTGATTCTGGAAGGTGTGTAACGTGAGAAGGAGATTTAGGACTGTAATGCGTCCACAGGATGATCCTCTGTGGTGTCGTTTAGCATTTGTAATCCTCGTTACTTGCCCAGCGAGCCCATCTCGTATGCTGGCTCGCGCCGCGCTGTGTGACTGCTATTGCCAACGCTACTCAGTTGCTGCTAGAATGCAGATCGCTACCCGAAGCTCTTGGTGAAACAAATACGCATCGTTAAACCCAATGACACATCATTGTCCCTTTGTAACGCTCTATTAACTGGGCATACAAAATCCCATTTTGAAAAGCATTTTGTCTGCAAAGCGAAATAAACCAGCGTTTTCCGTTGGCGCCGATATCGCAAGATAGGCGCTATGAACAACATTTGTGCTGACTGCAGGTTCACAACGAAGAAACGAAACTGCAAATACCTTCTGAAACTCAAGTTGAAGAGAGTCTAATCACTCGATGTTGAAACCCAAGAACCAAATCAAGTAAGAACAAAAATATAAATTACGTTAGGTAAGACCACAACATGACTACTTGTCGTTAATTGTACCTCAGGATCCCAGATTTACTACCTCAAGGTATTGCTCGGTTCAGTGGTTTGTAGACCATTTCACTCACCATGTGTGATAGTGCTGTACAGATATTAAAGTTGGTGGTGATTACGGTGGCAAACAGCACTTTGCGTACTGGAACGTGTTATGTAGGACTCTATCGCATATGTGGACTTGTTACAGAATTTTGAGAAAGGAAAATAATTACATCACGTGCAACTACTGTGCTGTAGCTCTACACATTAGTATACCATGTGTCAGTCTTTTCATCATATCTCCACTACTGTAGCCAGCATTCACTAGAATCTGTTTACTCTAATGAAGCACAAGTCTCCTTCTATAATCCCCCCCCCCCCCCCGCCCCCTCCACCGTACCACAAACATACATATACTTCCACACATTACCAAATTGACGTTCGATGCCTCAGGACGTGTGTTATAAACCATTTCCTTTAGTCAATTCATGCAATTAATTCCTTTATCTTCAGTTCAGATATCAGGGGCAGAGAAGTTGTTAGAACTATCGCACAGTCTGGTTAATAGCTCATTCATTGGCAAGAATAATGTACAGAAGAATGGAAAATGAAATGCTAAGTATGTGTTAGACAGCGATCAGTTTGGCTAGATGAAAGATGAATTCGCCCGAGAATCAGTTCTGACGATAGCCTAAGTAATGGAAAAATGACTGAAGGAAAATCGACACTCTGACTGGATTCGTCGACCTGAAAGAAGAATCCGAGTATTTAAAATGATGTGGGATATTCGAAATTCTTAGAAAAATCGGAATAAGCTATAGGGAAGCACGAGTAATGTATAATATGTACAGGAATCAAGAGGGTAGAATAAGATTTTAATACCCAGAACGAGGAATGTGGATGAAATTGTTGAAAGACGGGTTCAGAGATTTTCGCCCTTACTGTTAAATCTATGTATCTAAGAACGAATGACGGACACAAAGTAAATGTTCGATAATGGCATAAATAAGTGGAGTGAAAGGATATCTGTGATAAGTTTCGCTGATAACATTGCCATTTTCAGTGTAAAGTGCAGAAGACTGAAAGCTTTTGTTGAATGTAGTCAACAGCCTAACGAGTACAGAATGTGGACTGAAAGTAAAACCGGAAAAAGACAAAATTATTAAGTAGCAGAAATGAGAAAAGAACGAAACCCAGTATTAGAACTAATGTTCACGAATTAGACGAATTTAAGGGATTCTGTCCTACAAGCAACCTGAGACATGATGGACGAAGCAACGAGGAGATAAAAAGCAGATTAGCAGAATCAGCGAGGACATTCCGGGCTAAGAAAAATCTGTTGGTCTATAAAATATGCATTACTTTGAGAAAGAAATTTCTGCGAATGTGCGTTTGGAGCACAGCACTGAACGGTAGTCAATCATGGCCGGTGGAAAAAACTGGAACAGAAGACAATCTTTGTGTTTCAGATGTGATGTTACAGATGATTGTTGGAAATTATGGGGACTGATGAGAAATGAGGAAGTCCCCTGCAGAATCGGTGAAGAAGGGAACACACGGAAAACATAAGAAGACAGGGCAGGATGACAGGGCTTGTGTAAAGACATCAGGGAACATCCAGCACGGCAGTAGATAGTGCTGTGGAAGCTAAAAGTTGCAGGAGAAGACAGAGATTAAAATACATCCAATCAGTAATCTGTACATTACTTATAAAATACACTTGTCTAACATTCAGCGTTTTTGCCTAGGAGCACATTTCAGAAGCTTCTATATAAGGTACTTCTTATAATCCACGATTGCCTCCTATTTGAAGGTACTCATCAGAAAAGTGCTTTCACGAAAGACTTCCTAAAATCTTTGAGCAGCCACAAGTCGAATGTAACTGTCTTTTCTTGACATGATTGAGTCGACAGACTGGAGCATCTTCAGAAATTAAGTAGCTACAGACCGCACGATGAATATAACTGAATATGTATAGCTCCATAATACATGAAATTGAGTTAGTTGGTTGTGCACAGCGAAAGTGGGGCTGTTCAGGCACTTAATTGCTGAAGACGTTAACGTCTGTAGAGCGAAGGTTGTCAACAAAGGAGGGATACAGGCTGCTTATGCCTGCTCTACAGTTTTAATTTCTAATGGTCACTTTTACTCCGCAGACGATTACTGCGCTATCCACGTTAAAGTACCGCGTCTCATAAATTCATTGGTTTTGCTCGTTCCACCTACAGCGCCTGCAAACCCTGCACCAGCCGTGCTTCCCAGGGTACCATAGTTGGCTGACCGTCCTTATGATGCAGATGTCGACAACCTGACGCGCCATTGGATATGTCTGTCAGTGTTTGTACTTGGCATTTAATGGAACGGCGTGAGCGTGTGTTTACAAGCTACGGAAAGCAAGAAGAAACATTTCCGACTTCTTATGCTGTTTCACTATTGTAAGGCGGAAACAGCCTCACAATGCTGGAACACGATTCGTGTATACGTGGATGATGCAGTAACGGCTCATGCATGAAAAAAGAGGTTTAGTTGACTTCTAGCTGAAAATTTAACTCTAACAGACCAACCTTGATCTGGACGATCAGCGGCTACGGACGTGCAAAGGCTTAGTGATTTGATAGTCAACAGTTCAAGAATGGAAACGCGTGTGTTGTAAGTGGAGCTCATTGTCGCTCGTGCTACTGAAGCCAGGAACTTGAAGCAGCTAGGTTACGTAAGTATTCACGATGTATGTGTTCCTCATGAACTCATTGAAGCTAATTTGATACAGCGCGTGTCCATCTGTGAGTCCTTATTGAGAGACAGTCAGAATGCTCTACTTCTGAAACGGCTGGTAACTGGAGATGAGATCTGGGTCGTGTACAAGAACCCTCGGAAGAGTAAATCATGGTGCAAGACAAGGTATCCATCGGTTCCAAAATCAAGGCTGCATCCGAGAAAGGTTCTGCTGCACATCTGGTGGGACTGAAAAGGCGTCCTGTATCACGAACTTCATCCAAATGAGAATATCACTTCCGAGAAAAACTGTTCGCAGTTGGATCACCTGAAGGCATTCATTTATGAGAATCTACCGGACTTGAGACATGATGTTATCTTTCACCACGACAATGGTAGACCACATACCTCTGCCAAAAGCTGCATTCTTTTGAGTGGGGGGGGGGGAGAGGGTGCTACCACAATCGCCGTATTCCCCAGAAATTGCCCTATCCGACGCATCTGTTAAGTTCCGTGCAGAATTTCACGAACGGCAAAAGCTTGACTTCCTTGGAGGACTGCAAACTGAACTTCGAAGAGCTTATCAATCTAAAAAAAACACACATTTAGGAAGAATGTCATATACAAGCTTCTGGAGAAATGGAAATACATTACCGATAATAGTGGCGTCTGGCGCAGGAAATGAACAGTTTGTTTACAAAACCGATCCGTCTCATTCAGTTGTATTCTGCAAGACATTATGTGTGAAGTTGTGAAGTGTGTAAGCGGGCAGGCCGACAACCAATCTATCACAGGTGTGGCGCGAGGAGATGTACTGCTAGGCGTTTCTTGTGACCACACCGTAACGAAAAGCGAACGAACTTTTGTGACAACCCAATATTTCTGTTTCAAAGAAAGGCTTTTCTTGTAACGGTCTGTATGAATTTTAAGTCCAATCTACCACAGTCATCGTCAGTCAGGCCATCTCTCTCCTCCCAAAAAGCATCAAAAAAAGTATACTAGCTCAGTTTGTCATTAAAATAATTCCGTCAGCCTACCATGATTTAATTAGTTATCTAACACATTGGCTGGATGAGACTCTCAGCTGGCCCCAGCTGCTTAATGAGTCAGATAAGACGTCTGCTGAGACAAGTTATCTGCTGTCCAGACTCAAGAAAGAGTTGTGGAGATAGCCACTTGGAACTTCAGCCGCCTGCGCCATAAGCTGTCTAGGATTTGGAGACACAGGACGAGAAAGTTGACAATGGAAGCCGGCCAGTCACCATCATTCATCCGTAGCTAGACTATCCAAACATTAGCGTAATGCACATTGTTGGATTGGAGCGAGATCAAACATTCCGGAGCATACATTTTCAAACATTCATTCCGGAGAAAGGAGTGACAAATGGCTACTTCACAGACCTTGAGATATCTGCAGGTATTACAGAAAACGAATCCTGCCACAAAGAAAGAACATGTATTGACGAAAGCTTTCTTGGTGAGTGTTAGTCATCTAAAACTGAGAGAACACGCTGATATGAAGCACTTATGAAAGTAACTACTACATAATTCCACTAGCCTATAACCAGTGGCTTAGACCGCTTATGTGTAAGGAACTTAAGTTGTACGTATCCCATCTTCCTTCCTCTCCTTGTCAATCTCCCCTACTTTCCCCACTGCACCTTCTTACTCCCACATTTCTTCGTCGTCCTACTTCATTCCATCTTCTTCTGCCCTCCCTATACTCATCTCTTTGTCCACCTATCTCTGTCCATCTTTTACTACTCCCTCCTGTAACTATCTATTACTCCTTCTATCTTTCTCTATTTCCTTCTTCTCCCTAATAATCTTCTCCTACCCCATTTCTCTATCTCTTCCCCCCTTCCACTATTTCTCCTCCTCCCACTCTCACTCTCCACCTCCATTTCACTCTTTTCATGGCCGCTTCTCTGGCTGTATCCTCCTCCCCATCTCTGCCATCCCCTCGTCTCCCCAACTTCTCCTTCCCCCTCTTTATGTCCATCACCCACCACACTCCATTCCTACAGGACAACATATATGTTAGGCATTACCCTAGCTTTAGTGACCCCATCCCTACCCCTGTGGGTGACAGGTCAAAGTTGCCTTCAGCCCTTATTTTAAGACAGTGAGTAGTATGTGTCAAAAATCTGGTTGAAATCGATCTAGTAGTTCACTAGGAGATGTGGAAAATAATGATATATACAAACAACCACAGACATACATCCATTTTTATATGAATAGACAATCGTTTGCTCTGATTGTTGCCAGCATCATATTTAAAGTACCAGGGAAGCAGGTAGCTAGCCTTACTTGCCCCGATTCCCATTGCGTTTTACCCCTAACGGCTGAGGGACTAACCGGTGGATTTGGTAAACTTTGCCGTATGAGCACAAAGGTGACCACGACTCAGAATATGTCCGAGATGCCCAGCCTTATTCCAAAGTAACTGGTATCCCGGCTGTCGGGACCACTTACTTGGCCACTCATACGTTGCCCGTGGTTCATTAACTAGGACATGACTACAGGAACCCACACCATGAACCACTGTTAGCACTGAATAGGGGATCATGGAGGAACTGTATAAGGGGGGTTATGCTTCAGACTGAACGCTGAAAGGCATAATCAGTCTTAAATGATGATGATAATGATGAGATAATCGTTTGAACTGGACTATAAGATGCACGTCAAAAGCCTCAGAACTATTTTCACAATGATAGGTGAATAGTTGATATTAGGTGAGACTTCACTGTCCAACTTCTGAGGTATACAAAAATAATTGCGTTGACACACATGTCGCCATTATCTTGAAGCAACTCAGTATCATCGGAGGCACAGCTGAACGTAATGACTGTTAGGTATATGCAAACCTGTAGCCAGATGCCTGTCCCAATTGAATATGACGGCTTCTAAAGCTCCGGCTACATGTTACACAGCCGCCACAGCCACATGCAACGTCAATTTCCCATGTTCTGCCTGAGACAAAGTAAGAGATTCTCAAAGCCCTGGTAAGAAACCTGAGAGATATTCATCAATATTTTATCTATATTAGTTTTTTATCTTTTCAGTCCTACTGATGGATAAATATTAGTGACAAAAAATTAATTACATAAAGAGGGCATACTGCTGCAGTTTAATCACTGGACCTTTGACATCTAACAGTGCTTGAAATTTTATGTTAGAACAGTTCTTATTGGTAAGATATACATTTGTAAGAAAGTAACCCAAATAGAAAATCTCTTGCATTACAAGAGAGGCTCTTAATGAGGGATTTGATTACCGCCATGAGCCACACATACTGCACAGTGACATGCTATGCTCTCTAGGAGATGGTTCAAGAGCTCTCCTTACCAAGGGCGGTGCGGGAGTTTGGAAGTGTCCTTGGTGCAGGTTGACTGGATGCCATTCGATTCCTCAGGTGTGCACCTTCAAGAATTACGTCCATCAGAGCAGCTCGATGTGGATGGGCTTTACCATGCATAAAGAGGAGGCCTGGACCAACTACACCTCTGAGAAGTTGAGCATGATTTACCAGTATCACAGCTCTGTACATCTGAGTGTTTACCGTATTCCACTGACCAACAACGAAGACGTGCAGCTTCGTGCGGCCATTAAACTTGATGCCTCCCCACAGCATAACACCATCCCCTCCAAACCGATCTAATTCCCCGATCTTCCTGAGGTTGTATGGTCCACTGGATTTTCTCCAGAGTAATGTGCGACGAGAATCAATTTTCAAACTGAATTGTGATTCATCTGTGAAGAGCGTAAGCCTCCATCATTCACTGAGACCTGGGTGTGTGTCCGGCCAGTCTGCTTCCAGGGGCCAAGTGTATTACCCTGCAACAGAGGGTCCAAACGGGCTGCAGTTCCATATATGAGGGCCGCTGTACCCCAACATAGAATCGGCTACTCCAGCTTTTTTGGGTGGCCCCACAGGTAGAGCAGAAAAGCATGGTTATCTTTTAATCACCTGCGGTAAAGGTAATGAGGAATATCAACTTGATTTTGAAGGAACTCCGTGTTTACTTGAGTGGATGAATACTTGTGTGTGTGTGTGTGTGTGTGTGTGTGTGTGTGTGTGTAAGGGTGAGGAGGGCAGTGTGATGAGTTAGAGTGAGAGAGATGACGAGCAGCCGACGTCACTTAGGAGGCGTTCGATAAAAAGTTCTTTATCGGGCCGTCGCGCCTGCCGGCGACGCCGTTCATCGCCGGGTGGTGGGTAAGCTGACGCTCGCTGAGAGGTTAATAGCCGGTTAATTACTGGCGACGTAGGTGTTTGGGGACTGAACTAATATTCATAATGTGTTGTCTTTAACGCTGTAACTCGGACGCTTAACTACGGCCATTAATCAAGTGGCGCGTGAAGAGCAATTACTCATTAAGTACCGGCGCCGTGGGCGCTCGCAAACCGTGTTAGGCCAACTTAGGCTACGCGGCGGCGGGCCCGCCCGGAAAGTAACCGTCCGACACTCTGTCACGCCGTGTCTTGGACGGTCACCGGGGACTGCACACTGCGAACAGACGGCAGGAACCAAGCCGGTACTTGTACAGGCAGGCATGCCTGCAGCGTTTCGTTATTCTCGGTCAAGTTCCAGCTAAGACCAACACTTCCTTTCGTTTACTGGGGTACGTCTATATATTTTAGATTACGGAGCACTGAATACTTCCTCGTCCAGGTCTCTTGGACATATACTTCAAATTGACGTTACCAGTTTTGTCTCCTTTTCCAGAAGAACATCATTTCCTCGAAGAGGAAGATTAGAGCCTTACCGTCAGTTCGACGACGACGTCATTGGCGCCCCAGCTAGGATTATAGGAAAAATGGGGAAAGAAATCCACCTAATCCTAGAAGGCACGAGGCCGTCAACTACTTGTGTGATTTAGTGAAACTTCCCATACCCTGAACAGAATTTCGTATTAAATAACAACTGAGAGAGAAATCATGATTTACACGATTTTTATTTCATTGTCTTGATCGCGCTACTTTTTGAACAGAATTACAGGTTTCGTGTATATAACAGACATCTTCAGATTCTGCAGCAGAAGTAAAAGACAGTACATTACTACGTAATAGCTTAAGAGATTAAATACAAGTGACAGAATGTGTAATAAAAAGAGCAATATACCTTTCATTCTGCTGCAATGCAATATGTCATAACATGTAAAGATAACACGATTTGAAACTGCCAAGCATGCCTTTACTAATTATAGATGGATACAAAGAAATGCTACAGATCGTTGTTGAATCAATAATGCACAAATAACTATACTATTGATTAAAAATAATTTCAGTTAAAAGTATTGGTCTAAAAAACATGCTCAGGTGAATATAAGGAAAGAAAATTCTTTTAAAAATGTTTGTCAATATGAAAACTCTAATCGGCTACTGACAGTTTGAACTATTCCTAATTGACTAATACATTTAAAAATAAAAATGCATAACACAAATCGTTCTAAAATTTAACACTGTGTCATTATAATTAAACTTTCCCTATTTAACACATTATAACACAGAAATTAATTACTGTACGAGTGCCAAACTTTGTAGCATTAATGTCAAGGATATGAGGAAGAGAAATAATGTAGAATGAATGTAATTGAAACGGTTTTAATGTGCTGCTACAGTACATCGTGCCTTTACTTACTGCTACCATTACTGCAACTAAAGGTGCTCTATAGGTCGCCCATGTGTGTCCAGAAGGGTGTGAAAACGCAGGACTGCATTCTGCACAGCAGAACGATGCATTTCTGTAGTCATGCTGGTGCGCTTCAGATCAGCATATTTTTGAATGTTTCCCCGGTAAACCATGTCCTTCAGGTAGCCCGACAACCAGAAATCACAGAGTGTGATATCACATGATCGTGCCGGACAAGCATTTGGAAACGATAGGCCCCAAATTTATTTCGGAGAAGCAGGTGAACTTCACGAGCCATGTGCGTTGGGGCCCCATTTTGCACGAAAACTGTTGAGTTCAGTGCGTCTCTCTCCAATAGGCGGATATGACACGCTGGCGAAGCATATGGCAGTAGAGCTGGTCAGCCACACTGCACGTTTTTGGTGCTTGAGCGCCAACCTGTTCAAAAAAGAATGGGCCAAAGTTTGATGTAGCCGTGAAGCCACACCATACAGTGACACGTTCACCATAGAGAGGAACTTAACGCACAGTGACTGGAGATAAAGATCCCCACACGACAATTGTATGTGTTCACCTCACCCGTCAGAGAAAAATGAGCTTCCTCTGTCCATAAGATTGCCCAGGGCCAGCCTTCGTCAACACATCAAATGACAATGTGTTTATCGTACATCAAAATGGCAATTTTCAGAGCCAATCATGATTCATTTATGCATTATATAGATTCATCGTAGCAGACTATTACAGATATGCGTGTGTAACTCTGTAGTAAGGAATGTTCCACATATCCAGAAATCTGACAAGATTTATCGTATTATGTACATACAAATAATTGAACATATAAGTACATGAGACCAAAAAATGATTAAAAATAGTAAATGTCTGCAGTATGTCTTGATTTAGGGCCATCTTTCTTGCCCTTGAGATGGAATATGTCGAATGACAGTATGTTTAACGGGGAACAACTTCCAAATGACGCTGATACTCTTAATAACTCATGAGTTACTAGGGAAGACACTGACATATTGATACAATAAATTTACTAATTCCATTCTCCGGTGCTCATTCAGACATTCAGATTCTATGATTTTACCATGGGTAAGGTCTGGATCATCCGTCAGCTAATCCAAAATTTTCGAAACAACTGCAGCAATCGAGTGGGCAAGGTGACTGTACGTATGTAGCACCCTACATACAAGGTGCGATTGGGAAGTTTTAAGAATGGGCATGTAATTGTACAATGGTGGTGCTTATATGCTACTGTGATGCATCTCCTTCAAAATAGTCCCCTTCCGACTGAACACACTGACTCCCATGGTGTTTCTACTTTTGGAAACATTCCTGTTATTATTTATCCTCAAGTGTGTTAAGGACGCTCTCCGTATTTGCCTGGATGTCAACAGTGGAGTAAAATCGCTTCAATTTCCGTGAAAATTTCAGTTTAGGAAACAGGCGGAAGTCCGCATGGGCCAAATCGGGGATTATGGCGATTGTGGAAGCACAGGAATTTGGATTTTCATCTAAAATTCAATGATGAAGAGGGCATGATGAGCTGGAGCGTTGCCATGGTGTAGTACCCAACTCCTGTCTTTTTTCCACACCTTTTCGCGCCATCGCTCAAGGACACATTTGTAGTATTCCAGGTTAATTGTCTGTTCTCCAGGGTTAAATTCGGGATGCACAATACCGGTAGAATCGAAAAAAATAACCAACATTTTCTTCCTCTTCGACCGACTTTGCTGTGCTTTTTTCGATTGTGGTGAAACTGGAGTCTTCCACTGCAAGGACTGCACTTTCGTTTCAGGATCATATCGATATACTCACGATTCGTCAGCCGTAAATACCCTATTTAACAAATCTAGGTCATTTTAGTCCGATCAATCAGTTCTTGGCACACTTCATATCGGTATTGTCGCTGGTCACTTGACAACACTATTGGAAGGTATTTTGCGGACACTCGACGCATGTTCAGACTTCAGTTAAAATTGACTAAACTGCGTAGAAACTTAAATTGAGTTCATCAGCCATCACCCTAGTTGTAAGTCTATTTTTAAACCTATTGAACCAGACAAAAACATTTGACTGGCTCATATAGTTATCTCCAAAAGCAGTTTTTAATTTTTCATCAGTCTCAGAAGCTGATTTCCCGATTTTAAAACAAAATTTCACACAAACACTTTGCTCCGTTTTTGCGTCCATTTTCACGCAGACATAATCTGGCATCAATCCCTAACAGACTCGCACTTAACCAGCCGTCACAACGAACTGAATTAAGGAAATGCAGTTTCCTGCCAGAGGCGTTCATGGACAAGGCAATGACTCACTCCCCACCCTCTGTGTACCAGCCCGCCAAACCAGTAAGCAGTAGCGTATCCATTCTTAAAACTCTCCAATCACATCCCGTAAAATCACTTGAAGCCCTTGGCAGAATCTCCCATGACATTTCCCGGTTCTTATCAAATTCAAACCAATACTTCTACCATCCACTATCAAATGGCACTACGCACTCGGAAGGGCGATCCTAGCGTTTCATCCTTGCAGGACTTCCAACCCTATTTCGCAGATAAGAGGTAAATTTCTCACGACTAATGGCTCCATTCTCAAATTCTACATTTATCTACATGACATATTCACACTTTAGCTTTGGCGCTAGCAGCACCAGACAGAATGAAATTTGTGACCAGATTAGGAAATTCCATTATATCAGTAATCTTCTTAAAATACCTGTGCGTGATTCTAAAACATCAAACTGTTCATTCCTAGTGTCAATGAGTGGCTATCGGGCGTTCCCCTGTCACTTGAACAATGCGAACAGTGTGACTTTCAGGGTGATATCCGATTCGATGGACGCCCTGTATTAGTCACCTGGCTATTACCATGATAATGGTTTTGAGGATGTGGCGTACTCCTTGTGTTTGGCTGCGTTTATTGCCATTAATCTAATGCTATTGGCTAGTGTGGTGTTCATTTCCTTTTCAATGGTACCCTGGGTCCAACCTATTGTTACTGTTTCTCAGCCTCCTATAGACATGCGACGAGTTCTATGTGTTGACATTTTTGTTTTTATTTGCACATTCTGCATGTGACGACGCGCCGTTCCCACGATATCAGCTGCTACGCTCGTTATTGATGGCCTGCCTATAGAATTCAGAGATTCCACCTTTGTTATTATTAAAGTCTTTCTGGATCAAATACTTTGAAATGTCGATGGTTGAGATGACATTCTTTTAACAATATCGCCATCAAAGTAATCGCTGCGCACACCAATGAGGAGAATATAAGGTGTGTAGACTACCTTGCCCTTTCTCATAAAGATAGGCTTGGTTATAGGGACTGGTTGTCTCATACATTTCGTGGGTACACCTGGGGACAAGTGCGAAGCCTTTTATAGCCGTGACTTCGTGATCAAAGTGAGTGACCTGAGCAGTAACACAGTTGCGCTACTCGGGGATATCTCCACGATGGGTAGCCATGCGGTCTAGGGCGCCTTGCCACAGTTTAAGTGGCTCACCCCCCGCCCCCTCCCCCCCCCCACACTCCCAACCCCCGTTGGAGGTTCGAGTCCGAGTCCTCCCTGGGGCATGGTTGTCTGTGTTGCCGTTAGTGTAATTTAGTTTAAGTTGGATTAACTAGTGTGTAAGCGTAGGGACTGATGACCTTAACATTTGGTTAAAAAATGGTTCAAATGGCTGTGAGCACTATGGGACTTAGCTTCTGAGGTCATCAGTCCCCTAGAACTTAGAATTACTTAAACCTAACTAACCTAAGAACATCACACACATCCATGCCCGACGCAGGATTCGAACCTGCGGCCGTAGCGGTCGCGCGGTTCCAGACTGTAGCGCCTAGAACCGCTCGGCATCTCCGGCCGGCAACATTTGGTCCCATAGAAACTTACCACAAATTTCCCAAGTTTTTCGAAGATATCATGGTTCAGCACATCCTCTCTGTGTTCTAACTCATTCGGAGTAGCTGCACCTGAAGTACCCGCTTTGGGTGATGATTAAGCACCAGTTGGCTTTATCACATCTTTTGACGCAGTGTTTAGTTTTTCAGTGACCTGCTTGTCCATTCATACGACCACTTCATGAGTTCGTAACAAAAATGTTGCCCTTCAGTGGCAAGGCGTTCTCGAAACATCTCTTAGTATTGTTGACTCTTTCAGACAGCTACTGGACTTCATTTTCAATCGCAGCCTGAGCTATCTCCAAAGATTGAGCTTCATTTGGTAATCTTTGTATGGCAGCGAGTATGCTCTTATAGGTTTCTATTAGATCTGAAACCTCAGTCGAAATATTTGGTAGATTGGTATTAATTTGTGTGGAAACCCCTTATCGCTCCCATCTGAGAGGAAATTCACGAGGTTAATTGTTGATCACACGTATTTATCATGGCTGGAGTATTCTTAAACAATTCCGCAAATGGATCTACATTTACACTGGTTTGTGAAAGCTCCTCAGTAGGTTCTGATTGCAAATTTAACTCCAATTCAGAACAGCGTGATTCATATCCCGCTTAGTCGGACTGGCAATACTGCAGCCACTGACATTAAAATCAGTATTTACTTCATCTACTGTATCCGTTTTTACCACCCTCCCAATCTTAAGCATCGCACACAATAATAAATATTCATCAAATCATTTATCTGATAATAGAAACTCTTAAAACCATGTGCAACAGAAATATCTTAACAATTTACCAGGCATGATGGACGTTGCTACACGAAACAACCGAACTAAATGTTGAATACTTCCGCATTCACGACTTCTCTCAATGACGTAACTTACAGATTTTTGATTTTTCCAAATTAAAATGTAAGAGAGATGCACATCATGTAATCGCAAACGGTAATGAAATTTTAAATGAGGCCCCATGTTGGGCGCCAGATGTAGCGTTGCCTTCCGTCTCACAGTGAGGTATTTAATTAAAAGTTTCTCGAAGGCTTACATCAGATAGCATTTCATGAAGTATATGATTTTACGTAGGTTAATCGTTGCAACAAGGAGACAAACCACAAAGTTGATGGAGAACAATTTCCTCTTAAAGGCACTGTGTATCGCAGAACAGTGGTAAATGCTACAGTTTTCTCTTAATTTTTGCCGGCATTGGTCCATCACCTTATTCATTACAAGTGGGGCTGTACCAAGTCACTCAATAGGTTGGTTGTCATTGCTTTATGGCAGGCGACCAGTCAAAACCGTACAATTACTACTAAAATGTTATGTAAGGTACTAAAATGATGTACAAAATGTACCTCAGTGGTTAAAGCTTCACATGATGAATAATGAAAATCGTGAAGATAACAAAAAAAAAAAAAAAAATCTGCGCTTACCCACAAGAATCATAAAAATACCCAAATATATTTAAAACTTTACACTAGTTTTTCATCTCTTTCAATTAGGCTCAAATACAGTACCAGATAACGTCTGAGACCGCTTCTTTGTTTTCTTCCTCCTGATGTAGAGCTTGGGTTTTTTTCAGTGACATTCACCACATTCTCGTCTACAAAAAATTTTTCAGTATGGTTCGGAGTCCACTTTAAACTGTATCCTAGCTGGTATTGGCATGGTAAGTCACTTTAAATGTCGAATGAATACAACAATGCCTAGTGATCCACTTTGGGTTGATAACAGCTTAACCATTCTACCTTAATATCACAGGCAGTTCAACACGTTACGCCACGTAGTACCGGCTTTTGACTACCAGATAGCGTAAGTTTTTTGTTGTCTTTAAGAGAATGCTAAGTTCGTAAACGTGTGTAAACTGCAGAAAATTAAAAAGTTATCGCAGAAAGGCGTTTGGAGTATACTGACGGTGAAGGAGAGTTTACGGGCGGCAGTGAACAAGAAGAACATTTTTAACCATGCAATGAAATAGGTCTCAGTGAAACAATAGTTAGCAACGACGAAGACAGTGGTGATAAGTTGCAGTCTTTCACATGGACATTGAAAGGTTTCGTACTGATGTTGATGATCTTATCAAGAAATATATGTTCGGTCTTATATTTGGAATTCATTTTACACACAGTGCTCGGCCAACAGTGTAATTCGATCAGTTCCAGCTCCGTTTTCACCCATGTAATCACTCAAATGGTTCAAATGGCTCTGAGCACTATGGGACTTAACTTCTAAGGTCATCAGTCCCCTAGAAAGTAGAACAATAGAAACCTAACTAACCTAAGGACATCACACACATCCATGCCCGAGGCAGGATTCGAACCTGCGACCGCAGCGGTCGCGCGGTTCCAGACTGTAGCGCCTAGACCCGCACGGTCACCCCGCCTGGCTGTAATCACTCGAAAAACTACAATCACGTCAAGCATACAGGGCCATTCATAAGTATCTGTGGGGTTTCAGAAGACAACACAAATGGCGACACATTGCGTGAGATCTGATTATGTGGCACGAATAAAGCAGACAACCTGTAATCGTCAGCAGAGGAAGAGGATCGTGTGCGGGAATCATTCGTCAGGGGCCCTAAGAAATCGGCGGCACTTGAGCAAACAACTTTGTGGCACTTTCAACAGAAATGTGTGTGTGGCAAACCATACTGGCTGCAGTTTTCTACATATTCTGCGTACAGGACACAGTGAGCCTCATTGCGACTTTCGCATCGACTTGCAGCGGCTACTGGAGGAACAAGGTTTTTCACAGGATGGAAGCAACGTTTCATGTTTCTGTGACGGTAAATTGTCTTACTGTGCCTCTATGGGGCGTGTGTGGCAAGGATTTGACAATAGTTTTGATGTTCGCCACATCAGGAATGGTGCCAGTATTGACCACCTGTGATGTGAACGTACAATTTGGAGATGCTCTGTTCACCGATACATGTATATTTTCTGTAAGTCTGGTAATGTTTGTGCACTTGTCTTCTGGAACTCTGGTGTTACTTGTGAATAACCCTGTACGTGTAGAACAAAAAATGCAGGAATCTGTACTGCACGTGGAATTCACGGAAGGACTTTAATCAAAAGAAATGAAGGCGTTCTTTGGGATGAAAGCGAACTTCGCTATAATTTAAAATTAAAATTTAGATGAGTATTTAAATGTAATTGATTATACTGGATCGTTTTATTTGTGAACTTTTGTTATCATTCCCTAGTTTCCGTATAGCCAGCATCTTGTAAGCCAGAATAGAAAGCAACTGATAGATCGGTTTCTGCTGCTACAATGGCAGGTTATAGAGATTTAAGTAAGCTTGAACGTCGTGTTATTGCCAGCGCACTAGCGATGGGACACAGCATCTCCGAGGTTGCAATGAAGTGGGAATTTTCCCGTACGATCATTTCACGAGTGTGCCGTGAATGTCAAGAATCCGGTAAAACATCAAATGTCCGATATCGCTGCCGCCAGAAAAAGATCCAGCGAGAACGGTTCCAACAACGACTGAAGAGAATCGTTCAATGTGACAGAAGTGCTAAACCTCCGCAAAATGCTGTAGGTTTCAAAGCTGGATCATAATCAAGTGTCAGCGTGCTAACCATTCAACGAAACATCTTCGATATGGGCCCGTCAGCACGGACAATGGAGTGTTGATGACTGGAAACATGTTGCTGTCTCGTTTCAAATTGTTTCGAGCGGATGTCAGCAGGGGGAAGTTCAAGTTGTGGAGGCTCTGTAATGGTGACTGTGACAGATGACACGTACGCCTGCATGCTGTTTGATCACCTGAATCCATTCATGTCCATTGTGCATTTTGCCGGACTTGGGCAATTCCAGCGGACAGTGCGACTCCCCACACGTACAAAATTGCTACATAGTGGCTCCAGAAACACTCTTCTGAGTTTATACACTTACGATGGCCACCAAACTCCGCGTATGTGGGATGCCTTGCAACATGCTTATCAGAAGTGATCTCCACTCCCTCGTACTCTTAATGATTTATAAACAGCATCGCAGGAATCGTGCTGTCAGTTCCCTCCAACACTTCTTCAGACATTAGTTGAGTCCATGCCACGTCGTGTTGCGGCAATTTTGCGTGCTAGCGTTGGCTCTGCTAGATTTAGGCAGGTGTACCAATTTCTTCGACTATTCACTGTAGGAAGAGACGTAAAGTGAACATACAGTAGATACGACATGAAATAGCACTTTCGGTAAAATATATATTTCTCGTAAGAGAAGAATAGTAGCACTCCACGACAATTAGTGCAAAGAACATAAAATCTCTGAAGAAAAAATTTCATAAAATGAAATTATGCTGAAGTTTCGTAAGTGAAGTTATAGTGTGAGCTCCAGAATGTGATCAGATGAGAGGAAAAACAGATGCCAGACAAAAAATTTAACAACTGTGGGTAATTACTTAAGTAAAAAATAGCATGAACTATTCCATTATCTACAAATATCAGACACGAAAACAAAACTGTATCGCTGTAGATTTCAATAAAGATGCTTAAATTGAAAGGCGAAACGCATCTGGAACAAATAAAATTGAATGTTACAAGAAAGAGACTAGTTTTAATTTACAAAACGAATAGTTTTGTGCTTGCTTCTGATGATCGCCAAGAAAAGATATTTGCATAATTTGTGTTCGATGCATCGGCGTATTAATAGTACAACTAATGGTTAATATTTTAACCGAGTTAGGTTACTCTAGATACAAAATATATAAGTTTTTTTAAATGCTTACGTTGTTTTATTTTTAATCTTCAGTCATGGAATAATAGTTTTATGTAAGCAGCGGGTTGCAAACACTGGCTTTTACGCTACCTGATTCGCTTCCTGTAGTGGTACTGAAAGATTTAAAAATCAGTTCTGCACTCGAAAATATCTGCATTAACTGATCGGTTAGTTTACTATTCTCTCCAAAAACGCATTTAACGTTACTGCAACAGCACTAGAATGGTTTTAGTACTGTAACATTCTTAGCTATTGGTTTGAAGGACTGTGGTTAGTCACATGCTGATTATAGAAGACAGATTAAAATGAACTCACCTTTCCGTAATCTTTCTTATCTCGGTTGACTAATCTAGAGTCAGCATTTTTTTTTTTTTTTTTTTGCTTCATGTTCACTTGCTGTAACGAGTTGTATCATGTCACTATTTTATAGTGGAAATTTTTCTCGTTTCGAATTGTATTATCAAACTGTATCGAACTGTTTCAATAGGTGTGTCCAGGAGCTGAGGTAGAGACTGAACTGTTCTCCGCACTGCTATGATGAAACTATTTCGTAACTGTTAAATTCAACAACGTGCAAGAATTAAAATTAATGTCATGCCTGTTAAGCTTTCTGATTGCAACGTTTGATAGCAATTTGGTCAAGGTGGTTTAACTCGAGTAAATGATTACACTTTAATGAACTTTGCTGTTACTTGTGAAGTTCACTAGATTAAAAACTTAAATAAAAGTTTGTGAAGTTTTTTAATTAATATTTTCTATGGCCTGGTATTGCAAGTAAGATCGAATCTGACGCCCACAACGCTGGCAGTAAATCGTCTCTCTGCCTACAAGGACCAAGCCAGAATTGTCACTCGTGTTTAGGTTTTAGTAGAACAGCAGAAAATAAAGTCCAGTCGGAAACTTGTAACACCGTAGCTCTAATACTCGACTGATTTATTTTGCCTTTTGTTTTATTTAATGTTACATCGTTGAGCTTCTGTAAATGTGTTTGATTGAATAGGTAACACAAAATTGTTTAGTCCTTTCTTTGTTAAAACTTTGATGTCATGGTCTGATTCTATGCAATGTAGTATATGTGTCATTTAAATTCTTTGTCCCATTTGGAGGGAACAAAACTTACTACATTTAATTTTAATTTCTGTGTGCATAATTTCTTATAGAGATGTCAATATGTGCAAATGATATGTTTTGTTTAAAATGGTTGTTCGCTGTTATGTAAACTGCTGACCATCACTTAGGGTTCTTAGTTAGTTTGTATGTAAACAGTGTAGTGGTTACCCTCGGGAACGGAACTTAGTAGCGCGCGCAGGTTGTGGTTGGCCTAGGTAGAAAAGCTGGAACAAGAGTCAGTCGGGGATGAGCTACCAAACTGTGCACTGCTATGTAAGAATTGCATATTGTGCTGGTTCCGAGAGAGGCTTTATCTGCAACTTTCCAATGCATCGGATGGATGGATAAATAGATGGAACGATTCAGGAATTGGTATCCATCATCGCCACCAAGAAGGGACAGAGTCCAGCAATTCAGCCTGTAGATCCACCTACCAACATGCAGTTGCACCCCATTGCGCAATCACTGTAACGGAATACTATAATAATGTACAGTGAAGGATCAGCTTATTGGATGTTTTAGTGTTCACAAATATAAGGTAACTTATAACTGAATTTATGTACCTACCATGATTTTTTCCCTATCACAACACCTCTCAGTTTCCTCTCCATTTGAAATATGATTACCGAGTGTCCCAGTTTGTGGAAAAAGTGAAAGCCTCAAAGTCAAATAGTTAAATAATGTTGTTTGATCTTTGGTAAGAAGGGAGTATTCAGATTTACTGTGGATTTAGTAAAATGGTGGGAGGTAGTAAATGTAGTCTTGTGAAAGCCTCCAATTGATGGAAACAGTCTAATTTAAAGTTTTGTGGAGTTTCAAAGTCACCTATTTAATCATTTACTTGCAAGTAGAAGACTGTGGTAATAAAGACAACTTGCTGTTTCTTTTAAAGATTAAAAGTTCATAAAGCTGAGGCTTATAAAATTTTGCTTAGTAAATAAACACATAGCTGCCTGTACTAAATTTTAAAAGGTTAGTCAGTTTCTTGCAATTTTGTCAACACTGTGTTTCACTGTAGTAAAAGTGGAAAGCTGCCATAGTAGAAAGTTATATGTTCATGATTGCTAAGTGTTTGTTTCTCTTATGTATTGGAAGTGCATATTATTAGTATAACAGGATCCACAGTTTGTCTGTTGTGCTAATGCTAGGTAACAAGTAACGGAAAGACCACTATTTACGAAAACCATAAATTCTTTATTCAAAAGACAGTGAGAAGTTACCTGTTAGTGAATTCCATTTAACTTTCATTCTAAATAAAATAGTATTTAGTTGATAGATATTTAACCTGTGACCGGTTCATAAAAATGCAGTGAACTACATTTATAATTTTCTGTCAGCTAGGAAAATGTTTGAACATTAATACTTAACCTATGTCCAATTATGATTCTGCAGTGAATATTATTAGTAATGTTATAAAGACCATTCAGTTTGAATTAGCCCTGAAAGTAATAGTGTGTTTCGTTACCTGTTATATTTTTGCAAATAGTTTGTCGCGCTCTGTCAGCTTCCAATCTTACCGTGAACATATGCAGATGTCAGAGTTCATTGCACTCGCGTGTGGCAAAATATAAGTTGTGTTTGTACGTTAAAGTTACTCATACATAATTTCTTAAACAACAATGTTAATCATTCTCTTGTTTAATTAGGCTGGCGACCGTTTTCTTTATCCTTTAAACAGTGTAGCTAGGTAAAACATTACTAATTACTGTTTGAAAAAATTTACGCAATTCTGACTTTCATTTCCGATAAGCCACCTCCGTTAGGTACAACACGGTCAACGTAACAAAATTCCTCTCAGAGGGTAACACTGCTCTGCTTCTTCATACTACAATAACTAGAATAATAATAATTTCTTTATACGAACTGCCTGAAGCTTTGAGGTTTGGTATAGTAGTAGCAGACGGTAGTGTTATACGTGGCTTTCCCGTGAGAGGACTATTTGTTCTGTTCGGGCATAATACTTAATAATCCAGATTTTGTATTTGTTTGCGTAAGCTACGTAAATGCTGTTGCAGTGTTATAAACTGTAAGTTGTGACACAGTGCGGACGAGACCTCTACGAGCCTAACCTCTGACCCCGTTGATGCTAAGGTACATCGCCCATATCGTAACGAGGCTGGCACACATGCACACATTTTCATTATAAATTACACCACAATTTTTTCCTATTTAACAAAGATGTCGATGGGGTACGCGTAGCTTAAGCGGAACGTTCTGTGAATATAATCAGTAGCCAAGAGATAGAAGTTAGTGAAAGAAGCAAGGGAGATTAGAATTAAGCGTCCCGTCTACGATGAGGTCATTACTGACAGTTCACTAGCTCGGTTTCTGGAAGGATGAATGGAGGAAGTCGGTCAAGTCCTTTCAAATGAGCCATCTCGACATTTGCTTTACGAGACTTACGGAAATTTCGAAAAAAATTAGGTCGGTGCGGCAAATGGATTTCAACTGGTGTCCTGCCAAGTGCGATAGTATGTGTAAAATACGGTGACACCACAATCTCCGTCATTGCAGTTAATGACTTCAAAGTGTTGTAACAAAGAGCGGTGCACAAAAAGTGAAAATACCAAGAACACAATCCATTACCATGAATAATAGGGTATAGAAAAACCTTTGGCATTCTAAACAGTTTCTAGTCATCTTAGAATCTATAAATTTAGGTCCTGTACTGTTAGCAAGCGAATCTTCTACCGCCCTTCCATAAAAATGGCGGTAAGACCAGTTAACGATGATGGAGGTGGATAACAATAACATGTGCAAGGTAGCAGTCTGTATGGGCCATGCACTGGGATTGCAGGGCCACAAGAATCACCACTTTGCATTTTCCTTAATAATTAATTATGACAGTAATGACAAGTAGCAGCACTGATATGAAAAAAAATGTTGTTCATCGCGCTATACTAACAGAAGTGGCGCAGAGATGAGCAATGAGAATGTAATGCATTGCATTAAGTGCAAATAATTTTTGCAGATAGAGTTTCGTATTGGATTGTACGCAAGGAGCATGCGGCCTGCAACCAGCAGAACTTTAGCCTAGAGGAATTTTACAACCTGCAGCACTCCAGGAGGAGCAGGCCACGGCAGACCCTCACCAGAGGCAGGGCTTTGATACTACCCAATAGGCAGGCAGCATATCTGGCATAACACTCCATGGCAAGCAGAATATCTCTTCAAAGTGAAAAACGCAAGAAGACGCTGTTTCCCTCTCGGCCGTGTCGCACTGGGCTCACAAAAGCATTGCACGCGACGTTGCCAGCAAGGAATGTACCTACGTGAACACCCCACTCCATAGATTTAGAGCGTGGGACAGAGGAGCCAAATGTGTTCGTTTAGACGCTGGCGCCTGGGAAGCATCTGGAAAGATTTTCCGACAAGCAGCGACTCCCACAGGCGATCGCTATTGGCCACATCGATGTACAGTGTTTCCCGCCTACTCGCAGTCGAGCGGGAGTAGCGATTGTTGGTGAAAAATTTGCTAGAAAGGTAGCGATTGAACAGCCACAGCAGTGGAATGGCACTCCTCACTAAATGTTGTTTGGAAATGGTACACTTGTGTTTCAGCGTATACCCGATAAGGACCCAGTACTCTGTACCATGTAGTACCGAGTACTTGCAGAGTAGCTGTGTACCTTATCCGGAACTCTATATAATTTCGCGGAATTGTGTGGTACACGCGCGCCGCTGTCGTTGCTGCGATATCACATCTGATCGGCCTGACAGCACGACGAGAACAGCCAGCTGGGAACCCTATTGTGCAGTAAAAGAGCAGAATCGATAATATATGCAGCTCTGGCTGTAGCATGATCAGCCTTGCAGTTCATGAAAGTTGAGTGGGTAACCACTGACCCATTGAGCATAACACCACATTCTCGAGTTATTTCTATGATTAGACACTGGTGGAAAGAACGTGACCTACAATCTTGAGCTCTCATTCGGTTAACGGAAGTGCCAGTCCATATTGCTAGGTTTTATACTTATAGATTTGTGATATATTCCTTCCTCTTTTTTAAGATAGTAATCTGTCCACACCCAAGAGGCATCCCCTCATTAACTCGATTTGTTAGTATGTGTAAGTGTCAAATGGAATAAATGTGATTAACTTTCCCGATATTTCCGAATACACGTCTGTCGAAACACCAACGCTTCCCTAAATCCATGTCACAAATTTTCATTGCGTTAGCTTGACGTTAATAATTTACATGTACGAGGGTTGGAACTTAAATAGTGGCAACTACTTATTCACAACCGATACAAAAGAGTTACATATTTGCACCTGTTACTGTCCTTCAAAGTAGTTACCAGCGTTGTGTAGAACCCGTTACCAGCGATGTGGAAGGCGTAGTATACCGTTAGTAAAGCCTGTTCTGTTGATGGTGCGAATGGAGCGGCCTAGTGCCTGTCGAATCTCTGGAACAGTTCTGAAGCGAATGCCACGAAGTGGTTCCCTCATCTTCGTAATCAAATCAAAGTCACAAGAACTTAAATCCGGGGAGTATGGTGGATGGTACAGTTCTTCCCGGTCCCATCGACCGAACAGAGCAGCCACAGCTTGCACTGTATGCGCATTGTCGTCCGAAAAGATGGTGCGAATAGAGCGGCGTAGTGCCTGTCGAATCTCTGGAGCAGTCCTGAAGCGAATGCCACGAAGTGGTTCCTTCATCTTCGGAATCAAATCAAAGTCACAAGATCTTAATTCCGGGGAGTATGGTGGATCGTACAGTTCTTCCCGGTCCCATCGACCGAACAGAGCAGCCACATCTTGCGCTGTATGCGCATTGTCGTCCGAAAAGATGGGTGGGTTGCGTAGAAAGCTTCGCCTCTTTTTTCGCAAAGCTGGTCGCAGGTGATGCTCCTAAAACGAACAGTAATACTGTGAGTTGACGGTCTGGCTAAATGGTTCAGATGGCTCTGAGCACTATGTGACTTAACAGCTGAGGTCATCAGTCCCCTAGAACTTAGAACTACTTAAACCTAACTAACCTAAGGACATCATACACATCCAACCCCGAAGCAGGATTCGAACCTGCGGTCGTAGCGGTCGCGCGGTTCCAGACTGAAGCGCCTAGAACCGCTCGGCCACTCAGGCCGACCATTGACGGTCTGCCTTGGAGTAACGTAATGCGTTAGTAAAACTCCATCACAGTCATACACAAGAATCACCATAACTTTAGACCGCTCAGTTCGCACCATCACCAGAACAGGCTCTGCTAACGGTATGCTGCGCCTTCCACATCGCTGGTAACGGGTACTATACAATGCCGCTGACTACTTTGAAGGATACTACAGGTGCAAAAATGTAACTTTTGTATCGGTTGTGAATAAATAGTTGCCACTATTTAAGTTCAAACCGTCGTATAACTACTTTTCTATGATGCAAGCGACCTCACCCAATCCGATTCTTCAACTGAGGCCGGGATTGAATAGTCAGATGTTATCAAGTTCATAAAAATCGCATTGGAGGAACTTATAATAGAATCCAAGTTCAGCAAATTGTTCATATGAGTATCGCCTCACAGTAGGAAAGGAATCTCGGAGGTCGCTTCCTACACGCGCTTCTCTCCAGAATAGACCACTAAGACTTAATAATATAGTGATCTGGTGACGATGGTGGCCAAAGCAGAAACGGAAGTTCATCCTCGTGCTCACAAAACTAGTCATGGGAGATTCCAGTTGTTTCAACATGGGACTAGACATCTTAGGAAACAGGTCAGTACTGGAGAACTAATAATGTAGCGTAGAATGGAGCCAAAGTGGTCACATAATCCTTAACTGTAATGCTATCTTGCAGAACAACCATCGGGCCCTTGGAATACCATAATTCGGCTGCCGAAATCGTCTTCGAACGCACGTTCGTCGAGAACTTGGAAACAGTGTAGGTAAGACTCAAACGACCAAATGACTTTCTTCCATTTCTCCATGGTCCAATTTCAGTGGCTATGGGCATCCACATCACTCTTTAGTTGTTCTAGTATTCCAGATAGTCCATCGATTCCCTGCTTATGGGGCTACCTTTCTGATCTTTTCTTGCTGACAGTTTTCGCGAGTGTACCATTAAGTTCTCCAGTGGTTCAAATGGTTCAAATGGCTCTGAGCACTATGGGACTCAACTGCTGTGGTCATAAGTCCCCTAGAACTTAGAACTACTTAAACCTAACTAACCTAAGGACATCACACACATCCATGCCTTAGGCAGGATTCGAACCTGCGACCGTAGCGGTCGTGCGGTTCCAGACTGTAGCGCCTTTAACCGCTCGGCCACTCCGGCCGGCGTTCTCCAGTGATTTTGCAACAAGAGTCCTGTTATTTTTCGTCAAAACTCTCTTCATCGACCGCCTGTCACGACCATCCAACACACTTTTTTACCAGCGTCGCGAATTAGCGGATGACGTTTCTCCTTTTTCCCTGTATGCGGTATAAATCTTCAGTACGGTGTCTCTTAAGACACCAAACTCTTTAGCTACCTAGCTTGTGGAAACACCCACAATACGAGCACAAACAATTTGTCCACGTTCGAATTCACTTAGCTCCGATATAACCACCGCAACTGCAGAGAAGACTGTTCTGACGACTAGTGACACTTGCACAGACGCCGTTCGTGGTGAAATAAAAACAGCGCAGCTTGCAGGTTAGGCAAGCATCTGCATTGGCGTTCAAGCATGCATTTCGCACAGTGTTTCCGTATTTTTGCCCAACGCCTTTATAGTGTTGCCTTAGTGGATTACGACAAAGCAGTCGTTTTTAATACGTTGTTGGAATTACAGTTGTAATACAGTGTTACTATTTTCACTCTTATTCTGGTTTATTGAAAGCAGGGTTTTGTGATTCACAGGACAACAGAGTTTTAGTGCAAAGAGAACGGTAAGTGGTACTACGCCCTTTTATTGCCTGCGGAACGTCAGGTCAAAGTTTTCTTCAAGTATCACTTTTCAGAGTACAAACAACATTGTAAGAAACTTTGAGCTACGGAGAAAGAGTGTAACAGGAAGCAGCGGAAGAGCACAACGTCACGAGCTCTGGTCGAGGTCCTCAAGGACCGTGTGGGCGCGGCGCAGCGTGGCGAGGCTCGCTGTGGGAAGTCTCAATTCATGAGGCCCAGCCAGCCCGCCTTTATCTTGGCGTCCTCCCACCACAGCTCACCGAAATAACTGCTAATATTCAGGACGGGGTTGTAAACAAGTGGAGAGGGCACGAGCAGGGAGACTTTATTGCCCTCAGCGTTCGCCAACAAAACGCGGGGGTGGCGGCGGTGCGGACAACGGAGTATAGTGTGGGGGCGGGGGGTTGGGGGTGAATGGAGGCGGGCAGAGCTTCTCGCCTGTGCGGGTCTGGAGTCGGCTCCGAACGCCGGCCTTTGTTCAACTTGTAGGCTGCGCAGCAATTCTGTGCTGCACTGTGCCTGGCTTGTGGGAACCTGTGTACGACTATTGCACGAAATTCTTGGGGAGGCACGTGCAAGTGGAAATTGGCAATCATTATCGAACTCTATAATCACTGCATCGGCACGATCGACTGGTATCACAACACCCGACACTTTTGTGCCAGAAACTGAAGTTTTACATTAGAGGAATGTTCAATGAGCTTCTGCACGGAGCATGCCATATTGCAGAAGACTGAAACCATTAAGTACGCACTTCGGCTGTGCAAGGAGATGGCTTTCATAAATTAAATGCTTAAAATGACATAGAATCGGAGACGAAAAAATGAATCACTAAGCAACCAGTTGTCAATACTGCATATTTAGTGAGCGACTGCCGTGAGTCTGGTGCTGCATGTGAATTAGGATGGGGCTAGGGAACCACCCCTGTATCGCACAAGTGATATTAAGCGTTTTGGCCTGGTGACTCGTCTGGTGTACTGGCGATGAATTATATACATAACTGCCGGCCGCTGTGACCGATCGGTTCTAGGAGCCTCAGTCCGGAACCGCGCTGGTGCTACGGTTGCAGGTTCAAATCCTGCCTCTTGCTTGGATGTGTGAGATGTCTGTAGGTTAGTTAGGTGTAAGTAGCTCTAAGTATATGGAACTGATGATCTCAGATGTTAAGTCCCATAGTGCTTGGTGCCATTTGAACCATAGACACAAATCTTCCCGTTAATCATTATATCTAAAACTGAAAATCGTAACAAAACACCTTAATAGCTCTTAAGATTAGCCTTCACATAAAGATAGAAAAATTCATCAAGCGCACCACGAAGGAATTACCCAAATAGGTTGTAAATCGGCACATGTGACGTACATGTACAAAGAAACAAATAATTATAATTACATTAAAATTGGATAAATTCGAGAGAAAGAGCTTCGAAATTTGAGGAAGTCAATAACGCGTTGTAGCACCTGTGTTCCTTTTTCAAGCAGTTACTCGGTTGGGCATTGACTGACAGTGGTTTTAGATATCCTCCTCAGGGATACTGTACCACATTCTGTCCATTTGGCTTGCAACATCGTCAAAATCCCGAGTTGGTTGGAGGACCCCGCCTGTAACACTCCAAAGGTTTGAAATTGGTGATAGATTGTCCAACTTGCTGGCCAAGGAAGGGTTTAGCAAACACAAAGGCAAGCAATATGAAGTCTCAACCTATGTGGAATAGAATTGTCTTCCGAAATGTACAGGACGTAGGATATCGTCGAGGGACTGCCATGCTACGTGGGTGCCGCGGATGACAACCAAAGGGGTCTTGCTATGAAACAAAGTGGCTCCCTGGGGTATCCCACTGCTGTCTGCGTTCTCTCCAGACAAGTCTTCGCTGGTCTTCGAAGCTCAGTTCGAAGCAGGGCCCATCACTGAAGACCATTCTACTCCAGTCAACATGATTCCAACAAAGACGTGTTTGGAGACGCCCTATACTGTGGTGGGATACCAACTGTGAGTCACGTGCCACATTTCCCAACAACCAGAAGTGGTCTGAGGTGCCATTTCATTTCATAGCACGTCCCCAGTGATTGTCATCCACGGCACTCAGACAGTACAGCGGTACGTCGACGATATTCTACACCCCGTTGTTTTGCATTGCGTGACAACCGAGTCTGGCTCACATTTCAACTTGGTAATGCCGTCCACACGTAGCGAGAGTTTCAAGTGCTCGTCTTCGTGCTTGCCAAATCCTGACTTGATCAGCAAGGTGGCCGCGTCTTTCCCAAATTGAGAACGCTTTGAGCATTATGGGCAAAGCCCTCCAACCATCTGGGGAATTCCACCATCTAACGAGTCAGTTGGACAGAATATGGAGCGATATCAATCAGGACCACATCTAGCCATTCAATAATGCCAAGCCGACTAACTTCTTGCGTAGTTGACCACCTGCCATTATTGCCACGAGAAATCACTCCCAACGCCAGTTAAGAATGAAAGAGATAACAGCACATACAGTACTTCAAGTATCTGGACTTCCTTGTGTCATGTGGATCTTTCCACCGGATGAGTACAGAAGGAGGCGGGGAATACGGTGTTGTCATAAAGAACAACCGAATGGGTCTGTTAAGGGAGCTTTGTGACTCTGACCGCGGACTAGTCATTCAATGTCACTTGAATAAGAAATCCGTCACGGATATTCCATTTCGCCAAAGCTGCCCAGATCGAAGGCTGGGGATGTCAGTGTGAATTGCAAATGCGAAGGAACAACCACAGATAACCAGGATCAAGCAGATCTTAAATACTGGCGGGTGGGGACAGTGGAGCATTGCTACGGCTGATTGCAAAAAATTGGGTATCAGCAGAACTACCCCTCAGCTCCAAAGTACTAGCAGCAGTACAGATAGCACAATGATGAGCGTAGGTAGTTATAAAGAATGGGGTTCAGTGGTAGAGCATTTCCTCATCAACCATGTGTTATTGTAGCCAACGATTAGTGATGTTTGAGAAGGAGTAAAGGGCGATGCCACTGGACGGTATGCTACAGGACATGTGAGTGTATGATCTTTTGACATGGTTTATACAATAGCTTTGAGAAAAAGTGCGAACAGGTCTCCCTTTCGTACTGAAATAAATAACAAAAATAAGTTCGCTTCACCGACTCTCATGTACGTAACTACGAAGAATACCAAATTGTAACTATAGATCGTCTGTTACAAGAATTTTGGGTTGTACTTTGCACATTCAACCTTTCATTGCAATTGTTACGGGACTTTTTTCTCCAAAGCTGCTCCATAATCTAATTAATAAAACAGTATTCAAATTAGACTACCACACTAATTGAAATTACTAGCGACACATGAATATATGGTTGTAACTGAAGCGTCCCTCCGTCTCTCTAAAGACTGATTTGTTTCAAAAAATATTTTTCTCAGTATTCACGATATGAAAATGCTATGAATACCGAGAAATTCTGCATAATTCTGATGTCGTGACGATTAAGTGAAAGCACCAGTGACGATGGGCAAAAATTTGTCTCGCCTTAGACAAATATTGTAAAATCTTGCAGGATCATGAACATGCATTTCCGAAAGAGTCCATGATAAAAATTAAGTTATGGGGCTGTGGACATAAAAAAATCGCTAAAATGGCTCTGAGCACTATGGGACTTAACATCTGAGGTCATCAGTCCCCAATAACTTAAAACTACTTAAACCTAACTAACCTAAGGACATCGCACACATCCATATACGAGGCAAGATTCGAACCTGCGACCGCAGCGGTAGCGCGGTTCCAGACTGAAGTGCCTAGAACCGCTCGGTCACAGCGGCCGGCTGTGGACATCAGTTCATGGGGTTTGTGTGAACATGTGCTTCAGAATGAGGAAACTCTCAGAAAATGAACCTGAAACTGGTTCTGCTTAATAATAAGAAATAAATAAGGAAAGAATCTCTTAAGTGTTCTGTAGTTTTTCACCGAACAATCCGTCTCCATTCTGTCCGATGTGGTCAGTGTAAAAATAGAGAAATACAGATGCAGCATTAATCATTACACTGGGAACTCGGAGTGTTAAATGTTTTGAAAAAAAAAAAACAGTCTGGGTTAAAATTACAGTATTATCCATTTAGATCTAGTAACACGAGCTTGCCACTTAGAAGTTCGCAGCTCAATATCAGACAAGAAAAACGCACAACTATATGGCAGAAAAAATTGAAAACAGATAGTTTCATTTGTCAAAAAAGTTGATAATATAAGTTGCTATTTCTAGAAGCGTGGCACGTTAGTTGAAGCCTGAGGCGACATTACAAAATAAGATTATTCGTCTGATCTCATGTAGGTTATTTCGTAATAGAGAACAGGAAAAAATTTAATGCTTGATACGCGTATGGGTAAAGCTTTCAACTAAGCAAACGCAAATGATTAAGAAACTAATAAGTATATTGCAATTTCATGTCTTAATGGTGAAAAATACGACTAATGTTTCTTTTTCCATGAGCTGAATCTGTTGGCGGACTGAGGGGAGCGCTGGTCGTAAAGGCACAATGGCAACCTAGCCGTAAGACTATTTCTCGCTGAAAGGCAGTGTCCGAAGCCGCGTACACACTGAACGCATGGGCGCTGTCAGAGAGGGCGTCCCACATTGCGATAAGAGGCTCGCAGATGACGGCAGGCAGAGTTTGGCAGGGTGTAATCTTCCAGTGGGAGAAGCAGCATAAAGGATGCTTCCTTAAAAGATAAGGGTCTGAAAGGGGCTATAAAAACTGGAGGCACTCAGAGACTGAAAGAAGGTCGACAGTGACTGATGTTTAAATGCTGCCAGGGAATTTCAGATTGGTGCAACAAAATTATTTTCGTAGTTGGGATGAATTCTCGGAAGGATGTATGGGAGGTGACTATCGTTGGCTCAACGTGAAACCATTCTCTTAGTAAGGGAGCATTACTCCCTTCTGCCCCACACTAACAGATACGTGTCGTACTCATTAATTACGGCAGGTTCCGTAGAAAAATGGTGTATTTTGCTACTGTTATAAATTTTTATTGGTTAGAACTCAGATCTAAAGTAACTGGCTAATTGGAATTCAGAGATGGCAGAAATGGCAAGAATTTGAATTCGTGAGACGATACACACTTGTCTTCGGAGGGGGAACTTCCTCGTCTTGGACCGTCAGAGGGACAGATCCCTTCACATTAGAGTTGCAGAGAGGACGGATTTCGTCCTAGAGCTGACGGTAGATACCACGGCTGAACTTTAAACTCTCAACTATCACTGCAACCATCCTCTGCTGCTGAGTTTTAGAGTGGTGGTAAGTGTGAGCCGCATTAGCTTGAGTCATTCATTTCGAGTTTGGGTTTTGCCTTTCTAAATAAATTCACACAATCAGCTATTTGAATTTAACATGTACTTGGACATGGAAAATTGTTCTTATACGTACTTTTCTGGGTCATTTCTTCAGCGATTATTCGTGGTTTACGTGGACTTGACTAGCTGTACCGTTTCCTTCCCAATACCATCTACCTAAGCCAATTTACGAGTATAACTGTGTATCCGTTTGACTTGAATCCTTGCGCAAATAATTGAATGTTTTGCGACTCATTGTTTGGAGTCGGGTTAATGAATCTCATTAATAATCAGGGTTTCACTGTGGCATTTGACTTCATTTCGCATTTCGATGAAACGCCTTTGTCATTGAATCGATGTGAGCTATGGCACACTTTTTCCGTTTTAACAGGGCCACACCTCCATTTAAATTCAGACGTTTATTAGTTTCCGTTGCACGACTTTGTAATAATATTGGACAAGACCTTAATGAGGGTCAGTTCACTGTATAAGTCACCAGGTACAGGTCTTGTTGGCATATAATACGCATAAACTCATAGAAGAACTTTTCAACCCTAAGCCTGCACTTTTCCAGACACTGGCTATTATATGATATCCGCAGTGACCGTCTAACTAGCCAAATTAAGAATTTTACAACTCTCGGACTAAGATTTTGCGGACACTGGTGATTTCCTCACGAGTAGCTGTAGATATTTTAAATTTTAATAATATATTCCAAGACCAGAAAATAATATAAGTGCATCTTAATAAAACTCTGAAACCGCTAGAGGCAAAGGAGTAACTCATTGTCTTACGATTCTGCTTCCTGACTTTGCACAACTTAGGGTTGTTCACTGTTAACTTAACCATCTCCTACGAGGTGCATTCAAGTTCTAAGGCCTCCGATTTTTTTTCTCCAGACTGGACAGAGATAGGAACATGCGCATTGTTTTAAAATGAGGCCGCGTTCATTGTCAATACGTCCCAGAGATGGCAGCACCGTACGGCAGATGGAATTTTTTCGCCAGCGGTGAGAATGAGAACTGTTTTAAATACTTAAAATGGCAACGTTTTCCTTACTTGAACAGCGTGCAATCATTCGTTTTCTGAATTTGCGTGGTGTGAAACCAATTGAAATTCATCGACAGTTGAAGGAGACGTGTGGTGATGGAGTTATGAATGTGTCGAAAGTGCGTTCGTGGGTGCGACAGTTTAATGAAGGCAGAACATCATGTGACAACAAACCGAAACAACCTCTGGCTCGCACAAGTCGGTCTGACGACATGATCGAGAAAGTGGAGAGAATTGTTTTCGGGGATCGCCGAATGACTGTTGAACAGATCGCTTCCAGAATTGGCATTTCTGTGGGTTCTGTGCACACAATCCTGCATGACGACCTGAAAATGCGAAAAGTGTCATCCAGATGGGTGCCACGAATGCTGACGGACGACAACATGGCTGCCCGTGTGGCATTATGCCAAGCAATGTTGACGCGCAACGATGGCATGAATGGGACATTCTTTTCGTTGGTTGTGACAATGGATGAGACGTGGATGCCATTTTTCAATCCAGAAACAAAGCGCCAGTCAGCTCAATGGAAGCACACAGATTCACCGCCACCAAAAAGATTTCGGGCAAACGCCTGTGCTGAAAAAATGATGGTGTCCATGTTCTGGGACAGCGAGGGCGTAATTATTACCCATTGCGTTCCAAAGGGCACTACGGTAACAGGTGCATCCTACGAAAATGTTTTGAAGAACAAATTCCTTCCTGCACTGGAACAAAAACGTCCGGGAAGGGCTGCGCGTGTGCTGTTTCACCAAGACAACGCACCCGCACATCGAGCTAACGATACACAACAGTTTCTTCGTGATAACAACTTTGAAGTGATTCCTCATCCTCCCTACTCATCTGACCTGGCTCCTAGTGACTTTTTGCTTTTTACAACAATGAAAGACACTCTCCGTGGCCGCACACTCACCAGCCGTGCTGCTATTGCCTCAGCGATTTTCCAGTGGTCAAAACAGACTCCTAAAGAAGCCTTCGCCGCTGCCATGGAATCATGGCGTCAGCTTTTGTGAAAAATGTGTACGTCTGTAGGGCGATTACGTCGAGAGGTAACGACAGTTTCATCGATTTCGGGTGAGTAGTTAATTAGAAAAAAAATCGGAGGGCTTGGAACTTGAATGCACCTCGTATATTAAATTTTCAATCCTTCCAATTGGTAACCTCTTGTGGTTTAGAAAACTCCACTCCCGGTAGTGCTGCCCACGACGTGATTTCTGTTTAGAAAAAGTGACAAAAAGCAGATTACAGAGTGCCTGACGGCTCAACACAAAAGTTTTGTCTCAAGTACAGATTGTGTTGAGGATTAGTGGACAAAGCTCAAAACTATCGTACAATATGCGTTAGATGAGTATATGCCAAGCAAGATCGTAAGAGATGGAAAAGAGCCACCGTGGTACAACAACCGAGTTAGAAAACTGCTGCGGAAGCAAAGGGAACTTCACAGCAAACATAAACATAGCGAAAGCCTTGCAGACAAACAAAAATTACGCGAAGCGAAATGTAGTGTGAGGAGGGCTATGCGAGAGGCGATCAATGAATTCGAAAGTAAAGTTCTATGTACTGACTTGGCAGAAAATCCTAATAAATTGTGGTTTTATGTCAAAGCGGTAGATGGATCAAAACAAAATGTCCAGATACTCTGTGATGAAAATGGTACTGAAACAGAGGATGACACACCAGAGGCCGAAATACTAAATGTCTTTTTCCAAAGCTATTCCACAGAGGAAGACTGCACTATAGTTCCTTCTCTAGATTGTCGCACAGATGACAAAATGGTAGATATCGAAATAGACGACAGAGGGATAGAGAAACAATTAAAATCGCTCAAAAGAGGAAAGGCCGCTGGACCTGATGGGATACCAGCTCGAATTTACACAGAGTACGCGAAAGAACTTGCCCCCCTTCATGCAGCAGTGTACCGTAGGTCTCTAGAAGAGCGTAGCGTTCCAAAGGATTGGAAAAGGGCACAGGTCATCCCCGGGTCGTCGAACAGATGTGCAGAACTCTAGACCTATATATCTAACGTCGATCAGTTGTAGAATTTTGAAACACGTATTATGTTCGAGTATAATGACTTTTCTGGAGACTATAAATCTACTCTGTAGGAATCAGCATGGGTTTCGAAAAAGACGGTCGTGTGAATCCCAGCTCGCGCTATTCGTCCACGAGACTCAGAGGGCCATAGACACGGTTTCACAGGTAGATGCCGTGTTTCTTGACTTCCGCAAGGCGTTCGATACAGTTCCCCACAGTCGTTTAATGAACAAAGTAAGAGCATATGGACTATCAGATCAATTGTGTGATTGGATTGAAGAGTTCCTAGATAAGAGAACGCAGCATGTCATTCTCAATGGAGAGAAGTCTTCCGAAGTAAGAGTGATTTCAGGTGTGCCGCAGGGGAGTGTCATAGGACCGTTGCTATTCACAATATACATAAATGACCTTGTGGATGACATCGGAAATTCACTGAGGGTGTGGCGTATCGAGAGGTAGTAACAATGGAAAATTGTACTGAAATGCAGGAGGATCTGCAGCGAATTGACGCATGGTGCAGGGAATGGCAATTGAATTTCAATGTAGACAAGTGTAATGTGCTGCGAATACATAGAAAGATAGATCCCTTGTCATTTAGCTACAAAATAGCAGGTCAGCAACTGGAAGCAGTTAATTCCATAAATTATCTGGGATTGCGCATTAGGAGTGATTTAAAATAGAATGATCATATAAAGTTGATCGGCGGTAAAGCAGATGCCAGAGTGAGATTCATTGGAAGAATCCTAAGGAAATGCAATCCGAAAACAAAGGAATTAGGTTACAGTACGCTTGTTCGCCCACTGCTTGAATACTGCTCAGCACTGTGGGATCCGTACCAGATAGGGTTGATAGAAGAGATAGAGAAGATCCAACGGAAAGCAGCGCGCTTCGTTACAGGATCATTCAGGAATCGCGAAAGCGTTACGGAGATGATAGAGAAACTCCAGTGGAAGACTCTGCAGGAGAGATGCTCAGTAGCTCGGTACGGGCTTTTGTTAAAGTTTCGAGAACATACCTTCACCGAAGAATCAAGCAGTATATTGCTCCCTCCTACGTATATCTCGCGAAGAGACCATGAGGATAAAAGCAGAGAGATTAGAGCCCACACAGAAGCATACCGACAATCCTTCTTTCCACGTACAATACGAGACTGGAATAGAAGGTAGAACCGATAGAGGTACTCATGGTACCCTCCACCACACACCGTCAGGTGGCTTGCGGAGTATGGATGTAGATGTAGAATCCTTACCAATTACACAAACACAAACGACACGGACACTTACTCGTTCCATTATGCCAAAGATTGACGTGCTTACGTATTCCTCGTTCAAAACCATTGCCCGTTCCAGACAGCGCAAAGTAACAAATTTCTTATAGTTACCCAGTTCCCGTAGCCTGGTGTAGTGAAAACAATATTACAACAAAAACACAGTAGAAGAAAATCAGAATATGAGGAGGACACAGAACTAGAACATTGTCACATACCCCTTCGTCTATCGTAAATACTCTGCTTGAGAGACTGCCCACAAATTACCACTTCACACACTAAAATCAGTGGGTACGCCATTACAGCCTCACTTACTGAATCAAATGGTTCAAATGGTTCTGAGCACTATGGAACTTAATATCTGAGGTCATCAGTCCCCTAGTACTTAGAACTACTTAAATCTAACCAACCTAAGGACATCACACACGTCCATGCGAGAGGCAGGATTCGAAACTGCGACCATAGCAGTCGTGCGGTTCCAGACAGCAGCCCTAGAACCGCTACGCCACCGCGCTAATGAATCGCTATAGATGATAAACTCCTTATATATTTCTCGACAACTACCCACATTCTTCCTCGTGATATGCATATGGACAAACTAATATTATTATTTACACACTTACAGAACACTGTCTGCGACTAACAGTCACATACCGTAATTACAAGTACAGTTCAAGCTATGACAAAAAAGAAAAAAAGAAATATGCTGACTTGCCATTACATTCGTGGTCAAATGAGAACAAATCAAGACTCTACTCACCCAGTAAAAGTTGACGACATTGCAACTTGCAGAAGTCAAGTCATCTCTGTCATTAGTGGATGGGGACTGTAGGCGTTGTCGATCCTATTGCTGTCACCTACTAAAGTAGTGACGGAGCTGAAGACTCCCTACTAATGCCAAGTCAAGCAGTATTAGGACGCAGAACCACTTTTATCCCGGACTGGATTGTGGCGGTGTGTCGAGATGGAGGAGAAAGCCTTTGGTAGCTTGGACACACAGTATCTAAAGTCAAAACACCTCCTTAGCTGGTAGCTTTTCTGTGTGTGGTCATGATCCCCTCACAACATGTGTTGCGAAAGGGTCATGGCAGATGCAGTCAAAAGATGTGTATTTGACACTAGCACATGGTACGGTGGTGAAGGCAGCAACCTGTAGCGGCTGCGTGATTTCTCATATTGCTTTTATGTCCCACGTGGCCCTGTCTTCGCCACAGGTGTTGCCGGACTCTTCATTCCCCCGCTATTATTCTTGGTTGTTTATACTGATTGGTGGCCAACTAGTGGTGCCCACGCATGTCTCCAGCTATGATCGACACAACAGTGTCGTATGCACTCGCGCATGCAGGAAATTCAAATTGGCACAGAGAAGTAACTGAAATATCTGGAAACAAGGAAGTTACCAGATCCTGATGGATTCCCATATCGGTTTTACAAGAGTACTCAGCGGCACTGTTCCTTTACTTAGCTCGCATACATCAGGAATCTCTCACCCAGCGAGAAATCCCAAGCGAATGCAAAAAAGGCGTAAATGACTCATGTATATAAGAAAGGTGAAAGCTATGACCAACATAATTACAGAACACATTCTGAGTTCGAATAGAAAAAATACCCCTGAGCCATAAAAGCTGTTGTAAACATATCAGCACGGTAGCACACAGAATCGATCGTACCAAACTCAGCTTGCTATTTTCTCACATGATACCTACAAACCATGAGCAGAAGACAACAGGGAAATTTTATATTTATACGTTTCAGGAAAGCATTTGTCACGTTGACCCACTGCAGGTTGTTGACTAAGGTCCGAGAATGATGTTTAGGTTCCCAGATCTGTGAGTGGCTCGCGGACATAGAACACAGTATGTGGTCCCCGACGGCGAGAGTTCATCAGGGACTAGGGCACCGTTAAAAGTGATCCAGGGAAGTGTGATAGGACCGCTTCAATTCTCTGAGCACATAAACGATGTGACGGACGTCAGTTTGGTAGCAAGGAAGGCAAATGATCGACATCTTTTTATTGAGAGTATTTTGCTAAGTTTAGCTAACACGTGAATGACACGATGCATAGACCTCTAGTGCAACCCATTTTTGAATTCCGTTCGAGTGTTTCTGTTCACCTTCTGGTTAGGTTACAAGAAGGCATCGAAGCAATTCAGATGCGCGCTACTAGACTTATTACTTGTAAGTTCGATCAGAAAGCAAGTATTAGGTAGATGCTTGGTGAACTCAAATGGGAATCCCTGGAGAGATTGGTTCAAATCCCTCTGAGCACTATGGGACTTAACATCTATGGTCATCAGTCCCCGAGAACTTAGAACTACTTAAACCTAACTAACCTAAGGACAGCACACAACACCCAGTCATCACGAGGCAGAGAAAATCCCTGACCCCGCCGGGAATCGAATCCCTGGAGAGAAGATGCTGTTCTTCCCGCAAGGCACTACTGCGCGAAATTAGAAGACTCGTATTTGAGGCCGACTGCAGAACAATTCTACTGTCGCCAACGTACATTTCGCCTAAGGACCATGAAGATAAGATGCGAGAAATTAGAGCTCGTACGGAGACTTTTAGACAGTCTTTCTCTTCTCGCTCTATTTGTAAACTAAACAGGAAAGGATATTTCTACTGATAGTACAAGGTACCCGCTGCTATGCACCGTAAAGCTGTTTCCAGAGTATTTATGTATTTAGATGTAGATCGTATTAGTCATATGTGGGCCCAGAACCCAATGTTACAGCATGCCACAAAAAACAACCAAATCAGCTTCAGTTGTTTTTGCTGGTTATCAGAACATCAGCCGTTATATTTATGATATCGTAGGGGCGATGGCTATACCTTATCACAGAGGACTCTGTCACGTTTCTCGTCACGAGCATATGTTGCTTGCTTGAGAAGCAGGCTCTCCAGATCTTTCAAGTGTTGATAAAATTTGGTGATGGATTGAGGACACATTGGAATACCACTATTCTCCAGCCGTTATTGTTGATGATATCGGGGAACGATTTATAGCAACATGATACGCTCAACTCGTATCTGCCAATCTTTCTCAGATCGACTCGGTACTGGTTTTGGAGAAAATCAGTCGCTGCCAGAACTGAGAATTGTCGATTTCTTTTATCAAGCTTCATGCCATTCATACATACAAATCGACACAAATTTTAAATACTCTAAGGCTACAAAATGGATGCCTAACGAAGGAATTATTCGAATTAGACGGAAGTCGGTAGATGTACATATACAGCAATAAAATGATAATAATTTCAGAAAAATTGGACGATTTATTCAAGAGAAAGAGCTTCACAAACTGTGCATGTCATTAACGCGTTGGTCCACCTCTTGCTCTTATGCAAGCCCTCATACGCGGTTCGCATTAATTGCTACAGTTATTGGAGTTTCTTCTGAGGGCTGTCGTGCCAAATTCCTGTCCAACACGGTTGTTAGATCGTCAAAACACAGTATGATTGGATTGCCCTGTCCATATTGCTAATAACGTTGTCTGCTGAGGAAAGATCCGGCGAACTTGCTGGCCAAGGTAGGGTTTCACAAGGGTGAAGAAAAGCAGTAGAAACCTGGCCATGTGCGGGCGGGCATTATCTTATTGAAACGTAAGATCAGGATGGCTTGCGGCGAAGGGTCTCAAAACGGGCTGTAGAAGATCCTAAACTGACCGCGGCGGCTGCTCCCGTTGAAGGTTCGAGTCCTCCGTCGGGCATGTGTGTGTGTGTTGTCCATAGCGTAAATTAGTTTAACTTAGATGAAGTAGTGTGTAAGCTTAGAGACGGATGACCACAGCAGTTTGGTCCCATAAGATCTTACCACAAATTTACGACATTAAAATTTTTGCACCGCTGTGCTGTAAGGGCATCACTGCTGAAAACCTAACCTGCTTATGGTGATCTATGGCGGGCGACCCGTAAGCTAGTATCGCACAGCTGTCTTGGTCGTCTCCAGATATGTCTCCGACATGGAATCTCATTGACTGCAGTGGAATTGCCATCAGTGATGAGTCCCACTTCGAACTGAGCCTCGACGAACAGCGAAGATGTGTCTGGAGACACCTCAGACGGTGATGAAACACCAACCTCCCAGTCGCCCGCCGTAAGGTCCGACAACCAGGAGCTTTTTACAGCAGGACCCCATTGGTTGTCATCCCCAGCCTCCTTTCATCATAGCAGTACCTCAACGATATGCACTTAAAAATTTAAATAATTAAGTGTATCTGTGATAAGTGATGAATAACAAACATGGAACTGCCTAAGGATCGGTAGTCCAGATGGCCAAAGGTCTACATTCGGCACGAAAGGGGTGCCTGGCAGCACCGTCACCTGCCGTATCGTCACACCACCGTCTTCGTCACACAGGCGTCGCAACGGCTGAAAATCGGCGATCGACGACGTGTATTACGTGTGATGTGTCCACGTGTGTCGTGGCAACAAGCTTCAGTAGTATCAATCGAAGTGTGTGTTCCACTATAAGTGAAAAATGTTCAACTTATCACTTACAAGAGGATTGTTTCTTATTTCTGTTTATGTGATCATAAATTCACTGCGTTTCCTCATATTGTATTCCTTCATGTGGTTCACTTGGGGAACATTCGATCAACGTGTCTTCAATTGGAAGCAAAGTCTAAACTGGGATTTTTGGAGACACTGAATGAATGTGGCCATACAATACGAAGACCCTCGGCTGGATTTTAACTCCCAGTTTTCCCATGCCCGCGAACCTAAATAGGGGGTTAACTCAAATCAATTTCCGGTGAGATTCATTAATACCTTTCCGGACTGAAACATCTGCCACACGGGTATGGAAGTACTATAGTTATCCTCCCTTAGACTTAGGCAAAGCACATATGTTAATCACTATTGTGCCCAAACGATATTTGGAATCGTTAATAAAGGTTACTGTACAATGTTGTGAAATTTGAAACTATTGTCGAACCGTACTGTGGATTGACTGGTACATCTACACCTACATCTACATGGATACTCTGCAAATCACATTTAAGTGCCTTTCAGAGGGTTCATCGAACCACTTTCACAATCCTCTATTATTCCAATCTCGTATAGCGCGCGGAAAGAATGAACACCTATATCTTTCCGTACGAGCTCTGATATCCCATATTTTATCGTGGGGATCGTTCCTCCATATGTAGGTCAGTGTTAACCAAATATTTTCGTATTCGGATGAGAAAGTTGGTGATTGTAATTTCGTGAGAAGATTCCGTCGCAACGGAAAACGCATTTCTTTTAACGATTTCCAGCCCAAATACTGTATCATTTCTGTGTCACTCTCTTCCATGTTTCGCGATAATACGAAACGTGTTGCCTTTATTTGAACTTTTTCGATGTACTCCGCCAAACCTATCTGGTAAGGATCGCACACTGCGCAACGGTATTCTAAAAGAGGACGGACAAGCATAGTGTAAGCAGTCTCCTCAGTAGGTCTGTTACATTTTCTGTGTACTGTCAATAATACGTAGTCTTTAGTTAGCCTTCCGCACAACCATTTCTACTTGTTCCTTCCAATTTAATTTGTTCGTAATTGTAATACCTAGGTATTTAGTTGATTTTACGGCTTTTAGATTAGACCGATTTATCGTGTAACCGAAGTTTAACGAGTTCCTTTTAGCACTCATGTGGATGACCTCACACTTTTCGTTATTCAGGGTCAACAGCCACTTTTCACACCATTCAGATATTTTTTCTAAATCGTTTTGCAGTTTGTTTTGATCTTCTGATGACTTTATTAGTCGATAAACGATAGCTTCATCTGGAAACAACCGAAGACGGCTGATCGAATTGTCTCCATATCGTTTATATAGATAACGAACAGCAAAAGGCTTTTAACACTACCTTGGGGAACGCCACAAATCGCTTGTGTTTTACTCGATGACTTTCCGTCAGTTACTACGAACTGTGACCTATATGACACGAAATCACAAATCAAGTAACATAACTGAGACGAAATTCTATAATCACGCAATTTCACTAAAAGTCGCTTGTATGGTACAGTGTCAAAAGCCTTCCGGAAATCCCGAAATACGCAATCGATCTGAAATCCCTTGCCAATTGCACTCAACACTTCATGTGAATAAAGAGCTAGTTGTGTTTCACAGGAACGATGTTTTCTAAACCCATGTTCACTGTGGGTCAGCCGGCCGGAGTGGCCGAGCGGTTTTAGTCGCTACAGTCTGGAACTCTGCGACCGCTACGGTCTCAGGTTCGAATCCTGCCTCGGGCATGGATGTGTGTGATGTTCTTAGGTTAGTTAGGTTTAAGTAGTTCTAAGTTCTAGGGGACTGATGACCTCAGCAGTTCTATTGTGCTCAGAGCCAACTGTGTGTCAATAGTTTCTTCGAGGCAATTCATAATGTTCGAACACAATATACGTTCTAAAATCCTGCTTCATATCGACGTTTACGATATGGGCCTGTGATTTAGTGGGTTACTCCTACAACTTTTCTTGAATATTGGTGTGACCTGTGCAAACATCCTGTCTTTGGGTGCGGATCTTTCGTCGAGCGAACGGTTGTATATGATTGGCAAGTATGGAGCTAATGCAGCAGCACACTCCGAAAGGAACCTATTGGTATACAGTCTGGACCAGAAGACTTGCTTTTATTAAGGGATTTAAGTTACTTCACTACTCCGATGATATTTACTTCTACGTTACACATGTTGGCAGCTGTTCTTGATTCGAATTCTGGAATACTTTCTTCGTCTTCTTTTGTGAAGGCATTTCGGAAGACTGTGTTTACTAACTCTGATTTGGCAGCACTGTCTTCGATAGTATCTCCATTGCTATCGCGCAGAGAAGGCATTGATTGTTTCTCGCCGCTAACATACTTCACATACGACCAGAATGTCTTTGGATTTTCTGCCAGGTTTCGAGACAACGTTTCGTTGTGGATACTTTTATACGCATCTCGCATTGAAGTCCGCTCTAAATATCGAAATTCTGTAAAAGATCGCCAGTCGTGGGAATTTTGCGTGTGTTTAAATTTGGCATGTTTGTTTCGTTGTTTCTGCAAAGGTGTTCTAACCCGTTTTGTGTTAATTAATTTGGTATAAATCTCTCAATTGCTGCCGATACTATTTCTTTCAATGCAAGCCACATCTGGTCTACATTTATATTATTAATTTGGTATGAGCGGAGATTGTCTCTCAGGAAGGCGTGAAGTGAACTTTTATCTGCTTTTTGGAAAAGGTGTATTTTTCGATTATTTTCCAGGATTGGGGATTACAATATTCTTGCTACGATAATCCTGTGTTCACTAATACCTGAATCGGTTTTGATGCTCAACTCAGGATTATTTGTTGCTAAGAGATCAAGTGTGTTTTCACAACCGTTTACTATTTGCCTGAGCTCATGAACTAACTGCCCGAAATAATTTTCAGAGAATGCGTTTAGCACAATTTCGGATGAAATGTTATGCGTAAATAATTTTGCCCCTGCCATCCCATGGGGCAACTGTACTTTATCTCCTGATGTGGTCATGAACTTGAAGTGTGTAATACCGTGTATCGATAATTATTGTATGACTAGCTGGCGAAGCATGCCAGCGAGTAAAGAAATGCATTACATAGCGATTCCATGGACATTCGAACTCTCTATTCCTTTGTCGTCTTATTCTGTTATTGGACTAGAAGAGAGAAGAACGATAGTCTGAAGTTCATCTTGCTGTAACAATCTATGTAAGTTGAAAACGAAGAAAAATATCGGTATTCATAACTTAAAATTTGTGTATGGTATTCAATAATATCTGTTCTTCAACCATACTTGTCCTGAGTAGACGTGGCCTTAACGGAATATTGACCACTGTTGAGCGCCATACTAGCAAATAACTAGTAATTTTCTTTCAGCTCATCTTCGAGACGCGCCGCCAGTTAGGACACTAAACTTTCTTTCAGATTCTACGAGCTATGTGGCCACTTCGAATAATTTAATATATTTCACTTTCAGATTTTTTCAAGGTTGCGAGATAATCACTGGCAGGAAGGCCTGGTCACCGGATACAAGTTCTAATATAGGACGTAATCTGCAAACGATTATGCTTGTTATCTTACATTGGTATTCGAGACGAAACCGATCTGGAGTTACAGGTTTGGTTACTTCAAACTGAACTGGAACACGAAATATTATCTGGTGCTACAAGCACATGACTTTTAACTATACACATATATTGGAGAATATCTGTGAGGATTCAGGAGAGAGACTATTAGTTATTTATGGTCCCGTAACCACCCAGCACTGAGCTAGTTTGCTGACTGCTGATCCGCGTCGGGGTAAATTAAATTACGTTACACTGTTCATAGTATTGTTTGAGTTATTTGTCTTTGTGTTGACGTCAGTTTATTGAAAGCTATAAACGTAGATATAATAAATTTAAAATTTTGTTAAATTACATTACAAAAAGCAGTCAGGTAATGTTTGATTTCTCGACAGCAAAAAATACCACTGCGCTAATTTTAATAAAATTGTACTTCATTTCCACGTTATTCATTTAAATTTTAGTTTTCAGTTTGTGCAATTTTGTGTCGTGTGACGATAACCGATTACTTTACTACGTAAACAATTGGCATAACAGTACAGCCTCTGTGTGGATTTCATTCATTATTCAGTATTTGCGTGCGCGATAGTAAAGTTTCGGTTTTTCTTTGTTTTGATCACTGTAACAATTTTGTTATTCTAAGAAATAGTGTTTCGTCATGTTTGGTACAACAGAAAACCATATGAAAGTTTGCTGAAATAAACTACCTTGAGCTATTAGCAAGTATGAATATTTCACATGAGATTACAGGAAAATGCTCGGATACACAATTATTAATCAATTTAGCAAGCAATGATGAAACAGAAGAAACGATGGGTATTGAAGACGTAAATTATGAAGTTGAGTTGGCCGGCGATAAGTCGGTACAGTCTAGAGAAAGATTACAAAAGTTGCCACAGTCGTGTGAAATTACACAACTCTTTAACAGGCACAACTATAGAAAAAGTTGATGACCTGACAACGAATGTGACAAATTTTTGAACCAGTGCAGATGGAGATTCACATTGCTATTTTCAGACACAGTAGAATACCAGTCGTTAATAAATATTAAAGAAAAGCAAGATAAAGTTGATCGGGAAAATAAAAGTTATAGGAACACTGTAAATGAAAAAGTAGAGTGTCTTGAAATAAAACTTCACCGCGACGACGAAAACGACTAATGTGACCATTTCCACGCATATTCAGGAAT